>NC_071991.2:134484166-135690833 GCF_028885655.2 Pongo abelii | reverse complement strand
TCTGAGTGGTTGATTTACTTTTATTTATAGCTAGTTTTCATTTCTTTTCCACTTTATTTTTTATTTATTTATTTTTTTGAGATGGAGTTTTGTTCTTGTTGCCCAGGCTGGAGTGCAATGGTATGGTCTCAGTTCACTGCAACCTCTACCTCCTAGGTTCAAGTGATTCTCCTGCCTCAGCCTCTCAAATAGCTAGGATTACAGGTGCCTGCCACCACGCCTGGCTAAAACACAAACACAGGTACCCACCACCATGCCTGGCTGAAACAAAACAACACAGGTAAGGGAAAAAGCTTAATCTGTAAGTACAGAAACAAAGGCTTACAGCTTCCTAGGTTACAGCTGCCTGTCACGTGACCCAGACCCCATAATTCACATTCCTTTCAGTCTCAAAATAATTTAAGAGTTCCGATGGCTTAGATTGGGATTACTTATTTTCATACAGTTAATGCAGCTATATTGCCTGGTGATAACAATAGCCTGCTAGTTCTGCACCTTACCCTGTATGAACGGAAGTAGACTGAGTGGGAGGTCGTTTTGAGACTGGTGTTGCTGCCTGTAATCTGGTCCAGGACAGCAGCTGGTCTAGATTGTAATGTCAGCTTCCACAGGTGAAAACGTTTGGGTATTAATGGAAAGAAGAAACAATAGGAACTGAGGGTAAATAAATGAATAAATGGATTAAGAATTGAGGGAGATCCAGTATCATGTTAACACCTTGAAAGAGACTCAGAGCAAGAGGTAACATTGTCTCTTAGCTCAGTTATACTAGATGCATGAAAGGGGGAAGCTATATGTTTGCTGGGACCACTCCTGCTTTTGGGACTTAATAAAATTAGTGGAAACCTGCAAACCTCAGTGACCTTGCACCAGGCCTTGCTTAGGAGACATATTCATACAATAGGATGGGAAACTGGATTATTATTATTATTTTTTTCAAGACAGGGTCTTACTCTGTCACCCAGGCTAGAGTACAGTGGTGGGATCATAGCTCACTGCAACTTCAAACTCCCAGTCTCAAGCAATCCTCCCACTTCAGCCTCCCAAGTAGCTAGGACTATAGGCACGCACCACCACAGCTGGCTAATTTTTTTTTTTTTTTATTTTGAGACGGAGTCTCGCTCTGTCACCAGGCTAGAGTGCAGTGGCGTGGTCTTGGCTCACTGCAACCTCCGCCTCCCGGGTTCAAGCGATTCTCCTACCTCAGCCTCCTGAGTAGCTGGGATTACAGGTGCCCACCACTATGCTTGGCTAATTTTTGTATTTTTAGTAGAGATGGGGTTTCACCATGTTGGCCAGGATGGTCTCAATCTCTTGACCTCATGATCCACCTGCCTCAGCCTCCCAAAGTGCTAGGATTACAGGAGTGAGCCACTGTGCCTGGCCCACACCTGGCTAATTTTTAAATTTTTGGTAAATGTGAGGTCTTGTTATGTTGCCCAGACTGGTCTTGAACTCCTGGGCTCAAGTGATCCTCCCACATTTGTGTCCCAAAGTGCTGGGATTACAGGCATGAGCCACCGCACCTGGCCTGGACTAACTATTAATGACTGAATGGGATTCTAAGAATGTGCCAGTGTCTTTTAGGTTGTATATTCTTGTGCCGCAAGGGATCTGTGTTTGAATACTGGGGGTGGACTGTGAGATTGTGAAATATATATTTGGTCTACATACCCATCTCCTAGCCTACAACTCCTAAAATCCTTGGAATCTGTGATAAGTGTCTTTTTGTATGCTAATGTGTTGACTAATCCTGGCAATTCCTAGGTAGCTTCAGGATGAGGGCTGGTTATGAAAAACACTAAAGCAGGATTAGAGGGTTGGAACTTTCAGCCCCATCCCCCTACTCTGTGGAGGGAAGGAGGCAGAAAATTAAGTTGATTACCAATGACCAATGGTTTAATCAATCATGCCTACACAATGAAGTCTTCATAAAAACCCAAAAGGGCGGGGTTCAGGGAGCATCTGAATAGCAGAACACATGGTGGTTCCTGGAGGGTGGCACCCCTGGGTAGGGCAAGGAAGCTCTGAGGCCTTCCCCTGTACCTTGCCCTATGCATCTCTTCATTCATATCTTTTGTAATATATACATTTTTTTGAGAAGGAGTCTCACTTTGTCACCCAGGCTGGAGTGCAGTGGCACAATCTTGGCTCACTGCAACCTCCGGCTCCTGGGTTCAAGTAATTCTCCTGCCTCAGCCTCCCAAGTAGCTGGGACTATAGGCGTGTGCCACCACGCCTGGGTAATTTTTGTATTTTTAGTAGAGACGGGGTTTTGTCATGTTGGCCAGGCTGGTCTCGAACTCCTGACCTCAGTTGATCCACCCGCCTCTGCCTCCGAAAGTGCTGGGATTACAGGCATGAGCCACTGTGCCCAGCCGTATATATATATATTTTTGAAACAGAGTCTCGCTCTGTCGCCCAGGCTGGGTTGCAGTGGATCACGACTCACTGCAGCTTCAACCTGTTAGGCTTAAGTGATCCTCTCACCTCAGCCTCCTGAGTGTCTGGGATCACATGTGCGTGCCAGCACACCTGGCTGTTTTTTTATTTTTCATAGAGACGGAGTCTTGCTGTTTTGCCCAGGCTGGTCTCAAACTCCTAGGCTCAAGTGATCCACCCACCTAGGCCTCCCAAAGTGCTAGGATTATAAGCATAAGTCACTGCACCTGGCTGCAATTGTAATTCTTATCACTGCTGATGGGAGTGTAACTTGGTAAAGACTTTTGTTAAAACTGGCAGTGTATACTAACTTGCACATATGCAAATCTATGCAGTTGCACTTCTAGATATGTACACCCAGAGACAGGCATACTATGTTCAGCAAATGAAATGTACAAGAATGTTTATAGCCGCACTGTTCAAACTTCAACCTGGAAACTAAATATTCATGATTCATAGAATGTATAAATGGTAGGTTCATGTAATGGTGCACTATATACAGCAATTAGAATGAGTAAATTACAAAAATATACAATAATTATAAACCTTACAGATATAATGCTGGGCCAAGGAAGTCAGACATTAAGAAGTACATATTGTATTTTTCTAAAATATAAACATAGGTGAAGTAATTTATGGCCTTAGAAAGATAGCCTTAGCAGAGTTGGGACTGGAAGAGACAAGCCAGGAGTTTCTGTGATATTAATCTCAATATATTGCGCAGGCTGTAGTACTGTGGCTGTTCATAGGCATGATCAACGCACAGTGCAGCCTTGAATTCCTGGGCTCCAGTGATTCTTTAACCTCAGCCTCTGAAGTAGCTGGGATTATAGGCAAGTGCTACTGCACCCAGCTGGCTTCTGAACTTCTGATTGAATGTTGCGGTTCTTGATCTGGGTGGTAATTACATGGGCATGTTTTCACTTTGTGAAAACTTATTAAGCTGTAGACTTAAGATTTTATTTATTTATTTATTTATTTATTTATTTAGAGATGGAGTTTTGCTTTGTTGCCCAGGCCGGAATGCAGTGGCACAATCTTGGCTCACTGCAAACTTCGCCTCCTGGGTTCAAGCATTTCTCCAGCCTCAGCCTCCCAAGTAGCTAGGATTACAGGTGTCCACCACTATGCCTGGCTAATTTTTGTATTTTTAGTAGAGATGGGGTTTCCCCATGTTGCCCAGGCTGGTCTCGAACTTCTGACCTCAGGTGATCAGCCCACCTTGGCCTCCCAAAGTGCTGGGATTACAGGTGTGAGCCACTGCGCCAGGCCAGTAGACTTAAGATTTTGTGTTCTTCCATAGGTATTTTATACTTCATAAACAAGTATAAGAACAGCAAAAACATAGAAGGAATTCAATGCAGGCAATTGACTACATAAATGACGGAAGAGTTGAGAAACCAAACAAAGGCTGGTGAGGCAACGCAGAAATTATGAAGAGCATAAAGCAACTACCAACAGCATAAACAACTCCAGCGCTGGAGGACCAAGGGCGATATTACTGGGACTCTCCTCTTAACTAGGCCTCAATCTTGGCTTTACATGTCCTTAGCTTACTGAGCCCAGTTTTTCAAGAATCTTGTTAAGGCAGTTTAGCAAGAATCCTTTCCGCTTTGATATCTGATCAAATTCCTCACCCCTGAATTTCAATATCTAAATGTTTGGTCTGCTTTTAGTAAAAATCCTGTTAAACTGGTTTAACAGAAATCCCCTACTCTTGATGGTGAATTGAGTTCCTTTTAGTAATTTTCCATTTAGTGGCCTCTTTACTCATCTAGTAGGCTAGAAATTCCCAGCTGTCTTTGCCGTACTCAGAGTTGAGTTCTGCTCTTTACTGAGATCTCTCTTCCCTATTGCAGTAGCTTGAATAAAATCTGTCTTACCATTTAGAAATATTTATTTATTTATTTATTTACTGAGACAGGGTCTTGCTCTGTTGCCCAGGCTGGAACGCAAGGGTGTGGTCATGGCTCACTGCAGCCTCAACCTCCCAGGCTCAAGTGATCACCCCATCTCTGCCTCCTGAGTAGCTGAGACAACAGACCTGCCACCATGCCTGGCTATTTTTTTTTTATTTTTGTAGAGACAAAGTCTTGCTATGTTATCAGGGTTGGTCTCGAACTCTTGGGCTCAAGGGATCCTCCTGCCTCAGTCTCCCAAAGTGCTGGAATTACAGGCATGAGCCACTGTGCCTGGGCTGTATTTCCATTTTTACAAGTGTCCAGTGTACAGTTTTTCTTTTACACTAGGAACTGGGGTCATCCTGCAGACACCGAAGCCACAGCAGCCATTTTGGAGACATAGAGGAAGTGAATCCACTGCCAGAGTCACTGTGGGTGGCAGAAGGAACACAGGGGAAATACTCTAACTTCTCCCTCCCTCCCAATTTCTGTCCTTTAGTCTCCTGTCAGTATCTCCCATTGGCAGAACCTGGTTTCTACCTTCATATCTCTTCTCACTTTTAGTGTATTACAATTTGTCTGATATCTGTTACTAATTATACCATGAAGACCAGCAGTACCTGGCTACTGTATGCTGCCTGAGAAATCAAATCATTTCTCCATAGAAAGTTTAAAGCCTAAAAATTTCTGAAGTTTTGATAAATGCTAAGATAAATAAAATTTTCACTATGAAGGTAGAAATCAGTCTCTTTTTTGGTTTTGTTGGTTGATGACAAGAGAGATTAATGACAAAGTGGGTAGATAGGAAGAAATGTGAATTCAATTTCTGTTTTCTGCCAAGAATATTTATTGATTTTAAAAGGCAGAATAGCTTGTAAGAGAAATGTGAAAATGAAGGTGGGCAAAGAGATTGTAAGAGAAAATCTTAATCTAAAATGAGTTTTAAGACCCAACTCAGATAAATTATATTTTGAGCTCTTAGAGAACTTGTAAATGAAATGGAAAAAAACATCTAAGATGAGAGAATGTTTAAATGTTCATAAGAAAGAGGATGGATTCTGTGCATTGTATATTACTAAGCAGCATATTTCAATTAACCCCAAAAAGATTTTCCAACCACTTATTAAAGAAGTTATCAAACAAAAAAAGGTAGTCATTTGGACCAGACATAAAATGCTTAAAAATATATCAGCCTAACCAAATACTCTACATTAACCGGCTTACTGATATGGTTGTAGAGAAACGACGTATTTATTTATGGACTTCACCTTCATTACAAGGCATTCCACTTTTCCTTGTGGATGACTTAGAGTAGTACTATCTGAACGCTGATACATTTAGGCAGAATTGAAATTGGTTGATCAACAATACCAAGAATTTATTGATTACTGGACATCAATTTAGAGTTTTATTAGGATGAAGCGAGGTCCTTCCCCAGGCCTTGTAATTGGGATTTCCTTTTTAAAATAGATCATTGTATAAATAAAAGGATGATGAGATTATCAACTATTTGAATGACACCAAACTGAGACAGAAGATGAATATGTTTTTGGTTTTTTTTTGAAATGGAGTTTCACTCTTGTTGCCCAGGCTGGAGTGCAATGGTGCAATCTCGGCTCACCGCAACCTCCACCTCCCAGGTTCAAGCAATTCTCCTGCCTCAGCATCCTGAGTAGCTGATCCACCACCAGGCCCAGCTAATTTTGTATTTTTAGTAGAAACGGGGTTTCTCCATGTTGGTCAGGCTGGTCTCAAACTCCTGACCTCAGGTGATCCTCCCATCCCGGCCTCCCAAAGTGCTGGGATTACAGGTGTGAGGTGCTGGGATTACAGGTGTGAGGCACTGTGCCCGGCCAGAAGATGAATATGTTGATTCCCAAAATTAGAATTTAAAATATATTCTCAGTGGCTCACATGTGTAATCTCAACACTTTGGGAGGCGAAGGGGAGAGGGTTGCTTGAGCCCAGGAGTTTGAGACCAGCATGGACAACATAGCAAGACCTTGTCTGTATTAAAAATAAAAAAAAATTAGCTAGGCTTGGTGGTACATGCCTGTAGTTTTGGCTACTTGGGAGTCTGAGGAAGGAGGTTCTTTTGAGCTCAGGAGGTCAAGGCTGCAGTGAGCTGTGATTATGCCACTGAACTTCAGCCTGGGTGATAGAGTGAGCACCTGTCTCATAAATAAATACATTTTTTAAAAATTTTAAATTTTATTTTCAGAATGACATCAGCAAGACGGGAGAATAGGAGTTTCTGGCCCTCATGCTCCTATAGAAACAGTAATTTAACAACCATCTATAGATGAAAATACCTTCACAAGAGTAACATGAACACATATGCAATAAATTTCACTGACAATGATAAACAAATGGACAAATACAGAATAATGAAATACTGTAATAGTGGTGTATAAGTCACTTTTAGCTGTAGTATTAAAGTTAATAGACAAAAATATGGAGAATAATGACAATAACAAAAATTGGTTAATGGATACGCAAACTAAAAAGAAATAAATCCTGACATGAATAACAGAGTTTGAGGGGGAGGAAATAGAAGTGTAGAGTTTTTATATGCAATTGAGGGTAAGTTTTTACTAGCTCGAAATAGACTGGTATAATGATTAGAAGTTTTATGTAAGCCTTATGATCACACACACACACACACACACCTGTAGTAGATACAAAAAAAAGATAAAAAGAATCAAAGTGTGTTACTACAAGAGAACTACAAAATAGAAAACAATTAACAAAATAGGAACAGTAAGTCCTCACCTATCAATAATTACTTAAGGGCGAACAGATTAAATTAACCGATGAGGGCCGGGAATGTGGCTCACTCCTGTAATCTCTGTACTTTGGGAGGTGGAGGCAAGTGGATCACCTGAGGTCAGGAGTTCGAGATCAGCTTGACCAACATGGTAAACCTCGTCTCTACTAAATACAAAAAATTTGCTGGGCGTGCTGGTGTATGCCTGTAATCCCAGCTACTTGGGAGCCTGAGGCAGGAGAATTGCTTCAACCTGGGAGGCGGTGGTTGCAGTGAGCTGAGATTGCACCATTGCACTCCAGCCTGGGCAACAAGAGTGAAACTCCATCTTGGAAAAAAAAAAAATTAACCAATGAAAAGAGAGAGTGGCTGAGTAGAATAGAAAGTAGGATCCAACTAAATGCTATCTACAGGATCGTCACTTGGGATTTAAGGACACAAAAGGATAAAAGTGAGGGATGAAAAAAGGTATTCCATGACAATGGTAACTGAGAGAGAGCAGAGGTGGCTATACTTATATTATACAAAATAGACTGTAAGTAAAAAACTGTCACAAGTAATAAAGTCATTATATAATTGTAATAGGATTAATTCAGTAGAAAGAAATAACAGTTATAAATACATATGCACCCAACAGCAAGACATCTAAATATATAAAGCAAAAAATAGATAGATCTAAAGGGTAAATAGCAATAAATAATAGCAGGAGACACAAATATCCTACTTACGAAGATAGACAGATCATCCAGACAGAAAATCAATACAGAGGCCGGGCATGGTGGCTCACGCCTGTAATCCCAACACTTTGGGAGGCCAAGGCGGGCGGATCACCTGAGGTCGGGAGTTCAAGACCAGCCTGACCAACGTAGAGAAACCCCATCTCTACTAAAAATACAAAATTAGCTGGGCATGGTGGTGCATGCCTGTAATTCCAGCTACTCAGGAGCCTGAGGCAGGAGAATCGCTTGAACCCAGGAGGCGGAGGTTGCAGTTAGTCGAGATCGTGCCACTGCATTCCAGCCTGGGCAACAAGAGTGAAACTCTGTCTCAAAAAAAAAAAAAAAAAAGAAAAGAAAAGAAAGAAAATCAATACAGAAACAGCAGACTTCCATAGCATATAGACCAAGTGGACCTAAGAGATATATAGACTATTCCACCCAATTTTTGCAGAATATACATTTTTCTAAATAAAAAAACAAGGAACTAAAATGACAAATTATATGCCAACAAATTGGATAACCTAGAAGAAATGAATACATTCTACCAAGACTGAATTAAGAAGAAATAGCCTAAACAGACCAATAACAAATAAGAAGATTGTCAGTAATCAAACCCTTCAACAAGAAGCACAGAAACAGATGGCCTCATAGGTGGATTCTACCAAACTTTGAAAGAAAATTTAATATTAATCCTTCTAAAACTCCTTCATAAAATAGAAGAGGGAACACTTTCAAACTCTCTTTATGAGGCTATAATTATCCTGACACGAAAGCCAGACAAAGACATCACAAGAAAAGAAAACTATAGGCTAATATCCAGATGAACATGGATACAAAAATTTTCAACTAAATATTAGCAAACAAAACTCAAAAGCACAATAAAAGGATTATATACCATGATCAAATAGGGTTTATTGCTGGGAAGCAAGGATGGTTTTACATACACAAATCAATCAATGTGATATGCCACATTAGCAGAACAAAGAAGAAACAGCACATAATCATCTAAGCAAGTGCAGAAAAAGCACTTGACAAAATTCAGTACCTTTCATGACCAAAAAAAACTCTCAACAAATTAGGCATAGAAGGAACTTAACGTAATACAAACCACAAAAGATAAGTCCATAGCTAACATCATACTCAATGGTGAAAAAGCATTTCCTCTAAGATTTGGAACAAGGCACAGATACCCATTCTCACACCTTCTGTTCAACATGATATTAGAAGTTCTACATAGAGCAGTTAGGCAACTATGTAAATAAATAAGACATTCAAATAAGAAAGAAATAAATTAAATTTTCTGTTTGCAGATGACATAATCTTTTATGTAGAAAACCCTATAGACTCCACCAAAAAACTGTTAGAACTAAGAAAAAAATGCAACAAAGTTACAGGATACAAGTTCAATATATTGAAATCAGCTGTGCTTCTATATATTACAATGAATTATACAAAAAGAAGATTAAGAGAATCCCATTTATAATAACATAAAAAAGAAAAATACTTTAAAAATAAACTTTTTTTTTTTTTAAGACAGGGTCTCACACTATCACCCAGGCTGGAGTGCACTGGCTCAATCATAGCTCACTGCAGCCTCAGTCTCCTGGGCTCAAGTGATCCTCCCACCTCAGCCTCCTGAGTAGCTGGGACTTTAGGCACATGCCACTATACTGAGCTAATTTTTGTATTTTTTGTGGAGACAGGGTTTTGCCAGGTTGCCCAGGCTGGTCTCAAACTCCTGGGCTCAAGCTGTCCTCCTGCCTCAGCCTCCCCAAGTGCTGGGATTGCAGGTGTAAGTCACTCCAGCCGACACTTTGTGATTTCAAAATATATTATACTCTTTTACCAAGTACCCACCAATATGGGCCGCATTTGCACTAAAATCCTGAAGAAGGTGGCCTGGGTCATCATTGAGAAGTACTATATCTACCTGGGCAATGACTTCTACATGAGCAAGTATGTGTGCAAGGAGATCACCATTACTTCCAGCAAGGGGCTCTGCAGCAGGATAGCAGGCTATGTCACACATCTGATGAAGGAGATCAGAGGCCCAGATTCACAGGTATCTCCATCAAGCTGCAGGAGGAGGAGGAGAGAGAGAAGTAATTATGTTCCTGAGGTCTCAGTCCCTGATCAGGAAATCACTGAAGTAGATGCTGACACTAAAGAAATGCTGAAGCTTCCGGGTTTTGGTAGTGTGTCCAACCCCAGGTCACCCAGCCTGTAATTGGGATGAATTCTAAAACACCATGTGGAGCTATATGAATCTTTCTGTTGTGCTATTAAGTTGGTGCAAAGTAATTGTGGTTTTTGCCATTACTTTTAATTATGTAAATTGTTAAATTGTTGCCATTACTTTTACACTTGATCTTAGCCAAAACGCCGAGAAGCAATGCCATTACTTTTAATGGCAAAAACTGTGATCATTTTTGCACCAACCCAATATAATATTTTCCTTAAATTTGGAGACTGGGCGCAGTGGCTCATGCCTGTAATCCCAGCTACTCAGGAGTCTGAGGCAGGAGGATCACTTGAGCCAAGGAATGTGAGATATAGTGATCTATGATTGCACAACTACGCTCTAGCCTAGGCAACAGAGTGAGACCTTGTCTCTAAAATCAATTAATCTGGGACAACGGCCAAATACACACACACACACACACACACACACACACACACACACAGAGAGACATATGTGTGTGCATATGTATATTTGGATTGGAAGGATAAATATTGTTAAAATATCCATGCTACCTAAAGTAATGTAACAATTTAATTTAATTCCTATCAAAGTCTCAATGGCATTTTTCACAGGACTAGAAAAAACGCTAAAATTCATATAGAGCCACAAAGGACCTTAAATAACCAAAGCATTTTTGAGCTTGCTCTCTCTCTCTCTCTCTCTCTATACACACACACACACACACACACACACACACATACACACACTGCAAAGTTACAGCAATCAAGAGTATAATACTGGCATAAAAACAGACATATAGACCAGTAGAATAGAATAGATAGTCCAGAGGTAAACTCACACAAATATGGTAATTGATCTCTGACAAAGGTGCCAAGAATGCCAAATGGGGAAAGGATAGTCTACCTATAAATGGTACTGGGGAAACTGTATATCCACATGCAAAAGAATGAAAATGGACCCTTATTTTATACCATACACAAAAATTAGGATTAAAGACTTAAACATGGCCAGGTGCAGTGGCTCATGCCTGTAATCCCAGCACTTTGGGAGGCCAACGCAGGCAGATTGCTTGAGCCTAAGAGTTTGAGGCCAGCCTGGGCAACATGGCGAAACCCTTTCTCTACACAAAATACAAAAACTAGCTGGGCAAGGTGGCATGTGAGACTGATGTGGGAGGATTGCTTGAACCCGGCAGGTTGAGGTTGCAATGAGCCATGATCGAGCCACTGCACTGCAGCCTCAGCAACAGAGCAAGACCTTGTCTCATTTAAAAAACAAACAAACAAACAAAAAGACTTAAATGTAAGATTTGACACCATAAAATTCCTAGAAGAAACATAGGAAAAAATCTTCTTGACATTGACCTTGGCAATCATTTCTTAGTTATAACAACAAAAACACAGGTAACAAAAGAAAAATTAGACAAGTGGGATTACACCAAACTAAAAAAACTTCCCCACAACAAAAGAAACAATCAAGATAATGAAAAGGAAACAACTACTTATCTGATAAAGGGTTATTTATTTATTTATTTATTGAGACAGAGTTTCATTCTTGTTGCCCAGGCTAGAGTGCAACGGCTTGATCTCGGCTCACTGCAACCTCTGTCTCCTGGGTTAAAGTGATTCTCCTGCCTAAGCCTCCCGAATAGCTGTGATTACAGGCTCCCACCACTATGCCTGGCTAATTTTTTGTATTTTTAGTAGAGACAGGGTTTCACCATGTTGGCCAGGCTGGCCTCGAACTCCTGACCTCAGGTGATCTGCCCGCCTTGGTCTCCTGAAGTGCTGGGATTACAGGCATGAGCCACCATGCCTGGCCCATAAACTGATTTTAAATGGGCAAAGGATCTGAAGAGACATTTCTCCAAACAAGGCATACAAAATGGCCAGCAGGTATAAGAAAATGTATTCAACATCACTATTTATCAGTGATATGCAAATCAAAATTGCAATGATATATCATCTCACACCTGTTAGAATGGCTATTATAAGGAACAAAACCAAACCAAAACCAAAACCAAGATAACAAGCTGTATTAGTCCGTTCTCATGCTGTTATGAAGAAATACCCCATACTGGGTAATTTAAAAAGGAAAGAGGTTTAATTGACTCTTTCCTTTTTATAGTTACCAATACAGGCACACCTCATTTTATTGTGCCTTGCTTTATTGAACTTTGCTTGTAATCGTGTTTTTTACAGATTGAAGGTGTGTGGCAACCCTATGTCAAGCAAGTATATCAGTACTACCTTTCCAACAGCATGTGCTCACTGTTCAGCATGGCTGGGGAGGCCTCAGGAAACTTACAATCACATTGGAAGGCACCTCTTAACAGCCTGACCAACATGGTGAAACTCCATCTCTACTAAAAATACAAAAATTATCTGGATGTAGTGGCAGGTGCCTGTAATCCCAGCTACTCGGGGGGCTGAGGCAGGAGAATTGCTTGAGCCCAGGAGGCGGAGGTTACAGTGAGACAAGATCGTGCCATTGTACTCCAGCCCGGGCAACAAGAGCGAAGCTCCATCTCAAAAAATAAATAAATAAATAAAAATAAATAAAATTTTTTTAAAGTCACATGACACTTCTTATATGAAAAATTTAAAATAGTCAAACTCATAGAAGCAGAGAGTGAAATGGTGGTTGCCCAGGGCTGGAGTGAGGAGCGGTGGAAACAGGAAAATATCAGTAAAATGGTACAAAGTTTTGATTATACAAGATTTGTAAGTCCTACACATCTACTGTACAGCATCGTGCTTATAGTTACCAATACAGGCACACCTCATTTTATTGTGCCTTGCTTTATTGAACTTTGCTTGTAATTGTGTTTTTTACAGATTGAAGTTCTGCGGCAACCCTATGTCAAGCAAGTGTATCAGTACCACCTTTCCAATAGCATGTGCTTACTTTGTGTCTCTGGCTCACATTTTGGTAGATAAATGTTGTGTGTGTTCTGCCTGCTCCAATGACTGGCTGTTGCCCCATCTCGCTCCACCTCTTTAGGTTTCCCTATTCCCTGAGACACAACAGTATTGAAAAGAGGCCAATTAATAATCCTACAATAGCCTCTCTGTGTTCAAGTAAAAGTAAGAGTCACACATCTCTCATTTTAAATCAAAAGCTAGAAATGATTAAACTTAGTGAGGAAGGCATGTTGAAAGCTGAGACAGGCAGAAAGCTAGGCCTCTTGTGCCAAACACTTAGCCACATTGTGAATGTAGAGGAAAAGTTATTGAAAGAAATTAAAAATTCTACTCCAGTGAACACATAAACGATTAGAAAGCATAGCAGCCTTATTGCTGATGTGGAGAAAGTCTGAGTGGTCTGAACACAAGATCAAACCAGCCACAACATTCCCTTAAGCCAAAGCCTAATCCCGAAGAAGGCCTACCCCTCTTCAATCCCATGAAGGCTGAGAGAGATGAAGAAGCTGCTGGGGAAAAGTTAGAAGCTAGCAAGGTTGGTTTATGAAGCTTAAGAAAAGACACCAATCTCCACAAAATAAGAGCGCAAGGTGAAGCAGCAGGTGCTGATGTAGAAGCTGCAGCAAGTTTTCCAGAAGATCTAGCTAAGATGTCTGATGAAGGTGGCTACACTAAACAACAGACATCCAAGGTAGATAGCACAGCCTTCTATTGGAAGAAGATGCCAGTTAGGACTTTCATAGCTAGAGGGGAGAAGTCAACGTCTGGCTTCAAGGCTTCAAAGTTTCAAAGGAGAGGCTTGCTTTCTTGTTAGGGACTAATATAGCTAGTGACTTTAAGTTGAAGTCAGTGCTCATTGACCATTCTGAAAATGCTATGGCCCTTAAGATTTATGCTAAATCGACTCTGCCTGTGCTCTATACATGAAACAACAAAGCTTGGACGACTGCACACCTGTTTACCTCATGGTTTACTGACTATTTTAAGTCCACGATTGAGACCTACCTCTCAGAAAATAAAAGCTTCCTTTCAAAATCTGACTGCTCATTGACAGTGTACCTAGTCACCCAAGAGCTCTGATGGAGATGTACAAGATTTATGTTTTTATGCCTGCAGCACAATATTCATTCTGTAGACCAAGGATCAAGGAGTTATTCTGAGTTGTTTTTTTGTTTGTTTGTTTGTTTTGTTTTTTGGTTTTTTTTTTGAGATGGAGTCTCACTCTGTTGCCCAGACTGGAGTGCAGTGGCACGATCTTGACTCACTGCAACCTCCATCTCCCAAGTTCAAGCGATTCTCCTGCCTCAGCCTGCAGAGTAGCTGGGATTAGAGGCATGTGCCACCATGCCAGGGTAATTTTTGTATTTTTAATAGAGACAGGGTTTCACAATGTTGGCTAGGCTGGTCTCAAACTCCTCCTGATCTCAAGTGATCTGCCTGTCTCGGACTCCCAAAGTGCTGGTATTACAGGTGTGAGCCATGTGCCCGGCCTATTTTGAGGCTTTTAAGTCTTACTGTTTAAGAAATAGTTAAGGCTATAGGTGTCACAGATAGTGATTCCTCTCATGGATCTGGGCAAAGTCAATTGAAAACCTTCTGGAAAGAATTCACTATTCTAGATGGCATTAATAACATTTGTGATTCATGAGAGGAGATCAGATCATCAATAGTAACAGGAAGAAGTTGATGCCAACCCTCACAGATGACTCTGGGAGGTTCAAGACTTCTGTGGAGTATGTCAGTGTACATGAGGTTGGAAATAGTAAGAGAACTAAATTAGAAGTGGAGCCTGAAGATGTGACTGAATTGCTGCAGTCTCATGATCAAACTTGAAAGGATGAGGAATTGCTTCTTACGGATAAGCAAAAAAAGTCGTGTCTTGAGATGGAATCTACTCTTGGTGAAGATGCTGTGAATATTGTTGAAATGACATCAAAGGATTTAGAATATTACATCACCCTAGTTGATAAAGCAATGGCAGAATATGAGAGGAATGCCTCCAATTTTGAAGGAAATTCTACTGTGGATAAAATGTTATCAAACATCACTGCATATTACAGAGATCTCTTTTGTGAAAGGAAGTCAACTGATGCTGCAAACTTTATTGTTGTCTTATTTTAAGGAATTGCCATAGCCACCACAACCTTCAGCAACCACCACCCTGATCAGTCAGCAGCCATCAACATCAAGGCAAGACCCTCCACCAACAAGAAGGTTAAGACTGGCTGAAGGTTTAGATGATAGTTAGCATTCTTTAGTAATAAAGCATTTTTAGGCTGGTCATGGTGGCTCATGTCTGCAATCCTGGTACTTTAGGAGGCTAAGGAGGATGGATTGCTTGAGCTCAGGAGTTCAGAGCCAGCCTGGGTAACATGACAAAACCCTATGCCTACAAAAAATACAAAAATTAGCCAGGTGTGATGATGTGCACTTGTAATCCCAGCTACTCAGGAGGCTGAGGTGGGAGGATTCCTCAGCTGCAGTGAGCCAAAATCAAGCTTTGAGCCCAGGAGTTCTAGACCAGCCTGGGCAACATGATGAAATCCTATCTCTACAAAAAATATAAAAAATTAGCCGGGCATGGTGATGTGCCTGTAAGATCATGTGAGCCTGAGAGGCAGAGGTTGTAGTGAACCAAGATTGTGCCACTGCACTCCAGCCTGAGCCATAGAGTGAGACCCCATCTCAGAAAAAAAGTAAAATTAAAATATGTACTTTTTTTTTAGACATAACGCTATTGCACACTTAGGAGACTTCAGTATAGTATAAACATAACTTTTATATGCACTAGAAAGCTAGGCTGAGGTGGGTGGATTGCTTCAGTCCAGCCTGAGCAACATGGAGAAACCCTGTCTCCACTAAAAACACAAAAATTAGCCGAGTATGGTGGTGCACGCCTGTAATCCCAGCTACTTTGTTAGGCCAAGGTGTGAGAATCACTTGTTCCCAGGAGGCAGAGGTTGTAGTGAGCTGAAATTGCACCACTGCCCTCCAGCCTGGGTGAAAGAGCGAGACTCAGAGACTCAACTCAAAAAATAAACAGAAAAAATAGAATAGAAAAGGCTTGGAGTTCAGAATGCCCCAGGAATATGATGTGATCGTTAACAATCTATAAAGTTGTTGGAAGTAAATGCTTGGTGTTGCCAAGTGAAAATAGTACCCAGGCAAAAGTTTTCTCAGCAAGGCAATTTACTTCTATAGAAGGGTGTGTCTCGCAGATGGAGCAATAGTGAGAGCACACAGGGCAAGGGAGGGTAAGGGGGTCTTATTCCTAACAGAGCTAGTCCCTACTGCTGTGTCTTTCCCCTATTGGCTAGGGTTGGACCACACAGCCCAAGCTAATTCTGACTGGCTATTTTAAAGAGAGTGAGGGTATGAGCCAGAGTGGCAGGATGAGTAGTTTTGGCAGGGGGGACAGTTACAGAGTAGGTGACTAAGGATGACTAAGGACAGAGCAGGTGATAGAAGCCAAGAGAGGGTTGTTTACTGAAACTAGGGGCAAGGAAATGTAAAGAATGAGGAAGTCAAACTTTAAAACATAGAAGAAAGAACAGGGAAGCTGAACATACTGACGCATTGGTTCTTTGGAGAGGGACTCAGAACTCATTGTACTTAACAATTTTCTCCCTCTCAAATTTTAAAGGAAGTTAACAGGCTAAACTTTGAAGAGGAATTTACTGTATCCTACAAAGTGTTCTTAGTCTTTGTGGAGTCCTCCTAATTAGGGAAAAGGAGTCAGTCTGGCAGGACCAAGGGAAAGCAAAAAGAGAAAGCAGGGAAGTTATAAGTTGGCCTTTCTTCATGGTCCAGGACACATACTCATCCTGTGCTGACAACTCACAACCTTCCTGTGCCTAGCTATCACCAGATACCTGCAAGTTAGCTCACTGCAGCCTTGGCATTATCAGTACTGCAGGTAGCACTCTTCAGCATAAGCAATATTCTATAAAATCCCCAGCAAGCCTTTATTTCCTTGCAGTCAGCTCCTCTCTGGCTGGTCTGCCCATTGCAACCTTGCAATGTATTTTCATGCTTTCTCTAACATATCTGCCTTTGTTTATTTACAACTGTCTTGGCAAATTCTTTTATCCCCATGCCACTGACCCAGATATTCTGCACTCACCTGAGACAGTCTGCAGCAATTAAGGTACAAGATCTCTGTTGGGTGGAAAGTTTTGTTCTGCTCTGTATTGGGTAGGTACAACAGAAATACCATACTTAATTCTCTGTGTTCCATTTGCAGAGATATCTAGGCAAGCATGGAGAATAACTATGACAGCAAAGGGATTTCCAGTTCTTCAGAGTGCTAATGGACTGACTAAAATAGATCATTTCCTCATTTGCATCACAAAGAATCTAAATGACAGATATAATTTACTCCTGTTTACAGAGGTTATATCTGCACTATCAGGGTTGTTGAGTCCATTTTGTTTACTTTTACAATTACAGATTTAAATGTATTAGTTGTGCACATAAAAACTTCTTTGAAGGGGCCAGGCGTGGTGGCTCACACCTATAATCCTGGCACTTTGGGAGGCCAAGGCGGGTGGATTGCCTGAGCTCAGGAGTTCAAGACCAGCCTGACCAACATGGAGAAACCCCATCTCTCCTAAAAATACAAAATTAGCCAGGTGTGGTGGTGCATGCCTGTAATCCCAACTGCTTGGGAGGCTGAGGCAGGAGAATTGCTTGAACCTGGGAGGCGGAGGTTGCAGTGAGCCGAGATTGCACCATTGTACTCCAGCCTGGGCAACGAGAGTGAAACTCTATCTCAAAAAAAGAAAAAAAAGACTTCTTTGAAGGACCAGATTTATAATAATTCTAGTTATTTCAGTTAGCAGTTTAAAAAAAATAAAGAAATTATTCTACGTGCTTACCTTCTACTTAGGAATTATTTTTGAGATACATTCTGATGTACAAAGTCTTGTTAGAAAAATACGCAATATATTAGCAAAACTACATAAATGTACTGGTGTGAAAAAACTGGAATTAGACATAATCGGACTTTGGAAATGTGGAAAGAAGTTTTTACCTCAAAGGATACTACCGCAGTTTGTCCACCTGGCTTTTTGTATATATGTAATTGCCCCAATATATGTGAACAGAATTTCTTTCTATAATATTGATTGTTATCAAGGATAGTATGAGGTCAAAATGAATGGGGATAGCTTTAATTCAGGCAAAAGATGAATTTGACTAGCTGAAATCTTCAAAAGATCAAGAAAAGATAAAACGGTTCCAGTTTTAAATTTAACTAAAATAAACTATTAATATGTGAATAAAATTTTCATGTTTTTTAAACAAGAAGCATCCTTTCCGATAATTTGTTCCAAGCATGTGTCAAAGCTGTATTTTAAACTTGCACAAATGAAGAAACCTAAGCAGATGAATTAGTTGTTTTTTCTCTTGATAGAGAAAATCAGAGAAAGGGAATAGGTGATTAGATAATTAAGAAAAGAATGCCAGCTGGGCACAGTGTAATCCCAACAGTTTGGGAGGCTGACATGAGAGGATTGCTTGAGGCCAGAAGTCCGAGACCAGCCTGGACAACATAGTGAGACCCCATCTCTACAAAAAAATGTTTAGCGAACAGCCATCCTAGCTACTTGGGAGGCTGAGGTGGGAGGATGGTTTCAGTCCAGGAGTTTGAGGCTGCAGTGAAGTATGATCATGCCACTGCACTCCAGTCTGGGTGACACAGCAAGACGCTGTCTTTTCTAAAAATGGGGGGAAAAAAAAGAAATAGAAAAGAATGTCTGATTATATATTATTAGACCCTTGGCTAAGAATAAGTTGAAAGGCAGATAGCTAATTTTAAGAACCGTTCTTTTCAGTTCATTAAAATTTACCTGAAAATAGCTTTAGCAATTTATTAATTATAGTAATTTCTGCCAGGTGTGGTGGCTCATCCCTGTAATCTCAGCCCTTTGGGAGGCAAGGCTGGGTGGACTGCTTGAGCCCAGGAGTTTGAGACCAGCCTAGGCAGCATAATGAGGCCTTGTCTGTATAAAAAATAAAAAAGAAATTAGCTGGACATCGTGGCATACACCTGTAATCTCAGCTACTTAGGAGGGTGATTGGGGAGGATTGTTTGAGCCCAAGTCAAAGCTGCAGTGAGCCGTGATCACAGCACTGCACTCCAGCCCGAGTGAAAAAGCAAGATGCTGTCTCAAAAATATAATAATAATAATTTCTTCCCTGAAAGAAATTGCAAATTGCATCATACAAAAAAAGTTCTGTCCCAAACTCAGTATTTGCCTAAGGCAATCTTTAGGTATCTAAGTCAAGAAAATGTCTGTCCCATTGTATTTTGTTGTGAAATCATTATGTGAATGTGATTAGTTAATAGTTTTTGCATTTCTTACATATAGTGAAAATTAAGAATAGACTATACAATACATACTACACACAATCATGTTTACTATCAGTATTCATATATACATTTAAATTGTTCCTTTTAATCAGTTTTCTACTTTAAGGAAGATTTCCACAAAAATTCTATGTTTATTCTATTTAGTACTCGCTATTTCACGACCTTTTATATTGTATATGTTCTATTCCATTTAGCTGGTTTTATTTGCATAGCAAAACATGTGATGAATAGTAAACAAAACTATGGCCGTAAGACATAAAATTCAAAATGTTGACTTTGTTTGCAGTGTTTGTAAAGAAACTGCTCCATTATCGAATGAATGAATAAATGTCTCCTCATTGTATTCAGTTTTCCAAAGCAAGACTTTGTTTAGGATACTTTCCCTCATGATGATGGAGAACAGGAAAATATTTGCATTCCTGGATTCTGAAAAAGAGTACACATGTGGAGATTATTGTCAGAATTTGATCTCTTTTCCATAATATGAAACATACAATGTTTTGCCTTGGCCTCCCAATGTGTTGGGATAATAAGCATGAGCCATCACGCTTGGCCTCACAATTCGATTTTTATCATTTTGTTCTTCCAACTTCTTGTTCTGCTTATCTTAAACTAGTAATATACTTTTACCAAGTCATCTGCTTCTAGACCATAATAGTCCTGGAAATCCTCATGATGGTAATGTCATTAATTAATGATGGTAATGACAATACTGTCAGTTAAATTGACAATTATACCTATCCCTTCAGTTTTTAGCAGTCAAGTCTTTCCCATAAAGCTCTGAAGCTACTTTTTTTTTTAAGATGGAGTCTCACGCTGTCACCAGGCTGGAGTGCAGCGGTGTGATCTTGGCTCACCACAACCTCCATCTCCCAGATTCAAGAGATTCTCCTGCCTCAGCCTCCTGAGTAGCTGGGACTACAGGTGCGTGCCACCATGCCCAGCTAATTTTTGTATTTTTAGTAGAGATGGGGTTTCACCATGTTGACCAGGATGGTCTCGATCTCTTGACCTTGAAGATACTTTTTGATGTTTCTTCAAGAAAACCCAATATCTGGCCTGTGGCTTATACAATGCTGTCAGGCAACTCTCAGGTGAGAAACAGACACTACTTGTTGATAACAAGACTTGAGTTAATATTTTAGACAAAATTACAATATCAGAATGGAGAACAGTGGAATCACTGTCAAAGTAAAGTATATATGTACATGGGCTTGCCTAAATATTTCATAAGTACTTAGGCCTATGATGGCCATGGACAATGAAGATATTCACAAATATCCAGGACGTTACCATAAATTCTGTAAAGTGTGTATCATGATCTATAATAAATGATAAAGGCATTTAAAATCTAAAAATGAATCTTTTCAGAAGTAATTTTGTTCATAGTTCTTGAACATAAATATCAGTAAGCCTCTACCATCCTGAAAGGACATACAGTTACTAAAACATATTCATGTTAACAACAAATTGCCTTAGTTCATTTGGTCTGCTCTAAACAAACACCATAAACTGCACAGCTTAACAACAGAAATTTATTTCTCCCAGTTCTGGAGACTAGGAAGTTCGAGGTCAAGGCACTGGCAGATGTAGTGTCTGGCAAGAGTTTGCTTTCTGATTCATAGAGCACCTTTTTGCTGTGCCCTTACAGGGTGGAAGGGATAAGCTAGTTATCTGAAGTCTCTCTTTTAAATTTTTTATTTATTTAGTTTTAAAATTTATTGTTATTTTTTTAGATGAGCTCTTGCTGTGTTACCCAGGCCAGAGTGTAGTGGCACAATCACAGCTCACTGCAGGCTTGACCTACTGGGCTCAAGTGATCCTCCCATGTTAGTCTTCCAAGTAGCTGGGATCACAGGTATGTGCCACCACGCTTGGCTAATTTTATTTTTTATAGAGGGGGGTTTCACTGTGCTCCTCAGGCTGGTCTCGAACTCCTGGGCTCAAGCAATCCTCTTGCTTTGGCCTCCCAAAATACTGGGATTACAGGCATGAGCCACCAAGTCAGCCCCGTCTCTGTCTCAAAAAAAGAAAAAAAATTACTTTTATTATTTAGAGACAGGATCTTGCTTTTGCCCAATCTGGTCTCTAACTTTTGAGCTCAAGTGATGCTCCCAACTGAGGCTCCTGAGAGCTAGGACTGCAGGCATATGCCATAGAGCCCAGCTTCTGGGGTCTCTTTTATAGGCTCACTAGTCCCAACTATGAGGGCTCTGCCCTTCATAACCTAATCATTTCCTGAAGGCCCCACCTCCTAATACCTTCACCTTGGGGGTTAGGATTTCAACATACGAATTTTTGGGGGAACTCAAAGATTCAGAGCATAGCACAAATTATCTTACAAAATTAACCCCTTGAGAATCCCTTTTTGTCTGACAGCTTTCTCCACACTGTTGCCCCAAAAAACAGGATGGCTCTGTTAATACAGTTGAGCTAATTTAGAAAATATGGACCATACTTGAATCATGTAGGTTGACATTCACATGTGAATGTTTTATTCACCAGATATTCTTTGTGTGTGTGTGTGTGTGTGTGTGTGTGTGTGTGTGTGTGTGATGAGGTCTTGCTCTGTCAACCAAGCTGGAGTGTGTGATCATGGCTTACTGCAGCCTTGACCTCCCAGGCTCAAGTGATCTTCCCACCTCAGCCTCCCAAGTAGTTGGAATTACAGGTGCATGCCACCACATCTGCCTAATTTCTGTATTTTTTGTAGAGACAGGGTCTCACTGTGTTGCCCAGGCTGGTCTTGAACTCCTGGGTTCAAGCAATCTTCCAGCCTCAGCCTCCCAATGTGTTGAGATTACAAGCATGAGCCACTGAATCTGGCCCTATCACATATTCTTAACACTGACATTGTTTGGATCTTTCTTTTTTTTTTTTTTTTGAGATGGAGTCTTGGTCTGTCGTTGCCCTGGCTGGAGCGCAGTGGCGTGATCTCAGCTCACTGCAACCTCCGCCTCCTGGGTTCAAGCGATTCTCCTGCCTCAGCCTCCCAAGTAGCTGGGATTACAGGCATGAGTCACTGTGCCTGGCCTTGTTTGGATCTTTGATTTGAGAAAGTTGGTCATCTTATTTGCTGTATTATTAAAATTCATCATCACATAGATATCAGTAGGTGCACTGAAATCATTATCAGAGTCTCTATACTTCACTAAGCTACCAAAGGCTCTGAACTTCTGTTTCCAGAGACTATCTATAATAGCCAGATCTAGAGAAAATAAAATATGCCACGACAAAAGATACTGAACACTAGCGTAATGGGGTAAGGTAAAGTTTTATATCTTTTTTTTTTTTTTTCCTGAGACAAGGTCTTATTCTGTTGTCCAGGCTAGAGTGCAGTGGCATGATCCTCGCTCACTGCAGCCTTGAACTCCTGGGCTCAAGCAATCCTCCCATCTCAGCTGTATATGTGTGTGTGTGTGTGTGTGTGTGTGTGTGTGTGTGTGTGTATGTATATATATATATATATATATATATATATATATATATATACTTTTTGTAAAGATGGGGTTTCACTATGTTGCCTAGGCTGGTCTCAAACTCTTGGCCTCAAGCTATCCTCCCCACCTATAACCTCCCTGCCGCCCCCCACTCCCCCTGGCCTCCCAGAGTGCTGGGATTATAGATGTGAGTCACTGTGTCCAGCCAAGTTTGTCTATCTGTGAAATGAAATGCATTATATTTGAAAAATAAACATGCTCAAAATGCCTAGTCTGCCTGTGTATTGTAAGCAGATACTTTAACATTTCCCTCGGGAAGACATGTGTGTGGGAGAAAACTATGTCAGCAAAAATTACAAATAGTTTGAGGTAGTTGAGGATATTCTCTGGACACTTTTTAGATGAGGAAGAGTTGGTCCTGGAGAAGAAGGTAAATGCTGGGGCATAATGGGAATGATAAGGTCATACCAAAAATTCTTGAGCACTGGGAACTGTGCTCTCTATTTTCCATTCTTATAGCCCCAGAACTTAGTTCAATGCTTGGTACATACCTGTACTGGTTTGTTTTTACACTGCTGATGAAGACGTACCTGCGACTGGGTAATTTATACAGGAAAAATGTTTAATGGACTTAAAGTTCCACATGGCTGGGGAAGCCTCACAATCATGGTAGAAGGTAAGGAGGAACAAGTCAGGTCTTACATGGATAGCAGCAGCAAAAGAGAGAAAGCTTGTGCAGGGGAACTCCTCTTTATAAAACCATCAGATCTCATGAGACTTATTCACTATCATGAGAACAGCATGGGAAAGATTTACCCCCATGATTTAATTACCTCCCACCGGTCCCTCCCATGACACATGAGAATTTAAGATGAGATTTGGGTGGGGACACAGCCAAACCATATCAATACCTAATAAATACTTGTCAAAATACAATTTTTAAAAGTTAAAAACATGACTCTCATACAAATATAGAATGAACACATGGCAAAGATATGTTAACTTAATGAGAGAACCAGTAAGATGGCAAACTTGGATAACAGAACACTTTGTGGAACTGGGCACTTACAGCCATTTTGGAAGGACTGTTAGAATAAGATTGCTAGATAAGATACAAAATTGGTTAATACATACAAGGCAATAAAATGATAACCTAGTCATAATAAGTAAATTGTAGAACAAAAGACAAAGAGAAAAGTCTTTAGAGAAGCAAGAGAAAATGTACATGCAACTTTCGGAGGAGCAACCTCAAGACTGACGGCAGTTTTTGACACACAAGGGAAACCAGCAAGAGCTAGAATGGAGAATATCTTCAAAGTATTGTAGAATGTAAGTTCCAAATAGAATTCCACAGGTAGCAAAAATCTACTTAAGCATATAACCAAAACAAAGGCATTTTGAGATAAAGAGAATGAAAGTAGTAAACATATGGATAAATGTAAAGAAAGATTGATTTCACCTGGGTGTAGTGTCTCCCACCTGTAATCTCAGCATTTTGGGAGGCTGAGGTGGGTGAATCACTTGAGCTCAGCAGTTCGAGACCAGCTTTGGCAACATAGTGAGACCCCGTCTCTATTTTTAAAAAAATAAAAATTAAAAAAATTGATTTTTTTTTTTTTTTTTTTGAGACAGAATCTTGCTCTGTCACCCAGGCTGGAGTGCAATGGCATGATCTTGGCTCACTGCAACCTCTGTCTCTCAGGTTCAAATGATTCTTCCACCTCAGCCTCCTGAGTAGCTGGGATTACAGGCACCTGCCATCATGCCCGGCTAATTTTTGTATTTTTGTAGAGACTGGGTTTCACTGTGTTGGCCAGGCTGGTCTGGAACTCCTGACCTCAGGTGCCACCTGCCTCTGCCTCCCAAAGTGGTGGGATTAGAGGTGTGAGCCACGGCGCCCGGCCAAAACATTGATTTTTTAAAACATTAATAATAATGTCTTGTGGTATGTTCAAATATAGAATAAAAACATTTGTTAAAGTACGTGTGGCAACTGGCATAAATGAAACGAATGGGATTTAAGATCTTTCTATTGAACAGGAAGAAGATAAAAGTATTGATTAAAACTAGGCTTTGATAATTGAAGAATGCATATTGGCATTCTAGGGAAAACATGAAAATAATAATGGTGTGTAGAGGGAAAAGGGACTTATAAAAATTGGTCAAACCTCAAACCAAAAGAAGTCAAGAAAATGGAGAAAATAAACGTAAAACTAATGGAAAAATAGGACTCGCAAAATACGAATGTAGGTCTAACCCCAGATATGTTAGTATTATAATTATACTACAATAAAATGGACTTTTTGTTTTTAGTAAGTTTTTAAGCCATCATACTTTGGAATTAAAAAATAGTACATATTTGTGTTTTGGGAGAAGGGAGTTAATATTTATTTAATCATTTTATTAGGCTAAATTAATATTGATCCCAAAACTTGATAATGACAATACAGGAAAGGAAAAAAAATTATAACAAATCTTATTTTTTTTAATGTTTAATTGTGAAATAATTAGCATAAGAAGTTTCAAAGACATATACAGGGAAGTTCTGTGCACCCGTCACCCAGGATCTTCCAATTATAACATCTGTCATAACTATAGGACAATATCAAAACCAGAAAGTTGACATTGGTACTCTGATGAAAAAATTAGTGTCTGAGATAAGAAAAAAACAAAGTGGTCTGGGTATGGTGGCTCATGCCTGTAACCCAAGCACTTTGTGAGGCCAAAGTGGGCGGATCACCTGAGGTTGGGAGTTCGAGACCAGCCTGACCAACATGGAGAAACCCCATCTCTACTAAAAATACAAAAAATTAGCCTGGCATGATGGCGTATGCCTGTAAACCCAACTACTCGGGAGGCTGAGGAAGGAGAATCGCTTGAACCTGGGAGGCAGAGATTGCGGTGAGCCTAGATCGTGCCATTGCACTCCAGCCGGGGCAATAAGAGCGAAACTCTGTTTCAAAAAAAAAAAGTGTTTTTTCTACTTGTATACTCAGTACAACACTTAACACTGAACACTTCTTATACCGGATATGTGAGGGATTTTCCCCACACACCAAGCGATTCTCCAGTGGACACCAGCTGAACGTCCTACAATGTAACTCAATTCTACACTAATTCCCTGGAGTTAGAGTCACAGTCCACAGGTTAAGAAAAACTGCTTCCTCTTCAGACACCAATTCCAAACCCTAGGTTGTGACCTGTTCTTCTGACCAACCAGCTAAAATTGGGGGTTCACATGATCCCCTCCTTGGGTTCAGTTAGTTTGTGATAGTGGTTCACAGAACTCAGAGAAGTACTTACATTAATCAGTTTATTATAAATAAATAATATAACAAAGGACAAGATGAACAGCCAGATGGGAGAGATGCACAAGGCAAGTTGGGTGGGAAGGAGCACAGAGGTTCCATACTCTCTCCAGAGGCACCACCCTCCAGGCACCGCCACGTGTTCAACAATCTGGAACCTCTTCAGACTCTGTCCTTTTGGGATTTTATGGAGGATTCATGACCTAGGCATGGTTGATTAAATCATTGACCATTGGTGATCAACTCCATCTTCAGCCCCTCTTTTCTCTTGAAGTCAGGAGGTGAGGCTGAAATTTCCAACCCTCTAATCCTGTGGTTAGTTCCTCTGGCAACCAGCCCCCATCTTGAGGCTGTCCAGGAGCCCACCAGGAGTCATCTCATTAAAACAAAAGATGCTCCTGTCAGCCAAGAAATTCCAAAGGATTTAGAAGCTCTGAGACAGACACT
Organism: Pongo abelii; assembly: GCF_028885655.2. Taxonomy (NCBI): domain Eukaryota; kingdom Metazoa; phylum Chordata; class Mammalia; order Primates; family Hominidae; genus Pongo; species Pongo abelii. The sequence goes on along the minus strand of NC_071991.2, from coordinate 135,664,309 downwards.
TTTTTTTTTTTTGAGACAGAGTCTCTTCTTTGTCACACAGCCTGGAGTGCAATGGCACAATCTTGGCTCACTGTAACCTCTGCCTCCCCGGGTTCAGGCGATTCTCTTGCCTCAGCCTCCAGAATAGCTGGGATTACAGGCGCCTGTCACCACACCTGGCTAATTTTTGTATTTTTAGTAGAGACAGGGTTTCACCATGTTGGCCAGGCTGGTCTCGAACTCCTGACCTCAGGTGATCCGCCTGCCTCTGCCTCCCAAAGTGCTAGGATTTCAGGCGTGAGCCACTGCGTTTGGCCTAGACATTTGTAATTTCCTGAGTGATAAAAGTGTCTGTGGCCCAGCGTGGTGGCTCACTTCTGTAATCCCAACACTTTGGGAGGACAAAGTAGGCGGATCACATGAGGTCGGGAGTTCAAGACCAGCCTGGCCAACATGGTGAAACCCCATCTCTACTAAAAATACAAAAATTAGCCAGGCGTGGTGGCTCTTGCCTGTAATCCCAGCTGCTCGGGAGGCTGAGGCAGGGGAATTGCTTGAACCCGGGAGGCGGAGGTTGCAGTGAGTCAAGATTGCAACAGAGCACCACTCCAGCCGCGGTGACAGAGTGAGACTCCATCTCAAAAAAAAATTACAAAGGTCTTAGGAGCTCTGTGTCAGGAACCAGAGTCAAAGACCAAATATTAGAATAAAAGAGTCTCCTAGCATCCCTATCTACAAGGGTTTTTTTTTTTTTTGAGACGGAGTCTTGCTCTGTCCCCCAGGCTGGAGTACCGTGCCTATCTACAAGGGTTTTAGGAGCTCTGTCTGAGGAAAGGGGTCAGAGACCAAATATATCTTTCTTATTTTATCACAATACCACAGGTTGATACCACAAAGCTTATTCAGATTTCACTCAACATACATGAACTCATTTGTGTGTATGTATGACTCAGTGCAATTTTATTATGTGTCACTTCCTGTAACAAACACCACAATCAAGATACTTAACTGTGCCATCACAGAGTTCCTTGTGCTAGTCCTTCATAGAGCTGCATACCCTCCTTTCCCTGTCCCTGACATTCAGCAACTACTAATCCGTTTTTCATTCTATAATTTTATCATTTAAAGAACATTATAGGCCGGGTATGGTGGCTCATGCCTATAATCCCAGCACTTTGGGAGGCCAAGGCGGGTGGATCAGGATGTCAGGAGTTCAAGACCAGCCTGGCCAACATAGTGAAACCTCATCTCTACTAAAAATACAAAAATTAGCTGGGCGTGGTGGCACACACCTGTAATCCCAGCTACTTGGGAGGCTGAGTCAGGAGAATCACTTGAACCCAGAAGGCGGAGGTTGTAGTGAGCCCAGATCGCGCCACTACACTCCAGCCTGGGTGACAGAGTGACACTCCATCTAAAAAAAAAAAAGAATATTATATAGGCTGGGCATGGTGGCTCATGCCTGTAATGTCAGCACTTTGAGAGGCTGAGGTGGGAGACTACTTCTTTCTACTTTGAGCCTAGAAGTTCGAGACCAGCCTAGGCAACATAGGGAGACCTTGTCTTTACAAAAGTAAAAAAAAAGCTGGGCGTGGTGGCATGTGCCTATGGTACCAGCCACTCGGGAGGCTGAGATGGGAGGATTGCTTGAGCCCAGAAGGTTGAGGCTGCAATAAGCCATGATCATGCTATTGCACTCCAGCCTGGGCGACAGAGCAAGACCCTATCTCAAAGAAAAACCACAAAATAAAAATAAAAAAAGAATGTTATATGTCAATGGAATCATAAAGTATATTACCTTTTGGATTTGGCTTTCTTCCTTCTGGATAACTTTAAGATTCATCTAAGTTGTGTGTATCAATAGTTTGTTGCTCTTTATTGCTGAATAATATTCCATGGTATGGAAGTATCACAGTTGTTTAACCATTCACCAATTGTAGGACATTCTAGTTGCTTCTAGTTTTTGACTATTATAAATAAATCTGCAGTGAATAGTTGCGTAGAGAATTTAGTGTGAACATAAGCTTTTATTTCTCTGGGATAAATGCCCAGATTACAATTACTGGGTCATATGGTAATTGTATGTTTAGTTTTAAAAGAAAAATCCAAAATTTTTTCAAGAGTAGTGGTATCATTCTGTCTCGCTAGCAATGTATGAATGAATCCAACTTTTCTGCATTCTCGTCAGCATTTCTTATCACTATATTTTTATTTTAGCCATTCTGATAGGTGAGCAGTGATTCTCATTGTGATTTTAGTTTATAATTCTCTAATGACTAATGATGTTGAACATCTTTTCATGTATTGATTGCTATCTGTATAGTCTCTTAAATGAAATATTTGTTCATGTCTTTGCCCATTTTAGATTTCTTTCTTTTGCTTTTTACTGTTAAATTTTGAGAGTTCTTTATATATTAATGATGTTAGTCCTCTGTTGATTACATGATTTGCAAAAATTTTCTTCCAGTCTGTAATTAGTCTTTTCATCATCTTAACAGAGTCTTTTGCAGAGTAAAAGTTTTTATTTTTGATAAGGTCCATGAAAGACTTGGATTTGTGTCCCTGCCCACATCTCATGTTGAATTATAATCCCCAGTTTTGGAGGAGGGGCCTGGTAAGAAGTGGTTGGATCATGGGGGCAGAGTTCTCCCTTGTTCTTGTGACAGTGAGTGAGTTCTCATGAGATGTGGTTGTCTAAAAGTGTGTAGCACCTCCTCCTTCTCTCTCTTTCTCCTGCTTCCACCATGTAAGATGTGCCTGCTTACCCTTTGACTTCTACCAAGACTGAAAGTTTCTTGAGGTCTTCTCAGCCAGGCTACCTGTACGGCTGGTGGAACTGTGAGCCAATTAAACCTCTTTTCTTTATAAATTACCCAGTCTCAGGTAGTTCTTTATACAATGAGAGAATGGACTAATACAGTACAAGTTATCTTTTTATTTTTTATTGATTGTGATTTTGGTGTTGTTCTAAAATCTCTTTGCTTAGGTCCCAAAGATTTTCTTCTATGTTTTCTCATAAAACGTTTATAGTTTTGTTTGTTTGTTTGTTGGTTTGTCTGAGACGGAGTCTCGCTTTGTTGCCAGGCTGGACGCAGTGGCGCCATCTTGGCTCACCGCAACCTCCACCTCCCGGTCTCAAGCGATTCTCCGGCCTCAGCCTCCTGAGTAGCTGGGACTACAGGCACGTGCCAACACACCCAGCTAATTTTTGTATTTTCAGTAGAGATGGGGTTTCACCATGTTGGCCAGGATGGTCTTGATCTCTTGACCTTGTGATCAGCCCGCCTCGGCCTCCCAAAGTGCTGGGATTACAGGCGTGAACCACCGTGCCCAGCCAGGTTTATAGTCTTATATTTTAAATTTATGTCATGATCCATATTGAGTAAACTTTTGTATAATGTGTGAAGTTTAGGTCAAACTTCTTTTTTGTTTTTTCTTTGACTAGGACACCCAGTTGCTCCAACACGATTTGTTGAAAAGAGCATTTCTTCCATTGACTTTCCTTTGCATCTTTTTCAAAAAGCAGTGCACTATACTTGTCTGGGGCTATTTCTGGATTCTCTATTCTGTGTCTCTCCTTCTGCTAATACCACACAGTCTTGACTACTATAGCTATTTAAGTCTTAAACTGGACAGAGTGATTCTACCATCTTACTTTTTAAAATATTAATTTAGCTATTCTTGTTTTTCCATATATATTTTACAATAACCTTGTCTTTATCTACAAAAAAAAATTGCTAGAATTTTTATAGGAGTTGTGACAAGCCTATAGATCAATCTAGGGAGAGTTAATTGCTTTACTTTACTATGATGAGTCTTTGTATTCATGAACATAGAATATGTCTCCAAGTATTTGATTCTTCTTTAGTTTTTTTCAATCAGCATTTGTAATTTTTATCATAAATAAATGACACTGCCGGGTGCGGTGGCTCACGCCTGTAATCCCAGCACTCTGGGAGGCTGAGGCAGGTGGATCACAAGGTCAGGAGTTCAAGACCACCCTGGCCAAAATGGTGAAACCCCGTCTCTACTAAAAATACAAAATTAGCCAAGCTTGGTGGCAGGTGCCTATAATCCCAGCTACTCGGGAGGCTGAGGCAGAGAATCACATGAACTCAGGAGGCAGAAGTTGCAGAGAGCCAAGATTGTGCCACTGCACTCCAGCCTGGGTGACAGAGCAAGACTCCATCTCAAAAATAAATAAATAAATAAATAAATAAATAAATAACAGTTGGTTTTTTATTTCAGTTTCTCCTTGTTTCTTTTTCGCTTTCTTTTCTTTTTTTTTTTTTTTTTTGAGATGGAGTCTCACTCTGTTGCCCAGGCTGGAGTGCAGTGGTGAGATCATAGTTTATTGCAACCTCAAACTCCTGGGCTCAAGCAATTCTCCTACCTCAGCCTCCCAAGTAGCTGGGACTACAGGCATGCGCCACAGTGCCTGGCTATTTTTTTCACAATTTTTTGTAGACATGGAATCTCCCTATGTTTCCTAGACTGGTGTCAAATCCCTGGGCTCAAGATATCCTCCCACTTCATCCTCCCAGAGTATTGAAATTACAGGCGTGAGCCACTGCACCTGGCCAATCTTATTCATTTTTCAAACAACTGGGTTTGTGCACCTGTAGTCCCAGCTACTCAGGAGAATGAGGTGGGAGGATTGCTTGAGGCCAGGAGTTCCTGGCTGCAGTGAGCTATGATTGTGCCATTGCACTCCAGATTAGGTGACAGGGCAAAACCCTATCCCTAAAAAAAATTAAAAAAAATAAAAATAAAAGAACTGTTTTTTTTCATTAAATTTCTCTGTTGTTTTCCTGGTTTTAATTTCATTGATTAATTTCTACTTATGTCTATACTTCTTTCCTTCTGCTTGCTTTGGGCTTATTTTCCTATTATTTTTCTCAAGATAGGAACTTAGATTACTGATCTGAAATCTCTTTTCTGATATGAGCATGTCAGTGCTATAAATTTCCTTCTCAGAACAGCTTTAGCTGCATCTCACAATTTTTTTCTTTTTTGTAATTATTTATTTAATTTTAAAATAAAAAATATTAAATTTTCAGCCATTATTTTTTCAAAAAAAATTTTTTTTGAGATAGTTTCACTCTATCTCTCAGGCTGGAGTGCCGTGGTGCAATCTCAGCTTCCTACAACCTCTGCCTCCTGGGCTCAAGTGAACCTACCACTGGCATGCCCCACCATGCTTGGCTAATTTTGTAAGTTTTTTTTTTTTGTAGAGACGAGGTCCCACTATATTGCCCAGGCTGGTCTTGAACTCCCAGGCTCAAGCAGTCCTCCTGCCTCATCCTGTCAAAGTGCTGGGATTATAGGCATAAGACACTGTGCCCAGCCAATCATCTCGTGAGTTTTGACATGTATTTTTATTTTCATTCAGCCTATGTATTTTTTTATATATTCTTTGAGACTTTCTCTTTTACTCATGGGGTTGTTTAGAAGTATGTTGTGGCTCAGCCCAGTGTCTCACACCTGTAATCCCAGCATTTTGGGAGGCCAAGGTGGGAGGATCGCTTGAGCCCGGGAGTTTGAGACCAGCCTGGGCAACATAGAGAAACTGCAACTCTACAAAAAAAAAAGAAAGAAAGAAAGAAAAATTAGGCAGACAGGCTGGGTGCTGTGGCTCACGCCTGTAATCCCAGCAGTTTGGGAGGCTGAGGCGGGTGGATCACAAGGTCAGGAAATCGAGATCGTCCTGGCCAACATTGTGAAACCCCGTCTCTACTAAAAATACAAAAATAATTAACCAGGCATAGTGGCGGGTGCCTGTAGTCCCAGCTACTCAGGAGGCTGAGACAGGAGAATGGCATGAACCCAAGAGGTGGAGCTTGCAGTGAGCCGAGATCGCACCACTGCACTCCAGCCTGGGCGACAGAGCAAGACTCCATCTCAAAAAAATAAATAAATAAATAAATAAAAATTAGGCAGACACAGTGGCATGTGCCTGTACTCCCACCTATTCAGGAGGCGGGAGTATTGGTTGAGTCCAGAAAGTTGAGGTTGCAGTGAGCTGAGATCATACCACTGTACTCTATCCTGGGAGAGGGTGAGACCTTGTCTCAAAAAAAAAAAAAAAAAAAAAAGTGTGTTGTTTAATTTCCAAGTGTTAAAATAATTTCCTGTTTTTTTTTGAGGGGGGGGTTATTGTTTCTAGTTTGATTCCTTCATGGTCAGAGGACATACTCTGTATAACTTTAATTCTTATAAATTAGTTCATGTATGTCTACTATTCAAAAATTTGTTTTCTGTTTTTCCTTCAGTTTCCCATTCCTTTTTCTCTTTTCTTTCCTTCCTGAGGGTTACTTCAACACTTTTTCGTGCCCCATTCTGACTTCTTCATAATTTTTTTTTTTTTTTGGAGATGGCGTGATCTCGGCTCACTGCAACCTCCACCTCCCAGGTACAAGCAATTCTCCTGCCTCAGCCTCCTGAGTAGCTGGGACTACAGGCACATGCTGCCACACCCAGCTAATTTTTTGTATTTTAGTAGAGACAGGGTTTCACCATGTTGCCCAGGCTGGTCTCGAACTCCTGAACTCAGGCAATCCGCCCGCCTTGGCCTCCCAAAGTGCTAGGATTACAGGCATAAGCCACCGCGCCTGGCCTCTTTATAATAATTTTGAGTTTATCATTATGTATAGTTTTTTTTTTTTTTTTTTTGATGGAGTCTCGCCCTGTCACCAGGCTGGAGTGCAGTGGCCTGATCTCAGCTCACTGCAACCTCCACCTCCCGGGTTCAATTCAAGCGATTCTCCTACCTCAGCCTCCCAGCTGGCTGGGACTACAGGCATGCGCCAACATGCCCGGCTAATTTTTGTATTTTTAGTAGAGACGGGGTTTCACCATGTTGGCCAGGATGGTCTCGATCTCTTGACCTCGTGATCCGCCCACCTCAGCCTCCCAAAGTGCTGGGATTACAGGCGTGAGCCACCGCGCCCCACCTATGTATAGATTTTTTAGTGGCTTCTCTAGGTGTTACCATATGTGGATAAAACTTGTTTCAGCCTACTGGTGTCAATGTTTTACCACTTGCAGAGAAATGTAAAAATATTTTTTCCACTTGTGTGCCTTTATCCTCCCTACTTTTAAAATATGGTTGTCCAGTCTTTATTTCTCTTATTCCAGCCCCATTTTTATTCTTCTCTCCTTTTGAGATTATGAGGATACAAAGATTAGATTTTTCCCCCATAAGTCCCTGAAGCTGTTCATTTTTTCCCCAATCTATTCTTTGTTGTTCAGATTGAGTAAATTGTATTAGTGTATCTTTACACTCACTGATTCTTTCCTCAGTCATCTCTCCTGTTGAAACCATCTAAAGAGTTTTTTTCAATTATTGTATTTTTAGTTTTATAATTTACATTTGCTTTTTTTTATAACTTCTATTTCTTTGCTGAGTTTTTCTATTTTATCATATATTTCAAGAGAATTTATAATTAATTGTTGAGGTATTTGTATGATTCTTGCTTGAAAATCTTTGTTGGATAATGCTAACAGCTGCTTCATCTAGTTGCATGAACTCAAAGTAGAATGATGTCACTTGATTTCCCTTCCACATTTAAATTGTGTGTTTTCTAGTCCTTGGTCTAAAAAGTTGTTGGTTATATTCTGGATATTTCAGCTATATGTTAGGGGACTCTGGGTCCTATTTAAGTCTTCTGTTTTGGCAGGCAGTTGCTCTGTTAAGGTTTTGCCTATAGGTTCTGGCCTAGTTTTGTGGGGTTTAGGTTTTTTGTTGTTGCTGCTGCTGTTTATTTTTAGACAGGAGGTCTTGCTCTGTCACCCAGGCTGGAGTGCATTGGTGGTGTAGCCTCAAACTCCTGGGCTCAAGCAATCCTTCCTCCTCAGCCTCCCAAATTGCTGGGATTCCAGGCATAAAGCCATCACGTCCTGCCATGGGTTTTATTTTTAGTGTCATTTTAATTTTCAGAGCCCTTGCAATGCTATTCTGATCTGCTTCATCTTTCTAGTACTTCTGGGACTCCCACTTAACCCCTGCTGGTGCCATTTGTGGAGGTGAAATCATGTCCTTCCCTAGATGGCTCAGTATTGCTGGGCCACCGTTCTGCCCAGGAGTCTGGAGGGAGAGGAAGAATACAGAGCAGACTCAGAGCCACTGGGCTGAGGTTTCCTCATGCCACTGGATGGAGGGCATAGGGAAGCAGTGCTCTGCTGATGCTGCCCCTGTAGGTGGATTGGCCTGCCTGTCGCATCACAGGTATGAAGCAGGTATAGAGTCAGTGTGCCTGGGCTTCTCTGCTGCTGCTCTGGGCATGCTGTCTGCCTACCTGTGCCCAGCTGGACTGGGGACTAAGATGGCCCAGAGCTTTGGTGTTGCTGTTGTTGCTGGCTAATTGGACTTTGTGGTGCTCCATTTGTGGGTAAGGGGTTGGGACAGTTGGGGCTTTACTACCACTGTTAAAGACGGATTGGTCTACCTGCTGGTGTCTGGTGGTAGAGCTGGGGCTGGCATGACTAGGGGCTTTGTTGCTGTTAGTGCAGGTTAATCGGACCACCCATCAATACCCTCGTAGGTGGAATAGGGGCTGGGACTCTCCACTAGGTCTCTGTTGGGTTTCCCCTTTCCTGGTCTTTGGCCAGAGAGAGCATGCTTTACTCGGACCTCTCTGGTCAATGCATGTTAAGGGTGGGTTGTAGGTTTCTTTGGTGTCTAGTCCTGGGTGCATGGGGGATTAAGAAAAAATAAAACCTAGCCCAGTGAATTTACTATGTTGTCATTCCACATGTCCTGAGGTACCCAGCCAATCTACTTTCCTTTTTTTTTTGAGACAGGGTCTTGCTCTATTGCCCAGGCTGGAATGCAGTGGCACAATTACAGCTCACTGTAGCTTAGACCTCCTGGGCTCAAGCGATCTTCTCACCTTAGCCTCCTGAGTAGCTGAGAACACAGGTGTGCATGCCCAGCTTTTTTTTTTTTTTTTTTGTCGAGACAGGGTTTTGCTCTGGTCCCCAGGCTGGTCTTGAATTCCTGGACTTAAATGATCCTCGAGCCTCGGCCTCTCAAAATCTTGGGATTACAGGCATGAGCCACCACACCCAGCAGTTGGAACCAATCTGCCTTCTTTTTAGCTTTCAACGTTCTTTTTGTCATTGTCTGTTGAATAATTTCCAGGTATTTAAGTTGTATTTAGCAAAGAATAGCAGGGAAAAGTGAGTTTATACCATCTTGTTCTGGAGCCAGAAACACAAATCTTATTTTGAATGAATATGCGAGTATTCTTAACAAAATATTAACAAATCAGATATAGAAATGTGTAAGTTATATGTTGGGTATAATCTCAAGAATGTAGTGTTGTTTTAATGTTAGAAAATTTGTTGATGTAATTCACCATATTAATAAATTCAAAGAGAAAATTTATGATCTCAATCAAAATAGAGAATTTGACAAATCTGAGAAAATTTACCAATCTTTCTATTTAAAAACACTTAACAAACCAGGCCAGGCATGGTGGCTCACACCTGTAATCCCAGCACTTGGGAGGCTGAGGTAGGTGGATCACCTGAGGTCAGGACCAGCTACTTGGAAGGCTGAGGCAGGAGAACTGCTTGAATCCGGGAGGCAGAGGTTGCAGTGAGCCAAGACTGCACCATTTCACTGCAGCCTGGGAGACAGAGTGAGACTCTGTCTCAAAAGTCAAACAAACAAACAAACAAACAAATGAAAAATACACTTAACAAACCAGATCATTCTTATTCTGTTAAAGGAATATATCTGCAAAAAAGTCTACAACGGTCATACTTTTTTTTTTTTTTTTTTTTGGAGACAGGGCATCACTCTGTCACCCAGGCTGGAGTGCAGTGGCTCACAGCTCACTGCAGGCTCAAACTCCTGGGCTGAAGCAATCCTCCTACCTCAGCCTCCTAGGTAGCTGGGACCACAGGTGTGCATGCAACCATGCCTGGCTAATTTTTATTTTTATTTTTATTTTTATTTTTTTTTTTATCAGAAACGAGGTCTCATGATGTTGCCCAGGCTGGTCTCAAACTCCTGTTTTCAAGCAGTCCTGCAGTCTTGTCCTTCCAAACTGTTGGGATTACAGGCGTGAGCCACCACACCCCGCCAACAGTCTTATTTAATAAGTGAATATTGAAAGATTTCCCTTTGAAATCAGGACAAAACCCAAAAGCCCATTATCAACCCTTTCATTAAATACTAATAGTTCTAGCCAGTAAAATAAGGCAAGATAAAGAAGTAAAAGGCATAACAGGAGAAGATAGTTTTCAAATCTACAGAAAAAAATTACAATTAATAAGAGGGTTTATCAAGATTGCGGAAGACAAAATCATAAACAAATATTAGTTGTATTTATTTTTTTCTTTTTTCTGAGACAGAGTCTTGCTCTGTCACCCAGGCTGGAGTGCAGTGGCACAATCTCAGCTCACTCGTAAATCAGATGTAGAAATGTACAAGTTATATGTTGGGTATAATCTCAAGAATGTAACCACTGGAATGACCATAGGAATGAGTATAAGACTTTTTTTTTTTTTTTTTTTTTTGAGACGGAGTTTCGATCTTGTTGCCCAGGCTGGAGTACAATGGCACAATCTTGGCCACCACAAGCTCTGGCCTCCCAGGTTCAAGCGATTATCCTGCCTCAGCCCACCGAGTAGCTGGGATTACAGGCACCCACCACCACACCCAGCTAACTTTTTTTTGTATTTTTAGTAGAGATGGGGTTTCTCCATGTTGGTCAGGCTGGTCTCAATCTCCCACCTGCCTCGGCCTCCCAAAGTGCTGGGATTACAGGCATGAGCCACCGCACCCAGGCGTATAAAACTTTATTGAGGGACATTAAATAAACCTATTTGAATGAAGAGCTATGTCATGCTCATGACTTAAAATACTTAATATTACAAAAACCTTAATTTCCCTTAAATTGATCTATAGATTCAATGCAATTTGTGTTTATACTGACAATCTGATTCTAATTATTTAAAGGCTGGGCATGGTGGCTCATGCCTGTAATCCCAGTACTTTGGGAAGCCGAGGTGGGTGGATCACCTGAGGTCAGGAGTTCGAGACCAGCCTGGCTAACATGGTGAAACCCCATGTCTACTAAAAATACAAAAATTAGCTGGGTGTGGTGGCAGGCGCCTGTAATCCCAGCTACTTGGGAGGCTGAGGCAGGAGATTCGCTTGAACCTGGGATGTGGAGGTTGCAGTGAGCCAAGACTGTACCATTGCACTATAGCCTGGACAACAAGAGCAAAACTCTGTCTAAAAATAAAATAAAATAATTTAAAATGCAAGGACTAGGAACAGCTAAGGCTACTTTGAAGAACAATGTGTAAGTCTTATTTTGTGTTTATAATAAGTATTTTGACTTATTAAAAGTCTTATAATAACTGTGGTCCTCATGATAGTGTGATATTGCTGTAATGGTAGAGAACTTGAGAAATGAAGTAGAAAAGGAAATCCAGAAACAGACTCCTGCCTATATGGGCACTTGGTTTATGCTGCCCAGCATAATAGGTCTGTTTAATGTACAGTGCTGGATCAATTAGATCTCTATTTCCTAAAAATAAAAAAAGCCAGCCAGGTACGGTGGCTCATGCCTGTAATCCCAGCACTTTGGGAGGCCGAGGCAGGCGGATCACAAGGTCAGGAGATCGAGACCATCCTGGCCAACACGGTGAAACCCCATCTCTACTAAAAATACACAAAATTAGCCGGGCGTGGTGGCGGGCGCCTGTAGTCCCAGCTACTCGGGAGGCTGAGGCAGGAGAATGGTGTGAACCTGGGAGGCGGAGCTTGTAGTGAGCCGAGATCACACCACTGCACTCCAGCCTGGGCAACAGAGCAAGAATCCATCTCAAAAATAAATAAATAAATAAATAAATAAAAATTTTTAAAAAGCCCTATATGGCAACATACCGAAATTTAATTCTAGGCCTTGATTATCGACCCCAATATGACAAACAAAACCAGAAAGCTTTTAGAAGGCAATATAAGAGTAAATGTTGGCCAGGCATGGTGGTTCATGCCTGTAATCCCAGTACTTTGGGAGGCTAAGGCAGGCAGATCACTTGAGCCCAAGAGTTCCAGACCAGCCTAGGCAACATGACAAAACCCCATTTCTACAAAAAATGCAAAAATCAGCCGGGTGTGGTGGCGTGCACCTGTAGTCCCAGAACTTGGGAGGCTGAGACACAAGACTCATTTGAACCCAGGAGGCGGAGGTTGCAGTGAGCTGAGATCACACCACTGCACTCCAGCCTGGGCGACAGAGCGAGACCCTATCTAAAAAAAAAAAAAAAAAAAAAGAAGTCGTCTCTGTTTCCTGGCTTCTCAATGTCAGAATTAAAAAATAAATAAATAAATTTTAAAAAATAGATCTTCATGACTGCATTGGGGAAAGTCTCTTAAAAAGAAACACTAACCATAAACAATAAAATTGATAAGCTACATTAAAATGAACAATTTCTGTTCATCAATCACATTATAAAGACAGTAAAAAAAAAAAAGGGCCAAAAATTTAAAGAAAATATTTGAAGACTTATAACTGGCAAAGGAATTGTATCTAGATGATATAATGGCTTTCTACACATTGATAAGGAAAAGACAAACCAGATAAAAAATGGGCTATTTGAACCGTCCCTTCACAAAGAAGAAATGCAAATGACCAACAAACATGAAAAGCTACTTAGACTCATTACTGATCAGGAAAATGCAAATTTAAATCACAAGAAGATATCATTGTATACCTACTAGATTGACAAAAATTAAAAATCTGGGCTGGGCGCAGCGGCTCATGCCTATAATCCCAGCACTTTGGGAGGCCAAGGTGGGCGGTTCACCTGAGGTCAGGAATTTGAGACCAAGAGTTCGAGACCAGCCTGACCAACATGGTGAAACTCTGTCTCTACTTAAAATACAAAAATTAGCCAGGTGTGGTGGCACATGCCTGTAATCCCAGCTACTTGGGAGGCTGAGGCATAAAAATGGCTTGAACTTGGGAGGCAGAGTTTGCAGTGAGCCAGGATCACACCACTGCACTCCAGCCTGGGTGACACAGTGAGACTCTGTCTCAAAAAAGCCAAAAAAACACAAAAAAACAAAAACCAACCAACCAAACAAACACATAAAAAGACAGAAATCCCCAGAGGCTGTCTGTGTGGGCAGTTTGCAGGAGTAGAACTTAGAGCTGGAGTCTTGTTTGTCTTCAGAAGGGCAGTTGTATTTCTGTGACAGTTGTACTTTTCCAATAGTACTCTTAATATGTTCTTGGCCACCAGTTGGAATGTGAATTCAAATTTTTCGAAAAGGCACCCAATATGCAGTCTGGGTCCTCATACTCCTGACCTCAGGTGATCCACCTGCCTTGACCTCCCAAAGTGCTGGGATTACAGGCGTGAGCCAGCCTCTGGGGATTTCTTTCCCCACATCATGCCAGAAGAGGGCTTCAACAAGATTGTTTAGAAAGATTAGGGGTGCTTACAAAAAAAAGAAATAGACATTTCTTTCCCCTGCTTGGTGTGTAATGAACTGCAAAAACTCATGGGCCCATCCTGGAGAAGTCACTGGAGTATAGCATGGTGAGAGGGTTCTTGGGAAAGTTTGGTATGTGTGCTCTGTAGTCTAGGAGTGTCCATGAGTCTAGAAATTTGTGCCCCCTTCTCTGGAAGACAGAAGGTAATAGAGGGGCTGGCTGCCTATATATCCACCATCTTTCACTGCAAGCTTACATGCGTTTCTTGTTAGTTAATTGGACAAGGAATGATGTCTGGGTTTTTGGTAATCTTATAAGTAGACTATCCCAGAGGGGAGCCTGCTAGAGTGAGAGGACCTCAGAAATAGGAGATGGTGAGTCACACCATCAGAGGCAGCTGCCAGAGTTGAGGGAAGGGCATTACAAGCATACAGCCAGACAGTACATTGCCCGTGTCAGGGTTCAAGCAAGAACCTCTCAAAGAGGCCAGACACGGTGGCTCATGCCTGTAATCCCAGCACTTTGGGAGGCCGAGGCAAGTGGATCACTTGAGGCCAGGAGTTCGAGACCAGCCTGGCCAATATGGCGAAACCCCATCTCTACTAAAAAAAAAAACAAAACAAAAATTAGCCGGGCATGGTGGCATGCGCCTGTAGTCCAGTGACTCAGGAGACTGAGGCACGAAAATTGCTTGAACCCAGGAGGCAGAGGTTGCAGTGAGCCAAGATCATGCCACTGCACTCCAGCCCGGGCGACAGAGCAAGACTGTCTCAAAAAAACAAACAAACAAACAAAAAAAACCCAAAAAAACAAAAAAAGAACCTCTCAAAGAGCTTGTAACCTGCATCTCAGTGAGAGAGCCAGTATTTGGAAGGCACCACCAACAGGATTATAATGGCAATGATTAAGTAAGTTCTTAGTTCTATCTTCTCTAATTCTTTCCCCTCTACCTTGAGCCTGAGGAAAGCAGAGGTAGCAAAGGGAATGCGTGGGTGTATTAATTATCTGTTGCTGCAACTTGCAACAACAATAAACGTTTGTTATCTCACACAGTTTTTGTGAATCAGAAATTTGAGAGTGGCTTAGGTGGGTGCTACAGGCTCAGGATCTCTTGTGACATGACAGTCTAGATTTGGTTGGGATACAGTCATCTGAAGGCTTGACTGGGGCTGGAGAATCTGACTCCAAGGAGGCTCACTCATGTGCTTGGTGAGCTGATGCTGGCTACTTGCAGAAGGCTTCAGCTCTTTATCACATGCACATGGAACTCATCATAAGGCTGCCTGAGTATATCCCAGGTGTGTATTCTGGTATCGCCAGAGCAAGTGATCCAGGAAACAGCAAGTTGGAAACCAAAATATCTTTTATGACTTAGTCTTGAAAGACACATTCCTCATATAGGTCATTCTATCATTATCCTTATATAGGTCTCTCTTTGTATAGACAATATCCTTTTATAGGTCAGCCATAGTTTATGTGGGAGAGGATTACAATTATGCAAGTGTGTGAATACTGAGACCTGTCTGTTACGTGATTATTGCCTGGATAGGCAGTGTGGAGAGTGAGGATGAGAAAGTCCTATGAGAACTGAGAACCAGCTAATGAAAGAAAGGACTAGTCAGCAACCACAAGTTGGCAGCAAAGTAGGAAATTAAGAAGTTAATTGTCTAAGCCTAATGTAGATTATAACCTAGCGGCTGGACAATTTCTTAGCCCTCAGCTTGTGCTAGGCCTGCTGGTTATACTTCCATTGGTATCTTGGTGCTCTTTTTCTCCAAGCCTCAGAGACACACAAACTCCAAGGAAACAGGCTTCATTATTTAACCTCTCCATCTAAAGAACAAAATGGAGACATTTGCCTTACATTTGCATAATTACAGCAAATACATCAGCAAATCTATTTGTCTCCACCGTTGAAGTAAATGAAGTTGAAGTAGATGAAGATCCAATAGCTTTGCATCTCTTCTCCACTCCCACCCTCGAGGTGCTACCATCTTCCTGCTAGGACTACAGGAACCCATCTGGCAGCTTGCCTTCTTGCTCCCAGAGTCTCATCTTCACACAGAGCCAGAGAGGTCCTTTTAAAACATTACCCAGATCACCTCACTGCCCTGGTCAAACTCCCCAGTGGCTTTCCTTCTCACTTAGTAAAATCTAAACTTTAAAATACCATTCTCTAGCCAGAAAAAAAGATATTCTTTCTTACCAAGCATCCCCACTATACAAGCCTCTGCTGAAATCTTTTAAGAGGCAAACTGTTTAAAAGAAAATAGTTTGTTAACATGTGGTTTTCTATTTTTTTACTAAAAAAAAAAAAAAAAATTTAAGAGCCAGGGATCTGACTCTATTGCCCAGGCTGGACTTGGACTGCAGTGGTGCAATCAACATGTGGCTTATGGCTGGGTGTGGTGGCTCACGCCTGTAATCCCAGCACTTGGGCTGAGGTGGGTGGATCACCTGGGGTCAGGAGTTCGAGACCAGCCTGGCCAACATGATGAAACCTGGTCTCTACAAAACTCCAAAAAATTAGCCGGGCATGATGGTGGGTGCCTGTAATCCTAGCTACTCGGGAGGCTGAGGTAGGAGAATCGCTTGAACCCGGGAGGCGGAGATTGTAGTGAGCTGAGATTGCACCATTGCACTCCAGCCTGGGCAACAAGAGTAAAACTCCATCTCAAAAATAAATAAATAAATAAATAAATAAATAAATAAAAGAAAAAAAGAAATGCAAAAACCTGAAAAGACACCTCAAAAGGCCAGTCTTAGGTTCTACAATAGTGATGTTATCTGCAAGAGTAATTGGGGAAGTTGCAAATCTTATGACCTCCGGAATAATGGCTGGTAATTATTTAGAATTCAAGCCCCTCTCATTAACTTGGTAGCCTTTCATTAGTTTTACAAGAACAGTTTAGTTTTTGGTAAGGGCTAATGTTATTTAAACTATAAACTAAATTTCTCTGAAAGTTAGCTTGACCCACGCCCAGGAATGAGCAAAGACAGCCAGCCTGTGAGGCTAGAAGCAAGATGGAGTCAGCCATGTCTGATTTCTCTCACTGTTGTAATTTTGGAAGGGCAGTTTCAAAGGGTCCTCAAGCTCTGAAAATATAACTCAAGTTGATTTAGAGCCAGTTGTTTTATAATGTTGTCAGGTTACAGGCTACCATGTAGAAAACTGGTAAGGTAAAGCATTCTTCTTTTCTGTTTACATCAAAGTTCTGCCTCCCTCCTATAAGGAAAGTTGTGATTCCATTTGGCCCACACCAATAATTCCAGATAATCTTCCTAACTCAAGATCTTTAACTCAATGGCATCTGCAACATCCCTTTGCACTATAAGGTGACACTCAGAGTTTCTGGGGATTAGTATGTAGACACTGTAGGGACGAAAAGGTGTAATACATTTTCTTCACCCATTTCAAGGTGCTGTAGTGTTCTTTCTCTTGGCCAGTTGCCCTTTCCCCATTTCTTTTCCCCTCCCCTTCATCTACTCCCTTCTACCCTCTTATCAACTTTACACTCTTTGCTCACTCTTTGTTCTCAAAATAAAAGCTCGCTTCCCTACTTTTCTTTCATAGTAGCCCTCAGGAAGAGCCTAAATCTTTAACATAAAAAATAGATTGACTTTTCTCCAGGGCAGGGAGAATTCAACCAATTTCTGTAATCCACCTAAAGAGAAAGCAAGGCTCCCTTTCCATCCTGGAAAACAGTCTTCTCCTCTTCTCCTTCCTTCCTCCACGTGGACTCCAAGATTCTGAAACAAAAAAACAAAGCAATGTTTTCCATACTTAAACAAACCAACAGAACAACCTGAAGTGTAGTTGTAACCACCCAACGGGTTCAACCTTGCCTGCTTCCTAGACAGAGCTGATTTGTCAAGACAGGTGAATTGTGATAGAGAAAGAGTAATTCACACAGAGCTGGCTATGTGGGCGACTAAAGTTTTGTTATTATTCAAATCAATCTCCCTGACAATTTGAGGACAAAAGTTTCTTGTTTTCTTTTGTTTCTGAGACGGAGTTTCGCTCTTGTTGCCCAGGCTGGAGTGCAATGGCGCAATCTTGACTCACCGCAACCTCTGCCTCCCAGGTTCAAGCGATTCTCCTGCCTCAGCCTCCTGAGTAGCTGGGATTACAGGCACCCGCCACCACGCCCAGCTAATTTTGTATTTTTATTAGCGACGGAGTTTCTCCATGTTGGTCAGGCTGGTCTCAAACTCCCAACCTCAGGTGATCCGCCCACTTCAGCCTCCCAAAGTGCTGGGATTACAGACATGAGCCACCATACCCGGCCGAGGATAGGAGTTTTTAATGATAATTTGGTGGGTGGGTGGGTGGGGTCAGTGAATCTGAGGTTCTGATTACTCAGGTTAGAGATGAAATCATAGAAGTCGAAGCTGTCCTCTTGCACTGAGTCAGTTCCTGGGAAGAGGCCACAAGACCAGATGAGTGGGTTTATCTGTCTGGGTGGTGCCAGCTGATCCATCAAGTGCAGGGGCCGCAAAATATCTGAAGCACTAATCTTAGGTTTTACAGTAGTGATGCTATCCCCAGGAGAAATTTGGGTAGGTTTAGAATCTTGCAGCCTCCAGCTGCATGACTCCTAAATCATAATTTCTTATCTTGTGGCTAATTTGTTAGTTCTGCAAAGGCAGTCTAGTCCCCAGACAAGAAGGGAGTTTGTTTTGGGAAACGGCTGTTATCACTTTTGTTTCAAAGCTAAACCATAAACTAAATTCTTCCCAAAGTTAGTTTGGCCTACCCCCAAGAATGGACAAGGACAGCTTGGAGGTTAGGGGCAGGATGGAGTCAGTTAGGTCAGATCTCTTTCACTGTAATCACTGTCTCAGAATTTTTTTCGAAGGCAGTTTCATAATCTTGCAAACTCAAGCAGGAGGAAGCATAATGAAAAGTTTTTGATGACTTTTGAGTCATGTTAAACATGGTCATTTTGAGGGAAGAGAGAGGAAGGAACTGGTTAGGCAAATAGTTAGGACAAGTCCCCTGGTAGAAGTCCTTTTATCAAAAGAGCAACCTGGAAGAAATCAAGCTGTAAGTGCAGATAAGGAAGCAAGATCCAACACCTTTATCTCTTGTGCAACCAACTAGCTCCAGTTATACATGATGGGGTTCACTGAGCACACTCCTTTCCTTTCTGGGCATACTCAGATAAGGGAACTCGCACAAGGGGGCTTTCCTAAGACAGGCCTGCAGCTGTATAGATAAACATGTTATGTAGAACCAGACACGTCTGTGGTGGAAAATTCCATCTCCTGACATGTGGGCAGTAAGGGAAATGAAAGAATATGGAGTAACTCAGGCTTAGGACCCACATGCACACTAGAGGGATAGGGTGGAACTAACAAGAATTCATGCCTTATCCAACTCGACACCCAGCCCTAACTAGTTTTTTGTACCCTATGCAGGTGAAACACCCTGCCCAATTAACTTGTGTATTTTTTATTTGTTATTTTATTTAATTAATTTATTTATTTCGATATGGAGTCTTGCTCTGTCGCCCAGGCTGGAATGCAGTGGTGCGATCTCGGCTCACTGCAAGCTCCGCCTCCTGGGTTCACACCATTCTCCCGCCTCAGCCTCCCGGATAGCTGGGACTACAGGCACTTGCCACCACGCCCAGCTGATTTTTTGTTTTTGTATTTTTTAGTAGAGATGGGGTTTCATCGTGTTAGCCAGGATGGTCTCAATATCTTGACCTCGTGATCCACCCACCTCAGTCTCCCAAAGTGCTGGGATTACAGGCATGAGCCACCGCACCCAGCCAACTTTTTTTTTTTTTTTTAATTATTTTATTTGAGAGATGGAGTCTTTCTCTGTCACCCAGGCTGGAGTGCAGTGGGGCAATCTCGGCTTACTGCAACCTCTGCCTCCCGGGTTCAAGTGATTTTCCTACCTCAGCTTCCCAAATGCTGGGACTACAGGCATGCGCCACTATGCCCAGCTAACTTTTGTGTTTTTAGTAGAGATGGGGTTTCACTATATGTTGGCCAGGGTGGTCTCGAACTCCTGGCCTCAGGTGATCCATCTGCCTCCACCTCCCAAAGTGCTGGGATTACAGGTGTGAGCCACAGTGCCTGGCCCCAATTAGCTTGTTTATAAAAGCATTTACATTCAACTGTGAAACGACAACCCTCTTGGGCCACCTCTCCGCTGCAGAGAGCTTTCCTCTTTCACTTATTAAACTTTTGCTCCAACCTCACCCTTGGTGTCCATGCTCTTTAATTTTCTTGGTCGTGAGACAAAGAATTCTGGGTAGTACATCAAGCAACAAGACTGCTCCAGTAACCCCAGACTGCTTCAATTTAGATGAAGGAAATTCTGCCAGTGTGTTTCTGATATCTGAATAGCATAAAATACTGATAATTCTCAATTTTGTCTCCAGAGTTCCAGTCCCACATATCCAACATCTTATTGAACATTTATGCTTTATAAGGACAAGATGCTGAAATTTTCTTTGAGGAGGGAATTAGTTGCCACCTGATCCTCCTTTCCTTAGTGTGTCTCCTTGAAAACTTAATAGACCCAATGTGAGGCCCCACCTTTGGCTTTTATGCTGCTAAGTCATGAGCTATCTGGTCCTTGCAACCATAAACATCTACCTCTGAAATTAATTAAGAAATCCCGGGCCAGGCGTGGTAGCTCATGCCTGTAATCCCAGCACTTTGGGAGGCCGAGGTGGGCAGATCACAAGGTCAGGAGATCGAGACCATCCTGGCTAACATGGTGAAACCCCGTCTCTACTAAAAATACAAAAAAATTATCCAGGTGTGATGGCAAGCACCTGTAGCCCCAGCTACTCAGGAGGCTGAGGCTGGAGAATGGTGTGAATCTGGGAGGTGGAGCTTGCAGTGAGCTGAGATCACACCACTGCACTCCAGCCTGGGCAACAGAGCGAGACTCCGCCTCAAAAAAAAAAAAAAAAAAAAAGAAATCCCTCAGAAGATAGAGAGGAGATAATTGGAGATAATTATAAGGCATGTCCATGTATCTGTCAAGGAGCTAAGACACAGGGTCTGTATTAATCAGGGTTGTCTAGAGGGACAGAACTCATAGAATATATATATATGTGTATGTATATATATGAAAGGAAGTTTATTAAGTAGTATTAACTCACATGATCACAAGGTCCCACAATAGGCCATCTGCAAGCTGAAGAGCAAGGAAGCCAGTCTGAGCCCCAAAGCTGAAGAACTTGGAGTCCAGTGTTTGAGGGCAGGAAGCATACAGCATGGGAGAAAGGTGTAGGCTCGGAGGCTAAACCTGTCTAGTCTTTTCACGTTTTTCTGCCTGCTTTATATTCTGTCTGCACTGGCAGCTGATTAGATGGTGCCCACCCAGATTAACGGTGGGTCCTCCTTTCCCAGCCCACTGACTCAAATGTCAGTCTCCTTCAGCCACATCCTCACAGACACACCCAGGATCAATACTTTGCATCCTTCAATCCAATCAAGTTGACACAATATTAACCATCACAAGTCCACCCCTTGTCAACTGGAACCCATACACATCTCCTGAGATCGTACATAATCTTCAAATAAAGACAGTAATAAGGTCATAATTATGCCTAACATAATACAACTATCCTTCATACAACCAGAAATGCACCAATCCTCAACCCAAATGCTGTTACATAAGGTTAACAATACTTAAATACTGATATGAAGTCCATAAATCTTATGTCACATGATAAAGGAAAAAGGAAATAAAATGAAGATATTTTCATAGTACAAGTGTATACATGCACAACCATGTTTTTAACAAAGGAAGAAGGAAATACTCATGACAATTACAGTCCTCCTTTCTGCAACTGGTCACATAGCCATAGCTGGTATTGATGACTACCTTCTTTACTACTCTTTCTGTATTCCCTTTGCCTTCGGCAAGCACCTCAGCAGGTTGTGTTTTTTTCCTGGTGGAGTGACAAAACTTTCATTCCTGAAGGGTCTGGGCCATTTGTAGTTCTGCCTGGATTGGGCTGTTGTATAGTTTCCCATTGACCTTAATCACAGGGCATAGTAATACTAAGAGATGCCCTAGTGGATCTCCCGTATTCTATACATACCCTTCCTTACCTCCATTGTGGAGTAGTAGACTGACTTCATCTTGATAGCTCAGGTCAATCACTCCAACCAACACTGTAACTCCCTTTTTAGCCTGTTGACTTAAAGATAGGAGGAGCCCAAAGTGTCCACGTGGCAATCTTTGTTGTGTCTCTTGGTGGCAGCATTTCTCCCTCTGGAACTGTGACCTCTAGGCTAGTAGACGTAATGTCGCGGGAATAAGAAGCAAAAATTTTGCTAGTGGATCACTAGGAGTACTGGTGAGTGGTACCACTTCCACTTCCACCCCTTGATTCCTGGACCTGTGAATCCTGGCTATGGGAGAAACAGTACCATGTATTGGATGCTGATTCAGAGCATCCATGGCCTTCTGGGGAACTTTGCCCTGGACTTGAAAAGTATTGTCACCTAGTTGGCATTGTAATTGTGACTTCAAAAGGCTATTCCACCGTTCTATCAATCCAGCTGCTTCAGGATTATGGGGAACATGGTAAGACCAGGGAATTCCATGAGCATGAGCCCACTGCTGCACTTCCTTAGCTGGAAAGTGAGTGCCTTGATCAGAGGCAATGCTGTGTGGAATACCATGACGATGGATAAGGATGTGAGTCCATGGATGGTAGTCTTGGCAGAAGCATTGCATGCAGGATAGGCAAATCCATATGTGGAGTAAGTGTCTATTCCAGTGAGGACAAACCTCTGCCCTTTCCATGATGGAAGAGGTCCAATATAATCAACCTGCCACCAGGTAACTGGCTGATCCCCCCAGGAATGGTGCCATATTGAGGGTTCAATATTGGTCTCTGCTGCTGGCAAATTGGGCACTTACCAGTGCCGTAGCCAGGTCAGCCTTGGTGAGTGGAAGTCCATGTTGCTGAGCCCATGCATGACCTCCATCCCTACCACCATAGCCACTTTGTTCATGGGCCCATTGGGTGATGACAGAGGTGGCTGGGGAAAGAGGCTGAGTGGTGTCCACAGAATGAGTCATCCTATCCACTTGATTATTAAAATCCTCCTCTGCTGAAGTCACCCTTCGGTGAGCACTCACATGGGATACAAATAACTTCACAATTTTTGACCACTCAGAGATGTCCATCCACATACCTCTTCCCCAAACTTCTTTGTCCCCAATTTTCCAATCATCCTTCTTCCAAGTCCCTGACCATCCAGCCAAACCCTTGACTGCAGCCTATGAATTAGTATATAATCGCACATCTGGCCATCCTCCTTCCATGCAATGTGCACAACCAGGTGCACTGCTCGAAGTTATGCCCACTGGGAAGATTTTCCTTCACTGTTGTCCTTCAGGGATGTCCTAGAAAGGGACTGTAGTGCTGCAGCGGTCTGCTTTCCGGTGGTGCCTGCATATCACGCAGAACCATCTGAACCAAGCCCTAGTCTTCTTTTCCTCTTTCAACTGATCATAGGGAGCTCTCCATGAGGCCATCGGTGCAGGCTAGGGGAGAGAAGGCAGGGTGACAGGAGTGAAGACCATCGGCATTTGAGCCACTTCCTCACGTTCAGGACCTGCTCGAACCCAATCATGTATATACCACTTCAATTTGATGATGGAACGCTGCTGTGTACCACTCACTTTATGGCTAGATGGGTCAGAAAGCACCCAATTCATGATAGGCAGTTCAGGTCGCATGGTGACTTGATGACCCATCGTCAAACGTTCAGTTTCCACCAAAGCCCAGTAACAGGCCAAGAGCTGCCTCTCAAAAGGAGAGTAGTTATCTGCAGAAGACAGGAGAGCCTTGCTCCAAAATCCTAGAGGCCTCCGCTGTGATTCACCAATGGGGGCCTTCCAAAGGCTCCAAATAGCATCCCTATCTGCCACTGACAACTCAAGCACCATTGGATCTGCTGGGTCATATGGCTCAAATGGCAGAGCAGCTTGCATAGCAGCCTGAACCTGCTGCAGAGCCTTCTTTTGGACTCCACTCAAAACTGGCAGCTTTTCGGATTACTCAATAAATGAGCTGGAGTAACACACCCAAATGAGGAATGTGTTGCCTCCAAAATCCAAATAGGCCCACTAGGCATTGTGTCTCTTTCTTGGTTGTAGGAGAGGCCAAATGCAGCAACTTATCATTCACCTTAGAAGGCCTATCTCCACAGGCCCCACACCATTAAACTCCCGGAAATTTTACTGAAGTAGAAGGTCCCTGAATTTTAGTCAGATTTATTTCCCATCCTCTGGCATGCAAATGTCTTACCAATAAGTCCAGTGTGTTTGCTCAATGGATCCAATCAGCATAATGTCATCAATGTAATGGACCATTGTGATATCTTGCAGAAGCAAAAAGTAATCAAGGTCTGTCTGAATAAGATTGTGACACAAAGCCAGAGAGTTGATATGCCCTGAGGTAGGACGCTAAAGGCATATTGCTGGCCTTGCCAGCTGAAGGCAAATGGCTTCTGGTGGGCCTTATGGATGAGAATGGAGAAAAAGGCATTTGCCAAGTCAATGGCTACATAGCAGGTACCAGGAGATGTGTTGATTTGCTCAAGCAGTGAACCACATCTGGTACAGCAGCTGCAATTGGAGTCACCACTTGGTTAAGCCTACAATAATCCACTGTCATTCTCCAAGATCCATCTGTCTTCTGCACAGGCCAAATGGGAGAGTAGAGTGGGGATGTGGTGGGAGTCACCGCCCCTGTGTCTTTCAAGTCCTTGGTGGTGGCACTAATTTCCACAATCCCTCCAAGGATGTGACATTGTTTTTGATTTACTATTTTTCTAGGTAGAGGCAGCTCTAATGGCTTCCATTTGGCCTTTCCCACCATAATAGCCCTCACCCTACCAGTCAGGGAGCCAATGTGGGTGTTCTGCCAGCTGCTAAGTATGTGTATGCCAATTACGCACTCTGGCACTGGGGAAATGACCACAGGATGAGCCTGGGGACCCACTGGACCCACTGTAAGTTCAACCTGAGCTAAAACTCTATTAATTACCTGACCCTGCCTAAGCCCCTACTTTAACTGGAGGACCACAATGACGTTTTGGGTCCTCTGGAATCAGCATCAGCTCAGAGCCAGTGTCCAGTAATCCTCAGAATGTCTGATCATTTCCCTTTCCCCAATGCACAGTTACCCTAGTAAAAGGCCAGAGGTCTCCGTGGAGATGGATGGGAGAAAGATTAACAGCATAAATTGGGCCGAGTGTGGTGGCTCGTACCTGTAATCCCAGCACTTTGGGAGGCCAAGGTGGGTGGATCACCTGAGGTCAGGTGAGTTAGAGACCAGCCTGGCCAACATGGTGAAAAAACAAAAATTAGCTGGGCATAGTGGCATATGCCTGTAATCCCAGCCACTTGGGAGGCTGAGGCAGGAGAATCACTTGAACCTGGGAGGCAGAGGTTGCAGTGAGCAGAGATCATGCCTCTGCACTCCAGCCTGGGCGATAGAGTGAAGGTTTGTCTCAAAAAAAAAAAAAAAAAAAAAAAAAGGTTAACAGCATAAATTGTCAGTAGTGTAGTGGGGTTCTTCCTCAAGGGGACCCAGCATTCAATGGGTTCTGGATCTGTAAACAGCATTCAACAGGACCCTTCATTCAATGGGTTCTGGGTCTGTAAACTGGCTCAAGTCTGGAAATTGATTGAGGGATCATGATTCTGTTTTTATAATTCAAATTAGTCTTTTGTCCATTCGACCTGGACTGCTTATATAAATTAAGTAGGAATGCAGATGGCTTCCTATCAATTTCACTTCTAGGAACACCGTGATTAATTAGCCAATGCCAGAGCTCTACGTGAGTCAGACTATTTTGATTGCTGCTTTGTCTCTGCTGTCCATTACGGTAGCTACGCCCACCTTGCCTTTGATGGCTGAGTGCTGCGACTTGGCCTCTGCCACCTCAGGATTTGATTATTCCCCATTACATTTAAATTTTGTAGTTGAGTAAATGCAGTTCCCACTGTTAGATCTGACATACAGACAAGAGCAATTACAGAGCTCTTTAAAGATGCAGGTGCTACCTTCACAAATCTATTTTGCGAGGCATTGAACAAGGGTATATCTTCTGGACCCTCTCAGCTGGGATGAGTAGATCTAAAGTCACTAATCCACTCCACCATCCCAATCTCCCTAAGCCTTTGGATCCCTTCCTCTACATTAAACCAAGGGAGATCAGGCATTTCCAGCTCATTCACAGTGGTCCATCTTTTAATCCATATTTCAACTAACGAAGCAAATAAACTATTAGAACTTTTTTAACTCCCCGAGCTGCAACATTAAATGCAGAATTCCTGCTTAGTGGGCCCAAATCAATAAATTCAGTCTGATCCAACTCTCTGTTCCTTCCATCATCATCCCACACCCTTAGTATCCATTCCCATGCCTGTTCTCTGCTTATATAAATTAGAAAACTCAAGCAGTTCTTTTTTGAATGTAGTTCACCTCCTCATGG
The DNA here is from genome assembly GCF_028885655.2 of Pongo abelii. NCBI lineage: Eukaryota > Metazoa > Chordata > Mammalia > Primates > Hominidae > Pongo > Pongo abelii. Next base: position 135,638,375 of record NC_071991.2, on the reverse strand, counting down.
GTCACACTCTGAACCTCACCTCTGGGGGCCCACTGGGACTTTAGTCTAGTTATAGGTCTAGAAGAAAACTGGGGTGTTGGGGGTGGCTCCTGAGGGGAATCAACATTACCTTGCCTGGCAATTTCCTCAGGGGAGGCCATCACTGTTGCCTCAGGCAGCATAGGGTTTATCTCCTCAGACAAAGGTGGAAAGTCTGATGGCAGCATGGGTTGGGGAGGGGATGTTGCCACTACTGGGGATAGGGAAGCTGTTACTTCTGGCAAAAAAGGTTCATCAGAGTTTACAAGCTTAGTGTCCCCCGCTTCATCAGGCTCCTCCTACACATCCCCATTCCAAGTTGCAGAGTCCTATTCTTTTCTAATCAATGCTCTCACTTTAACAGTGGACACCTGGCGAGGCTGTGCATGCACCTTTCACTGCAGGTCAGCCACTCATGTGATAAGAGCTTGTGCCTATTTTTTCACAATTTCAGCTCTTTCTCTACAGGAGATAAGACTCTCACTCAGGACAATCTTAGCAGATTTGAGGCTCTGTATCTGCTTCTGAAACCAGGAATTAGAATCCCTGACTTTATCATTTTCTTTCATCACTTTGTCCAGTGAACTTAGGGGGAACCAACCAACTTCATTATGTTCCTTGGTTCTCCACATATAGTCAAAGGTATTATGTATAGAGTCACTAAACTCCTTGCCTCCCATGAGCAGTGGTAAATCAGGAGTGTCAAATGCATTTATTTTGCATAACTCTCTAAACAGGACTATCGGTGTTCTCTATAATATTAAAAGTAGAGTCTTTAGCATTTTTGGGTCTAATCATATTAAGCAGCCAACTCCAGAAGCCCCAAAATCAATGAAAAAACTCCATCCTTAATATTCTGTTTCTGTAGAACCACTTCTGGTACTAAAATCTGTATTAGTCAGGGTTCTGTAGAGGGACAGAACTAATAGGATATACATGTATCTATAATCTCTATATTATATATTATATATATATCCTATTAGATCTGTCCCTCTAGAGAACCCTAATACAGATATATATATATATATATATATATATATGTATAGAGAGAGAGAGAGAATAACATGATCTGATACTAGAGAACCCTAATACAGAGATAGATATATATATATATATATATATATATATGTATATAGAGAGAGAGAATAACATGATCTGATACATGTTTTATAAGGCTTCCTGAATCTATTTTCACACTGATCAGAGTAGTCTTTCTTATTTTTGCTTCCTGTTACTCTTTTTGAGACAGAGTCTTGCTCTGTCACCCTGGCTGGAGTGCTGTGGCACAACCATGGCTCACTGCAGCCTCAATCTCCCAGGCTCAAGCAATCCCCCCACCTCAGCCTCCTGAGTAGCTGTGTACCACCATGCCTGGCTAATTTTCAACCATTTTTTGTAGAGATGGGGGTCTCACTATGTTTCCCAGGCTGGTCTTGAGCTCCTAGGCTCAAGCAATCCTCTGGCCTTGGCCTCCCAAAGTGCTGGTATTATAGGTGTGAGTCATTGCACCCAGCCCTCCTCTTCTTTTTTTCTCTTCTTCCTATTTTGTCTTAATGAAAATAGCTTTACTGATTTTTCTGATTGTAAAAATTTTATACACTTGTTGGGAAAAATCAAAGATAATAGAAAAGTTATTCTTTTTCTTTCTTTCTCTCTTAGTAAAAGTTGAGTGAAATTCCTTCAGTAACATTTGGTACATTTAACTAATATTTTGGATTATTGAAGTGAAAATATGCTCAGTCTATTTCTTGAATTTGAAACCATCCTCATGAAATTAATAAAACAAAATTGCTAGGTCTTAACAAAATTATAAGCTTGAGTAGAAGCATAGCCAAGCATGAACCAGCTAGCTTTTTAGCCCACTTCCTTACAGTTGCTGAATGCTGAAAAGTCACATAGCCCCTGCCATGAGGTCCTAAGTTCCCTTGTTTCTATAGATAACATTTTTAATATTAAGAAAACTCAGGTTTTAAAATTTGAGATGTTTTGCGTATCCTGCATTCCGAGGATGCCCGCCAGATGGAAAACCCTTCCGAGGAACTGACTCAGCACAGAATGCAGCTTCTACATTGTTATGACTTCATCCCCCACCCCCTAACTAATCAGTGATCCCAGCTCCTTATCCTTCTTCCCACCAAAACTCTCTTAAAAACCCATCCAAAACTCTTCAGGCAGGCAGATTTGAAGTTCCTCCCATCTCCTGGTTTGGCTGCCCTATGATTATTGAACTCTTTCTCTGCTGTAACCCCTGCTGTTTTGGTATATTGGTCTGTTACCACACAATGGGCTATTGAACTTGGAGTCCTATAACAAATTGAATCCCTTTAATATCTTTCCATTGCTCTTCTGATGAAGTTCACTTGCTCTACTTTTAGCTCTTTCTCTTCTTCATGCTCTACCTTCAGCCTCTTGTTACTTCTGTTTCCTGCCTCTGCATAGACCCAGTACCTCACCTGGAGGCATTCTCCTCTACCTGGCTAACCCTTCTCCTGAAGCCTCTGAGTCCCTCCGCACCAGCCTTTGTCCCGCTGTTTAGTAGCGCCTGTCTCACTCACTGTGAACTGTAGGCTCTTCGAGGGCAGTCAGGGAAATTTTCCCTTGGCCCTGATGACCTAATGAAAAGAAGTGGAGGCAAGATTAATATAAGAGTTCCAGGATTGCAACCTGGAACCATAGATTCAAATTGCTCTGATTACACACTCTGATTAACAGCAGTTACAAGTGAATTTTTAAAGGGAAAGAAGAGGCAGTTCCTGAGTTGTTTACCAATAATTTATATAAAAATAACAAGCTATTGAATGGCTATACGTTGTTTTTCGTAGCACAAATTCCAGGAACATGAAGATAATGAGTGAGACAGCAAGTCAGGAACAAAAATGACTTTAAACAATTGCCCCCAGGCATGAGTGGGAGGGAAACGGGCATAACTGAAGGCCTATACTCATGTCTGTCTGGGCCTGCATACCTTACATAGCTCAGACCACTCTAAGCTTTTTTTCTTTTCTCAGCCCTCTGAAGGGTCACTGAAAAATCAACTGACAAAAGGCAGATTAATAGAAGAAAAGGCATACAAATTTATTAACGTGCATGGGGAGAGAACCACAGAGTGATTATCCCAACCCCCTAGTGGGGTACGGAAGCCTATATACCCTTTTTCCAGGGAGAAAGAGGAGATGGGGAATATAGGCAATTCTTTTCAGGGGCAGTACATTATTTTAAGGGAGAACGAATGGACTAGAAAGACATAAATTAACTTGTAAATGATTCTCTTTGAGGCTCATTGTAAATGATTTTCACGAGGCTGAGAGGCAGGTTTATCTTGTGAAAAAAAAAAATATAAGATCTCAAAGTAAGGAAAAATGGCTGATGGTTTTTTATACCATCTTGAGGTTACAGAAAGAATAGGGGCTTAGGTCATGGCAAAACGGGTTATGGTGGCAAAACAGGTTATGAGAGGCACAGAAGAAGAGGCCCGGCTAGCAAAGGTCGTCTTGTTATAAAGATGAAACTGTGCAGGTAGCCACCCTCAGAGAGAATAGATGGTAAATGTTTCTTTCAGACTTGAAGGCGTCAGACTTTCTGTTAATCTTTCCTAGATCTAGACAAGGGAGGGCCGCAGAGAAAGCCTGGCTGCGTCAATGTTGATTCTCTACAGATGCAAATCTCCCTCACAAAAGGCAGCTTTTCAGCTATTCTTGCATTTCCAGCCCCTCTGAACAGCCATCTTGAAACATGTCAAGAAAATATATTTTGGGATGAAATATTTTGGTTTTATTTGCCTGGGAATCCAGGTACCTAGTCCAGTTCCTGGTAATTTAGAGGCACTCAATGACTATTTTTGAATAAATGCATGAGAGATCTTTGATTCTAGATAATCCACTCAGGAGGTGCTTATTAAATATCTACTGGCTACCAGATTCAACTGGGCTCCCCTCCCTCAAGTTGATCACAGTCTCCTGCTGCTTCTTCAGATGGAAATATCCTGAACTAGAGAGAGATAGTCCTACAGGCTGTGTCAGCTTGGTATCAACATGCTTTAAAGAGACCACCCATTATCCTTCTGGGATTCCAAGCATTCTTATGATCTGGTGTTTTGTCTATTATCCATTTAGAAAAGATAAATCAGCGCCCTTTTCCCCCATTTAAAAAAGTGTGATAAAACTTATATAACATAAGTTTTGCCTTTTAACCATTTTGTGTACAATTTTGCTGAGCTAAAATACATTCACAATGTTGTGCAATCATCACCACTGTCCATTTCCACAATGTTTTCATCACTCCAAACAGAGACTCTGTACTCATTAAGCAATACTCTCCAGCGCGCCTACCCCCAGTCTCTCATGTACTTGCTGCCTCTATGTATTTGCCTATCCAGATATTTCATTTAAGTGGAATCATATGATATTGGTCCTTTGGTGTCTGGCTTATTTCACTCAGCATAATGCTTTCAAGGTTGCAATAAGCCTTTTTATTTTCATTTTTACTTTTTTAAAAAAAATATGGGGAATAAATGTTTGGTCTACTACCCATTTAGAGATAAATCAGTGCAACAATGTATTTTATTTTCATTTTTTACTTGATTTTTTTTTTATATAAAAGGGAATACATGCTTAACATCCCTATTTTTTTTTTTTCTCCTTTCTTTAGAGAAACTAATTGCTTTTGGCTCACATATTTATGGTGTGTTCTTTCTATAGGAGCTTTATTACAGCTCCCAACCCCACTCCACAATTTCTCCCACTCCACAATTTCTTTCTCCCACTCCACAATTTCTCCCACTCCTGTGGGTGTTTGCTTACACTAACCATAGTAACAAGAATTCTGACCCTGGATCTGGGCAAACAGATGACATTGCTCATGAGATATCATGCTCCTGCCTTCCACAACGGGGGATCTCCAGCAATATCTCCAAGTTAGGACTAGGAGAAAATTTGGAGCTGCCTGCTGTTGATTGACCTCTAGTTTCATTTCACTTTTCCATCACAATTTTTCTATCAACAGTCAAGTCTGAGATTGTGATCATCCTTTCAAAGTCTTTAGTTCTTTCTAAGTGTTTCGTTGTGTCAGTTTTCGTCAGCTTGGCCACACCTGGCTAGTGTCGCCATGGCTAAAGTTCCTCAGCGACTCCTTCCAATTCTCATCCCGTTTCCCCTCATATCTGCTCTCTTTCTCTCTTTTAGCAACATCAACAAAATAATAAACGAAAGTTTTATGGTGCTTTATATTTCCACTGTGATTTCCTCTATACCCATTAAATTTTATCCTCAAAACAATCTTTCCAAGGAGGTAGGGTGGGTTTTATTTTTCTCCCTTTACAAATGAGGAGACCTTAGATATCAGGAATTTCAGTGATTTCACAAATTCATGCAGCTGATAAGTGGCAGAGCCTGAACTGCAACCAGGATTTGTTATCAGTTGCTAGGCCCAGTCTTGGCTAGACAACGCAAGAACTCAATAAATATTTGTTGAATGAATTAGTGATGTGTTTTGTGTTTGCTCTTGTCTGATAGACCATTCCACGGGCAGCATTTTTTTGCGCAGGCAGAGCTTTTCTAGGTGTCTTGGTAATGCTGACTGTTGTTTGGACAAACTTTTCTATGGATAATTGACCTTATCCAAGTAGCAGAATATCTTAAATTTATAAAAATTGTCAAGAAATTGTAATAAACATGTAAGAAAGTTCAGAGGACTGGCCGGGCGCGGTGGCTCACGCCTGTAATCCCAGCACTTTGGGAGGCCAAAGCAGATGGATCACCTGAGGTCAGGAGTTTGAGACCAGCCTGGCCAACATGGTGAAACCTCATCCCTACTAAAAATACAAAAATTAGCCGGGTATGGTGGCGGGTGCCTGCTATTCGGGAGGCTACTTGGGAGGCTGAGGCAGGAGAATTGCTTGAACCCAGGAGCTGGAGGTTGCAGTGAGCCGAGATTGCACCACTGCACTCTAGCCTGGGCTGCAAAGAAACTCCATCTCAAAAAAGAAAAAAAAGAAAAGAAAAGAAATAGAAAAAAGAAAAGAAAGTTAAGAGGACTTAGTTGACTATTCATCCCTAAAACATACGTATATTTAAGAACATTTGCCAGTACATTAGAATGAGAAGGAGGGAGGGAGTGGGAGTTGACTTTGGGTCTAAAGGAGGAAATATTTTTATAATTAAACAGAAGAAAAGACAGCTTTCATTGGTCTATGGTGATAATAAACTATTAACTGAAGAATCTGATAAACTCTTTGCCCCTTGAGATCCAAAAAGAAAAAGCACATTCTATATATTTCTTTCACCCCTCTTCTCCATGTAATAATGAAGAAAACCAAACACAAAACACAAAAAACCTAAGCCCACCTAAAGAGATGTAGTTTTTGAATTTCACTTTTATTTGATTTTGTAACATTCTTTTGGAGAAGTGCGACGTCCAAAGAGAGAGAATTCTTTACAGAGCTGCAGTCCTAGAGTGGAAGCCATTTCTGCCGGTTGCGGGCAGATCGCTTCTACCACCTGGAGAGTTGCTCTCAATCCTATTGACTTTCTGTGACCTTCCTTTATCATGCAAACCAAGGCAGTCAAACTGACTGAGCTGGGTCCTCCCCAGTCCCCAGCAGATGGTCATTACTCACAGCCAGTGAATGGCAGGATTATGGCAAGGCTTTGGCTCCCCCTACAACTCAGTAAACTGGTTCAACGTCCCAAGATTAGACAGACATTTGCAGTGGCTGATATCCTTCCATTCACTCTGGAGTGATTTCCTCATTTCAATGCTTTAAATATTTCCAAATCACAGGTAAGAACTGGTCTAAAATGTTACTTAGGAATTGATTCAAATTCTTAAATCATTTATAGGTAACAGAAACAAGTAGTAATGCAAACATAGACAAAAATAAAACAAACTTTTTCATTTTGTTTTTTGTTGCTGTTGTTTTCTTTATTTTCCTTTAATCCTCTCCTGTCCAGGAGACAAACTTGTTAATAAAAAGATCTTTATCTGGCAAGCTTTTTTCTTTTAAATGAAAAACCATTTTTAACTTAAAGGTAACAAGTTTTCTAATTTCAAAGTATCTTCAAGTTAGAAAAACTGGAAAACAGAATGTACAAGAAAATAATTTACATTTGAGAATCACATCACCCAGAGATGAGAAAAATAACTGTTGGTTGAATTGTGTTCCTTTCCAATTGCATCTGTGTACTTTTATTTTATGTGAGAACGTATTAAATATACATTTTTGATTTTTATCTTATTTCACTGAATATTAGTGACATTAGCATTTTTATGTCACTAGCGGCTCTATCAAAGTGTTTTTGAGAGATGCCTTATATTTGATTATGTGGTATGCCATTAAAAAAGAAAAACCACGTTATAGGCCGAGCGCGGTGGCTCACACTTGTAATCCCAGCACTTTGGGAGGCCGAGGTGGGCTGATCACTTGAGGTCAAGAATTCAAGACCAGCCTGGCCAACATGGTGAAACCTCTTCTCTACTAAATAGTAAAAAAATTAGCTGGGCATGGTGGTGCACACTTGTAATCCCAGCTACTCAGGAGCCTGAGGCAGAATCGCTTGAACTCGGGAGGGGGAGGTTGCAGGGAGCCGAGATCACGCCACTGCACTCCAGACTAGGCAACAAGAGCAAAACTCCATCTGAAAAAAAAAAAAAATCACAGGCCAGGCACGGTGGCTCACGCGTGTAATCGCAGCACTCTGGGAGGCCGAGACGGGTAGATCACAAGGTCAGGAGTTCGAGACCAGCCTGGCCAACATAGTGAAACCCCGTCTCCACTAAAAACACAAAAAATTAGCCGGGTGTGGTGGCGCATGCCTATAATCCCAGCTACTCAGGAGGCTGAGACAGGAGAATCGCTTGAACCCAGGAGGCGGAGGTTGCAGTGAGCCCAGATCATGCCATTGCACTCCAGCCTGGGTGACAGTGCAAGACTCTGTCTCAAAATAAATAAATAAATAAATTTAAAAATCACCTTATAAAGGAAACTTCTGGATCCCTTTAAGGGATTTGCAGCTTGATGATGTTGCATCTTTATTACATCTAATTTCAAGAATTATGACTTTATAGCTGGGCTTTAGTGACACACACCTGTAGTTCCAGCTACTCGGGAGGCTGAGGCAGCAACTTGGGAGCCTGGGAGGAGGAGGTTGCAGTGAGCCAAGATTGTACCACTGCACTCCAGCCTGGGCAATAGAGTGAGACTCTGTCTCAAAAAAAAAAAAAAAAAAAAAAAAAAAAAAAAAAAAAATTATGACTTTAGTTATCATTTTTCTTTTTACATTTAAATTAAAATTGTTTTTGTAGAGATGGGATCTCACTACATTGAATTCCTGACCCCAAGTGATCCTCCCACTGTGGCTTCCCAAAATGCTGAGATTAGAGGCAGGAGCCACTGTGCCTGGCCAGTTTTCATTCTTCTTTTATTTTATTTTTTTCTCAAATAAAGAAGAGTACAGAGATATAAAATATAAAACAAATATCTTTACATCAAAAATAGAAAAATCTTTGTATTCATCAGTCAAAATTAACCAATGACACTGTTTTGTCGTTTTCCTCCAAAAGTTTTAATAATAAAAATGGGATATTACATATAAAGTTGTATCCTACTTTATTCTCTCCCACATCACTCCATTATAAATCTGATGTGGATTCAACCCATCTTTTTATATATGTATATACTTTAAATTACATAGATGCTATCATTCTATGGATATGATTCTACAGTTTTCATCCATTGCACAGCACTGCCTTTTTCCAGACCTATGGATACATACAGATTGATTCTTTCACTGAAACTATCAACCACATAGTATCCTACTTTGTAAATATGCCAACATTTATTTATCAATCTCTCAACTGATAATGAGTTGTTTGAAAATATTTTGTCTTGTTACAAACAATTCAGCATATTTATTATATGTTTCCTTGTATTCTTGTATACAAATGCCACAAAAGTGAAATTTTTGGGTCACAGGGTATGCTAATTTGAACAGTTATAAGATAAACTTAGGCAGAAAAAAGCTTTTTAAAAATAAATTTATTTTGTAAAGACCGAGTCTCACCATGTTGCCCAGGCTGGTCTCAAACTCCTGGGCTCAAGCAGTCCTCTCGCGTTGACCTCCCAGAGTGCTGGGATTACAAATGTGAGTCCCTGTGCCTGGCCTATTTTTTATTATTTTATATATACACACATATTTTATATAAAAATATACATATACATGTATTATCTTTTTATACATGTGTATATAAAATATATATGTATATTATATACATTTTAATAAGGATGGGGTATCACTTTGTTTTCTGGACTGGTCTTGAATGCCTGGGTTCAAGAGATCCTCCCGCTTTGGCCTTCCGAAGTGCTGGGATTGCATTTGTGGTGTGAGACACCATGACTGGCCTCTTTTTATATTCTGAATACTAATCATTTTTGGTTTGTCTTTAAACAATAATTATGGCATGGATTTTGTTTGAAAATGTTCATTTTGATGTACCAAAATTTATGTATTTTATCTTTATAATTTCTCCTTTTAAAAAATTAGTTTTGTTGTTAAATTCTTCATTACTCCAATGGTACAAAAATATTATCCTATATTTTTCTTTGAAGTTTTAAATAATTATTTTTGCAATGAAGTCTGTAATCCTCCTGGTATTTTCTCCTCCCCATCATGTGAAATAGAAATAGATTTCTTATTGTTATGGTTCTCTATGGTAATCCAGTTGACTCAGCACCATTTATTGACTTGTCCATTATTTTTCTAGTGGTTTGTGTTGACATCTCTCTAGCACATTAAAGTCTCATATGTGGTTGGGTGTGTTTATTGGTTCCTATATTGTACTGTCTTTATTTATATGGTTCCATAATAACTTTGGATATTATCTTTTTTTATTATTTAGTAATGAAATTTTATTTTCATATAAATTTTTCAAACCATTGATGAGTTTAAAGATGTCTTTTATTCCTACTTGGCTGAGAACATTTATCGTAAGTGAATATTGAGTTTTACTGAGTGCTTTTATCTCAATCTATTGAGAAGATTACATTGATTTTCTCTTTCTAAAATCTGTTAATGAAACTGCCTTTGCAAAGATGATGACAGTGAGAGAAGTCTAGTGTGGCTGACTCCATCTTCCTTCTGGCCGCACAGGCTGGCTGTCATTGCTCATTCCTTGATATGGACGAAGGTAAACATGGGAGGAATTTAATTTATGTTTTAACTTTTTTTTTTTTTTTTTCTTTTTGGAGACAGGGTCTTGTCCTGTCACCCAGACTGGAGTGCAGTGGTGCAATCTCAGCTCACTGAAACCTCTGTCTCCTGGGTTCAAGCAATTCTATTGTCTCACTTTACTGAATAGTAGGGACTACAGGCGCACGCCACCACGCCTGGCTAATTTTTTGTATCTTTAGTAGAGACAGGGTTTCGCCACGTTGCCCAGGCTGGTCTTGAACTCCTGACCTCAAGTGATCTGCCTGCCTCAGCCTCCCAAAGTGCTGGAATTACAGGCATGAGCCACCATGCCCTGCCCATGGTTTAACTTGAAAGCAAGGATGGTAATAGTCCCTCCCTAAAACTAAGCCCCTCTTTGCTCAAGAATGGAAACCTGACTTTGTAAGACTAATGAAAGGCCACAAGATTAGGATTATGGGAGAGGTCTGAACTCTGCTAAAATTTAAGAGTAGCTTCTATAACTGCTTGGGAGTCATGTGGCCAGAGGTCACAAGATTTGTGGCTTTCTCAATTGCTCCTGTAATAACATCACTATTGTGAAACTTAAGATTGATCTTTTGAGATTTTTTTTAGACTTGCATTCTAGCAACTGACCACACCCAGACTCCTGATTCCTGACTCAGCTCGTTCTGTGGCCCCACCCAGAGGCTAATTTAGCACGGGAGGATAGTTTTCACACTCTTATGATTTCATCTCCAACCAATCAGCAGCAACCATTCCCTAGACCCCCTGCCTACCGATTGCCCATAAAATCCCTAGCCTCCAGGATTTCAGAGATTTAAGTAATATCTCGGTCTCCCACATGGCCAGTCTCAAGTCAATTAAGCTCTTTCTTTAATGTGATGCCACAGTCTCAGTGAATTGATTTTGATTGCTCAGCAAGCAGGGAGAACCTATTGGGCAACTACATTAACATGGTAATTATGTTGAAAGTTTTATGTTGACTATCCTTGCATCCATGAGAGAAGCTTTACTTGACTATGATATATTCTGTATGCACTCACACACACATTTGTACTACACATACAGTCAATTCTCATTATTCACAGTAGTTATGCTGCTTTGAATACTGAATCAGCAAATACTGAACTATTGCTCCCAGAGGAAATACACAGTTAGGTTCCTGAAAGCCTCTGGTCACAACATTTTAGTCAACCAATTAATATATAACCTTGTTTTATTTGTGCTGTCTAAAGACACTTTATTTTGACTGGGCATGGTGGCTCAAGCCTGTAATCCCAGCACTTTGGGAGGCCAAGGTGGGCAGACCATTTGAGGTCAGGAATTTGAGACCAGCCTTGCCAACATGGTAAAATCCTGTCTCTACTGAAAATACAAAAATTAGCAGGGCATGTTGGTGCACACCTGTAGTCCCAGCTACTCGCGAGGCAGAGGCACGAGATTCGCTTGAACCTGAGAGGCAGAGGTTGCAGTGAGCTGAGATCGCGCCACTGCACTCCAGCCTGGGCAACAGAGTGAGACTCCATCTCAATAAATAAATAAATAAATAAATAAAGCCACTTTATTTTATATAGTTGATTCATTAGCATGCAGCTCATGGCCAGTACCACTATATACACCTGCCTGTACAAAGCTGACCTAATGCACATATTTTCTCTATAGGTCACATCACAGCCTTTTTGTGCTTAGGAGCAGTACACAGTACTTCAGTCCTACACTTGGGGACCATTTCAAACAGTAAATTACCAACAATAAGCACAAAATTGTAAAAAATATGGCACTAAATAGGCTGCAAAAAGGACACCTTTTACTGAATAGGTGCTGAAACAAGAAAGGAGAGTGTCACCATTTTTGACTTCAGCTAGGAATGTGTGAGTTGGGTAACTCAAAGTTTTCGCAACTCTGTGCCTGTCTGTAAATAACTGTGAAAGTGCTGTGAGTATTGATTTTGGGGTTACAAAAACATTTAGCAAGTAGGCAAACTCACAGATACAGAATCTGCTGATAATGAGGATCGACTGTACTATACAATTTGATTTGTTATTTCTAAAATGTAGCATTTTGGATGTATGTTCATAAGTAAGGTTATATTGTTTTTGTTCTATTTGACATCAAGGTAAATTGAATTTGGTGGCTTTTCCTCTGTTTATTCTCTGAAATATTTTATAAGAAATAGGGATTATGCATTTCCTGGAGGCGTGATAAAACCTATATTTTAACATCTTGAATAAGTGTCCTTTGGAGCAAGAAAGGGAATTACTATCTTTTAAATTTCTTTAGTGTTTATTAGTTCAGTGAGCTTTTGAAAAAAATCAAATTTGGTAAGGTGTACTTTTTAAAAAGATATGTGGTAGCTAAGCTATGAGGATGCAAAGGCATAAGAATGATACAATGGACTTTGGGGACTTGGGGGGAAGAGTGAGAGTGGGGTGAGGAATAAAATACTGCAAATATGGTGCAGTGTATACTGCTCAGGTGATGGGTGCACCAAAACCTCACAAATCACCACTAAAAAATTTACTCATGTAACCAAATACTATCTGTGCCCCAATAATTGATGGAAAAAATATTGTCCATTTTATCTAAGGTTTAAAATTTACTTGATAAATTTTTTTTTAAAGAACTGTGTTCCCATATTATGTTTATTACTGCAACCTCCTCCTCCTCCCAGGTTCAAGTGAGTCTCCTGCCTCAGTCTCTCAAATAGCTGGGATTACATGTGCCCACCACCATGACTGACTAATTTTGTTTGTTTTTTTGTTTGTTTGTTTTTGTTTTTGAGATGGTGTCTCCCTCTGTCACCAGGCTGGAGTGCAGTGGTATGATCTCGGCTCACTGCAACCTCTACCTGCTGGGTTCAATCGATTCTCCTGCCTCAGCCTCCTGAGTAGCTGGGATTACAGGTGCCTGCCACCATGCCCGGCTAATTTTTGTATTTTTAGTAGACACGGGGGTTTCTCCATGTTGGTCAGGCTGGTCTTGAACTCTTGATCTCAGGTGATCCACCTGCCTCAGCCTCCCAAAGTGCTGGGATTACAGGCGTGAGCCACCGCGCCTGGCCAAAAGTAATTACTTTTAATAGCAAAAACCGCAATAGCTTTTGCACCAACCTAATATAACCCAAGGAATAAAGTAAAAATCTATGAGTTCCTGCTGATATAAACAAACAAACAAAGAAATAAATAAATGGGGGAAAAGGGAAAGGTCTTTCTCACCTAAAAATGTCAACGAATACATGTAGAATACATGACTCAATTAAAAAATCAACATTTGCCAACCACCACAGAATAACTGTTTTAGGGAATAATCATTAATGGATACTATATCCAATGAGTGAAAATTCGGTGACAAATAGGATATTTACAGTCTCAAAGTATCTCTTTATAAGACACTTATTAATTTCAAGGGAAAGATAGTAGTTCTATAGTGGAGAAACTTGGCAATCACCCACTTAACCAAGTGATCCAGGTAAATTCATCAGAAATAGCATAAATCACTCACACCTGTAATCCCAGCACTTTGGGAGGCTGAGGCAGGCGGATCATGCGGTCAGGAGATCAAGACCATCCTGGCTAACATGGTGAAACCCCATCTTTACTAAAAATACAAAAAATTAGCTGGGCGTGGTGGCGGGCGCCTGTAGTCCCAGCTACTCAGGAGCTTGAGGCAGGAGAATGGCGTGAACCCGGGAGGCGGAGCTTGCAGTGAGCTGAGATCGCGCCACTGCACTCCAGCCTGGGCAACAGAGTGAGACTCCATCTCAAAAAAAAAAAAAAAAAAAGAAATAGCATAAATCAATATTTATTCATCTATGTCATGGTACATCTCCAATTTCCACTCAGATGGTGGTAACCATCACACAATATTTTCCAGTGAGCCATGCCCATAAATCGATAGATCCCTGGTTTGTTTACCATAAGCAATCATAAATAACCAGGTTTCTCCTATTAAAAGCATTCCATAGATAAAGACTCCCCTGTTAGCAAATACCATTAGCTACGAGGCATGTCATTAGCACTTTCACCAGGAGATTAGGCCTGGTCTGCCTATTTTTGCGGTAATCCACTCTTCTTCCATTAATAGAAGAGACTGCAGACTTAACTGCTTAACCGTTTCCTTCTCATAGACATCACAAATATATTTGCATATTCTCTACTCATAACTTTTCCCCTGGTGTCTTTCATTGAATAGAAATCCTTGATCTGGCTATAATTCCATTCATCAATAGTTTGCTTTATAGGTTATACTTCTGAATTGTGTTTATGAAATTATTTCTCATCTCAGGTCAATTATATTCTTATTTACATTCTTCTATCAACTTTATTGGGTAATGTGTTCTTTTTTTGAGACAGATTCTCACTCTATTGCCCAGGTTGGAGTGCAGTGGCATGATCTGGGCTCACTGCAACTTCTGCCTTATGGGTTCAAGCTACTCTCATGCCTCAGCCTCCCAAGTAGCTGGGATTACAGGTGCCCACCACCTTGCCTGGCTAATTTTTGTATTTTCAGGAGAAACAGGGTTTCGCCACGTTGGCCAGGCTGGTTTTGAACTCCTGACCTCAAGTGATCCTCCCACCTTGGCCTCCCAATCACACCTGGGATTGCAGGTGTGAGCCACTGCTCCTGCCAAACTTTATTGGGTAATATTTTCTAAATAATCATTTTGGAGACAGCAGTGTTGTGTACACAGCCCTGGTCCAGCTCTCTGTGCACAGGGCATGGGCTGCACTCTTCTTTCTGAGTAGGTTTCAGCACTTTAGCCTCCAGCTTTTCAGGTTCACATTCAGTGCCAGGAACTCTGAGCCATTTTGGTTTCAACCTTCAATTGCTGCTTAGACTTGAAGTTCAGTCTGTTTTTGCCATCTTAGCTTTTTTATTTTTGCTTGACCATATGTTTCCCCTCCAAAAAACTTATGTATCTATTTATTTGAGACAGGGTCTCACTGTCATCCAGGCTGGAGTGCAGTGGCATCATCTTAGCTCACTGCAGCTCGACCTGCCAGGCTCAAGCAATCCTCCCACCTCAGCCTCCTGAATAGCTGGGACCACAGGCACGTGCCACCATGCCTGGCTAATTTTTGTATTTTTTGTAGAGACAGGGTTTTTCCATATTGTTGCCCAGGCTGTTCTCCAACTCCTGGGCTCAAGTGATCCGCCTGCCTTGACCTCCCAAAGTGCTGGGATTACAGGCACGAGTCACCTTGTACAGACGCCAATTTTTTTTTTTTTTTTTTGAGACAGAATTTTGCTCTTGTTGCCCAGGCTAGAGTACAATGGCACAAGCTTGGCTCACTGCAACCTCTGCCTCCTGGGTTCAAGTGATTCTCCTGCCTCAGGCTGGAGTGCAATGGTGTGATCTTGACTCACTGCAACCTCCGCCTACTGGGTTCAAGCGATTCTTCTGCCTCAGCCTCCCAAGTAGCTGGGATTACAGGCATATGCCACCACGCCCAGCTAATTTTGTATTTTTAGTAGAGATGGGTTTTCTCCATGTTAGTCAGGCTGGTCTCGAACTCCTAACCTCAGGTGATCTGTCCTCCTAGGCCTCCCAAACTGAGCTACTGCACCCGGCCCAAAATTTTTTAGCTTGTAATCCCAGCTACTCAGGAGGCTGAGGTGAGAGAATTGCTTGAGCCCAGGAGTTTTGAGACCAGCTTCAGCAACATAGTGAGATCCTGTCTCCCAAAATAAAAGGGATTATAAAAAAACTATATATATAGATAAATATATATTTATATATATTTATATATAGTTTTATTTATATATATAGTTTTTTATAATCCCTTTTTATTTTTTATTTTATATATATATATATATATATATATATATTTTTTTTTTTTTTTTTTTAAGAGAAGGGGTCTCTCTCTGTCCCCCAGGCTGGAATACAGTGGCATGATCCTAGCTCACTGCTGCCTCAAACTCCTGGGCTTCAATCCTCCCACCTCAGCCTTCCTCCCAAGTAGCTAAGACTACAGGTATGTGCCACTACACCCAGCTAATTAAAAAATATATTTTTTTATGCTGGGTACAGTGGCTCATGCCTGATATCCCAACACTTTGGGAGGCTGACAGAAGGATCACTTGAGCTCAGGAATTCAAGACCAACCTGGGCAACATAGTGAGACTCCATCTCTACTGAAAAAATAAAAATTATCTGGGTGTGGTGGCACGCATATGTAGTCCCAGCTACTTGGGAAGCTGAGGTGAGAGAATCACTTGAGCCCAGGAATTTGAGGCTGCAGCTATGATTGTGCTACTGCACTCCAGCCTGGGTGACAGAGTGAGACCCTGTTAAAAACAGGATACATTTTTTTTTTTAGAGATAGACTCTTACTATGTTACCCAATCTGGTCTCAAACAAACATCACCAGATATTGCAGGCAAAACATAGGTGGGCAACACACAGTTTATTCAGTTTCCCTAAGGGAAAAAAGACCTTCCCAGCCCCTTCAGCAGCAATATATTTTTTCAGTACACACCCAGATTCTCCTACACAAGCACACCAACAAATAGGTGTGATTACACTGTGTCCAGCTCAGAATTAATTTTTAGTAAAGTTTATGCAACATTTCTACATGTGTTGGGAGCTGAAAAGGCCAAAGGAATCGTGACCAACTCAGCATTCCACTGGAGGCTACATGATCAAACAGCAAACTGTTTATCATGAATGCAGGATGTGGGCAAACTCACACCGCGCCTGCCACCAAAAGTTTTGCTGAGTGCCATCACTCCCTGGCACCGGGCTCCTTGAAGTTATCTACTGGGAAATCTAGCTCCTATTGTTTGTTCAAAGGATGCAGTCTCGCAAGCCTGCTGTGAACCAAACGGCCAACTGACAATTACCCAACAACCACCCCCTCCTTCTCACTATCTCTTTTGCCTAATAAATATGGAGGGCTGTGCAAAGCTCAGGGCCCTTGTCCACTAGAAGCAAGGTGCCCCCTGACCCCTTCTTCCAAATATACTCTCTGGTCTTTGTCTTTTATTCCCGTGTTTGCCCCCTTTTGTTCAGTCCACCAGGGATCATAGCAGGTTACATACATGTGCAGTCTTTTTTTTTTTTTTTGAGACGGAGTCTCACTCTGTCACCCTAGCTGGAATCCGGTGGCGTGATCTCAGCTCACCACAACCTCCGCCTCCCAGGTTCAAGCGATTCTCATGCCTCAGCCTCCCAAGTAGCTGGGATTACAGGTATGAGCCACTGCGCCCAGCCCATGTGCAGTCTTGATGACAGGCAGGAGAAACTTTTCACAGAAACCTTACATTTCATGTTGATTAAGTAATTATAATTTATTTCCCTTGTAACATTATAAAGAAAAACCAGGTACATCTGAAAGTAACAAATTTTAGGGGGGGAATTAGCAGAAATATCTACAGAATAATTTTTTTAAGTTTTTGCCTAATGTGATATATGATGTGAAGTTTCCTCAATGTATCCTTCTAAATTGTCAGTAAAATATTCTCTTTTCATTATTGTCTGAACTTGGACAAAGGCTGCTTATAGAATCCACTCAGGTTACAATTTGGTGTTCCAATTCCACTTTTTCCCTTAGTAGCTGTGTGACCTTGGACTAGCTATACAACTTGTCAGGGTCTTAGTTTACGCATCTTGTTAATCAGGATAACATGCACCTTGCGACTGTGGTGTTAAACGAGGAAGGTCATGTTCACGCCTTTCTTTTCTCTTCCTCCTGTGGAAAAGCAAAGAGTAAGATGGGAAGATGATAGTGAAGGGCTAAATCATTACTAACTAGCTCTGCAATATGGTGTAAGTTCCTCAGGCTCGATCTACCTCAGTGTTACCATATATGAAATAGTCTCTGAGGTTTCTTCGAAATTAACAATCCCATGTTTCAAGGGTTTGGGACTGAGTTTAAGATAAAAACTTGATAAGGCTCCTGCGCAGTTCAGTTTTTCTTTGCAAATATTTATTTATACAGGTTGAGCATTCCTACTCTAAAAGTCCAAAATCCAAAATGCTCCCAAATCTGAAACATTTCTTTCTTTCTTTCTTTTTTTTTCTTTTTTTTTTTTGAGACAGGATCTTGCTCTGTTGCCTAGGCTGGAGTGCAGTGGCACCACCAGAGCTCACTGCAACCTTAAACTCCTGAACTCAAGTGGCCCTCCTGCTTGAGCCTCCCAGTAGCTGGGACCACAGGTGTGCACCAGGCAGGTGTGCACAGGTGTGCACCAGTACACCAGGCAGATTTTTATTTTTTCTTTTTCTGAGACGGAGTTTTGCTCCGTCGCCCAGGCTAGAAAGCAGTGGCATGATCCCGGCTCACTGAAACCTCCACCTCCTGAGTTCAAGCGATTCTCCTTCTTCAGCCTCCTGAGTAGCTGGGATTACAGGCGTGTACCATCACACCTGGCTAATTTTTGTATTTTCAGTAGAGACGAGGTTTCACCATATTGGCCAGGCTGGTCTGGAACTCCTGACCTCAAGTGATCTGCTCACCTTGGCCTCCCAAAGTACTGGAATTACAGGTATTAGCCACCACACCTGGCCTCACTAAGCTAATTAAAAACATTTTTTTTGTAAAGACAGCGTCTCACCATTTTACCCAGGCTGGTTTCAAACTCCTGGACTCAAGCAATTCTCTTGCTTTGGCTTCCGAAAGTGCTGGGATTATAGGCATGAGCCACCACACCCAGCCTCTGAAACTTTTTGAGCACTGACATGACACCGCAAGTGGAAAATCCCACACCTGGTTTTATATGGTGGGTTGCAGTCCAAACATAGGTACACAACATACAGTTTATTCAGCATACCTCATGGAAAAAAAGACCCTCTCAGTCCTCTTCAGCTTCAATATATCTTTTCCATGCATGCCCAGATTCCGCCACGCAGGCACACTGACAAACTAATAAAATGGCACACGTACAGGCTGAATGCACCAATGGCAGGTTCCCCATGATACCCCACCTGGGGCCAATATCTATGTGCATTACTCACTGTGTTTTTGTGCTTATTCTCGGCTGTGTTGTGTAAAGATACTCTTGAAAATGTCAAAAAGGCCTGCAGATACCACTATTGGTTAACAGTGATAAGAAAAAGAGTAAGCATGTATGTCTATAGCACAGAAAGTCAAGCTGTTGGAGAAACTGGACAGTGGTGTCAGTGTGAAACATCTTACAGAAGAGTGTGGTGTTGGAATGAACACCATATAAGACCTGAAGAGCTGGATCCAGTGGTTCACCCGTGTAATCCCAGCACTTTGGGAAGCTGAAGCAGGTGGATCACTTGAGGCCAGGAGTTTGAGACCAGCCTGGCCAACATAGTGAAACTCTGACTCTACTAAAAATTACAAAAATTAGCCAGATGTGGTGGCACATGCCTGTGATCCCAGCTACTGGAGAAGCTGAGGCATGAGGTTCGCTTGAACCTGAGAGACAGAGGTTGCAGTGAGCTGAGATCATGTCACTGCACTCCAGCCTGGGTGACAGAGTGAGATCCTGTTTCAACAAAAGAAACAGAGGAAAAAATAATTAAAAAAAAAAAAAAAAAAAAAAAGACCTGAAGAAACATAAGGGTAAAATGTTGAAGTTGTATGCTGAAAGGGATGAACAGAATTTAATGATACTAAGAAAAACACTGCATGAAGCTAAAAGTGAAGATCTCCATTATGTTTTAAAATAATGGATCTGTCAGTGTCACAGTGAACACATGCCACTTAATGGTAAGCTGATCATGAAACAAGCAAAGATCTTTCATGATGAACTGGAAACTGAAGGGAACTGAGATTATTCAACAGGCTGGATGCAGAAATTTAAGAAAAAGCACAGCATTAAATTTTTAAAGATTTGTGGCAATAAAGTATCTGCTGATTATGAATCAGCAGAGAAATCATTGATGAGTTTGCCAAGGTTGTCAGTGATGAAAATCTGACACCAGCACAAATCCATAATGCTGATGAACCATCACTGTTTTGGCATTATTGCCCCAGAAAGACATTGACTATAACTGATGAAACAGCCCTACAGGAATTAAAAAGGCAAAGGACAGAATAACTGCTGAGATGTGCTAATGCAGCATGCACACTTATACGTAAGCTTGCTGCGAAGGCAAAAGCTTACGTCCTCACTGTTTTAAAGGACTGATTTTCTTACCAGTCCATTATTATGCCAACAAAAAGTCATGGATCACCCAGGACATCTTTTCTGGTTGATTTCACAAACATTTTGTACCAGTGGCTTGTGCTCACTGCAGGGAAGCTGGGCTGGACGGCAACTGCAAGATGTGTTATTCCTTGACCAATGTTCTATTCATCCTCCAGCTGAATTTCTTTCTTTCTTTCTTTCTTTTTTTTTTTTGAGATGGAGTTTTGTCCTGTCGCCAGGCTGGAGTGTAATGGCGTGACCTCAGTTCACCACAACCTCTGACTCCCGGGTTCAAGTGACTCTCCTGCCTCAGCCTCCTGAGTAGCTGGGATTACAGGCATGCGCCACCACGCCTGTCTAATTTTGTATTTTTAATAGAGAGGGGGTTTCTCCATGTTGGTCAGGCTGGTCTCGAACTCCTGACCTCAGGTGATCCACCTGCCTCCGCCTTCCAAAGTGCTGGGATTATAGGCATGAGCCACGGCACCTGGCTGAGCTGAAATTCTTACAAAAAACAATGTCTATGCCATATACTTTCTTCAAAAATGTGACTTTATTAACTCAGTCATGTGACCAGGACATCCTTGGATTAATGAATAGTAAATATAAAAACTCTTTCTTTAACAGCATGCTAGCAGTAGTGAACAGAAGCATAAATGTGAAAGGTTTTCTTTCTTTTTTTTTTTTTTAGATGAGGTCTTACTCTGTTACTCAGGCTGGAGTGCAGTGGCACGATCTTGGCTCACTGCAACCTCTGCCTCCCAGGCTCAAGTGATCATCTCACTTCAGCCTCCCAAGTAGCTGGGACCACAGGCATTGTCACCATGCCTGGCTAATTTTTTTGTGTTTTTGGTAGAGATGGGGTTTTACCATGTTGCCCAGACTGGTCTAGAACTCCTGGACTCAGGCAATTTGCCTGCTTTGGCCTCCCAAAATGCTAGGTTTACAAGTGTGAGCCACCATGCCCAGCCCTGAAAGGTTTTCTTTTTCTTTCTTTCTTTTTTTTTTTTTTTTTGAGACAGAGTCTTGCTCTGTCGCCCAGGCTGGAATGCAGTAGCGTGATCTCGGCTCACTGCAACCTCCGCATCCCAGGCTCAAGTGATTCTCCTGCCTCAGCCTCCCGAGTAGCTGGGACTTCAGGTGCCCACCACCAGGCCCGACTAATTTTATATTTTAGTAGAGATGGGGTTTCACCATGTTGGCCAGCCAGTCTGGAACTCCTCACCTCAAGTGATCCGCCTGCCTCGGCCTTCCAAAGTTCTGGGATTACAGGTGTGAGCCACTGCGCCTGGCCAGCCCAGAAAGGTTTTCAAAAGGAGTTTAGCATGAAGTATGCTGTTGTGTCAGTGCTTGGAACACAGTGACTAACGACACAACTGTGCATACCTGGTACAACCTCCAACCTGAGACTGTTCAATGATGATAACTAAGAAGGTGGTGACTTTGAAGAATTCCATATGTCAAGTGAGAAAAAAAAAATGATCCCTGACCTCCTGACATATGCAAACAGTATACCTTCAGATTCTGCCAGTATCCTGAAAGAAGTGGATATCAAAGAAGTTTTTAACATCTATAATGAGACTATAATTGTCATTCATTGACTGATAGTGAAATAGCTGAAATTGTTCTGAATCAAGGAGGTTGTGATAATGGCGATGCTGAAGTATTAACACTGCGGAAAAAGGGCCTATAGACAACATGGTGAAAATGTGTGATGGGTTTATTGCTGGAATCGAGCAGCGTGTATTCATATAAAATCAATGAGAGACTTCTGAGACAAAAACTGTGGTTACTGAGGCAGAGGACTCCAGAGGAAATGTTTTTAAAAGCCACCCAGGCCGGGCGCGGTGACTCACGCCTGTAATCCCAGCATTTGGGGAGGCCTAGGTGGGTGGATCACGGAGTCAGGAGATCGAGACCATCCTGGCCAACATGGTGAAATCCCGTCTCTACTAAAAACACAAAATCAGCCAGGTGTGGTGGCGAGCGCCTATAGTCCCAGCTACTCAGGCTGCTGAGGTAGTAGAATCGCTTGAACCCGGGCGGCGGAGGTTGCAATGAGCCAAGATTGTGCCACTGCACTCCAGCCTGGGTGACAAAGCAAGACTCTGTCTCAAAATAAATAAATAAGTAAATAAAATAAAAAATAAAAAAAGCCACCAAGCAGAATGCCTCCTCATCTCTAGATGACCCACTTCCTGGTCCCTCAACTGCTTCGGATGTGTTTTCTCACCTAAAAATTAAAATACAGTGGAACGTAACCCCTTAACCAAAAGCACAATATCGTAGGTAGAGACAATGCCTGCTGTTGGCTGTTGTTGCAGTTTAGCGGCTGATACAGGTTTTCTGGGGATGCTACTATGCTGCTTAGTTACCCTGAACATGATTTTTGCACTGTATTAATCATATGTCTTTTTTTTTAATGTTAAGTACTTATGTGTGAATAAGTGGAAGAAAATGACAGCTTATTGGTATATAAATCAGCGTCAGTAATGATGATGCAGAACAACCACAGATTGTCCACGTGGGTGGCTGAGATAGTGACACCTTTGCTTTCTGATGGTTCAGTGTGCACCATCTTTGTTTTATGCATAAAGCTATTTAAAACATTGTATAAAATTTCCTTCAGGCTATGTGCATAAGATATAGGCAACATAAATACATTTTGTGTTTAGACTTGCATCCCAGCTCTAAGATATCTCATTATGTACAAGCAAATATTCCAAAATCTGAAAAAGTCTTAAATTTGAAACACTTTTGGTCCTAAGCATTTCAGATAAGGGATATTTAACCTGTATTCATAAATTTACTAAGTGAAGAAGATAATTTGATTTATAAGTTAAACATCTCACATGATAGTAGAGTATATTGCTTAAGTTCTCTGCTTTATTCCTATACGTGGGTGTGTTGTAATCAACTGCAAGAGATGTGTCAAATAATTTATTTTTAAAATTATGAATTGAAGTGTTAAGTCCAGTGGAAGAAAAAAGGAGAGCAGGGAGGAGGTACGGAAATACTGAAGATGCTGGTTGGGTGCAGTGGCTCGCACCTGTAATCCCAGCACTTGGGAGGCCGAGGTGGGCAGATTGCTTGAGCCCAGGAATTTGAGACCAGCCTGGGAAACATAGCAAGACCCCATCTCTACAAAAGATTAAAAAAAATTAGCCAGGTATGGTGGTGCGTGCCTGTGGTCCCAGCTACTCGGGAGGCTGAGGCAGGAGTATTGCTTCAGCCCAAGAGGTTGAGGCTGCAGTGAGCTATGCTGGTGCCTTTGCACTACAGCCTGGGTGAGAGTGAGATCCTGTCTCATAAAAAGAAAAAAAGAAAGAAGAAGAAATACTGGAGATATGTTGGGGAAGGCACTGACTAAAATCTGCATTTACTTTGTTTGAAAGAGTATTTAAACACTTATTTCTAACGAACAACATTGAGACTAATTTAAATTTTCTGGTGTGACTTTGCTTAATTCGATGATCTTGTGAAAGTTCTAGTTACCAGTAGAAACCAATTTTTCCTTATAGTTAAAAATGACAAAGAATCAAGAGAAACAGAACTAATAAGGGCTCCCTGTGCTTATATTTTTACTGTTTACGAGTCATCCATCTTCAATGAAATTTTTTTTCTTACAGGTAATCTAAATTGTTCTATGATAATTGGAAAATAACAGGATATTCTTAGATAACTGTGAGCAGGAGGCTCAAAACTAGTTCCTGTTGGAAACAGTTGCAGAGCGTTCAAGAAATACGCACATGTATACACACAAAGGGGCCTCTCCCTCAACAACGAAGGAGCAGCTAAACCGCATAGCTGCAGAAGGTCATCGATCACATTTATTACATTGCAGACAGCAGCAATTTTAAGTGAGGCTGGGCTTCCCGAATGAATTCCAATAATTCAAGTTATGATTCCTAAACTGTGTGTCAGACAAATTCAATATTACTTTTAGGGAAAAAAAAGTTGAAATTATTAGTTCCATTATACAAGTAAGAGAACTTGGGTTTTATTACTTTAATCATTAATAAAGACATTACAATCCACTTGGTGATTTTTTTTCAAATAAAAGAATGAGAGAAATTGTGCATATCCTACTTACTGCATTATAGTTGCGTAAATGGTCATGCGTTTTTTGTTTTGTGTTTTGTTTTCTTACATCAGAAATAGATTTATATTGGTATCTATTTTGGATTTTGGAGACTAGTTTTTTGGTTTTTGTTTTTTTCCAAAATGGAAATCTTTTTTGTTGTTTTTGCTGATTATAAATGTAATTTGTGGTCATGAAAAAGAAAAGAATACCAAAGAATATAAAGTATTTATACAAGAATAAAATGAAATTGCCCCCAGATAATACCTTTTGGGGATATGTGGTTAAAACAAAACAAAACAAAAAGTAATTGATGTTATTTTCCAGAGCTTTTTCCATCCATCCGTCCATCCATCCATCCATCCATCGATCCATGCCATCTTTCCATATTGAAGACCAGAGAGTTTGGGAAAGGCAGAAAGGAATGAATTCTTCTCAGAGAGAGGAGGACTCACACACAGTCCGTCATCGGAGCACTGTTCAGGCTGGCCTGGGAGCCGAGGATGGAAGCCCTGTTATGTGGTGTCTGCAGAGCTGTGTGCTGGGAGTTTGGATCTCCACACTCTCGTTTCAGCCAGGTTTCTAACTCATGTAAGACAATGGGCAAGTCATGCAACCTCATCTATGAAATGTGTGTCCTTTGCATGCTAGTACACATTGAATTTTTGTTTGTTTGTTTTGAGACAGGGTCTCGCTCTGTCACCCAGGCTGGAGTGCAGTGGTGCGATCTCAGCTCACTGCAACCTCCGCCTCCCGGGCTCAAACAGTGCTCCCGCCTCAGCCTCCTGAGTAGCTGAGACTACAGGTGCACGCCACCATGCCTGGCTAAGAAAGGGATTATTAATTTCTTTTCTTTCCTTTTTTTTTTTTTGTTTGAGACAGATTCTTGCTCTGCCTCCCAGGCTGGAGTGCAGCAGCATGATCTTGGCTCATTGCAACCTCCGCCTCCCGGGTTCAAGCGATTCTCCCTGCCTCACCCTCCTGAGTAGCTGGCATTATAGGCGTGCACCACCAGGCCCGGCTAAATTTTTTTGTATTTTTAGTAGAGCTGGGGTTTCACCATGTTGGTCAGGCTGGTCTCAAACTCCTGACCTCAAGTAATCCACCCGCCTTGGCCTCCCAGGATGCTGGGATTACAGGAGTGAGCCACCACGCCCAGCCGGGATCATTAATTTTTGATGTTATTTTTATTTACAAGAGCATCCAATTGGTGCAGTACTACAGACCTATGCCCTGAAATACTCTAACCAACATTTGACATGGTGTCTTTTTTCTTTTTTCTTTTTTTCAGTCCCATAATGGCTACTTAGCTCACTTCCTTTAGGCTAAGCTTAAAATACTTAATGTTATTGAGGAATAGAGGCAAAACAGATGTCTGTGTTAACTCTGAGAAAATGCTTCAAAAATTGATCATGTCTTGTCATTGATAAAATGATAGTAGCACTGGCATCAGTAACACAGACAAGGGTTTGGGAGTGGTTGTCTACGCACGCTGAATTTCAAATATGTGGTTCTCAGGAATACAGGGGTTTTTGTATGGAGCTGAATGAACCTTCCATAGTCTGAAAGCCCATCTTTGGGAAACAAATATCCGGTTGCCATGGAGACACTCAAGGTGGATGAAGGATGGATTAATCAAAATACAGTAAATCCTTTTTACGAGCTCCCTAAGAAATCTAGTGTGAAGAGAACCCTCTGCTCTGTCTTCTCTTTTTCTCCCCTCCATCACACAGGAAATCCACCATGGATGTACAATGATGCACATTTATTGTACTGAGTTCTGTGTATGTGCTAGTGAATGACACTCTCTCTTGCCTGAAAGATATAGTCAGTCATATCAGCACAAGGGTCCCCAAACATTATTTTTACAACTGTTCTTGAAATTTAAGAAAAAATCATATATTCTTTGCAACGAAAAGAAAAAAGGATAGTTAGAAACAACTGCTGAATAAAAATTGTGATTATTTATTAACCGAGCTACATTCTCTGGGGAATAAAGGATATGAAATCATTTGCACTGAGATAGTAGCTGCATTCAGCCTGAGTCTCAATGCACAACTAATCTGATCATTTTAATTTAGTCAAAAAACTAAATTTAGTTCAATTTAGTCAAAAAACAAGTCATCTCAGTCACAGTATCAGTTAAATAAATAAATGAATACATCTAAATAAATTATTCAGTTGAATAAATTAAGTGAATAAATAAATTAAATGGCTATTCCTCTCCTTCCTAACAAACTGATGGGTCAAATTAATCAAAATAGTTAATCCAATTTTGGAAGACATTTTCAGAAGCCTCCAGTAAATCATTCTTGGGCAGCCAATTCAATTTTAACTCCTGGTCTTGAATAGCCATGGACTCAGGCTGCCTGGATGAGCTAGCATACAGAATCAAGCGGATGTGAGTAGGTTTTGGACGCCCTCCAAGGACAGATAAAGGTTCACAGTGAGGATGTTGGTTACTGCAGGCAAGGGGCCTACAGGAAGTCCAGGAGGACCAAACAGAGGCCACAGGCAGGAGGTTTTCAGGGCCTACACTCAATGTTCTCACAGACTGAGGGAAACACAGAGGATGAGAATTCCACAGGAGTTCAGCATAGAGTGGAACAGTGGTTCTCAACTGGGGCTGATTTTGTTATGATTGGGGAAAGGTGTGTGTGTGTGGTTGCTACTTGCATCAAGTTAATGGATTCTAAGTAGCACAAGACGCTGCTAAACATCCTACAATGCACAGGCAGCCTCCTGCAAAACAGAAAAATGTCAATAGTGCTGAAAATGAGAAATCCTGGAGGAGGAGAATAATAGTTAATTATTTCTTTTCTTTTCTTTTTTTTTTTTTTAGACAGAGTCTCACTCTGTTGCCCAGGCTGGAGTTCAGTGGCACCGTGTCAGCTCACTGCAACCTCTGTCTCCTGAGTTCAAGCAATTCTCCTGCCTCAGCCTCCCGAGTAGCTGCGATTACAGGCACCCACCACCACGCTCGGCTAATTTTTGTATTTTTTAGTAGAGACGGGGTTTCACCATGTTGGCCAGGCTGGTCTCGATCTCCTGACCTCGTGATCCACCCACCTCAGCCTCCCAAAGTGCTGGGATCACAGGTGTGAGCCACCATGCCTGGCCCCAGTTAATTATTTCTAAGTAGCATTTTAGATTGAGCACCAATTCATAGATTTACTAACAGAACAGAGGGTTATAACCTCTGATCTCAGCTGTAAGAAATCAGCTCCTGGTTTGGAATTTGAAGCCCTGGGTCTCGACCTGAGCCTTGCTTTTTATTATGACTGGCAAGATGGCAGCCTCTTTGAGCTCAGCTACTTTATTTGTTACATGGTGATAGTAATAGCTGCATACCTTATAGTAAATGCTATAACAGATATGAAAACATGGAACAGTATCAGTGGTCCTAAAATAATGATTGGAAATTAACAAGCCTGTTTATCTTTTCCATATGTTTTGTTTTGTTTTGTTTTTTCTTGAGGCAAAATGGCATACTTCTGACCAGTGGTGACATTAAGAAGAACAAAAAGAATTGATTTGGAATTGATCACTCATTTTGGATCTTCATTTGTAAAATGCCCATTTATTGCTTTGGGTTGGGGGGTACAAGGTGTGAGGATGCAAGCTTGAAGAAGGTATATTTCTTTGCACTAGGAAAAAAAATAGAATAGGTAGAGAAAGAATTGGGGAGGGCCAAGGGCGAAGCAAAGTAGCTAAGACAACATGCATGATAAGCGAAGGATCTAAGTTTTGCTATGAGAGATACAGTGTAACTCTCTCTTCAATCTCACTGTAAAGTCTTTAGTAAAATCTTCTTCTCTCCACTATGCCTTATGAGTTCGAACTGGTTTTATTTCATTTTGTTTTTTACACAATCAAATACTGAGTCCTGCTTTGCTGTGAATATGCGGGGCTAAAACTAGCCCATGTTAAGGAACATTATTGAAAACTTGGACATAAGGCGAAAGGTGATTAATGTCATTCTAAGAACATTTCTAGCAAGCCCACCCAAGGATCATCTGACTCAGGAAATTTAAGCTTGTTGGCATAATTCATTAGAACCCAGAGACTTTGTAATTCTGTAAAGTTGATCTGGTGCAACAACTTTCTTTTTTGTTTAGTAGGAAAGATAAAGCAGAAGGTTATTTTTTTTAAATAATTTTTTTCATTGGGCAGAGTCTGGCTCTGTTACCCAGGTGGGAGTGCAGTAGCGTGACCTCCCGGGCTCAAGCCATCGTCCTGCCTTATTTTTTTATTTTTTTCTAGAGACAAGGTCTCACTGTGTTGTCCAGGCTGGTTTCAAACTCCTGATCTCAAGCAAGAAGGTTATGATCTTATTATTCCTGTATGATTATTATTTTTTAAAATTTTAGAGACAGGGTCTGTGTTACTCAGGCTGGAGTGCAGTGGTGGTATCATATCTCACTGCAGCCTCAAACTCCGGGGGTCAAGCAATCCTCCCACCTTAGGTGCGTACCACTATGCCGAGCTAATTCTTTGAATTTTTGTAGAGATGAGGTCACTATGCTGCCCAGGCTGCTCTTGAACTCCTGGCCTCAAGTGATCCTGAAGCCGTCTAGGGTCTCTGGAGCAGTCTTGTTGTCTGGGGTGTTATCTGAGCTCTTTGTCTCACGACCAAGAGAATTAAGGAGTGTGGACACCAAAAGTGAGGTTGGAGCAAAAGTTTAATAAGTGAAAGAAGAAAGCTTTCCTCTGCGGAGATGGGGCCTGAGAGTGTTACTGTTTCACAGTTGAATACAAAGGCTTTTATAAACAAGCCAGTGGGGTGGGGTGTTTCATTTGCATACAGTGCAAAAAACCAGTTCCTTATTTGCATAAGGTGCAAATTTCTGACAGCTCCACCCCGTCCCTCTAGTGAGCATGTGAGTTCTTAACCTGAGTTACTCCATATTGTATCATTTCCCTTACTGCACATGTGTCAGGAGATGGAATTTTCCACTGTGGACATGCCTGATTCAGTGTAAATTTAATCTATACAGCTGCAGGCCTGTCTTAGGCAAGCCCCTGATGCCAGTCCCCTTATCTGAATATGCCCGAAAAGGAAAGGAATGGGCTCACTGAAGCCCACTGTGTATACCTGGAGCTCATTGGTTGCTCAAAAGATAAAGGTGTTGAGCCTTGCTTCCTTATCTGCGCTTGCAGCTTGATTTCTTCCAGGCTGATCCTTTGTTGGAAGGGCTTCTCCTGGGTGTCTGTCTGAACTATCTGCCTAACCAGTTCCTTCCTCTCTCTTCTCTCAATCCTCCCACCTCAGCCTCCCAAAGTGCTGGGATTATAGGAGTGAATGGCACCTGGCCCCCTTAGGGTTTTAATCATCATATAACTTTATCTAATTTAACAACTTTTTTTCAGCATTACTGCCCCCTCTCCACTTATCATAAAAATCTAGTTTCTTAAATTCTCTTTTGAACTGGGCTTTTCATCCTTCTGGGTTCCTTATTAATGAGTTTAATAAATATTTGACATGAACTCACTATTTGTATTAGAATTATGTTTTTAACATTTTGAGAGCTATGCCTTAGCACCTGTAGCCAGCTTTTGTGAGATTTAGGAAAAAGGTATCCCTTCCTTGAGTATAATTAGTTTTCTTTTCCTTAAGCACAATTTTTAGAAGGTATTATAATTTTTCTTTCTTTATTTATTCTCTTTAAAGTAGAGACAAGATCTCCCTATGTTACCTAGGCTGGTCTCAAATCCTGGGCTCAAGAGATTCTCCTGCCTTGGCTTCCCAAAATGCTAGGATTACAAACATGAGCCATCATGCCTGACTATATTTATTTCTTAATAAAAATTATAGCAAGAATGAAGTCATTCTATACAAATTCTATAAATTGAATCATTAAATAAATAGGAAGCACAAATATTTAATTACACTAAGAACTCACTAGAATAATTAAGAAATCATTAGGAATTAATAATTTGTTAGAAGGTAGTTTTATGCATCTTACTTTCAGAGACAAAACATTTTAATGAC
Organism: Pongo abelii; assembly: GCF_028885655.2. NCBI lineage: Eukaryota > Metazoa > Chordata > Mammalia > Primates > Hominidae > Pongo > Pongo abelii. The sequence goes on along the minus strand of NC_071991.2, from coordinate 135,607,999 downwards.
AGTTTTGAGGCAGGAGAATAAGGTCTGGGAGCAGGAAAACTAAGGCCTTCCTAGAACTAAATCAAAGAGAAAAACTCCAACTTTCTTAGACCAAGTAAATAACTTTGTATCTCTACTTCAGCTATGACAGGAAACATCCTTTTAATTTGCATAAGGTGTACACCAAGTAAATAACTTTGTAACCTCACTTCATCCTCTTTATTTGCATAGCGTGTACTCCAAGTAAACAACTTTGTAACTTCACTTCAGCCTTTTCATTTACAAAGGGCTTACACCAAGTAATCAATGGGAAACCTCCAGAGGGTATTTAAACCCCAGAGAATTCTGTAACTGGGCTAGCCACTTGCTGGGGTCACTCCTGCCCTGAGGAGTGTGCTTTTGTTTCAGTAAATCTGTGCTTTTATTGCTTCATTCTTTTCTTGCTTTGTTTGTGCATTTTGTCTAATTTTTTGTTTAAAATGCTAAGAACCTGGACACCTCAACCAGTAACATATTTTGGCAAGCCAGTCAGGAGGTAAGCCCAAAGTTTGGGGTTTATTTTTCTCATTTTCCTTTCTGTTCCATACAGGGGAATCCGTCTCTCTCTCTCTCTCTCTCTCTCTCTCTCTCTCTCTCTCTCTTTTCCTTTCCAACTGTGGACCCTTGGTGGGCAGTGCCTAAACAGGAAGGTAACTGCAGGATTCTGGCCAAGGCCACTCTCCAGTGTTGCCTGAACACGAGCAGTGAATGGGGGTAGTTGCCCTGCCTGGAAAGGGGAAGGATTCTTTTCTGTCTTTTCTGTGATCTGTGACCCCTGCATGTGGTGCAGCTCCTCTGGGGCAAACTCACATGCCTTTCAGGCAATGTAAACCTTCTTTTCTTATGAAAAATTCTTCCCTTCCCCTACTCTTCTGGCTAAGGACAAAAGAAACCTACCCAGCCTCCTATCATTACAGTTTGTATCAGCCCATTTTCATGCTGCTGATAAAGACATACCCAAGACTGGGTAATTTATACAGGAAAAGGGGTTTCATGGAATAACAGTTCCACGTGGCTGGGGAGACCTCAAAATCATGGTAGAAGGCAAGGAGGAGCAAGTCATGTCTTACATGGATGGCAGCAGGCAAAGAGAGAGCTTGTGCAGGGTAACCCCTTTTTAAAGCCATCAGATCTCACGAGACTTATTTTGTATCACAAGAACAACATTGGAAAGGTTTGCCCCCATGATTCAATTACCTCCCACTGGGTCCCTCCTACACTTGGGAATTCAAGATGAAATTTGGGTGGGGACAGAGCCAAACCATATCATTTCACCTCTGGCCCCTCCCAAATCTCACATCCTCACATTTGAAAACCAATCATGCCTTCCCAACAGCCCCCCAAAGTCTTAACTCATTTCAGCATTAACTCAAAAGTCCACAGTCCAAAGTCTCATCTGAAGCAAGGCAAGTCCCTTCCACCTGTAAAGTCAAAAGCAGGTTAGTTACTTCCTAGATACAGTGGGGGTACAGGCATTGGGTAAATACAGCCATTCCAAATGGGAGAAATTGGCTAAAACAAAGGGGCTACAGGCCCCATGGAAGTCTAAAATCCAGTGGGGCTGTCGAACCTTAAAGCTCCAAAATGATCTTTGCCTCCATGTCTCACATCCCAGTCATGCTGATATAAGAGGTGGGTCCCCACGGTCTTGGGCAGCTCCACCCCTGTGGCTTTGCAGGGTACAGCCTCCCTCCCGGCTGCTTTCATGGGCTGACTTTTAGTGTTTGCAGCTTTTCCAGGGACATGGTGCAAGCTGTCAGTGAATCTGCCATTTCTGGCATCTGGAGGATGGTGGCCCTCTTCTCACAGCTCCATGAGGCAGTGTCCCAGTAGGGACTCAGTGTGGGGGATCCAATACCACATTTTCCTTCTGCACTGCTTAGCAGAGGCTCTCCATGAAAATCCCACCCCTGTAGCAAACTCGTGCCTGGACATCCAGGCATTTCCATACATCTTCTGAAATCTAGGCGGAGGTTCCCAAACCTCAATTCTTGACTTCTGTGAACTTGTAGGCTCAACACCACATGGAAACTGCCAAGGCTTGAGGCTTGCACCTTCTGAGGTCATGGCCTGAGCTCTATGTTGGCACCTTTCAGCCATGGCTGCAGCGGCTGGGATGCAGAGCACCAAGTCCCTTGGTTACGCACAGTACAGGAACCCTGGGACTGGCCCAAGAAACCATTTTTTCCTCCTAGGCCTCCAGGCCTGTGATGGGAAGTGCTGCCGTGAAGACCTCTGACATGCCCTGGAGACATTTTCCTCATTGTCTTGAGGATTAACATTCAGCTTCTTGTTACTTATGCAAATTTCTGCAGCTGGCTTGACTTTTTCCTCAGAAAATGGGATTTTCTTTTCTATCGTATTGTCAGGCTGCAAATTTTCCAAACTTTTATGCTCTGCTTTGTTTATAAAACTGAATGCTTTTAACAGCACCCAAATCACCTCTTGAATGCTTTGCTACCTAGAAATTTCTTCTGCCAGACACCCTAAATCATCTCTCTCAAGTTCAAATTTCCACAAATCTCTAGGACAGGGGCAAAATGCCACCAGTCTCTTTGCTAAAACATAATAAGAGCCTTCTTTGCTCCAGTTCCCAACAAGTTCCTCGTCTCCATCTGAGACCACCTCAGCCCAGACCTTATTGTTCATATCACTATCAGCATTTTTGTCAAAGCCATTCAACAAGTCTCTAGGAAGTTCCAAACTTTCGCACATTTTCCTGTCAGCATACATTTTGTCTGGATTTTATATTTGTCTCTGCTAGATATTTTGAGGTGTCAGTGTTTAGCATAGAAGGTTATAAAAGTGTAAACCCAGTCAAAACAAAATCATATTGGTTTATGTGCCTTTTTTTTGACAAAAGAGAGTAATTTAATGTTATTAGCTAAATCACTAACTTTAAATGATAGCATCTAATATCTCAATTTACAGAAGTAATTTAATTTAAATAAACTGTTAAAAATGAAATAAGTAAGAATTCTAGTTAACATATAATTCTGTAAACAAAACGTGCCAGAAAGGGTTGTGTTATTAGTGAGAAAAAGTCTAATTCAAAAGTTATCTAAAAATTAGTTCAAATGACAGATTTGAAAAGGTTATTTATGAAACAACATAGTAAGGCACCAGTAAGTAGGGGAGAAAAATGTGGAAAAGGCTTAGATAATAAAATATTCTTTAAAACCTGATAGAGAATTGGAGAAATTTGGCTAATTAACATGTTCATAGTTAAAGCTCTTAGTCTTGATTAAAATAAAATAAATATTGTAAAGAAATGCATCAGAAGTTTGGTAATTCTTTTTTAAATGTAGTTAAGCATGAAGCTGGATTTAGTGTGGAGCCAAATTTCACATACATGCTTACATTGCTTCACACTATGTTTACTGTTTTGCATGGGTAGCGCTGGCACTGGAGTACTTATTGGTCATGGGCCTACAGTGAATTTCTTCTTACTTTCTTTATCTTTTTGGAGATGGAGTTTCACTCTTGTCCCCCAGGCTGGAGTGCAGTGGTGCAATCTCGGCTCACTGCAACCTCCGCCTCCAGAGTTCAAGCGATTCTCCTGCCTCAGCCTCCTAAGTAGCTGGGATTACAGGTGTACACCACCATGCCCAGCTAATTTTTGTACTATTAGTAGAAATGAGGTTTTACCATGTTGCCCAGGCTGGTCTCGAACTCCTAACCTCAGGCGATCCACCCGCCTCAGCCTCCCAAAGTGCTGGGATTATAGGCGTGAGCCACTGTACCTGGCCTAGAGTGAATTTATTGATTGCACAGGTTGTATGGTGATATTGGTGGACTTAAGGATATTGAATTGTGTATCAGGAATAAAATATTTATTATGTGGGTTTTTGGGGGCCCTGGGTAACAATATAGCCTCCAGGGTAGATTGGGTAGAAAAAATTTAGGGTTGGTTTCCTGTTTCTGTGTTTTTGCTTCTAATTTTTATTAATTTGCTGTTTATTCTCTTCTGGGCTTTGCTTGTGTATGCATATATATAAAACCATGATTTTTTTTTTAGTTTCTAGTGGAAAGCTTTTATTTGGTTCTGCGAATAGTTATTACATTTCCTATGCCTTTCTAGCAAGTCATCATTTGTTCCATTAATCTGGAATTCCTAGACTACCTTTGTCAGGCCCACAGGAATTGATACGGTGCACCAGCTTTTAAAACTTAAACTAACTTTTTGGATATTAGGCTCCCTGATACTTTAAATGTATTGAGTATACTTTCGTAAATAGAATTTGAGTCATTTTTCTCTCTGTCTGCCTAATTTCTCCAAAAGTTGTAAACTATTTGTGAATGTTCTTAATTCATGGCAATGTATTTTTTTTTTTTTTTTGCCTACAGTTGAGTAGGGTTGCTAGGGCTGCATAGGGAAGGAGAACCCAGAAACCTGACAGGCCAGCAAAAGGGTAAGAATTTCTTACCAGTTGGACTTCTGACCTCTCTCCGTGGAAACCAATCAAATGAATGGTAAAAATCACGTTTATCTCCTTTGTAAAGTTTTGGTTAATGTGAAAAGAAATTCTGAGGCTACTCATAAGCTGTAGCAAATCTGGGTTATTTTGTGCTATGAATTTTTCTTTCTCTGTTGTACTGTCATGAAGAGGTGTACCTTAGGATAGAACATGGGCTTAGGACCCATAAGCTCACTGCTCGTGACAACCCAGTAGGCTGGTAAGTAACAAACTTTGCTTCAGGTCCCTGAAACAAACAAAACAACTGGATGAGGTATCCATCTTGTTTTATGTCCCTAGGAGGTCATAGTTAGTTCTAAAAATTGTCTTAAGTAGTTGGAAGCCTTTGCAAGCTCAAAATGAGCTACTCTAAGACTCCTTCTGAAAGGAACAGTGTAGACTGTCCAATGCTGTGGCTCAGCAGCTGGGGTTTTGCCATTTTACAGTGGTGGCCTGCGTTCAGTCCTGGCTTGGGAAATGATTCCTTTCTGGTTTGATATCTGTGTGACCTTTACCATTTGTTGGTTCTTTTCCCCTCTGTGAACCATCTTGAATTTTTCTTCTCTGAGCATCTGGGAGGTTACCTTTGGTAACGTTCAAAAGCCAGAAATATTGGCCACTTCATGTGGCTAAAATTGGGTAATATGAGATGTTAAAGGATTTTTTTTTTTTAAAGAATGCTATGGTTAAGTCAGTTTAATTAAAAGTGGATTCTAACTATAGGTACATTTAAAAGGCCTTTATGTTGTGTTTTTTTCTCTTCTTGGATCTTGTTTTTCTGGAAGAAGGTTTTTTTCTTCTCAGTCGACTGAATGATTTTTATGGGAGTCCTAAAATTCTAGTATATTCTGAGTATATTTTATCAATCTTAATTATTATGTTAAGTTACTGTAGACCACAGAAATAACCAAATTTCCTTGTCAATAGTGTTTTTAACTACCATTATTTAAAGTCATTTGAACTCCATGGTCTTAAGTCAAATTACCTATTATAACCCATTAGTTATCAGTGCTATGCCCCTAAGTTGGAGAAACAACTGGTATTCAAGAGGTCATAAGTCCAGTGTTAAGCATGGATTCATGGAGAACTAGGATAGCCACCTTGTCCTTCCTGAGTCCTTAAAGCTTTTGTTGTTAAAGGTTATGCATTCTATGACTCATCATGGAAGAGATAAAATGATCCAAATTAAATTTACACTGGTGTGCTAACTTATAAATTGCTAAACTAGTTTATAACCAATATTTGGTTTGTCAAATCCATATTCCTGGGAAGACAATCAAAGCTTCAGGTACATTTGGCTACCTGATGGGTCATTTAAACATTTCAATTGTCATTTTCGATGCATGTTTTCTGGCTGTATAAAAGCTTTCCCATGCAAGAGAGCTGATGTTATAACAGTAGATTATTATGCTACAGTGTATTTTCACCAGGTAAAGAAAGCTTTTTATGGTTCACTGAATGAGGACAATCAACCCCTTCACAGTCTAGAACCGGAAGATTGGATCTTCTGAGAACATCAGAGAAAGACTGTCCTTGCCATCTACACTACAGCAAAACTTAGGGACCTTGAACTTTGAGTTCATAATCTCACAGATGAAAAGGGTCCCTCCACACTCTTGGAGTTGTACACCCATTGGAACCCTTAAGGTAAAGCTAACCAGGGAAGTTTCTTCCCAGAAAAAGATGGCATCCTTGATGTGAACAACTTTTCCCAACATCATGGATCAAAACTTCTCTACTATCATGAGACTCTTCGAATATTTTTTCCTTGTTTATGCCTCTATGACCAGTAGAAATGGAAAAGAGGTTTGTTGTGTGTACTTATGGGGCATACTTTTATTTGTGAAGGATTTTGCAGCCAGCCTTACACATGGATAACCTTATACTTTGGTAGATAAAAGATGAAAGCCTGATGTAGGTGAGAAAGGTTATTTTTTTTTTTTTTTGAGTTGGAGTCTCGCTTTGTTGCCCAGGCTGGAGTGCAGTGGTGCAGTCGTGACTTACTGCAAGCTCCACCTCCCTGGTTCACGCCATTCTCCTGCCTCAGCCCCCCAAGTTGCTGGGACTACAGGCACCCGCCATAACGCCCGGCTAATTTTTGTATTTTTAGTGGAGACGGGGTTTCACCGTGTTAGCCAGGATGGTCTCGATCTCCTGACCTTGTGATCTGCCTGCCTCGGCCTCCCAAAGTGCTGGGATTACAGGCATGAGCCACCGCACTTGGCCTGTAGGTGAGAAACTTTAATGGTACATATGTTGCCTCATAATCAGTCAGAAATGGAACATTGGTTCACTCCTCTTAATCCACATCATGGGTTAAAGAGAACATTGCCAAGAGGCCTTCACTGTTCTAGAAGGGCATCATTTGTTAGGTCCTTTTTCCATGGTTTGGAGTAAAAGCAATGATTAGAAATTTATCCCTCATGGTAGGCTCTACAACAGATTCTACTGTAAAGGCTATAGTTACACAACAGACTTTAAAGACTTTAAATTCTCTTGTAAAGGTTGTGATAGAATTGGCTGAACAGAAGTATCTAGGCAGCTGCTGGCACTGTGACCTATGGAGAAATACATCAAATGAAGATTATAGAGATTCAATGGTAGGGGATTAATGAAAAGATTGCTTATTTAGGTGAGTAGACTGTTTAGCTCATTCTTTGATCTATTTGATTTTATGTAGTTTGGTTTATGGGAACCCTGGGTAAGGAGTACACTCCAAGGTCTTGGTATTATCCTCCCAATAGTCATAATAATAGTCTCCCTGGTGTGCTGCATTATCTCAAAGGTTTTAAGTGTTTGCATGCAGCCATCGCTAGAATGTCAAATGGTTTCTCTTCAACTTGAATGACAAGAGCTGAAAGAAATATGCCACCATGAGGACACTATAACCTATCAATGATGTGCTGAGACCGGAAACCCAACATGATGGTAACTGAGAGTGGCAGTAACACCTTAAATTTTGGTTACACTTTCACCTAAGTGAGAACCTGACCAAAAAGGGGGAATTTTTTAAAACAAAATTATGGGAGGTCATTGTTTTGGACTGAGCTCATGTGCTAGGCCCCAACAGACCAAACCAAACCAAAATGGAGTCACTCATGCTAAGACTTTAAGGAAACATATAGATCTTAGAACAGACCAGGTTTTGTTTTTCTCCTGCAAATCTATATAACAAACATTCCTGACAGCACAGGTATCCACCTCCTGAAGTTCCCATTAAATCTTTTAACCAAATGCATTTCCTGTCACCTAGAGACCATCAAGCTTCAGAGGATCATGCAACAAGGGTTCCAGTCAGTTCCAGGTGAAGACACCCCCCACCTCCCTGGCCATCAAGAAGCTACCCTGCCTCCATTAGACAGAACAGGGTGAGAGTTCCATGATCCCCAATAGGTAGAGACTACACCCCAAGCCAGCATGAAGGAGTTGCAGAAGAAACACCATCAGTCCCTCTGACTCCCACAAAGATTTAAGGGGATCATGTCTCTCATGGGGGAGATGAGGCAGGAGAATAGGGTCTAGGGGCAGGGAACCTAAGGACTTCCTAGAACTAAATCAAACAGAAAAAAACCAACTTTCTAAGACCAAGTAAATAACTTTGTAACTCTACTTCAGCTACGACAGGAAACATTCTCTTCATTTGCACAAGGTATACACCAAATAAATAACTTTGTAGCTTCACTTCATCCCCTTCATCTGCATAGGGTGTACACCAAGTAAATAACTTTGTAACTTCACTTCAGCCTCTCCATTTAAATAGGGGGTACACCAAGTAACCAATAGAAACCTCTAGAGGGTATTTAAACCCCAGAGAATTCTGTAACTGGGCCCTTGAGCCACTTGCTCAGGCCACTCCCACCCTGTGGAGTGTGCTTTCATTTCAATAAATCTGTGTTTTTGTCGCTTCATTCTTTCTCTTCTTTGTGCGTTTTGTCCAATTCTTTGTTCAAAATGCCAAGAACCTGGACACCCTCAACTGGTAACAGTTTCAATGCCTACTTGCTCATGTCTTATTTTCTAAAGAAACACAAAGCTTTTCTTATGCCATCATATACCTTTAATAAACCTTAGTTTGGTGAAGCTATAAAATTTTCCATTGGTAGTTACTGCCACAAAGTTAACTTTATACTTAGAGCTACCAAAGTTACAGGGCATGTAGACAGCAAATTATTGTGGCAAATACATTACAATACCTCAACTAGAGAAATGGAAGTGTTGATTTTAGAAATCAACTAAAAGTTTTAGTTTCATATACATTGAAGTCTTGTCAGTGTCATTTTTCTTACTATGTTCACCAGTCAATTTCAATAGTTAGTGCTTACATAGTTGTAGTAGTTTATATTTCTTAGAATTCTTTAAATTACATTTGTCATCTAGAACACAGAAAGACCATGATTTTCTTTCAGTATTTTAAAACTTTCCTTTAAAGATGATATTGTTGTATCTAGCATAGAAAAAAAATTGAATTTGAAATTTAGTTTTAGATCATAGATTTATGATCTAAATTTTCAGTTGAATTGAAATGTCTTGGTCCTTTTTCAGGCTTGCCTATATCAGTGAGTTTGTCAATGCCAAGAGACTTTGCAATTTTTTAGTATCAATATATTTTTCCTAAGCATTATTGCTGTGTCTTCAAAAAAGTTATTAATTCCTTTAATGCTTTTAAGTGCATTATGTACATTGAATTTTTGCTCCTGCATCATTTTGCATATAACATCAATTTTACAGAAGTTATTATAGCAAATTGGTGCTGAGCAAATACATTTAAAATTGGTTATATTCAAAATTATCACTTTGGCTTGTGTTGCAGAAAAATACAACAATTAAACTCACAATAATGTCTGAGTATTGCATTCTTACTTTGAGTTTCTAGGGTCATGATAGCTTTGACTGGACTTTATCTTTTTTCTTTTTTTCAAAAACAGCTTCAAAATTTTCTCTTCTAAAATTATTTTTAAGTATCTCCAACTCTGATGCCAAAGACATTGTTGCATGTTTTCTGTAAAGTTTAAAGAATGTGCAAAACAAGGAACACAGGCTGTGTTATATACATTTTTTCAGGGATTTACTGGTCTTTTTTTTTTTTCTTTTTCTCTGAGACAGAGTCTTACTCTGTCGTCCAGGCTGGAGTGCAGTGGCACAATCTCAAATCACTGCAATCTCCACCTCCCAGGTTCAAATGATTCTCCTGACTCAGTCTCCCTAGTAGCTGGGACTACAGGTGCCCGCCTCCAAGACTGGCTAATTTTTGTATTTGTAGTAGATACAGAGTTTCTCCATGTTGGCCAGGCTGATCTCGAACTCCTGACCTCAAGTGATCCCCCCACCTCAGCCTCCCAAAGTGTTGAGATTACAGGCGTCAGCCACCACGCCCGGCCAAGGGATTTGTTGTTCTATCCCTTACGTTTTCCATGTGTATTTGTAGGATTGTTATATTCCTGGCCATCTAAATTATTTCATCTAGATTCAGTTTTTATAAGCATTCTACTGAGAATTGATATTATCTCTGTTAATATAGCTCAACCATTTTTTCCCCCAGCAAATTATAGCCCCAGAAAATAAGACTGCAGACTAATAAGTAAGTAACTTTATCATTTGCTTTAGGAAATTCCTGCAAACTAATTTATTAAGGCAAACAGTTGCCTGGTTGTGGCAACAACTAGTTTTATCAAGAGTACTGTGTGCTCACCTGGACAAACAGCTGGTCTTATCAAGACAATAGTTTCGCTTCTCCAGACTTGTTTAAAGACTTGCTGTGACCACCAATCCTGAACTATTATGTCACGAACTTTCTTTCCAAATCCCCACCAGTCCCTGCCTTGAAGGACCTGCCCTTCATCACCAGACCCCAAAACTTTCCTCTGCCAAGACACTGTGGAGGCTTTGCTAAGATGCTGCTCTCCGTTGCCGCCGTAAGTCAAATACACTTGTCTTTGCTTGACTAACAGGTTATTCTGGAAGTTTCTGCAGAGGAATCAACAATCAACATTATTAAAAACACATATAATCATTTTCTAGTCATGTCATTTATGGAACAAACTGCCACATAATTTTCACCCACAGACATATTTACCTTTTCAACATCCAGAAATCTGGTAATAATTACTATCCATTCTATATAGCTCGTATCAGGGGCTATATCTAAAATGGCTCAGTAATACTTAGAACTTCTTGCATTATCCAAGTTATACGTGATTTGATGTTAGTGTTTGTAGTCTAAAAAAATGTTATGTGTTTAACATTAAAATTTGCTGTGGTTTCTGCCAAATGAGGAAAAATTTTCATTATTATGTTTATAAAGTTCTTAGATGGTCTTCTGAATGCTAACATTGTCCACCAAAAATGAATCATCTACATTCTGTCTTTCACAATAGTGCACTCGTATTTTATCTTGTTTTCATATAGTTAATGTTTTGTAGCATTAATAATTATAGCTATACATATAATTATTTTATTTTTAAAATATTTTTCCCTTTTTTCACAGATGAAGTAAGTGTAACTATATTTTAAAATCACGTTTCAATTTTAAATGCTGTTTTAACACTGTTGTGGATATCTGTTTAATTTTCTTCACATTTATTAAGTGCGTGGGATAAATGCTGCCAATGTTTGTTTTATTTTCAATTTTTCGTTGATTTTTTTTTCTATTCCTGAAGATTTTCACGTAGAGACAGAATACACATTATTTTGAAGTATAAAAGACTAGTAATATTTTTTTGTGACCTGGGAGAATTTGTGTGTAATGTTTTTAAAAACTTATTACCTGTAGCTTCAGGTAGATAATTACTAACTAGAGTTTCCTTTAAATATTCAAATTATATGAATGTGTACTAGAATCCACAGAAAGTATATTGGGCTTAATGGAGTCTCGTTTTTTTTCTCTTCTGGTTTTTCTGGAAATGTGTTAGTTATAATGAACATGGAGATGAAAAGTAAATTCATATTCTGTCCAATTAGTGACACATAAGTGCTATATTGTGCTCACACCAATAGCTATTCCTTTTTTCTCCCTGCATTTAATCTATGTCCTCCACAAATGTGTTCAATTATCCAAATATATTTCTGTCATTTACTGTTTTCTTTTTTGTTGTTGTTGCTTTTACTTTTTTGTGGTTGTCTTTTCTTTATATACATATATAAAAATTATATATACTTTATATATTATATATAATAAATATATATACTTTATATATTATATATAATAAAATGTATATACTTTATATATTATATATATGATAAATTTTTTTTTTTATTTAATAGAAACAGGATCTTATTATATTGCCCAGGCTGGTCTCCAACTCCTGGGCTCCAGCAATCCTCCCACCTAAGTCTCCCCAAATGCTGGCATTACAGATGTGAGCCACCATATCCAGCCCATTTTCTGTTTTCTTTTTTTTTTTTTCTTTTTTGAGAGGACGTCTCGCTCTGTCGCCCAGGCTGGAGTGCAGTGGCATGATCTCAGCTCACTGCAACCTCTGCCTTCTAGGTTCAAGTGATTCTCCTGCCTCAGCCTCCTGAGTAGCTGGGACTACAAGCGTGCACCACCACCCCTGGCTAATTTTTGTATTTTTAGTAGAGATGCAGTTTCACCATGTTGGCCAGGCTGGTCTCAAACTCCTGACCTCATGATCTGCCCGCCTTGGCCTACCAAAGGGCTGGGATTACAGGCATGAGTGACTGCGACTGGCCCATTTTCTGTTTTCTTATACTGGTAATTAGAAAAAAATTATTTTTGATATCAGGAAAAAGTTATGTAATAGCTTCATATTTTAACTTAGAATCTGAAACATTAAAAAATAATAGGTTTGGGGAAGACAGCTTTACTGTGGAGATACCTGGCCAACATCACCTTAGCCAAATGACCAAAGTTAACATACCAGTAATATAACCTATCAACATCATGTGCCTCCTGATATGATGCACTGAGAAGGGCTCAAAATCACTTCTGTGGTATTTTTACCAAAAATATATAATCTGAATTTGTCATAAGGAGGCCTCAGTTAACCCTGTCTGTCATTTTCCAACACTAATTGAATAACATCAGCTGGGTGTCCTACAATTTAATTTAACCTTGATGGTAACTACCTGGAGTTAGCACAGACCCTACATGTTGAGAGGCTCAAACTGCCTCATTTCAGACACCAGCTGCAATTTTCAGGTGTCCTCGAGGCACCCACATTTCTTCCTACCAGCCACATTGATATGGTTTGACTCTGTGTCCCCACCCAAATCTCATCTCAAACTGTAATCCCCATGTGTCGAGGGAGGGAAGTTGACTGGATGATGAGGGCGGTTTCCTCCATGCTGTTCTTGTGGTAGTGAGTGAGTTCTCATGAGATCTGATGGTTTTATAAGTGTTTGGATGTTACTCCTTTTCTCTTCTCTCTCCTGACACCTTGTGAAGAAGGTCCTTGCTTCCCCTTTGCCTTCCATCATAATTGTGATAGGGTCCTTGCTTCCCCTTTGCCTTCCATCATAATTGTGATAGGCACAGGAGGCAGGGAAATTCTGGGCAGAAGAGGACATGTCCCCAGTAAGGGTCCCACCCTCAAGCTTGGAACCGCAACCCAAAGTGAGAACATACATTCTTGTTGTCCCACTTGAATGTTGCCTTTTCCAAAACCACCCATGGCCCTCCCTGTCCTCCATTCTGTGCCCATAAAAACCCCAGGCTCAACCAGAGAGGAGAAGGAGCTGGACATCAGAGACTATGCTTGGACGTTGGAGAGAAGCAGCTTAACTTCAGAGGGATGGCTTGATAGTGTAACTTTGGAGAGGAGTCTGGTTGGGGATGGCTAGACTCTGGGGGGAAGATCACCTTCCTACTCCATCCCCTTTCCACTAAGAGCCACTTTCATTGGCAATACAGTCCTCTGGATTCACCGCCCTTCAATTTGTTCTTGCGACTTGATTTTTCCTGGACACTGAACAAGGGCTTCAGTACCACAGGTGAGGATGCAAAAGGCTGTCACACTGAACTTCTGCCCTTGCTGGCAGAAAGCAGCCACCTCAACTCAAAAGGGCAGAGGGCTCACTGAGCAGTTTAAAACTTAAGCTGTCCATGGACAACAGAGCTAAGAGAGCACTGTAACACACTCCCTCTGGGCTTCAGGGGTTGTGGGCACCCCCTAGACACTGCCATGGGGTTTGCTCTGGCCGGGACCCAAAAGCACTTGCTCCAGCTCCTGCACCTGCTCACCTGCGTGCTCTCTCCCATGAAGGGTGAAGCACAGCAGGGTCAAGTGAGTGGAGTTTGCCCCTGCTGGCACTGAAGCAGTCAGCTACATCCAGTGCCCATGTGCTCCAGTTCCTGCCCACGAAGGGGTCAGGGAAATTTCCTGCTTCAACTGTAAGTTTCCAGAGGCCTCCCCAGCCGTGTGGAACTGTGAGTCAATTAAACCTATTCTCTTATTAATTACCCAGTCTTGGGTATTTTTTTTTTTATCACAGTGTGAAAATGGACTGATACACACATATCTGGGGGTTCTCCTGACCTGCCTCCTCTGAGGTTTGACAATTCTCTAAAATGAATCACAGAACTCAATGAAGTGCTATACTTACAATAAAGTCTTATAAAGGATACAATGCAGGAATGGCCAGATGCAAGAGATGCCTAGAACTAGGTACTGGTGCAGCCTGAGTTCAGGGTTCCCATGCCCTCTCCAGGTATACCACCCTCTCAGCACAGCAATATGTTCAACTTGGAAGCCCAGGGCCTTGTTGTTTAAGGGCTTTTATCAAAGGGCTTTATTATGTAAGCATGGTTGTTTAAATCATTGGCCATTGGTGATTGGACTAAATCTCCAGCTCTCTGCTTCCCTGGAGGTTAGGGAATAGGGCTGAAACTTCTAACATTCTTCTCACAAGATTAGTTTTTCTGGCAGCTGGCCCCTATTCTGAAGCTACCTAGGGTTAGGACTAACCTCATTAGTATAACAAAGACACTCTCCTCACTCTGGAAATTCCAAGAGTTTTGGGAACTCTGTGCTAGGAACTGTGGACAAAGACCAAAAACATTTTATATTATGCCACAAACCCAAATTGTGGAGCTGAAACTGCCACTGCAAAATTATAGCTGAGACAATAGCTGACCTAGCAGACTCCATCTTGCTTCTAACCTCCAAGCTGTCCTTGTTCATTTCTGGGTGTAGGCTGAACCAACTTTGGGAGGAACCTAGTTTATAGTTTATAGTTCAGAACAAAGATGATGACAGCCCTCTCCCAAGGTGGTCCCCTTCTTGCTTGGGGACTAGACTGCCTTTGTAGGACTAATTAGCCAAAAGATGAGAAATTATGGTTTAGGAGTCATGCAGCTGGAGGCTACAAGATTCTAACCCTCCCCAGATTGCTCCTGGGGATAACATCATTATTGTAAAGCCTAAGATCTGTGCTTGAGATATTTTGCAGACCCTACACTTAATGGATCAGCTGGCACCACCCAAATTGATAAACTGGCTCATCTGATCTTGTGGCCCCCACCCTAGGAACTGACTCAGTGCAAGACAGCTACGACTCCCTATGATTTCATCTCCAAGCCAAACGATCAGCACTCCCAAGTCATTGGCTGCCCCCACTCACCAAATTATCCTTAAAAACTCTGATCTTCGAATGCCTGGGGAGACTGATTGAGTAATAATGAAACTCCAGTCTCCCGCACAGCCAGCTCTGCATGTATTACTCTTTCACTATTGTGATTCCTCTGTCTTGATAACTCGGCTCTGTCTAAGCAGCAGGCAAGGTGAACCTGTTGGGCAGTTAAAGAACATTCCACAATATAACCAGCTAATGCTCTTCAAAATTGTCAAAGTCAGATAATACAGAAAAAAAAAAAAACACCCCAAAACCCAAGCTGTCCTAGATTGGGCTAAGGATACATGAAAATTAAATGCAACACAGAACCCTGGACTGGATCCTGGGTTCAGAAAAAGAACATCAGTGGGACAACTGGTAACATTTGAGTAAGGCTTTGAGATTAGTTAATAATATTGTATCAATATTAGCTTGCTGTTTTTGATCATTGTATGATGGTTATATAAGATGTTAAGGCTGGGCATGGTGGCTCATACCTGTAATCCTAGCAGTTTGGGAGGCTGAGGTGGGAGGATTGCTTGAGCCCAGGAGTTTGAGACCAGCCTGGGCAATATAGTGAGACCCTGCCTCTACCAAAAAAAAAAAAAAAGTTAACATTAAGGAAAACTGAGTGAAGTGTATAGTCTACAGAAAATTTTTATGCCATTTTTGCAACTTTGTAATAAGTCTGATGTCATTTAAAAATAAAAAATTGAAAATTAAAAATAAATGAAAAATAGTATGCATGTTACTCTAAATATTTATTTTTATTTTTATTTTTTTTTGTTTTTTTTTTTTTGAGAGAAGTCTCACTCTTGTCCCCCAGGCTTGAGTGCAATGGCTCGATCTCGGCTCACTGCAACCTTCGCCTCCTGGGTTCAAATGATTCTCCTGCCTCTGCCTCCCAAGGAGCTGGGATTAAGGTGCCCGCCACCAAACCCGGCTAATTTTATTATATTTTAATAGAGACAGGGTTTCACCATGTTGGCCAGGCTGGTCTCGAATTCCTGACCTCGGGTGACCCACCCGCCTAGGCCTCCCAAAGTGCTGGGATTACAAGTGTGAGCCACCGCACTTGGCCTCTAAATCTTAATAGTAGTTATTTTTATATTGATGAAATTGCCATAATTAAAAAATTGCTATTTTTAAAAGTGGATTAATATTTAGGAATCTCAACTATTGCAGGGACAAAAAAAACCAAACACCGCATGTTCTCACTCATAGGTGGGAACTGAACAGTAAGAACACTTGGTCACAGGAAGGGGAATATCACACACCGGGGCCCGTCGTGGGGTGGGGCGAGGGGGGAGGGATAGCATTAGGAGAGATACCTAATGTAAATGACGAGTTAATGGGTGCAGCACACCAACATGGCACATGTATACATATGTAACAAACCTGCACGTTGTGCACATGTACCCTAGAACTTAAAGCATAACAATAAAAAAATTATTGTTAAAAAATCAAAAAGAGAATAAAACTACCAAATTTGTAAAAAAAAAGAAAAAAAAAAAAAATTAGCAATCTCTATGCAGTATTTCTTTGTAAATTTTTAGTGGTAAATAAAGATTAGTTATTATGTAGTGAATCATAGGTGGAGCCAAGAGGCTTGTCCTCCTAAAGGTTTGCTGAAAAAACCACTGAAATGAGGCAGATTGATTAATAGGAGAAAAGACACACAAATGTATTTAATGTATATACATGTGAGCCTTCAGAATGAAGACCCAACCCCTCAGTGAGGTACAAAAACTTGTATAACATCTTGAGGTCACAAAAAGAATGTGGGCTCAGAGTATGGCCAAAAAAAATAATCATCATCAGTTATAGCGGTAAGTCAGGTTTTAGTGTCAAGGCAGATTACGGGAGGGAGAAAGGAAGAGGCTTGGCTAACAAATGTGGTCTTGTTATGTAGATGAAACCTCACAGGTAGGAGCCCTTAGAGAGAATAGATGGTAAATGTTCCTTTTCAGACCTTTAACTCTCAGTTAATCTTTCCTGGATCCAGAGAAGGGCTGGCTGTACTAATGCAGATTCTCTACAGATGGACATATGCAAATTTCTCCCACAAAAGACATCCTTGCGGGTCACTTCAAAGTATGTCAAAGAAATATATTTTGGGGTAAAATATTTTTATTTCCTTCACATGTTATAATCAAAAGACTCAGAGATACTTGACAATATCTTTCCAATATAATAAATAAGTAGGTGATAATATGAACTATTATATGAAATACTAAGTGCTGTAAGACCAACAAAGAATTTTGCTTCAAAAAATTACGATGCTCCCTAAACAGTATTTTGGTTGAAAAGCATCTCCTTGTGTAGAAGGACAGATTTGTTTCAGATGCTTTTGGATCCTCAAGATCTTTATATTATTGTACTTATTCCTCCTGTTTAAATTGAAACCAAATTATACATATTGAAACAGTTAGATAAACCATTTACTTTTATTTTTCAGAAAATGGTAATATGCAGATTTTATTAGCAAGAGACATCTTACTGCCATCTGCCAAAAACTCTCATAGCATCAATTTTTAGAGCCAATAACATTATAAATACAAATATTCACAAAAATAGAAAATTATAAAGATGCCTATGAGTTGGGCACAGTGACTCATGCCTGTAATCCTAACACTTTGGGGTGCCAAGGCAGCAGGATCACTTGAGCCTAGGAGCTTGATGCTGCTTGAGTGATCTATGATTGGGCCGAGGGAGATGCTCTCTCTCAAAAAAAAAAAAAGATAAGAATGACGTCCTTTAAGCCCTTGTGGTTCACAATCTGAACAGCTAGTCTTGGAGTTACTGAAAATGGAAAAGGTCAGTTTTCCATGGGAGACCAGCCATATAAAATCTCTAGTCTAGATGTTCTTGGATTCCTTCCAGAAAGAATAATTGAGATGTGTTTCTTTTTCATATTTTCTTTGCTCTGCAAACCAAGTCATCATAACCTAATAATCTGCTTAAAGCAAGTGGACATTCAAGCACATATACTTTTTCTTACTTGTTTCTGTCAACCTGAAATAATCAAAAGGACTAGAATCCAGTTTAAAGAGTTTATTCAAGCAAAAAGCTGGGAATAGCCATCTGAGACACAAAGACTCTAGAGAAATGGGGTCAGTGTTCCCAAACTAAAAGCTAAGTTCTTACTTATATAGAAAGATAACAAAGACATTTAGTAGGATTATAACATTTTCTATAAAAGACTGGTTTATGAGTTACAACAATGCAATTTGTTGCAGTTTTGTTTTCTTTTCCATAATGCTTCTTTTCTTTTCTTTATAGCTGGTTTTTATTTCCTTTCCAATTAAAAAGAATGTATTAACATCCCATCTTAAGATAATGTGATAGCCATGAAGTTTTTGTGTGAGAAAGGTAAGAGGAATGTTAATCTATAAGTGAAGAGGGAAGGGGTCTTCCTCGGGGCTCTTTAATAATTTGCAACATTTTACAAAACAATATAGCAAGGTAAAAGGCTAATCTATAAACAGAGAAACAAAGTTTACGGCTGCCTAGGTTACAGCTGTCTTTCACCTGACTCAGGTGCCATCATCACATTCCTTTATTTTGTTTTATTTTATATTTTATTTTATTTTATTTTTTGCTTGTAAAAATTTATAAGGTACAAGTGCAATTTTGTTACATGCATAGATTGCATAGTGCTCAAGTCAGGGCTTTTAGGGTACCTATCACCTGGATAACATACATTTTGCCCTTTAAGTAATTTCTCTTCATGTACCCTTGCAACCCCCTTACCCTTCTGAGTCTGCATGTTCTGTCATTCCACTCTCTACATTCATATGTATACATTTTTTTAAGTTCCCACTTATGAAAACATGAGATATTTGTCTTTGTGTGTCTAGCTTGCTTTACCTAAGTTTTTTTTTTTTTTTTTTTAAACAGAATATCACTCTGTCACCCAGGCTGGAGTGCAATGGCATGATCTCCGCTCACTGCAACCTCCACCTCCTGGGTTCAAGCAATTCTCCTGCCTCAGCCCCCTGAGTAGCTGGGATTACAGGTGTACGGCACTATACCTGGCTAAGTTTTGTAGTTTTAGTAGAGATGGGGTTTCACCATGTTGTCCAGGATGGTCTTGAACTCCTGACCTCAGGTAATTCAGCTATGTTGGCCTTCCAAAGAGCTGGGATTACAGGTGTGAGCCACTGAGCCTGGCCTTTACCTAAGATATTGACCTCTAGTTCCATCCATGTTGCTGCAAAAGACATGATTTCATTCTTTTTAATAGCTGAATACGTGTATATATGCCGCATTTTCTTTATCGAATCATCCATGGATGAACACTTACGTGGAGTCCACATCTTTGCTATTGTAAATAGTGCTTTAATAAACGTACAGGTGCAGGTGTCTTTTTGATATATTGATTTCCTTTGGGTAGATATTCAGTAGTGAGATTGCTGGATTGAATTGTAGTTCTATTTTTACTTCTTTGAGAAATCTCCAAACTGTTTTCCGTAGAGGGTTACTAATTTACATTCCCACCAACATTGTGTAAGAGCTCCCTTTTCTCCACATCCTTGCCAATAGTTGTTATTTTTTTGACTTTTAAATAATAGCTGTTCTGACTGGGATAAAATAATATTTAATTTTTTTTGTTTGTTTGGTTTTGAGACAGGGTCTTACCCTGTTGCCCAGGCTGGACTGCAGTGGTGCAGTCACAGCTCACTGCAGCCTTGGACTCCTAGGCTCAGGTGATCCTCTCACCTCAGCCTCTCGAGTAGCTGAGACTATGGGTATGCACCACCATGCCTGGCTAATGTTTGTATTTTTTGAGAGGTTGTTTCTCTCTATGTTGTCCAGGCTGGTGTCAAACTCCTGCGCTCAGGTGATCCTGCTGTCTTGGCCTCCCAAAGTGCTGGGATTACAAGCATGGGTCACCATGCCTGGCTTAGATGATACTTCACTGTGGTTTTAACTTACGTTTCACGGATAATTAGTGATGTTGAGCATTTTTTCACATAACTGTTGGCCATTTTTATGTTTTCTTTTGAAAAATGTTGGGCCAGGCATGGTGGCTCATGCCTGTAATCCCAGCACTTTGGGAGGCTGAGGCGGGCAGATCACCTGAGGTCAGGAGTTCGAGACCAGCCTGGCCAACATGATGAAACCCCATCTCTATTAAAAATACAAAAAATTAGCAGGGTGTGGTGGTGGGTGCCTGTAATCCCAGCTCCTCAGGAGGCTGAGTCTGGAGAATCGCTTGAACCAGGGAGGTGGAGGTTGCAGTGAGCCAAGATCGCGGCATTACACTCCAGCCTAGGTGACAACAGTGAAAAGTCCGTCAAAAAAAAAAAAAAAAGAAAAAAGAAAAATGTCTACTCATGTCCTTTGCCCACCTTTTTTTTTTTTTAACAGACAGATATGACTGTGTCTCATTAAAGGTTTATTCACTAAAATGAAATTTGAATTTCATGATTTTCACATAATGAAATATTGTATTTTTTATTTATTATTTTTTGAGACAGAGTCTTGCTCTGTCGCCCAGGCTGGAATACAATGGCATGATCTTGGCTCACTGCAACCTCGGTCTCCCAGGTTCAGGCGATTCTCCTGCCTCAGCCTCCTGAGTAGCTGGGGCTACAGGCATGCACCACTATACCTGGCTAATTTTTTTGTATTTTTAGTAGAGACGGGGTTTCACCTTGTTGGCCAGGCTGGTCTCGAACTCCTGACCTCATGTGATCTGCCTGCTTCTGCCTTCCAAAGTGCTTGGATTACAGGCGTGAGCCACTGTGCCTGGCCTGATTTTCACATAATAAAATATTTTAAAAATTTGTCTTCAACCATTAAAAAATGTGAAAATCAGGATGGGTGTGGTGGCTCATGCTTACAGTCCCAACACTTTGGGAGGCTGAACGAGCCAGGAGTATTGCTCGAACTCAGGAGTTTGAGACCAGCCTGGGCAACACAGTGAGACCTCTCCTCTGCTAAAAATAAAAAAAAAATTACCCAGATGTGGTGGCACATATCTGCAGTCCCAGCTACTCAGGAGGCTGAGGCGGAAAGTTTGCTTGAGTCCAGGAGTTTGAGGCTGCAGTGAGCTATGATTATGTCACTTCACTCCAGCTTGGGTGACAGAGCAAGACTGTCTATTTATTTTAAAAATAAAATAATAAAATATAAAATAAAATAAAAATGTAAAAACCAGATACAGACCATATGTTATTAGGCAGTGGGCAGGATTCAGTCTAGCAGCCATAGTTTGCTGACCCCTGTCTTAAGTGAAGATATTGATAAGCCCCAAACCTGAATCTCTCCTAAAATCAAGACTTTCAAAGCAGATTATTAATGAGAAATGCCCTGTGCCAGGTGCCCCTGTGGTATGAACAAGGTCAGGTTCCTCATACAGGACAATGGACTGGCACTTGCCCACTTTTTAATGGTGTTATTATTATTTTTGTTGAGTTGTTTGAGTTCCTTGTATGTATATTCTGGATATCAGTCCCCTGTCAGATGCATAGTTTGCAAATATTTTCTCCCATTCTGCAGGTTGTCTGTTCACTCTGTTGATTACTTCTTTTGCTGTGCAAAAGCTTTTAGTTTAATTAAGTCTACCTGGTCTATTTTTGTTTTCATTGCCTGTGCTTTTGAGGTCTTAGTCATAAATTCTTTGCCTAGACCAATGTCCAGAAGAGTTTTTTCGAGATTTTCTTCCAGTATTTTTTTTTTTTTTTTTTTTTTTTTTGAGTCAGAGTTTCACTCTTTTTGCCCAGTCTGGAGTGTAGTGGTGTGATCTCGGTGATCTTGGCTCACTGCATCCTCCTCCTCCTGAGTTCAAGTGATTCTCCTGCCTCAGCCTCCCTAGTAGCTGGGATTACAGCCTTGCACCACCATGCCCGGCTAATTTTTGTATTTTTAGTAGAGACAGGGTTTCACCATGTTGGTCAGGCTGTTCTCAAACTCCTGACCTCAGGTGATCCACCCACCTCGGCCTCCCAAAGTGCTGGGATTGCAGGTGTGAACCACCGTGTCTGGCCTTCTCCTAGTATTTTTATAGCCACAGGTCTTACATGTAAGTCTTTAATCTATCTTGAGTTGATATTTGTATATGATGAGAGACAGGGGTCCAGATTCATTCTTCTGCATATGGCATTCTAGTTTTCCCAGCAGCATTTATTGAAAAGGGTGTACCTTTCCCAATGTATGTTCTTGTTGACTTCGTCAAAGATCAGTTGGCTATACATATGTGGCTTCATTTCTGGGTTCTCTATTCTGTTTCATTGATCTTTTTGTCTAATTTTATACCAGTATCATGCTGTTTTTGGTTACTGTAGATTCATAGTCTAATTTGAAGTCAGGTAATGCAATGTCTCCAGCTTCAATCCTTTGCTTAGAATGGCTTTGGTTATTTGGACCCTTTTTTTGGTTCTGCATGAATTTTAGAATTTTTTTTATAGTTCTGTGAAAAATAATGTTGGCATTTTGATGGGGATAGCATTGAATCTGTACATTGCTTTGGGTAGTATGGTCATTTTAGTAATATTAATTCTTCCAATCCATGAACTGGGATTTTTTTTTTTCATTTGTTTGTAGCATCCCTAATTTCCTTCATCAGTGTTCTGTAGTTTTCCTTGTAGAGATCTTTTACCTCCTTAGTTAAATATAGTCCAAGGTATTTCATTATTCTTTAATATTATAGCTATTGCAAGTAGGATGTCTGCTTGATTTCACTCTCAGCTATATTGCTAATTGGTGTATAGACACACTCCTGATATTTGTATATTTATTTTGTATCCTGCAACTTTACTAGATTCATTTATCAAATGTAAGAGTTTTTTGGTGGAACCTTTAGATTTTTTCAGATATAAGATCATGTCATCATCAAACAGAGATACTTTGACTTTCTATTTTTCAATTTGGATGCCTTTTTCTTCTTTCTCTTGCTCGATTGCTCTGGCTAGGAGTTCCAGTACTTCACTGAAGAGTGGTGGTGGATTGCTTTTCATAACACAGGCCAGCAGAAAGATGTAAATGCTAATATTATTTGGATTGATTATTACAGATTATATTTTTAATATATATATATGTATGGCCCTCTGTAAGTCCCCATTCAGCATCTGGTATAGCATCTGCTACCAATTAGTAAAAGAGACTTAAAGTTTTCAATTCCCATTAAATAGACAGTTCACCCTCATTAATTGGACAGTCCTTTTGACATAGTTTGGGGTTCTAGGCACACATGGTTTGTTATCTATAGAACTATGACAAGTTTGCCTCTTTTCCCAAAATAGGAAGAGAAGCCAGCTTTTGGGAACCTGAGATGACCAAAAGTTTTTTTACAACAGCCGTGCCAGCATTATGTAGACAAGAGTGTACTGTATATCTTTCTGAACTAACACTTACCACACAACTGATTAAAGGCCTAGGATTTAGGATCGAAAGATATGTGAAAAAATTCAGAATCTAAGCTGTTGGAGATCTAAATTATTTTGATCTTTAAAAGAATGTGACCTAAAAAAGAAAACTATAGACCAATATCCCCAATGAACATAGATGCAAAATTCCTCAACAACATACTAGTAAGCCAATTCAAACAGCACATCAAACAGCACACATCATGACCAAGGATGGGATGCAAGGATGGTTCAACATATGCAAATTAATAAATGTAATACATCATATAAACAGAATTATAGACAAAAACCATATAATTATCTTAATAGATGTGAAAAAAGCATTTGATAAAATTCAGCATCCCTTTGTGATAAAAACCCTCAACAAACTAAGCATAAAAGGAATATACATACCTCAAGCTAATAAAAGGCATATATGACAAACCCACAGCCAACATCCTACAGAATGGGGAAAGGTTGAAAGCATTCCCCCAACAAACTGGAATAAGACAAGAATATTCTTTTATAATCAACTATATTCATTATGCCTAACATTTTATTTCCTCCATGGCATAATTTAAATCATCACTTCCAAACTATTTGTTTTCCAATTACCAGGTATAATGCAGTTTTTCCATTATCAGGTCTATGTAGTTTTCCCCAAGGGCAAACCAACTCTTTAAATAAATTTTCCAGTGGCCCTGGGTCACTAGGTTATCCAGAATAGAGCTCTTTGGTAAGGCAAATTAAGAGGTGGCAAACTTGGCTGGGACACTGAAGCACAGTCTCTGAGGATGCAGGGTTGTGACATAACAAACTCCTGGAAAGTGTTGGGGACTGAGGTTAAGGTTAATGCAACCAGGAAATCTGGAGCCTGTCTTCAGAGCTGCTAGGAGAGATTTATGGCAGGGATTTCTTCCTTTCCCTTCCCTTCCCTTCCCTTCTCTTCTCTTCCCTTCCCTTCCCTTCCCTTCCCTTCCCTTCTCTTCTCTTCCCTTCCCTTCCCTTCCCTTCCCTTCCCTTCTCTTCTCTTCCCTTCCCTTCCCTTCCCTTCCCTTCCCTTCCCTCTGCTCCCCTCCCCCTCCCCTCCCCTCCCCACCTCCTCTCCCCTCCCCTCCCCTTCCCTTTCCTTCCTTCCTTTCTTTGTTTCTTTTTCTCTTCTTTCTCTTTCTGTCTTTCTCTCTTCCTCTCTTTCTCTTCTGTCTTCCTCTCTATCTCTTCTGTCTTCCTCTCTTTCTCTTCTTTGTTTCTTTCTCTTTCTTTCTTCTCTCTTTCTCTCTTTCTTTCTCAATCACAAGGTCCCACAATAGGCCATCTTTCTTTCCCTTTCCCATGGTACCAATATGGCAGAGATCTCCCTGAAAATTGCCAGGTGTCTTCTAGCTCCTGCAAAAGCAGCTAGAATGGGCTTGTTCTTCCTCACATCCTAGCCACACTCTGAATCTAAGGGCCCCTGTGTTCAGGGTCACTCCCCAGTGACAAGCTGCCTTCTAGTGTGGCCAGTACGTGGATGGGAGAGCTTGGGCTGGGGAACAGGACCATCAAGGGGCTCAGTTTCTTCCTCCTCACTGTTTTTGTTGTCCTGGCCTAGTTTGGGTCTTTGGTGCCAGCGATCCTGATAGAGCTCTTTTTAGTTTGTCTGGACAATGTCTGGGGTGAATACCAAGAGCCAGAGTGAGGTAAGACTCCACAAGTCTTGAGATGAGCTATTGGCTGAAACCCAGAGAGGGGACTAAGGCTTCTTGGAAGTTCTATGAGATCGAATGCCCTATTTAGTAGAAGGCTCAGTGTTAAAATATGAATGTAATAGTATTGAAATGTAAACTGTGTCCAGCCAAGGAGGAAACGAAAACACTGAGGACTGTAAGTCAAAAACTTTGGTTCTGTCTTTCTGTCTTTACTATTCCACATAGTAGACAAGTGGCAACAGGGATAGTAGACAAGTGGCAACAGGCAGATCACTAAATCTCCCTGTGGCTTGGCTTCCTCTCTGTTAATACAGTAATGGGGTTATGGTGAGGGTCACTGAGACAGCATATGTGGAAACAAACAGAAATACATGCAAAGGTGTTCACCATTATTAGTATTTTCTGTCTCATAGACACTTTAAAGATTGGAAAAAAGAAAAGAGCTTCTCTGAAGAAGTTAGTCCAATACAAACCATTTAAAATCACTGACCAGTAGAGCCTGATTTCCCACATTTTCCAAATTCTAAACTAAGAGGTCAATGTTGGTTTTGGGGGCTGTATTAGTCAGGGTTCTCTGGAGGGACAGAACAAATAGGATAGATGTATATATAAAGGGGAGTTTATTAAGGAGTATCGACTCACACAATTACAAGGTCCCACAATAGGCCATCTGCAAGCTGAGGAGCAAGGAAGCCAGTGCGAGTCCCAAAGCTGAGAAACTTGGAGTCTGATGTTTAAGGGCAGGAAGCATCCAGCATGGGAGAAAGAGTAGACTGGGAGGCTAAACCAGTCTAGTCTTTCCACATTCTTCTGCCTGCTTTTATTCTGGCCACACTGGCAGCTGATTAGATTGTGCTCACCCAGATTGAGGGTGAGTCTGCCTTTCCCAGACAACCGACTCAAATGTTAATCTCCTTTGGCAACACCCTCACAGACACACCCAGGAGCAGTACTTTGCATCCTTCAATCCAATCAAGTTGACACAATATTAACCATTACGGGGCATTTCAGCAACACCATCAACCCCCATAGATACACCACCAGATTTTATCTCCCCCTCACTTTTTTGCTATACAGATTGGCATGACTGTTGTTTTTTTTTTTCTTCTTCTTCAAGACAGAATCTTGCTCTGTCGCCCAGGCTGGAGTGCAGTGGTGAGATCTCACTGCAACCTCCGCCTCCTGAATTCAAACAATTCTCCTGCCTCAGCCTCCCAAGTAGCTGGGATTACAGGTGTGCACCACCATGCCCAGCTAATTTTTGTATTTTTAGTAGAGACGGGGTTTCACCATGTTGGCCAGGCTAGTCTCCAACTCCTGACCTCATGATCCACCCACCTCGGCCTCTCAAAGTGCTGGGATTACAGGCGTTATCCTCCATGCCCAGCCAGCATGACCGCTTGAAACATTTTTAACACTGAGGAATGGAATACATATGTAGAAAAGGGAATAAAATGGCCGAGCGCTATGGCTCACGCCTGTAATCCCAGCACTCTGGGAGGCCGAGGTGGGTGGATCATCTGAGGTCAGGAGTTCGAGACCAGCCTGACCAATGTGGTGAAACCCTGTCTCAACACAAAAAATTAGCCGAGTGTGGTGGTGAATGCCTGTACCAGCTACTCAGGAGGCTGAGGCAGGAGAATCTCTTGAACCCAGGGAGGTGGAGGTGGTAGTGAGCCAAGATCATGCCATTGCACTCCAGCCTGGGCAACAAGAGCAAAATTTCGTCTCAAAAAAAAAAAAAAAAAAAAAGGAATAAAACACAGTTTTGCTAGCTTGGGGTCCTTCGAGAAGCTGAGGCCAAGAAGGGATTAAATGTGCAATGATTTTATAAAGAGAAATACCTTTGGGAAAGTAAATAGAGAGGGAATCGGAGAGGCTTTGGGGAAAGGCTAGGACAGCAATTGTTCCCCTGCAAGTCTGACCCAGAGTGAAAGAGACAGAGATAGATTTGTCCTAAATTGACTTGAAGTCTAGGGAAGGTTTGGCAAAGCTGTTGGGGAGCCCCTCAGCTGAAGTTGGTGGTTGCAAGCCTCCTGTATCTCCTAGGATCTGTTCTGCCCTGCTCTACCTGTCAATCTCAGCCATGAGTGGAGTAGCCTCAGGGCCAACCCCATTGTTGTGGGGGTGGGGTTGGCCTTGCCACAATGCTGCAGTGGGGTTCTGAATGCATCTAGGCCTTCAGTCAAGTAATACTCCTTGTAATAGGAGGGCTGGGTGGTGCATCCTCGTAGCCTCCACAGTAAATGTTCAGTACAGTAAATATTTGTAAGGCAAACACTTGTCTAATGATCAGCTAGATTAAGACAGGAAATTTCAGAATATCCCTGTGTTTTGAAACAACATCCGGCTCAAACCCCTCCTTTTCCATGGAGGAACCACTATTCTGCTTTTTATGAATGTTGGTCACTTCTTTTGGTCACTTGCCATTCTTTGGTGTTTTGCCAATTATGTATGTATTCCTAAACAATAGTTTAGTTTTGCTTATTTTTGAACTTCATATAAATGGAATTAGTATGTATGCTTTTGTGTCTTGCATTTTTGCATGATATTAATTTTAAGATTCATTTATATTATCGTGGGTATCTCTAGTCTGTTTACTTTTATTGCTGTGTGTATTTCATTGTATGAACATCTCACAATTTATCTATTACAATGTTTTTCCTGCATGGGCTATTGCAAACAATGTTGAGTATATAAGACCATCAGGATACATGGACGATGTCAAATGGTTTTGTGAGAGAAAGGGCCAAAGGCAGCCAGTGTTCCCAAGAAGAACACTGTGGTTGGTACAGGAGGTGCTGACCAGCTCACTAAGCACATTGCATGCAAGAGCTCAGAGCACACCAGACTGTACCTGTTCCCTCTGTACTGAGCACAAGTAAACCTTTCTCAAAACTGCTTAACAGGCTGGGCGCGGTGGCTCATGCCTGTAATCCCAGCACTTTCAGAGGCAGAGGAGGGTGGATTACCTGAGGTCAGGAGTTGGAGACCAGCCTGGCCAACATGGTGAAACCCCGTCTCTACTAAAAATACAAAAATTAGCCTGGCATGGTGGTGGGCGCCTGTAATCCTAGCTACTCAGGAAGCAGAGTCAGGAGAATCGCTCGAACCTGGGAGGCAGAGGTTGCAGTGAGCCAAGATCATGCCATTGCACTCCAGCCTGGGCGACAGGAACAAAACTCCATCTCAAAAACAAACAAACAAAAAAAACAAATAAAAAACAGACTGCTTAGCCATGCATGTGTCAGGCATGCCTCCAGCTTTTTGTATTTCAGACCTCCTGGGGCAAGGGTCTGGGCCCAGCATACCACAGCCCAAAAAGGGCTGTGTGTGGCCATGCTGCCTGGACTGGATATGAAGTGCATCTGCTAGTTGTGGGGACCGATGTCTTGCAAGGGACTGGATTTTGTGTTCTCACTCGTCTTGCTGTAAATAGATGCTTGACCCTGGTGTGCATGTTGTCTGTTCTCAGTGACCTTGACTTATGCTGTGCTCTTCTCTTCCCTGGGCAGCACTTACCTGCTTCTTGACCTTGGCCACACTCATGTCATATTTTATCCCGTGGCACCATCTGACCACCTGGTAAAACAGTTCCTGTATAAATATCCTGGTGCAGATGCACATAATTTTCTCAGGGAATATGCCCCTGGGTCACTACATAGATCTCTGCTATTTATATATTTATTTTTCACTCTAGTAGTTAAATATGAAGAGCTTAGCATGATTTTGGTGGGTTTTTGACACAGAATTAAACAAGTAGAAAAAAATTTAATTTTCTTCCTTTAAAACCACAAAGATAAAAGAGAAGAAGGATGAAGATTCATAACAGTCGATGAGAGAAAGAGGGAAGGGTAGTGGAGAGTGGTGAACAAGTAGGTTGGAGACCTGTGTGCTTACCCAGGGTGACCCTGGTGTGTCCCTGGACCTCAGTATCTTCATCTCTTAAGTCCCCTTCCAGTTTAAACATTCTAAGATTGAGATAAGATAACTAGCAGCAATTTCTATCCCTTTCAACCTTATTCTAAAGGTATCCTAATCAGTTCTTTTGAACATTAAATTTTTTTTTTTTAAGGGAGTCTCACTCTGTCATCCAGGCTGGAGTGCAGTGGTGCGATTTTGGCTTACTGCAACCTCCGCCTCCCAGGTTCAAGCAATTCTCCTGCTTTAGCCTCCCAGGTAGCTGTGACTATAGGCACTAGCCACCATGTCTGGCTAAGTTTTATATTTTTAGTAGAGACGGGATTTCACCATGTTGGCCAGGCTGGTCTTGAACTCCTGACCTCAAGTGATCAGCCTGCCTCAGCCTTGCAAAGTACTGGAATTACAGGTGTGAGCTACTGTGCCCGGCCTTGCATATTAGAATTTTTAAATGCTTGTCCTGGCACAGCTTGTGTGCTCCTTGAGTGTGGACGTGGTCTCTCCTTTGTAGATTGACAGCTGAGGAGACTGGTATTCACCCAGCCCCAGGAAAAGCCCAGGGAAGGAGAATGGTGATCCTATTAGTTTGAAGAGGGCAGTACAGGACAATTCTTTGGTGCAGTGGAAGATTAAGAAGCACACAAGGATGGTTTGAGCTTAGGAGTTTGCGGCTGCAGTGTGCCATGATCACGTCTGTGAATAGCCACTGCACTCTAGCCTGGGCAACATAGCCAGGCCCCTCTCTCTCTAAAAAAAAAAACATACACCACGAAGTAAATTAGTTAACATGAGCTGGGAATACATAGTTTATGAGGAGGCTTGGTGGGAGCCATCAATGTATAGGACACACCCATACAGTTGGGAATGGCAGATGGAGAGAAACTGTGTCCTGGCAGCAGGCAGGAGGTGCCTACTACAAAGAGAGCCTCTACTCTACTCCAGAGCTCCTCCCTTAGACTACACATGCTCACTTAGCAAATTCAGCATTTCCTACCTGCCCTTTCCATTCCTTTTTTTTTTTTTTGGAGACAGTCTTGCTCTGTAGCCGAGGCTGGAGTGCAATGGCATGATCTCGGCTCACTGCAACTTCCGCCTCCTGGGTTCAAGCGATTCTCCTGCCTCAGCCTCCCGAGTAGTTGGGATTACAGGCCTGTGCCACCACACCTGACTAATTTCTGTATTTTTAATAGAGATGGGGTTTCACCATGTTGGCCAGGCTGGTCTTGAAATCCTGACCTTGTGATCTGCCTGCCTTGGCCTCTCAAAGTGCTGGGATTACAGGCGTGAGCCACTGCGCCCGGCAATTACATTCCTATTACATTCTGACTGCCCCAGACTAATTCTCTTTAGTCTTTCCTTGTTGCATGCTGCATTCTTTTAACATACCTAAGGAAACTAGTGCTCGCCACCATGCCTGGCTAATTTTTGTATTTTTAGTAGAGACGGCGTTTCACCATGTTGGCCTGGAAACTGGGAAAGGCATGGCACCTCCTACCCACTCCCCCTTTTCTTTTTAGTTAAATCAAGATGTTGGACATGTGTGGGAAAAACACCGACCCTTAATAGAACAATATGCTCAGCATCCCGCGTTTTCCATTTATGGTATCTCACTTCACTTTTAACTTTATATTCCAATGAGTTATTTTGTAATCACTGTTTAACAAAACAATGTCAGCCATGTATGGTGGCTCAGGCCTATAATCCCAGCACTTAGGGAGGCACAGATGGGAGGATCACTTGAGTCCAGTATTCAAGACCAGCCTGGGCAACACGATGAGAAAAACATTTTTTTTTTAAATTAGCTGGGCATGCTAGAGTGTGCCTATAGTCCAGCTACTTAAGAGGCTGAGGCTGGAGGATCCCTTGAGCCCAGGAGTTCAAGGCTGCAGTGAACTAGGATTGTATCACTGCACTTCAGCCTGGGCAACAGAATGAGACCCTGTCTGTAAAAAAAGAAAGAAAACAGCCAACAACAAAACAATACCAACAACAATCCTTGTCAACCTTGTCTGATTGGTGAATGTTGTGAAAGGAAATTAAATTTTGAGACCCCCAAATTCATTTAGCCAAAGGGAAAAGTCAAGCTGGGAACTGGGTCACACAAACCTGCCTCCCCCATTTGGTTCTTAAATAAGACGGCTGCAAGAGGAAAGGCTACATGCCTCCCCCCTGTTTTGTCCATAAGAAATTCCTAGTGAGCCGTTAAAACTTTACCATGGTAATGCAAACTGATAGCTTATCTTTTTTTTGAGACAGAGTTTCACTCTTGTTGCCTAGGCTGGAGTGCAATGGTGCGATCTTGGCTCACCGCAACCTCCGCCTCCCAGGTTCAAGTGATTCTCCTGCCTCAGCCTCCCAAGTAGCTGGGATTCAGGCATGCGCCACCAAGCCCAGCTAATTTTGTGTTTTAAGTAGACAAGTTTTCTCCATGTTGGTAAGGCTTGTCTCGAACTCCCAACCTCAGGTGATCCACCCACCTCATCCTCCCAAAGTGCTGGGAGGCTCACAAGTGTGAGCCACCTCATCCGATCCAGAGCTTATCTTTATAGGTGCAGTCACCCCGACCTGCCAGACACAAATGCATATCTGATTGTTCCCCTACCCCATTCTGTCTGTATTATTGTAACTGCCCAAGGAGTTCACCTTGCCCACTGCCTAGACAGAACCGATTCATCAAGACAGGGGAACTGCAATAGAGAAAGAATAATTTATGCAGAGCCGGCTGTGCGGGAGACCAGAGTTTTATTATTACTCAAATCAGTGTCCCCGTGCATTCAGGGAGCAGAGTTTTTAAAGATAACTTGATGGGTGGGGAGGAAGCCAGTGAGCCAAGAGTGCTGATTGGTCAGGGATGAAATCCTACAGAATCGCAGCTGTCTTCTTGCACTGAGTCAGTTCCTGGGTGGGGGCCACAAGATCAGATGAGCCAGTTTATTGATCTGGGTGGCGCCATCAAGTGCAGGGTCAGCAAAATATCTCAAGCAGTGATCTTAGGAGCAGTTTAGGGAGGGTCAGAGTCTTGTAGCCTCCAGCCGTATGACTCCTAAACCATAATTTCTAATCTTGTGGCTAATGTTAGTCCTACAAAGGCAATCTAGTCCCCAAGCAAGAAGGAAGTCTGCTTTGGGAAAGGGCTGTTAGCATCTTTGCTTAAACTATAAACTATAAACTAGGTTTCTCCCCAAGTTAGTTCAGCCTATCACCGGGAATGAACAAGGATAGCTTGGAGGTTAGAAGCAAGATGGAGTTGGTTAGGCTAGATCTCTTTCACTCTCTCAGTCATAATTTTGCAAAGGCGGTTTCATTATCTTACGTAAAATGCAGATTCCCACATTTTTCCTCTGCCCTCTTTTGTTGATGCGAAAATTCTGTGCTTTTCAATATCCTGCCCTTTTCTCTTTAAATTTGGAGCCCTCAAATCATCTTCGGAGAAAGACATAGACCTGTCCCCCGGGCACGTCCTTAACTTTGGCAAATAAATCTCCAAAAATGATGGAGACTTTTCTCATCATTTTCTTTGATTGACAATGTAAATACTTTTTATTGATTATTATAATACGAAAGACGATGTTTTTATTTCTTTTTAACATGTAGCTGCTGTATGTACGTGATCTGCCTTTTGAGGGGGAGACATTTCCTTCAAAGGAAGGGACCCTGCATAAGTTTCTCTTCAGGGCATTTGCCTTGTAATTTAATTACATTTCTGGTCTAAACAATTCCTTATAAAGAAACAGTTAAAGGCCAGGTGCAATGGCTGACGCCTGTAATCTCAGCACTTTGGGAGGCCAAGGCAGGCAGATCACGAAGTCAGGAGTTTGAGACCAGCCTGGCCAACATGGAAAAACCCTGCCTCTACTAAAAATACAAAAATATTAGCCAGGCATGGTGGCACAAGCCTGCAATCCCAGCTACTTGGGAGGCTGAGGCAGGTGAATCGCTTGAACCTAGGAGGCAGAGGTTGCAGTGAGACAAGATCCAGGCTGGGTGACAGAGCAAGACTACTCAGTCTCCAAAAAAAAAAAAAAAAAAAAAAAAAAGGAAACAATTAAAATATATGAATTGGCTGGGTGCAGTGGTTCATGCTTGTAAGAGGCCCAGACAGGCGGATCACTTGAGCTTAGGGGTTCAAGCCTGGGCAACATGGTGAAACCTCATCTGTACCAAAAAAATACAAAAATCAGCTAGGCATGATGGTGTGTGCCTGTAGTCCCAGCTACTCAGGAGGCTGAGGTGGGAGGATGGCTTGAGCTCTGGATGTGGAAGTTGCAGTGAGCTGGGCAACAGAGTGATACCCTGTCACAAAACAACAACAACAACAACAACAAAAACAAAAATGAATTGATATTGTTAAAACTAAATCTTCCTTAAAGTTAAGGTTTATGAGTTTCCAGAAAGATTTCCATTTTTGTAATTTGATATTTGAATGGAAAGAAACCACAGTTAATCTTATTCAGTGTTAGGTACAGTAAGTTCCTCTTCAAAGAGCTGGCTTGTTCAGCTTCCTTGTTCTTTGTTCTCTATTTTCTTTCTTCTTTTTTTTTTTTTTGAGACAGAGTCTCACTCTGTCACTCTGTCACCCAGGCTGGAGTGCAGTGACGTGATCTCGGCTCACTGCAAGCTCCGCCTCCCGGGTTCACGCCATTCTCCTGCCTCAGCCTCCCAAGCAGCTGGGACTACAGGTGCCCACCACCACTCCCAGCTAATTTTTTTGTATTTTTAGTAGAGACGGGGTTTCACCGTGTTAGCCAGGATGGTCTCGGTCGATCTCCTGACCTCGTGATCCTCCCGCCTCGGCCTCCCAAAGTGCTGGGATTACAGACGTGAACCACCGCGCCCGGCCTGTTCTTTGTTCTCTATTTTCAAGCCTAACTTCCTCGCTCTTTGTACCTCTTCTTGCTCCTAGTTACAGTAAATAACCTTCCCGCCAGCCTTAATCTGTAACTCACATCTATTTGCTTGATTACTTGCTCTGCAATTGCCCTTCCTGCCGAAACTACCCCTCCAGCCTTTGCTGCTCCCTAACATGCCCGGACATGCCTTGTACTGCAACAAACAGCCTCTCCCTTCCCACCAAGTTAGCCCTATTCAATTTTAAACAGTAGCGAATCGAGTCAGCTTAGATTGTGCAGTTGGACTCCAGCCAATGGGGAAAGGACACAGCTAC
This sequence comes from Pongo abelii, assembly GCF_028885655.2. Lineage (NCBI taxonomy): Eukaryota > Metazoa > Chordata > Mammalia > Primates > Hominidae > Pongo > Pongo abelii. Next base: position 135,573,831 of record NC_071991.2, on the reverse strand, counting down.
AGGAGCTGCTGCGTTAGGGATAAAAACCACTGCCCTACCCCACTCAGTGTGCTATCGCCATGGCCAGGAGTGCAAGCAGCACCTTCTGCAGAAGTAAATTTGCCTTACTGAGAAATCTTTTGTTTGAGTGCTGGTTTTCTGTATGACTCCGAGCTCTTATTTCTAACATTCAGTAACAACTGCTAAGCAATAACCTAATTGCCCTTTTCTCTTATCCCCAGTCTCTCACCTGAGGTCCCTTTAAGTAAAAAAATCTGAGGAGAAATAATTACCTGTCAAATATGAGTGACAAATTCAAACTGTAACTGGTAGGCACTGAGTCCTTAACTCAGTGCCAGTTTGGGCCTGGATTGGTTGTTTCAGAAGCTGAAATCTTGTAAGTTTCAGCCTCAAAGATTCCTGGTGTTAGCCTCCTGGTGCTCAGCACAGGATGTGTTCTTACCCCAACCAAATAGAAAGAGTAGGCTGAATTAACCTATCCTGTATACACCTCAAACGAGGCCCTGCAACTCCTCTGTATTGTCAATGGGGGGACATGGAGGGGGATTAAAAAAAAAAAAAAGAAAGGCCGAGCATGATGGCTCATGCCTGTAATCCCAGCATTTTGGGAGGCTGAGGTGGATGGATCACCTGAGGTCAGGAGTTCAAGACCAGCCTGGCCAACGTGGTGAAACCCTGTCTCTACTAAAAATATAAAAATATTAGCTAGGTGTGGTGGCACGTGCCTGTAATCCCAGCTCTTTGGGAGGCTGAGGCAGGAGAATCACTTGAACCTGGAAGGCAGAGGTTGCAGCGAGCCAAGATCGCGCCACTGCACTCCAACCTGGGCGACAGAGCAAGACTCTGTCTCAAAAAAAAAAAAAAAAGAAAGAAAGAAAAAAATGATTGATGGCACCACTCACCGCCTGCAGTGGTTTGATCAGAAAGTACACCACTTGCATGAATAATTTTAGATGCAATTTTTGAAGCCTATGTATTTATTAAGTAATTATGACAGATGGAGGAAAAATGACATGTAGTGAGTTAAATTCTTGTCTAAAATTGTTGTTCAAAACGTGTGAAGCACAATTAAATTATTCTGAGGCAAGATTTTTTTAAAAAGCAGGATTTTCTTTTGGTGTGATTAGGCTCTGTTAATTACTCTCTTATTCTATGTTTAGAATGAAAAGGTGGGCGTCATTACCCAGTGCAGCTGGATTGACAATAACAGCCCACCCACAAAAGAAGGGGAGGACTTGTCTTAGACCCTATTAGGATCACAAGGCCCTTGTAAGTATGCTGATCAGACTTCCTTGAACCTTGGAGACATCTCTGAGAAATAAATGTTCTGTCACTCTGAAAACATTCCTGAGGTGGGTCAAGCATGACCTAATCATAACACAATGGATTCCTTTTATGACCAACAGGAGAAAACACTCTATGTTAAAATGAATGCCTTGCACTATCTATGCCTATTTAAATGTGAAAGCCTGGGAAATTCACTACCCGGCATGGATGACTCACCCACTAACGAAAATAGCATGAAATACACGCTGGTAACTGCCAGTGACTTCTTTCCATTCATCTGTAGGGAAGCTCCAAGAGACAGTTTCCTTTTGGGACTTTTTGTCTGTGTATCTGCTTAAAAATTGTTAAAAGAGATTTTCTGGAAATTGTATTTTGCAATTTCCTCCTGTCTTTCTCCTTTTCCTTCTCCTCCTTCTTTTGCTCCTCCTTTCCTCCTCTTTGTTCTCTTCTTTTCCTTCTCCTTGGGCGTTTCCATTTAAATTTAGGTGCAGCATTCGGTGCAATCTAGGACCACTCTTGGTATGGGAATTGAATTTGGGTCACAGGTGGAGGCTTTAGCCTTACGATGATGAAAAGAATATTGTACTAGCATTTAGAAGAACTAGATTGGTTCTGTTTTAAGTATCAGCACTGGAATTGCAACTCAGGTTTTCTGATTTCAAACCCTGTACTCTTTCAAACACACCATTATTTCTTCTGTTCATTTTTGTCCTGAGATCATTATATCATTTGGATATCAAATTTTTTAAATTAATTAATTTTTTGGAGACTGAGTCTCACTCTGTCACCCAGGCTGGAGTGCAGTGGCATGATCTTGGCTCACTGCAACCTCCACCTCCCAGGTTCAAGCAATTCTCCTGTCTCAGCCTCCCAAGTAGCTGGGACTACAGGCACACGCTACCACACCCAGCTAATTTTTGTATTTTTAGTAGAGATGGGGTTTCACCATATTGATCAGACTGGTCTCAAACTTTTCACCTCACATGATCCACCCACCTCGGCCTCCCAAAGTGCTGGGATTACAGGTGTGAGCCACTGCATCCATGTCTCCATCCATCTGTAATCCTAGATTACTGGATATCAAATTTAATAGGCAACTACTAAATATTGTGGGGTTTCCTACTTGGAGAAAGTAGATTAGGATAACAGGATATACAATTTTCCTGGGATAGGTGGGTCTGGGTTGGGGTATATTCAGAATAGGTATTCCCTGAATCAGTTGTATTACTCAGAAAACCTATTTTGGCTTCACAGAAGGAAGGCAAATGTGAAGTCTGGAGGGAAAGAGAAGAAAAAAATATATTAGAATAAACAGAATGACTAGCTGGGAAGGTGTGTGATTTGAATGTCCCTGAAAGAGATATGTTGAAGTCCTAACCTCTGGTACCTATGAATGTGATCTTACTTGGAAATAGGATCTTTGCAGATGTGATCAAGATAAAATGAGGTTGTACTGGAGAAGGGTGGACTCTATTGCAATGATTGGTATTCTTATAAAAAGAAGGAAATTTAGACAGGGAGAAAATGTCATGTGATGATGGAGGCTTGGGGTGATGTGTCTACAAGTTAAGGAACAACAAACAAGGAACTACCCAGGCTGGGCGCAGTGGCTCATGCCTGTAATCCCAGCACTTTAGGAGGCCAAGGTAAGAGGTTAGCTTGAGGTCAAGAGTTGGAGAACAGCCAGGACAACACAGTGAGACCACGTCTCTATAAAAAATAAAAATAAACTAACCGGATGAGGTGGCACACGCCTGCAGTTCTAGCTGCTTGAGAGGCTGAGGTGGGAGAATCGCTTGAACCCAGGTTGAGGCTGCAGTGAGCCATGACTGCACCACTGCACTCCAGCCTGAGTGACACAGCGTGACGCTGTCTCAAACAACAACAACAACAAAAACAAAACCAAACAATAAACTATCAAAAGCTAGCAACAGGTGAAGGATGGAAGGATCACAGGATCCTCACTTAGAGTCTTCAGGGAGAGCATGGCTTGCTGACACTTTAATTTAAAACTTGTAGCTTCCAGAACTGTAAGACAATGAGTTTCTGTTGTTTTCGGCTACCTAGTTTATGGTACTTAGTTACAGTAGCTCTAGGAAATTAATACAGAGAACTAGAAATGCAAGTTGAAAAAAATCCATGGAATCGGTTGAATGAAGTGACTCAAAACTATGAAAGAATCATGCTGTTTTTATACTTAGATCTCTCAGATTCATTTCTGTATTGACTTGCATTTTGTAATACTACAGGAAGAAAACACCCGGATTAGGGTTCTGAGGTTTTTTGACAGCAGGGAAATCTTCCTTCTCAGTAACTATCAGCAAACATAGGAAGAGAATCTTGTATCTAAGAAAACGGAATATGCAAACATTAATTTTTTTTGTTTTTTTGAGACAGAGTCTTGCTCTGTTGCCCAGGCTAGAGTGTGCAGTGGCGCGATCTCGGCTCACTGCAAGCTCTGCCTCCTGGGTTCACGCCATTCTCCTGCCTCAGCCTCCCGAGTAGCTGGGACTACAGGTGCCCGCCACCATGCTGGCTAATTTTTTGTATTTTTAGTAGAGATAGGGTTTCACCGTGTTAGCCAGGATGGTCTTCATATCCTGACCTTGTGATCCGCCCATCTCAGCCTCCCAAAGTGCTGGGATTACAGGCATGAGGTCCCCCCACCATGCCCAGCCTAATTTTTTTAAAAATACATATTTTTGAGACAAGGTCTCACTCTGTTGCCCATACTGTAGTGCAGTGGCATGATCATGGCTCACTGCAGCCTTAAACTCCTAAGTTCAAGTGACCTTCTTGTCTCAGCCTCCCAAGTAGCTGGGACTGCAGGCATGTGTCACCACTCAGCTATTTTAAATTTTTAAATTTTTTGTAGAGATGGAATCTCACTACGTTGCCCAGGCTAGGCTTGAACTTCAGGCCCCAAGTGATCCTTCTGCCTCAGTCTCCTAAAGTGCTGGGATTACAGGCATGAGCCACTGAGTTTGTCTAATGCTATTTCTTGACTTCTGTTTTGGCTATTATTTATTGTTATCCCCCTATTGTGGAAAAAGAAGCTTTGACTCTTGTAACCATAATACCTTTGTCTTCTTTCTCTATTCCCAATACTACTATTTAGTTTCCGAACTCATTGTCAGAAGTATAGATCTTTTCTCAATACATTCACGCACACACACATACACACACACACACACACACAGAGAAATTGGTGAGAAAAAGTGACTTGATAGAATAAGAGTGAAGGACATGAAAAGACATTTCACAAAAAAGAAATACAAATGTTAACACATTTATGAAAAGACGTTAAATCCAATTCATAATTAGATGAATGCAAATTAAACTGAATATACCATTTTTCACTTCTCAGATTAGCAAAATCTAAAAGTTTTACAATGCATTCTTGGCAAAGCTGTAGAGAAACAGGCTCTTTCATACACTGCTGTTGTGATTGCACATGTTATAATAGAATCTCTATGTAGGGCAATTTGGCAATATCCCCCAAATTACAAATGCATTTATTCTGTGACCTGAAACTCCTACTGATGAGCATTTATCCTAGAGATATACATATATAACATCAGGAGTATATAAAATTATTTGTCACATTAAGGAACATTAAAAAGAAAATAGTGGTGGCGCGGTGGTTCATGCCTGTAATCCCAGCACTATGGGAGGCTGAGGTGGGTGGATCAAGAGGTCAGGAGATTGAGACCATCCTGGCTAAAATGGTGAAACCCTGTCTCTACTAAAAATACAAAAAATTAGCCAGGTGTGGTGCTGGCGCCTGTAGTCCCAGCTACTTGGGAGGCTGAGGCAGGAGAATGGTGTGAACCCGGGAGGCGGAGCTTGCAGTGAGCTGAGATCGCACCACTGCACTCGTCTGGGTGAGAGAGTGAGACTCCATCTCAAAAAACAAACAAACAAACAACAAAGAAAATAGTAAATAATGATGTGTGTGTGGGAGATGGTGGTCAGGATGGATGGAGACATGGATGAAAACAGATATTTTATGTTTTTAAAAACTATATGAATGTACTGCCTATTGTAATTCATACATAATGCATTCGTATGCAGATGAAGAGCTTATCTGTTAAAATAAAAGTTGATAAATGTCAATTAGTCTTCTCTCTCTCTCTCCATACCCATCCATCCATCCATCCATCCCTCCATCCAGTTTGAGACACTGCTGATATTTGTTCTGGATTTCATGTCCTCCTTCCTCCCTCTCCATTCTGGATGACTTGTCTTCTAGTCTTGTTTTATAGTTGTTGTTTTAAAGAGTCTGCCCAGGTACAGTGTCTCATACCTGTAATCCTAGTGCTTTGGGAGTCCAAGGCAGGAGGATCACTTGAGGCCAGGAGTTCAAGTAAAGTCTGAACAACATAGTGAGACCCTGTCTCTACAAAAAAATTTAAAAATTAGCTGTTGTGGGGTGTGCCTATAATCCTAGCTACTCAGGAGGCTGAGGTGAGAAGATTGCTTGATCCCAGGAGTTTGAGGCTGCAGTGAGCTATGATCACACCATTGCATTCCAGACTCCAGCCTGGGTCACGGAGAAAGGTCTCCTAACCATCATTTTCAGAATTTCCATTGTCTCTCCTCTGTGCTAGACTCTCTGTTTATTAAATCCTATCTCTTATTTTCCTTAGTATTCTCCCTTGTTTGGGTAGAGGCTGTGTTCCAGTGCTTATAGAGATTTGGCATGTAAAGAAAAAAGTTTGTATTCTGTCCTCACATTGGATTAATATTTTTTTTGTTAGTAGGCTGCAAATGATTTCTGCTATGAATTCTGAAGTCATTGCTTCATCATTTTCTAGATTTCAGTGTTCCCACTGAAATCTGATGCCAGCCTGATTCCTGATTCTTTGTACTTGATGTGTTTTTTTTTACCCTTCTCTGCAAGTTCTAAGGGTCTTTTTGTCCCTGGTATTCTGAAACGTCAATGCAATGACCCTTGGAGTAGTTTCCCTCTCATTTGTAGTCTTGTTTCTAGGGAACTCCTTTTGATCTGGAAATTGGCTTTCCTTAGTTGGAAACAATTGTTGCTGTTACGTCTAGCATCACTTTCTCATGTTAAAACTTAGTTTCCTTTCTCTAGAATTCCTATTACTTGGCTTAAATCCTAAGTTGATCTTTTAATATTTGTTATTTGTTCTGTGTTCATATCTTTGCCTTTTGCTCTACAGTATGGGAGATTTCCATAGCATTATGTTTCAACCTTTCTATTGAAGTATTTCCTTCCACTTCCATATTTTTAATTTCTAAGAACGTTCTGAATGTTTTTTTTTTATACCTTCTGGGAAGAAAAGGATTAGCAGCTGGTTTGTAACTTACTCTACTTGACTTGGAAATGCCCCGAAAAAAAAAAATAGAAAGGACCAAGTCAAATCTTCTTGCAAACTAGCTAATGGGATAGCATCTACAAGCAGAAAGAGGTCTCATTTCTGGAATGCTTTTACCAGGATGTACCTGGTCTGGCTAGGTTGCTCTTGTGCAATTCTGGAATCCATGCATACATGGAGGCATGGCCCACTTGAAAATGTCAGTGTCTGCTATGTAATTGTCAGAGTATAAAAAGAAAATTTTTGTCAATAAAATAACTCTATTTGTGTAATGGATGGCTTATATATGCTACTTAGGACCTTACATGTTAACTCTGGACTACAGAATGTTAAAAATGGCAAGGAAGGACTGGGGATCTGCTAGTGGTCATTTCAGACTTTTCCAGGTTTTGCCTACATGTCATGACCACCTGTATCCTTCGAATAATTAAGTTTTCTGTTGGTTTATTTGGTTGTTTTGAGGCAGAGTCTAGATCTGTTGCCCAGGCTTGAGTTTATGGCACAAACATGGCCCATTACAGCCTCGACCTCCCTGGCCAAGTGACCCTCCCATCTCAGCCTTCTGAGTAGCTGGGACCACAGGCACATGCCACCACACCTGGCTAATTTATTTTTATTTTTTGTAGAGATGAAATTTCACTATATTGCCCAGACTGGTCTTGAACTCCTGGGCTCAAGTGATCCTCCTGCCTGGGCCTCCTAAAGTTCTGGGATTACAGGTATGAACCACTGCACCTGGCCCAATTAGTAAATTTTGATACTGGCTAAGATCTCTGATTCTTATGAGTTCGATTTGATAATCTCATCCTTGGGGTTACCACAGCATCGCATTTCATAGATTCAATGTCTTCTCTTTTCTCTTTGAGGATATCAATTATGGTTTTTATTTTTTATTTAATTTTTATTGTTTTAGAGATGAGCCTTACTCTGTTGTCCAGGTTGGAGTCCAGTGACATGATCATAACTCACTATAGCTTCAAACTCTCAGCCTCAGGCCATCCTCCCATCTCAGCCTGCTGATTAGTTGGGATAACAGGCATAAGCCACTACAGCTACCCTCAATTATGTTTTTAAAGTCATTTTTCACTGGCATTGTCTCTATTTCCATCCAATTCTGTCCCCCTTTGTGTTTGTTGGGATCGCTTTGATGTCAAAAGCTTTTTCCAAGTGTTGACTGATCCTTAGGTGTTCACTTATATTTCAGATTTAGATACTGTGTGGATGAGTGTAGTTTTTAAAAAGGAGATTTCACTATAGGATGATCAGGGAGGGCCATTGGCTATTTTTCAGGAGAGTCCAGGTGCCAATATTGATCTGTATGAATTCCCTGTGGACTGGTCAGTGTTGAAGGTGAGGAAGCCTACACTTTCTGGATTGGGGGCTGTGTAAGTTCTCTGTTGCTACTGTAACAAATGACCAAAAGTGTATTGCTTAACACAGCAGAAATGTATTATCCTACAGTCCTGGAGGTCAGAGGTTGGAAACAAGTCTCACTGGGCTAAAATCAAGGGGTTGCAGGACTATGTTCCTCCCTAGAGGCTCTAGGGAGCATCTGTTTTCTTGCCTTTTCCAGCTAAAGGTTGCTCCACATTTTTTGGCTGTGGTCCCCTTCTATCTTCAAAGACAGCAATGGCCAGTGGAGTCTTTCTCATATCCTGATACTCCTTTCCTCCTTCTGTCACTTATTAGGACCTTTGTGATCACATTGGATGCACTCAGATCATCCAGGGTTTATTAGCAACCTTAATTTCACCTTACCATGTAACATAACACGTTCACAGGTCCTGTGGATTAGGATGTGGACATCCTTGCGGGGCCATTATTCTGTCTACTGAAGGGGTATATTCCTGGTTACTATTATTCTGAAAGACAAGTAGGAGAAGGAGGCTGGGAGATGGTACCAAATACGTGGTATGCGGAATATTACTTAGTTTCCCTTCTTCAGCTAGCATCCTCAACTCTGCCTGGTGTCTGAGTTCAGAGTGCAAAGCAATATCTTCAGAGAGTTAATTTTCAGTCTTCTTCAAGGGTAGGGGCAGAGTACTGTCCTAACTTTCTCAGGATGGGAGGACATTTAATGCTGTTTCATTTTCATTTAATTCAAAATACTTCAAAATTTCTCTTAAGATATTCTTTGACTCATTTGTTATTTAGAAGTGTGTGCCTTAACATCCAAATATTTCAGGATTTTTCAGCTACCTTTCTGTTATTTTTTTAAGAGATGGAGTCTTGCTATATTGCCCAGGCTGGGCTTGAATCCTTGGGCTTGAGCAATACTCCCACCTCAGCCTCTAGAATAGCTGGTACTACTATGGTGCATATCACCATACCTAGCTTTATCTTTCCGTTATTAATTTCTAGTTTAATTCCATTGTGGTCTCACAGCATACTCTGTATGTTTTTTATCCTTTTAAGTTTGTTGAGATCTGTTTTATAGCCGAGAATGTGGTCTATATTTGTGAATGTTCCATGTGACCTTGAGAAAATGTGTTTTCTGTTGTTGTTGGGTGATGTTATTTCATACATGTCAGTTAGATCCAGTTGATTGGTGCTGCTGTTCACTTCAGGTATATCTTTACTAATTTTCTGCCTGCTGGATTTGTCAGTTACTGATAAGGGGGTGTCGAAGTCTCCAATTATAATAGAGGTGGATTTGTCTATTTCTCCTTGCAGTGCTATCAGATTTTGCTTCAAGGATATTGATTCTGTTGTTTGGTGCATACACATTGAGGATTATTATGTCTTCTTAAAGAATTGACTCTTCTATTGTTAGGTAATACTCCTCTTTATTCTTGCGGAATTTTCTTATTCTGAAGCCTTTTATCTGAAATTAATAGAGTTACTCTACTTTTCTTTTGGTTAGTGTTAGCATGATATATCTTTCTCTTTTTACTCTTAATCTATGTCTTTATTTTTAAAGTGAGTTTCTTGCACACAACATATAATTGGATCTTGTTTTTTGATCCACTCTGTCTGTCTTTTCATTGGTATATTTAGATGATTCACATTTAAAGTGATTATTGAAATAGTTGGATTAATATCTACCATATTTATAACTGTTTTATACTTGTTGCACTTTGTCTTTTTCTTTGTCTTCCCTCTTTTACTACCTGCTTGGTTTTAATGGAATATTTTATATGATTCCATTTTCTATCCTCTCTTAGCATAATATTACACTTTTACATTTTTTCACTGGTTGCCCTAGAATTTACACTGTACATTTACAACTAATCTAAGTCCACTGTTAATTAATACTATGCCACTTCACAGGTAGTGCAGATGCATTATAACAAAGTATTCCTAGTTCCTTTCTTCCTTCCCTTAAAACATTGCTATCACTCATTTCACTTATCCATACACTATAATCAAATTATTATCAAATTGCTATTATTATTTTGAACAATAATTATTAGATCAATAAGAGTATGAAAACTTAAAGATTTTATCTTTCATTTATTCCTTCTCTGATGGCTTTTTCATTCTTTGTGTGAACCTGAGTTTCTGTCCTAAATAATTTCCCTTGTCTCTGAAAAACTTTAAAAAAAAATTTCATATAAGATGGATCTACAGACGTCAAATTCTTTTATTGTTTAGCTGAGACTGTGTTTATTTCTCTTTCCATTTTTGAAGGATAATGTTACTGGATACAGAATTTTAGATTATTGGTTTTGTGTTTTCACCATTTTATTTATTTTTAAATTTATATATATATAAATATACATACTTTTTATATATAATATATATTTTATCTATAATATATAATATATATTTTTTATCTATAATATATAATATATAATATATATTTTATATATAATATATAATATATAATATATATTTTATATATAATATATAATATATATTTTATATATAATATATATTATATATTATATATATTATATATAATATATATTATATATTATATATTTTATATATAATATATACAATATATATTATATATAATATATATAATATATATATTTTTATATATTATATATATATTATATAAATATATATATCCTTTTTTTTTTTTGAGATGGAGTCTCGCTCTTTTGCCCAGGCTGGAGTACAGTGGCATGATCTTGGCTCACTACAACCTCCATCTCCCAGGTTCAAGTGATTCTCCTGTCTCAGCCTCTCGAGTAGCTGGGACTACAGGTGTCCACCACCATGCCCGGCTAATTTTTGTATTTTTAGTAGAGACGGGGTTTCATCATATTGGTCAGGATGGTCTCGAACTTCTGACCTCAGATGATCCACCCACCTTGGCCCCCCAAAGTGCTGGGATTACAGCCATGAGCCACCGCACCCATCCATGTTTTTAAAATTGTAAATGGACAAATTATAGTTGTATCAACACTTTAAATATTTCACTCCACTCCTTTCTTTTCTTTTTCTTTCTTTCTTTCTTTCTTTCTCTTTCTGTCTCTCTCTCTCTGTCTCTCCCTCCCTCTCTTCCTTTCTTTCTTCCTTTCTTCCTTTTTCACAGTCTCGCTCTGTCACCCAGGATGGAGTGCAGTGGCATGATCTCGGCTGACAGCAACTTCCGCCTCCCAGGTTCAAGGAATTCTCCTGCCTCACCCTCTTGAGTAGCTGGGATTACAAATGTGTGCCACCACGCCCAGCTAATTTTTGTGTTTTTAGTAGAGACAGGCTTTCGCCATGTTGGCCAGGCTGGTCTCAAACTCCTGACCTCGGGTGATCTGCCCGCCTTGGCCTCCCAAAATGCTGGGATTACAGACGTGAGCCACCGCACCCAGCCGTGTGGTTTCTCTTTGCTACTCTTCTCCTGCCTTCTCTTCTCCTCTCCTCTCCTCTTCTCTTCTTCTCTCTCTTCTTCAATTTGGAGACAAGGTTTCATTCTGTTGCCCAGAGTGGAGTGCAGTGATGTAGTCATAGCTCACTACAGCCTTGAACTCTTGGACTTAAGTGATCCAAGCAATCCTCCTGCCTCAACCTCCGGAGTAGATGGAACTACAGGCGCGTGCCACCATACCCGGCCTTGCTTTTGTGGTTTCTGAAAGAAAGTCTAATATAATCTTTATCCTTGTTCCTCTATAGGTAAGGAATTGTTTTCCTTTGGCTTTTTTAGTTGTCTTGTTTCCTGCAGGTACAGATTTTTGCTATTTATCTTACTTGTTGTTCTCTGTGGCTTGGTGTCTATCATTAATTCCAGACATTTCTCAGCCATTAGTACTTAAAATGTTTCTTTTAGGCTAGGTGTGGTGGCTCACACCTGTAATCCTAGCACTCTGGGAGGCTGAGGCAGGCAGATTGCTTGAGTCCAGGAGTTTGAGACTAGCCTAGACAATGTGGCAAAACCCCATCTCTACAAAAAATACACAAATTGTCAGGGCGTGGTGGCACACGCCTGTCCAGGTACTTGGGGGCTGAGGTGGGGAAGCATTGCTAAAGCCCGGGAGGTGGAGGCTGCAGTGAGCCATGATCATGCCACTGAACTCCAGCATGGGCAACAGAGTGAGATCCTGTGTCAAAAAAGAAAAAAAAAAAGGCCTCTGTACATATTTTGCTTCTTTCTCTTCTCCTTCTAGCGTTCCCATTTTGCGTGTTACACCTTTTGTAATTGTCCTACTGTTCTTGAATATTTGGGGTTTTATCTATTTATTTTACTCTTTGCATTTCAGTTTTGGAAGGTTGTATCAGTATCTTCAGCCTCATTGATTCTTCGGCTGTGTCCAGTCTGACAACGAACCCATCAAAAGCATTCTTCATGTTTGTTACAATGTTTTATATTTATTTTTCCCTTTTCATTTTTGTCAGGTAATGTGCTGACTTCGCAGCAAGGGTAGAAGGAGGCACATCTCACAGATCCAAGTGAAAGCCCAATCATCAAGTGTGAGAGCCAAATCAACCATCATGCTTAGGAATTACAAAAAGATTACAGTGTTTTCTTATTTCTAACATTTCCTTTAGATTCTTTCTTAGGGTTTTCATCTTTCTGCCTACTTTACCCATCTGTTTTTGTTTGTTTTTCCCAAATTGAATTTTCTTGTTCTTTCTTTCTTTTTTTTTTTTTAGATGGAGTTTCACTCTTGTTGCCCAGGCTGGAGCACAATGGCGCTATCTCGGCTCGCTGCCACCTCCACCTCTTGGGTTCAAGTGATTCTTCTGCCTCAGCCTCCCAAGTACTTGGGATTACAGGCATGTGCCACCACGCCCAGCTAATTTTGTATTTTTTGGTAGAGTCGGGGTTTCTGCATTTTGGTCGGGCTAATCGCGAACTCCCGACCTCAGGTGATCCACCCACCTTAGCCTCCAAAAGTGCTGGTATTATAGGCATGAGCCACCGTGCCCAGCTTGAATTTTCTTATTTATTTATTTATTGAGACAGGTCTCACTTTGTCACACAGGGTGGAGCGCAGTAGTGCCATCTCAGATCACTATAGCCTTGACCTCCCAAGTTGAAGCAATACTCCTGCCTCAGCCTCCCCCAAGTAGCTGGGACTACATGTGTGCACCACTATGCCTGGCAATTTTTTTTTTTTTTAATTTTTGGTAGAGACAGGGTTTCACCATGTTTCCCAGGCTGATCTCAAACTCCTGAGCTCAAGCTATCCACCTGCCTCAGTCTCCCAAAGTGTTATGATTACAGGTATAAGCCACCTTGCCTGGCCTTGAATTTTCTTTATTTTCTTTCTCCCTTTCTCTCTCTCTTCTTCCTTCCTTTCTCCTTTCCTCCATCTCTTTCTTCCTCCCTTTTTTCTTTTTTACTTGAAAAATTTTTGTTTTAATTGTTTATAGAGACAGTCTCACTCTGTTGCTCAGGCTAGTTCTCAAACTGCTGGCCTCAAGTGATCCTCCTGCCTCGACCTCCAAAGTGCTTGGATTACAGGTGTGAGCTACCACACCCAGCTTCCTTTCTTTTCTTCTCATCCGTTTTTTTTTAAAATTATTTTTTGAATGGTAGTCAAATAAAGCAGTAGGAGTGGAGAAGGAACAAAGAAATCTGTACCTGGCTGTGATCAATTAGTTACCCATCTGTTTTTGCATGTAGTTTACGTTTTCCTTTAGAGCGCTTAGCATATTAATCATAATTATTTAAAATATCTGCCTGAGAATTCCCAAATCTCTGCCATGTCTGAGTCTGGTTCTAATGCTTGCTTTGCCTATTCAAACTGTAAACTTTCTTGCCTTTTTTCTGCTCTGTAATTTTTTTGTTGAATGCTGAACATAATGTATTGGGTAATAGGAGCTGAGGTAAATGGGCCTTTAGTTTGAGGCTTTATGTTTATCTGGCTAGGCTGTGTTTAATGTTTGCTGTAGTTATAAAGTGTTAGAGACTTCAGTTTTCTCTAGTGTTCTTGTTTTTGTCTTTCCTGTTACCTTTGGGTTTCCCTAGAATCTCCTTTAATAGAGCTTGTGTCTTTTATCTCTCTGTTATAATATACTGTTACTGTACTGGAACCCTATTGATGTGGTGGTAAGGTATTATGGATAAGAAGCATCGTATAATCATGATTCAGCCTGTCTTCCTTCCTCCTTCTTTCCTTCTCTGTATTTATTTATTTATTTATTTATTTATTTCTTCTTTTCCTTTCCTCTTTCTTTCTTCCTTTCCTTTCCTCTTTCTTTCTTCCTTTCCTTTCCGTTCCTTTCCTTTTTTCCTTTCCTTTCCTCTTTCTTTCTTTTTTCTTTTCTTTCTTTCTTTCTTCCTTCCTTTCTCTTTCTTTCTCTCTCTCTCTTTCTTTCTTTCTTTCTTTCCTCCTTTCTTTTCTTTCTCTCTTTCTTTTTCTCTCTCTTTGTCCCTGGCTTGTGACTTTGGGAAGAGTTTTAGCCTTTTTCCCTCCCTTTATATGAGATAGGAAGCTAAAAGTGGCTTAATTGCTTATTCTCCTTCCACAAGATCAGATAAGCTTTAACAAAGTAGTTTCTTTTGAGAGAAGGCTTTTGTTATGGAGAACAGAAGTTTCTGGGCTTATTTCAAAGCGGTTACTTCTTCTCTCCACCTGCCCTACACATGAGGAGATTTTTCTGTTTTCTTCATTATAAGAACCTAATGGGACTTCTGGAGGAAAACTCATGAAAGTATCAGGGGCTGGAGGGCGGGCGGGCGGTGCACCTGAGATTGAGCCCATAATAGTTTTTAACTCGCAGGCTGGTCCACACTCAACCTCCAGCACTTAGTCAGTTACAGTTTAAATGTTCCCACAAGCTTCATCTCTGTCAGCTTCTGCTCCTAGTAAGCTGTGATTCACCTGTCTCTCCAGCTTTTGATGTGGGAGTTTGCTCTGTGACCTAAGTTCTCTGATGGTTCTGAGAAGAATTGCTGAATTTTAGTCTGTACAGCATCTTTTCTTGTTGTAAGGATGGGAGTGATGACTTCCAACTTTTTACGTATTTGTTTGAAAAACTCGAATCATGTTTCCTCACACCACCACGACCACAACAGAGAAGACTTCTGCGACCAAATGTGCGTAGGTTTTCCCCCATACCCTACGAAACAGACACCAGCTGAGTGTCTTTTAATTCAAGTCGCTTTTGGTGCTGTCTTCCTGGAGATGGCTTCAGATCCCACATGTTGAGGGCTCAGTCCCACAAGACTGTGTGCCCCCACCCTGACTTTCTTCAGACACCAGTTGCAAGTTCAGGCCTCCAGAAACTTCTGACCAATCAGCTTCAAATTGGGGTTTCCGCAGCTCCCTCTTCGGGTTCAGTTAATTTGTTAGAGCAGTTCACAGAACTCAGGGAAACATTTACAGGTGCTGGTGTATTATGGAGGTTCTTACAAAGGGTACAGATGGAGAGATGCATAGGGAAAGGCATGTGAGAAGGGGTGCAGAGCTTCCAGGCTTCCCTGGGTTCATCACCCTCCAGAAACCTCCATGTTTTCAGGTACCTGGAGGTTCTCCGAACCCAGTCCTCTTGGGCCTTTTATGAAGACTTCATTGGATAGGCATGATTGACAGCCATATAGAGATGTGATTGAATAACAGGGTATGATCCAAACCCAGTAAGGCCTGTCTGTTCAGATTCTTCTTGGCCTCTATGGGCAGTATTCCTTCTTCCAGAGTACAGGGCAGAACCCCTTCTGAAATGAGGGTCTCATGACCCGTAGTCACATGAGAGTTCTGCCTTGGGCAGGTGCAAAGAGGTCAGGAGAAGGTCAGAGAGCAAGATTCTGGCTTTTTTTTTCTTTGGTGAGATGGAGATTTACTCTTGTTGCCCAGGCTGGAGTGAAATGGCACGATCTCTGCTCACCACATCCTCTGCCTCCCAGGTTCAAGCAATTCTCCTGCCTCAGCCTCCTGAGTAGCTGGGATTACAGGCATGTGCCACCACGCCCGGCTAATTTTGTATTTTTAGTAGAGACAGGGTTTCACCGTGTTACCCAGGTTGATCTCGAACTCCTGACCTCAGGTAATCCGCCTGCCTTGGCCTCCCAAAGTGCTGGGATTACAGGCGTGAGCCACTGCGCCCGGCCAGAGAGCAAGATTCTGTTTACCGAAACAAGGGTTATGGGAGTTATGAGCCAGGATCTATAGGCAGAAACCTAATATCACACTATCAGAATGAAAATCTGACAGGCCTGCATGTTTCTGGTCATAATATCTTCCTATTGATTTCATTTTGAGGTCACCCTATGCAGGACTCAGGCTCAGCCGAGGTCTAAGGGTGGCTTTTCAAGTTCCGCCATCTTCAGGTGACTCAGAATAGAAGTTTGGGGCTCTTTCCATCTCTGAGTCACTCTCTGCCGGTAGCTCTGAGCCATGGCTATGCAGCGGCTCCCATGCGGGCCAGCTCTGTACACAGGAGTCATCACTGTTTTGGCTCTGGCCTTCCTGCTTCATCCCACTACTTTACAAACAGACTCTAGCAGTTCTGCTGTTTTTTGACCCACCTGCACCCCACCTATGGGGTGTCCTGGGGCCTCAAATTCCCGGAATTTCTGAGCTTCAGCATTGTGAATCCATTGTCATTAACTCCCTCTTGCTTCCACATACCCACCTGGACTCCTTTTAGGCACTTTGATTTCAGAACTGTTAAAAGATAAACTGAGGCAGATTAAAATTTTATTTTATTTTATTTTAGACAGAGTCTCACTCTGTCACCCAGGCTGGAGTGCAGTGGTGCCATCTCGGCTCACTGCAACCTCCTGGGTTCAAGTGATTCTCCTGCCTCGGCCTCCTGAATAGCTGGGATTACAGGCTTGCACCACCATGCCTGGCTAGTTTTTGTATTTTTAGTAGAGATGAGGTTTCACCATGTTGGCCAGGCTGGTCTCAAACTCCTGACTTCAGGTGATCTGTCTGCCTTTGCCTCTCAAAGTGCTGGGATTACAGGCATGAGCCACTGCACTTGCTGTCACATTAAAATTTTAAAGAGTTTACTTGAACAAACAGCAGTGCGTGGGTTGGACAGCTCCAGATCATAGCACCGGACAGAAGACGCAGGAGTGAAAGGCTTTTATAAGGTAAATGTGGAACCAGGGCAAGAAAATATTTGGTAGGTAAAAGTGGAGCAGTAGCCATATTTGGATCATTCCAGTGGAAAGTAGTTCGAATTTGAGGTTAGATGGCAGTTTCAGAGTGGTTAAGCTTCAGTTTCATTTTCCTTCAAGCTAGTCACTTACAAAAGAGAGCCCAGTGCAGTGGCTTATGCCGGTAGTCCTGGCTACTTGGGAGGCTGAATTGGGAGGATCACTTGAGTCCAAGAGTTCAAGACCAGCTTGGGGAACATACTGAGACTCTGTCTCTATTTAAACAAACAAACACACAGACAAACAACACACAAACAGATGTATTTGAGTTAGGTTTTGGTTTGCTCATGTAGGAACCTAGGACTTCAGAGCCACCCCTGTCTAACTGCCTCCTATTAAATTATTTTAACAGTGCTCTCTGGTCTGTTACACCAGTTGCCAATCTTTCCTCTTCATTCCAGCTCCCAGTTTTGGGTTGATGCCTTTTGTCCTCCACGCTCCTATTCTCTTTGGCCATTCGGGCTTATGAGTCATACTACTTTACTATTATTCTTAGTGAAATCTGTAGATGAGCAGCGGCAAACATATATTTTCAACTGGAAACATTTTTGTCTTTCCTGGTTCTTTTTTAATGACATAATTATCACCAGAAGGCAAATGTTCTCTAGCCGATTCTCAATTGCACTGAGAAAGAGAATGGCCAGCCCAGTATTTTGAATTTCATCAAGCTTCTTATTAAATACAAGTGTAACTTACATGTCTATCGGTATTGTCAGCCTGATGAAATCAAAGCTAATACTTTCTGATTTTCACAGAATTCTGTCATTATCTGGTGTTTCCTGAAGCCTGAAGCTCTCCTTTTATAATGTGTTTGATGGCTGTGCTTGAGGGAGGCAGGATAGTTTTCAGGCAAAGGTGGCACTGTTATTAGGTGCTAGATGAAGGGGCTAAGAGAACCTCATAAATTCTTCAATAGAAAGCTGCTGGCTTATTCACATCTGCAGGGTCCCTGCTGCCTTTGTGTTTGGAATTTAAAACTATTCCCAAGGTATGTGTGAGCACTGTTCTTTGTTCATGTCCCCCTCCCCCACAGTATGGTGATCTTTCACAATCCATTATCTGTTTTCTTTTGATAGGATTTCTTTTTGGCGGGGGTATGATAACTTTGATTTTGCTTCTGTTCCATTTGTTCTGATTTCCTTGGTAATGCTTGCTTTCCTTTCATCTTTGTCATCTCTTCATTTTATCTGTTTTATTTCAGTTGCAGTGAGTTTTGTCGTATTATTTCTCTTAGGAAAGTCTATTCTGTAATGCTTTCCTTTACCTCACTGAGAATAAAGTGCATATACATTTTGCTACAAAAAAAAATCTATGCTTTATGGAGAAACTCTATTGGGGTGGAGTGGGCTGAGATTTTCGCTTGAGCCGTTACTACATTGCCCTTCTTTTGTTTGTAATAGTGAGTTAATTTTTTAAAATCCTATGTCTTGTTTGTTTATTTTTTGTTAAAATTATCTGATTTTTTTTTTTAAACTGGAGGAGAGGAGTGCTGGTTTTAAGGTTGGTGACTTAAAACCTGATTGATTGTAAAGAGAACTATCCAGAGACAATATTTAAATAAACTTGGCCCTGAAAATGTTGCTTTTTGGTTTCCATTTACTTTGGAGGTCTCCTGGAGTAGAGGAGAGATTACAGAACGGAGCGCCTCCACAGTCTTCTGTGGGAGTGTTAGTCATTCAATATTTCTTAGTTGCCTTTGTAGATGCAAATTATCAGTTTGAATCATCTAAGCAAAGGAGGAAAAAAAAAGACCTCTCCAAGTCTAATCTGAGAAGAAAATCTCCTCGGGAGTAAAGTCTCAGTTCAGAGAACAAAGGAAGAATAGACCAAAGGCTTATTTACCTTTGACTGCTTCGGGGGATTCCGAGGCCACCAAGCATACAGATGCAAAAGAAAGCTTAGGGCTAGACATTCCTTTCTCTACTCTTTCTTTCTTTTTCTTTTGTGCAATGCAATAGACAGACCTGCCCAGAGGCAAGGGAGCTAAGGAGTTTCTAAACTTGAGGTCGGGGGCAATGCAGTAGTAGTATTATAAAAGCCTTTGTTACTGATTAAGGTCAGCAGGGTGAGAAAATACAGAAGCTAGAGAGAAATCCTTATGGGAATGCAATCTAAGAGTGCTACATTTGGGAAAATGACTAGTAATTCTTCCTCCTAGGAGAAAGAACAGGAGAGATCTTTTCCTTTAGAAGATTCTGATAAGCCAACAAATAAGCCAAACTGAGAGAGGCAGCTTTCCCAACATCCAGCCTCCCCATGGGAATAACAGACTGTTGAGAAGAGGGTGTTTGTTATTCATAATGGCTGAGGCTAAGACAAAAGTGGATTTGGGCTCCCGTAGCAATCCCCAGGACTTAATCAAAGTTGTTTTTTGTTTTTTTTTTTTTTTTTTGAGACGGAGTCTCACTCTGTCACCCAGGCTGAAGTGCAGTGGCACGATCTTGGCTGACTGCAACCTCCACCTCCCAGATTCAAGCGATTCTCCTGCCTCAGCCTCCAGATTAGCTGGGATGCACCACCACAGACATGCACCACCACACCCGGCTAATTGTTATATTTTTAGTAGAGACAGGGTTTCACAATGTTGGCCAGGCTGTTCTTGAACTCCTGACCTCAGGCGATCCACCTACCTTGGCCTCCCAAATCTTTGGGATTACAGGCGTGAGCCACTGTGCCCAGCCTCAAATGTTCCTCTTAAAGTCAAGTAGTGAGTCTTATCTTTTATAATTACAGAAATACAGATGTTGACACAAGTCAGGCAGGGAAATACAAAACAATATCCCAGAGAAATCACCATAAGAAAAATGAAGGTGTCTGTACATTAGATTATCTTTACGTTTACTTTAAAATGCTTCAGCATGGATAGTGTGGTATGATGTATTCTAGTTGTTTTCATTCTTTACTTAGGAATAGTTAGTTGGGCATTTGAAGAGCCCTGACTGAAACTGGCTTTGCAAAAGTATGACAGACAAATTGGAAGTGGCTGACTGCATCTTGCTTCTAGCCTCACAGGCTGGCTGTCTTTGCTCATTCGTGGGTGTGGGCCAAGATAACTTTGGGAGAAACTTAGTTTATAGTTTAAATGATAATAACCTTCCCCCAAAACTAAACGATTCTTGTAAAACTAATGAAAGCCCATGAAGTTAGGAGGATGAGAGGGGCTTAAATTCTAAATAATTACCAGCCATTATTATGGAGGTTGTAAGATTTGCAACTTCCCCAATTACTCTTGCAGATAACATCACTATTGTAGAAACTAAGATTGGCCTTTTGAGATGTCTTTTCAGGTTTTTGCATTTCTGACAATGGATGGCCCCACCTGGACCTGCCAACCAGTCCTGGGGCCCCAACCCAGGAACTGACCCAGCATAAGAGGGCAGCTTTGATTCCCTATGATTTCATCTCTGACCCAACCAATCAGTATGCCCCTACCCTAGGCCCCTGCTCATCAAAAGATCTTGGGAAAAACCCTAACCTTTGAGCCTTTGGGGAGATAGAGTTGAGTGATAACAGCCTCCTGTGTGGTGTGGCCAGCCTTGCGTCAATCAAAATCTTTTCTTTACTGCAATGGCATGGTCTCAGTGAGTTGATTTTGTGTGTGCAGCAGGCAAGGAGAACCCATCAGGGAGTTACATAATTGGGATATATGGGTGAAGGAAGTCCTCTCCTCCGTTCTGAAGATTTGAGGCTGAAAGTCTGGTGAAATAAGCTGGCAATAGACAGATTAAAAGGAGAAAAAATATATATATATACATTTTATTAACATGCAGAAAGGCATCACATGGAAGTTAAGAAACTACCCAACAACTCAATGAGACCTAAAAGCTTTGATGTTCCTTTCATACGAGAGAGGGAAGGGGAGTATGTAGGCAACCTAGGGAGAGTAAATGATTATGAAAAATACGAATCAGGCTTCAGAAGAATAGGTTATATCCTGTCTGTAGGAGGTGCTAACCTCCAGCTTTTTCTAGGTTTGACTTCTGTTGTGTGTTAATCTTCAGGGATAGATAAAAATCCCCAGGGAGCATTTCATGACAATTGGCTTCCCTCTGGAGAATCTGCACTTAGTCAGATAAGGGAAATTCAGGAAAAGTCCCTCTGTGCATTTGGCATTTCCCAAATGACTTCAGTTTGAAGTAATCAGCATACCAGTGCTGCATATTTTCGGGTGATATTTCTGAACTCCCTCAGGAAAAATATACTCCTGGATGGTAGGTTAATATTTGAAATTGTCAATTCAGGCTGGGCTTGGTGGCTCATGCAGGTAATCCCAGGACTTTGGAAGGCCAAGGCGGGTGTGGATCACTTGAAGCAGGAGTTCGAGACCAGCCTGGCCAACATGGCAAAACCCCGCCTCTACTAAAAATTCAAAAAAAAAAATTAGCTAGGCATTGGGTTCATGTCTGTAATTTCAGCTACTTGGGGGGCTGAAGCAGGAGAATCGCTTGAAACTGGGAGACAGAGGTTGCAGTGAGCCGGGATCGTGCCACTGCACTCCAGCCTCAGCAACAAAGTGAGGCTTCATCTCACACACACAAAAAAGAAATTCTCAATTCAGAAGCCACATTCCAGAAGGATTAGATTATGGCTCCAGTCATCTTTATCTCATATCAATCCCAGGGGGTTTGTTAATTAGCATAAGGGATGTTAGAAATGATTTTTTACTGGTAAAATGAATTCAATTTTATGTGGATTGGATAAAAATGTCTTATGGATACTCTTGCCTTTGCATAAATGAGGTGTAAAAGTCCAGCTAGCCTGTCTATTCATTTTGAATTGTCTCCAGGCTTGAAATTCTAGACTGTTTGAATTATCTCTCCAGGCTTGAAATTCTAGACTGTAGTGAGAGAATTTTTCACCTGACTCTCATTTGAGAGTTAGTTAATCCTGCCCCAAAGCTGGAACATGGCCCTCCTGTCTCTGACACTCATAAGGTTCTGTGGGAACACTGAAAGGTCAGAGAGCTAAGACTTCATCAAGCTTACAAAACAGGTTGTATGACTATTTGGAGGGCCTGATTGCTAATACATATTTATACCAGTGGCTGAATGAGTTCTGAAATTTGCTTTCATTATAACATACCATCTGGAATTGAAGTCTCTGTGGTTGTCACCAACTTCTAACTATTGAAGCTTTGGATATCTAATCATAAAGCAACTAACAAGTGTGTATGACCAAATTGGCTTAAGTATCTTGAAAACGGCATTGAAGCTACCTTTTTTTTTTTTTTGAGGTGGAGTTTTGCTCTTTCACCCAGGCTGAAGTGAAGTGGCACGATCTCAGCTCACTGCAACCTCCATCCCCCAGGTTCAAGCAATTCTCCTCAGCCTCCCAAGTAGCTGGGATTATAGGCACCCACCACCATGCCCAGCTAATGTTTGTATTTTTAGTAAAGACAGGGTTTCACCATGTTGGCCAGGCTGGTTTCGAGCTCCTGACCTCAGGTAATCCACACCCCCCTTGGCCTCCCAAAGTGCTAGGATTACAGGCATGAGCTACCGTGCCTGGCTGCAGCTACTTCTTTATATGATTCATGGCTTTTGGCCACAAATGCATGCAAGTAACTAGATGAATATGTATATTATTTGCATGTGTATTAAAATTATTTCTTCTTTTTCAAATTATTCCTTCTTTGCACCAGCTAGAATTTAAATATATCTACCTGATACAGAGCATTTGGCAGAGATATTAGAGATGGAACAAGATCCAGAGAGGGTCTAATAAAATAATAATTGTGGTGGCACATGCCTGTAGTCCCAGCTACTTGGGAAGCTGAGTTTGGAGGATCACTTGAACCTGGGAGGCAGAGGTTGCAGTGAGCCCAGATTGCACCACTACACTCTAGCCTGGGCGACAGAGTGAGACCCTATCTGAAAAAAAAAAGAAAAGAAAAGAAAAAAGAAAAAAAATAATAATAATTATAATTATAGTAAAAGTAGCAAGTAGCTTTTTCCTTTTTGCAAAATTCTACCTTTCAGCATGTACAAAGGTACATTCTGGAAAGATTAAAGAAATAGATATAAACACCCTAAAAATAATGGAAAAAACAGATAATATTTTAATCTTGGGGATAAGAAAGTCATCTCAAGCAAGAAACACTTGAGAAAAAAATACTTTTTGCTCACTGATCTCTAGGTTCATGGCTGAGGCCCCTATAACAAAATACAGATTCACAAGAGAAAATCATACACATATTATTTATACGTGGTATGGAAGCCTTCATACGGAAAGGAAGACCTCCCCCAAATGCATAAATTTGTATATTCTTTATGCTAGGTTTGATGAAGAAATATGACTGAACAAAGGGAGAATGATATCACTGAGAGAAGAGGGAGGAAGAAACCAGTCAGGCAGGCAGTTATGGTGGGTCCTTGGTTGAATCCTTTCAAACAAAAGAACAGCTAGAAAAATCAAGCTGCAGGCACAGATAAGGGAACTTGCACAGCGGGGCTTGCCTAAGACATGCCCACGGCCACACAGATAAGAAAGCCTACACAGGTGACTTGCCCAGACATGCCCATAATGGAAAATTCCATCCCCTGATACATGTGCAGTAAGGGCAACAAAGCAATATGGAGTAACTCAAGCTAAGGGCCTACATGTGCATTAGGAGGATGGGGTGGAGCTACCAGAAATTCGCATCTCATGCAAATGAGATGCCCAGCTCTAACTGGTTTCTTATAAAAGCCTTTACATTCAACTGTAAAAATGGCAACCCTCTTTTGGGCCCCTTTCTGTGGTGGAGAACTTTCTTCTTTTGCTTATTAAACTTCCACTCCAACCTCACCCTTGGTGATCATGTTCCTTAATTGTCATGGTTGTGAGACAGAGAATTCAGGGTGATACCTCAAACAACGAGAGACTGCTACGTTGTGGTGCGTTGGTGAGAATGTAACATAATGGTAATAAACTGGGGAGAACTTAGGAGCCCTGTTTGTTCAAACTCTTCTCTTTGTCCCTGTATCTTCAGAAATGAGGATGTTCCTATCTTCTTGGTATAGGGAGGGCACCTCTCACGTGAGGGTCATAAGACCTACTTGAGGGGATGGTCAGGAAATCCTTCCTAGGTTTTATGATCTGTTTCAGGGGAGTAGAGCATTGTGGGGGAGGTAGTGAGGGTGACTTTCCTGCTTCTGCTGTCTTCTCAAATGCCAAGGTTTCACATTTTGGGGTAACATGTCCTGAATTCCTTCAACACAAGACCCAGAGTTAGAAAAAGAAAAGATTGAGCAACTTAATTAGATAAAAGCAAAATATTAAGCAATGACAAAAGATATCATTAAAAATGTTGTTAAAAAGGAAAAAAAGAAAACAAACAAAATGTTGTTAAAAAGTCACAATTTGACTGGGTGCAGTGGCTTGCACCTGTAATCCCAGCGCTTTGAGAAGCCAGTGCAGTAGGATCTCTTGAGTCCAGGAGCTCAAGACCAGCCTGGGCAACACAGTGAGACCCCTATCTCTACAACACCCCCCAGCCCACTTCTCAGTGCACATAAACAACAATTTAGCAGAAAATATTTGCAATGTGTAAGAAAAAATCAGAAAATACTTATACTTGAGCTAATTAATTGATGACAGAGATGATGGTTCTTAATCATTGAGAACCTCATTGAGGGTTTGTCATCTATCTCAGTATCATAATTTTTCTCACACATAATGACATAATTTGAATATGTTTTCATATTATTAAGTATGTTTCTAGAACATAATTCTTAATAGCCCCACAGAAATTCACTATGCTGAGTGTGGTGTTGAATGCTGGGGTCACCACAGTGGAGCGGCCCTGGAGGAGAGTGAGCAGGGTGCTTTCATCAGTGACCCTCCTCCATCCTTTCCAGTCAGTGACACAGGCTCTTGTCAATCAGCAATGGACAATCATTTATAAAGTGTCCCAAATGATTAGCTTGCATGGGTTACCTGTGTCTGCTGTTCCAGAACTGATTCTATTTCCTCAAATCCTTTTCTCCTCCTCCTCCTCCTTCTCTGCTTCCTCCTCCTCCTCTGCTTCCCCCTCCTCTTTCTCCCCTTCCTCCTCCTCCTCCTCTTCCTTCCCTTTTTTAAGCTAAAGATGGAAAAGAGAGGCGGGAGGAAAACATGTGGTAGTACAAAACCAGTAAATGTGTGAAAACTCCATGACTAATTTTCTCAAATTATAAGCAGCTTTCTCAATGAATATATATCTATCAGTATCTATATCTATATATATAGATAAAGATATAAAATTCCTTGTGTTAATAGATATTTTTATAAAATAACCAGAAACTGAGTTTGACTGGAAGTTAAATGTAATATTTCCTTTCTGATACCCTTAAATAATACTTTAATTCACAGGGAATATCAAATAAAAACTGTTTTAATAGTAGTTTCTTATTTATAGATTTTGAAAAAGTTTTCTTCCTATTAGAGCAAGCAGATTGCAATTTATTTAACAATTAAATGAATTAAAATATTTTGTTTGAGAAGTTCATGATTTCAAATGATTCTTTCAAATAAAATGCTAAATGTTTTACATTTGTAACATGATAAGTGAAAAGCAATGAAATTGCTATAGGAAAATTAAAACACATTCTAAAATACAATATTTCAATGTTTTCATAAGTTTATGACCTAGTAATAAGTTCTGATTAAGAAGTAGAAAGCCCTTAAATGTGGAAAGAGGGAAAAAAAAATCCATTCAAAGCCTCACAGTTTTTAATATTCATTTTATTTGTTTTCAGTCATTTTTCCAAGCAGAAGTTCTTCTCTTTCATCCTTCATTATTATTATGTTACATATACAATGTGAATTTTTCATTTTTCATGTGACATAATATAATGGGTTTTTAACAGAATTGTCATTCTATGAGAAGGATCTTTCATCTGAAGAATGCACATTTATGATATAGTCCCTGTAACAGCGAGCAAAAACACCAGGCTTAAATAGATGTGTTTATAAATGAGTCCCGCTTCAAGTCCAAAGCCTTTTTGGAATTTAGGGAAGTTTGGATAACATTACTCATTTTAGCTTTCTTCCCAGTAGCAAAGAAAATGGCTTTTGGCAGCTGGGTGTGTGATATAATGCCAATCACCAGGGGCAATGCCTGATGATTAACTTAGAAAATCTCATTACTTTTGACTGATAAAAATGGAAATGGCTAGTTTCCAATTTATAAATATTTGGTTTATTATTGCATGGCAGACACAAAACAAATTTTGTGAGAAGGTACTATTTATGTCAACTACATCCTCCCAGTAGGTTGGTGAACAGATGTCTTCTGTCTATAGATCAGTGATATTTCTAGCAGACATCCCTTAGGGTACAGGCAAATCTCAGGGTCATTGTACCTACAATCAATTCAAGCACTGAGCTGGGCACTCATATTTGTTCTTAACCTTGGTCAGGAGAGGACTCATTCACTCCATCATTCATTTCCCTTCAGTGAAGTCTAGCGTCCCTAGAGAAAGCCTGCTGTGAAAGGTGTGGCCCTCTCAAGTATCAGTTTGCAGATGACTTTATGTAGACACAATAAATGATGCACAGAAAATAAAATGAATGCTACTGACCTGAAGTATTTATCTATCTCTGGCACCTGAATTCCCTGCCCAGAAGTAGGAACCCTGACTGTATGAAGAATGAGCAGCACACAGCACCACCATTTCAAAGCAAAACCCCCAGCGTGCACAGAACACTGCTTTGGATAAAAGATGGCAGCTGCAGAGCTGGAAGGGTAGCTGGTTGCCATGGTTACCGAGGCTCTGATTCAGCCACCATATGCCACCTGGTGTTCTCAGCCTGAAAAAGCAGGTCTGGGTGTCCTAGATTGGCGATAGAGCTATGGCCATAGCTCTTTCGAATCAGTACTGGGTTTGAATGTGCAGCAATGTTTGCGTTGTTTTATTCATCTATAGAGGATTTTGGGGCTTACACCCTCATGACTTAAGGTAGAGGTTCATCTGGGGAAAGGAAAGAGAAACACTTTTAAAACAATCATTCTAATTTTTCCATGGAAACACTGCTATATGGATATTCATTTTCAAAGATACATCTTTTGTTCTTTTTTCAGGACAAATTTGTTATCCAAATCTGATAGGTCATACAATATTGCAACAGCAACTAACTCAAAATGCTGGGCATGATGATTGCAGAACATGATATATCAATTATCAGCCATCTATGATCTTTAGAACATTTTGTCTTCTTCTAAAAGTGCTGTATGGCAAATAACAGTGGTATGACCTTATTTTAATGTTGAATTGTGTCCAATTTTTTGCTTATATATAAATAATATGTAAATTTATATATATTTAAATATGTATATATGACATTCTATAAAATTGCTAAATGGAAAGAAATCTGTTTTAAATTTGTAATAATAAGTCAGAGATTGAACACCCATTTGAGACTGACTCCTTGAGAGTATTCCACAGTGAATGGGTAGTTGTTACACAGTAGTGACTAAATATACAATATGCTATGTTACGATAATATAAGAATTTTGGCCCTTATTGGGGAACATCACACTCTGGGGACTGTTGTGGGGTGGGGGGAGGTGGGAGGGATAGCATTAGGAGATATACCTAATGCTAAATGGTGAGTTAATGGGTGCAGCACACCAGCATGGCACATGTATACACATGTAACTAACCTGCACATTGTGCACATGTACCCTAAAACTTAAAGTATAATAATAAAAAAAAAATTTTGGCCCTTATTGTATGTTTTGTGAACTTCATATTTGATTTTTATATTTATGATAAAAATATCAACTAGTGTTGAATATTGCTGGTGATTCAACTTTGAGATAAACATTTCAGGTTATCCTTTTCTCCAATTTCTACAGCTATTAAAAAGCTGATTACTGATTTTTTTTTTTTTTTTTTTGAGATGGAGTCTCGCTGTACTGCCAGGCTGGAGTGCAGTGGCATGATCTCAGCTCACTGCAACCTCCACCTCCCGGGTTGAAGCGATTCTCCTGCTTCAGCCTCCCGAGTAGCTGGGACTACAGGCGTGCGCCACCACACCCAGCTAATTTTTGTATTTTTAGCAGAGACAGGGTTTCACCGTGTTAGCCAGGATGGTCTCAATTTCTTCACCTGGTGTTCCGCCCATCTCAGCCTCCCAAAGTGCTGGGATTACAGGCGTGAGCCACCGTGTCTGGCCTGATTTTATATTAATGATCTGAGCTTGCAAAATTGTTATTTTGATGTCATTTTTACCACTGCTGGGGAAACAATGATCAATGTAATAAGTAAATCAAATGGTTTTAAATATGAGAAAAAATAGCTTTTACTCTTTACAACTGTTCCTGAGTATTGTCGAGATTTTTAGTACTGTGCAATTAAAAAAAGAAAAAAAGAAAAAATTTGCCAGGCACGGTGGCATGCACTTGTAGTCCCAGCTACTTGGGGCCTGAAGTGAGAGGGTTACTTGACCCCAGGAAGTCAAGGCTGCAGTAAGCTGAGATCGTGCCACTGCACTCCAGCCTGGGTGACAGAACAATACTCTGTCTCTAAAAAATAAAAGGTTAAAAAAAAAAAATGGCAGGGTGTGGTGACTCACACCCGTAATCCCAGCACTTTGAGAGGCCAATGTGGGCTGATCACCTGAGGTCAGAAGTTTGAGACCAGCCTGGCCAACATGGTGAAACCCCATCTCTACTAATAATACAAAACTTAGCCGGGCGTGGTGGTGGGTGCCTGTAATCCCAGCTACTCGGGAGGCTGAGGCAGGAGACTCGCTTGAACCTGAGAGGCAGAGGTTGCAGTGAGCTGAGATCACACCATTGCATTCCAGCCTGGGTGACAACAGCGAAACTCCATCTCAAAAAAATAAATAAAAATAAATAAATAAATAAATAAATAAATTTGCTCTAGAGATTGCAGTAACATTCAGTATCATTTTTAATTTTGGTGTTCATCAAAACAGCCTCATTCTAATTAACTGACTTTAATGATAAGTTGTAAATATTATAAATTTGAATTTAAAATATGCATTATGCCAATTGAGAATAGGTTTTTTTTTTTCTTTATCATTGGGGTCCCAAATACAATTCTTTTTCTTTCAAAATGGGTTCTGTTGCTATAAAGTCTGAAAATCACTAGACTTGATCATGTCAGGGACGTAGTCAAATAACTTTTTTATTCTTATCTTTTGTCAAGACGAGGTGTCTCTATGTTGCCCAGGGTGGTCTCAAAGTCCTGCGCTCAGGGCATCCTCCTGCCCTGGCCTCCCAAAGTGCTGGGATTATAGGCATGAGCCACTGCACCTGGCCTCAAATACCTTTTTGAAGATAATTGACCCAGTCTCAGTAGACAAATCAGTGCAGGAAATGTCAGGGACTCTGGCCTCCCTCTGCCCAGGTGGAAATACCATTAGCTGCCACTACACACATACAGAATTCACATAATATGCATGAGATAGAATGAGCTGGCACATATAAAGAAACTTTGTCCTACAAGAACAAAATCCTGCGATAGGCCAGGATCCCTTTAGGCCTTGAGATGAGGATGCTGACTGGCAAGAGAAATCACGTGTGCTGGTGGAAGCAGCCTCAGGTGCAGCTTCGTTCTCCTGGAGAAAGATCTGCTTTGCTTCATGCACACTTGCGTATTTTTTCTGTTTCTTCATTCCTGAATGCATCCTAGGGACCATGACCTCCTCTGTCTTATTTTTTATATTTGTTTTGTTTGCTTGGTGATCTCCTGAATACACTCCTAGTTTTGTACCCCTGACCTAACCACTTGACATTTGGCCCTTGGCTCTTTAATGATTAACTCACCCATGATTACCAAAAATACTATTATTCCTACTACCTGAACCACAGCTGCTCCTCTTCTCACATCTCTACCATTTATTGAGCCTCTACTATGAGGGAGGTACTATGCCAGCTGCTTTGCTCTAATTTTCCCGATTTTTCAGAAACTCTTTGAGGTAGATATTATTCCCATTTTACCAGGGGGAAAGCTGAAGCTCAGAGACAGAAAGGTAAATTCAGTAGCGCAAAAGGTCACATGGTTGATAAATTTTAGAACACATTCAAATCCAAGTTGGCCTGTGTAAAAGATGCCACATTCTTTATCTTTTTCTTTTTCTTTTTTTTTAAGTTAGTTCCTGCAAGCAGAATTTTGTTTTCTCTTTCTGCCTGCCGGACTTGGTCTGCATAGGTGCCAGCCACATTCTGGCATAGGTTGTTTCCAGAATCTACCCAAGCTCTGAATGCCATCCCGTTTTAAGATGAAGTGTTTTTAGCCTGAAAATAACCAGAGACCCTGGTATATAATTTGTATTTACAGCTTTTAAATAGAATGGCTCTCTATCTCTCTCTCTGTGTGTGTGTGTGTGTGTGTGTGTGTATGTATGTTTATATGTATGTATAATCAATGTCAAGTGGAATTTCAATATGTGTAGGATAACTCTTTATAGCATGGTTTCAAATCATCTCATTTGGGGAGATGAGAAAGAGTAAGTGCCTAGTATATTTAGGAACTGCAGGTCCTGTGATAACAGAGCAAACATAACAATATTAAACTGCATTCCAGGGGAACACTTTAGAATTTGTTGTATAGGTACGATGTTGCAATCAACTTTTTTCACTTAACATTATACTATACGCATCTTTTCCATGTTTTAATCTTTATAGTTTTTGGGGTATTGTTGTTGTTGTTGTTGTTTTGAGATAGGGTCTAACTCTGTTGCCCACGCTGGAGTGCAGTGGCACAATCTTGGCTCACAGCAGCCTCCACCTCCTGGGCTCAAACAGTCCTCCCACCCCAGCCTCCCAAGTAGCTGGGACTACAGGTGAGCACTACCACACCTGGCAAATTTTTAGTAGAGATGGGGTTTTGCCATGTTGGCCAAGCTGATCTCTAACTCCTGGCCTCAAGTGATACAGCCACCTCGGTCTCCCAAAGTGCTGGGATTACAGTCATGAATCACTGTGCCTGGCCTTAATCTTTACAGTTATAATTTCTAATTGTAATCATATAATTTCTGTGTTTCACTGAGATGATTTATCATAATTAATTATTTTTTTTCTTGAGCATTGAATGGCTTCCTAAGGTGTTATCTGCCTTTCCTCCCATGAACATTTAAACTAAATGGGCAATAAGATTTTTTAAATGCCAACTTTATCAAGATATAATTCATATGCTATATAAATCACCCATTTAAGGTGTACAATTCAATGATTTTTAGTTGTACAGAGTTGTGTGGCCATCATCATTATACATTTTAGAACATTTTAATCACTTCTCAAACTCATACTAATTAGCAGTCACTCCCTATTTCCCTGAATCTCTCCACACTAGGCTACCACTAATCTACTTTGTCTTTATGGATTTGCCTGTTCTGAATATTTCATGTTAATGGAATCATACAATGTGTAGTCTTTGTGACTGGTGTCTTAGCATAATGTTTTCAAGGTTCATCTATATTGTATGTACCCAACTTCATTCCTTTTTATGGCTAATTAATATTTTATTGTACGACTACATCATATTTTGTTTATCCATTTATCCATCTAGGGACACTTGGGTTGTGTTATGGTCACTGTGCACATGTTCTTCCATTCACACACAGGCAGCAAAGCATGTAGCTGTGTTGCTTCTTTGTCTCCTGATGATAAACCCACACAATATTCCACAAAAGTGAACAATTGAAATAGGGACTTGGTCAGTAAAGATGAATGCAGAAAAAAAAAAAAACCCAATGAATGATAATGCTAGATGTGAAATTTGAGTCTAACATAAATGGAATTATAGATGAAATTGTTGACAGAATGTTGAATGCTTGACTACACAGGCAATCAGGGGCATTTGGTGAAGGTGACTTTATTGACATATTGAAGAAAAATATTTATGAGAAAAAGGATGAAGATCTTCCAGAGGAAGTGACAGCAGCAAAAAAACTTTGCATTAAAGGAATTCTCAGAGATATTTTATGACAGTGAAAGCATGAAGGATAAAATGTTGGTATCTGATTCAAACTTAGAAAAGTGTATGACAGTTCTCCAAAGCATAGAAAAGATGTTTGTGTTGTATCATAAATTATACGAGAAAAAGGCAAAAACTTTTCAGACTACTCTTGATATATTTTTTACAAGGAAATAAAGCAGTTTAATTTTCAATGTTTCTAAAATTTTATAGCATGCTGATTAAATATTAGTTGCACTTTTTTCCCATTTCACTATACATTTATAATCAAGAGTAAGAAAGTTTTTAATGTTTCAACAAAAATTTAAACACCACAGACAGCTGTAACTTTCCCCATTGATTATTATGACTGTTTTGCATGGTTTTAGCTTGCAATCTATTTTTGCAGTCCCACACTATCATGCAAAGGGATGATTGCCTGTAGTTGATATAATGTTGCTTATTGGTATAAATTTATGTACATTTATCTATTTAACATAATTTAATTTTTTAATTTTTGTGGATGTGTGTAGAGGTGGGGGTCTCACTATGTTGCCAGAGCTGGTCTCAAACTCTCGACCTCAAGAGATCCTCCTGCCTTGGCCTCCCAAAGTGCTGGGATGACAAGCATGAGCCACTGTGCCTAGTCAATTTGAAATTATTAACCCTTTTCTTACCAAATTTTTTTTGTTTTTTGAGACGGAGTCTTGCTCTGTCACCCAGGCTGGAGTGAGTGGTGCAATCTCAGCTCACTGCAAGCTCCACCTCCCGGGTTCACGCCATTCTCCTTCCTCAGCCTCCCAAGTAGCTGGGACTACAGGTGCCCGCCACCACGCCCAGCTAATTTTTTGTATTTTTAGTAGAGACGGGGTTTCACTGTGTTAGCCAAGATGGTCTCGATCTCCTGACCTTGTGATCCGCCCATCTTGGCCTCCCAAACTGCTGGGATTACAGACATGAGCCACCGCGCCCGGCCTTTCTTATCAAATTTTAAGCTCCTAGGTTGTGCCTGGCCCATAGAACCTGCTTAATTTTATATATATATCATTTTTTCCCTGAATACCTCCTTTCATTATGTTTATATTTGTTTATATTTGCTTCTGGATACAGCCTTGACCTTATACATCAGTAAAGTAAATTTTTAACATTTTTCCAATTTTTAAACAATACTGTAAACATTCTGCTCACTGTGTGTGTGTGTAAAATAAAATAAAAATAGTTTGAATCTAAATTTCCTTTTTTTCCCTGATACTCTTGTCAACTAAAGAAAAATCAGACTTTTAAACAATTAAAGTTATAGTTGTATTTAGAGTTACTGAGCATTGCAACCTGGGAGAGTCTTTCAGAGTTTCTGTTAGACTGCTCAAAGCTGTATTTCAGTCCGCAGCGTATATATCAAGTGGTAGAGGTTCTGCATGTGCTCACAAGTGAAGTCAAATATGCTCAGAAGTTACATTAGAGCAACATCTCAGCAAAGTTTGGGTGCAAGAGTACATCCAGTTATAGATGACAGAGGCATAATCATTAATCCTGTCAGATGTTATCTTACGAACAGGCAAGTGCTAGGATTATTGAACTTATCTTTTCTAAAAATGCAGTGATTCAGGCTAGAGACATGGGAACCTGTGCTCTGTCCTGCTTATTGTCTCCAAGGTATTCTTCTGGAGGGCTGCACACAGTCATGCAGTCAGGGGTTTATGAAATGTTGCAGATAGGCAGGATGAGCAAACATGGGCTGACCTCACGACAAGGGCTGACTATGTGGCTGGCCAGAGGCAGACATTTCCTTGATTAGTTCTAATTGGTCTTTTGTTTTTAAATTTAGACCTTTAATTCATCTGAAAATATTTTTGCATCTGCCGTACAATATAGTCATAACTTTATTTTTTGTTTTATTTTATTTTATTTTATTTATTTTGAGACAGAGTCTTGCTCTGTCGCCCAGGCTGGAGTGCGGTGGCATGATCTCGGCTCACTGCAACCTTCGCCTCCCAGGTTCAAGCCATCCATGCCTAAGCCTCCCAAGTAGCTGGGATATAGGTGCGCACCACCATGCCAGGCTATTTTTTTTTTGTATTTTTAGTAGAGACAGGGTTTCACCATGTTGCCAAGGCTGGTCTCAAACTCCTGACCTCAGGTGATCCACCCGCCATGGCCTCCTAAAGTGCTGGGATTACAGGCGGGAGCCACTGTGCCCAGCCTACTTTATATTTTTTTTAAACGGTGATCCAGTTGTCCCAGTGCCATTTTCTTTCAAGGGGCCATCCTTTCCTCACTGACTGTAAGTGCCGCAATTATAATACATTTCTCTCCCATTTGTGCATGGGAGGACATTTCCAACTCTGGAAGGACTCTGGAAGGAAAACAATGACCAATCACCTATCACTGTCTGATAATTGAAAATTCAAGATACTGAGATTAAAAAAAAAACTATTATATATAAAAAGGCAATTTAGAATGATCTCTAGCTACAAGGTGAATAGTAAAAGATCAATAGCTTTTCTTTATAATAGCATCCCCGTTAGAAATAGAAATTTAAAAAATTTACAGCAGCAACAAATCTATAAATTACCCAAAGCTAAATTAAGCAAGAAAGGCAGAACACTTATGTGAAGAAAACTTTGCAACTTTACTGAAGGACATAAAACAGGAGCTGAACACAGATACATACCATGTTTCTAGATGGAAAGATTTACTATGAAAAAGCTGTTAACGTTTCTCAAAATAATGTATTAATTTTATACAATTCCAAAGAGAATCCCCATGCAGCATTTGGGAGGGGATCTTGAAAAGTTTCCGTTTTCATCTTAAGGGAAAAAAAAAGTGGTAATTATACCAACAATGTTTTGAAAAAGAATAATAGTGAGGGAGGACCTAACAGATACTAAACTATATTCTAAAGCAACACTAATTAGTATTTTTGGTAGAGGAATCTGTCAAATATATCAGAGGAATCAAAATAACCCAGAAATAGACCTATGTACAAGTGGGAGTGAAATGTATGATAAATGGGCCATTTACAATCAGTGAGGAAAGGATGGCCCCTTGAGTAAAAATGGTATTGGGGCCGGGCACGTGGCTCATGCCTGTGATCCCAGCACTTCGGGAGGGCGAGGTGGGTGGATCACCTGAGGTCAGGAGTTTGAGACCAGCCTGGCCAACATGGCGAAACCCTGTCTCTACTGAAAATACAAAAATTAGCTGGGCATGGTGGCGTGTGCCTGTAATCCCAGCTACTTGGGAGGCTGAGACAGGAGAATCGCTTGAACCCGGGAGGCAGAGGGTGCAGTGAGCTGAGATCACGCCACTGCACTCCAGCCTGGGCAACAAGAGTGAAACTCTGTCTCAAAAGAAAAAAAAAAATAGCATTGGGACAGCTGGATCTCTATTTAAAAAATATAGTTATGACTATATTTCATAGCAGATGCAAAAATATTTTCAGATGGATTAAGGGTCTAAATTTAAAAACAAAAAGCCAAACAATTAGAACTAATCAGAAAAAATAGAGGCCATATATACAATTTTAGAATAGCATAGAAAAGCCAGAATGTCTAAAAAAAGCCTCTAACAGATCTGACTAGATAATATTTTATTATGTATATATATTTCTTGGTTGGACTTCATGTACAGAGGGCTGAGTTAATCATATGCTTTAGTTTATGTCACATTATTATTATTATTTTGGTACTTTTGGCATTTTAATTTTATTTTTAGAGACAGGGTCTCCCCATTACCCAGGCTGGAGTGCAGTGGTGCGATCATATCTCACTGCAGCCTTGAACACCTGGGCTCAAGGGATCCTCCTACCTCAGCCTCGTGAGTAGCTGGGACTACAGGTGTGTGCCAGCACACCCAGCTAACTTAAAAAAAATTTTTGTTGTTGAGGTTTCACTATATTTTCCTAGCTGGTCTTGAGTTCCTGGCCTCAAGTGATCCTCCTGCCTCAGCCTCCCAAAAGTGCTGGGATTACAAGTGGGATTACTTTTGGGTTAAGTAAATATTTTTGTGATCCCATGTATCTCCACTATTGACTTATTAGCTATGCCTGTTTTATGAAAAAAATGACTGTGGTTAGGTACAATGACTCACGCCTGTAATCTCAGCTCTTTGGGAGCCAAAGCAGGAAGATTGTTTGAGCCCAGGAGTTTGAGACCAGCCTGGGAAACATAGTGACACCTCTTGTCTACCAAAAAAAAAAAAAATTAGTTAGGTGTGGTGGAACGTGCCTGTAGTCCCAGAAACTCAGGAGATGAGGTGGGAGAATTGTTTGAGCCCAGAGGTCAAGGCTACAGTGAGTTGTGATCATTCCACTGCACTAAAAGATTGTTTCAGAGTTTCCCCTGTGCATATTTAACTTAAAACAGGCTATCATCAAACAACTTCACATTCGTTGTTAAAAATCTTATTACAATATACTTCTACTTCTCCATTTGGAAAGCTAGTTGGCAGCTAGTAGAGGGGTCAGCCTGGACATTCTGTCCTTGAGAAGGCTGACCTGTAGTCAGAATTTCATTAGTCTGTGGCTTTTCCAGATGGCTTTGGGAATTTTACTCGTGGTGTGCATGCCACGTGGTCTCTAGTATAACGTCTGTCAGGTCCTTCTGTGAGCATCTCTTCCTCAGCCGGACCAGGGCTGTGCTACTTTCCTCATAGAAATTTCTCAACTCCTCCATTTTGGTCAAACAAGCTCCAAGTGGAACAGGTTTGGCCAGGAGGAGTCAGTCTCTTCCTTTTTTTTTTTTTTTTTTTTTTTTTGAGACAGAGTCTCACTCTGTCTCCCAGGCTGGAGTGCAGTGGCATGATCTTGGCTCACTGCAAGCTCCATCTCCCAGGTTCAAGCGATTCTCCTACCTCAGCCTCCTGAGTAACTGGGACTACAGGCGCCTGCCACCACGCCCGGCTAATTTTTGTATTCTTAGTAGAGACGGGGTTTCACCATGTTGGCCAGGCTGGTCTCAAACTCCTGACCTCAAGTGATCTGCCCGCCTTGGCCTCCCAAAGTGCTGAGATTACAGGTGTGAGCCACTGCACCTGGCCTAGTCTCTTCTTGACACAGCCTTGACACAGTTTTATCAATTGTCAATTTTATCAATTGTCAATGTTAGCACCTGGCTCTTAGGCAATGGAGGAGGGAGCAAATATTATGAGAAACATTGGGAACTTATGGCTTATCAAAGAGAGTACTTTCCCCAAGTTTAGTTCAATAAGCTGCTCTGTGTGTGTGTCTGTGTATGGGTGTCTTAATTGAGTATTTTAACTGTTATTTGGTTGATCAGAGGTAAATTATGGGTCATACATTCTGGTTTTGAAACATCTCGCCAGAGTAGAATCTTTCTTAGAAACCAGTGAAATTCAGCATCTTAGCTCCCTTTTGACAACCTTTGACATCAGGCTTTATTTTAAATACTTCAGAAGTCTAGAAAATAAATTCAACAGTTGGGAATGGATAGTGGTTCAGATGCCAGAAGGATTAGCATGAAAGGAAAAATGGAAAAAAAAAGAAGATGCAATAAATAGTAAGACCTGAGTTCAAGTGTAAATCCCTTATCCCGATCATAAATCTTGATTCAAAGACCTTGGCAGGACTTTGTCTACACTGGATGTCATCTTGAGTCACACGATCTTAAATCACAGAATTCACAGGAGGTTGTCTGCATTGGCAGTGGTCTGTTTCCGGGGCTTTTAAGTGGGTTCCAGGGTCAGATTTCCAGCAAGTTTGTATGTGAAAGTTATAGAACTTTTTTCTTTTTATTATTTTTCTTCCAGACTAACCTCTTGGTAGATACAAGGTTGTAGAATCTTAAGTTCTTCTCCTCTTCCTCCTCTCCGCCTTCCTTTTCCTCCTCCTTCTCTTCTTCTTATAAAATATATACAACATGAAATTTATTGTTTGTTTTGTTTTGAGACGAAGTCTTGCTCTGTCGCCAGGCTGGAGTGCAGTGATGTGATCTCAGCTCACTGCAACCTCCACCCCCCAGATTCAAGCGATTTTCCTGCCTCAGCCTCCGGAGTAGCTGGGACTATAGACACACGCCACCATGCCCAGCTAATTTTTGTATTTTTAGTAGAGACAGGGTTTCACCATGTTGGCCAGGATGGTCTTGATCTCTTCACCTTGTGATCCGCCCGCCTCTGCCTCCCAAAGTGCTGGGATTACAGGCGTGAGCCACCACACCTGGCCGAAATTTATTGTTTTAACCTTTTTTCAGCATAAGTTCAGTGGCATTAAGTACATTCACATTGTTGTGCAACCATATCACCATTCATTTCTAGAACATTTTCATCTTCCCCAACTGAAACATCATACCCATTGAACAATAACTCTCATTCCTTCTTCCCTTCAGTCCTTGGCAACCAACATTCTGCTTCCTGTTTCTATGAATTTGACTGCCCTAGGAACCTCCCATCAGTAGAATCCTACAGTGTTCGCCTTTTTGGGACTGGTTTATTTCACTTATTGTACTGTCTTCAAGGTTCATCCAGATTGAAGTCTTCTCACATATAATTAAGTATATATGAGTTAAATAATATGATAACCAATGAGGTCAGAATGTACAAGGCAGAATCTTTCAGTACAAGTCTTAAGCAAAATCTTCAGGGAATTTTAGTAACAATTTCATATAGGGAGGGTTTATAGAGATAGGGTAAAGCTCTCCTTATCATTCAGGCTCGTGGTAACACTTCCAGCCAAGGAAAAGTAAGCTCCTTTAAAAGCTGGCAGTATTGACTTTAAGATATCATTAGCTTACCTTTTTCGTAGAGCTTTAAGGATAATGTGGATAAAATGTTTCAAATTAATGTGAATACTTTGCATACATTAAAAAAAATTTTGCTGGTAAAGTGAGATTTCATTATTATTGATGATTGAAGATATTTCCAGGCAGGAAAATAAAACCTGTATGTCTTTGTATCAGCCTGTTAGTCTTTGGTAAGGGGTTGTTTCAATTTGGCCAGACTATTTTTTAAAATAAATAATTATTAAGGCTGGGAGAGGTGACTCATGCCTGTAATCCCAGCACTTTCGGAGACGGAGGTGGGAGGATCTCTTGAGGACAGGAGTTTGAGACTAGCCTGGCCAACATGGCAAAATCCCATCTCTACTAAAAATACAAAAATTAGCCAGGTGTAGGAGCACACACCTGTAGTCCCAGCTACTTGGAAGGCTGAGGCAGGAGAATTGCTCGAACCTGGGAGGTGGAGGTTGCAGTGAGCCGAGACAGTGCTATTGCACTCCAGCCTGGGCGACAGAGTAAGAGTCTGTCTAAAAGAAACAACAACAACAAAACACCAACAGTTAATACATATTGAGTGCTTACATGCATCGTCTCAGTCCTCTCAAGAGCCTTATGAAGTATTAGACACTGTACCTGGCCTATTCTGTAATTTTTGTAAAAATATGAGACAAATATAAATTAAAATGATGTTTAGTGACCAATGTTTTATATCTTTATCTTAAAAATTTTCCAGGGGCCGGGCGCAGTGGCTCATGCCTGTAATCCCAGCACTTTGGGAGGCCAAGGCGGATGGATTGCTTGAGGCCAAGAGTTCAAGACCAGCCTGGCCAACATGGCAAAAACCCATTTCTACTAAAATACAAAAATTAGCTGGGTGTGGTGGTGCGGGTCTATAGTCCCGACTACTCGGGAGGCTGAGGCAGGAGAATCACTTGAACACAGGAGGCAGAGGTTGCAGTGAGCTGAGGTCATGCCACTGCACTCCAGTCTGGGCAACAGTGAGACTTTGTATGAAAAAAAAATTCAGGTATATGAAGATAATTCACAGTTAATTTAATATCAGCTTAAGGTCTAAAAACTAAGGACTTGGAAATTACAATTTATGCTGACACATTAAATCTGTATGATTTAAAGCCTTGTAATAATCCCTTTGATAAAGAATTATGTATTATAATTTAATTTAGTTTGACACATAATTTTAATATTTTATAATCTCATCTGAATTAGCTTATTTGACGAGTAAAATCAGTAGAGGAAATTCATAAAACTCAAATTAATTAGCCTTTATATTAGAAAATAAACCCAAGACTTGTTAAAATAAGAAATTATGGTAAATAATTTTATACTGGTAAAATCTGAGAAAAGACAGCTATTTCTAAGCTAAAAGTATTAAGCCAGTTTAATTTACTAAGCAATCCTCTTGATTAGGATTATTATATAAAACTTTTCCCATTATAACTATATATTAGTTATTACAATTTTTAAGTTGTTTAGACAATTTGGCTCATGCCTGTAGTCCCAGCATTTTAGGAGGCTGAAGCAGGAGAATTTCTTGAGGCCAGGAGTTTGAGGCCAGCCTGGGCAACATAGTGACATCTCTATTAAAAAAATTGTTGCTGTTATCACATTTCCTAGTAACCAAGGCCATCGGTTAAACTTACAGCTAACTTTTTAAAAACATTTTTTTCTGTTACCACCTTAGCAAGATTTTTTTTTTTCTTAGAGATACCTTTAAAGTACAAAAAGAAAGAAAAAAACTCGAGAAATCTTTGAGTTCCTCTTCATGTTTATATTAACATTTGATAAATTAACACCATGTCTATTGGATAATTGGAATAAGAACTTGCTTCATTAAATTTTAAAACAATCTTACAATCTGGTTTATTAATTTTCGTAGAGGTAGATAAGGTATATATGTTTGCTTAAAAAACTATAAAATGGAACATTTTAGCAACTCTTGTGCAAGCTGGAATTGCAATGGCGATGAAGCAGAGACTAACGTGGAAGCAGAGGTGTCAGGATCTATGAGGAATATCGATCAGTTAAAGTAGGGGTCCCCAGCCCCGGGGCCACAGACCGGTATTGGTTAGGAACTGGGCTGCACAGGAGTGAAGCGTCATCTGTATTTACAGTTGTTCCCTATCGCTCCCACTACCGCCTGAACTCCGCCTCTTGTCAGATCAGCAGTAGCATTAGATTTTCACAGGAGCACGAACCCTGTTGTGAACTGCTCATTCAAGAGGTCTCTGTTGCATGCTCCTTGTGAGAATCTAATGCCTGAGGATCTGTCAGTGCCTCCCATTGTGTCCGGAACTGGTGGGTTCTTGGTCTCACTGACTTCAAGAATGAAGCCGCGGACCCTCGCGGTGAGTTACAGTTCTTAAAGGCAGCGTGTCCGGAGTTTGTTCCTTCTGATGTTCAGATGTGTTCGGAGTTTATTTCTTCTGGTGGGTTC
Organism: Pongo abelii; assembly: GCF_028885655.2. Lineage (NCBI taxonomy): Eukaryota > Metazoa > Chordata > Mammalia > Primates > Hominidae > Pongo > Pongo abelii. The sequence goes on along the minus strand of NC_071991.2, from coordinate 135,532,630 downwards.
TTGTCTCGCTGGCTTAGGAGTGAAGCTGCGGACCTTGGCGGTGAGTGTTACAGCTCTTAAGGGGGTGCGTCTGGAGTTGTTCGTTCCTCCAGGTGGGTCTGTGGTCTCCCTGGCTTCAGGAGTGAAGCTGCAGATCTTTGCGGTGAGTGTTACTGCTCATAAAGGCAGTGTGGACCCAAAGAGTGAGCAGCAGCAAGATTTATTGCAAAGAGCGAAAGAACAAAGCTTCCACAGTGTGGAAGGGGACCCGAGCGGGTTGCCACTCCTGGCTTGGGCAGCCTGCTTTGTTCTCTTATCTGGCCCCATCCACATCCTGCTGATTGTCTGTTTTGACAGGGCGCTGACTGGTGTGTTTACAATCCCTGAGCTAGACACAAAGGTTCTCCACGTCCCCACCAGATTAGCTAGATTAGCTAGATACAGAGTGTGGACACAAAAGTTCTCCAAATCCCCACCAGAATAGCTAGATACAGAGTGTTGAATGGTGCATTCACAAACCCTGAGCTAGACACAGGGTGCTGATTGGTGTGTTTACAATCCCTTAGCTAGACATAAAGGTGCTCCAAGTTCCCACTAGACTCAGGAGCCCAGCTGGCTTCACCCGGTGGATCTCGCACTGGGGCTGCAGGTGGAGCTGCCTGCCAGTCCCGCGCCGTGTGCCCACACTCCTCAGCCCTTGGGTGGTCGATGGGATTGGGCACCCTGGAGCAGGGGGCGGCACTCGTAGGGGAGGCTGGGGCTGCACAGGATCCCACGGAGGCGGGGGCGGGGTGAGGCTCAGGCATGGCGGGCTGCAGGTCCTGAGCCCTGCCCCGCGGGAAGGCAGCTAAGGCCGGCGAAAAATTGAGCACAGCAGCTACTGGCCCAGGTGCTAAGCCCCTCACTGCCCGGGGCCGGTGGGGTCTGCCGGCCAGCCGCTCCGAGTGCGGGGTCGCCGAGCCCACGCCCACCCGGAACTCGCGCTGGCCCCCAAGCACGGCGCGCAGCCCTGGTTCCCGCCCGCGCCTCTCCCTCCACACTTCCCAGCAAGCTGAGGGAGCCGGCTCCGGCCTTGGCCAGCCCAGAAAGGGGCTCCCACAGTGCAGCGGCGGGCTGAAGGTCTCCTCAAGTGCCACCAAAGTGAGAACCCAGGCAGAGGAGGTGCCTAGAGCGAGAGAGGGCTGTGAGGACTGCCAGCACGCTGTCACCTCTCACCATCACCCCCACGGGATGAAACTCTCTAGTTGCAGGAACAAAAGCTCAGGGCTCCCACTGATTCTACATTATGGTGAGTTGTGTAATTATTTCATTATATAGTACAATGTAATCATAGAGATAAAGTGCACAATCAATGTAATGTGCTTGAATCATCCCGAAACCATCCTCCACGCCCCCCTCCACCAGCCCCCGCTAACCCCGTCCATGGAAACATTGTCTTCTAAGAAACCAGTCCCTGGTGCCGAAAAGGTTGCGGACCACTGAATTAAAGAAACAAAGATGGCCGGCGCCGTGGCTCACACCTGTAATCCCAGCACTTTGGGAGACTGACGCGGGCGGATCACCTGAGTTCAAGACCAGCCTGGCCAATATGGCGAAACCTCGTCTCTAATAAAAATATAAAAATTAGCTGGGCGTGGTGGTGGGCGCCTGTAATTCCAGCCACTGGGGAGGCTGAAGCAGGACAATCGCTTGAACCCGAAAGGTAGAAGTTGCAAGGAGCCGAGATCTCGCCCCTGCACTCCAGCCTGGGAGACAGAGTGAAACTCTATCTCCAAAAAAATAAAAATTAAAAAAGAAAAAAGAAAAAAAGACATAATTATGAACCACTAGGACCCTTGGGGGAATCATTATTAAAATCTAAGTAATTTTATTATTTCCTTCCAAATGTAGCAGCACAATCTCTGTTTCTCTCTCTTTTTCAGTTTCCATGTCTCTTATAATAAGACACTCTCCTGTGTTTACTCCCTTGGGTAGGGCAACACTAAAAGAAAATGGCCCAGATGATTGCAGCGTGAATAATGGTATGCTCTGTTGCTGGAGAGCTACTGCTATGCTACTGCTTAGCTATGTTACAGCTCCGCAGCTGTTACTCCATGAGGTAACAGAAAGACTCAAACCTCATGAGAAACTGGGAGGAGATGAGAAATTGCCTCATTACAGCCTCCTTGGCAGATAGAAAAGTGAGTGAGAATGGCCCCAAGCATCTCCTCAAAAGCCTCCCATGTGCTCAAGGTTCAGAAGGATGCAGGATGTTTGGCGGAGGCTCAGATTAGCTGCAGTTCGAGCTTGGCTCACGTGGTCTATGGATATATGCAAGGTCACCACAAGCCAACAAGGAGCCATTATTTTACATTATGTAAAAGTCTGTCTTCAGGAGCTTACTCCAAAGGATATATGTGTGAGGCATTCCAAAGGTATCTAACACCAGTCTCCAGTTCAAAGAGCATAGAAATAGAGGTGGAAATTGATGGTGCTAATTATCAGGTACAGCTTTGACTGATGACACCTGTGCATAAGGGTCATCCTTTCATGCCACACATCTGTGAAGAATGGTCCTAGAATTTTTTGGTTGTGATCAGTGATTTTTTTTTTTTTTTTGAAATGGAGTCTTGCTCTGTTGCCCAGGCTGGAGTGCAGTGGTGTGATCTTGGCTCACTGCAACCTCTGCCTCCCAGGTTCAAGTGATTCTCCTGCCTCAGCCTCCCAAGTAGCTAGGATTACAGGCATGCACCACCACACCTGGCTAATTTTTGTATTTTTAGTAGAGATGGGGTTTCACCATGTTGGCCAGGCTGGTCTTGAACTCCTGACCTCAGGTGATCCACACCCCCCTCGACCTCCCAGAGTGCTGGGATTACAGGCATGAGCCACTGCGCCTGGCCATGATCAGTGTATTTGGAGCCTTGTCATTTTCTGTTCTGCCTTTTGGACTCTTAGTTGCCCAAGGCCATTTTGGGCAAAACTCTGTTGTGATCTTCTTTGCAGTTGGCTGGTGTAATCTATGTGCTGCAATTGTTTCTCAGCTTCCCACAGTTGACTCTGGTGTTTAACATTTCCTTTCAGAGCCTCCTTTCCTAGAAGGCAGGTGGGCTTAGCAAGAGGAGATAACTAGTTTTAGGGTTTCCAGGACAATTGTTGTGCTGTACGTGTCATTGGCTTCTTTGCCTTCCTCAGGGAGATGTTAGGAGGTAATATTTATACATAACACAATCGTAATGTATCTGACCTTACATAACTCAAGAGATCCTTTTAATACTGATATGCCTTCTTGTTTCCTCCTTCCATTGTTGCATCTCTCCCCCATCCCCAGCCTCATCCTGGAAGTAAATGCCAGAATCAGCTTCACTCTTTCCTTTTTACCTCCCGCCTTTTGTGTGACATTTATTTATTTATTTACTTACTTACTTACTTACTTACTGGAGACAGAGTCTGACTCTGTCACCCAGGCTGGAAGTGCAGTGGCACGATCATAGCTCCCTGCAGCCTCAAACTCCTCTGCTCAAGTGATCCTCCTGCCTCGGCCTTCCAAAGCACTGGGATTATAGGTGTGCGCCGTTGAGCCTGGCTTGTGTGGTTCTTTGAAGTCACCCCAGGCAGTGTTTTGCTTCTCTCTCTAGTCTCAACACTTGTGTTACCTGCCCTTTTCAGGTACAGTATTCACTTTGATTAGAAAGAAGTGGATTCCAACCGGAAGAAGAAATGTGGCTATTAGTAGACCCTTGGAACTCTGTGTATAGCAAGGAATAGCGCTGGTGGAATGTGAGGTCAATTGGTGTAACTTTTTGAAGTGCAGGTCTTTAATGAACTATCTGCTGATTCCTTAAAAGCTTCTGCTTTTTAAATTTTTAACTGACTCCAAGGTTGGAACATGTCTAAAATTGCTCTTGTCTTTGCAGAAGCTGTTTACTGCAAGTGCTTTGGATTGCAGTTTACTCTTATTTTGTTGTCAATCCAATCTCTTGTGCTTTCTGTTTTTGAGAGTTTTAAATTCACCGACAGTATGCTTTCTTTATTCTAAAGGTGGTATGGATTTGGTCTTTTAAATTGACTTTCTGCATAGTTATTTTTAAAAATTGGGAACAGGAAGGAAAGTAGATAACCAGCTTAATATGATGTCTTATTGTTTCCATCTTGATAGCAGTCTGTTATTTATCAGAGCAATTTTCTCTTGGCTTATACTGAAGACATAATTTGTAATTTGTAATTTCTGTTTCCTGCATGAACTCATTTTCATTGGGACTCATTTGTCCATGTGCTTCAACTGCAAACATTGAAAGCATGAAATCCATTATCAGTTTAATAATCTGAGAACAGATAAAATGCATAAAAATAGGTGAATTATAATGGATGGGCTGTTTACTTTAAGTGCTATAGAAATGAACCTAAAGGATTAGTTTTCAATTGTATGCAATGAGCTGAAAGCATGGCATTAGGAATCAGTACCCTTTAGCATCTATCAGGAAAGAGTCTTGTGTTAACAGGCTTCCTCAGCCCCAGTTCTATTGACATTTGAGGCCAGATAATTATTTGCTGTGGGAAGTTATCCTGTGCATTGTAGGATGTTTAACAGTATCCCTGTCCTCTACCTATTAGATGCTAATGCCACCTCTGTGTCCCCCACCCTAGTTGTGACAACCAAAAATATGTGTAGACATTGCCAAATGTCCCCTGAGGGAGTGTGGGACAAAATTAACCACAGTTAAAAATCTGGCCAGGTGCAGTGGCTCACGCCTGTAATCCCAGCACTTTGGGAGGCCGAGGTAGGTGGATCACCTGAGGTCAGGAGTTTGAGACCAGCCTGGCCAACATAGTGAAACTCCATCTCTACTAGAAATACAAAAGTTAGCCGGGCGTGGTGGTGCATGCCTGTAATCCCAGCTACTCGGGAGGCTGAGGCAGGAGAATCTCTTGAACCAAGGAGGTGGAGGTTGCAGTGGGCTAAGACGTGCCGCTGCACTCCAGCCTGGGTGACGGAGCAAGACTCTGTCTCAAAAAAATAAATAAATAAAATAAAAAGAAACAAAAAAAAATCGCTATGGTAAAGGAATGAAACCACTCACTCAAAACAGCTTTTCCAATGTTAGATGATAAAAATCTATAACTCATGACTGTATGTCCATTACATCTAACCCAGTACTTTAGAATAATCTTGTCACAATCTCATGAAATATTAAAAACATTGATTGATGATATTATCTGAGCTCAGCATGATTAAAAATAAAATATACAAGATAGAAGATAAAGCTCTACATCAGAAATGAAAATAAATAAGAACTCTCGTGAACAACTGTTAATCAAAGAAGAAACCAAAATCAAATTTCAGAATATCCAGAAGATAACAAAATTGAAAACATTACATTTATAAGATCTTAACCAAAACAGTACGTAGAGAAACATTTATTGTATTCGATGTTTATATTACTAAACGAGAAGAAAAACTAAAAAAATGAATGAAATAGGTATTCAACCTAAGAAGTTAGAAATTTATCGACAAGCTAAGAAAAACCAACAAAAGATATCAGTAAAAGAAGACAGAAAACAAACAAACAAAAAACAGTAGAACAAATCAATACATTTTCTTTTCCTTTGGGAAATTTGCTCTAAGTAAAATCCAGAAAAGAAGCAAAACTAACTTGATACACCACTAATTGATTAGTAGAAAAAGGAACAAAACCATAAATACGTATATCACTTATCTGTCTCTTATATCTTCAACACAAAGGTTAAAAGAAAAGAACATTAAAAATAACTATAATGCTGAGCATGGTGGCTCACACCTGTGATCCCAGAGCTTTGGGAGGCTGAGGCAGGAGGATCTCTTGAGGCCAGGAGTTCAAGGTTACAGTGAGCTATGATTGAGCCACTGCAGTCCAGCCTGAATGACAGCAAGACCCTGTCTCTAAAAAAATAAAAAATAAGCAAAACAAGAAAACCGTAACTACAATAATTTGTTAATGGATTCACAATATAAAAAGATATATCAAGGCTGGGTGCAGGGGCTTATGCCTGTAATCTCAGCACTTTGGGAGGCCGAGGTGGACAGATTGCTTGAGCTCAGGAGTTTGAGACCAGCCTGGGAAACATGGCGAAACCCCGTCTCTACAAAAAATACAAAAATTAGCTGGGCGTGGTAGTGGGTGCCAGTAGTCCCAGCTACTCAGGAGACTGAGGTAGGAGGATGGCTTAAGCTCAGGAGGCAAAGGTTGTAGTGAGCCGAGGTCGCACCACTGCACTCCAGACTGGGCGACAGAGCCAGATCCTATCTCGAAAAAAAAAAAAAAGAAAGATGTATCAAAACATCATGTCATACACTATAAATATATGTAATTTCTATTTGTCAATTAAAAATTTTTAAAAATTACAGACATATGTATTTATTTTTCATTTGTTCAGGCATTCCACAACCAAGTATTACATTTCTACTCTGTTTACATAAGTGTTGCTGAAAAAAAACACAGAATCTCCATTTTTACAAGTGAAAAATTGGTATATTACTTGCCTTTCCTATTGTGTAATGTGATCAAAAGTGCTCTGTAAAACATGGCCAAACAGAATGTGGATTTTTTTAAATGGATAAATAGGTATGTTCTGGGTATGGTGGCTCATCACTGTAATCTCAGCACTTTGAGAGGCCAAAACAGGAGGATCCCTTGAGACCAAGAGTTTGAGACTACCCTGGTCAATAGAGTGAAACTCTATCTCTACAAAAAATTTAAAAACTAGCTAGATATTGGCTGGGCATGGTGGCTCACACCTATAATCCCAGCATTTTGGGAGGCCGAGGCGGGCAGATCGCCTGAGGTCAGGAGTTCGAGACCAGCCTGGCCAACATGGTGAAACCCTGTCTCTACTAAAAAATACAAAAATTAGCTGGGCGTGGTAGCAGGCATCTGTAATCCCAGCTATTTGGGAGGCTGAGGCAGGAGAATCGCTTGAACCTGGGAGGCGGAGATTGCAGTGAGCTGAGATCATGCCATTGCACTCCAGCCTGGGCAATAAGAGTGAGACTTCGTTCCTGTCCCCTGCCCTCAAAAAAAAAATTAGCCAGATATTGTGGTGTGTAACTGAAATCCTGCTATTTGGGCTGCTAAGGCAGCAGGATTGCCTAAGCCCAGGAGTTCAATGCTGCAGTGAGCTGTAATCGTGCCACTGCACTCCAGCCTGGATGACACTGTGAGACCCCTTCTCTAAAATAAATAAATAACCAAAATTTTATATGGATTATTTTAGTTGAGAAGATGAAAAGTGTTGCAAATTGTGTGTGTATCTGTACCTCTGTGTTCCATATCTTGAATTTATTAGAATGATTAAGGTTGATTATTAGTGTCTTGATATCTAGACACAGATTACATAAATTGAAGAAATCCATCTTCTGTCTCTTATTTTAATACTTCCCTTGTTTCGTAGGGACATGGATGAAATTGGAAATCATCATTCTCAGTAAACTATCGCAAGAACAAAAAACCAAACACCGCATATTCTCACTCATAGGTGGGAACTGAACAATGAAAACACATGGACACAGGAAGGGGAACATCACACTTCAGGGACTGTTGTGGGGTGGGGGGAGGGGGGAAGGATAGCATTGGGAGATATACCTAATGCTAGATGACGAGTTGGTGGGTGCAGCGCACCAGCATGGCACATGTATACATATGTAACTTACCTGCACGTTGCGCACATGTACCATAGAGCCTAAAGTATAATAATGATAACAATAATAATAATAATAAAAAAGAAAAAAAAATACTTCCCTTGTTTATTGTAAATGGCAGGTGTTTATGTAATAGAAGAAAGCTCTTTTGGTACGTACTTTTGATGACTTTGCACCAAGAAAAATGCATTTAATATATATTAACCTATGCAAAATGTATTCCTTAGAGTTAGAACTCAAAATGAGTCTGAGATGTTGTATTGCCTGTTCTAGTATTATTCCCTTGTCTAAATTGCTTCAATGACTTTCTGTATCCTTCTAGGAAAAACAAGACTAAAGTTCTGTCATGTCCTATTTACCTATCTAGGCTTATCTCAAACCATCACTTATCTGAGTCAGTTCTTAGCACAGATGAATATGCAAATTGTGACATCAAAAATACAGAATGTGGCCAGACGTGGTGGTTCACACCTGTAATCCCAGCACACTGGGAGACCAATGCAGTCAGATCACTTGACACCAGGAGTTCCAGACCAGCCTGGCCAACATGGTGAAACCCCATCTCTACTAAAAATACAAAAATTACCAGGGCGTGGTTGCATGCACCCGTAATCCCAGCTACTCAAGAGGCTGAGGTTGGAGAACTGCTTGAACCTAGGAGGTGGACATTGTAGTGAGTCCAGATCACGCCATTGCACTCCAGCCTGGGTAACAGAGTAAGACTTTGTGTGTGTGTGTGTGTGTGTGTGTGTATACATAAAATATATATTTATTTTTTTCAAGTTTCTTCAAATGTCATAATTAAAATATATATAGAGAATGTTGGGGAGGGGATCAAATTTAAATTACTATAAGCTTAAAATAGCATGTTATAACTATAAGGTGTTATATGTAAGCCTCATGGTAATCACAAAGAAAAGACCTATCATAGACACATAAAAGATAAAGAGAAATGAATGAAAGCGTATCTAGTTATAGTTTAAATATGGTTTGTCTACTTTAAACCTCATGTTAAATTTTTTAAAAACTTTTAAATTTCAGTAGCTTCAGAGGCACTAGTGTTTTTTGGTTACATGAATGAATTGGATAGTGGTGAAGTTTAGGATTTTAGTGCATCTGTCACCTGAGTAGTGTACATTGTACCCAATAGGTAGTTTTTCATCCCTCAGCCCCCTCTCACCCTCTTCCCTTCTGAGTCTCTAATGCCCATTATACCATTCTGTATGCCTTTGTGTGCCCATAGCTTAGCTCCCACTTACGAATGAGAACTGTGGTATTTGGACTCATGTTGAAATTTTATTTTCAATGTTGGAGGTGGGGCGTAATGTGAGATGTTTGGATTATGGGGCAGATCTCTCATGAGTAAGTTATGCCCTCCATTGGGGGTGACTGTGTTCTCACTCTGTTAGTTCCCATGAGAGGTAATTGTTAAACAGAGCCTTGCACCTCCCCCTCTGGCTTCCTCTGTTGCCATGAGATCTCTGCATATTCCAGCTCCCTTTCACCTCCTACCATAAATGGGAGCCCTCACCAGATGCCCAATCTTGAACTTTTCCAAACTTCAGAATTGTAGCCAAAGAAACCTTTTTTCTTTAAAAATTACTCAGCCTTGGATATCCCTTCATAGCAATACAAAACAGAATAAGACAATACCATTACAGAAAATCATCATATCACAAAGAAAGACAGCAAGAGAGGAAGAAAGAAACAAAGGATCTACCAAATAGCCAGAAAACAATGGACAAAATGGAAATAGTCAGTCCTTACTTTCAGTAATTATTTTACATTAAATAAATTAAACTCGCTGATCAAAAGACATGGAATGGCTGAAAGGATAGAAAAAAGACTCAACTCTATGCTGCTTACAAAAGACTCACTTCAGCTTCAAGAATAAACGTGAACTGAAAGTAAAGAGATGTAAAAAGACATCCCATACAAAAGGAAACCAAAAGAGAGGAGGAGTAGCCATACTTATGTCAGACAAATAGACTTTAAGTCAAAAACTGTGAAAAGAGACATACAGTGCCATTATATAGTGATAAAGAGATCAATTCAAGATGATATAACAATATGTAATATGGAACAATATATAATATACATACATACACACATACACACACACTATTCTGTACCCAACATTGGAGAACATAAATACATGAAGAAAATATTAATAGATCTGAAGGGAGAAGTAGACAGCAAGACAATAATAGTAGGAGACTTCAAAATTGCACTTTCAACAATGGATAGATTTTCCAGACAGAAAATCAATAAGAAAACATTGGACTTGAACTATACTTTAATCCTAACAGACACATACAGAACATTCCATCCAACAGTAGCAGGATACACATTCTTGTGGAGCACACATAAAACATTCTCTAAGATCATATATGAGGCCACAAAACAAGTCTTAACAAATTTCAAAAATTGAAACAATGTGGTCAGGAGTGGTGGCTCCTGTCTGTAATTCTAGCTCTTTGGGAGGCTGAGATGGGAGGATCGCATGAAGCCAGGAGTTTGAGACCAGCCTGGTCAACGTATCAAGACTCTATTGATGTATATTTTAATATATTTATTATAAAAATCTCTTATATGTATCTATGTATATTTTTGTATATTTTATAAAAATTAAAAAAATTGAAACTATGTCAACTATCTTTTCCAACAACAATGGTATGAAATTAGAAATAAATAACAGAAGGAAAACTGGAAACTCACAAATATATGGAAATTAAACATCATACTCCTGAACAACCAATGGGTCAAACAAGAAATTGAAGGAGAATTTTAAAAAAATATATTGAGACAAACAAAAATGGAAACCCTACATAACAAAATATATGGAATGCAGTAAAAACAGTTCCAACAAGGAAGTTTAAAGCAGTAAATACCTACATTAAAAAAGAAGAAGGATGTCAAACAAGTAATCTAACATTATTCCTTAAGGAACTCAAAAAAGAACAAACTAAGCCCAATGTTAGTAGAAGAAACGAAATAATACAGATCAGAGCAGGAAAAAAAAAAAAGAGACTAGGAAAAGAATAGAAAACATCAACAAAACTTTTTTGAAGACATAAACAAAATTGACAAACCTTTAGCTAGACTAAGAACAAAAGAGAGATGACTCAAATAAAATTAGAAACCAAAGAGGAGCCATTACAGCGGATAACACAGAAATACAAAGGATTGGCTGGGCACAGTGGCCCAGGCCGAGGTGGGTGGATCACTTAAGGTCAGGAGTTCGAGATCAACCTGGCCAACATGGCAAAACCCCATCCCTGCTAAAAGTACAAAAATTATCTGGGCATAGTGGTGTGCACCTGTTGTCCCAGCTACTCAGGAGGCTAAGGCACGAGAATAATCTGAACCTAAGAGGCGGAGGGTGCAGTGAGCTGAGATTGTGCCACTGCATTCCAGCCTGGGCAACAGGGTGAGACTCTGTCAAAAAAAAAAAAAAAAAAAAAAAAAGAAATACAAGGATCATAGGAGACTGCTATGAATAATTATATAACAACAAATTGGATAACCTAGAATAAACAGATAAATTCCTAGAAACATACAACCTAACAAGACTGAATCATGAAGAAATAGAAAATTCGGACAGATCAGTAAGGAGATTAAATATGAAATCACTAATGAGCCAATGCGGTGGCTCACGCCTATAATCCCAGCACTTGGGAGGCCGAGGTGGGTCGATTACGAGGTCAGGAGTTTGAGACCAGCCTGACCAACATGGTGAAACCCTGTCTCTACTAAAAATACGAAAATTAGCCAGGTGTGGTGGTGGGCGCCTGTAATCCTAGCTACTTGGGATGCTGAGGCAGGAGAATTGCTTGAAACTGGAAGGCGGAGGTTGGAGTGAGCCGAGCTCGCACCACTGCACTCCAGCCTGGGCGAAAGAGCAAAACTCCATCTCAAAAAAAAAAGAAAAAAGAGAAAAAGCCTAAGACCTGATGGCTTCACGGCTGAATTCTACCAACATTTAAGGAAGCATTAGTACTAGTACTTCCCAAACTCCTCAAAAAATTAAAGAGGAAGGAACACTTTCCAACTCAATTTGTGAGGCCAACATTATCCTGACATGAAAGCCAGGCAAGGACACTACAAAAAAAAAAAAAAAATTACAGCCCAATATTCCTGAGGAACATAGATGCAAAAATCTTCAACAATAGACTTGCAAACCAAATTCAATTGCATAGTAAAAGGATCACTCACCATGATCAACTTGGATTTATGCCTGGGATACAAGGATGGCTCAACATATGCAAATCAATAAATGTTATACATTGTATTAACAAAGTGAAGGACAAAAATAATCTCATCTCAATAGATGCATAAAAAGCATTTGACAAAATTCAGCATCCTTTAATGATTAAAACTCTGAACAAATTAGGTATAAAAGGAATGTTCCTTAGCACAATAAAGGCCATATATTACCAGCCCACAGCTAACATCATACACAATGGTGAAAAGATGAAAACCTTTTCTCTAAGATTGGGAACAAGACAAGGATGTCCACTATTAACAGATGGGAAACACCAAATGTTTTTCCTAATCCCACATACCCCTCAGCACAACACTTCTAATGCAAAATGTGTAGGGGCTTTTCACCAGACTTCCAAGCCACTCTCCAGCAGACACCAACTGGGTGTCCTACAACTTAACTCAATTCTGATACCATCTACCTAGAGATAGAGTCAGATCCCACGGGTGAAGGACTCAGCCCCTTGAGACTGCCCCCATTTCAGATGTCAATGGTAAGCCTCAGGTTGTGACCTGTGCTTCTGACCAGTCAGCTCTAAATTGGGGTTCTCAAGACCCCCTCCTTGGGTTCTATTAATTTGCTAGAGTGGCTCACAAAACTCAGGGAAATACTTTACTTATATCTACCCATTTATTACAAAGGATATTTTAAAGAATACAAATGAACAGCCAGATGAAGAGATACATAGGATGGAGTCTGGAAGGGTCCTGAGCATAGGAGCTTTCATCCCTATGGAGTTGGGGTACACTACCCTTCCAATACGTAAATGTGTTCACCAACCAGAAGGCTCTCCAAAACCTGTGTCTTTAGTTTTTTTTTCCTTTCTTTCTTTCTTTTTTATTTATTTATTTATTTTTTATTGAGACAGAGTTCCTTCTCTGTTTCCCAGGCTGGAGTACAGTGGTGTGATCTCAGCTCACTGCAACCTCCGCCTCTTGGGTTCAAGCAATTGAACCCAATTGCCTCAGCCTCCCAAGTAGCTGGGACTACAGGCATGCACCACAACACCCAGCTAATTTTTGTATTTTTAGTAGAGATGGGGTTTCACCATGTTGGCCAGGCTGGTCTTAAACTCCTGACCTTAGGTGATCTGCCTGCCTCAGCCTCCCAAAGTGCTGGGATTATAGGCATGAACCACTGCACCCAGCCATCTTTAGGTTTTTAATGGAGACTTCATTAGGTAGGTATGATTGGCCTTTGATGACCAAATCAACCTTCAACCCCTCTCCCCTCCCTAGAGGTAGGGGGTGGGGCTGAAAGTTTCAACCTTCCAGTCGCATGGTTGGCACCCCTGGCAACTATCCTGTGGTTATCTAGGAGTACTCAGTGATCAGTCATCTCATTAGCATACAAAAAGACATATCACTTTGCAGATTTGAAGGATTTTAGCAGCTTTGTGCCTGGAACCAGGGACAGAGACCAAGTATATATTTTTTATTATATCACAATATTACACTCACTCTCACCACTTTTTTTTTTTTTCAACATAGTACTGAAGTCCTAGCCAAAAGAACTGGGCAAGATAAAGAAATAAAAGTCATGCAAATCAGAAAAGAAGTTAAAATGTCTCTGTTTGCTGATTACATGATTTTATATATACAACAACCTAAAGATTCTACCCAAAAGTTTGTTAGAATTAATAAATGAATTCAGTTAAGTTTTAGGATACAGCATCTACATATAAAAATCACTTATGTTTCTATACTTTGGCAATAAACTATCTGAACAAGAAATTTTTTAAAAAGTCACATTTATAATAGCATCAATGGGAATAAAATAATTAGAAATAAATTTAACCGAAAAGGTGAAGTGTCTGTATACTGAAAACTATGAAACATAATGAATTAATGAATAAAATTGAAGAAGACACAAATAAATAGATATTTCATATTTATGGATCAGAAGAATCAATATTGGAAACTTGTCTATATTACTGAAAGTGATCTGTAGATTTAATGCAATTCCTATGAAAATGCCAATGTCATTTTTCATGGAAATAGAAAAAAAATCATAACATTTATATGTCACCTCAAGAGACCCTGAATAGATAAAGCAATCTTGAACAAGAAGAACAAAGCTGCAGGCTTTGTGTTCTGATTTCAAATTTCATTACAAAGTGATAGTAACCAAAGCAATATAATACAAACATAAAAACAAACACACATAAACCAATGGGATGTAATAGGAAACCAATAAATAAACTAATACATATATGATCAAGTAATCTTCAACAAAGATGCCAAGAATATACAATGCAGAGAGAATAGTCTCTTCAGTGAATGATGTCGGGAAAATTGGATATCCACATTCAAAAACAAACAAAAAAATGAAATTGGATTCTTGTCTTACACCATGCACAAAAATCAACTCAAACTTGATTAAAGATTTAAATGGAAGATCTGAAATCATAAAATTCCTAAAAGAAAATATAGGGGAAAAGCTCTATGACAGAGGTCTTGTCAATGACACCAAAAGCACAAGCAACAAAAGCAAAAATAAGCAGGCAGGATTATATCAAAGTAAAAAGTTTCTGCAAAGCAAAGGAAACAATCAGCAAAACAAAAAGTCAGCCCACAGAATGAGAGATAATATACACAAACCATAGATCCTATAAGGAGTTTATATCCAAAATATATAAGGAACTCTTACAACTCAGTAGTAGAAAAACAACCTGATTTTAAAATGAGCAAAGAACCTGAACAGACATTTTTCCAAGGAAGACATACAAATACTCAACAGAAAAAGGCAATAAATGGCAATTATCAAAACCATGAAAGATATCAAGTATTGGCAAGAATGTGGAGAAACTGGAACTCTTGTACACTATTGGTGGGAATGTGAAATGGTGCAGCCACTATGGGAAACACTATAAAGGGTGCTCAAAAAATTAAAAATAAAACTACCACATGATGCAGCAATCCCACTTTTGGGTATATCCAAAAGAACCAAAATGAGGATCTTGAAGAGGTGGATATCTGGACTCCCATGTTCATTGCCGCAGCATTATTCATGATAGCCAAGATACAGAAACAATCTAAATGTCTGTCAGTGGGTGAATGGACAAGTAAATTATACATATATATGTATAATAGACACATGCTTAATTAGGTAGGTATGATTGGTCTTTGATGACCAAATCAACCTTCAACCCCTCACCCCTTCCTAGAGGTGGGGGTGGGGCTGAAAGTTTCAACCCTCCAATCACATAGTTGGCACCCCTGGCAACTATCCTGTGGTTATCTAGGAGTACTCAGTGATCAGCCATCTCATTAGCATACAAAAAGACATATCACTTTGTAGATTCCAAGGATTTTAGCAGCTGTGTGCCAGGAACCAGGGACAGAGACCAAATATATATTTATACTTGATATATATATCAAGTATACATACACACACTTATTATAACAAACAATTATTCAGCCTGAACAAAGAAAGAAATCCTACCTTTTGCAACAACATGGATGAATCCGGAGGAGATTTTGCTAATTAAATGTCAGATATAAGAAGATGAATACTTACATGTGGAATCTAAAATAGTTGAACCCATAGAAACAAAGAATAGAAGGATAGTAACAGGGTTGAGGTAGGGGAGAAATGAGGAGATGTTGGTCAAAGGATACAACCTTGCAGTTAGAAGATGAATAAGTTCTGGAGACCTAATGTATGGCATGGTGATTATGGTCAATAATACTGTATTGTATACTTGAAATTTGCTAAGACAGATCTTGAGTATTCTCACCACACACACACACAAAAGAAAAATCAAAGGAAAAGGTAACTATGTGAGATGATGGATATGTTAATTAGCTTAATTGTGCAAATCATTTCACAATGTATAGGTATATCAAAATATCACATTATATACCTTGAACATATACAATTTTTATATGTCAGTTATACCTGAAGAAAGCTAAAAATATAGGAAAAAAAGCCACCTGTGGATTCTAAGCCACACACGAATAATGCTAGGCAGAGATTTCTGAAACAGAGAAAATCTCCAATAAGAACAATTGAAGAAAAAAAAAGAAAATATTTAAAAAATGATTTGAGATATAGCCAAGTTTAGTGATGAAATCAAGTTTAGATTAACTAAAAGATTACATAACTATACCTAGGGGATTGTATGTCTATAGTTTCCAGTCTTAGTTTATTATTTATAAACATAGTAATTACAAATTTTGGTCTAAATCTTTAGTAAATAAGTTTTTAGACAAAAGGCAACAAAGAAACAAAACATTCAAACTAAGTCTCAGATTCTTCTTCTTCTTTTGTGTAGGTGAGATCTCACAATGTTGTGCTGGTCTTGAACTCCTGGCCTCAAGTGGTTCTCCTGCCTCGGCCTCCCAAAGTGTTGGGATTACAGGCATGAACATCATGTCTGGCCCTTTTCTTCTGATATATATTATAAAAATAAAACAAAAATACATTACTTGTATAAAGACATGACTAAGCTCAAATTATTTTTGCATAAAGAAGTCTATAAATAACAGAATCTAGCCCTCATGTCGTTTTCCAATAATCTTCAGGATATGCAACTTTGCAATCACTGGGAACTAAACAAAACTGAAGTTTCTTTGCTAAGAAAGTTAGTAAATGCCACAAATAAGAGAAGTCATAATACTGGTTTCTCTGGAAGGAGGATATGAATTGAGAAGCAGGTGAGAACCTCCTGGAGTGCTGGAAATATTTTATCTCTTGATCTGGGTATCAGTGGCATGGGTATTAGTACGGTTTGGATCTGTGTCCCCCTGCAAATCTCATGTCTAATTGTAATCCCCAATGTTAAAGGGGAGACCTGGTAAGAGGTAATTGGATCACAAAGGGGTGGATCCTTCATGAATGGCTTAGTACCACCCCCATGGGGCTATTCTAGTGATAGAGTTCTCATGAAATCCTGTTGTTTAAAAGTATGTAGCACCTCTCTCCTGCCCTCTCTTGTTCCTGCTTTGGCTGTATAAGATGAGCCTGTTTCTCCTTTGTGTTTTGCCATGATTGTAAGTCTCCTGAGGCCTCCCTAGAAGCTAAGCAGATAGCCTGCATCATGTTTCCTGTACAGCGTCTGGAACCATGAGCCAATTAAACCTCTTTTCTTTATAAATTACCAGTCTCAGGTATTTCTTTATAACAGTACATGAATGAACTAATACAAAAATTGGTACTGAAGAGTGGAGCATTGCTATAAAGATACCTGAAAATGTGGAAGTGACTTTGGAACTGGGTAATGGGCAGAGGTTGGAAGAGTGTGGAGGGCTCAGAAGAAGACAGGAAGGTGAGGAAAAATTTGGCACTTCCTAGAGACTTGTTAAATTCTTGTGACCAAAAGGCTGATAGTGATATGAACAATGAAGTCCAGGCTGAGGAGGTCTCATATGGAAATGAAGAATGTATTGGGAACTGGGGTAATGGTCACTTTTGCTATGCTTTAGCAAAATGTCTGGCTGCATTTTGCCCCTGCTCTAGGGATCTGTGGAACTTTGAACTTGAGAGTGATGATTTAGGGTATCTGGTGGAAGAAATTTCTAAGCAGCAAAGTATTCAAGATGTGGTTTGCCTGCTTCTAACCACTTATGCTCATTTGCATGAGCAAAGAAATGATCTGAAACTGGAACTTATATTTAAAATGCAAGCACAGCATAAAAGTTTGGAAAACCTGCAGACTGGCCATGTGGCAGAAAAGAAAAACCCATTTTTCAGGGGAAGAATTCAAGCAGGCTGCAGAAGTTTGCATAAGTAAAGAGGAGCCAAGTACTAACAGCCAAGACAATGGACAAGAGGTCTTGAAGGCATTTCAGAGACTTTGGCAGCCCCTTCCATCACAGGCCCAGAGGCATAGCAGGACTGAATGGTTTTGTGGGACAGGCCCTGGGCCCCACTACCCTGTACAACCTTGGGACACTGCTCCCTCCATCCCAGTCACTCCAGCTCCAGCCATGGATCAAAGGGGACCAGGAACAGCTTGGGCCTCTGCTTCAGAGGGTGCAAGCTGTAAGCCTTGGTGACTTCCATGTGGCGTTAAGCCTTCAGATGCACAGAATATAAGAGTTGAGTCTTGGGAGCTTCTGCCTAGACTTCAGAGGATGCATAGAAAAGCCTTGATGTCCAGACAGAAGCCTGTTGCAGAGGCATAGCCCTCATGGAGAACGTCTACTAGGGCAGTGCAGAGGAGAAATGTGGGGTTGGAGCCCCCACAGAGTCCCCACTGGGGCATTGCCTAGTGGAGCTGTGAGAAGAAGGCCACCATTCTCCAGACCTCTGAATAGTAGAGCTACGGACAGCTCGCACCCTGAGCCTGGAAAAGCTTCAGGCACTCAATGCCAGCCCTTGAGAGCAGCTGAAAGGGATGAACTCTGCAAAGTCACAGGGGTGGAGCTGCACAAGGCTTTGGGGGACCCCTTCCACCAGTGTATCTTGGATGTGAGACATGGAGTCAAAGGAGATTATTTTGGGGCTTTAAGATGTAATGACTGCCCTGCTGGGTTTTGGACTTACATGGGGCCTGTGGTCCCTTTATTTTGGCCAATTTCTCCCTTATGGAACAGGAGTATTTACCCAATGCCTATATTGGGAGTGACTAACTTGTTTTTTATTTTACAGGCTCGTAGGTGGAAGGGACTTGCTTTGTCTTGGATGAGACTGTGGACTTTTGAGTTAATGCCGGAATGAGTTAAGACTTTGAGGGACTGTTGGGAGGGCATGATTGTATTTTGAAATGTGAGAAGGACATGAGATTTGGGAGGGGCCAGGGGCAGAATGATTTGGTTTGGATCTGTGTCTCCACCCAAATCTCATGTCAAATTGTAATCCCCAGTGTTGGAGGTGGGGCCTGGTGGGAGGTGATTGGGGCATAGGGGTGGATCCTTCATGATTGGTTTAGCATCATTCCCTTGGTGCTATTCTCTTGATAAGAGTTCTAATGAAATCTGGTTGTTTAGAAGTGTGAGGCGTCTCCCCAACCCCCACTGCACTCCCTTGCTCCTGCTTGGGCCATGTAAGATGAACCTGCTTCTCCTTCACCTCCCACCATGATTGTAAGTTTCCTGAGGCCTCCCCAGAAGCTGAGCAGATGGCCAGCATCATTCTTCCGGTACAGCCTGTGGAACTGTGAGCCAATTAAACCTCTTTTCTTTATAAATTACCCCATCTCAGGTATTTCTTTATAGCAATGCAAGAATGGAATAATACAGGTGTGTATATATGTAAAAAATATCACTGAGCTGTACATTTCAGATTAGTGTACTTTATGTACCTTACTGTGAGTGTGTGTATTTATAGATACTCATATGTATAACAACATAAATTACAAATAGTTTAATATGAAGGCAAAATTCTTTATCAAGGGATGTGAATTCAGTAGTGCTCAGTGAGCACAGTCATCTATTTTCTGTGGGCATCAGGGTGATTCATGTAGTTTTCAATATACTTTGTTACCACAAATTTGTAGAGTAGGTAAGGGCCTATCATGACATTAAAGGTATTATTGTATTCCTGCCACAACTCATTAAAGTATAAAACTTTGTATTTTCTCTAAGATACATTAAGAAAAATTATCTAAAATTTGAAAGTGGATGAAAAAAATGAATGTTGACTTTCAGTGTTGTTGTGGGGATTGTCTAGCAGGCTTCCTCAAGGACTGATTTCCCCCAGGGGAAACTTTGTAACTTTTTTTGATTTGCTGTTAATTATTTGTGGTATGAGGTTCCTAAGACCACCCTCAGGTTCAATAATTTGCTGGAAGGAACCACAGAACTCAGAAAAGCTGTTCTACTAATAGTTATGGTTTATTATAGAAAAAGAATTTAGATTTATTATCCAAGGTAAAAGGACAATATGGGAGAGTCCAAGAGAGAGACCAGGCACAAATTTCTACTTGTTCTCTCTCAGTGGAGTTGTATCGATAGTGCTTAACTTTTCCAGCAGTGATGTGTGACAACACATAAGTAGTATTGTCAACCAGGGAAACTTATCTAAACTTTGAGACCAGGGTTTTGTTGTTGTTGTTGTTGTTTGAGACGGAGTCTCGCTCTGTTGCCCAGGATGGAGTGCAGTGGCATGATCTTGGCTCACTGCAAGCTCTGCCTCCCGGATTCACACCATTCTCCTGCCTTAGCCTCCTGAGTAGCTGGGACTACAGGCGCCCGCCACCACGCCCGGCTAATTTTTTGTATTTTTAGTAAAGACAGGGTTTCACCATGTTAGCCCGGATGGTCTCAATCTCCTGACCTTGTGATCTGCCCGCTTCGGCCTCCCAAAGTGCTGGGATTACAGGCGTGAGCCACCGCGCCCAGCCCTAGATCCAGGGTTTTTATTGGGGGTCAGTCATATAGGCTTGGAGTGCCCACATAGCTGACCTTAGTTACTCAGTCTCTAGCCCTTTGGAGTCAAACTGACATCATGTAGCCACCTCCCTCCCCACCCCCCTTAATAAATCACATTGTTAGCATAAACTGTCTAGTGTAGCCCAAAGCCCCAGATAAGCAAAGACATTCTTCTCAGGAATGACATTCCAAGGGCTTAGAGGTTATCTCCCAATAAGTGGTTAATGGCCAGACCTTTCTTTGGAAGGTGCAGGGTTTGGATTTCCCAGATCAGCTGAGTGAATTGTTTAATAGGGTAATTTACAATTTTGTAAGAGTAGTTGTTGACTAACAGAAAGCTGGTAGTGATGAAAATGATTCTTGTCCAATAACAGTGCAAATGGATCTTTTATTATAGAGATGTAAATTATTAAATCTGGTAGAAAAGATAAACTCAAAAGTTATATAGTTGTATTGCCTTTCAGAAGGCTAAACTGGTTTGGAGCTAAATGAGCAATTTGATCCAAGCATCCTTTCTTTCAGCTGCTGAAATATTTTACTTTCTCCAGTTCTCTTGGTAGTTCTCTTACCATTTTTCCATTTCCATCATTAATGAGATAATTAAAACACTGGTATGTACTCATTTTGTATTTACATAAGAATCATATTTTTGATTTTTTTTTTTTTTTTTTTTTTTGAGACAGAGCTTTGCTCTTATTGCCCAGGCTTGGGGTGCAATGGTGCAATCTCGGCTCACCACAACCTTCGCTTCCCGGGTTTAAGTAATTCTCCTGACTCAGCCTTCCTGAGTAGCTGGGATTATAGGCATGCGCCACCATGCCTGGATAATTTTGTATTTTTAGTAGAAACGGGGTTTCTCCATGTTGGTCAGGCTGGTCTTGAACTCCCAACCTCAGGTGATCTGCCCACCTCGGCCTCCCAAAGTGCTGGGATTACAGGCGTGAGCCACCGTGCCCGGCCTGATTTTTAAAAATTATACTTTGACAGTTTCTTCTCATTTACACCCTCTGATAGGCAGCAACCTTCTTAATTTTCAGCACTGATAGAGATTTCTACTATATCATTTTTTTGGGAATCTGAAGTGAGGGAAGCAGAAAGCTAAAACCTAGTACTCCAAAACTCCTGTCAACCTAAAATAATCAAAAGGTTCAGAATCTAATTTAAAGAGAGTTTATTCAAGCTCAAAGAGTGAGGATGGACTACCCAGAAATACCAACTCCAAAGGAATGGAGTCAGCATTTTGAAGTAGGGAAGTTAAGATTTCATTTATTTAGACAGAGACAGAGATTTTGGTGTGATTACAACACTATTTACACAAGGTTGGTGCATCGTTACAGCAATTTGATTGGTTACAGGCAGTGTTTCCTTTTGGGAAGGGGACATTTACACTTTTTACAGGGGGTGTAATAGTCATGCGTTTTTTGTCATCTGGTCTAAGCAAAGTGAGGCAGCAAAGGGGAAGTGAATCTATGACCAGGGCCATTAATAAAGAAGGCAGGAGGCATTTATCTGTGATGTAGTTGAATTCTCTCTAGTCATTGTGCAGAACAAGAAAAATAAGAAAGTGAGTTAATCTATCTGAGAACGGAAGTTGTAACCATGTGTGACTCAGATCATAGTCACATCTCACTCAGGGCTTAATGTGTTCTTGGAGGTGGGAGTTCCAATAGCTTTTAAATTTTATTTATCTCCACGCCCTGAAAATCCCTGTTGCAGACATCTCTTATTTTGTCTGCTTCTTGGGGCAACCTATTCCTGGTGATTCAGGCAGGATTGTAGTTCCTTATGATTCCTTTCTCCTTAGCGCTCCTCTTGTTCCACTCACTCCTACCCTCTTGCCTTTCCTTCCCCCTCCCGCTGTCTCTCTCATTCCTCTCTTTCTTCTTCTCTGCACAGGGATGAGTTTATGTCTCAGGCCCTTCCACTCAGTCTGCCCCAGGCCATCACCATTGGTTCCAGCATGATGCATGTTGGCCAATCAGAGTTCTTCCCAGGATTACTTCCTTGACAGAGCTATTACCAAAGACTCTCACTCTCTTCTGGGTTCCTAATCTGAGAGAAGGAGAGTGTTGCTGAGAGCGATCATGCCTGCTGTCTGGAGACAGCTAGTCCAAGCGAGGGGGAAAAACAGTCACAAGTTGTAAACACACTGTATGAGCCCTAGTTCTAGCTGCTTACAGCCACTTTACCCCTGCACTTCTTTGTTTCCAGTTCTGTGACAAAGTGAATTCACTATTTCTGCTTAAACTAGTCTGAATTGCATTTCTGTTACTAGGAACTAATAACATCCTGATGGAAAAATTGCTATGTGGAAGTGGGGCATAACAAGTGAATACTCCTGAAAGTTAGAATCGACTGAGTTAATTTGGGTGAAGCATAATGAGAAACACAGTCCTCACTGGGAGTCTGGATGTCTTTTCCACTATTTTATAAAAACTCATATTTTTTAAATACGAGGTTCAACTCATATTTTTTCCAAATATGAGCAAATATTTTAATTAAACATAAAGAGAAAAAAAACAGACTTTTAAAAGTATGCAGAAAAGGATAATTAACATTGGATCCCTTGTAAAAATGGAACCTCAGGGAGTCTAACAAAAATGCACCTTTGGCTAACTTTTGCTTTTTAAAGTTCCTTGTTTGACTTCACCTCCCAGTGCACAGGAAATGACAGCTTCTGGGAGACACGTGGAGTTGCAGGAGTCCCCAGGAGCATCAAAGGGTTCAGGGGTTGTATTCTAGCAGTTTCTTTCTTTTCTTTTTTCTTCTTTCTTTTTTTTTTTTGAGTTGGAGTTTCACTCTTGTTCCCCAAACTGGAGTGCAATGGCGTGATCTCGGCTCACTGCAACCTCCACCTCCCGGGTTCAAGCCGTTCTCCTGCCTCAGCCTCCCGATTAGCTGGAATTACAGGCATGTGCCACCACGCCCAGCTGTTTGTTTGTATTTTTAGTAGAAAGGGGGTTTCACCATGTTAGCTAGGCTTGTCTCGAACTCCTGACCTCAGATGATCCACCTGCCTCGGCCTCCCAAAGTGTTGGGATTACAGGTGAGCCACCGCACCCGGCTCTAGCAGTTTCTTGATCTTCTCTTTCCTGGTCTCACTTTCATCTCGTGCTATCATCAAGGAGTGTGAGTAGCCTATGGAGACCTGCTTTGAAAAGATGCCATCCAGAGTCTTCACCTCTTGGGCTGCAGTGGAAGACTTGGGCTCATGGTCCCTGAATCCCAATTACCTAAAGGTTGGTTATGGCCCCCAGCTGATGGTGCTCTCATTGGCGGCCACAATGATGCTCCTCTTCCCACAAGCCAGGCTCCGGATTCTGCAGCTGCAGAGGTCCTGCACTGCTTTCAGGTACGTGGAAGATTAATGGGAGATATTGGGCTCCCCAGAAAAAGAGACTACCAACTTCACAGACAGCAAAGGAGCAGGTGTAACCAACATGGATCTGGGATGCCCCACACCCAAGGAAGTCAGACTCCAACTTCACCAAGCAGGGACCATCTCATCCTTCTGCTCCGAGTGGCCCAGCCAACCATAGCCACCAAAGCCCCAGGAGAAGACTTATTTCTTGGAGTCCAAAATTAATGTGTGGTTAGCATCACAGGCCACGTCTTACACAACTGTTACTGGCTGGTGGGTTCTTGACCCTCAGTAAATAGAAATAGACCAAGAATCTGAGATGGGTTTGAGCAAGGCAGTTTATTAGAGCTCTCAGCTTGAGCAGAAGGGGAGGTAGCAACAGGAAGAGACCTGCAGCTAGCTCTCTGACAGCAGGTTAGTTTGGGGTTTCATTTGCTTTGGAGCTCCTCCATGTGACATTGCATGTTTAGGGTGGTCTGGCAGTTGCACCTATGCAGTCTCTGGACATGCTTCTTCATGTGATGCATGTCTCATTAGCATCTTAAATCTCCACCCAGGGGTGTGATTTTTACTACTGAAATGAAGCAAAGGCCAGGTTAGGACAGGCTAGGACATTACTGGGCAAGTGCATTGGGGAGCATCTTTTGCAAAGTGCCCACTGTTAGCCAAGATGCTTGTGCTCAGAGTACTCTGTCTCAGATTTGATTGGTCTATTTTTGTGAAAGGAAACGTTTGTGGTTGCGTGGCTGCAAGTTTGATGTAGCTTTAGTCAGTACAGAATGTAAGGAAAATGGGGAGGGGTCCCTGCCCTGCTCTGGGGGTCTCACAACCACCTTTGGTACAGGCAGAATCTGCCCATCTTTCATTCTCAGTGAAGGTGGGCCACTCATCGTGGCACCGGCACCAGCTCGCAGCCTTACACTATTCACTGTGCCTGGGTCCCAGCTGACCACATTGAGGGCACACGAAGGAACAGAGGTCTCCTTTGCCGCCCGTTATACAAAATTCATTTCCACTGGCCATTCTGGTAATTGGCTGCCCGCACATGATCTGTGCGGTGCTGGGGATGCTCCTGCGTGGTTGCTGAGACTGAGCTGCCCCATCTTGTTCTCCCCAAACGCAAACACAGAGCCCGTTTCCGTTTCCGTCAAGGCCCAGGTGAGGTTCCGCCCACACGCTGCCTACACACTCACTTCCAGGCAGAGACCCGCAATGATTCTGGGGGCTTCCATTCTCTTCGTGTCGCCAGGTCCCAGCTGCCCCTTCTCATTTTGACCCCAGCTCCGCAGCTTCCATTGTGTGGTGATGAGGATACTGTGTGCAGCACACAAACCCGAGACCGCTGTCTGCGCCAGGACCCCGCCAGGCACCCACATCTGTGGGGCCCCCACAAATTCTGACCGAGATTGCAGTAAGCAGCTTGCTGTTTAGGCACTTCTTTTCCACCCATCGAGTCCTAGTTGGTTGACCCTGAAATCAAAAGCTGCCCCCTTGCACTTCGACCCTTGAAGTCTGATGCGCTCCTTGGTGTGCTCAGGCTCCGCTCCTTGGTGTGCTCAGGCTCCGCGACGACCGCGGCCCCTCCAGGCACCTTGTTCACATACGCAGCCAGCCACGCTGTGTCCTTGCCTGCGCCAGGGCTCCATGGAGCGGCCACAGCGCTTGGGCTTCCTGCCCGCACGCTGGGATCTCCGCGCTTCCCGGGCCGCCTGAGGCCCCTGTGGTTACCGAAGCCCGGTTCCTTCCAGGCTACTGCCCAGTCTTCATCCTGGGCTTGTCTCTGCTGGTTGGAGTTAGGAGAAACCAAAGAGAAAAAGGAAGAGAAGTAACTGTTAAAAAAAAAAAAAAAAGACGGATAAGAGGGCTTTCCCCCAACAACCCCGTCCCTTCCTCTCGTCCCCAGCACTCCCCAGCACTCCCTACCAGACCAAGGCTCCAGCCCATTCACCAGATTCACTTAAAGTGTAACTTATATTTTGGAACTTGGACCATGTGTCTGCCAAGGCTCAGGCTTTGGTGCTGAGTTAGAAGATTGTGCTGGATGCTTCCTGTGACCTTCGTGAAGTCCTTCATAAAGGAACCAAGTTTTGGTTCAAGCCTGGAGTGCAGAAGGCAAAGAGGGAAGAGAATGTGGCCTTATTAAGAAAGTCTGATCTGCTTTGAGCTGAATCAGGCAAGCACGTGCTGTGCAAAAGGAGAATTTTGCCCCAAGCTAGGCAGTTAGTACATCCAGGGAGGGCAGCCGGAGCTCAAGCCGAGATCCTGAAGAATCCAAACAGGGAAGCCAGGGGGATAGCTCCTGCCGGAGGAGCTATGACCCAACAGAAAAAGCCTTTTACCAAAATGCCCTTTAGATGAGAGAGTAAGCCTATTAGCTGGGCATCACCCTCTCATCCTGTTTCTCATGAATGAGAGGCAGCGACTAGGGTGGAAGAAGCTAAAGTGAGAATTTGGGGATTTCATGTGTAGAGACAGAAACATTAAGGCTACTATTCGGATTCAGGAAGGATTCTGATTCAAGAAGAAGACATTGAAGTTATCAGCAGAAGCCTGACATTTTGAGAGTTCTGAGAAATGCCAAGTCTTGGAAATATGAGTTTGTTCATCTTTGTCAATCCCTATGACTGTGGCCTCAGAGTGCACACACCTCAAAGTGTTGAAGGCTGAAGACAGGGGATCATTGCCTATGTCCCTCTAATGGCCTCTCCTGGTGCTGTGTCATTACTGTGGACGGAATGACAGTGCCTGAGGGCCTGAGGGAGGCCTTCTTGGAGAACTGTCAGGGATAAGAAATGTTTTTTTTCCTTTCATGTGGGTAATGTGTGGATGTTATAACAAGGTTTAAGGGTGGCACATCTCATGCGTGCACATGATCACTCAGTCATCACGCTCATGAACTACAAAAAGATCAAGAAACATTCCCCTTTTTTTTTTTTGTTGAGTGGCGTTTCACTGTGTTGCCCAGGCTGGAGTGCAGTGGCACAATCTCGGCTCACTGCAACCTCTGCCTCCCAGGTTCAAGTGATTCCCCTGCCTCAGCCTTCCAAGTAGCTGGGATTACAGGGATATGCCACCATGCCCAGCTTATTATTATTATTTTTTTTTACTTAGTAGAGACAGGGTTTCACCATGTTGGTCAGGCTGGTCTCGAACTCCTGACCTCATATGATCCACCAGCTTCGGCCTCCCAAAGTGCTGGGATTAAAGGCGTGAGCCATTGCACCCGGCCAAGAAACAGTCTTATCAAGAAACACTGCAGATCCAGAAACATTCTGTGCACTGGGGCAGGATGTCCTTGCCGCTCCAGCCCGGTATGTTTCTGTGGACCAGTGAGCATGGCATGCCATGGGTCTCCTCTCCTTTTTCAGGCAGGTTGCATCACTATTAATGGATGTTTCTGCATAGGTGATCAGAGGCCATTGATAAGAAAAATTGATTTGGATTAGCAAACATCTCTTTGGGGTTGCATAAGTCCCCAAAAGATCAAGATTATTGGTTGTCAATACTTGGGCTCAGCAAAGCATTGATTTGGCAAGGCCATTTTTACAGCCGATGTTAACTGGAGAGGCAGGAAATCTTTACTGAGGGATGGTGTGTTCGTTTGTAAAACTGCTATAACTAAGTACCACAAACTGGGTGGCTTAAAGAACAGAACTGTAGTGTTTCACAGTCCTGAAGGCTAGACGTCTGAGATAGAGGTGTTGGCAATGTTGATTCCCTCTGAGGGCTGAGTTGAAACTGTTCCATGCCTTTTGCCTAGTTTCTTGTAGTTGTTGGTAATCTTTGTCATTTCTTACCTTGTAGAAGCATCACCCTGATCTCTGTTTTCGTCTTCACATGACATTCACCCTGTGTGTTGTCTGTGTCCAAATTTCCCTTTTTTATGAGGACACAGTCTCACTGGTTTAGGGTTCACCTTACTCCACCCTACCCCAGTATGATCTCATCTTAACTAATTACATATGCAGTGACCCTATTTTATTTATTTTGAAGAGATGAGGTCTTCCTCTTTCACCCAAGCTAGAGTGCAGTGGCATGATCATAGCTCACTTCAGCTTCAAACTCCTGGGCTCACACAGTCCTCCTGCCTCAGCCACCCAAGTAGCTGGGTGCTATGTGTGTGCACAACCAGCCATGTATACACAACCATATCCAGCTAATTTTAAAATTTTTGTAGAGATAAGGTCTCACTCTGTTGACCAGGGTGGTCTTGAACTCCTGGCCTCAAGTGATCCTTCCACCTTAGACTCTCAAATAGCTGAGATTACAGGCATGAGCCACCACACCTGGCCCTATTTTTATATAAGATCACATTCTGAGGTACTGGGGTCTGAGCTTTAACATATGAATTTTGAGAGGACACAGTTCAACCCATAACAGATGGGAAGCTTGAGAGGGGTGACAGTGGAGGGAGAAGGAACATGCAGAAGCTTCCATCAGACTGTTGTTCTTTCCTGACCTTCCTACTTTCTGTCTCCAGATCTTTTTTCTCCATCTCTGTTATGACTAAGAGAGGATTTCTCTCCTCCAATTTTTAGGAATACCTTTTCACTGACAAGTGTTGGGAGTCTTTTCCAACGCCTGTCTTTTAAAAATGCTTTGATAGGTGTTGTTTCCATTCTCATCTCCACACTAATACCCTCGAAGTATTTTGAAGGACTTTGACAACAGGGACCAGGACTCAAGTTTCTGCTCTTTAATAATGGTACCCCCTTTTTCTTCTTCCTTCCTTCCTTCCTCCCTCCCTCTCTTCCTTCCTTCTTTCTTTCCCTCCTTTTTGTTTTTTTTTTTGAGACGGAGTCTTGCTCTGTCGCCCAGGCTGGAGTGCGGTGGCACGATCTCAGCTCACTGCAATCTCCGCCTCCTGGGTTCGCGCCATTCTCCTGCCTCAGCCTCCCGAGTAGCTGGGACTACAGGTGCCCGCTACCACATCCAGCTAATTTTTTGTATTTTTAGTAGAGATGGGGTTTCACCGTGTTAGCCAGGATGGGTTCGATCTCCTGACCTCGTGATCTGCCCGCCTCGGCCTCCCAAAGTGCTGGGATTGCAGGCATGAGCCACTGTGCCCGGCTCCCTCCTTCTTTTTCTTTCCCCTTTCTTCCTTCCTTCCTTCCCTCCTTCTTTTTCTTTCCCCTCCCTCCCTTCCTCCCTCCCTTCCTTCCTTCCTTTCTTTTCCCCTTCCTTCCTTCCTTCCCTTTTCCCCTTCCTTCCTTCTTTCCTTTTTTTTGAAACAGAATCTCACTCTGTCACCCAGGCTCGAGTGCAGTGGCAAAATCTTGGCTCACTGCAACCTCTGCCTCCCCAACCCAAGTGATCCTCCCACAGCAGCCTCCTGAGTAGCTGGGACTACAGGTGTGTGCCACCATTCCTGGCTAATTTTTTTGTTTGTTTTTGGTTTTTTTTGGTAGAGATGGAGTTTCACCATGTTGTTCCAGGCTGGTCTTGAACTCCTGGGCTCATGTCATCCACCTGCCTTGGCCTCTCAAATTGCTGGGATTATAGGCATGAGCCACCGCACCCCCTTTTGTTTCCTCTCTTC
Organism: Pongo abelii; assembly: GCF_028885655.2. Lineage (NCBI taxonomy): Eukaryota > Metazoa > Chordata > Mammalia > Primates > Hominidae > Pongo > Pongo abelii. The sequence goes on along the minus strand of NC_071991.2, from coordinate 135,503,518 downwards.
CCAGTGCTAAATGTACAGCAGGAATTAAATCAAAGTCCTTTTAATTAACTGGCTTCAGATGATTCTTCCCCTGCCCCAACCTTAGAAACAGAATGGAGATTCATGTGATGAAACAAATCATTATACTTTATTATTTCTTGTGAACAAAATATTTTCCAGAGGTCAGTGTTGTAAGTAATAATATTGGAATCAGTGAAAACAATCAGTATAGACCAAATTTTTTAAAATGATAATTTCTCAGAAATATATATCTTGAGGTCATTGAACATTATCTATAAGACTGATCTTGGGAAAACATAATTTTGAAGAACTCTCTCATCCTATGACAGTGACCTAATGTGAATGAATAAAATCTATTTCTGTAGTTGAATTGAAAATAGATATATCTCTATTGCTGAATCCTAATAATCTTATTTACTCTTTAAATTGTACATACAGTAAAATTACCAGAGTTCTTTTGAACTTGCTACTTTCTCAAAATTCATATAAAATTCTCAAAATTCATATAAGCCATCCAAGTAACACTATTAAAGTCTTAAGTACAATAATCTTATAAAGCACCTTGTTTCAATATATCTCCCAAGTTAAGAAGAAAAGCCAATATATGGCTTCTCTTACTATTTTACAAGGCAGGGTTTTATTTGTGTATGTTGGTTGTTTCAAGCCTTTTCACGTAATAGTGGTTCTATAATCAATGTAAGCAAGATTGATGGTAAGATGTGTAAGTATGGATCAGCAGCCATGTTGAGATTCAGGCTCTCTAAGGATGCAAGAGAGATCCAGTTAAGTTTTCATTCTTCAAGTTGGATAAAAACTAAACAGACATACATTGGATGGAAACATCATGATGGCTTTGTTGACCACTATGGTGTTTAGCTCTATTTTAAGACTTTTCTACATGTAGCCCTCTCAACTCAAGGTGCAGCAAATCACTTCCTTGTTAATAATGCATGTGTGGGTCTTATCTTGGCTGTGTCTGTTTTATAACCAATGGTCCAAAGCCTCAAGGCCACTGCCAGCACGCTGCCACATGCACTTTGTTGTCCTGTTAACCCTTAAAGAACTCAGATTACCAGCGCTACTACCCAGATTCATGAATTACTTGTTGTCATATGTTGCCTTTGATGTCTTTTCCGAAGTCTAATTTTTTTCCTCTCTGGAACCTAGAAGATACTGATCTGAAAAAATTAGTTGATAATTTCCTAAGTGTTATTTCAACAGATTTTAATATTTTTACTTCAGTGTGACTGAGTCAAAGTCACTTACACTACACAAACATTAAACACGTTTCCATCATTATTTCTTCTCAGGACGGTAAAACCCTCTTCACTTTCACATGCAGGGGACTACCCATCGCACCGTCTTGGCACTCATGGGAGTGAAAAATCTGTTCAGGAACTCCCTGCAGTCAGTATTCATCGTGAAATGGGTATTCAGGATGATCGCGCCACCTGCCAAAACAATTCCCCCACAGAAAAAAGTTCACTCAAAAATTGCACAGCTGTATGTTTCACTAGCATCCTTTGAGAATTTCACTGACCACTACCCCTCTCTCCTATTCATTCCTCTGCTGTTTCTTACCTACTCTCCTCTTCTGTTTTCCCTCAAGCCAGCACCTTTTCCTGAAGCTCTGGACAGCCTCCTGAATGTGAGTGTGTTGAGGGAAGGTTGGTGGCCACCTTATCAACATTTTACTCAGAACAGAATCCCCAGTGGTGAATCATGTCTTAGGCATGTCATGTGCACATGCCTCTTCCCTACTTCTTCCCCGTTTCTGTTCCCTTGATGCTGGCTGCCTCCTTCTCCAATCCACTACATAGGCATTTCTCTTCAAAACTCTTATTACCAGTGTCACCTTCTGCTGATCAGCATTTTTTTCTTCTTTTTTTTTTACAGATGGAATCTCACTCTGTCACTCAGGTTGGAGTGCAGTGATCATAGCTCACCACAGCCTCAAACTCCTGGGCTCCCAAGCAAGCCTCCTGCCTCAGCCTCCCAAGTAGCTGGGATTATAGGTATGTGCCACCACGGTTGCCCAAGCTGAACTCCTGGGCTGAAGCAGTCCCCCTGTCTTGGCCTCCCAAAGTGCTGGGACTATAGGGTGTGAGCCACCACACCCAGTCTCATTAGCATTTTTACTTGCCCCTCTCACTAGACCTCCTGCGTGGTAAGAGTTTGAGATCTAGAAAGGTGATGAGTAGCACAATAAGTTTCCTGGATGATTATGACGATGATGATGGCAGTGAATTTAGCTCTTAAATAACGATGATGAAATGGTCTGTAAAATGTCTGGAATGTGTGTGTTCCTGATTTAGTTTTCTGCATGTACTGTAAATTAAAACGGAAAATATTAAGATTTTCAGATGTTAAAAATCAACTTGATAAAAGCTGAAAAAAATCATGGTCCAGTATCTCTAAATGATACAGTATTTGTTATTAATGGGGCCTAATTCTTGTTTCACCTTGTTGATTTTTCTAGTTATTTCCTGGTAAGAGTTATTTTTTTTCCCCTAAGTTGCTAGAATTGCTTTTAAATATGTCGGATGTCAAACTGAATAATGTCACCAACTGTCTGTAAAACAATTAGTACATTGGTGGGTTGATTATACTGTTTTTGTTTGTTTGGTTTTTGTTTTGTTTTGAGACAGGGCCTTTCTCTGTCTACCAGGCTGGAGTGTAGTCATAGCTCACTCAAAGTCTTGGGTCCAAGTGATCCTCCCACCTCAGCCTCCTGAGTAGCTAGTACTACAGGTGCATGCCACCACGATGGCTTATTTTTAAATTTTTTGTAGAGATGGGGTCTTGCTATGTTGTTCAGGCTGGTGTGGAACTCCTGGCATCAAGTGATTCTCCTATCTTAGCCTCCCAGAGTGCTGGAATTACAGGTGTGAGACACTGCACCTGGCTTCTCTTCTTAACTTAATGATATACTATTGATTCAATAGAAGTCATTTATCTTCAAGAGCTATTAATTAACCTATAACTGTTAGTTCTGGGAAAGTGTTATTTATGTGTTTATGTTTACTCTTTTGTTACTCTTTTGTTCTTGAGGCTGGGTGGTGGTGCCTTTTGATGTCAAACAATTTTCCCCCTGAAAAATTTCCATTAGGAAGTTGTTTTATTAATTCAGAAATTCAATATTAATCCAGTCAGTGTACTTTCTGACCCATGAAAAACAGTGGGATCGATAAAGTAACTGTCCAAACTATATGAATCATCTTAGCATTTTCTGAATGCTCACTTAAAGATTCAAGACGAAGATGACTATTCAGGTGATTTGAAGAACTGGAAACATTAATAGAGAATGATTAAGAAGAAAAAAATGCATGTGTGTGTATATGAGTATATATATGTATATGTGTGTGTATATCTATACACACATATATAGAACCTATATTCTTTTTTCTTTTTTTTTTTTGAGTTGGAGTTTTTCTCTTGTTGCCCAGGCTGGAGTGCAATGGCGTGATCTCGGCTCACTGCAACCTCTGCCAACTGGGTTCAAGCGATTCTCGTGCCTCAGCCTCCTGAGTAGCTGGGATTACAGGCAAGTGCCACCACACCCAGCTAATTTTTGTATTTTTAGTAGAGACGGGGTTTCTCCATGTTGACCAGGCTGGTCTCTAACTCCCAACCTAAGGTGATCCGCCCACCTTGGCCTCCCAAAGTATAGGCGTAAGCCACCACGCCTGGCCAAAACTATATTCTTTTTTAAAGGGCCTGTAATATTTAGAGAATAAAGAGCTACTTCAGTTGGTTAGCTGAACTTGACATTTTGAAGGAGTATATGGAATTTTGCTTGTAGGAAGTCAGCTAATAGGTAGAGCTAGAAACTAAAATCTTATAGGCAAGAAAGTATTTATCTAAAAGTCTAAGTTCTTGGTTTCAATCTAGTACTCTTTCTACAACATTATCATGCCTCTCTCAGAATTTTTTTTTATAACTTTGCTTTAATTTGTTCATCACTTTGATTTTTAGGAATAAATAAATAAGTTGTTTCAACATTTGTGCTGCTGTTGTTTTAGCATATGTACATGATGAATTAATTCTCCTAAGGTTCCTTAGCCCGCATGCCTTCACCTAAGTCACGTAATGTCACAGATGTCAGGGCTCTTCTTTTCAGTGAGATTGTAGGGTTGTGGAAAGCCCTGTAGTGGATGTATTTCCCTCAGGCATGTTAACATTCAGAATATGTGGCCCACCGTGCTTTGCCCTGGTGCTATGGACATAGGTCAGGGTTCATATGAGCCTTGTTGCTTGACACATGACTATTCAATACCACTGGCCAGTACCCATTAATGATCCCCAGAACTTACATGAGCAATTGCACAAAGCGGATATTTTTATTCAAGGCTTCAATGTCCTTCATTTCTTCTTCAGTGAGAGAAAAGTCAAAGATCTGAAATAACGGAAATAATAGAACATTTTTGAAGGTCAAGTTTGGGATCAGAAAGTGGGGCCACCAGTGGGAGCCTTTCAAAGATGTATGAATATCTCTGCAAATGTCTAAGAGGAGTCAGGCTGGTGTTGGGGGGCTACCCACTGAGGTGGAGCTGGATACTCTGTTCTGCCATTTGTTTTTGAGATGGTCTTTCTGGGGACATCTTATAAGAAATTCCAAATGCTCTGAAACCACAAATGTTAATGAAATCTCCTAAAATTTCAAATGTGAAGAATTCTTATTTCTGTATGAAATGCTGGGCTTTTGATTCTGAACTACTGTCTTATACTTAAAAAATTCTGAGTCTCCAAATATGATTTTTTTTTTTTTTTTGAGACAGGGTCTTACTCTGTCACCCAGGCTGGAGTGCTGTGGCATCATCTTGGCTCACTGCAACTTCCACCTCCTGGGTTCAAGCTATTCTCATGCCTCAGTTTCCCAAGTAGCTGGGACTACAGACACGTTTCACCATGCCTGGCTAATTTTTGCATTTTTTGTAGAGATGGGGTTTCACCATGCTGCCCAGGCTGGTCTCAAACTCCTGAACTCAAGCGATCCTCCCACCTCAGCCTCCCAAAGTGCTGCAATTACACTCACCATGCCCGGCCTCACCACGCCCAGCCTAAATTTGCTTTTTTAAAAAACTTTTAATTTGCTTTGTTTTAAACTTTTAATTTGCTATGTTGAAATCCTTTCTCTCATCATTTTTGATGTCTCTTCTACCTTTTTATTCTAATTACATTTTCATTGTTTTATTTTTCTTAGATTTTATACTTTATTTATATTCTGGTTTTATAATTGTCCCTTATTAACATTTATATATTTTATTTTCACTTCCTTTTATTTTTAACATTTGGGTTATCTGTATATAACCTATCTTCTCTTTATTATTTTATCTTTCCTTTAACTTTTATTTTAATATATTTGATGATTAATAGATTTTAATTATATAAGTAGTACATAAATATATGCTTTTTGCAAAGAAATGAAACACTGTAGAAGTACGTAGACCTATACGGAATAAATAACGAAAATCTTGTCACTCATCACCCCATTCTTATTTCCCTTCCCAGATATTCCTCCCAAATACTACACACATTAAGAGGAAAATGCAGTAATTGGACCATATCTTTATGATTCTACAAGTTTCCTTTATTCACATAATATCTTAGTGACTCCACTGATAGTTCTATCACAATATGAAACCTGATTTTATTCATTTAGCCATGGTATTCATTGTGTAGATGGTACACGATTTACTTAATTATCCCTCCATGGATTCTTTCCAAGTACTCTTTTCAGGGAACCATTTTCTTTTATGATTTATTATCCAATTATTGGCATTTATGAGACTACATAAGGAATCAAAAATTTGCACAATATAAAAATGAATGAATCATCTATGAAATGAATCCTTACCCAGACTTCTTTTTTGCTAAACACTAGTCCTGTCCTTTAAGTCTTGGTGGGTCAGCCTCTTATCCAGTAAATATACGGCATAATCTAATGGCAAAGTGAGGTTGCAAATCTTGCAAAGATGCAGGATTTTATGAAATCAAAGAAAGTGATCTTGGAGATTTGTTCTAATTATAGGTATGATCTTTTTCGAAGAAGAATCCTGTACAGTTAAAAATCTACTTTGATAGATATGTCAAAAGAGTGTGACTTGAAAAAAAAATTAAAGAATTAAAAATCTCCTTCAGGTAAAGCCCTCCAAAATTTTTGTGAGAATTATTCTCTTTATGAACATTCTGCAAAACTTTTGTGAAATAGAGGATGTCATGCTGTGTTATGTAATTTTGTCAAGCATATTTAAAAAAATTCAACACTGATTCACTGTTTCTTCGGAGTTAATAAACGTGCAATCGTAACCTACATTTTGTTGAGAATAAAAGTGAACTTACTTTCATAACCTTTGGTTTCGATCTTAATATAAGCTTTCAAATTCACCCTCTCTACATTATTTCTGTGTCATGTTTTTTCTTGTTGTATGTGGATTGATTTTCAGTGGTCTTTTTTTCTCCCATGGCACAAATTATCCTAAGTGAATGAGGATCTCATATTACAAAACTGAGCTCCTGACAGTTCCTCTCAAACTGCTTCCCCTACAGTTTTCCCTTTCAGTAAATGTTTGAAGAAGGAGAGATTGTTAACTGTATCAGATGTGGTTGAAAGACCAACTGGGACAAGGATTGAGAATTACTGGATTTAGCAATGTGGAGGTCACTGGTAACTTTGACAAGGGCTGTTCCAGTGGGATGGTCAGGGTAAAAGTTTGGTTTGAATGGCTTCAAGAGATAGTGGGGGAAGGGAATGGGAAGCAGCGAGAACAACTTCTCTTTCAAGATGTTTGAAACAGAAAGAGAGAAGTGGATAATACTTGGAGAGGAAAGTGAGTCTAGGTTGGATTTTATTTTTTAAGATAGGAGGTTACTACATATGTGAATGTTGGTGGGAGTTACACAGTAGAGAGGAACAATTGCTAGTGTAGGAAAGAGAGGGGGATGTTTGAAATTGAGGCTTTGGAGGATTTATTAGGAAGTTGTTTATTGCAATTTCCAAGGGATAGCCATGGGAATTAGTGGCTGAAATATATAGAACAAGATTCTTATGGGAGAGGAAGTCAAAGAGCTGTCAGGTAAGGGCGGAGAACGACTGGTGTGGATGCTGAATTCACTAAGAATTATGAGAGGAAGAGTGTTGGAGAAAGTGAAAGTGAGCCCAGAGATAACATCTTCAAAGAATGGAGGCCAATGGATGATGGCAAGAAAGCTGGACCACACCTGGTATAATTTCATTTTTTTTTAATTTTAACTTTTAAAATATGCTGGCTCCATATTAGCTTTCTTCATTTTTACCTTTAATTTTATCTAGTTTTTAAACTCATGGTTTTTTGTTTGTTTTGAGACAAAGTTTCACCCTTGTCATCCGGGCTGGAGTGCTATGGTGCGATCTTAGCTCACTGCAACCTCTGCATCCCTAGTTCAAGCGATTCTCCTGCCTCAGCCTCCTGAGTAGCTGGGATTACAGGCGCCCATGACCACACCCGGCTAATTTTTGTATTTTTAGTAGAGAAGGGTTTTGCCATGTTGGCCAAGCTGGTCTCGAACTCCAGACCTCAGGTGATCCACCCGCCTCAGCCTCCCAAGGTGCTGGGATTACAGGAGTGAGCCACTGCGCCCAGCCTAAACTGGTGGTTTAACTTTTTTTATTTTAAAGCAATGGGATCTCGCTTTGTTGCCCAGGCTGCTCTCAAACTCCTGGCCTCGAGCAATCTTCCTGCCTTGGCCTCCCAAAATGCTGGGATTACAGGTGTGAACCACGGTGCCCAGTCTTAACTTTTTATTACATAATTTTTATTTTCTTTTGCTCTTTTTTCATCAAAATATTTATTTTTCCTTTATTCTTTATGTTTTATTGATCTTTGCCATTCTTTAAAAATATTTCTAACAGTTTATTTTACCTTCATTCTAAGAGAGCATAATTTTTTATTTTGTTGTTTCTTGCTTTCATACCCAGCAAAATTCATGGTTATTGGGTGAGTCTATTCCCTAAAGAGTGAGAATTGGCTGTGATTTTGTGATTTTCATTCTCATATTGCTTCTAAATCTGTATCCGTTTTATATTTTCTTGGAATATGTGACCTCTGAGTTCCATTCTTTTATTATCAAGGCTATGGAAACATATGGAATATAACATAATTAGTTACAATGAAAATTTCAAGGAGAGTGGCATTTTCTCTGGTACAAAATTACAATTTGCTAGATGCTATAAAGTCCAAATGCTTTCCATTGCAAAGGTCACTTGTAACACTCTCATAATTTTTGAACAGCAAAATTTTCAGTCCTCAAAAAGTCCATCAAAGTGTGTTTTAATCTTCAATGAACCTACACATTAGTCATGCAGTTGATCTCTTTCTAAGATTGTGGAAAAGAGTGTCAACCACTTTTTAGCATGAGGCATTTTGGCAAATGTTATCGTCAGGAGTTGATGTAACTATTTAGCATCTTTTCGTCTTTTTTCTTTTTATGAACTTTCCTTCCCCCTTCTAGTGGAGCTGTCTGTTAACTTCTTCAGCACAGGAATAGGGATATAGTCCTGGGGGCCAATCAGGGTATCCTACTCAGTGGCCACAGTGGGTAATATGAGGGTGACCTACAAGAGCTAATCAGGGATTGATAGAGACCCTGATAGAAGACTTTGTTTCTGATCATCTTCACTCTTCACTGAGTATGAGTAATTGATTATCCTGGAGCTGTTAGGAATTGTCTGTGCCACCATCTGGGTGGAGAGAAAGGAGGGAGAGAGAGAGAGAGAGAGAACTAAATCTTTTTATAAATCGTTTGAGTACCTGTGTCTAGCCATTTCTGATCTACTCATGGACTTTCCAGTTATGCAAGCCAAGAAATTATCTTTTATTTTTTTGCTAAAGTTTGAGTTGCATTCTATCATGTAGCAAAAAGCTCTGAAAATCTAATTGTCTAATATTGTGGATATCTTCCTATGTCAGTACTTGTATTTTTTAAATGGCTATATGATATTTCAATGTACAAATATGCCATAGCTTGTTTTATAAAATCCTGTTGAAGATTGTTTTGAGTTTTTAAAAAATTACGAAGAATTCTATAATAAACATCTGTCTGTGTGTGTGTGCATCTATGTATATATGTGCAAATACATCTATAGGATAAGATTGCTGAGTCAATGGATATGTGTATTTGAATTTGTTTAATTTGACAGATAACATTGTATGTTTTTATCATATACAACATGATGTTTTGACATACATATAAATTGTGGAGTGGTTAAATCTAGCTAATTAACAAATGCATTACCTCATATAGTTATCATTTTTGTGGTAAGAGCACATAAGATGTACTCTCTTTATGTTTTTCAAGAATACACTATATCATCATCATTTATAGACACCTTTTTGTACAATAGATCTCTTGACATTTATTCCTTCTGTCTAACTGTAATCACACATTTTTTGACCAACATCTCCTCATAGCACCCTCCCTTCAATAATCTCAGCCTCCGGTAACTACTGTTCTACTCCCTACTTTTATGTGATTAACTTTTTTAGGTTCCACATATAAATAAATCATGTAACATATGCATTTGAATTTTGATGGACATGAAATAATTTAACCTACTCTTCCATATCTCATACAAATTAATGTTTCTAACAATACTGTGTCAAAGCGCCTGTTTCCCCAAATATTACCAAGTATTTTGATTATTTTCTGATATGAAGGGACAACTAGTATCTTTTTATTTATCTTTAATTATGAGTAGGGCTAAATAGGCAATTTACTTTTGAAATGTAAATTAACTAATGGGTAATTAATTAATTTTATATGGCACTTTTCTATGGTTGTATTTACCTAGCAGTTTAGTCTTTAGTAGTAGCAGAATAAGTGAATTACCCCTTTGTCTAGTTCTTTCTTCACCTGGAAGTTACAATGTAAGTCATAGATTACTTATAGAGGGAAATAAAGGCAATTAGCATTCATGAAGTCTAAATGGTCGTCTTCAATAATTTTCAAATTTGTCCTCAACTTTTACCAGAGCCATTAAGAAGGTGGAAAGTTGACTATTATGAATTCCAAATTTTATTCACTCAATTTCTGTTGTGCTGGTAGAGAAGTGAGCAGGTAGTGTCAAGGGTCAGTAGCTAAGGGAAGAGGCTGGGTACAGTGGCTCATGCCTGTAATCCCAGAACTCTGGGAGGTCAAGGTGGAAGGATCGCTTAAAGACAGGAGTTCCAGACTAGCCTGGGCAATATAGCAAGACCCTGTCTCTAAACAAAAAAAAAATTAAAAAAAAAAGAAATAAAAGATAAGGAAAGAGAAAATATAAGAGATCTGGATAGTGTACAAGTAGCAAAGCAATCTCTGAAGTACTAGCAATTGTCTCAAATTGAATGAAAATTAAACCTAGATATGGGCTACACGGGTCAAGGAGCTGGTGTAAAATAAAATATGAGAGCGTTACAGGTTTCCTATTAAGCTGAACACATTCTATAAAAGCAAAAATAGCAAACATACCCATCTTTTCACATTTCCAAAAGCAGTTCTCTTACCTGAAAATTTTCTTTGATCCTTTCAAGATTAAAGCTTTTAGGAATGACAACCACCCCTCGCTGGATGTTGAAACGCAAAACAATTTGAGCTGCTGTCTTATTGTACCTTTTCCCCAATGAGTTTAGAAGTGCATCCTTTAACAAAGGTGGAGAAGAAACATTCACCCTTAAAAATATCAAAACATGCATCATAATTAGTTTGTGTAATGAGAACCAAAGGTTAATAAACCATCCTCCTCCTCTGTCTTCCCATTCACCCAGTCACCTACCAGGACACTGCAGGTCACCTGTAACCAGTTTCTCTGAGTGCAGAGTATGCACTGAATGGAGAGTTACTCTTAGTATGGGAAGATCAAGCAAGGCAAGTTTATGGAGCTGCCTCCTTCAGAGGGTAAATAATATTTTTTGATGAGTCTTATAGAGAGAGCTGGCATATAGGGAAAGGCAGGAAGACTGAAGTGGAAGAAATAGAGACACAACTTTTGAAATCATCTTAAAGTAGAAAAATTTCTACTTAAGTTTATGGAGCGCATCATAGTAGAAGTATCACTATTGAATACAGAGATCAAAAGATTCAAAATTTGCAAAACATGGCCATAGAAACTCCTTTGTCAAATAATAATTAAACTAACTTTTACTGAGCATTCCTATATATCGGGCACTGATAGGCAATTTCATACCTATAATGTAATCAATTTTACAACAGCTCAGTCAGGAAAGTATGAAAAGTTCTAATTCATATATTCAGATAATGACTTGAAGAGGTTGCACAGGCAAACCAAAAGGCATTCCAATCAAATACAGTAGTTCACATGAGCCTCACACTCTACACCAAAGGAAATGCTTCCTAAAGTTTTACTTACCAGACTGGATTCCTACTGGTCCCCAAAGGGCTATATGCAGTAATGACAATGTCATGTTGTTGACAAAATTTCAAGAGTTTTGGCTGGGTGAAATACGGATGGCACTCAACCTATGTGGTTGCATTGGAGAGCAGAGCACAAAATCAAGGCCACGTTGTTGAATGCAATTTTACTGTTAAAAAAATTCTTCAATAAAATCCATTTTATTAATAGAATCTCCTTCATACTGTATACATTTTGTGTCCCAGTCTGTCCCTTCATATCTTGTTCATTTTGCTTCCTTAAAATGGATTCGAGAACATCTTTTGTTAAGATTTCACATAATATGAATGTCTTGTAACTTAATCATTCCCTTAATTTTTTGTATTATGTTGTTTCCATTTTGTTCCATTATGAACAATGTTGTATTGAACACACATCAGTCTATCTAGGCATTCTGATATTTTTTTTTATTATCGTAGGTTACTAGAAATAAAAGACTGAACATTTTTTAAGGCCCTTGATACATATTGACAAATTGTTTTTTAGTAAGGCTGAACCAATTTGCACTCACTAGCATTTAATCACTTGCCTACATGGGGGCATTATATGTAAAAATATTAATAAGACAAAAACTTAGCTAATTTGATGTGCAATAGAAAAATCACACTTCAATTTAAGTTTCTCTAATTAATAGTAAGTTTAACATTTTTCATGTGTACCAGTCTTGCAATTTGTCTTTTGTGAATTTCTGTTCATTCCTTTTACTCCTTTTTCTGTTGAGCTTTAGTGTTTTTTCTCATTTTTTTCATTGATTTTCATTAGATTCTTTTTTTTTTTTTTTTTTTTTTTTTGTTAGATGGAGTCTCACTCTGTCGCCCAGGCTGGAGTGCAGTGGCGCAATCTCGGCTCACTGCAACCTCCGCCTCCCGGGTTTAAGCAATTCTCCTGCCTCAGCCTCTGAGTAGCTAGGATTACAGGCATGTGCCATCATGCCTAGCTAATTTTTGTATTTTTAATAGAGACGGGGTTTCACCATGTTGGTCAGGCTGGTCTCAAACTCCCGACCTCGTGATCACCCGCCTCGGCCTCCCAAAGTGCTGAGATTACAGGCGTGAGCCACCGTGCCTGGCCCCAAGTCCGTTTTTTTAAGTGACACCAATAGAAGTCTAAAGGGTCCAAGTCTAAAGAGCGCATTGTCCCAAGATGAGATTTAGGTGGAGCAATCATGAGCCTTCCCGACTCCCAGCTGAGGCCTCTTCGTGTCATGTAAATCCTGGCCCCATTCCTGACACCCTAGTGGAAGCTATTAGGCTGTACCTGGTTGCTGACTGGCTTGTGTTTGAGTCCTGGCTTGTTCAGGATGAGCTCCAGCTGCCTGCGGTTAAAATTGGACACTCCCAGGGATTTCACCAAGCCAGCATCTTTGCAAGCTTCCATCGCCTGTAGAGTAAATGTCCACAGGTCAACAAACAAGCCTCACAAGAAGCAAGAATGAATGTTTATAAGGGTGACTGTGAATTCTTTAAAAAGGAAAGTTCCGGGGTATGTTAATAAGCATCTTGCGAAAAAAAATAAAAGAAGGATGGTGGGAAAGCGCAGTAATTCTATGACTGAATTTGGAAATCAATTCAATCGTATGCCATATCTTCCCCTTGTATTTTCTCAAGGTATTTACCACACTTTAGTGATCCCAGATAGGGCACGATGGCTCACACCTGTAATCCCAGCACTTTGGGAGGCCAAGGCAGGAGGATCACTTGAGGTTAGGAGTTCAAGACCAGCCTGGGCAACAGAGTGAGACTTCATCTCTAATAAAAATCAAGAATTAACTAGGCATGGTGGCGCATGCCTGTAGTCCCAGTTACTTAAGAGGCTGAAGTAGGAGGATCCACTTGAGCTGGGGAAATTGAGGCTGCAGTGAGTTATAACTGTGTCACTGCACTCCAGCCTGAGCAACAGAGTGATACCCTATCTCAATTAAAAACATTTTTTTTAAATGATCCTACTTCTTGAAATTTTTGGATACTTTATGGCATAGTACCTGAGCACTTTTTTTTTTTTTCCGAGATGGAGTTTCGCTCTTGTTGCCCAGGCTAGAGTGCAATGGCACGATCTCGGCTTACTGCAAACTCTGCCTCGCAGGTTGAAGCCTCCCAAGTAGCTGGGATTACAGGCATGCACCACCACACCTGGCTAATTTTGTATTTTTAGTAGAGATGGGGTTTCACCATGTTGGTCAGGCTGGCCTTGAACTCCTGACCTCAGGTGATCCACCTGCCTCAGTCTCCCAAAGTGCTGGGATTATAGGCATGAGTCACTGCGCCCGGCTGGCAATTTTTATAAACATTCTGGTGTATGTGAAATAGATACATTGTCCCATTTTTGGATGTAACACTCTGTCCTCTCTCCCTCATATATATATGTATTTAAATATACATACACACATGTTATATATAAAATTAGGTCTAGCTCTTCTTGGCTTCTCAGTAGCTGAAATTAATATGTCAAAATTAACAGAAGGAATATGTCAAAAACTGAAAGGAGTATGTCAAAAATCTTTTACTATACTGGTGATTTATTCATGTTCTTCTGTATTTTTTTTTGAAACAGTATCTTGCTCTGTCACCCAGGCTGGAGTGCTGTGGTGGGATCTTTGCTCACTGCAGCCTTGACTTCTGGGCTCAAGAGATCCTCCCTCTTTAGCCTCTTAAGTAGCTGGACTACAAGCATGTGCAACCACACTGGCTAAATTTTGTTTTTAAAATATTTTTTGGAGATGAGGGGGTCTCACTATGTTGCCCAGGTTGATTTCAAACTCCTGGCCTCAAGTGATCCTCCTACCTTGGCCTCCCAAAGTGCTGGAATTATAGGCATGAGCCAATGTCCTCCTGTATTCTGTCAATTTTTTGTTTTATATATTTTGAAGATACTTTATTTGGTATATATGTGCTTAAAATTATATATCTTTTTGGTAAATTCAATCTTCCATCTTTATGTACAACTCTTTTTATCCCTAATAATGCTTTTAATTCTTAAGTCTGTGTTATATGATATTAATATAGTAATACCAACTTTTTCTGGTATTTGACTGGTGCGTGTGTGGTTTTTTTTTACCTGTAAAGTTTTAACTTTCACATGTCTTTTTGCTTAGGTGCCTCCTTTTAAATGTCAATCTCTGTCTAGGTGAGTTTATTTTATCTACATTTATTGCAACCATACATATATTTGAACTGTTTCTACCATCTTGATTTATTTCAATTTATCCCACTTATTCTGTTTCTTCTTAACTCTTTATTACTTTTAAGAAGTTTTCTAATGAAGACAATAACTTAGCATGTTTACATGGTATTTATCTACCCTCAACATCTGTGATGCTAATAGTATGTATATAAACTTTAATTGTAGCGTATTATGGGTTCATTTTCCTTTTATTATTTGATCTCAATATTTTTATAGATAATACACACTTTAAGCTTAATTTGATCACTTTTGCTTTACGCATTTTTTTTGGAGCATCTGTTAGATTTTTGTTCCTTTTACTTAGTACATCAATCAGACCTAATGATTTCCGGTGTGGGTCTTTATGTGGCAAAATTTCTGAGCATGTGTAGATGTGGAACTTTTTATCATGCATCATTTTTGCCTTATAGTTTGGTGAGTTATAACTGATGTACAATAAACTATTCATTTTTGAAGTGTACATTTTGAGGAATTTTAACGTATGCATACACCTGTAAAATCATCATCACAATCAAGATCATGAACACCTCCAGTGGAATACTAATAAATGTTTAACAACCAGCTATCCAGGAAGAAAAAAGCTCCCCAGTTTGTAGTATTTGTCAATGTCTGTGATGTGACTATTCACACCAGGCTATTCAAGCTAACAACCCGACATCACTGAATGTGGAGTTAGGAAGAGGTTTGCACAACAGGTTCTTGCAAGGTGGTATGGGCTAGTTTTAGCACAAGATTACCCTTCCCCATTGAATTGTGTTGGCATTTCTGTTGAAAATCAACTGACCATATATGTGTATGGGTCTAGTTTAACATTCTCTATTATGTTTTATTGATCTATATGTTCCTCTTTATGCTAATATGGCACTGTCATGATTATAATAGTTGTATAATAATTCTTGAAATTAGTATAAGCCCTCCAAACTTATTGCTTTTTATTTTTGAGATGGAGTCTTGCTCTGTCACTGAGGCTGGGTTGCAATGGTATAGCTCACTGCAGCCTCAACCTACCAGGTCAAGTGATCCTCCTACCTCAGCCTCCTGAGTAGCTGGGACCACAGGCACATGCAACCCCCGTGCATGGCTAATTGTTTTATGTTTTTGTAGAGACGGGGTCTCACTGTTCCCCATGCTGGTCTTGAACTCCTAGGCTCAAGTAATTCTCCCCGCTCAGCCTCTCAAAGTGCTGAGATTACAGGTATGAGCCACTGTGCTTGGCTATTGCTCTTTTTCAAAAAGTTGTTGTGGCTATTATAGGTTATATGTACTTCCATATAAATTTTATTTTATTTATTTTTTTGAGACAGAATCTCACTCTGTCACCCAGGCTGGAGTGCAGTGGTGGGATCTCGGCTCACTGCAACCTCCGCCTCTCAGGTTCAAGCGATTCTCATGCCTCAGACTTCCAAGTAGCTGGGATTATAGATGGGCACCACCATGCCTGGCTAATTTTTGTGTTTTTAGTGGAGACAGGGTTTTGCCATGTTGCCCAGGCTGGTCTCGAACTCCTGGCCTCATGTGATCCACCTGCCTTGGCCTCCCAAAGTGCTGGGATTTATAGGCATAAACCACTGCTCCGGGCCCCATATAAATTTTAGAAGTAAGTTTTCCATTTTTGTTGAGATTTTGACTGGGACTACATTGAATCTACAGATGAATTTGGGGAGAATTAAAATCTTGATATTCTGATCAAGGAACATAGTATATCTCTCCATTGAATTTTGGATCATCTTTTATTTCTTTCAGTAATAAGTTGTTTTTACTATATAGCTCTTGCACAGATTTTTTTAGATTTATCTCTGAATATTTAATGTTTAGTATTGTTTTTAAAAATAATTTCCAATCGTGTGTTGCTAATATATAAATTACATCTAGATAAAGATTTTAATTTTTTTAGGTCTTATGGGTTATTTACATGTGTGCCTCCTGTTTGATCAGACAGCATACCTTGCATAATTAAAATACTTGAAGAATTACTGACATTTATGCTATGGTTCAAAAAATGGCCTATGTTGCTGGGCACAGTGGCTCACATCTGTAATCCAGGCACTTTGAAAGGCCAAGGCGTGTGGATCACGAAGTCAGGAGTTCGAGACAAGCCTGACCAACATGGCGAAACCCCATCTCTACTAAAAATACAAAAATTAGCTGGGCATGGTGGCATGAGCCTCTAATCCCAGCTGCTCAGGAGGCTGAGGCAGGAGAGTCGCTTGAACCCGAGACGTGGAGGTTGCAGTGAGCCGAGATCGCGCCACTGCACTCCAGCCTGGGCGACAGGGCAAGACTCGTGGAAGGAAGGAAGGAAGGAAGGGAAGGAGGGAGGAGGAAGGGAGGGAAGGAAGGAAGGGAGGGAAGGAAGGAAGGAAGAAAGGAAGGAAGGAAAAGAAAGAAAACATTCTGTTATATTTTGGTGAAGTGTTCTATAAACGTCAGGTTAAGAAGGTTCATAATGTTTAAATCTCCTATATCCTATAGGATTTTTAGTAGATACAGCTCTTTCTGTATACTTATCATTTTAGTATGATATCATTTTAATAGAATCTCTGACTATAGGCCGGGCATGGTGGCTCATGCCTGTAATCCCAGCACTTTGAGAGGCCGAGGCAGGTGGATCACGAGGTCAGGAGATCGAGACCATCCTGGCTAACACAGTGAAACCCTGTCTCTACTAAAAATACAAAAAATTATCCAGGCGTGGTGGCGGGCGCCTGTAGTCCCAGCTACTCGGGAGGCTGAGGCAAGAAAATGGCGTGAACCTGGGAGGTGGAGCTTGCAGTGAGCCAAGATCATGCCATTGCACTCCAGCCTGGGCGGCAGAGCAGATTATTCTCTTTCTCTGTTCGGTTCTCTTAGATTATGCTTCATGTATTTTGAAGCTCTGTTATTAGGGGCATAGATGTTTAGGATTGACTCCTTTATCATTATATAATAATCTTCTTCATCCCATGTAATACTTGTTGCTCTGAAGTGTTTGTTGATTTTAAAATAGCGACTGCAACTTTATTTTTACTAGAGTTAGCCTAACATATCTTTTTCTATCCTTTTGCTTTTTGAAAGACTTTTGTTTTTAACCTGTTGGTGACTTTTTACTTAAGATGGATTTCTTGTGTATAATATATAGTGGGATTTGGTTTATATCATTCTGATAATCTATGCCTTTTAATTGGGGTGCTTAGACCATTTATATATACTGCAATTATTGATGTTACTGAGTTTAAATCTCCCATCTTGCCCTTTGTTTGCTATTTTTCTCATCTGTTTATTACCCCTCTTATTTTTTTTTCTGCTTTGTCTTGGATTGATTATTTTTGTTATTCCATTTTGCCTTCTTTATCGGATTATTTATTATGCTCTGGAAGTTTTAACATTTTTCTCCTTATGTTTGTTTGTTTTTTTTTTTTTTGAGATGAAATCTCACTATACTGCCCAGGTTAGAGTTCAGTGGCTATTCAAAGGCATGACTATAGCACACTGTGGCCTTGAACTCTTGGCCTCAAGTGGTCCTCCCACCTCAGAATTCCAAATAGCTGGGACTACAGGTGTATGTCACCTCACCCATGATATTCCTCATCTTTCCTCTTTTGTGCTCCATGGTCCCTTTAAGATCTTCGTGTTTTTTTTTTTCTTTATCTATTACCCCCCTTTTTTTTTCTTTTTTGAAGAGATGGGGGGGTCTCACTATGTCTCCCAGGATGGTCTTGAACTCCTGTGCTCAAGTGATCCTCCAGCCTCGGTCTCCCAAAGCACTGGGATTACAGGCATGAGCCGCTATGCCCACCTTCTTGTTTCCTTTTATTTTTTCTTCTTTCTTTTTTCTTAGAGTGCAATTGTGTGGATATTGGAATTTCTAATTTTATTCTTTGAATTTCTTAGCTTTTCTTTCATATTTTAAAAAATTCTTGTCCTTTTCTTCTTCATATTGAGAGATTTCCTCATTCTGATATCTCAATTTGACCATTTTCTTCTATTTATCCCAACCTATTGCATTGTTTTTTTTAATTTTTATTTTAGCTTGTTTTTTAAAATGTTGTTTGTTCACGTTTCATATTGCTAATATCTTTTCTTATGTTCTCTAATATATTAATTGGTTAATTTAGAAGTTCCTGGTTCTCTGTTCTATTTACGTTGGGATCAGTAATTGAGATGTATTGTCTTCTTGTGAAACAAATGCCTTATTACTTTGGGCTGTGAAATCATTTTTTCCTGGGGATACCGGCTGTCCTGTTAGGCAGTCCCTTAGAAGAGAATGTTCAAAATGTCCAACTGTCCAAACCTCATTCACTCCAATGAGATCAGGAGTGACTGTGTGTTCTTTTGGACAGAGCCCCGGGCACTGGGAAATAAATCATTCCTCCTCACCCCTCTAAACAACTCCACAGCTCAGACCTTCAGCTGTCGCCTCGGAGGCAAGTAGATAGAAAGAGGTACTTACCAGAGTGTAATTTCCAAACTTTTGGAGTTTGGAATCACATCGGTGGGAAAAAAAACTGCCAGAGGTCAGTGGGTAACTTATGTTTTTCCTCAGTTTTTCACAAGTTCAGAATTTCAAGGCTGCTCTACAGCTGAGTCCTGAGTTTCCGCCTGTGTGGCAATATTTGTTCCCAGGCTATGGCAGGGGTGAAGGAAGTGCAAAAGGACCAACCGTTCCTCTCCTGTATTATCTTCTTCCTGCTTGTTGGGTTGACTTCTACTCTAGGTCAGAGCTGCCACACCACCTCTAAGCAAACAAGTTCAAAATATCCCTCCCCACCATGAATCCATAAGGGTTTATTTATTATTTTCCTATAGTTGTCTACTCTTGTGATCTTGAGAAAAGAGCCAGCAGCTTGCCCAGAAATAAAAAACAGAATTGCTTTTCAGGTTTTTGTTGTTGTTGTTGTTGTTTTTGAGACGGCATCTTGCTCTGTTGCCCAGGCTGGAGTGCAGTGGCATGATCTCGGCTCACTGCAACCTCTGCCTCCCAGGTTCAAGCAATTCTCCTGCCTCAGCCTCCTGAGTAGCCAGGATTATAGGTGCCCACCACCACGCCTGGCTAATTTTTATATTTTTAATAGAGACAGAGTTTCACCACGTTGGCCAGGCTGGTTTCGAACTCCTGACCTCAGATGATCCGCCCACCTTGGCCTTCCAAAGTGCTGGGATTACAAGTGTGAGCCACTGCGACTTGCCTGTTTTTCAGTTTTTTTAATGTATCATTTTAAGTTTGTTTCTTGTAGGCATCATATTAACAACTTGATATATATTTTTTTAATTTGTGAATTTATCTTATTCATATATTTTAATTACTTTTATATTAGAACATATTTTGTTTACACTGTTTTTCCTTCCACCCCTCTCTCTTTTCTTTGGCATTCCAGCAAAACAAAAGTAAGAATTATTTAGTACCCAGAAGTGGAGATTTCATATACCTGTACTTACGGTTAGGAATGCCTGTTCTGACTGTTACTTTTCATTGGAAGTAAAGGGTACATCTCTCTCCATAAGTATGACAGGAATAATCAGATCACAGTTATAAAAATATCGTCTTTTAAAATAAGAAGCACATTTGAACTTACCTCCCAAGTGGCACACAGATTTGACTTGTGATATAACCATTTGCCATTCTCATCTCTAGGGTATATTTCATCTCCTGGCTGAACAAAAAAAAAAGAATAAATGTAATTCATTTTATTTATATCTGGGAATTAAAATAATAGAATTTAGACTTCCCAGTCTTCATAATTGTGAGCAATCAATGTCTATTGTTTCAAAATCACCCAGTCTAAAGTATTTTGTCATAGCGGCCCAGCTGGATTAAGTCACCTGCCCATGCTCCCTGGGATGCCAGTACCTGTCTTGTGTGCACTGTCCTTTCACTCTGTACAGCTGACACCTGCGTGTGTTAGAGGACAGACCTCAGGCTACTGGGACTTGTGTATCTACTCAGATGTGCCCAGGAATTTACACCCTGCTCCCCCTGCTGGGACAGCCTTTGAACTAAAGTTACAAGTATCAATATTTGTTTCTTTGCCCTGTGACTGTGTAATTCTGAGATGTGAACAACTTTGTCTCCAGAGCTTTCTGTGACATTTAGCCTAAATTGCTCTCTGTAGGACTCTGCTTTCTACCTCACATCTGCTTAACCTCTTATTTTTCAGCCACATTTCCCTACTCCCTTAACAGTACTTTAAAATAAATCACTCGTATGCATTCTCTTCATCTCAGGGTCTGCTTCTGGGGAACTCAACCTAACGGGCTATATGCAATAGGGGAGAGCTGATGGTGCCTGGGACTGGGGCAACTGCAGTAGAGAGGAAAAGAAGGGAACAGATTAGCACATGAATGAGTAGTAGAGCCAGCATGCCTTAATGTTGACTTGGAAATGAGGTGGGGTTGTGGGAATGAGGGAGAGGGAGAAATCAAAGATGATTCCCAGACACCTTGGGTGGTTGGTGGTAACCATTTCTTGAGGTTGGGGCTAGGAATCCGGAATATCATTTTGGATATTTTGACTTTGAAATGGTCACTAGACATTCAAGTGGATATTGAGGGAGGCAGTTGAACACAGAAGTCAGGAGCTTAGAGAGAGGTCATGGCTACAGGTAAAATTTGGAGTCATTAGCATGTAAAATGGTATTAAATCCACATGATTGGATTAAGTCACCTATAGAGAGAGTGTAGCTAGTAAGACAAGAATATTGAGGGTAGAGGACTGGGCATAACAACATTTGGAAGCTGGCAGAGAAGAAGCTGCCAAAGCACATGAGAGGGTCATGAGATGTCATGAACACCATGAGAAGAAAATGTTTACAGAAGGAGGTGGTAGTCAACTGTATTGAAAGAGATCAAATAATAGGAGGACAAAATGTCTATTGAATTTGGCAGGATGAAAGTCTTTGTTGACTTTGGTAATAGGGATTTTCTTATTGGGAATTGCTGTGGTTTAAATGTGTCCCCCCGAATTCATGCGTTGGAAATTTAATCCCCAGTGCAACTGTGTTGGGAGGTGGGGCCTAATGGGAGTTGTTCAGTCGTGGATTAATGCCATTGTAAAAAGGGCTCAGACGAGGAGGGGTGCTTTCTTGTGCTCTTTGCCCTTCCTCATTCCAGCATGTGATGACATAGCAAGAAGGCTCTAGTGAGGTGCTGGTACTTTGGTCTTGAACTCTCCAGCTTCTAGAACTCTGAGCCAATACATTTCTGTTTATTATCTATTACCCAGTGTCAGGCATTCTTTGTTCTTTTTCTTTTAAAGGAAATGTTTCTGAATCATAGCATTCTTTTTCCATTGTTGTTTTTTGTTTGTTTGTTTTTGAGACAAGGTCTTACTCTGCTACCCAGGCTGGAGTGCAGTGGCATGATTATGGCTCACTGTAGCCTCGATGTCCCCAGGCTCAGGTGATCCTCCCATCTCAACCTCCTCAGCAGCTGGGACTACAGGTGTGCACCACCACGCCTAGCTAATTCTTTTCTATATTTTTTTGTAGAGACAGGGTTTCACCATGTTGTCCAGGCTGGTCTCGAACTCCTAGGTTCAAGTGATCCACCTGCCTCGGCCTTCCAAATTGCTGGGAATACAGGTGTGAGCCACTGCACCTGGCCTCAGGCATGCTTTTATAGCAGCACAAAACAGACTGAGAAGGGAATCAAGCAATTGGACAAAATCCATTATGCTCTTAAATTTGTCCCTAATTTGGCCAGGCACAGTGGTTCACACCTATAATCCCAGTATTTTGGGAGGCCAAGGCGGGCCAATCAGCTGAGGTCAGGAGTTCGAGACCAGCCTGGCCAAAATGGCAAAACCCTGTCTCTACTAAAAATACAAAAATTAGCCAGGCGTGGTGGTGGGCGCCTGTAATCCCAGCTACTCAGCAGGCTGAGGCAAGAGAGTCGCTTGAACCCGGGAGGCGGAGGTAGCGGTAAGCCGAGATCATGCCACTGCACTCCAGTCTGGGCAACAAGAGCAAGATTCCATCTCAAAAAAAAAAAAAAATTAATTTTTTCCTCTAGCATTTCACCTTTGTGAAACTCAACTTTGCTTTAGTGAAAACATTTTCCCCATTGCCTGCTTTAGGGAAAGACAATGTCTTCTCAACTTCCTCCCATCTCCCTGAGAGCAGGGAACAGCCCCTTTTCTCCCTGATGCCACATTACTACTCATGTTAATTATCCATTCTGTCTCTGATTTCTAAGCACTTTGACTTTCTCAACACTTATGACCCACATTTCTGCTCCCTATTTCTTGCCTTGTGTTTCCTAATTTTACTTACCTTCTGAATGGCCTTATGCCTCCATCATGAATTCTGTTACATGATTTTTACTTTCCCAGATTCTATTCAAGAGGTTATCAAGCCTGAACCCACATTAGATACCTCTAGGTGTTTCCCTTGACCTTCCCTTGTGCCTATTTTACTCATCCTTTCATCTTGATAAGCCTCTTTGTCTCTTTCCTTCATTCCTCTTCCTCACAGCCAGGTATTATTGGAAGAATAACCCAACCCTCCCTCTAAAAATCTATGCTATTGACTCTCATTCTTGTTCATTTATCTTTTAAACATGTCATAATTTTTAATATTTTGTTGGCTAAAATTCTGCTTGACACTTAAAAAATAATAAAGTGCTAAAAATATTTTAGCAAGAAAGGTTTTTTGTTTAAAAAAACTTAAGATTCAAAAAGCATGTGAAGTCAGGTATGGTGGCTCATGCCTGTAATCCCAGCACTTTGGGAGGCTGAAGTGGGAGAATGACTTGAGGCCAGGAGTTCCAGACCAGCATGGTCAACATAGCGAGACCCTGTCTCTACAAAAGAAAAATTGAAAAATTAGGTGAGTGTGGTGGCACACACCTGTAGTCTCAGCTACTTGGGAGGCTGAGGCAGGAGGATTGCTTGAGCCTAGGAGCTCAAGGCTACAGTGAGCCACACACCACTGCAGTCCAGCCTGGGTGACAGAGCAAGACCCCCAGCCCCTCCCCCCCCTTTTTTCTTTTTTTTCCAAGACAGGGTCTTGCTCTGTCACCCAGGCTGGAGTGCAGTGGCGCAATCTTGGCTCACTGCACCCTCCACCTCCCCAGCTCAAGTGATCCTCCCACCTTAGTCTCCCAAGTAGCTGAGACCACGGGCACATGCCACCAAGCCTGGCTAATTTTTGTATTTTTTGTAGAGATGAGGTTTTGCCATGTTACCCAGGCTTGTCTCAAACTCTTGGACTCAAGTGACCTGCCAGCCTTATCCTCCCAAAGTACTGGGACTATAGGTATGAGCCACTGTGCCCGGTTGACCCTACCTCAAGCAAACAAACAAACAAACACCAAAAAACATGTCATACTTTAGCTTCAAATATTGATTTCCCAATTATAGGTTCAGTTGGGAGGTAATATCACTATATTGTGTCATTTCTCACTGTTAAAATTTTACCTTTTGTGCCCTTGAACCCATCAAAAATAAGAATAGAAATTATCTATCGTCTCCAAAAAGATGTAAATGTCATTAGTTAGTCACAGAGAAGTAAATTTTATTTTCTCGCTTTTAAATAGAGTCATGTGCTGCATAATGACATTTTGGTCAATGGTGGACTGCATGTATGATGGTGGCCCATAAGATTATAATAGAGTTTAAAATTCCTATCACCTAGTGACATCATGTTTGTGGTGTTGCTGGTGTAAACAAACCAACTGTGCTGCCAGGTATATAAAAGTAGAACACACATAATCATGTACGGTATATAATACTTGATAATGATAGTAAACAATGTCTGTTTTTACTATGGCTACAACTTATGTATTTGCTCTACTATACTTTATCATAATTTTAGAATGTTCTCCTTCTACTTTTAAAAAATGTTAACAGTAAAAAAGCCCCAGGCAGGTCTTTCAGGAGGGATTCCAGAAGAAGACACTGTTGCCACAGGAGATGGCAGCTCCATGCATGTTATTGCTCCGGAAGAACCTCCAGTGGGACAAGATGTGGACATGGAAGACACTGATATTGATGATGCTGACCCTGTGTAGGCCTAGACTAATATGTGTGCTTGTGTCTTAGTTTTTAACAAAAAAGTTAAAAAAAAATTTAATAGAGAAGAGCTTATGCAATAAGAATACAAAGAAAGAATATTTTTATACAGCTGTACAACATGTTTGTGTTTTATTCATGTTATTAAAAAAGTAATTAATCCCAACACTTTGGGAGGCCAAGGTGGGCAGATCACAAGGTCAGGAGATTGAGACCATCCTGGCCAACATGGTGAAACCCTGTCTCTACTAAAAATACAAAACTTAGCCGGGTGTGGTGGCGCGTGCCTGTAGTCCCAGCTACTTGGGAGGCTGAGGCAGGAGAATCGCTTGAACCTGGGAGGCAGAGGTTACAGTGAGCCGAGATGGCACCACTGCACTTTAGCCTGGCAACAGAGCGAGACTCTGTCTCAAAAAAAAAAAAAAAAGTAATTAGTATTAGTGTTACTACTAAGTATTATTACAAAGAATCAAAAAGTTAAAAAATTAAAACATTTATAAGGTGAAAACAGTTACAATAAGCTAATGTTAATTTATTATTGAAGAAAAAATATTATGTGATTCATTGTGTACCCTAAGTGTGCAGTGTTTATAAAGTCTCCAGTCATGTACAGTAATGACCGAGGCCTTCACATTCACTCACCACTCACTCTCTGACTCACCCAATTTTTATCCTGCAAGCTCCATTCATGGTAAGTGCCAGGTATAGGTGTATCTTATCTTTTATGCCATATTTTTACTGTACCTTTTCTATGTTATGTTTATGTACACAAATATTTACCATTGTGTTACCATTGTCTACAGTATTCAGAATAGTAACATGCTGTGCAGGTTTATAGCCTAGGAGCAATCGGCTGGGCTATCTAGCCTAAGTCTGTAATAGGCTATACCATCTAGGCACAACGTGTTTGCGTTTTATTCATGTTATTACAAAAGTAATGCAGTCTACCATGGTAAGTAAAACCTTACCACCTCGGTTTGTGTAAGTACACTCTATATGATGTTTGCAGAACAACAAAGTCGCCTCATGACACATTTCTCAGGATGTATCCCATTGCTAAGCAACACATAATTGTACACTGGGTCTTGCCAAATTTTTAAGACTTAGGTTAGAAATCTGACATTTGAACAAGAGTCAACATTAACAAAGTGAGGATGAGGGCGGAGATTGTGACTGTGTGAGTGGGAAGAACGGTGTGCGTCTCAATGCTGGGCTGCAGTTAGGGGACTACATGTTGGTTTGATGCAGAGAGCTTAAACTATAGTTGTAAAAACATGGTATAATAGAAATTGCATTGAATTAAAAAATCAAGAAACTTGGAAACCAAGCCTGAGTCTGCTAACATAATCTTCTTGGGTATTTGTCAGACTAGGTCAGTACTCTCTGATCTGTGGTAACAAAACACCACAATATTCTGTGGTGGTAAGTAATAAGCTAGCTTCATGCACACAGCTATTGGCTCATGGTTGCCAGGGTGCAGAGACCTGACCTTTGGGCATCTGAACTCACCTTAAAGGCCATGGGTACTTCAATGATGTAAAGATCCACGTAATCTAGCTGGAGGACCCTGAGTGTCCTCTCCAGGGTTGGGCGGACCATCTCTGGGACATGATTTGTAGCCCATAGCTGAAAGAATCAAAGAGGGATAATTAACTAATGTCCACACACTTTTCACGATAAGGCAGCCCCTTTTTCTTTGTAAAGCATTCGTACACATTTTTTTTTTGACATGGGGGGGGGTCTCACTATGTTGCCCAGGCTCGTCTTTAACTCCTGGGCTCAAGCAATCTGCCCACTTCAGCCTCCCAAAGTGCTGGGATTATAAGCATCAGCCACTGTGCCTGGCCCCTTGTACACATTTTATTCATACATTTCATTTTACAAAAATATGTTTATGATGCAGTGTCATCTGAGTATAGGATGAGCTGATAAAACTGTTGACACTTAGAGCCTAGCTTGAGAGCTTGTTTGGAGGTTCTAGTAGGGGAGCGCAGCTACTCACATACACTTGACCTAAAAACCCTCCTCCTTCGTCAGGGAAAGCCGTCCTCTTCCACTGAGAGTGCAGCTTCAAGAGGTACAATTGCCTAGACAGCCAGATCAGCTGAATTAGCCCTGGTGACCAATGGGGTGACATATGTTGCAGCCAGATCACCCTCACATCTCCAGACATAATTTCATGCAAATCTACCACAAGAGACTTACAGATCCTCCTTGACCACAGAGTACCTAATTTGATGGCAGTCTTCCCCATTTCTGGGTGAATTTCCTGATGCTTAGTGCTTGCATTTTTCCTCATTGTATAACTAGGGTTACACAATGTTCTAGATGTCCTGACCTATCCTGATACTTTATTGTCATGCCATTCTGATAAAATGAGCAAGGAACATGGTTATGCGTGTGGCTTCACTGGGTCCTTCACATTGTGACAGGTGGTGTGAAAGCCTGGTGAAATTTTAAATTAGTGCATAGATTTAGATTTGCTTTCACTGATCTTTTGTTCTTGTTTGGCCCTACTTAGACCCCAGAGCAATTAAATTACTCTTTCACTAAGGCATTACATAATGAAGGATCAAGGTTTGGTTAATCCTACTGGAGCATGTGTACCCTTAGGTGTCTGAGACATATGGTGCCAAGGTTGCTCATACCCACAGGACAAATTAGTACATGTTTTGGAATATCAGTTTTGCTCACAGATTTTTTGGGGGGATATAAGTTTAGAATCATACTTTTCTTTTTTCTTTCTTTTTTTTGAGATGGGGTCTTGCTGTGTTGCTGAGGCTGGAGCGCAGTGGCTTGATCTTGTCTTACTGCAACCTCTGCCTCCCGGGTTCAAGCGATTCTCCTGCCTCAGCCTCCCAAGTAGCTGGGATTACAGGCGCCTGCTACCATGCCTGGCTAATTTTTGTATTTTTAGTAGAGACAGGGTTTCACCATGTTGGCCAGTCTGGTCTCGAACTTCTGACCTCAAGTGATCCTTCCGCCTTTGCCTTCCAAAGTGCTGGGATTACAGGCTTGAGCCACTGCACCCAGCCTGAATCATGCTTTTTTTGGTCACAAGAAAGGGCAAGCAAAATTGGTAAAATCTGATTTTTTCCTCTGTTGAACAATGATTTTTTTCTTGCCTTAAAAACACAGAGAAAATTTAACATGAAGAGAGTAGTGGAAAAATGTGTTACTTGTGTTTTGATTGCTACTCTAGGTCCCTTTGGTGTTACTATTGCAATCCCATATAAGTGGAAATTCTGTTTGATATTTATTTTACTTTCTTTTTCATTCCTGGGCATAGGCTGATGATATTTTAATTTACTTTTATTCAACAAAAATACATAGTATTAGCTTTATTCCAGGTTCTGTGTGAGTGCTTTGTAAATGTGAACTCATAACAACTTTATGAAATAGTTGACATTATTATCCCCATTTTACAGAGAAAAAAACTAAGGTCCAGAAATGCTAGGCAACTCAGCCAATAGTGACAGATCTGGGCCTCTGACCTGGGCAACCTTGCACCAGTCTAGGCACTTAATCACCCCCACATTGCCTCTCACGTGCTGCTGAGCTGCAGTGAAGACAGTCCTGATTCCTGATGAGGCAATAGCAATGGCACATTACATGAACTCAGCTGCACACACCGTTTCTGTTTACTTAAGTAAATACCAATATTTCACCCAAGTATGCTTTATTACATACAGCCCATATTGACATTGTATATGTATGAATATTGCTTTCTATTCACAACTGTACTTTTTGGACAATTTAAAGGATTAAAGTTAAAGGCCAATTTAAAGCATGTTTTGACCACCTTTTCCTTGTATGCTAACTTTAGCCCCGATCATAGTAAGAAATGACTCCTATAATATGAGTCATTAAGCAAAAGCCTTGCATGATGTGCCTGCCCAGGAAGCCCACATAGCTGGCTTTTGGATTGGTGACCTTATGAGCTTTTTTTTTTAAATTTACGTTTGTTTGCTTTTATTAAACAAAATCTGAATACCATGTCTGAGTTAATTACATTTGCTCAAATGCTTTTTTTTTTTTTTTTGAGAGAGGGTCTCGCTCTGTCACTCAGGTTGGAGTGCAGTGATGTGAACATGACTCATTGCAGCTTCAACCTCCCTGGCTTAAGCCATCCTCCTGCCTCAGCCTCCCAAGTAGCTGGGACTACAGGTGCAAGCTACCATGCCTGGCTAATATTTGTATTTTTTTTGTAGAGACAAGGTTTTGTCATGTTACCCAGGTTGGTCTTGAACTCCTGAGCTCAAGCAAAACACCTGCTTCGGCCTCCCAAAGTGCGAATTAGAGGCGTGAGACACCGCACCCAGCCAAATACTCTTTTAAAACCCTCTTTCTCTCCCCCAAATGCTACTCTGCTTACTTCTCCCAAACTAATAAATAATTTGTTAATATGATACAAGAATGTTGAAAATCCTATTTTGCGTGATTTTGGTCTCATTTGAACACTTATCTTTTAAACAAACAAACAAACAAACCCAAACTGTTATTAAGTACTGCATACTCGTGAGTGCAATTACACACACACACACACACGGAAGATGAATAATAAAATGAACACCTGAAACCTTCTCACTGTCCCCAATGGAGGCTGAAGGCAAGATCTCACCTTTCCACAGTAGAAGATGTCTTCCCTCCGCACCTTTCCTTCTGCTATCTTCTCCCTGATGGCCTCCCCAACTTCGTGTTCATTTTGGTAGATGTAGGCCCCATCAATATGTCGGTACCCTGTGTCAATAGCAACCTTCACCGATGTTGCACAGGCTCCCTTAGGGGTCTGAAGTCACAAAGAGGTTGGGTTTGGGGAAAAGAGAAATGGTCTTTAATCATCATTAATCAGGACATTTTGCATGTACATTCCTTTACAGCTAAAATGACACATTCCCAATTCCTTGCTGTTGTGATTGGAAGATGGTGTTCAGCAGCAGGAGAAACTGACCTCCCAGGGGCCTCCCCTCCCTCAGTGGGAGACACCATCTGTCCCAGGTCTGCCCTCAGCTTCGTGGCATCAAAAATGTGATTTGATCAATATTTCCTGTGACAAGAGAATTCATGGAAGCCTTTTTATAGGAGGGCACAAGCTGATTGAAGAAGGCTAAATTATAAATCAAAAGGTTGGGTAGACAAATTGAGATGTATCCACAGAATGGAATACTTCTCAGTAATAAAAAGGAATGAAATAGGCCTGGTGCGGTGGCTCACACCTGTAATCCCAGGACTTTGGGAGGCTGAGGCAGGAGGATTGCTTGAGGCCAGGTGTTTGAGACCAGCCGGGACAACATAGGGAGACCCCATCTGTACAAAAAGTAAAGTAATTAGCTGGGTGTGGTGGCATGCACCTGTGGTCCCAGTTAGTCAGGAGGGTAAGGTAGGGGGATTGCTTGAGCCTGGGAGTTCAAGGCTGCAGTGAGCCATGATCATGCCACTGTACTCCAGCCTGGGCAACAGAGACAGACCCTGTCTCAAAAAAAAAAAAAAAAAGAGAAATGTAGTATTGATGACAACACATAGTATGGATGAATCTCAAAATAATTATACTGAGTGAAAGAAGCTGGACCAGAAAGAATAAATACTTTAGTTTTTCTCTTCTAGCATTTTATATAAATGGAAGCATAGTCTGTGGTGACAGACATAGATCAGTGATTGCCTGGGGTTGGGAGTGGGGGAAGTATGGGTGGAAGGAGGGATTACCAAGTGGCATGAGGAAGCTTATAGAGTTGATAGATATGTTCATTATTTTGATTGTGGTGGTGGCCTCACAGATGTATATATGTCAAACTCTTCAAATTGTATACTTTAAGTATGGGCAGTTTATTATATGTCAGTTATATCTCAATAAAACTGAGGAAAAAGTATTGTTGAGGAAAATTTTATGTTTTGGGATATATTTTAATAAAATTTGGTAGCTACATCTTTGTTCATTTTATTAACTCACATTAAACATAAGAATGAGCATATCCTGTCCCCAGAACAGTGATTTTTCATTTGCCATGGTTTGATTATTTTTGTCCCCTCCAAAACTCATGTTGAAACTTAATCTCCAATGTAACAGTGTTGGGAGGTAGGGCCTAATGGGAGGTGTTTAGGATTAATGCCACCATAAAAAGGGCTTGTGAGAGTGGGTTCTCCCTCTTCTGTCATGTGAGTAATAGTGTTTCTCCTCTCCAGAGAATGCAGCATTCAAGGTACACCCTTGGAAGCAAGAGACTGGGCCCTAACCTGCTGGCGTCTTGATCTTGGACTTTCCGGCCTCCAGAACTGTAAGAGAATAAACTTCTGTTCTTTATCAGTTACCCAGTCTCAGGCATTCTGTTACAGCAGCACAAAATAGAGTAAGACACCATTTTTCAGATTCCACATAAATCCCTATGCCTCAGTTATGATGGCATTTAAATATACGAATGTGTTTCATTTTAGTTACATTTTTTCTTAATGAGAAACAGCAATGAGATTTCTCTGAAGACAAACATCTAGTCTCATCAAATATAATTTTCAAAGCATCTTTTAGAGAGTGTGTGTGTGAGAGGGTTAATTCTATTTTCTGATTTGTGCTGACTTCATATCAAAGGGTGATTGTTCTGATCTTGCTCAACAAATGTTGGTTAACTACTTGGGCTTTCTTTAGTGTTCTAACCAAATGCTGGACAAATCACATCAGACATGTGAACTCTGGTCCACACCTATTGATTTGTTGTAGGCTGAGCGAGAGAATAAATCTGAAATGTATTTCTAGTGATTTTACAGTCCTGGGCAGGACTTGGGGACATATATTGTATTTTTTTCCCCCTGCTACAGTTGAAAGTCATCACTATAGAGAAGATAAGAGGATACGAAAAATGAACAAACTGGCTACACAGATGATATTATAAGATTCATAGTCACAAATATCAAATAGCTGGGAAAAGGAGACACACATTTCAGCAATATTAGAAATATTTGTTTGGTTAATTAATTAACATGATTAATAGGACTTGAACAGTAATTGAATCAAAAGGCCAGAAAAAGCCTGTAAAATGAGATGTTATGAATGACAAGTGTGACATCCAAAGTACAGTGGGAAGGGGAGGTGAGGCATGGTGTCCAGAAATTTACAGGGAAGAAAATAAACATCTACTTTCATTCTCAAGTATCTACATTATTATCATTATTATTATTATTATTAGAGACAGGGTCTCCGTCACCCAGGCTGGAGTGCAATGGCACGATTATGGCTCACTGCAGCCTCGGCCTCCTAGGTTCAAGTGATTCTTCCACCTCAGCCTCCCGAGTAAGTGGGACTACGGCATGTGCCACCATGCCTGGCTAACATTTTTGTAGAGATGGGGTTTTGCCATGTTGCCTGTGCTGGTCTCAAACTCTTGGGCTCAAGCAATCCTCCTGCCTTGGCCTCCCTCTACATATTATTAATATATGAAGCTTAATACTAGGTGGTAGATAGAATCTCAGAAACATCACTGAGATTTTATGGGCTGGAACTGATCATTTAAATGAAGAGCTAAAGTACACAATGAAGGGAGTCCCAGACAAATGCATATTAAAGTAGGCGCTTGTATTTTCAAAGATTAACCCAAAAAATGAAGTACAGAGGAGAGCGTTTAGGATAAAGAAAGTACGGCCAGGGATGGTGGCTCACGCCTGTAATCCCAGCACTTTGAGAGGCCCAGGTGGGCAGATCACCTGAGATCAGGAGTTCAAGACCAGCCTGGCCAACATGGTGAAACCCTGTTTCTACTAAAAAATACAAAATGTAGCCAGGCATGGTGGCAGACATCTGTAATCCCAGCTACTTGGGAGGCTGAGGCAGGTGAATCTCTTGAACCTGGGAGGCAGAGGTTGCAGTGAGCCGAGATCATGCCACTGCACTCCAGCCTGAGTGACAGAGCAAGACTCTGTCTCAAAAAAAAAAAAAAAAAAAAGAAAAAGAAAGAAAGTGGTAAAGGCAAGGGCTAGGGTAGGAGTGTAGTCCACCATGGTGCTGCATATTTGGATGATGACTCATTTAATAAGGATTATGGCACAGAAGCAAGTTATAGTACTGAAAATCTTCAATTATTCAGCTATCACCAGGGAGTCTCTTCTAAAAGCTGGATATTTACTTACTGGATATTTACTATTTACTTATTTATTTATATGTTTATATTTCTATACTTGCTGAAAAATATTGTCCCTCAGAAGGCAGAAGCAGCAGTGAGATGTATTACTATTTTGTACTTAATTCTCATCAATATGGAGGAACTAGTTGGGACTGTGGACATGAGGACTACACTTTGTACACTTTGTAATTCTTTTTTTTTTTTTTTTTTTTTTTTTGAGAAGGAGTCTCACTCTGTCACCAGGCTGGAGTGCAGTGGCATGATCTCAGCTCACTGCTACCTCCGCCTCCCGGGTTCAAGTGATTCTCCTACCTCAGCCTCCCGAGCAGCTGGGACTACAGGTGTGCGCCACCAAGCCCAGCTAATTTTTGTATTTTCAGTAGAGACGGGGTTTCACCATGTTGGCCAGGATGGTCTCAATCTCTTGACCTTGTGATCTGCCCGCCTCAGCCTCCCAAAGTGCTGGGATTACAGGCGTGAGCCACTGCACCCGGCCAACACTTTGTAATTCTTAAATGTGGCACAAAGAAATTCTACATAAATTCAGACACGTTTTTTAGGAAAACCAGTTTTGAAAAAAATCAGAAAGATCAAATAGGATACCACATAAATGATATGATAGGAGAATCTAAAATATAAAAATTTGATTGCACAATTAAGGACAATCTCACTGAACTGTAAAACAAAAAATCTGGTTTCCTAAAATGGCTGACAGCATCTCCTTCTACTTAAGAAAATTAAAAATGCTGGATTATGCTGGCGCGGTGGCACACACCTGTAATCCCAGCACTTTGGGAGGCTGAGGTGGGAGGATCGCTTGAGCCCAGGAGTTTGAGAACAGCCTGGGCAACATGGCAAAACCCCATCTCTATAAAAAATACAGAAATTAGCCGGGTCTGGTGACTCGCTTGAGCCTGGGAGGCAGAATTTGCAGGGAGCCGTAATCATGCCACTGCGCTTCAGCCTGGGTGATGGAGCAAGACCCTGTCTCAAAAAAAGAAAAAAAACAAAAAGCTAGATTAAAACTTTTAAAAAGATTACCATAAAAGTGCTGAAAAGACAGTAGGCATTTATTAATTCAAACTAAATTTTATGGGAAAGTCTGAATGCAGAAATGAGAGGTGTAGAAGATGAAAAAGGAAAGTAAAAAAACTCCCTAAAAGGCTGTGGCCACCTCCAGTCCCTGGGAGAATTCATAACCCATGTAGCCGGAGTCTGTTGACCAGTTTAACATGGTCACTGGGTAACAGTGCCTCCAGGGAACCTGGAGCAAACGCACACAAATGCTGTCTGAAAGAAAATACTAGTTTTTCACCCTTGATGCTCGCTCACAAATACTTTTTTAAAAGTAGTATTAACCTGCACACAGTTGAAGAATTCAGGTACCCCAGAAAACAAAGTTCCATAAAGGAAGACTGGCAGAAACAACTGAGAGCCTAAACAGAACCATAGATCCGAATATTGGAACTATCATCAGAGTGAAATTGGACCTGTATCTTACACCATACACAAAAAGTCAACTCAAAATGGATTAAAGATTTTTTAAGACCAGAAACTGTAAAGCTCCTAGAAGAAAACATAAGGGAAAAAGCATCATGACATTGGGGTAGGCGATGATTTCTTGGATATGACACCAAAAGCACAAGAAACAAAAGCAAAAATAGGTTGTTGGTACTACATCAAGCTAAAAAGCCTCTGCACAGAAAAGGAAACACTCAACAGAGTTAAAAGGCAACTTATGGAATAGGAGAAAATATTTGCAAACTGTATATCTCACAAGGGGTTAATATCCAAGATATAATTAAAAGGAACTTCTACAACTCAATAGCAAAGAAACAAAGACAAAAAAACAAAACAAAACAAAAAACCCCAAAGAAAAACCTAACCTGATTAAAAAGTTGGCAAAGGACTTCAGTAGACATTTCTCCAAAGAAGACATACAAATGGCCAATAGGTATATAAATATCAATATTGCTATCCATCTGGGAAATGCAAATCAAAACTACAAGGAAATAACACCTCACACCCATTAGGATGACTATTATCAAAAAACTGAAAGGTAACAATTATTGGTGAGGATGTAGAGAAATTAGAACTCTTGTACACTGTTGGTGAAAATGTAAAATGGTGCAGCTACCGTGGAAAACAGTATGGAGGTTCCTAAAAAAATTAAAGATATATTAGAACATGTTGGTCAAGAAAAACAATTAAAAATAGAACTACCATATGATCCAACAATCCTACTTCAGGGTATATATCCAAAGGAAATAAAATCACTATCTTGAGGAAATATTTGCACTTCCATGTTCACTGTAGCATTATTCACAATAGCTAAGATATGGAAACAACCTAAATGTTCACTGACAGATGAGCAGGTAAAGAAAATGTGGTACATAGACAATGTAATATTATTCAGCCTCAAAAAAGAAGGAAATTCTGCAGTACACAGCAACATGGATGAACCTGGAGGACATTATACTAAGTGAAATAATTCAGTCACAGAGTAATACCACAATAAAAAATTGGAATTATTAGTCAAAAGTTAAAATAACTATGATTGTTTTGATTAAAGAAATAAGCTTGAGGCTGGGCATGGTGGCTCATGCCTATAATCTCAGCACTTTGGAAGGCTGATGCAGAATTGCTTGATGCTAGGGGTTTGAGACTGGCCTGGGCAACATAGTAAGACCCAGTCTTACAATAAAATACTAAAATAAAATAAAAACAAAAATTAAAAAATTATCCAGGCATGGTGATGTACACCTGTCTGTAGTCCTGGCTACTCGAGAGGCAGAGGCAGGAGGATTGCTTGAGCCCAGGAGTTGAGATCTTCAGTGAGCTACGATTGCACCACTGCAGTCCAGCCTGGGTGACAGAAGAAGACCCCCATCTCTATTAAAATTAAAAAAAAAAAGAAAATTAAATTTAAAAACAAAGAAATAAACTTGAAAATCTCTGTAGAGGACAGGAAACTATGAAAAATGCCCTAGAAGATTTAGGAAAGAACCAAACACAGCAATTCTATAAACAAAACAAACAAACAAAAATCTGATAAGACATCTAAAATTAAATGGATGCATCAGTAGCATATCAGACATAGCAAGAAAGAATTAGGTAGAAGGAAGAAGGTAAATCAGCAGAAATGATCCAGCACTGCTCCTCCATGTTAATGTCCAGCATTCCCTGTGTCCTTTGAAAATGACGCAGAAGCTGCTGCCTTGGAACACGTGCTCCAGACAGGATCTACCTGCATATTGCCTCCTCGTCACCAGACCAATAATTAGTTGTTCCAAGAGGGGGCTTCCAGTGAATATCACTTGGTAGGGAGACTAATTTCACAGCCTTGGAGTCACGTTAAAATATATCCTTCTAAATATAAAAGGTAGGAGTTCTTGGCTGGGCTTGTTGGCTCATGCCTGTAATCCCAGCACTTTGGGAGGCCGAGGCAGGTGAATCACCTGAGGTCGGCAGTTCGAGACCAGCCTTATCAACAGGGAGAAACCCCGTCTCTACTAAAAATACAGAATTAGCCGGGCATGGCCATCTTGGTGAAACCCCATCTCTACTAAAAATACAAAAATTAGCTGGGTGTTGTGGTGCACACATGTAGTCCCAGCTACTCAGGAGACTGAGGCAGGAGAATTGCTTGAACCCGGGAGGTGGAGGTTTTGGTAAGCCGAGATCAATCGCGCCATTGCACTCCAGCCTGGGCAACAAGAGAGAAAGTCTGTCTCAAAAAAAAAAAAAAAAAAAGGTAGGAGTTCCTTTTATATTTTGGATATTATCCCTTATGAGATCTCCTGGCTGGATAAAGGAAGAAAGAGGGGTGATACACTGAGGGAGCTGCACACCGAGACACCATGCAATGGAGGTGGAGAGCATGTGTGAGTGTGGATCTTGCGGCGCAGCATCAAGAGGAAGGTGGAATTTCAAGTTGGATAAAGGAGAGTTTATTGATATGGAAACACCATCTTCTGATATGTGACTTAACACTTCAGGAAACAGTGCTAACACACTGCCAGCATAACTCTTGAAATCTTGGAAAAAGTGAGATCCACATACATGAAGTAGACATTCTAGAAATACTCAGGAAGCTCAGAGAAGGGAGCCCACTATAGTAGATATACTATGCAAGGCCAGAAACCCACGGATGATCTATGTTTTGCAGCAGGGCCCAGAGAACACTCCTTTTATCAAAGAGACAGCAATGCTTTAGCAACAAAAACACCAGAGTTGTTGAGCTCAATTACAGCTGTCCTCTGTAGACAAGGCAGACTGTGGGAGATGTTGAAAAACTAGGTTTACTAAAAAATTAGGGGCCAGGTGTGGTGGCTCAGACCTCTAACATCAGCACTTCAGGAGACCAAGACAGGAGGATTGCTTGAGCCTAGGAGTTCAAGACCAGCCTGGGCAACACAGTGAGATCCTGTCCTTATTTTAAAAACTAGGAATGATGGAATTTTAAAATAATAGAGGCTACATGGTAGTACTAACTTCAGAAGTGAAGTGGGCACTGTTATCAAAATGAATGGTATCCAAAGAGCATGACCCACAGACATGCTTTGCAGAGATGGTTAATTAGACATGAAATCCCTAGAGTTTTCAGGCAACATACAGGATGCTCGGTTACATTTGAAATTCAAATGGGCAAGATTTTTTGTATATGCATATTCCAAATATTAAATGGGATGGAACATACTTATATTTAAAAATTATTCATTGTTCATCTGAAGTTCAAATTTACTGGGACATCTTATATTTTTCCTTGCTAAATCTGGCAACCCTACCCTAAAGGCAAGTTAGATAGGCAGCCAACAAGTGCATTGCATAATTTAAAGAAACCAAAGCAGTCAGCGTGGATTATTGGGCTGGGCATCGTGGCTCATGCCTATAATCCCAGCAATTTTGAAGGCCAAGATGGGAGAGTTGCTTGAGTCCAGGAGTTTCAGACTATCCTGGGCAACATAGAGATACCTCGTCTCTATTAAGAATTAAAAAAAATGGATTATTGGAAGGCTGATGGAAGTTCTTTCAAGATAAAGTCATAGGTATGGCTGTATACTAGGAAAAGCATTAAGAAGGAAGCACACTACCCAAAAGGCACCCTCAGGCTCCAGAGGCAGCATATTCCATACTTGCAGTGGTATTCCTACCCATTTACTGAATGACATGAATACACCAGATTTCAGTAGGCCCAGAATGGGGAGGGGCTCAGCAGAACTCCAGACTTTACCACAAGCATCCCTGCCACTTGGGCCATATGACCCAGCAGGCCCTATTGTTTACATGTGGCATGGAGTTTATGGCAAGCCCCAGTTGGAGAATTACAAGGTAAGCCTGTAGGGTTCTGGAGCAAGTTATGCCATCTACATTGTTGACCTTGCTGCTGAGTCCTGTAGAGATAGTATATCTGACCATGGGACATGATGTGACTGTATGGCCAGAGCTGCCCATTATGAGCCAGGTTATATAAGATCCACTACAACATAAGTTTGGGTGGGTCAGTGCAAATCCATTGTAAGATGTAATTGGCACATTTGTGATTGGACACAAGTTGGACAAGACAGCATGCCATCCAGATGTCATCCAAAATCTGAATGAGTTGCTGTTGCTTACAAATTAATAATTACTTTACAGCATTCTCCAAAAAGTGTTAGAAGACTGGCCAACAACTGGATTATTATTCATGATGATTGGCTGTACTGGAGGACAAGCTGCCACCCTCTTGTAGTGTGATCTCTATTGTATCCTCAATAATAGTCCCCCAAGTGTTAGTTGCTTGTGTTTTTTCTTTTTTCTTGTAGAAATAAAGAGGAAAATAAGGCATTGCTTGCACTCATGTCTAGTATCAGAATGGGGAAGTAGGACAAAATGGAGAAATAGACTTAACTCTCTGAAACCACTCATTTATGCTTTCTGCCTGGCCCCTGGTCCCCTTAGGTAGAGCTTATGAGACCTTCACCCTGTCCTCAGCTTAAAACCAGATCTGAAAAAATTACTTGGTGTAAGAGCAAGGCTTTGCTTTCCCCAGGTGAAACAAAGTTCCCTGGGTGATCAGAAAAGGGGAATTAAATGGCCATTGGAGAGAAAGTAAGGAATGTTTAGGGCCGGGTGTCATGGCTCATGCCTGTAATCCAAACATTTTGGGAGGCTGGGGCAGGTGGATCACTTGAGCCCAGGAGTTCGAGCCAGCCTAGGCAACGTGGCAAAAACCTGCCTCTAATAAAAATAAAATAAATAAAATAAAATGAATGTTTAAAGGATGGCACATTCCTGAGAATGGGTTCTGAGCCCTGCACCCCCACCTCCCTCTGCTCAGGGGCAAAATGTAGTGGGTGTTTTAGGCTTCTCCTGGGTACTCACCAAGAGCTTGGACTGCACTTCTCCTTTGCCCCATGGCTCATTCAGATTCTGAAAACTTGCTGCAACTACAGCAGTCTCAACCAGAGCCACTCAGGAAGGAATATTCCCCCATCTAACTTTCTAGGCCATGCCTTCTCCATAGCTTGTACCCCATAATTAGACTTGCTCATCATTTCTTTCATCTTTGAACAATAGTTATCTCCCGTAAGGGACTCACATGGGGGAGATATAACAAACAATAGAGAATATAGCTTCAAGAATCTCTGCATATATGTGGTTGGAGCCAAGATTATGAATGAGATCATAAAGAGACATTGTGCAAAGAAAGAAGAGAAAGGGGCCAAGGATCAAACTCATATAATTGTTCCAAGAGTAATTTTCAATTGCATTACCAAAAACAAGGGAGGTGTGCAATTGAAGTGGAATGTGGGATTGTGATCCAAGTTTTAACTACTCTTGCTATGGGTAGTTTATTTCTCCTCATCTGCCTTCCATTCTCCATGCTACAACCTGAGTTTTATCTTTCAAAAACACAGACCCAGTGATGCTCTTTCTTTGCTTCTAAACTTTAGATGATGTCTCATTACTATAGAATGAAGTTCCAACTCCTGGCTGAGCATAGTGGCTCATGCCTATAATTCCAGCAGTTTGGGAGGCTGAGGTGGGCAGATCGCTTGAACCCAGGAGTTCAAGACCAGCCTGGGCAATATGATGAAACCCCTTCTCTACAAAAAACACAAAAATTAGCTGGGCATGGTGGCGCCTGCCTGTGGTCCCAGCTACTCAGGAGGTTGAGTGAGGATGATTGCTTGAGTCTGGGAGGCAGAGGTTGCAGTGAGCCAAGATTGCATCATTGCACTCCAGCCTGGGTGACAGAGTAAGAACCTGCCTCAAACAAACAAAGTTCCAACTGCTTAGCATGGTGTTCAAGGTCCTTGGTAATCCGTGTCTTAATCTGCATTTTCAGATTCAGCTGCCATCACCATTAACTCCCTGTGCCAGGCACTATGGGCTTGGCATTCACTGGATATGTCATATATCCTTCTCTGTCTAACTAAAATGTCTCTATCCTTCTTATTGCCAAAATGTCCTGCTTTAGCTGTGCTTCTCTGTCTGGTACATGCATGCTCAGCTTCAAATAGTTCATTCATACATGACCACTCAAATTTCAGTAGCATTTCTATACATGTCACTGTTTATTCTCGTAATCAGCATTAAATGTTGAACTGCAACAAGGAACAGATATTCTCATAAACTGAAACTTTACTATGTTTTAAAGGAAGCCCATTTCAATCTTCATGGTCAAATTTAATTATTTCCATTTCTATGCTGATATGGTTTGGCTGTGTCCCCTCCCAAATCTCATCTTGAATTGTAGTTCCCATTATCCCCACATGTTGTGGGAGGGACCCAGGGAGAGGTAATTGAATCATGGGGGAGGTTACTTCCATGCTGTTCTCAGGATAGTGAGTGAGTTCTCATGACATTTGATGGTTTTATAAGGAGCTTTTCCCCTTTGGCTCAGCACTTCTCCTTGCTGCCGTCTTATGAAGAAGGACGTGTTTTCTTTCCCTTCTGCCATGATTGTAAGTTTCTTGAGGCATCCCCAGCCATGCTGAACTCTGAGTCAATTAAACCTTTTTCCTTTATAAATTACCCAGTCTCTAGGGTATGTCTTTAATAGCAGCATGAGAATGGACCAATACATATGCTTTCAGAGACTGTTTACAGAGAGTTCTAGAATAGCATTGATCCTTATCTTTGTCATTCTACAATTAGTTGTCAAGAATCTGCCCCCTGTATTTGATTTTTAATCCCTAGATAACAGAGACATTGTTTTCCTCATATATGACACTTCTATCACCTAGTGCTTAGTGCATGGCAAGTATTCACTAGGTGTTTGTTAGACTGAACTAAAAATTATCTAATATAAAAAAACACAAGTCATAAACACATGAATTTCATGTGGCTCAGTTCACTCTAGTAATCAGCATTTAGCTAAATTTCAGTAAAGGAAGCAGAAAGTTCTCCTTCTCTAATCCAAACTAATTTTTAATCATGAATTGATTCAGTTTAACCTTTGGCTCAATACCTATTCAGTAAATAGTAGTCCTTTCATTATTACAAATTGAGGTTGCTTCCATTACTACAAAAAGTAAGTCAATGAGATCTGCTTAAAATAAATTGCAGATTATGCTATAGGCAAATGTTAAAAGAAACAAACAAGCAAGCAAAGAGAGAAAAGATGAGCTTACCAATTTAGGTTCTGAGTAGGTACCAAGTCCGATGATGGGAATGCTGTTTCCATCACTTAGAGGTATGCGGTGACTTGCAGCACTGAGATCCATTGTGGAGAATCTGTAGGAGTGATTCTGAACACCACAGGGAGTCTTTTTAGAAAGGTGTCCTAGGGCCTATTCAATCAAAGAAAGGAAGGCCAGAGGGAGGAGCAGAGGGAAGGGAGATTAACACACCTATTTCTCAACCGGTTTTTTTTTCCCAGGTTGTCATGGAAATCCTAAGCATGGTTGTCCTTTGAACTTCATCAGAGGCTTGTAAAACATAAGCTATTGAGAGCTTATGCTTACTTCTTCGCAACAAAAGATTGAAAAAACAAAAAGAAACAAATCTATCTGGCCTCTATCAGTTAGGATGCTTTTGTTGGCAAATAAGAGACTGACATACTTTGGCTGTGTCCCCAACCAAATCTCATCTTGAATTGTAGCTCCCATAATCACCAATGTCATGGGAGGGATTCAATGGGAGGTAACTGAATCATGGGGGTGTTTTTTTCCCGTGCTGCTCTTGTGATAGTGAATAAGTCTCACAAGATCTGATGGTTTTATGAAGGACAGTTCCCCTGCACATGCTCTCTTGCCTCCTGCCATGTAAGACATGCCTTTGCTCCTCTTTCACCTTCTGCCATGATTGTGAGGCCTCCCCAGCCATGTGGAACTGTGAGTCCATTAAATCTCTTTTTCTTTATTAATTACCCAGTCTCGGTTGTCTTTGTTAGCAGTGTGAGAATGAACTAATACACAGATCTATCTTAAATTCTCTTAAACTATAATGAAAATTTATTCCTCAAATTCTGGCAGTAGGGGAGAGCTTCAGGGGAGACTAGACATTTTCTAGGACTTCCCAGGAGATTTGGATGCAGCAGGCCTGGAAAGGGATCTAGGATCTTTATCACAAGTTAAGCTTATCACCAGTTAAACTGGAGTAGAGGAACAATAACGTGGCCAGGACCAGTTTCTCACTTCTCATTCGTCTCTCTGCCTTCTTGTTGTCTCAGGAAACTCTCTCTCTCTCAGTTCCCTTAACATTGAAAAGTGTTTACTGACTGTCCTTGGAGTGACAAGGTTTCAAGCTCAAACAACAAAAAGGAGATTTTACTTTCTCAATAGCTCAAACAGTAGTCCTGAAATTGAAACTTGTTGGCCTCGATTGCCTTTCTTGGTTCATGGATCCATCATGAAATCAATCACAGTGGCCAAAGGAAATAAAGGACATTTCCTAAAAAAATTAGAAGCCATTTCTAAATTTGGAGCTGGGGGTTGAAGGAGGCAGGAAATTCCACCCCAACATATGGCTCCCTGGTATAATGAAGATTTTGAAGTAAAGACCCTTAGAGATCAACGGGCTCTGGAAAAGACTTTCCCCTGTCTACATAAAGATAGGATGGACCCACCAAGGAGGACAATTATTCCTTTTCCCCCTCGCTGTTATCTCATGATCCATTACAAAAAAAGAAGACCAAGAATGTGTTGGGAGTCAGAAACTTATACCCCAAAATATGGCACTTTGACATACTGAACTGGAAAAGCCTCAAGGTCTCTCTGACCTCTACTCCCTACCACCTCTCCCAAAGTAAAGTTCCTTTATCTGCCTAAGATCCAGACCCACCAAAATGAACAATTCTTTTTTCTTCCTCTGC
Organism: Pongo abelii; assembly: GCF_028885655.2. Taxonomy (NCBI): domain Eukaryota; kingdom Metazoa; phylum Chordata; class Mammalia; order Primates; family Hominidae; genus Pongo; species Pongo abelii. Next base: position 135,460,520 of record NC_071991.2, on the reverse strand, counting down.
CTGTAAGACTAAGAATGTAACCCCTCCTGAACAAACCCTTTCACAAGGTAATGTACAAGGTAATCTCTACTCCCTAATCCATTCATTCTCCCTAGTGATCCCCTCAACAGAATTCCTCTTTTCCCCTCTCCCATAACCTGATTTGCCAGTAAATAATCTTCTAAACCCCGTTGTAGGTGGGTAATCACTCTGTGGTTCTCCCTGTGTAAACATATAGTTAAATAAAATTGAATACCTTTTCTCTAATTAATCTGCCTTTTGTGAGTTGATTTTTCAGTGAAACTTCAGAAGGCAAAGAGGAAGTTTCCTTGGCCTGTACACTTCACAGGTCACTGAGTCCACAATGGTTAAAATGTTCTGAAGTTGAAACTGGCCAAATTGTCCCATATTTATGGATTTTTGAATAAACACAGAAATGGGCCCTCTGTCTTAAAACTTGAAACTTATGTCTTAACTAAGTTTTTTCCTCAGGAAACTGACCCTCGGGCAAGGGACTGAAACTCACTAGATCACCACATCCAGATATTGAGATACCAAATACCTGATTCATCAGGATTGCTTCTTTATCCCTCCCTAATTTTTTTTTGCACCTTTCCTGCTATGTAAAGAGACCAATTTTGGTCAGTCAGGGAGACAGATTTGAGACTGAACTCCCACTTTCCTTGGCTGCAGGACTAGATTAAAGCCTTCTTCTCTGGCAATCCTTGTTGATTCAATGATTGGCATTCTGTGCAGGGAGCATCACAATCTTGACTGAACTCCAGGTATTTCAGCAATAAAGTTTGTCTATAATTGACTTGTCCTCCCTCCAACCGTCATTCTTGCTTATGTACACATTAACACATAATGTATATATAACATGTTCAGTATTCAACTAGACACAGTAATTTAAACTAGGCTGTGGCAATGTGGAACATGGCAGTAATGGTCTTCAATATCATTTTTAAATTGATACAACAAATGCTTACTGTGCACCTTTGTGTGCTAAAATGTTGATTAGCATGTGTTTGTTATTTTTATTATTACCGATTTTTTGCTGTTTAGTTCTATGCATTTTAACACATATATAGATTTTTGTAACCATCACCACAATTGGGATACTGAAAAGTGTTATAACCCAAAGAACTCTATCCTATCACACCCTCCCCTAACCCTTAATCCATAGAAATCACTGTTTTCAACCACCATAGTTTTATTTTTTGAAATTATCATAAAAATTGAATTACACAATATAAACTTTTTTGAGATTGGCTTCTTTCACTCAGCATAATGCCTTTGAAATTCATCCAGATTGTTGCTTGTGTCAACAGTTTATTATTTTTTTTAGTGCTGAGTAGTAATCTATTACATATGTGCACCGTAGTTTGTTTCTCTGTTCTCCAACTGAAGGATGTTTAGTTTGTTTTCAGTTTTTGGTGATTTTGAATAGGGCTGCTCTAAACACCTATGTACAGGGTTTTGTATGAACATTAAATGTTCATTTCTCTATGGTAAATACCCAGGAGACAGATTATCGGGTAATGTGGCAAATGTATGTTTTGCTTTGTAAGAAACCACCAAACGGCCGTTCAGAATGACTACCATTTTGCCTCCCCAGTAGCAATGCACATGAGTTGCAGTTGTTCTGTATCCTGACAGCACTTAGTATTTTTTATTTTAGCCTCCTAGTAAATTTGTTGTGTTATTTCATTGTTATTTTAATTTGCATTTCCCATGTGGCTGATGATGTTGAACACATTTTTCTTTTTTCGTTTTTTTTGGTTTTTAGAGAGAAAGGGTTTCGCTCCATCCCCCAGGCTGGGGTACAGTGGCATGATTATAGCTAGCTCACTGTAGCCTCTACCTCCTGGGCTCAAGTGATTCCTCCTGCTTTACCCACTTGAGCAGCTGGGACTATCAGTGTGTGCCACCATGCATGGCTGGTTTTTGAAAATTTTTTTGTAGAGACAGGGGTCTTACTATGTTGCTCAGGCTGGTCTTGAACTCCTGGGCTCAAGTGATCCTCTTCCCATCTCAGCCTCCCAAATTGCTGGGATTACAAGCATGAGTCACCATGCCTGGCCCACCTTTTCTTATGCTTATTTGCCATCTGTATATCCTCTTGGTGAAGTGCCTATTTAAATCTCCTGCTCATTTTTAAAATTGAATTGTCTTCTTAGTGTTGAATTTTTAGATTTGTTGGTAAATTCCTGATGTGTGTTTTTTACTGGATATGTGGTTTGCAAATATTTTTTCTCTGTCTGTAGCTTGTCTTTTCATTCTCTTAACTGTATCTTTCATAGAACAAAATATTTTAATTTTGGTAATGTTCATTTGTCATTTTCTTTGTATTGTGCTTTAAGTATCTAACCCCAGGTCACAAAAATTTAATTCTGTGTTTTTTTCTGAAAGTTATATAGTTTAATATTTTCTGTTTAGACCTATGGTTCATTGTGAATACATTTTTGTATAATTGAAGAGATTTAATTGTTTTGTTTTGAATAAGGATGGCTTATTGTTTCAATTATATCTGTTGAAAAATCTGTGCTTTCTTCACTGAATTTCTTTTGTACCATTGTTGAAAATAAAAGGCCATATATTGGTGGGTCTATGACTTTCTACTTTGTTTCACTGATTTTTTTTTTGTTTTATTTCTGTGAACTCTGCATAGAAATAGGTTTCACTGATCTATTTGTCTCTTCTTTCACTGATACCACACTGTCTTGATTTTTGTAGCTTTATCATAAACCTTAAAACCATATAGTATACTTTTCAGACTTTATTTTTCTTGCCCAAAAGTATTTTAGTTACTCTGTTTCTTTTACTTTCAATATATGTTTTAGAATCAGTTTGTGTGTTTAAAATTCCTGCAGGATTATTTTGTATATTTAAATTGTTTTCTGGGTGTCTTAGTTTGGGCTGCCATAATAAAATATGATAGACCAGGTGGTTTAAACAACAGCCATGTATTTCGCACAGTTCTGGAAGCTGTGAAGTCCAAGATCAAGGTGCCAGCCAATTCCGTTTCTGTTAAGAGCTCTCTTCCTGGCTTGTTGATGGCTGTCTTGCTGTGTTCTCACAGTGTGTTGGGGGCTGGGGAGCTGGGGAAGAGGAGAAACAGAGAGGAAGCGAGCTCTGTCGTCTCTTTTTAAAAGGACACCAAGCCCATCATGAGGACCCCACCCTCGTGACCTGATCTAAACCTGATTACCTCTCAAAGGCCCCATCTCAAGATACCATCACACTGGGAATTCAAGTTTCAGCCTATGAAATCTAGGGGGACACTATTCAGTCCATAGCGCTGGAGTTACCCTGGGGATTACGATTAGCATCTTAACTTTGTAAAAATCAAGTTTGAGTTAATACTAACCCAGTTTTAATAGTATTCAAAAATTTTGATCCTTTAAAACTCCATCAACCTACTCCTTTATGTTATTATTGTTACATGGATTTTGTCTTCAGGTTTTGACAATTTGACAGTAATGTGTCTTTCTGTGGATCTCTGGCTGTGTCCTTCTTGAAGTTCACTGAGCTTCTTGGATGTGTAGTGTCATGATTTGCACCTAATTTGGAAAGTTTCTTGGCCATTATTTCTTCAAAAAATAGTGTTTTGTTTTTTTCTCTCCTCTCTTTCTTGTACTGCTATTATGTATACGTTTGTATGACTGATGGTGTCCTACAGGTCTCTTAGGCTTAGTCATCTTTCCACTCCAGTGAGTTTTAAATGTCAGATATGTTTTTCATTTCTGAAATTTCCATTTAGTTATTTTAAGTATGCTTTATTTCTTTCCTTAGACTCTCTACTTTTGCACTGGCTTCAAGAGTGTTCTTGGTTGTTTCCTGGGGAACTTTTGTAATCGCTGCCTTAAAGTTTTCACCATATAAGTATGTACAACATCTATGACATCTTGGCTTTGGTGTCTTTTGGTTATTGAGAACTTTTTGAATGTTAGGTTATGAGATCCTGGGTCCTGGTTTTGTTTGTTTGTTTGTTGTTATTGTTTGTTTGCTTTTGAGACAGGGTCTTGCTCTGTTTTCCAGGATGGAGTGCAGTAGTGCAGTCACAACTCACTGCAGCTTCAATCTCCCTGGGTCCTGTTTAAATGGCATAGAATGTTAATGTTCTCATTGTAGAAGGCAGGCTTTAGAGTTGTATTCAGTGGAAGACTCCATCTTATTTGGAACTAGAACCCTCACATGTTTCTTAATTTTTAATGTATTATACATCCTTACTAAATTGATGGGAATCTAAATATTACATTGCTTTTCTCATCAGAAATGTTTCAGATTACTCTTTATATATTAATATTTTCAAAATAAATTGACCTAAAACAACTCCTATTTTCATTCAACAAAAACATTGCTTGTGAATTATACTTTCTTTGTGGCCATAAATCCATAAAAATTATATTGACAGAAATAATAAGATTAAGTTTGGTATTTACTATGTACTTTACATGGCTTCTTTAATTTTCACAACAATCTTATGTGGTGAATATACTGGGTCATTTAGTGTCCCCCCAAAGTCAGGTCTATCTGAAACCTCAGAATGTGACCTTATTTAGAAATAGGATCTTTGCAGATATAATTAGATAAGTTACTATTGGATTTTGGTAAGCCCAAATCCAATGACTGGTGTTCTTATAAGATGAGAAAACAGAGACATAGAGGCTTAGGGAAGAATGACATGTGATGACGGAGACAGAAATTGAAGTAATGCATCTACAAGCCAAAGAATGCCAATGATCGCTGACAACCACTAGAAGAAAGGAAGAGGCATAGAAGCATTCTTCCTTAGAAACTTCAGAGGGAGCATGGCCTTGCTGATGTCTTCATTTCAAACTTCTAGCGTCCAGAAATGTGCTAGAATAATTTTTGTTTGTTTGTTTTAAGCCACCTAGTTTGTGGTAATTTGTTATGGCAGCCCTTAGAAAAGAATGCAGTGGGTAATATTATTATTCCTGTTTTATAGGAAGAGTCTTGAGGTCCAAAACAGTTTTTGTCAAAAATTGCTTAGTAACTGGAAGAACTGCCAGGCTGTCTGACTCCAGAGCCCATGCTTTTATTCACTACACTCTACTCTCTCCAATAAAGTGATAACAGAGTAGATACATTGATCAGTGACAGCATATTTAAAGGGACTGCAAAAATGACTAATCCAAACTAGTCATAATTAAATGAAAATAAATTGAAACCTTCATATATAACATGCTCACAGTATTAGATACTCTTATCTCTGTAGATCTGATGGTAGAAAAATGTTTGCTTGTTACTGTATCGGAGATGAAAATTGATTTGGCCTGTTTACTGGAGAGCTATTATCAATAATAAATTTTACTAAATTATTAGTATTATTTATTATTACTATTAGCATAATTAATTATTATTACCATTAATAAAAAGGATAATAAAAATGTCTAGAGTATATCTTAAGTCAGATACTTTAGATGACATTTTAGCGCCATTTAGTCAATCACTTGTTGAAGCCATCAGTCCAAGACCATTAGAAAAATATATGTAACCAATGAAGTTAGTTTTATAAACTCCCTGTAGCAGGGAAGACTGCACTCTACATAGAAGCATGGAGTCTTAGTAAGAGGGAGATGGGAAGAGCTCATTGTAGAAATTGGGCTTATCTTAGGTGATTTGGGGAAAGATTCCAGGACACAGCTATATTTTGTGTGTGTATGTGTGCCCTCTTAACACTGGGCCAGTACAGTGATTGGATATCTTAATAATTTATTTCCAGAAGGTTGAATAAATAGAGCATAGCTAGCATTGCCATTGGAGAAAAAGTAGCAGTCACCCATATTGGCTAAAGATGGGATATTTAGTTATTCTTATGGTTGCATAGTGTCTCTGCTCAGGTATAATTACAGAATGGACTTCATTTTTTCTCATTCCATCATGGTCATGAAGAGTCCTCATGTGATATTGATATTCTATGAAATTATTTATGTTTAGCAGGGAAGGAACATCGTAGCCTAGTGGTAGAAACTAGGCCACTGTCTGCTGATAGATATCAGGAAAGACAAAGTCAGACTGTGGGACAATAATCTTTGATGTTCAAGACCTTCGCATTGTCAGGATCCTGCTGATTAGATTATCTGGGAAAGGTTGCCTCTAGGCTGGACAAGTGTCAGTTCCTTGTGAGCCTTCTAAGGTTGGTGCAAAAGTAACTGTGGTTTTTGCTATCACTTTTAAATGGGAAAAACCACAACTACTTTTGCACCAACCAAATATTATAGAATGAGTGTTTGCATCATGTAATGTAAAAGTGGTTACACAGTAACACTTAAGAATCTAGACAGGATGCATTGAACAACTGTGATACAGGCACTTGCCAGAAAAAGAAATTATTATGACTTTGGTAAAAGACTGTTCATCCAGTGGACTAAATAGCCAAACCCAGATCTCAAAAATGCGCTAAAAAATCCAGCGGAGTCTATTCTTGTACATGTGTATTTGCACCAAGGTATGCAAATACATATATACATATGTATGTTTGTTCTGACATAAACTCCCTCTTGGTTAGTGAAGAGGAAATCAAGATGAAATACGTTATTATCCATTCAGACCCTGCGTAATGTATTTAAACTGTTTGATAGGTTTCCAGTGGTAGTGTACACATAAGAAATAGTATTTTGGTAGGGCATGGACTCAAAGGACAGTATAAACATTATGTATCTTCAAAACAGAGAACTAATCATTGGACCCTAATGCTGGACATATTTTCTGAGTGAAGTTAAATAATTCCTGCAGGATACAGTGACTCTGAAGAGAGCAACTGACCATTGCAGAGAGCAGAGCGGAGTTCCTGGGTTTAGTTAATGATCTAATAAGATGTATTTTGTAATGTGGAGGTAAAGTCCAATTTTTACAAGGTTGAAGGTTGGGACTCATAATGTGAGAGACATTTCAGTACTAGAAGAAATTTGTATAAGAACATCTATCTTGACAATATTTAAAGAAACATCTATGACATATGTTTCCCCCAGCGGGGTCAAATGGATATTGATCCACCAATCAGATTTACAGCAGTAACTAAGTTCTGAGAAAAATGTATAAGAATGTTTTCTTTCTCTTGAAATGCCACAAGAAAAGACCACAGAGGCTTAGAAGTTTAAAAAAAAAAGTGTAGGAGAACAGACTGAGAATTCTTGACCCAGTCACTGGAGAGCTTCAGCATATACTATTAGGCAAGATCCATAGTAAAAAAAATCAAAAGGAAAAGTGTATTAAATTATCTTAAAATTAATGTTGTTCCAGAGATTTTAGTAAAAGCTATCTAGTTTACATAATCGTTAGCTTCAATGGAGGGTTTTGAATCAACTGTTACTTTAGAGGATTGTCTGCTTCTGGTAGAGTTCAAAGAATTCTCAGCTTGAGGTCTACCAGTGAAATGGAAGTCCCCTGATCTAGGAAAAAGGATGTATGTCTTTTGAATTGAAAATATGAATGCACAGATTACTATCTTAGAGTTTCACCACAGTGTTAGTTAGTAACAGTACCTGATACAGTCCTGTTAGTCAAAGCTCAAGGCAAATCTTCCTTTGCTTTCTCTTCCAGAAGGCAAAATCTCCAGGTTTCAGGCTCAAAGACTGTGTAAATGGTTACTTTGAAAAGGCAGCTTGTATCCGTTTAATGATAAGATGTAGTATTTAGTTATGTCAACTTGCACTGGGGCAAAGACGAGGATCAGAACAAAATTCTGAAATGCATGGCATGGTCTGTTATTAACTCTTAAGGGGAGAGCCTGTGTCATGAAGGTAAATGGAATACTGTAGGAACTTACATGTAAGTTCCAGTGACTCTTAGAACTTTGACAATTTTTAGTTTTAGTAATCCTTTATTTTCTCTACATTTTCCTGAAGATTGGATATAAGAACAATAAAGTTTTTGAGTAAAAGGAAAAGCATTCAAAGTCTTTAATGATGGTCTGGCAAGAAAAAGTCTCAATCCATCCTAAAAATAAGTAAAGAATGACCAAAGCTTACTGGGAAATATTGATTGGACCAATAATTGCTCTTTCATTTTATGCTAACTGGCAGATCCAGTTGAGGTTAGTTAACTCGGTTATCTGAAGTCAACTGACTTTTGAGAAAGGCTCATATGCCAAGAGTGAATTCGAATCAGTAATAGCATAGCTTGCCTGACAATCTCCAGCTTTTATGTTTAAGTATGAACTACTAGTGAACATAATTCAATTAGGGGTATCAAAAGGTGCATTAATTATTTTGATGAAGTGTTTGATTCCTGAAGGGATCCATAGGACCCAGTTTGTACTTTGTTACAGGCAACAAATACAGCAATAGCAGGAGAAGAAAATGCATTGGGAGTGTCTAGAGATCTCAGGTGAAGACTTCCTTACTTTCACACCACATGGTTGTTCTGATTATGCTTTGTCTTCAGGTATTAAAACACCAGTGATCTGTGTGAGCACCTTGGCACCAGAAAGCCCAGAGCCTGCTCAAGGAGGGTGTCTCTTACAGTGAGCTAGTTGCACAGACATATTCCAATATGTGACCAGACTTAGTCCTTCAAGCTCCACCAAAACCAGTGGAAATTATAAATGCAATTATTAATACTAAATATTGCTGACAGGCTGGTTCATGCTACCCTGAAAACAACTCACAGATCCATGGTTATATAACATCATTTACCTTTAATTAATACATATTTAGTTAATACATTCCCTAGTATTGACAAGAGTCGATGTTATTCTCTAGGCAGTTCTGGAGATAAGCATTTGTCCTTATCTCCAAATAAGAAGGTCAATAGAGGTTAACCCATGCCATACAAAGGGAATATACAAAGGTCTGTATAGGACACTGATAATTTCCTAATACAGGTTAAATAATCAAGGCATTTTTCTTGGTTGAGTAGGGAAGGAGAGTTGTTGGGTCCAAGGTACTAAAGCTGTGGATAGTTATATATGAAGGAGAGACAAACAATGATGCCATAATCTATCTCCAAGGCATTTAATTTATCCCGTAAAGTGCATTGTAATTGTTTACAATTGACAAGAATATTTACATCTAAAATACTGGGAAAAAAGTCTTTTAATAGTTATTTTGGCAGTTATTATTATATAACTATTATTAATAACTATTATTGTATAACTATTATATACCTATTTAAACATAGGTATATTTCTTTTAACCTGAAAAGTACAAAACTGATGGGTACATATTTGTATTAACATATTTTACTTATACATAATTAATCTGGAAAGATGAACTTTTGCTGTGATTTATCAAGCTACCCCCCCTTTCATCTTAAATTTTGCACAATAGTTTCAAATTGGTGAAAATTTGGAGAATGACAAATCTGATTATTTTTACTTATTTTTAAAATAAATCTTTGTGGTACCTAGTGAACCCTTTGAGAAATTTAATGATAGCTTAGTCATAAAAAGACATCTTCACTGAAAAGATTTTCCAAGCTGAGACATCTGTGAGTACTCACCAGACTCCAGCGTATAGTGATGCAATGCTGTGATTTACAGAGGAAAGACAGAGTACAGCAGAAGAGTTCAGCCAAGCATTAGGGGTCAGAGAGATGGCATCCCAGGCTAAGCTTCCCAGCATCTGTATTCACACGCAGCACACCAAGTTTCCAGGTTGAACCGCCAAGATCTGTGTGAGGAATACATTAGCTTAGGCTAGAACTCAAAACCAAGCTTCCCAGCAGGAATTTTTCTCTCTTGAACCACATAATCAAGCCTAGCTAACTCAGCTGGTTTGACCTGTTGCACATCATCAGTAAAGAAACTGACCTTGGGGGTGCGGGATCGCCAGGGGGAGCTTTACCCTTTAACCAGCATATCATAAAACTGCCCTTATCTTGTCTGAGTGTCAAAATGTCATCCAGGAGACCTAGAGACAAAGAGTTTACAGGTGGAAAGTCCAGCTGTAAATTAACTCCATTGTCCATATCCTCTTATTTTTCTGAATTTGGGGCCTGAATTTGGGGCCTAAATTTGGGGAATGCAAAATGAAGAGTTTTCAGAGAAGAAGAGATATAAAAACATGAGACAGTCTCTAGAGGCAGGTAATAGTTACCCAAATGTTTGTTCTCTCCAGGCAATATTTGAAAACACAGCATAACAAGAAACAATAATTAGTAGAAACTTTTAATTCTTTTAAGCTGTGAGGTTTTTTTTTGTTTTGTTTTGTTAAAATAATTTAAAAGCGTGTCCAAAGGAATGAGGGCTAATAGAATATTATAGTGCTAAAAAAGGAACATCTGTGACAAAAAATGACTGAGTCATTTTACAGAAAAACACAAATTATAATTTTCTCCTTTTGGTTCACTATTCACGTAACAAATTGTAGTAAATAATTTACTAATACTTCTCTATGTGCAAGAATTTAGACATAGAGAGATACATAAATACACAAACAGATGATAAACATAAAGATTTTAACTTTAGTCTTAATATATAATTTTATAAATATATTAAATAATATAATGCTTATTATATTTAATTTACCATTTTAATTTTCTGCAGCAGTTTCCTGAATAAAGAAATCATTTTTTGTACCATCTATATATTTATATATTTTACATATTTTTGTATCTATTGTACCATTTACATTAATTGCCATATTTAACAAAAATAATTCCATTGCCTTTAGATAGAAAAGAAAATTAAAGAACATGAAGCCAAGAATTGTCTTTTTTTTTCAGTGAATACACGTTAGATTATTAACTCAAATATAAAGTGGCAAAAATAAATATATGACATTATTCTAAAAGCATTTACACAAACTTTTAATTTAGCCATTTTAAGAAGTAATGGCAAATTAAAACTATGTTTAGTGACTAAATTTCTGTATCTTTTTCTTACTAATATACTTTTTGGGCATTCAGTGATAACTTATTAATGAGCTAAATTTAACTTTTATCTAAGATATCAAAGCTAATTAAGGATCTGGAAATTACAATTTTAGCCAGCACATTAAGCCTTTATGATTTGTAGCAGCATAAAAATTTCACAATATTAAACCCTTTAAAAAGACATCTGCTATTACTATTTCAATTAATTGAATACAATTTTATATTTTTGTCATCTTATATTTACTTGACCAACGAAAGGAATTTTGGAAATTTTAATCTTGAGAAACTTCAGTCTTGCACAAACTAAAATATTGTGCTAACAAAATTCTCATGTGACAAAACCTGGGGAAAGATAGTGTTGTCTCTCAATCAATATTATTTGTCTCTAAACCAATATTAACTCTAGTTTGTTGGAGTTAATATTGACTCAGTCTGAGATTTACCTTTTTAACCAAGAATATTACATAAACCTTTAAAATATAATTTATAAACATCTGCATTAATAACTAAAGTGGAAAGACTCTTTAAATTATGCCAGAAGCTCAACTATACAGACTATACAGTCAACTTTTTAAATCTTGTAACCCTAACCAATGACATTAGCTTAACTCACAATTAAATCTCTCATTATTTCCTTTAAACTCCGAGCTTTTAGCAAGATGAAATTGTAAAAGATAACACATTTTACAAGTTTAATGTTTTTGCTTTTCCTTTTAATTAGGATAGGACTGTTAATTTTCCCATAACGTCTTTGTTTAAAATATTGACAGTCTCTTTGTTGAAAAAAATTATTAAATTTCCCTTAAAAATTCATTAATTTGTAAATCCTTCTCATGATTAAGCTAATTATTTTTTTCACCAAGTTTTTGTATCTTCTGATCTTATCAAAATATAATTGCTAGTGGTCATGACAGGTCTGAATTCTTCAATATACCTTTTCCTGTCCATTCTGGGGTTTGAGAAGTCTTCTGTTAATATTAATATATGGCATAGGGATATGAATATGATCAAGGTTTAAAATGCACACACCAGTCAAAATCTGGAGAGAAAAAGGAAAGATACAAACAATAACGAGGGGAATAGGAGTCAGACGGAGACATGCGTGAACCTGCTTTAAGTTCTCAAACTTTTCAGTGGACTTAAAGGGTATTTTAGAGAGGTAGTTTTAAAGGGCAAATTGCACTTGGAAGCCTCCTCATCTTAATTAAAGAAAGCAGACCAGGTGGGACTGGGAACAAAAAAGAAAAAAGAAAAAAAGAAAGCAGACCATTGGACAGTTAAAATTGTGTTTTGCTTTCCTAAAGGGCATCTCAAATGAGCAATCTTATTTATACCAAAGATTTCTAAAAGTGGCCACTATAATCCCGGGTTGTCTTTGTAAACTGTGCCAGTTGGAAGGATAGGTGCGTGAACATCATGCTGTATACTATAAATAATACCATTTTTATTTGTCACTTAAAATCGATAAATAAAGATCCATTTTACCCTTGCCCTAAAAAAAAGAAAGAAAAGAAAAAGAAGGAATGATTGTTGCATGAATTGACTCTGAAGCAAGACAGCATGAAGAAAGGTAGGTATTTGGCCTAGAGGAGGCAGAATTTTAGAGTCAGGAGACTTCTGAGACTGATTAGAGTGGTGCTTGTGAAACTACCTGTCTCCCACACCCGGCCAAAGACAAGTCACCACCAGTGAAGCCTCTGGAGAAATGAAACAAAAGACATTTTCAGAGATACAAAGACAAGATTGAGGAAACAATCCTTGAAGCGTTTTGGAAAAGAGATCTGAGGCAAAGTTTATGTAAAAGTCACTAGTCTAATGAGACCCTTGGAACTCTTCAGCCCTGGGCCACCTGGAGGATGGACTCACTGGGTCTACGCTCATCCTCTCTCCATAGACTTTTCCTGTTACAGAAAAATGAGACTCAAGATACTGGATAATCACCCAGAAAAACAGAAGCAAGTTTTAGAAGACTGGACATCTTTATCTCAAACAACAATAAACTTATGACCAGATAACCCAAAAAGTTCTGGAGATGTTATTTCTAGGAACACAAGATAAATCTTACATTGAATGGCTTCAATCAAATAATCTGAGTTCAGATTCAGATTCAACTCAACATACACATTGCAGTGTCAGGCGGGTGGTGGGGGTTACTAGCAGATAAAGACAAAAAGGATCTCAGATAATGCATGTACATTCTTACTGGGTTAAAGATCTGTTTATAGCAGAGAGAGTCTTAGGTTTATCTTGATAAGGTCTTCCACATCTATTAACACTCACACACTATCAAAGACTACCATAAATACATCTTGTAGTTAAGGTTATGTTTATTGAGCTTGGTGCAGCAAGGGAGACCTTACTCTGGGGAAATAGGGAGTGTCTTGGCAAGAGGGAGTGAAAAGATGCTCCTTGTAGAATTTAGCCTTTACCTTAAGGTTATTTTTATTTTATATTTCTTAAAAATTTAAGACAGGGTCTCACTCTGTCACCCAGGCTGGAGTGCTCACTGCAGCCTTGACTTCTCTGGGTTCAGGTGATCCTCCCACCTCAGCCTCCTAAGTAGCCGGTACTACAGGCACATGCCACCATGCCTGGCTAATATTTGAGGTCTTTTTTATAGAGATGAGATCACACTATGTTGCCCAGGCTAGTCTCAAACTCCTGGGCTCAAGCAATCTTCCTGCCTTGGCTTCCCAAAGTGCTGGGATTACAGGCATGAGCCACCAGGCCTGGCCTAAGGTTATTTTTGAGAGAGTTCAAGAATCAGAGGTTTGATCAGGATTGAGCACTGTCAGAAAGTGGGGACAATCCAATGATTTAGTATCATAATTTTTATCAATGAAACAAGAGGAATGGAAAGGGGTTAAAACTGTCAGTGGAGACACAGCAGCTCATTTATACCAGGTGTGGGATATGTTTTGATTGTGTGTGTGTGTGTGTGTGTGTGTGTGTAGCTGCATAGTGCCTTAGTTTCTTTTTCTCTTTTTCCAACTGAATTAGTCTCTTTTTATTCTCTTGGCAATCTCTTCCAGAGTTACTACTTCCATTTTAGGCGATAAAATGGATAAGGCTCCACTTCCAATGCCGTCACTGCTATGAGCATGGTCTTTCTCTTTACTGCAACTAGGAATTAAAACTTTTGGTTCTTGTTTTTTAGACCAGGCATGGTGGCTCGTGCCTGTAATCCCAACACTTTGGGAAGCCAAAGCAGGAGGATCGCTTGAGTCCAGGAGTTTGAGACCAGCCTTGGCAACATAGGGAGACCCCTGTCTCTACAATAAATAAAAAAAAGATTCTTGTTTTTTATATTCTAGCCCCAGAAGTAGTTTCCACTGTAGAAGTTATCTGATGACAGTATTATGCTTTCTTGTAGTGGTCTACAGCCAGATGTCTTCAGGAAGAAGCAGCTACAGGATGGATTTAGTTTAAATATTAACATGTATTAAACTAAGAGGTATTCTCTCAAATGAGTTTAAATGCATTCTATTTTTAGACAACCTACATAACGTGTAATTTCCTTAAAAACAATACCTGTACTTCAAATACATCAAAATAAATGAAAAGCTCAAGATGACTTCAGTTCCATTTGTCTTAAGTCCTGGTGTTGTGTGGATGACAAGCACCAACCAATTATGATGACAGGTGATAGATCCAAAGTAATTGCCAAATTAGTTAACATTTTTCCATTTCTAAACCATCCCTAAAGAAAATCATATATGGGGGTCATACCACCCTCAGGGTAATCCAGTAGAGCAACCATGTCATCTGGAATCATGTGTCACCAATAAAGAACTGGTAGTTTTTGAAATTAGCAAGGATATGTTTGATTTGTTCTGCAGCCCCTGCTATAAAAGTTTTACTTTATCTGGCCTCTGTTCAAGTTTGCCTTTGATTAATTTCATGTACTATTTTTTTTTTTTTTTTTTTTGTCTTGAGATGGAATCTCACTTTGTCGCCCAGGCTGGAATGCAGTGGAACCATCTCAGCTCACTGTAACCTCTGCCTCCTAGGTTCAAGCGATTCTCCTGCCTCAGCCTCCCAAGTAGCTGGGACTATAGGCCCCATCACCACATCTGGCTAATTTTTGTATTTTTAGTAGAGGTGGGGTTTCACCATATTGGCCAGGCTGGTCTCGAACTCCTGACCTTGTGATCCGCCCACTTTAGCCTCCCAAAGTGCTGGGATTACAGGCATGAGCCACTGTGCCCAGCCTATAGTTTTTCTTTTTTTTTTTTTTTTTAGAGTTAAGGTCTCGCTCTGTCACCCAGGCTAGAGTGCAGTGGTGTAATCATAGCTCACTACAGCCTTGGACTCCTGGGCTCAAGTGATCCTCCTGCCTCAGCCTGCTGAGTAGCTGGGACCACAGGCGCACACCACCATGCTGGATAAAATTTAAAAGGGTCTTGCTTTGTTGCCCAGGGTGGTCTTGAACTCCTGGGCTTGAGCAATCCTCCTGCCTCAGTCTCCCAAATTGCTAGGATTATAGGAGTGAGCCGCTGTGTCTGGCCTAGGATTATTTAATTCTTTAGTACCCTTTACTAGTTGATAAAAATCTTCTTTTTGAGTTTACATGTTAACTTGTAGATTTTGTCTGGTAGCAAAGATAACCCCAAAATTATATTGTATTACCCTATGGGGCAATAATCAGTTTTATATCCAATCCAGCAATTTTTTTTCTAAATTTTTGAAAGGCCATTCCTGATGGATTATTTAAACCCTTGCTATTAGAATCCTCTTGGAACTAGCTTTACCCTCTCTTCTTTTCTCTCCTTATTAATAAGTTAAATAGACCTTTGGCATCTTTTCATATTATATATATATACTTTTGGAGACAGGGTCTTGCTCTGTTGCCCAGGCTGGTGTGCAGTGGCACAATCATGGCTCACTGCAGCCTTGACCTTCTGGGCTCCAGTGATCATCCCACCTCAACCTTCTGAGTAGCTGAGACTATAGGTGTGCACCACTATATCTGGCTAATTTTTTTTTTTTTTTTTTTTTGTAGAGATGCGGTTTTATCATATTGCCCAGGTCTCAAATTCCTGGGCTGAAGAGATCCTTCTGCCTTGGCTTCCCAAAGTACTTGGATTGAAGGCGTAAACCACTGGGCCTGGCCTCTGACCAGTCATATTTTCAATGCTTTGAAAATTATAGTTTGACAGAGGAGGGGTGCCAAGGCGTAAGTTCCCCTTGGTCCTCCGAAGGTTTGCTGAAAAAAAATCACTGGCAATATGCATATTCGTAGGAGAAAAGGCACACAAATTTATTTAATGCACATACATGGGCAGAATCACAGAGTGATTACCCATCCCCCAATGGGATGCAGAAGCTTATACACCATCCTGGCAAAACAAATTATGGGAGGGCAGAGAAGAGGAATTCTGTTGACAAAATTACTAGGGAGAATGAATGGATCAGGGAGCAGAGATTAAGTTGTACATTATCTTGTGAAAGTATCTGTTCAGGTGGGGTTACCCTATTGGTTTTATGTGGAGAAGAGGAAAAAGTGGTGGTTCTGGATGTCAGACAGATAAAGGCTTTGGGAGGGACGGCGGGGGCCGTAGTGGGTAGGGGGGCAGGTCAGAGAGATCTTGAGGCTTCTCCAGTTCAGCATGTCAAAGAACCGTATCTTGGGTTACTGGTTTCTGAGCTCCAATAATTGTGGACAGCCTTGTCCTTAAATAAGGTACCAAACTTTCAGGGTGAGGATAAATTTGTTGTCAGCAATGCAGCCCAGATGATGACTCATTATGTAACTCCGGTCTCTGAACATTGGAAGGACTCCCTTAGCCAATTTGCTTAAGATTTTATAAGAGATCGCTAGAAACAGCAAGATTATGATGGCAGAAAAGTTTCTGAGTTTCCCCAAATGTCTTTATGTAAGAGAGAGGGGAATTAGGAGGGCAGAAGAAAAAAGACGACAGACATCTTCAATACAACTGGGAACAAAGAAACCTTCATGAAACCCTAAACACTAACAGGTAGGGCTAAATGGTCTCAAAAAAAGCAGGATCCTATAGAACTCACTTAGATTTAAAGTCTATGTAAATCTAAGCAGAAGTAGTGGATGAAAAGGACAGAGGAATTCTGATCTCCAGAGAAACCTGGAACACAGAGATTCCCCCCAAACTCTTTCTTTCTTTCTTTCTTTCTTTCTCTTTCTTTCTTTCTTTGTTTCTTTCTTTCTTTCTTTCTTTCTTTCTTTCTTTTCTTTCTTTCTTTCTTTCTTTCTTTCTTTCTTTCTTTTCTTTCTTTCTTTCTTTCTTTCTTTCTTTCTTTCTTTCTTTCTTTCTTTCTTTCTTTCTTTCTTTCTCTCTCTCACCTTCGTTCCTTCCTTCCTTCTTTCTCCTTCCTTCCTTCCTTCTTTCTTTCTTTCTTTCTTTGTTTGTTTGTTTTTTGGGACAGAGTCTAGCTCTGTTGACCAGGCTGGAGTGTAGTGGCACCATCTTGGCTCACTGCAACCTCCATCTCCTGGGTTCGAGCGATTCTCCTGATTCAGCCTCCCGAGTAGCTGGGATTACAGGTGCATGCCATGACGCCCGGCTAATTTTTGTGTTGTTGTTTTTTTAATATATATATATAGAGAGAGAGATGGGGTTTGGCCATGTTGGCCAGGCTAGTCTTGAACTCCTGGCCTCATGTGATTTGCCTGCCTCTGTGAGCTGGGATTACATGTGTGTGCCACTGTACCTGCCCCCACCCCCCACCCCAAACTCTTGAGTCATCAAAGAGAAGAAATATGTCTGAGAGGAATCCTCAGATAGCAGATGTGAATGAAAGTGTCAGTGAGCAAAATCAATGTGCAAAAATCACAAGCATTCCTATATACCAATAACAGACAAACAGAACCAAATCATGAGTGAACTCCCATTCACAATTGCTACAAGGAGAATAAAATACCTAGGAACCCAACTTACAAGGGATGTGAAGGACCTCTTCAAGGAGAACTACAAACCACTGCTCAACAAAATATAAGAGGACACAAACAAATGGAAGAACATTCTGTGATCATGGATAGGAAGAATCAATATTGTGAAAATGGCCATACTGCCCAACGTAATTTATAGATTCAATGCCATCCCCATCAAGCTACCAGTGACTTTCTTCACAGAACTGGAAAAAACTACTTTAAAGTTCATATGGAACCAAAAAAGAGCCTGCATTGCCAAGACAATCCTAAGCCAAAAGAACAAAGCTGGAGGCATCATGCTACCTGACTTCAAACTATACTACAAGGCTACAGTAACCAAAATAGCATGGTCCTGATACCAAAACAGAGAGATAGACCGATGGAACAGAACAGAGCCCTCAGAAATAATACCACACATCTACAACCATCTAATCTTTGACAAACCTGACAAAAACAATAAATGAGGAAAGGATTCCCTATTTAATAAATGGTGCTGGGAAAACTGGCTAGCCACATGTAGAAACCTGAAACTGGATCCCTTCCTTATACCTTATACAAAAATTAATTCAAGATGGATTAAAGACTTAAATGTTAGACCTAAAACCATAAAAACCCTAGCAGAAAACCTAGGCAATACCATTCAGGACATAGGCTTGGGCAAGGACTTCATGACTAAAACACCAAAAACAATGGCAACAAAAGCCAAAATAGACAAATGGGATCTAATTAAACTAAAGAGCTTCTGCACAGCTAAAGAAACTGCCATCAGAGTGAATAGGCAACCTACAGAATGGGAGAAAATTTTTACAATCTACCCATCTGACAAAGGGCTAATATCCAGAATCTACAAAGAACTTAAACAAATTTACAGGAAAAATCAAACAACCCCATCAAAAAGTGGGCAAAGGGTATGAACAGACACTTGTCAAAATAAGACATTTATGCAGCCAACAGACACATGAAAAAATGCTCATCATCACTGGCCATCAGAGAAATGCAAATCAAAACCACAATGAGATATCATCTCACACCAGTTAGAATGGTGATCATTAAAAAGTCAGGAAACAAGAGGTGCTGGAGAGGATGTGGAGAAATAGGAATGCTTTTACACTGTTGGTGGGGCTGTAAACTAGTTCAACCATTGTGGAAGACAGTGTTGCGACTCCTCAAGGATCTAAAACTAGAAATACCATTTGACCCAGCCATCCTATTACTGGGTATATACCCAAAGGATTATAAATCATGCTGCTATAAAGACACATGCACACGTATGTTTACTGTGGCACCATTCACAATAGCAAACACTTGGAACCAACCCAAATGTCCATCAATGATAGACTGGATTAAGAAAATGTGGCACATATACACCATGGAATACTATGCAGCCATAAAAAAGGATGAGTTCAATGTCCTTTGTAGGGACATGGATGAAGCTGGAAACCATCATTCTGAGCAAACTATCGCAAGGACAGAAAACCAAACACCACATGCTCTCACTCATAGGTGGGAATTGAACAATGAGAACACTTGGACACAGGAAGGGGAACATCACACACTGGGGCCTGTCGTGGAGTGGGGGGAAGGGGGAGGGATAACATTAGGAGATATACCTAATGTAAATGACAAGTTAATGGGTGCAGCACACCAACATGGCACATGTATACATATGTAACAAACCTGCACATTGTGCACATGTACCCTGGAACTTAAAGTATAATTTAAAAAAAAAGTCAGCAAATAATAACAGGCAATTTATAGAAAGTAACTGCAAATGGCTCCTTAAACCTATTTAAACATGACCAAGTTCACTCACAAGAGAAAAGCAAATTAAACTAAATGAGTTACTGTTTTTCTACCTCTCAGCTAACGAGAACACATTATACTAGTGGAATTGTAAACTGGCAGAACTTTCTAGGGAGTACAGTTTGGCAATATGTAACCAAAATTTAAAGTGCATATACCCTTTGATCTAATGATTCTAATTTCAGAAAGTTATCCTATAAAAATATTCACGTTCGAAATGATACAATTTCATGGTTATTTATTGAGACATTGCTTACAATCCTGAAATATGGAAAATAATTTAAATGTCCATCAATAGGTGAAATAAATTAATGTGCAGCCTGCAAGATACCATGCATCTCTGGAAAAGAAAGAGGCAGATTTCATGTATAGATATGGAAGGATCTCCAACATATGTCAAGTATGAAAAAGTAGAATAAGCATAGAATACATGCTCACTTTGTTGCCCAGGGCTGCCTTGCTCCTTCAACAAAGATCATTTGACTATATATTGTGGGTCTATTTTTGGGCTGTGCATTTTGTTTCATTGAATTATTGAACTATTTACCTGTCATTTTCACCAATATCACATTGTCACTGTACTGATTACCCATGGACTTTTTTTTTTTTTTGAGACAGAGTCTCACTCTGTTGCCCAGCCTGCAGTGCGGTGGTGCAGTCTCAGCTCACTGCAACCTCCACCTCCCAGGTTCAAGTGATTCTCATGACTCAGCCTCACAAGTAGCTGGGATTACGAGCATGTGCCACCACACCCACCTAATTTTTGTATTTTTTTAGTAGAGATGGGGTTTCACCATATTGGCCAGGCTGGTCTCAAACACCTAACCTCAAATAATACCATTAAAAAAAAAAGATTTATATGGAGTTCTTTGCATAGACTATCTTTAGAAAAAATACAGAAGAAACTGGTAGTAGTGGTTGTCTTTGAGAAGGGTAATTTTCACAAATATAATTAATACTGAAATATGAGCTTATGAATTCAATTTAGAGAAAAATGAGTATACATAGAAAAATCTGAAAGAATATAAACAAACAACATTACAGGGAATTTTCACTTTCAAGTTGTATATTTCTGTAATGTTTAATAGTAGATAGATGGTAATTTTTTAAAAATATGATGGAGATAGAGGAAAAGTTGGCTGGGTGCAGTGGCTCACACCTGTAATCCCAGCACTTTGGGAGGCCGAAGCAGGTGGATCACCTGAGGTCAGGAGTTCAAGACCAGCCTGGACAACATGGTGAAACCCTGTCTCTACTAAAAATACAAAAATTAGCTGGATGTGGTGGCAGGCACCTGTAATCCCAGCTACTCAGGAGGCTGAGGAAGGAGAATTCCTTGAATATAGGAGGCAAAGGTTGCAGTGAGCACAGTTGCACTTCAACCTGGGTGACAGAGCAAGACTCCATCTCCAAAAAAAAAAAACAAAAAACAAAAGTTAGCATGAGCTTTCATTCAGAGATATGGGTATTAGGACTTACTGTGACAGCTACTAAAACTACCAAATCATCTAACAAATGTAACCTGGCTTCATGTGTGACATTATTCTATGCAAATGGTACTCTCTGATGTACTCTGTTTCACCTTATAGGAATTCAAAAGCACTTGGCCATACATAAGTTCCATTAAAGTAGATAAAAGTTTATTTCATCTGATGCTGCTATTATCTAAATCTTTAGCACAACAAAAATACAATGAGGTCCTAATGAGTTATTTCAGCTATCGTTTTGATTACATATATTAACAGGTGTTTTAGGAAATTTAAAAATATCCTTTCTGTTTAAGAAAAGTTGTCCAACTTCTTTCTCTATCAAAATACAAAAGTGGCTCCTAAGGACGCTAGAGGAAGACCATGACACTCTCAGTAATGGTAGCTGTTTTCTTAAGCACAAGACAGCCACCCAGTTTCCCTGTAAATTAATGCCAGGCATTTCTTGATTTTGAGTTGGGTCTGTTGTTTTGCAGCCTCAAGTTAACATCAGTCCACAGATCAAGACATAAATCCTATATAGTGGCCTGTCTTTATATTTTCCAGAATCCAATTGGGTTTGGTGCCAGCCCAGAAGGTTTTGTGTATTTGAAGTCATTTCTCATATGAAAGACCAGGGTTCTGAGGCAATATTGGGATTGGAGTGAGGGCTTTGAGGGCTCATCAAGTGTGCTGGCAATACCCGGAACAGATATTTCTTGGTGTGGATCCATCTATGTTATCCAATACAGTAGCCACTGGCCATGAAATGTGGCAAGACAAATTGAGATGTGCTGCAAGAATAAAATACAGACTGGATTTTGAAGATTGGGGGAATAAAAGGTAAAATATCTCACTAACAATGTTTTATGTTGACTACATGTTGAAAATAATTTTATGATGTATTGGGTTAAACAAAATATATTAATAAAATTAATTTCATCTGTTTCAAAAAAAAAAAAAAAGAAAGTATCAGTGAGTTGGAAGGAGGATCCAATATGTAGGTGAGCACCAAAAGTCCATGAGTACTCTCTAAGAGGCTGTAGGAGATCAGCAAGTCCTGAGGCAGCCTCATTCAAGGAACTCAGAAATATCCAGGAAAAACTCATTTAAATTGCACAGAAGCATATTTTATGGAAAAGGCTGCCTAGAGCACAACAGAAAATAAGGGAGTACTTAGGAGCGGAAAGGGAGAGTGAGAGAGAAAAATGTTTCAACTGCTGGTGGAATGGATCCAGAGGAAGCAGATCTCAAAATTGTGGAAATGGCTTTATGGGGAGCCCATATTTTTGGATTCTTGGTGGTAACAACAGAGGAGGAGCCTTCAGCAGCGGAGTTAAGGCAGCTATTCTGGCTTATTTCCATCCTTTGCAGAAATACTAAATACAAAAATACTTCTCTGATTAACAATACAGGAGGACACATCTCACTTAAAGATGAACAACAGAAAAGAATTACATTCAAGCCCCATATAAATATGCTGAAAGGAAAACAAGGCAAGATGAAAAGGAAGTGAATCACATACAACATATGGAAAAGTCACATTAGAAAAAAATTTAGAAAATTAGCACAGAGCTGAGCACGGTGGCTTACGCCTATAATCTCAGCACTTTTGGGAGGTGACCCAGGGGTTCGAGACCAGCTTGGGCAACATGGTGAAACTCGGTCTCTACAAAAGATACAGAAATTAGCTAGGTGTGGTGATGTGCACCTGTAGTTCCAGCTATTTGGGAGGCTGAGGTTGGGAGAATTGCTTGAGCCCAGTAGGTCGAGGTTGCAGTGAGCTGTGATTGTGCCACTGCCCTCATCCTAGGCAACAGAGTGAGAAACTGTCTCTAAGTAAAAAATAAATAAACAAAAAGATTGTGTTTCAAATTTTGTGCCTTTTAAAACTTGTGTTTGATTATTTGTAGTTTTTCTCTGTGAACCACCTGCTCACCAAAACGTATTGAGAGGTGAAGCCAGCCGGACTTCCTGGGTCGAGTGGGGACTTGGAGAACTTTTCTGTCTGGCTAGAGGATTGTAAATGCACCAATCAGCACTCTGTAAAAATGCACCAATCAGCGCTCTGTGTCTAGCTAGAGGATTGTAAATGAACCAATCAGCACTCTGTAAAAACGCACCAATCAGTGCTCTGTGTCTAGCTAAAGGATTGTAAATGCACCTATCAGTACTCTGTAAAATGCACCAATCAGCAGTCTGTGTCTAGCTAAAGGATTATAAACACACCAATCGGTACTCTGTAAAAATGCACCAATCAGCACTCTGTGTCTAGCTAAAGGATTGTAAATGCACCAATTAGCACTCTGTAAAATGGACCAATCAGCAGGATGTGGGCAGGGCCAAATAAGGGAATAAAAGCTGGCCACCCAAGCCAGCAGCAGCAATCTGCTCGAGTCCCCTTCCACACTGTGGAGGCTTTGTTCTTTTGCTCCTCACAATAAATCTTGCTGCTGCTCACTCTTTGGGTCTGCACTACCTTTATGAGCTGTAACACTCACCACGAGGGTCTGTGGCTTCATTCCTGAAGTCAGCGAGACCACAAACCCACTGGAAGGAAGAAACTCTGGACACATCTGAACATCTGAAGGAACAAACTCCGGACATGCCATCCTTAAAAACTGTAACACTCACTGCGAGGGTCTGCGGCTTCATTCTTGAAGCCAGCGAGACCAAGAACTCACCAGAAGGAACCAATTCCAGACACAGTATGTCCACACAAAGACTTGTACACTGATGTTCATAACAGATTTCTTTGTGAGTCCCAAACTGGAAGCAACACAAAAGTCCATCAACAGGTCAATGGAGAAACAAACTGTGGAATATACAAACAAGCAAATGCTACCAGGGAGTAAGAAGTAATATAAACTACTTGTATGTGCAACAACATGGAGGAATCTCAAAATCATTAGGCTGAGTGGGAAAGACAGGCACAAAACATACATAAATTGAAATTCCATTTATTTATTTATTTATTTAAAGTCGAGGTCTCACTTTGTTGCCCAGGCTGCCTTGCACCTTCAACAAAGATCACTATATTTGCGGGTCCATTTTTGGGCTGTGCATTTTGTTTTATTGAACTATTTGCCTGTTATTTTCACCAATATCACATTGTCACTGAACTGATTACCCATGGACTTTTTTTTTTTTTTTTTTTGAGACAGAGTCTCTGTTGCCCAGGCTGCAGTGCGGTGGTGCAATCTCAGCTCACTGCAACCTCCACCTCCCAGGTTCAAGTGATTCTCATACCTCAGCCTCACAAGTAGCTGGGATTACGAGCATGTGCCACCACGCCCACCTAATTTTTGTATTTTTTTAGTAGAGATGGGGTTTCACCATATTGGCCAGGCTGGTCTCAAACTCCTGACCTCAAGCGATCCACCCACCTCAGCCTCCCAAAGTGCTGGGAGTACAGGCATGAGCCATGGAGCCCAGCCTCCACAGACTTTTGATATGTAGCAATCTCTTCATGTTTGGCTTACAAAAGGATTGCTACAGCCTTACAAAAGAGGATTGAATTAACTCTCTGCCTTTGATTTTTCTAAGATGCAGTTAGTTTAGAGATCGACAAAAATTGTTAGATTTTATATCATATATCACATGAATTAGTGATTTTAGTAGGTATGTAGTGGTATCTGAATGTTTTAATTTGAAATTCTTTCATGACATACGATGTTGAGCATCTTTTCATATGCTTATTTATCATCTGTGTATCTTTTTTGGTGAGGTGTCTGTCCAGATCTTTTGCCCATTTTAAAATTGGGTTGTTTTCTTATTGTTTAGTTTAAGAGTTATTCATATATTTTAGATAACAGTCCTTTATCAGATATGTTTTGCAAATATTTTCTGCCAGTTTGTGTTTTTTCAGTCTCTTAACAGTATCTTTCTTGAAGCAGAAGTTTTAAATTTTACTGAAGTTCTACTTGATTAATTTTTTCCTTTCATGGGCCATGCTTTTGGTGTTATAGCAAAAAATTCACTGACAAACCCAAGCTCACCTAGATTTTCTCTTATTTTACAATCTAAAAGTTTTATAATTTTGTGTTTTACATTTATAGTTCTATGATCCATTTTGAGTTAATTTTTATGAAAGGTGTAAAGTCCATGTTCAGATCCAATTTTGTTTTGTTTTGTTTTGTTTTGTTTTGTTTGTTTTGTTTTAAGAGATAAGGTTTCACCCTGTTACCCAGGCTAGAGTTCAGTGGCATGAACATAGCTCACTGCAGCTTCCAACTCCGGGGCTCAAGTGATCCTTCCACCTCAGGCTCTTGAGTAACTAGGGCTATAGTACTTTGTGTTTGTTTGTTTTTGGATTAGTACTTCTGGTTTGTTTGTTTTTGGATGTCTGGTTGTTCTAGCACCAATAATTGAAAAGACTATCTTTTCCCCATTGAAATGCCTTTGCTCCCTTATCAAAGATCAGTTGACTATATTTATATAGATCTGTTTCTGGTCTGTTGATTCTGTTCTATTGATCTATTTGTTTTTTCACCAATACCACACTGTCTTCATTACAATAGCTTTATAGTAAATCCTGAAGTTAGATAATGTCAGTTGGCTATTCTAGGTCTTCAGCTTTTTGTATAAACTTTAGGATTAGTTTGTCGATTTTCACAAAATGAGTTGAGATTTTGATTGAAATTGTGTTGAATATATAAAGTTGGGAAGAACTTACGTCTTGACATTATTGAGTCTTCCTATCATGTGCATGGAATATATCGCCATTTATTTAAATCTCCTTCAATTTTTCTTCATCAAGTTTAGGAAATTTTGAAACTGACCCAATTGTCCCACAGAACTGATGTTCATGCTTTCTTTTGAATAAACGCAGAAACTGATCCTCTCAGTTTTGAAACTTGAGAAAGTTACATTTGTCTTATCTGAGCTCCCTTCTCAGGAAATTAATCATCAGGCCTCCCATATAATATCAAGGAACTGAAACTCACCAGGTCACTGCATTTGGACAATGAATTGTCAGACCCCTAACCCATCATGATTGTCTAACCAACCACCAGCTTCCCATTGACTAACTTCTCTTCCTTACCCCTCCCTAATTCCTGTTTTCCTGCATGTAGTTACATTTCTACTATATAAACCCCTAATTTTCGTTGGTCAGGAAGATAGATTTGAGACTGATCCCCCATCTCCTTGGCTGCAGAGCCCAAATAAAGGCTTCATTTCTGGCAATACATGCAGCAGGAGTACACCGAACCTCTAGGTCATTTTGGTAATAGTTTTCCCCATTCCTAGTTTGCTAGAGTTGTTTTTGTTGTTCTTACCATGAGTGGGTATCATAGTTTGTTTGTCAAATGCTTTTTCTGCGTCTATTGATATGACTGACCATATGCCTTTTCTTCTTTAGCCTGTTGATGTGATGGATTACATTAAATGATTTTCAAATATTGAATCAGTCTTGCATACCTGGAATAAATCTCACTTATTTGTGGTGTATTTTTTTAATACATTGTTGGATTTGATTTGCTAATGTTTTACTGAGGATATTTGCATTTATGTTCATGAGACATATTGGTCTGTAGTTCTTACTTGTAGTGTCATTCTCTGGTATTAGGGTAATGTGACCTCATAGAATGAATTAGGAAGTTTTCTCTCTGGTTCTATTTACTGCAAGAAATTGTAGATAACCAATACAATTTTTTTTTTTAATATTTGGTAGAATCCACCAGTGAAATCATCTTGGTCTGTATTTCCTGTTTTTGAAGGTTAATTACTGATTCAATTTTTAAAATAAATATAGGCCTTTCAGATTATCTACTTTATGTATGTTAGTTTGGGTTGTGTCCTTTTTTTTCTTTCTTTCTTTTTTCTTTTTTGCAGTGAGAGAAAAGTGGAATTCAGTTTTATTTTGTCCTCTCTGAAACTTCCATTTATACCATGTCCTCATCTATCAAAGAAGAGGAAGAAAAAGCCCTGCCTTATACCATAGAATGCAAGTACTCATATACTTGTTAGAGGTGGCAGGATGTTTGTTGCTCCAGTTTTTTGGCTTCAAGAGATTACACTTTCGGTACCAGTGTAGTGAGAAATCACCGGCAAACTGCTAGAAATGTCTTCTGGATTTGTCAGTGTATCATTTCATAAAGTGCTCCTGGAATTAAAATCTGCCAGGCTGTCAAAAGTGTCCACACTTTTGCAACAAAGGATAAAAGAATCCCAATGGGTATCACTGGGTCCTTCTCAACTGGGTCTCATTATTGGCACTGCTGCTTTAACCTCTGAGGCGCTGGCCCTCACCCCAGGTGAAACCTTCTGGCCGTTCTTCAGGTGTGGATTGTAATTTGGATCCTCATCTGGTGTATCAAAAATCGCTTTCAAAATAGGTGGTGTTTTCAGAATTCTTATTCCACCAGACTGACCAGGAAACAGATCTTCCAAGAAAAAATGTATGTATCCAATTGCAATGCCTGGTTAAAAGTTCCTCTGACATGCTCATCCTGTTCGACCTCTAGGCTTGGAAAGTTGTCACAGAAAATGTGCTGTAAAATAAATGACAATGCCCTGAAGTGAAAATCTGGAGGTCTACTTTTATCTGTTTAGAGTATCTAGTGAATCGTGGGAGACAGATGAACAGCTTTAGGAAGAGACAGGGTGTTCTTTAACATTTTTCTGTATGTGTTCTATTTGTTGAAGCATACAGTCATTAAGAATCCACCAGAAAGGACAGTCTGCTGTCCAACCTTGGAAACAGCCTTCTAGCATTTGGCAGTAACGATAGAAAAATTATGTTAAATAAAAAATGGAATCCAACTGCCCCTCAAAATAAGAACTTTGTTATTGATTTCCATATTTGAAAGTGTTTAAAGATTAATTAAGGAATTGAAGTATAACTGAAAAGGTGTGATCACTTCCAACTGCTGACCCCTCATGAAACAGCACTTCCTTCTCGGGTCACTGGAGAAGCATTCTCGATGCCAGCTCGAACACTAGAGTAATTTATTTATTTATTTATTTATTTATTTTATTTATTTACTTTTGAGACGGAGTTTCACTCTTGTTGCTCAGGCTGGGGTGCAATGGCATGATCTTGGCTCACCGCAACCTCCGCCTCCCGGGTTCAAGCAATTCTCCTGCCTCAGCCTCCCGAGTAGCTGGGATTACAGGTATGCACCACCGCGCCCAGCTAATTTTGTATTTTTAGTAGAGATGGGGTTTCTCCACGTTGGTCAGGCTGGTCTCAAACTCTCAACCTCAGGTGATCCACCCACCTCGGCCTCCCAAAGTGCTGGGATTACAGGCGTGAGCCACTGCACCCGGCCACCCCAGAGTAATCTTCGTATGGCCCCACCAACCCTGTGAACAGGGCCTCTGGGCATCCCCAAGGCTCAATCCCCAGTTTCCTAAAGACTCAGTTATATCCAGCCAGGATAATGAGAAGGTGGCACTGCAGCTGCTCACCACGGCAGTGGTGGTGAGAACTCAGGCAGTTGTGTAGGTATGGCTGACTGGCAGGATCTAGGTTGTGCCATTCAAGGAACTGGTCTATTTTATCTAGGTTTTCAAATAGGTGGACATAGATTATTCATTGCATTTTTTAATGTCTGTGGGATTAGTAGTGATGGCCCCTCTTTAATTTCTGATGTTGGTAACTGTGGTGAGAAAGCTGGCTGACCACCTCAATCTCATTTTTTCTAGTGTGGAAACTGTCAGTTGAGGAAAGATTTTTCACATGCAGGTTGCTGGGCAGAATGAGGAGATGCGGCATCAGGTATATGAAAGTCTGATTCTCCTACTGTCGGTTTGGAATTTTTTACTTTTTTGTGGATCTGGTATCTCTCTCATCTTCATGTTTGAGTTCTGAATTGTTGCTGGTAAAAATCTCAATGCTCTCTCTATATTTTTTGGTTTTCTATAGGAAGGCAGTGAAGCCAGCTTGCTTCTATGCTGCCATTTTAAAATCAGAAGTCTTCCTTCTTTTCTGGTGTACACATTCAATGCTATACATTCCTGTAAAAGTATTGCTTTCACTGTATCCTATGCATTTGGATAAGTTGTATTTTCATTTTAATTTATTTCAAAATATTTTAAAATTTATCTAGAGACTTCTTTAACCTATGTTTATTTAAAATTGGATTGTTTAAGCTGAAGTATTTTGGGGGTTTTGGGGGTTTTCCAGCTATCTTTCTGATTTGATTTCTGGTTTAATTCCATTGTAATCTGAGAGGATACTTTCTATAATTTCTGATTGCTAAGGTGTGTTTTATGGCCCAGAATGTGGTCTTATATCATAGTGAATGTTGTGTGTGAACTTGAGAAGAATATGGATTCCTCTGTTGCTAGATGACATATTCTAT
The DNA here is from genome assembly GCF_028885655.2 of Pongo abelii. Classification (NCBI taxonomy): domain Eukaryota; kingdom Metazoa; phylum Chordata; class Mammalia; order Primates; family Hominidae; genus Pongo; species Pongo abelii. Next base: position 135,431,214 of record NC_071991.2, on the reverse strand, counting down.
AGATGTCAATTAGATCCCGTTGTTTGGTGCTGCTGCTCAGCTCAACTATGTCCTTACTGATTTTCAGCCCACAGGATCCATTAGTTACTCCAAAGGGGCATGGAAGTATCCACATGTAATAGTGGATTCATCTGTTTCTCTTTGCAGTTTATCAGTTTTTGCCTTGTATATTTTGATGCTTTGTTGCTAGGTGCACACATGTTAGAAATTATGTCTTCTTGAAGAACTGACTCCTCTATCATTATGTAATGTCCTTCTTTATTCTGGGTCATTTTCCTTGTTCTGAAGTTGGCTTTGTCTGAAATTAATAACTACTTGACACATCTCATTTAAAGATGAACAACAGAAAAGAATTACATCAAGCCCCGTATAAAGATGCTGAAAGGAAAACAAGGCAAGATGAAAAGGAAGTGAATCACATACAACATATGCAAAAGTCACATTAGAAAAAAATTTAGAAAATTAGCACCGGGCCAAGCACAGTGGTTCACGCCTGTAATCCCAGCACTTTTGGGAGGCCACTCAGGAGTTCGAGACCAGCCAGTACAAAAAATAAAGTAATTAGCTAGGTGTGGTAGTACATACCTATAACCCAGCTACTTGGGAGACTGAGGTGGGAGGATTGCTTGAGACCAGGAGTTTGAGTTTACAGTGGGCTATGATCATGACACTGCACTCCAGCCTGGGTGACAGAGGAAGATAAGTGACTTGTAGTATATTTACACAATAGAATAGTACACCTCAATGAAAATGAGTAAACAACAGTTTCACAAAACAACATGCACAAATCTCAGGAATGCAATATAGAGTTTTAAAAATGGAGTCCAGAAAAGAACAAATAGTAAGATATCCTTTCTCTGAAGTTCAAAGCCATTAGAACTAAAAGATTTGAGAGGCTGAGGTGGGAGGATTGCTTGCGGCCAGGCTGGGTAACATAGCAAGATCTCATCTTTATAAAAAGTAAAACAATTAGCCTGGTGTGGTGGTGAGTGCCTACAGTGATATTGGTACTGTAATTTTGAAACTTTTTTTTTTTTCTCAACCTAAGATCATCAGGGCAGAATTTTGAAAATGTTTTATCTTTGTTGTAAGATAAAACAAGTAAATAAATAAATAAATATCTTAAAGTTATTAGGAATCAAGATTTAGACTGTCAAAGAGCTATAAACATAAAATCATGCCGTGTCATATCAAATTTGAGTTGGATATATCAATATAAAATCAAGTTAAGAAGATACTCATATATTCTTCACACTGAAGCCACCTAAAAGTAATGATAGCTTAGTAGTGAGCCCTCCTAGAGCTCAGATCTCAGTGTCTAAATACCTTTCTCTATTCCAGGAAATTAAGGCTCTTTAGAGGTATGACTGGATATGGACTGGGGCAGAGAAAGGACAGGGTGAACTTACCTTTCTGGATGTGCCAAAGGGAAGAAAGTGCTCAAAAACTACTGAAATGAAGGAAAAGGACACCGAGGTCAGTTTGCTGGAGCTCTTGCTAGTCCAATTTGGGACAATTTAATTATTTTAAAAATAGTGATTATAAAACTTTGAGTAAATAAAATTCATGAGTCTAGAATTATTGTTTATTTATTTATAGACAGGTTCTCATTCTGTTGCCCAGGCTGGAGTGCAGTGGTGTGATCATAGCTCACTGTAGCTTCAAACTCCTAGGCTCAAGTGATCCTCCTGCCTCAGCCTCTTGAGTAGCTAGGTCTGCAGGTGCATGCCCACCACGCCCAGCTAATACAATTATTTTTTAAAAATTCAGAACTGAAAGAAAAAAGAAAAAAAACCCTTCACAGACTACCACTGCAGGGAATTATTACGTCTACTCCCATTCCAAAAACTGATAGTTAAGTACGAATGATTACATTTTCATCCTGAGTTTTGTAACACAGTTTATTTACACTTGGTGAGGAAAGATTCTTATTTTCTGAAGAATGCAACTGATAAATGTAAGGATTATGATATCAGGCCAGGCGTGGTGGCTCACGCCTGTAATCCCAGCACTTTGGGAGGCGCAGGCGGGAGAATCACGAGATCAGGAGATCACGACCATCCTGGTTAACACGGTGAAACCCCGTCTCTACTAAAAAAATACAAAAAAATTAGCTGGGCGTGGTGGTGGGCGCCTGTAGACCCAGCTACTCGGGAGGCTGAGGCAGGAGAATGGCATGAGCCCAGGAGGCGGAGCTTGCAGTGAGCGGAGATCGAGCCACTGCACTCCAGCCTGGGCGACTGAGCGAGACTCTGTCTCAAAAAAAAAAAAAAAGAATTATGATATCACCATTTTGCAATTACCAATAGATAAATTAAGGTGAATATCATAGTCATTGTGAAAACGTCTATTTTCAAGTATATTGAGCAACAAGATTTGCACTCTGCTAGAATATCACTGAAATGAGAAAAACACACCTGGAAATGAAAATATCTATGTAAAAAAAAATTTAAATTCAGGTCAACAACAAGAAAACTGATATAATTCTAATATTTTTAAAAATCAGTTTTTATTCAAAAGAGAAATACAGGATTTCATGCTGTTCTCTCTGGGATCGCTGTCATTCATTGTCTAATATTCAGTGTCTTAAAAAAATGTTTTTATATATTTTGTCTGGTTTGTTAGATTGTTCCAGGGAGAAGGTATAGTCCCTGTTATTCTATCTTGGCCAGAAGCAGAAGTCCAAGCATTAGTTCAGTAGGACCAACTTATTTGTAAAGTAAGTTTTAGTCCTGTTACATTTGGCTTAATTATTTGCATAAAGTGCAGCAAGAATAATCATTTGCCATATAGGCCCTCTGTCTCTCTTTTTTGCATTTCTTTTTTTTAACCTTAAAGACTTTTATCCCTAATCCTTTTTAAACAATTTGCTTTGCTAGAACCTTTTTCATAAGGAATCTAAGATTACACCTTTTTAAAAGCCTGGAGCCTAGCCAAAGATTTACCTGTGCCTGCAAATGCCTGTGTGAATTGGGTGAATTCCTCTTTTTAGGTCCCAAGAAAACTTGGGTTCCTGGGCCTGTCAGAAAGTGTCATTCTTTTTTTTCTTTAACCTGCTTCAGAAAAGGAAGAAAGTAACATTCTTTGCATACCCAGAGGTCAGGACCCTGTAAAGGACAAAATATCAGGCCAATTTTTCCAAGGGTGTTTTATTGGCTCTATAGATCAGCGTCATTTTCTCAAGGCAATCTGAAAATGTCATCCCAGTCAAAACCTTGGTAAAATAATCAGTGACTCAAATTATGCTCTGTTATAAAAGAAAACAGACTGTTATTAAAATTATGCAAATAACTATGTTATCATATATTAAGAATATTCACTTAATAGTTCCAAAATTTGTAGAAATTCAGTGAGAGAAAGGAATTATGTTTTAAATTTTGCTCATAAGAGTATACTTTACTCAATTGTTAAGAGCTGTAAATAGCTTAAAAGAAGAAAAAGTTCTCTTAACTGAAAATAAGAGAATAAGCAAATGTTTTTAAAAAAAAGTCATAAAACATTATTTCAGTCTTCTATTAGTTCAGCCCATGCAATTAACTCCTGTTCTTCCTGATAACTGGATTAGCAAACCTCATGAATTCGTCAGCTCTCCATGAAAGTCCTGTAAGTTTTCCTCTTTATTTTAATGGAACAATCTCTAAAGTTATCAGAAATGTATATTTAAGAGTACTCCTCAGAGTTCTATAGCTGATTATAAACTGCCTTATAAAAGTAGCAGAGTAAAACAACAATTAAGAATGACAAAAATCTTAGAACAGCTATGGTTAAAGATACAATTGACAAAGAAATTTGGTTACTTCTGTGGCATATAACAATTTTACGTAATAATCATAATTAGTACTAATAACATATACTAAGACATATCAGAATCACAGGAATATCACACAAAAGTACATGTTTTGGAACACATACTTTTTTTTAAAATTATACTTTAAGTTCTAGGGTACATGTGCACAATGTGCAGGTTTGTTACGTAGGTATACATGTGCCATGTTGGTTTGCTGCACCCATTAACTTGTCATTTACATTAGGTATGTCTCCTAATGCTATCCCTCCCCCTGCCCCCCACCCCACGACAGGCCCCGGTGTGTGATGTTCCCCTTCCTGTGTCCAAGTGTCCTCATTGTTCAATTCCCACCTATAAGTGAGAACATGCAGTGTTTGGTTTTCTGTCCTTGAGATAGTTTGCTCAGAATGATGGTTTCCAGCTTCATCCATGTCCCTACAAAGGACACGAACTCATCCTTTTTTATGGCTGCATAGTATTTCATGGTGCATATGTGCCACATTTTCTTAATCCAGTCTATCATTGATGGACATTTGGTTGGTTCCAAGTGTTTGCTATTGTGAATAGTGCCGCAATAAACATACGTGTGCATGTGTCTTTATAGCAGCATGATTTATAATCCTTTGGGTATATACCCAGTAATGAGGTGGCTGGGTCAAATGGTATTTCTAGTTCTAGATCCTTGAGGAATAGCCACACTGTCTTCCACAATGGTTGAACTACGTTACAGTCCCACCAACAGTGTAAAAGCATTCCTATTTCTCCACATCCTCTCCAGCATCTGTTATTTCCTGACTTTTTAATGATCACATTCTAACTGGTGTGAGATGGTATCTCATTGTGGTTTTGATTTGCATTTCTCTGATGGCCAGTGATGATGAGCATTTTTTCATGTGTCTGTTGGCTGCATAAATGTCTTCTTTTGAGAAACATCTGTTCATATCCTTTGCCCAGTTATTGATGGGTTGTTTGTTTTTTCTTGTAAATTTGTTTAAGTTCTTTGTAGATTCTGGATATTAGCCCTTTGTCAGATGGGTAGATTGTAAAAATTTTCTCTCATTCTGTAGGTTGCCTATTCACTCTGATGGCAGTTTCTTTTGCTGTGCAGAAGCTCTTTAGTTTAATTAGATCCCATTTGTCTATTTTGGCTTTTGTTGCCATTGCTTTTGGTGTTTTAGACACGAAGTCCTTGCCCAAACCTATGTCCTGAATGGTATTGCCTAGGTTTTCTGCTAGGGTTTTTATGGTTTTAGGTCTAACATTTAAGTCTTTAATCCATCTTGAATTAATTTTTGTATAAGGTATAAGGAAGGGATCCAGTTTCAGGTTTCTACATATGGCTAGCCAGTTTTCCCAGCACCATTTATTAAATAGGGAATCCTTTCCCCATTTCTTGTTTTTGTCAGGTTTGTCAAAGATCAGATGGTTGTAGATGTATAGTATTATTTCTGAGGGCTCTGTTCTGTTCCATTGGTCTATCTCTCTGTTTTGGTACCAGGACCATGCTGTTTTGGTTACTGTAGCCTTGTAGTATAGTTTGAAGTCAGGTAGCATGATGCCTCCAACTTCGTTGTTTTTGCTTAGGATTGTCTTGGCAATGCAGGCTCTTTTTTGGTTCCATATGAACTTTAAAGTAGTTTTTTCCAATTCTGTGAGGATAGTCATTGATAGCTTGATGGGGATGGCATTGAATCTATAAATTACCTTGGGCAGTATGACCATTTTCACGATCTTGATTCTTCCTATCCATGAGCATGGAATGTTCTTCCATTTGTTTGTGTCCTCTTTTATTTCGTTGAGCACTGGTTTGTAATTCTCCTTGAAGAGGTCCTTCACATCCCTTGTAAGTTGGGTTCCTAGGTATTTTATTCTCTTTGTAGCAATTGTGAATGGGAGTTCACTCATGATTTCGCTCTCTGTCTGTTATTGGTGTATAGGAATGCTTGTGATTTTTGCCCATTGATTTTGTATCCTGAGACTTTGCTGAAGTTACTTATCAGCTTAAGGAGATTTGGGGCTGAGACGATGGGGTTTTCTAAATATACAATCATGTCATCTGCAAACAGAGACAATTTGACTTCCTCTTTTCCTAATTGAATGCCCTTTATTTCTTTCTCTTGCCTGATTGCCTTGGCCAGAACTTCCAACACTATGTTGAATAGGAGTGGTGAGAGAGGGCATCCCTGTCTTGTGCCAGTTTTCAAAGGGAATGCTTCCAGTTTTTGCCCATTCAGTATGATATTGGCTATGGGTTTGTCATAAATAGCTCTTATTATTTTGAGATATGTTCCATCAATACCCAGTTTATTGAGAGTTTTTAGCATGAAGGGCTATTGAATTTTGTCGAAGGCCTTTTCTGCATCTGTTGAGATAATCATGTGGTTTTGTCATTGGTTCTGTTTATGCGATGGATTATGTTTATTGATTTGCATATGTTGAACCAGCCTTGCATCCCAAGGATGAAGCCGACTTGATCATGATGGATAAGCTTTTTGATGTGCTGCAGGATTCGGTTTGCCAGTATTTTACTGAGGATTTTTGCATTGATGCTCATCAGGGATATTGGCCTAAAATTCTCTTTTTTTGTTGTGTCTCTGCCAGGCTTTGGTATCAAGATGATGCCGGCCTCATAAAATGAGTTAGGGAGGATTCCCTCTTTTTCTATTGATTGGAATAGTTTCAGAAGGAATGGTACCAGCTCCTCTTTGTACCTCTGGTAGAATTTGTCTGTGACTCCATCTGGTCCTGGACTTTTTTTGGTTGGTAGGCTATTAACTATTGCCTCAATTTCAGAGCCTGTTACTGGTCTATTCAGAGATTCAGCTTCTTCCTGGTTTAGTCTTGGAAGGGTGGATTTGTCCAGGAATTTATCCATTTCTTCTGGATTTTCTAGTTTATTTGCATAGAGGTGTTTATAGTATTCTCTGATGGTAGTTTGTATTTCTGTGGAATCGGTGGTGATATCCCCTTTATCATTTTTTATTGCATCTCTTTGATTCTTCTCTCTTTTCTTCTTTATTAGTCTTGCTAGCGGTCTATCAATTTTGTTGATCTTTTCAAAAAACCAGCTCCTGGATTCACTGACTTTTTTGAAGGGTTTTTTATGTCTCTATCTCCTTCAGTTCTGCTCTGATCTTAGTTATTTCTTGCCTTCTGCTAGCTTTTGAATGTGTTTGCTCTTGCTTCTCTAGTTCTTTTAACTGTGATGTTAGAGTGTCAATTTTAGATCTTTCCTGCTTCCTCTTATGGGCATTTAGTGCTATAAATTTCCTTCTACACACTGCTTTAAATGTGTCCCAGAGATTCTGGTACATTGTATTCTTGTTCTCATTGGTTTCAAAGAACATCTTTATTTTTGCCTTTGTTTCATTATTTACCCAGTAGTCATTCAGGAGCAGGTTGTTCAGTTTCCATGTAGTTGTGTGGTTTTGAGTAAGTTTCTTAATCCTGAGTTCTAATTTGATTGCACTGTGGTCTGAGAGACAGGTTGTTGTGGTTTCTGTTCTTTTACATTTGCTGAGGAGTGCTTTACTTCCAACTATGTGGTCAATTTTGGAATAAGTGCGATGTGGTGCTGAGAAGAATGTATATTCTATTGATTTGGGGTGGAGAGTTCTGTAGATGTCTATTAGGTCTGCTTGGTGCAGAGTTGAGTTCAAGTTCTGGATATCCCTATTAATCTTGTGTCTCATTGATCTGGCTAATATTGACAGTAGGGGGAGCACATACTTTTAACACATTTATATAAATATAATCCAAAGAAGGTTAAACATCAATTCATATTTGACAATGCTTCCTGTATGATTTTATTATACCAAGTAAGCCAAATATGTCTCTTTTGGACTTCGGGGGACTTAATATCAAACAAATTAAGTGACATCAAAAGGACTGAATTTAGAATATGATTTTGGGAACTTTGACAAATATCAAAAGTGTGAAACTCTTTATATTACTAAATAGGATCACAGGTCATTGTAAAATAAGTCATTCATTTGACCAAAGTGATAACTCAAATATTTTTTTAAAGCAAAAACCTTTATTCTTTCAGAGAGGTGACTTAATTTCCCAAACAGTAAGCAAGTGCTAATAAAGATGGCATGAGGCCAGTCAAGTCTGTCTTTCATATGTTATAAACAAATCTATTAAATTGTAATTATCTTGATCATAAGATATAAATTCCATAAACCTTTTTTTTTTTTTTTTTTTTAGACAGAGTCTCGCTCTGTTGCCTAGGCTGGAGTGCAGTGGCACAATCTTGGCTCACTGTAAGCTCTGCCTCCCAGGTTCATACCATTCTCCTGCCTCAGCCTCCCAGGTAGCTGGGACTATAGGCGCCCACCACCATGCCAGGCTAATTTTTTATATTTTTAGTAGAGACGGGGTTTCACCGTGTTAGCCATGATGGTCTCAATCTCCTGACCTCGTGATCCACCCACCTTGGCCTCCCAAAGTGCTGGGATTACAGGCATGAGCCACCACGCCTGGCCTCAATAAACCTTTTTTATAACATTTTTTAATTTATTTAAATTAAAAAGTGGGTTAATGTTCCAAGAAAACCTTGTTAATTTGACAAGGTCTAGTAGCATCAATGTGCCTTTGATATTAATGTTTAATTTACAGAGAAAATCTGAATTAATTTTATCTCTCAGAAAGTGTCTCACCTTTACAATCTCATGCATTCACCTCTTCCATGATAGTCCCTGGGCTTAGAGGGGTTGAATAGTTTTAATTTCTGGCCCTGGGTCTTATGAACACAGTTTATTTTGATTGCCCTCTTTTCCCAGGTTTGAAGATGAGGCTTTAACTGCCATCAGTGTTTAAGATTTAGCAGGACTTGGTGTCCTTTTTAGACTGAAGAGAAGCAGCCCTGTAACTTAATGGCATAAGGACTATAAAAGCAATACAGAAAGTTACATGGGTGTAATAACCTTAAATTTTAAAAGTTTAATTTCAGTTTTCCTAAGCAAATCAAAACTTAATAACAATATCATAGGAATTATTTTGAAAAAACAAAAATCTGTTTGTGAGACCAGTTACCAAACGGCAAAAAAAAGAAAAAAGAATGCATCTGCAGTGTGATTGTTTTTCCCTATGGGGAGTCCATTTAGATAACTTGGAAGTCAAAACTCACGAAAAGTGTACTTGAATTAGTTAGACATAGGAATAGTGTGTCCTGGGTCATAAGTGAACATTTTAAGTTTCATAGAAAAATTTAAAGCAAAGAGCATAGAATGTTATGTTAGAAGACAACATTTCCTTTAAACTGTTAAAGAAAAACTTTTTAGCATCAGGCCACAACAGCAGTTAGAACCTGAGGAAAAAAGTTACAAGAGCTGATGAAAAACTTGGAGGAGAGAGAGTAATTATCTAAAGCCTTCTCAAAATGAAGAGAAAGCTAAAAACAGTGAGATGCAGTAAAAGTTGAACTTTTGGGTTAAAGAAATAAAAATCTCAGCTGGGCATGGTGGCTCACACCTGTAATCCCAGTACTTTGGGAGGCTGAGGCGGGCAGATCATGGGGTCAGGAGTTCGAGACCAGGCTGGCCAACATGATGAAACCCCGTCTCTATCAAAAAAACAAAAAATTAGCTGGGTGTGGTGGCACGCACCTGTAATCCCAGCTTCTTGGGAGGCTGAGGCAGGCAAATTGCCTGAACTCAGGAGGTGGAGGTTGCAGTGAGCGGAGATTGCACCACTGCACTCCAGCCTGGGCAACAGAGCGAGACTCTGTCTCAAAAAAATAAATAAAAGTAAAAATAAAAAATCTTTTGTAATTTTATTAGGAGAAAATTAATACTTTAAGAAAATGTTGTTCTAACTAATTCTTTAGTGTATTCGTGGGTTTTTTTCATATTAAAGCCCAATGTTTAGAAAGACTATCATAAATAATTTTCTTTTAATTCTAGCCAACTTGATCACATAAAGTTTTTTTTTCTCATAAATTATCTTTTTACAAACCTTATTACCACTTACACAAAACATTTATGACATGCTTGGGCTTCCTGTTTTTTCCTAAACATCACTCTTTCTTAACTAGTCATTGTAGGACAGAAAATTTACCATACAAGATTCTTTCTCATATAAAATTATTTTCCTTTTAAGCTTTCTTACCAAAAAGTGTCTCTTTATAATTATAACCGTCTTTACATCTCTCTTATTTACTGGTTCCTTTTACCTTTTTTCATAAATAACCTTTGAATTAGACAAAAATTATTTTCCTTTAAATAAGAACACATTCGGTGTGTGTGTGTCTGTGTGTGTGTGAGTGTGTTTGTGTATGACAGCCAGACCCTGTCTTGCCTCCACAGGCTGGAGTGCAGTAGTACCATCTCAGATCACTGCAACCTCCACCTCTCAGGCTCGACTGGTCCTCCCCACTAGGCCTCCTGAATAGCTGGGACTACAGGTGCATGCCACCACGCCTGGCTAATTTTTGTATTTTTCGTAGAGACAGGGTTTCACCAACTTGGCCAGACTGGTCTTGAACTCCTAAGCCTAAGTGAGCCCCCTATCTTGGTTTCCCAAAATGCTGGGATTGTAGGCATGAGCCACCAAACCCAGCCAAGAGCACAATTCTTTAGAAAAATATTTTCTTATAATTTTTCTAAAAAAAATTGGAAATGACTCAGACATATAATGAATATTATTTAATCCAATGTAATTTTAGATTCTAAATTATATGACAAGTTTATTTATAAGAATTTACTCCATTTGCCTAATTATTATCATTATTATTTTTTGAGATGGAGTTTTGCTCTTGTTGCCCAGGCTGGAGTGCAGTGGCGCGATCTCAGCTCACTGCAACTTCCGCCTCCCGTGTTCAAGTGATTCTCCTGTCTCAGCCTCCTCCATTTTGGAGCTTTAGAATTTGACTGCCCCACTGGATTTTGGACCTGCATGGGCCCTGTAACCCCTATGTTTTGGCCAGTTTCTCCCATTTGGAATGGCTGTATTTACCAAATACCTGTACCCCCATTGTATGTAGAAAGTAACTAGCTTGCTTTTGATCTTACAGACTCATAGGTAGGAGGGACTTGCCTTGTCGCAGATGAGACTTTGGACTGTGGACTTTTGGGTTAGTGTTGAAATGAGTCAAGACATTGGGGGACTGCTGGGAAGGCGTGATTGAAATGTGAGGACAAGAGATTTGGAGGGCCCAGGGGTGGAGTGACATAGTTTGGCTCTGTGTCCCCACCCAAATCTCATCTTGAATTGTACTCCTATAATTCCTACATGTTATGGGAGGGACCCAGTGGGAGATAATTTGAACCGTGGGGGCAGTTTCCCCCATACTGTTTTTGTGGTAGCGAATAAGCCTCACAAAATCTGATGGTTTTATCAGGGATTTCCGCTGTTGCATCTTCCTCATTTTCTCTTGCTGCCACCATGTAAGAAGGGCCTTTCACCTCCTGCAGTGATTCTGAGGCCTTCTCAGCCATATGGAACTGTAAGTCCAATTAAACTTCTTTTTCTTCCCAGTCTCTGGTATGTCTTTATAAGCATCATGAAAAAGGGACTAACACACCCTTTCTTATGTTAAACACCCAAGAGTATCCCTGTAGTAATAACTATTTTAGCAAAAAAAAAAAAAAAAATCAGGTAAGGCTGGGTACACTGGCTCATGCTTGTAATCCCAGCACTTTGGGAGGCCAAGGCAGGAGGATCACATGAGGTCAGGAGTTCAAGAGAAATCTGGCCAACATGGTGAAACCCTGTCTCTATTTAAAAAACACAAAAATCAGCTGGATGTGGCAGTGCATGCCTGTAATCCCTGCCATTCAGGAGGGTGAGGTGGGAGAATTGCTTGAACCCGGAGGCGGAGGTTGCAGTGAGCCAAGATCGTGCCATTGCACTCTGGCCTAAGCAACAGAGTGACTCTGTCTCAAAAAAAAAAAAAAAAAAAAAAAAAAATCAGGTAACATAATACAAAAGCAAGCAGATTATTATATGAGAGGACTTTGTCTGTTTAAACTCTTGGGGTCATAAAAAAACAGGTTTTGCCCCAAAAAGGAGTCTAGCACCTTCTGTTTTCTTCAAGGAAGCCCAGGCTGTTAGAAATTATTTTAGTTTGGCTGGGCACGGTGGCTCACAGCTGTAATCCCAACACTTTGGGAGACCAAGGTAGTCAGGAGTTGGAGACCAGCCTGGCTAACGTGGTGAAACCCTGTTTCTACTAAAAATACAAAAAAATTGGCCAGGTGTGGTGGCGGGCACTTGTAATCCCAGCTACTTGGGAGGCTGAGGCAGGAGAACTGCTTGAACCCAGGAGGCAGAGGTTGCAGTGAGCTGAGATCGCACCATTGCACTCCAGCCTGGGCAACTCCAGCAAGACTCCATCTTGAAAAAAAAAAAAAGAAATTATTTTAGTTTGCTCATGCAGCAGAGGGTGGCAAGAGGAAGGAGAGACAGGTAGAAGTAAATGGAGAAAACATAATTCAGTCAACTGAGAAGAAAAAAACCTTTTTCTCAAAAAACGAGACCCTAGAGAGAAAGAAAACATAAAGGCCTTTTAAATATATATATACATTATACATATTATATTATGAATTTTATATTATAGATAATATATAAATGTGAATTACATATTATATAGGTGATATATAAATATGAAAACGCACACAAAGACACATTTACATCTTGGATATTAGCTTTTAATTAAGCTGACTTTTAACCTTTGAGCTCTTAAAAAATCCTTTTAAATCTCAATAGTATTTTTTAGCTGGGATGAACTATGATATTTCAAAAGTAACAGAAATGTCAAGCCAGAGAGGACCTGATCTAGGAACCAAACCAGGCTGTCATGGTGAAAAAAAGGGTAGAATCTTAGCTACTGATTACAATGTGAAGTCATTGCTCTATCAGTTTGGCTTGGCTAGCAAAAGGTGGCCTAGTTATGTTAATGCAGTCCCTCAAGTAGTAAAACTCTTTCTTTTTTTGCTGGGCATTTTTCCTCCTCCCTGGCTATGGGAATTTAGCCAATTCAGAGGCTTTGTTCCCCATAATTTGGAACTTCTTTTCAGACTTGATCAAGTTGGGTAGAGTTGGTCAAACCCGATGGAAAAAGATCAAAACAACAACAAAAACAGAAACAAACAAAAAACAGTTAGCAAAACAAGCAATTGTGTAATTTATACAATAACTGAATACTCTAATGGTAAGGAAAAATTAAGATCAGCTGGTTGTTAATGTTAACTTTAGTCATTAAGGAGAATTTCCAAGACAAAACCCAAATTCAGCTACTTATCTAGGAATGGGGCCCAGGCTGAAGACTGCTCTCTACCATCTTAGAAGCAGGAAAAATCTCAAACATTCCTTCCCTGTTGGAAGTGAGCTGAAACTCCAGGAATGAGTTGCCTGCTCTCCATCGTCATGGAAGCAAAAAAGCTGGCCTTCTTGTTGGAAGTGAGTAAAACTCCAGAAAAAGGAGTTGTACAGCAAAATAAACCTTAGATCGCAACCAAATTTGGGGAGATCAAGGATTCTCTGGAGGGGAGTAGCTCCCAGACCTCAGCAAAATGTCCTATTGGTTTGAGCAATAAAGATATTCATTCACGCTGGTACCAAGCACCAATAGGAGATTTGTCAAAGGTAAGGGACACCTCCACTCAGAGTCCCTTACCTGGGTTGCCAATTTATAAACCAAAAAGTACTCAAGAGAGGCCTCATTTGATTAGAAGTTTATTTTGCCAAAGTGAAGGCTGTGTGCCTGGGAGACAGGCCTGTTTCTTTCTCCAAAGATGATTTTGAGGGCTTCAGTACTTAAAGGGGGAAAGCAGGCTGGAGGAGAAAGAGGGAGGATATGGTCACATTACTGAATCCACATGTTGTAAGAGAAAAAAAGTAGGTAGGGGAATAGTCCGTTATGTATTCATCCTGTGCTCACTATACCATAAGGCGACCACAGAATAGCTACTTGTGGAGATATTTAACTTATCTGTAGCTTGTTGCTTGGTAAAAAAATGGAAAGTACCTTCTTGCATGATTCAGTCTTCAGGTTAATTTTTTTTTCTTTTGGCAGAGTGAGTTGGGGTCTCAACTTTCTACTTTCCTTTCACAGATCATATATTTGAATGTGAAAAGTAAAGATATAAAGCTGTTTGGGGCTCAGAAACCAATACCTCCAAGTATGGCATTTTGACTTGCTGAACTGAAAAAGCCTCAAGGTCTCTTTGACCTTCCCCTATCCTCCACTGCCTCTCCCAAAGAAGCTGAAGTTCCTTTATCTGCCCAGGATCCAGACCCAGCAAGGAGGACAGTTGTTCTTTCTTCTGCTCCCTGTTATCTCATTATCTATTGCAGAAAAGAAGACCCAGACATGACCATACCTGAGAATACGGTATAATGACTGTCTCCAAGGATCATTTAAATTCCAAAAAAAAATGATTCGCAAGTTGATCTCTGCTCCCCAATCCAATCATTCTCCCTATCAATTATTTATTGCCCCTCAATGGAATTCCTCTTCTACCTGCTCCCATAATCTATATTACCAGGGCACAGGCCCCCATTCTTTCTATAACTTCAAGATAATATATAAGTTTCTATAACTCAGAAAGTTTCTATTACTCACTGGGAAGTTGGGTCTTCATTCTGAAGGCTCTTATGTAGACACATTGAATTAATTTGTATGTCTTTTCTCCTCTTAATCAGTCTGCTTCACGCCGGTGATTTTTCAATGAACCTTTAGTGGGTGAATGGCCATAGCCCCCACAATATGGCAGTGTCAGCAGGATGGTCAAAGCTATGCTTCTGTCCTGGAAGCAGCATTGAAGAGAAACCAGGAACCTGGGTAAAGAGTTCCTTTACCCAGAACCTGGAAGCAAAGGGGTAAGAATTTCTTACCAGCCAGGGGGCCTCTCTCCCTCTGTGCACTCCAGCTGATGAGATGGTAAAAATCACTGGTTGTCTCCTCTACATGGTTTTGATCAATGGGAAAAAAGAATTTGTGTGACGAGTCTTGCGTTGTAGTGACTTTGGTGTACACTTGGTACTTGTGGTATGAATATTCATACTGTTTGACCCACTTCCCTCTCAGAAATAGCTTTTTTTGTTGCTCTTTTCCTTTGTCTTTTTCTTTCTGTGTTGTTCTGTCATAAAGAGGGGTACCGTAGGGGAGAACATGAGCCTAGAACCCCTTTAAACCCACTGTTCAAGACCCTGCAGACTGATCCGTTTTCATGGTTCTATGTTGGCATCTGTAAAGACAAACTTTGCTGTAGGTCCCAGAAATAAAAATCAGATGACAGTCCCCTCTCATCTTGTTTTATGGCGTTGAGAGCTTGACCTTGTGACTAGATGGGGGTACCCTCTCTTGGTATCTGCCATCTGGACTGCATGATTTTTTTTTAAATTTTAACTTTTATTTTTGACACAAGATCTCATTCTCTCATCCAGGCTGGAGTGCAGTGGTGTGATCATGACTCACTACAGCTTTGATCTCATCGGCTCAAGTGATCCTTCCACCTCAGCTCCCCAAGTAGTTTGGACTACGGGCACGTGCCACAATGCCTGGCTAATTTTTTTGATTTTGTGTAGAGATGGTACTCATTATGTTGCCCAGGCTGGTCTCGAACTCCTGGGCTCAATGTTGGAGGTGGGGCCTGATGGTGGTGACTGGATCCTGCCTCAGCCTCCCAAAGTGCTGGGATTATAGGCATTACACTGTTTCCAGGAAGAGGGCATGAATTTTGGGTTCATATCAGGGGACCAGTCTGAAAGGACAGGGAGTCCAAGATGTAATATTTTAAGCAGCACACTCTTCATCTCAAGTGTGTCAAGCTCTTAGGGGAGTTTTGTCTTAAAAGGTCCCGTCTCTATGGGGCTTCTGTTGTGTAAACCAAAAAGTATCTGAGACAGGTCTCAATCAATTTAGAAGTTTATTTTGCCAAGGTTAAGGACATCCTTGGAAGAAATAAACGTGGAATCACAGAAACAGTCTGTGGTCTGTACCTTTCTCTAGCTGTGATTTTGAGGGCTTCAGTTTTTAAAGGGGAAAGGTGGGCTGGAGGGGAAAGAGGGAGGGTATGGTAATCCACATGTTGCAAGAGAAAAGCAGCAGGTAGGGGAATTTATGCATTCAATTTATGTAAACAATTATGTATTTATCTTATGATCAGTAAATCAGCATTTTACATAAGATAAGGTGAACATAGAGTAGCTGCCTGAGGAGATGATTAACCTTTTATCTGCATCTATCTGCTTAGGAACAAAAGGCAA
The DNA here is from genome assembly GCF_028885655.2 of Pongo abelii. Lineage (NCBI taxonomy): Eukaryota > Metazoa > Chordata > Mammalia > Primates > Hominidae > Pongo > Pongo abelii. Next base: position 135,415,214 of record NC_071991.2, on the reverse strand, counting down.
GGCAACATCTTACATGACTCAGCTTTCAGGATAATTTTTTTTCTTTTAGCATAATGAATTAGGGCCCCAAGTATTTATTCTCCTTTCACATTGTCTTTTGTTATTTTAAGTCTGTTTCTGAGAGTAAGTTTTTAATGATCATGGGGATTGCCTCCTTGATGCCCTCTCCAGGAATACCTCTTGCTTATGTAGAAAAAAACCTGGAAAATTACTACTTGGGCTTTCAAGAGGCTTTTGCATTGAGTTACTATTGGAACTAAGTACACCACTGAAAATAAAAAAGATTTTATACATTTCTTATTCTAAATAATTAATGGGAAAATCAAAAATTATAAAAGGACATAGACTAGTATTATGGCTAGCCATAGAGATTCTCTTGATAAAATTAAAAGAGTGAAAAAAAAAGTTTTGACCTGAAAGTTAAAATCTTTTGCAAGTTCAAAACTGCCTGCTCTAGATTCCTTCCGGGAAGATTAGTGGAGACCACCTGATACAGTTTGGATGTTTGTCCTCTCCAATCTCACGCTGAATGTGATTCTCAAAGTTGGAGGTGGGACCTGGGTGGAGAAGGGTGATAGGATTATAGGAGCAGATCCCTCATGAAGAGTTTAGCACCATTGCCTTGGTGATAAGTGAGTTCTTAGTTCATGCAAGATCTGGTTGTTTAAAAGAGTCTAGGATCTCTCTTCTTTCTCTTTCTCTCTCTCACTCACTCTTGTCATGTGACATGCTGGCTCCCTATCACCTTCTATCATCATTGTAAGTTTCCTGAGGCCCCACCAGAAGTAGATGCCAGCACCATGCTTCCTTTAAAGCCCGCAGAGCCATGAGCCAATCAAACCTCTTTTCTTTATAAATTACCCAGCCTCAGGTATTTCTTTATAGCAATGCAAATACAGGCTAACACACCACCCCATGCCGTAGTACAGTAGCTAAGGTTCTCCCATTTGACTAATGCTGCGTGGGTTCAATACCCAGCCAGGGAATTTCCATTTATTGATCCTTTTTCCTTCCATGGACAGTTTCCGATTTCTTGTCCTGTGTTTTCCTTTCTCTGAGCTATCTCTAGGGTGATTCTGGATCGTGTAAAAATTGTTTGCCACCTCTTTGGAGATGACTCGTGTACCCATGATTAAGTCATAATTTTGATTGAGACCCTTAGAAAGATACCTTTGGTAAAGAAACTCAAAAGCCAAAAATATCAGCTGTTGTCCTGGCTAAAATCTGGTAACAGGAGACTTGAAAGAATTGTTTTTTTAAAGAGCTCTGTGGCTAAAAATCAGCTTAATTAAAAGCTGATATTCAAGTGTTCTCTCTCTCTATGTCTCTCTCTCTCTATATAAATATATACACATATGTGTGTGTGTGTGTGTGTGTGTGTGTGTATGTATGTATTTAAAAGGCCTTATACTTTTCTTCTCTTTTTTTGGATTCTATTTTTGGGAATTTTTTTTTTCAGATGACTGAAACCTTTTTAAAGAACTCATGTGTTTGGTTTCTATGTTCACTTCCTTTTCTTAAAACTTGTTCTTCAAGTTAGTTTTATTTCACCCTATTCTTCATATTATTGTAAATTCTAACAGCCCGAGAACCCTTAAGAAAAACAGAAAAAGGTGCCACAGACTCCTTTTTGGGAGCAACTGCTTTTTTTCCTCAGGGAATCCCAAGTTGTAAATGGACATAGTCCTCTCAGATCTAAAACTGTTCTTTCTGTATTGTGTTATGTGGTCTTTTTGGCTTTTTGGGGTACCAGAAATTACTTTGCATTGTGCAAAAATAACCTTGGTGTCTGTAATAGTTAAGTAAGATATACACTCTTAGAGATGGCTAGTGGTAGTTACTTATTGTGAATGGTTATTACTCCAAGGTGCTACTTATTTTGTGGCACATTTGGAGGGGGAAAATGTGCTTTTGGGTATTTAAAAGCTATGTAAATACCCCCACTCCCCAGTAAGGGATAAGACTCCTATGGGGGATGGGCTGATCACACAGTGGGCTGATTAGTGTTGAGTTGTCCACCAATCTTGGGAGAATGTCCCTGCAGTGGAGTGTATTGTAAAAGCATTGCACTGTCACATTCCATTGTATTCCCCTCTTTTTGGGGACCCAAGATTCAATGTAAAATGGGATCCTTGATTTTGGGGCATCTGTGTTCTGCCTTCCAGCTTTGCCTACTTGTTGCGTATTTAAATATTAAAGCTGCATGCTTTCCTGGCCCTTTCCTTACCGAAAACCAGTTATCTACATAGGGAATAAGTTAAGTTAAAAAGCCATAATAGAGGCAGAGCCCAGTGGCTCACATCTGTAATCCCAGCACTTTGGGAGGCCAAGGTGGGAGAATCACATGAAGCCAGTTGTTTGAGACCACCCTGGGCAACATAGTGAGATCCCACCTCTACCAAAAAAATTTAAAAATTAGCTGGGCATGGTGGCATGCCCTGTTGTCTTATAACCAAAATGGAGGCTCAGCTGCTCACTGCCAACAGAGTCCATTTAGTAAGAGTGAGGTCTGGTATAAAGAAAGTGATATTTTATTCCGAAGCTAGCTTAGGGGAAGAAGTTATAACGCTTCCTGCCTAAGGGTACCACTTTTCTTTTGAATCAGAAAGCAAGCACTTTTAAAGGGGGCTTAGCATTAATGGCACAAGCAGTGGGAGGAAGTGAGCAGGTGAGGGGTTGGCATGTTAGCTTAGTGCCGTATCTACCAGGTGATCAACCTGGTGACTGCTGGTGTCTCCATGGGCAAGAATACTTTGGGTTGTAAATTGACTGTTATCTCTCAAGGCAACCTCCTGGTGGGTAAGATTTCCTTTCTGGAGCTCCTAAGCATATGGTTAGGTGAATTTGCCCTGTAGGGAATGTCTGGTGAAGGGGAGGTAAAAGGCTATTAAAATTTAGAAATCTGCATTTCTAAAGGACTAAGTAAAAAGTGAGGAAAGGAGGAAAAAGAAAAGAAGAGAGAGAGAAAAAATAAACTATTTCTTAGGAAAATGGGAGTACTTGGTTACAGTTTCCCACTACCAAGTTCCCTTCCATCTGTGAAATTGGGATACTGTATTTATTCTGGCTACTTCCTGCTGAAAGACAGTGTAGTTATTGGGTGTTGGTATGGAATTGATCTGTTTGGATTTGGAAATATTCACAAATACCTGGACTTTACAGATGATATTTGTTGGACCATTATGGTGCAAGGTCTGGAAAGTCTCTGGGGAAAGCCCGTCTTGCATTCCCATATGGAGGGTGCAGCAGCAGTAAACTCCACAACAGAGGGATATGCCTATACTTGAAATCGGGGCCAATGTTACAGCCAGCTTTTGCTACCAGGATGGTACTGACCTGTCAAGACAATAATCATTGGTCTAGTGACAATGTGGAGTCAGACAAAGCTTTGATTTGTTGGTATGTATCTTGCACGGCTATCTGAGACATTTCCCAAATTTACTGGGATGTATACACAGCAGTTAGTCTTAATTATCATACAGGTTGTCCACTGCCCATCATAACTGGATATAATGACAGGTTGGCTAAATATGTATTTAACAGGTTATAGGAAGAGCTATGAATACTCATGAACGTTGTCATAAGCACTGTCTAGTTCTTGAGAATGGATCAGTTTAGTTAAATAGCTGCGTCCCATCCAGGAGGTGGCATTGCAGATGGGCTAGGCCTCTACATGTGATAAAGGCAAACAGATTATTAATAAGAGGTATTTCTATGGAGACAGTAGAAAAACAAAGGTTAACACTGAGCACAATTTATTCAGATGTTAGACTCAAAGCATCTTTAGTTACAGAGGAGGAAGGCTGTGGTAGTCTGACATGTCTTTCTCATCTGTATTACAAGGAATAATGTAGTAGTAATTTCATTGATTCCAAGTCAGAAAAATTTGCAAGCAATAATTTGGGACTTGAAGCCTGGATGGAATTCAGGATTCAGTCCAAATAGCTGAAAATAAAAACTCACAAACAGTGAACACAACTAGACTCTAACAACAGGTGTATTATGGTTTTTTTCTAAAACATATTTTTTCTCTCTAGTTATTTTTACTAAAGACAAGTCATTGTAGAACCAATTTATTTGCATAATAAATTTCAGTCTTATGTGTGGCCTGAATATTTGCATAAAGTATAGCAAGAATAATTACTTGCCACATAGACTGTTTCTAAAATTGACTTTGCTGGTAGTATTTGATTCCTTTATTCCATAAAGAATCTCAGATTAGATTTTTAAATCCTTGAGCCCAGTCATGGATTTATCTGTACCTGCAAATACCTGTATGAGTTAGGGGAATTCCTCTCCTTAAGGCCCCAAGATAATTTGGGGCTCCTGGACCTGTCAGGTGACATTCTTTACTTACCACAGGTGAGGAACTCTATACAAGGACTGTGTAGACAAGGTATAAGCCAGTTTTCCCAAGGGGCTTTTATTGGCTCTATAACTGAACTGTGATTCCTTAAAGCAGTCTGTTTATACCTGAAAGTATGCCACTCTAGTCAAAGCCTTGGTAAAATAACCAGGGTCTCCAATGGTGTCTTGTTACAAAAGAAAAAAGATTCTTATTGAACTTGTGCAAACAACTATACTGCCATAAATTAAGTACACTTACAAATAGTTTTCAAATTCTGAGGAAACCAGGTAGACAGAAAGAAATACGCTCTAAATTTTGCTCTCAAGAATGTACTTTACCCAGTTGCTAAAAGCTGCAAACAGTACAAAAGACAAAAGGTTTTCTGAACTCTGTAAAACAAAAGAATTAGCAATGTTTCAAACAAAAAGTCGTAAAAAGACTATTTTAGTCTTCCATTAGTTCAGTCTACGTAATTAACTCCTGTCCTGCTTGACATTTATGAACACATTAACTCTCTATGGGAGTCTTGGAAGTTTTTCCCTCTATTCTAATGTCACAATTTTCAAAGTTATCAGAAACCTAGATTCCAGGGCAACTTTCAGAGTCCTATAGCTGATTATAAAACTGCCTATGAAAAGAATCAGAGTGAAATAACAATTGGCAACTGCATACAGAGGGGTTTGAGGCTCCCTTTCCTCTGGGGATTGCCAGCTGTCTCCCTCAGCCTAACAAATAACTCCGCTCACCACCACTCAGGCCTGCAAAGTGAACGCCAGGCCTTTGGGGACTGAAGAGTACTGGGGCAAGGGGGTTGCTCATGGCAGGGTCAGGGGAGGGGCTGCCCAGGCCGAGTGAGGGGCTAAAGTCTCAGAACAGCTATGGTTAAAGTCTGATCACCTTATGGCACAAAACAATTTAACATAACAGTTATAATTGTTACTGATAATGTATAGACATATCAGAATTATAGGACATATCAGAATTATGGGAATCCTATACAATTTTGGAACACATGCTAATAATATATTTATATGAATATAACCCAAAGAAAGTTCAAACACCATTTTATATTTGGCAATACTTTTCATATGGTTTTAGTATGCCAAATAAGCCAAATATGTCTCTTCTGGACTTTAGGGTACCTAATATCTAAAAGGGTTAGCCAGATCAAAGAAAAAGCTTAATTTAGAATTTGACTTTGGAAAGTTTGTCAAATATCAAAGGTTTAAACACTTGTTATTACAAAATAGAATCCCAGGTCACTATAAGTCATTTATTTAGCCAAAATGATATCCCTCCTTCTCAGGATGAAGATATATTCCTATCTTATGAAAACATTCAAGTAACACCCTGGACATTTTCATGTTACTCTCTTTTTTAGTACCTGGTGATTAGCTTTGGTTAGATTTTCTATTTTAACCAATGCTTCTTCCTGTTCTTTCATTTTTAGCTTCTCTTTCAGTTTCTCTGCTTTGAACAGTTAGGTACAGTCATTAAATAGCTTTTGGTTCATCTGCATGAAGAGCTTCAGTGTGTTGGATATCAAGCCACGTATTGTCTTGTTCCAATGGGTCTTTGAATTGCAGTACAAGCATGGAAACATGATCAGCAGAATCTTTGCTATGCTGTTACTGATTAAGCTCATAATGTATTCATTATTCCGGTAATAGAGCACTTGCTCTGCCACCTGGAAGTGTGAGCTGGAGACACATTTGGCTAGCTGCCAGAAGAGAGGTTCCATGATCTTCCAAATTCCAATGGTTCAATTATATCTAAAATTTCTTCTAATTTGTTTAAGAAAATTACTTCTTTTGGACTGTAAGACTTTGGCCCATATTTGAGAAGTGCCATCACCATTGATGCAGTGAGGGTGCTATCCTTTTCTAAAAACTGTACTACACAATATGCCAGCTGGGGATGGTAGACTCTCAGAGATTTCACTTTGTGCAAACCCTTGAATAAGAAAATCTGTGCTCTTCTTTTAGTGGTAAAACAAATCCATTAATCATATTTCCCAATGTATCTAGTAACTCTGCTATGTCATCATGATGCTCTGCTTCATAAATAAACCTATAAAATATATTATGTATCTGCTTTCCGATATAAGCTCTCAAGCCTAAGAATTTCCCATAGATTCTGCAAAGGCTGATTTTAGGAAAAGCTCTCTCCCAGGCCAGGCATGTGGCTTACACCTGTAATCTCAGCACTTTGGGAGAGTGAGGTGGGTAGATCACTTGAGGCCAAGTGTTCAAGACCAGCCTGAGCAACATGGTGAAACCCCATCTCTATAAAAAAAATACAAAAATTAGCCAGGTGTGGTGGCAGGCGCCTGTAGTCCCAGTTACTCAGGAGGCTGAGGTGGGAGAATTGCTTGAACCTGGGAAGCGGAGGTTGCAATCAGTGAACCATAATTGTGCCACTGCACTCCAGCCTGGGTGAGAGAGCAAAACTCTGTTTCAAAACAAACAAACAAAAAACTAAACAACAACAAAAAACTCTTCCCTGAGGATCGTCACTGTCAAAGCACTCTAAAAGCTGCAATACAAACTTCTGATCAATATATTTCTTTGCTGTATTAGGTTGGAAATCTGGAGACTCTAAAAATCTTTTTTTTTTTTGAGATGGAGTCTCGCTCTGTCGCCTAGGCTGGAGTGCAGTGGCGCGATCTCGGCTCACTGCAAGCTCCGCCTCCCGGGTTCATGCCGTTCACCTGCCTCAGCCTCCCGAGTAGCTGTGACTACAGATGCCCGCCACCACACCCGGCTAATTTTTTGTATTTTTAGTAGAGAGGGGGTTTCACCGTGTTAGCCAGGATGGTCTCAATCTCCTGACCTTGTGATCCACCCGCACTGGCCTCCCAAAGTGCTGGGATTACAGGTGTGAGCCACCGTGCCCGGCCTCTAAAAATCTGAAGAAAAATTCATAAACGAGCTGTAAATGGGGCCAGGTTGATTCTAACATTGGTTTGTTTTTCTCTGGGCCAAATTCAGCTCCTGGACGATAGAAGGTGGTAATGTTTGAAACATGTCAACTTCAAACATATGGACTACTTCTGGGTAAACAGGCTCTGTGATCCTATTCCGACGATGGGTGATAAATTCTTCCATTTCACTTAAAGTAGCTCATTGTTCTTCCTTCCACTTTAGGTCATTTTGTGGATCAGAAACAAAGTCAAAGAGGACACAACACTGATGTAACTTCCAAATAAAAAGTGTCTCTTGATCAGCAGGAGGAACATCATTTAAAGATGGTAGTGTTTGAAGTTCTTTATTATTGCTTGCGCTAAACCTTGACTAATTTGCTGTTTGTTTTTCTTCACTATGGGCTGAGAGATTGGTACATTTATTTTAGCAGATACTGTAGATGGGACAGCAACAAGGCTATTTTTCCTGAAGGAAGTTTGCTCTGATCTTACTGTGTCTTGTCCTTCTTTTAAACTTTTTCCACTTTTCCCTGCTTTTGGTGATTCTTTTTCTTTTTATTCATGTGCCACCCCCCAACACCCTGCCCCGTCCTCACCCCCACCACCACCCCCACCACGCCACCCCACCATTGCCTGCTCCTCGCAGCAGCAGCGCCCCCACCTCGTCATCATGCCTCCCCGGCCACAACCACCACTGCCATCAGGGGACTGAGTCATTCACTCTTCTCAATCCTCTTTTCTAGGCTCCCAGAGGCTGTGGTAGCTGTGGTGGCAGCTCAGATATTTTTAAAAAGCAAAAATGTTACTTGTTGATAGAGGGTAGACTCAACTTTCCACACAAGACCCAGTAAAGACAGCATGAGGCCAACCTGAATCTGACTTTTCTCTCTCTCCCTTCTGGGTTTTTTTTTTTTTTTTTGGTTGTTTATTTAAAAGGCAAAACAAAAAACAAACAAAAAAAACTTTCGTTATCTTTTAGTAATTACATGAAAATCTTGTTCAAAAGAGAAAGCCAAATTGCATCTTTGCATTAGTGTACTATTCTTAATAAAAGGCCAGGGGTCGTGGCTCACACCTATAATCCCAGCACTTTGGGAGGCTGAGGTGCGGATTGCTTGAGCCCAGGAGTTCGAGACCAGCCTGGGCAACATGATGAAACACAAAAAATACAAAAAAACTAGCCAAGCATGGTGGTGCATACCTGTGGTCCCAGCTACTTGGGAGGCTGAGGTGGGAGGATCACCTAAGCCTGGGTGGTTGAAGTTGCAGTGAGCTGTGATTTCACCATTTCACTTAGCCTAGGCAACAGAGGGAGACCCTGTCTCAAAGAAAAAAAAAAGGAGGCCCAGTGTGGTGGCTCATGTCTGTAATCCCAGCACTTTGGGAGATTGAGGTGGGTGGATTTCTTGAGCTCAGGAGTTTGAGACCAGCCTGGGCAAACGTGGTGAAGTCTCATCTCCACCAAAAAAATACGAAAATTAGGTGGGCGTGGTGTTTTGTGCCTTTAGTTCCAGGTACTCGGGAGGCTGAGGTGGGAGGATTGCTTGAGCTCAGGAGGTGGAGATTGCAGTGATTCAAGATTGTACCACTGCACTGCAGCCTGGGTGACAGAGGGAGACCCTGTCAAAAAAAAAAAAAAAAAAAAAAAAAAAAGCTTCATTAAACCTAATAAAGAAATCTATCCAATTTTAATTAGTTGACCATAAGGTAAAATTCCCATAAACCTTTTATAAGCCTTTGCAATATTTTGTTAAAGAACAAATCAATGCTCGAAGAATACCCTGTTATCCAGACACACGGGCCCAGATTCTGACCCTGAATTAGGTGTGGCTTTATTTTAATACTGAATTTACAGAATTGAAAAATATCCTTCAAATTTTAGCCAACTTGCTCATACCCACAGAACTTCCTTTACAAGATCAATCTTTCACAATTTACAGCTTGCTTAAACCTTCAGTTTTCTCCTGTTACTCTTTTAGGTTAGGACAATCCTTAAAAACTTCTGAATTAGACAAAATTACATTGGCCGGGTACAGTGGCTCACACCTGTAATCCCAGCAATTTGGGAGGCCAAGGTGGGAGGATTGCTTGAGGCTAGGAGTTCGAAACAAGCCTGGGCAACATAGGGAGACCTCATCTGTACAAAAAATTTTAAAAAATTAGCCAGATGTGGTGGCACACGTCTATAGTCCTAGTTGCACATGGAGCTGAAGTTGGAGGATGGCTTGAGCCGGGGAGGTCGAGACTGCAGTGAGCCGTGATCGTGCCACTGCACTCCAGCCTGGGTAACAAACTGAGATCCTGTCTCAAGAAAAATAAAACCAAAAAAACCCCTAACCATTCCCTTTAACAAAGGCCATACTTGCATGCCTTCTTATAACCTCTTACCGAAAGTACGCTCTACTTTCCTTATACACCTTGTGTGTTAAACTGGTTTTCTAGTAGTTTCGAGTACATGTCATAGTGTTAACTCTTTGCAACTTTTATTTTTGACAAAAGACCTGGTAAGTAAGTAAGTAAGTAAGTAACTGTGTAAGGGATTGTAGAGCTCAGGAGTAAGACAAAGCTGCAGACAGTGTCTGACTCTTCCCAGCCTAGATCCTATCTAAAAATCTGTTAGCTGTAAAGCAGACAAGTCAAATGATTATCAAAAATGTCGACTGGGCGTGGTGGCTCACGCCTGTAATCCCAGCACTTTGGGAGGCTGAGGCAGGCAGATCACCTGAGGTCGGAGTTCGAGACCAGCCTGACCAAGATGGAGAAACCCTGTCTCCACTAAAACTACAAAATTAGCTGGGTGTGGTGGCGCATGCCTGTAATCCCAGCTACTTGGGAGGCTGAGGCAGGAGATTCACTTGAAGCCGGGAGGTGGAGGCTGTCGTGAGCCAAGATCAAGCCATTGCACTCCCATCCTGGGCAACAATAGTGAACTCTGTTTCAAAAGAAAAAAAAATGTCATAGAAGCAGTTTATGACGTTAAAACATCTAGCAGACAGTATCTGACCTGCCTAATTTAGACCAAATGTATAAATTTTGAAGACATCTTTTATTTTACCAATAATCTTGAAAACTATATTTACTAAAGATTACTAAAGTCACATGAACTAAAAGCCATTAAAGTGTCTATTTTACTGACAAAATATTTGATTTAAGCACTTGTTTTTCTTTAAGTCAAATAATTAGAGCTCTTTTATATAAACTTCACATACACAATACATATAAATACACGACAGAAGATGATCTGGTAGTTTGAAGACTTTTCATTTGCCAGATTTTAAGTTTCTTCATTGGATTACTGGCTTCAGGGTGGAGCCCTTTGGGGAACAGGGTCAAGAAAGCATGGAGTTTCTAGGGCCTAACATTTAATCGTGTGAAAAACAGGCATCACTGGAAAGCAGAACAGATTTCCAAAAACCAAGGATTCAATTTTTACACCGAATCCTGAGTCCCCCAAAATTGAAGGAAATGATACAGGAAAAGACAGTACAATGGTTTCACTGGTGCATTTCACTTCAAGGACATTCTCCAGAGGCTGACGGGCAAACCAAAGCCAATCAGCCCATTTTATAATCAGCCCACCCCCCATTCCATGCGTTTTAGGTGCCAACAGAGCATGTTTTCCTTCTCATTTAAATGCGAGAAGAAAGAAGTACCAGCCTGTAGTAATGCCCACTCACTGTAAGCAACTGCCATTAGCCATCCCTGAAAGTATATTTGTTACCTAGCTATTACACACCAAGGGTAAAAGTTCTACTGTAATGCAGAGTAATTTCTGATGCCCCAAAAAGTCAAAAAGTTCAGGTAACACAATGCAAAACAGAACAGAGCCTTAGATTTTGATAGGGATCTTTCTACTCACAATTCTTGGAGTTCCATGAGGAAAACAGAGGCTTCTCCTGAAACAGTGTCTGCAGTGCCTTCTCTGTTTCTCCCAAGGAGTCCCAGGCTATCAGAAATTACCTTAGGCCCTCTCATGTGAGCATTGAGGGTAGCATGAAGACAGACAGAGTTCAGTTGACTGAATATATGTATATATCTATCATATATAAATTATATCATAAAAATATATAAAAATTATATATGTTATGTGATTGTATATTATATATACTTATATAATATGTATATAATACATATCAGCGTTTAGTTAGGCTGACTTTTAATGATAGAGCTTTTTTTCTAAAAAAAACCAAAAAACAAAAATCTTTTAAAATCTCTTATTACCAGATTCTAGGTGGGAAAAACAGCTGACATCTCTGGCCTTTAGGCTTTTGTTTTTTGTTTTATGTTTTCCAAAGATATTCTCCCAAGTGAAACCAATAAGCTTTAATTAAGGTTACAACTTAACCATGGATGTATGAGGTATCTCCAAAAAAAGGTGGCAAGCAGTTTTCACAAGATCTAGAATTCCCAGTAGCGTAGCTCAGAGAAAAGAAAATTTAAGACAGGAAACCAGAAGCTGTCCATGGAGGGGGAAAAGAATCAACAAATGGTAAGTCCCATGACTATCAACCAGAAAGGACTTACTTCCAAAGCCAGGAGTTGAACCTAGGCTGCCAATGTGAAAGAGCAAAGCCTTAGCTACCGAGTTAGCACAAGGTGATTGCTATTGCTTTTTCCAGGAGTCTAGAGCAGTTACTATTGAGCTTGCAAAGGATTTTAACTATTCAAGAGAATTAAGGCTAGACATGACATTATTATGTGTCCTTTTTAGGGCTAAGGAGTCAAAGCCCTATAACTTACCAGCAGAAGTACTTTAAAGGTAATACAGAAAGTTACATGGATGCAATAACCTTTTCAAATCCATAATTTGAATTAACTTTTAGTTAGCTTTCAAATTAGATGAAAATATTCTTTTTCTAAATAAGAACACATCTTCTTTGGCACATTTTATATAAACCTGGAAAGCAATAAATCCTGAACTGCCTATCAGATATTAGCATTTTATAGATGGAATATTAGCATTTTATAGTTCACAATTTTGGAACATATTTCCCATATAATAAAACTTTCTTAAGTGGAAATGATCCAAACATTCAATAAACATCCAAAAAGGGGTAGGCGTGGTGGCTCACGCCTGTCATCCCAGCACTTTGGGAGGCCAAGGCAGACAGATTGCTTGAGCTCAGGAGTTCGAGACCAGACTGGGCAACATGGCAAGACCTTGTCTCTTCCAAAAATACAAAAAAAAGTGAGTTATGGTGGTATGCTCCTGTGGTCTCAGCTACTCAGGAGGCTGAGGCAGAAGCATCCCTTGAGCTTGGGAAACAGATGTTGCAGTGAACAGAGATCACACCACTGCACCCCAGCCTGGGTGACAGAGCAAGGCCCTGTCTCAAAAAAAAAAAAGATTTTTAATTATACAAAAAGTCTATTTTTTCTAAGCATTTGTCGCATTTATAGGTACTCCATTTTCTCATTTTTAACCATTTATTTAGATTACTTCTGAAAACTAGGTTATGACACAAAGGTGGTCATTATTTAAAGTTATTTCTCTATTAACCACTTTTAAAGCTTGTGAACATCAGGTGTTTACTTAAGAACCTTATAGTCAAACACATGGATATTTTGTTGATAACTTAGAACAGGGGTCCCCAACCCTCAGGCCATGGACCAGTCCATAGCCTGTTAGGAGCCAGACTGCACACCAGGAGGTAAGCAGCAGGCAAGGGAGTGAAACTTCATCTGTATTTACAGCCACTCCCCATTGCTTGCATTACTGCCTGAGCTCCGCCTCCTGTCAGATCAGCAGTGGCATTAGATTCTCATAGGAGTGTGTACCCTATTGTGAACTATGCTTGCGAGGGATCTAGGGTGTGTGCTTCTTATAAGACTCTAATGCCTAATGATCTGTCACTATCTTCCATCATCCCCAGATGGGACAGTCTAGTTACAGGAAAACAAGCTCAGGGCTCCCACTGATTCTATATTGTGGTGAGTTGTAGAATTATTTCATTATGTATACAATGTAATAATAATAGAAATAAAGTGCACAATATATGTAATGTGCTTGAATCATCCCCAAACCATTACCCTCTCCCTGGGGTCCATGGAAAAATTGTCTTCCACAAAACCAGTCCCTGGTGCCAAAAATGTTGGGGACTGCTGACTTAGAAGATTTAGCTGTTTCTATTAAACGACATTAAATGTCCTATTTATCAAAAATTACACAAAGATCATCTTTTTGGGGCTAGGTTTATAGTTTTTTAACTTTTATGCCAAATTTTGATGCCTTATAATATCTGGCAGAAATAAATATGAAACCACTTGATCAATAAATCTGAACAAAAATGTATATTGATAATTCATAAGACATTTCTAATATTATTTTACCAATAATTTTAAAGCCAGCTTATGTATTCAAGATTTTCCTTAAGTCTCATGAGTACTCCTTAACTTTAAGTCAATTTGGTACCTTGTAGCAGCGACATATAACAAAATACATGTGTGTGCACATAAACACACATATACACACTCACGTAAACAAAGATCCTATAGCTTTTATTTTTGAACTCTAGCCAAGAGATATCAAGGTAAACTCATCCATTTATTAAAACACAGTTGAATCCAAATGGTGGTTTTTATCTTAACACCAGTAAAGTAACAGCAGATTTAAAGCAGGCAGAAAAGAAAATAGAGGAAGATATAGTCTGGCCAGCCTCTGCATAGGAGCCAGGTTTTACAAGCAGGGCATGAGAAAGAGGAAAAGGAAATAAAAAGAAGAAACAGTAAAGTGATAGAAAGGGAGCTCGTGAGCTTCCAGCCACTACACGGCACAGGGTTGATACTCCCATCACCCTTGTTTATGCCCCCTTCAGGAGAGCCTCAGCACCCCAGGTCCACATGATATGGGATGGGACCCTCCCACCTTTACAAGTCACTGGTCAAGATGAGCTGTTTCCAGTCATAGGGAGCTAGGGGAGCCTGCAGTTGAGAGGACTAAGGCTGTAGGTGGCTCTCTGAAGATAGTTAGAGTGAGATTGGAGGTAGAGAGGAAAGAAAGAAATCAGGTCCCATTTACAAAGTACATGCAAACAAACAGCATACTTCAAATGAGTCTCCAATCAAGGAGGCTGAGTGAGATCCTGAATGCCCCTCCCCAGGTCCAAATGGTTCCATAGGCCCAGCAAAGCTCCCATGGTGCCGCACTTACAAATAGGAACACCTAAAATGCTCAAATGGTGTCACTAGCAGCCAAGTCTTGGGTAGAACAGGGCCCCAGTGACATCTCAAAAGAAGCAGAGGGTGATCAGGTGCACTTCCAGCTAACTCAGCCACTTCCAAAGTTTGCTGGGTTTTACAGAGGTCACTTTCTTTGTACCAGCAGAGAGTTGAAGGCAGCAGATGTTCTGTGAGGCAAAAGGGAGGCTCCCCTAAGACAAAAGCATTTTTGGCAGCTGCTGAGAAGTTCCCTAATGTTCCTGTCATGAGAAGTTCCTGAATGTTCCTGTCATGAGATCTGCTAGCCATGAGCAGCTGGTGCTCATAGGTGACCCCAAACCTTGCCCGGTAGCAAAACCCGGCTGTCAGGCACAGACTCACCCAGAGCATGCAGCACTTTCCCTATATGGGCCACCAAAATTATAACCGAAATGCAGGTTCAGCTATTTGCTGCTTGCAGAGTCCAATTAATAAGAGTGAGGTCTGGTATAAAGAAAGTGATTTTTTTTTTTTATTCCAAAGCTAGCTGAGGGGAACAAGTACAGGCTTCCTGCCTAGGGGTATCACTTTGCTTTTGGAACAGAAAGGGGAACAAGTACAGGCTTCCTGCCTAAGGGTATCACTTTGCTTTTGGAGCAGAAAGTGAGCACTTTTAAAGGGGGCTTAACATGAACAGCACATGGGGTGGGGGGAAGTAAGCAAGTGCGGCATCTACATGTTAGCTTGGTACCTTATGTACTAGGTGGTCAAGGCAGTGATTGCCTGTGTCTTTGTGGGCATGTGTACTTTGGGTTGTAAATTGACTGTTATCTCTCAAGGCAACCTCCTGGTGGGTGAGATTTCCTTTCTGGAGCTCCTAAGCAGATAGTTAAATGAACTTACCCTGTAGGGAATGTCTGGTGAAGGGGAGGTAAAAGGCTATATTTGCATTTCTAAAGGACTAACTTGAAAGTGGGAAAAGGAGGAAAGAGAAAAGGAGATAGAAAAAATAAATTATCTCTTAGAAAAATGGGGATAGTTGGTTACAGTTCCAGCTACTTGGGAAGCTGAAGCAGGAGGATTGCTCGAGCCTGGGAGGTCAAGACTGCAGTGAACCATGATCACACCACTGCATTCCAGCCTGGGTGACAGAGTGAGACCCTGTCTCAAAAATGAAAAGTGATATGGTTTTGCTCTGTGTCCCCACCCAAATCTCATCTCGAATTGTAATTCCCATGTGCTGAGGAAGGGACCTGTAGTCCCCATGTGTCAAGAAAGGGAGATGATTGGATGATAGGGGCAGTTTCCTCCATGCTGTTCTCATGACAGTGAGTGAGTCACTGTCATGATTGATAGTGAGTGAGTCACTTCTCTGATGGTTTTATAAGTGTTTGGAAGTTCTTCCTTCTCTCTTCTCTGTCCCTCTCACCTGCTGCCATGTGAGACATGCCTGCTTCCCCTTCCACCATAATTGTAAGTTTCCTGAGGCCTGCCAACCATGCAGAACTGTGAGTCAATTAAACTTCTTTCCTTTATAAATTACCCAGTCTCAGGTATTTCTTTACAGCAGTGTGAAAACAGACTAATACAAAAGAAAGAGAGAGAGAGAGAGACAGAGAAGCAGAGAGAAAGGAAGAGCAAGCAAGCAAGCAAGCTTTTCCTGGCCATCTTAACTGAACTTTTACTTATACCATTTTTTCCTTGGTTTGAGCAAATGATGGTACAATATATAGGACTAATGTCTTAGCTCTGTGCTTTTGAAATATACATTTTCTATCTCATTTCAC
Organism: Pongo abelii; assembly: GCF_028885655.2. Classification (NCBI taxonomy): domain Eukaryota; kingdom Metazoa; phylum Chordata; class Mammalia; order Primates; family Hominidae; genus Pongo; species Pongo abelii. The sequence goes on along the minus strand of NC_071991.2, from coordinate 135,399,019 downwards.
CTAAGAGTGTTCCTTTATAAAGACAAATACAGGGTTACCTAGATAATAATTGCCTAGGGCAATAAAATAGGCAATTGGAAGAGTGTATGGGGAAAAAAAACTATTTAAAAACTGGCTAATGAGACTTGTATGAACCTATAAGATCTGCTTCTATCTGTGTATCTGTGTCATGTGTATGATGTTTCACTACCAAAATATATAATAGAGCTCCAATTAATTGACTTAAAGAAAAAAAGTAAGTGCTTAAATCAAATGCTTTATCAAAAAAACAGAAACTTTAACTCAAATGTCTTTTCGTTCACATGACCTTAATAATCTTTAGTAAATAAAGATAATTTTATAATTATTGGTGAAATAAAATAGAAACATCTTCAGGATTTAATGTAGACATTTGATCTGAATTAGGTAGGTCAGAGGCTATCTTTGCTAGAGGTTTTAAGGTTATAAACTGCTTCTGGAATATTTTTGATGCTTGTTTGACTGCCATTCTTAGCACCTTTAGATTCTAGGCTCTAAAAAATGGCATGGTAAGGCCTGGGGACATATGGAGTTCTCTCTGGCCCAACTATGCCTCCTCGCTGTGGTGGGAAGGGTCATGTATTATTTGCAGCTCTCTCCTTTTGTCCTGGGCTACACATCTGATACATAACTTAAATTGCTTATCTCTTAGGTTTTTCGTTTAAAAATTATGAAGAGTTAACATTGTAATTAATATATGTAATTAAAACCACTACATAGAAGAGAAAAATTCTATATGTAAAGTATATAAGGAAAGTAGGATGTGTTTTTGGTAAAAGGTCAGAGAAATGTAGTGTTTTTTTTTTTTAAGGGAAAGTGATTTTTCCTAGCTTAGAGGTTTTTAAGTTGTTTTAAATGGAAGGAAAAATGATAGATAAAATGAAATGGATATGGAAAATTGGGAAAGTAAATTTTTGTCCTAAGATAAAATGATAGGATAAAACTGAAGCTTTAAGTAAGATTGTGGTGAATTGATCTTATGAAAGGAATTTTTTGTGTGATCAAGTTGGCTACAGTTTAAAGGGTATTATTTAGTTTTTCTGCAAATTAAACATTAATATCAAGAGCACACAATGCAGGGCCAGAGTCAGAAACCCTGTGTTGGAATAAAAGGGTTTTCTTAGAGCACTGATCTGTTCTTTACTAGAAAATTCTAAATGGTCAAAGTGATTGAGATTGAATGGATTTGTTTATAAGATTTTATTAAAAATTAACTTCAGTATTAATATACTATGGAAAGGCAAAATTTGGTTTTCTCTTTTAAACAAGATTTTCACGTAATAATTAAGAGACAATAAAATATGTTTGCTTACTTTTTGAGTAAACTGCCGAAAAAAAAAAAAAAAAGAGGAAAGAAAAGAGACAGATTCAGTTGGCTGCGTGCTGTTTTTATTAGGTCTTATTGTTTGGGAAACTGAGTCTCCTCTCTATCAAAGAGTAAAGGTTTTTTTTTTTTTCTTTTTGGAAATATTTGAGTTATCCCTTTTGGCTAAATGAATAACCTGTGATCCTATTTTGTGATCTGAAGTGTTTTAAACTTTTGATATTTGACAAACTTTCCAAAATCAAAATTTCAGGTTTGAAATTTAGTCTTTTTGACCTTATTAGCTTTTTTAGATATTAGGTCCCCTGAAGTCCAAAAGAGATTTTGGACTTATTTGCCTTATTTGGTGTGTTAAAATCATAAAGGAAGCATTGTCAAATATCAAATGTTTATTTAACTTTTAGTTAAATAAATATTAGTATGTGTTCCAAAATCATATGAGATTCCTGTAATCCTGATATGTCTTAGTATATATTATATTATCAGTAATAATTATGATTCTGATATAAATTGCATGTCACAGAAATAAGCAAATTTTCTTGTCAATTGTATCTTTAACCATGACTGTTGGTTTTTTTTTTTTTTTTTTTTTTTAGATAGGAGTCTCACTCTGTCACCTAGGCTGAAGTGCAGTGGCATGGTCTCGGCTCGCTGAGTAAGCTCTGCTTCCCAGGCTCAAGTCATCCACCCACCTCAGCACCCCCGTAGTTGGGACTACAGGCTCATGCCACCACACCCAGCTAATTACTTTATTTTTTGTACAGATAGGGTCTCCCTGTGTTGTCCAGGCTGGTCTTGAGCTCCTGGACTCAAGTGATCCACCTCCTCAGCCTCCTAAAATGCTGCGATTACAGGTATGAGCCACTGCACCTGGCCTGTCCTAAAACTTCTATCATCCATGGACAGTCCTTGTTTTACTTTGATTCTTTTCAAAAAGTAGTTTATGATCAGCTACAGTTCAAAAGTTACTTCTTCTTTAGGGAAGTTCATGGAAAGGACTCTGATGGGTGCTCTTGAATGCAGGTTTCTAAGTTTGGAGGCTGTGTCATTGGACTAGAGAGAAAATTGCCAGATCTTTCATTGAAGAGCTGATATGTTCATGATGATTGCTGGCCCAATCTTGGACAGAACAAAGGTTAATTACATGGGACTGAACTAATATATAACTGAAATAATTTTTTATGCCTTTTTTGTTTGAAACATTGCTGATACTTTTTTGTTTTGTTTTTCAGAGTCAAGAAAACTTTTTTTCTTTTCCTTTTTTGGGGGATGGGTTCTTGCTCTGTTGCCCATGCTGGAGTGCAGTGGCATGATCTCAGCTCACAGAAACCTCGACTGCCCAGGTTCAAGCAATCCTCCCACCTCAGCCTCTCGAGTAGCTGGGACTACAGGTGTGCACCACCACACTGAGATAATTTTTTGTATTATTATTTGTAGAGATGAGGTCTCACTATGTTTCCCTGGCTGGTCTTGAATTCCTAGGCTCAAGCTACCCTCCCACCTTAACCTCCCAAAGTACTAGGATTATAGGCATGAGCGACTGTGCCCAGCTGAAAACCTGAGTTATTTATAGCTTTTAACAATTGAGTATACTCATGTGAGTAAAATTTCTCTCTACCTGATTTCTCCAGGATTTGGAAACTATTTGAGTATTCTTAATTTACGGCAGTACAGCTATTTGCATAGGTTCAATAAGAATCTGTTTTCGTTTTTGTTTAGTAACAGGTCACAAGTGGAGACACTGGGTATTTTACCAAGGCTTTGACTGGAATGGCATATTTTCAGATATGAGAAGACTGCTTTGAGGAATTGAGATTGACTTTATAGAGCTCATAGCCCATTGGAAAAACTGGCATGGTAGTGTGTGCCTGTAGTCCCACCTATTCGGGAGGCTGAAGTGGGAGGATTGCTTGAGCCAGGGAGGTCGAGGCTGCAGTGAGCCATGATCCCACCACTGCACTCCAGTCTCAGTGACACGGTGACAGCCTGTCTCAAAAACAACAACAACAAACTCCACAGACCAAAGTACAGATACAGTTGATCTTTATTTATGGATTCTGTATTTGAGAATTTGGCTACTTGCTAATATTTATTTGTCGCCCTAAAATACTCATGGTATTCTTATGGTCCATATTTTGGACCTGCACAGAACAGTGAGAAATTTGAATCTCCTGGTGTGCCCCACTGCAGCCAAAATTTGTTATCCCAGTGAGATCAAACAAGACCAAGTTCTGCCTTCTTGTTCTGGCTGTCATGTGGTAAAACAAGTGTCATTTTTGTGGTCAATTTAGTGCTAAACATAGCATTAAATTCATTTTTGTGGTGCTTTGTTGGTGATTTTGCTGTTTAAAATGGTCCCAAGCATAAGGGTAAAGTGCCGTCTAATGTTCCTAACTGCAAGAAGGCTGTGATGTGTTTTTTGGGTAAAATACGCATGGATAAGTTTTGTTCAGTCATGAATTACAGTGCTGTTGGCCATGAGTTCAACGTTAATGAATCACCAATATATACTTAACAAGGTGTCTTTAAACAGAAACACACATAAAACCAGGTTATTTGCTTTTATTTTGTTTCTGCATGTTTATCAGTTGATACACGTTAAACATAGATTGATACATTTGTTTCTTTGTATGTACTGATTGCTTGATGAAATTGTCATGAGCAGAGTCTCCCAGGAACCTAACCCCTATTTTCCCTATGAGCAAAGGTTCAGGGTCTGTGATGATTTTATAGAACAGAGCTACTGCAGATAATAAGAATAGGCTGTACATGCAACAGCATGGACCCATCTCACAGACGCATGAGTCAGACAAGGAGTATATGCAGTAAAATTCTATTTGCATCATGCTCAAGACCAGGCAAATCTGATCTATGGAAGCCAGAAAGGCAATGACCTCTGGAGGAGCACTGACTAGCAAACAGCACGAGGGCACTTTTTGGGTTGATGGAAATGTTCTCTCTCTCCACCTGCCGGATGCAAATTAATCTGGAATGTGAGATGTGGTTTTATTTTACCACTGCTGGGGCCAGGAGTGGCGGCTCACACCTGTAATCCCAGTACTTTGGGAGTCTGAGGCAGGAGGTTCGCTTGAGTCCAGGAGCTCGATACCAGCCTGGGCAACAGAATGAGATTCTGTCTCTACTAAAAATAAAAAAAATTAGCCAGGCATGGTGGTTTTATTTTATGACTGCCCAGCTCTTGCAATCTTTCCCTTTGGGTTTGCTAGTTGCATTGTTCCTCTATAGCCACTTGGTGGCAGTGTTGGAGAAGTGACCGAAACGGCTGAAATTGAAGTTCCCGTCCTTTCTAGTTCAACTAAAGGGCTGTTTCATTTCTGGCTGCGTCCTCTGTCCTCCTTTAAGGAACCTCTTGCCTCCACCAACCTCTTTTGTGACACGGTGCCAACAATGTCCTAAGGGGAGCGCAGTACAGGGGTCGGAGGAAAAACTGTGGCAAAGCAGTGTCAATCCTTGAGCCTCTCTATCCCTGCGGCCTGTCTAACCCTCCCGCAGGCCCTTCACACCATTTCATGCCTGATCCGTTTCTCTGTTCCTCTCCTGCCCCCCTAGCCCCGCTTCTTGGGCACTGGGTGTGCTCTTAGGCTGTCAAATTCAACACCCCGAGGCCGTGTGCGGTGGCTCACGCCTGTAATCCCAGCACTTTGGGAGACTGAGGCAGGTGGATCACGAGGTCAGGAGTTCTAGACCAGCCTGAGCAACATGGTGAAACCTCGTCTCTACTAAAAATACAAAAATTAGCCGCGCCTGGTGGTGTATGCCTGTAATCCCAGCTACTCAGGAGGGTGAGGCAGGAGAATTGCTTGAATCCAGTAGGTGGAGGTTGCAGTGAGCTGAAATGGCGCCACTGCACTCCAGCCTGGACAACAGAGCCAGACTCTATCTCAAAAAATAAAATAAAATAAAATAAATAAAAAAATTCAACACCCTGAACCTGATCTTCTGTCACTGGGAGAAGGTCACATACCGGGAAATTCAGACGTACAGAGCATATGATCCTGGTGTCATACAATTGATGTTTCTAGAAGTAAAACCTGTTTATCAACATGAAAAATGCTTCATCCTTTTCCAGTCAGCTGCTAACAAGAATGCATTAAATGCACACTGGAGGACAGGGGATTTTCAAGATCTCTTATTAAGTGGTAAGAGCAAACTGCAGAGAAATGTGCATAATAAAACAGTGACCGAACTTCTCTCTGTCTCTGTGTATTTGTATATGATTATATGAGCATAAAGGAAATATAGAACAATACGTACCAGGCTGTTACCACTGTGTTCTTGGGATGGGATGGCCATGAGCAGATAAACAATGGAAAAAAAAAAACCTTCACTGCAAAATGACTTATGCGAACAGCAACATGTATAACATTTTAATCTCATTTATTTAATTACAGGTTAGATGTATATCTCTGTATAGTTATGTGTGTGCATACATAGACACACAGACACATATACTTATGTATAAATTAAAGCTATTTTTTCCTACATATTTTCTGCCTTTTACATTAGGCCTAGACCTTGGTCACACCAAAATTATAAAAGTATTTTATCTCTGGTTTCTCTGGATGGCTTTATTTTATTTTACACTAATATCCTTAGTCCATCTGAAGCTTTTTTTCATATAAGTTGTAAGGTAGGGGTTTAATATAATAAAGTTTTATTTTCAAATTTTCTACAATCTTTAAAGAAGCTGTAGTGTATTAGCAGCCTCCACACAGTGGCAAGTTAGTACGAGTATAAATTCAGCATGTAATTGTGAAGCCAAGGGGTGGTCCTGGGAGGGTGGAGTTCAAGATCTCCTGAGGTCAGCAGAGGTGGAGAAGGACCAACGTATGTGACTCTGGCTGCTCGTACCTCTAGCTCTTCCTGTTGTCCTGGGGACTTTGGCCATTTCTGAATTTGCCAAGATGGGAAGAGGTCTGTTTCCAAGGGTAGCCTGCTTTCTAGGTTTTCAGAGTCCCCCCCCAACCCCTTTCAGAAACCAAGAGGCAGAGAGATGTGTTTCCTTGGCTTCAGGCAGAACAGTTCCATCTAGTACCCCCATCAGGGGCTATTCTCTATCAATAAGCAATCTGCAGCCAATTGAAGCCAAGGCACCTGTGCCGTCCCTTTCTAGCTCATTTTCTACCCCAGGTGGACTTCTCAGCAGTGGGGAGCAGCTCTCCTTCCCTCCTTCTGTCTGACTCTTTATCCCAGTACTCAGAGTTCTCATTACCAATGTATTTCACATTCCTGAGGCCTATCCTGATTTCCTGGATTTCCTAGGAAGGTATTAGATTCTTGCAGACATCTTCTCTCCTGCTTGTTCTATATACACTAAAGAGGCCAGGTGCAATGGCTCATGCGTGTAATCCCAGCACTTGAGGAAGCTGAGGTGGGAGGATAGCTTGAGCCCAGGAGTTCGAGACCAGCCTGGGCAACAAAGCAGAAAACCTGTCTCTACACAAAATAAAAAATTAGCTGGACATGGTGGCGTACACCTGTAGTCCCAGCTACTCAGGAGGCTGAGGCGGGAGGTTCACTTGAGCCTGGGAGGTTGAGGCTGGGAGGCCTGGGAGATCAGTGAGCCATGATCACACCACTGCACACCAGCCTGGGTTATAGAGCGAGACCCTGTCTCCAAATAAATAAATAAATAAATAAGAAATAGACATTGAAAGAAAATCCTCAAAGCTGGGAAATTTCTATTACACTGAACACTGTTAGAACAGGAAGAATTAAACAAAGGAAGGCCAGAGGGTAGTAAAAGTTTGCTCCCATTCCAAACTAGAATAAAATGATAGAACACGTTGAAATAAAAAGAAAAATCTCAACAGATGGTAGAAAGTCAAGAGCACGGAGGAGTAAAATAAATACATCTTCAGAATTTATTAAAACAATGTCAGAGATGAAATGGGCAGGATTCCATAGTTTGTTGTATTATTTAAAAAAAAAAAAACTGCCCAAGAGGAATGAGATGATCTGAAAAATGCAACTCTGATTCAGTAATCCCAAATGGTTTCAGTAAGGATGGCAAGGGGGCTGTACTTGGAGAACTCAGTGTGTTGGTTGGGGAAGGGCTGAGATGAGCTCTTGAATGGACAGGTACAAAGGAAAGAGAGGAGGCAGAGAACATTAGAGGGTGACGTACACCTTGGAGAGTCATTGCTGTTGTTTGGAGCCTCCCAGGCTGTTGTACTTTGTGATGGCAGCCTTGGGAAACCAATAGAGTATGCCTTCCTCTCCCCTTCACATAATCCTCACCATTCGGTGAGGGAGACCTTGATAAGCCAACTGCAACCCCACACACATTCTTTGGCCGACAATTTCACTTGAGAAGACCAAGTCTTCGCAGCTTGTGTCATGTGCGGGTGTCAGGATGTGGCACCAGGGATGCCTTTGCACAGCCTTTTCACGTTGGCTTAGGCAGACTTTCCCAGGCTGGAGTGCAGTGGGGTAATTATAGCTTGCTGCAACTTTGACCTCCTCGGCTCAAGCCATCCTCCTGCCTCAGCCTCCCAAATAACTGGGACTACAAGCGAGTGCCACCATGTCCAGCTAAGTTTTAAAATTTTTTGTAGAGACAGCTTGCTATATTGTCCAGGCTGGTCTCAAACTCCTGGTTTTAAACAGTCCTCCCAACTCGGCCTCACAAAGTGCTGGGATTACAGGAATGAGATACCATGCCCGGCCCCATGTCTTTTTTTAACAGAGTTTTAAACCTGGAAAAATGTATACACAATGGTGTCTGGAATTAAGCGGGTACTTAACAGTTATCCCTGTGGATAAACTGAAAAAGTACAGGACACGAAAAAGGAAAATTCAATAGATTAATTTTTATCGAGTAGTCAAATAAAAAGCATGCTGATGAATGGGGCCATGAGAACTTGGAAGGTGGATTCTATTTTCATGATGTGGGGGATCTGTCAAGTGCCCAATTCTAGATACAATTTATCTTAATAATTGAGATGAAGGTATAGAAAGCACATAGAACAAATTTGTAAATAGATCGACACATGGAAAGATAGCAAATAATATCAGAAAAAAGTCAGTGAAATGTCTTGTTGGCTAATGTATCTGATTTTCATTTTGGGAAAGTATGACTTCCAGTCATGCAAGTGCCATGAATCTATTAATAACAGACAGCAGAACAAGGATGCCAGCGAAGCTGGAAGGAGAGTCAACTACATTGCTAAGTTCTAAGAAGGAGATGAAAAGGGAAAGAATTTCGTTTTCAAAATGCAAAACAGGAAGACAGACTGGTAAGAAGTGTGTACATTTAACAGAGAAGTATACATAAAACAAAGGAGGCTGGAGAAACCCACCACAAGGGATTGTGATGCTATTATTAGAGTACAGGTAAGTTTAACCAAACCATTTAGGGTGCCAATGATCATAATACATATTTTACAAAGGAAAAACCTAGTGGCTTAAAACAACATACATTTATTACCTGACAGGTCAGGAAGCTGAGCGTGGCTTAGCTGGGTCCTCTGGCTTAGGGGCTCTCACAAGGCTGCAGTCAAAGTCTTGACTGGGTCTGTGGACATATGAAGGCTCACCTGGGGAAGGATCCACTTCTGTGTTCACTTACATGGTTATTAGCAAAATTCAGTTGCTCATGGGCTGTTGGTCTGAGGGCCTCAGATCCTCACTGGCTGTTGGCTGGACACATCCTTGCTACACTGGCCTTTTCACATTGCAGTTCATGGCATGGCAGCTGGCTTCTCTTAAAGCAGGCAAGCAAGAGAGGAAGAGGAAACAAGCAAGTCAGGAGCCATAATCGTTTTGACATCTTCTTGCTTTTGGCATATTCTTTCTGTTAGAAGAAAGTCCTCAGGTCTAGCCCAGACTCAAGAGGAGGGAATTACACAAGAGCGTGAGCACCAGGAAGTGGGATCACTAGATGCCATCTTGGAAACTGGCTACTACATGGGATATAAGCAGGATTAGACTTTGTCAAAAGCAGAAATGCTTCACAGATAAATGTTTGTATTCCTACATTAAGGAAGATGTACAGATGGTTCCTGACGTATGACTTATGATTTCCTGACTTTGTGATGGTGTGAAACAGATATGCATTCAGTAGAAGCTGTACTTTGAGTTTTGAATTTTGATCTTTTCCCAGGCTAGCAATACGCGATATCATATTCTCTCCTGGCGCAAGGGAGCCATAGCTCCCAGTCAGCCACACAATCATGACAGTAAATAACTAGTACTGTGTTGCCAGATGATTTGGTCCAACTGTAGGCTAATATAAGTGTTCTGAGCACATCTAGGGTAGGCTAGGCTAAGCTCTAATGTTTGATAGGTTAGGTATATTAGATGCATTTTTGACTTATGATATTTTCAATTTATGATGGGTTTATGTGGATGTAATCCCATTGTACATTGAGTGCCAGATTAAAAAAATAAGAAAGGCCTTTAAAAATGGAAAGAGCAATCTATGGAAAGAAGGTGGTGAAGGGGATACCAGGCTGGAAAAGAAAAACCAAGAACCTAAGAGAAAAATGAGAAAACTATTATATAAGGAAGGTGTGTGCCCATAAACTAGAGCTTCTATTTAAGCATTAAAATAATCTCAAAAGCTGGGCGTGGTGGCTCATGCCTTAAATCTCAGCACTTTGAGAGACTCAGGAGAGAGGATTGCTAGAGCCCAGGAGTTTGAGGCCAGCCCGGGCAACAAAGTGAGATTTTGCCTCTGCAAAAAATTTAAAAATTAGCCGGGTGTGGTGATGCACATCTGCAGTCCAAGCTACACAGGAGGCTGAGGCAGGAGAACTGCTTGAGCCCAGGAGGTGGAGGCTGCAGTGAACTGAGATCGTGCCACTGCACTGTAGCCTGGGTGACTGAGTGAGACTCTATCTCAAAAAAGAAAAAAAAAAAATCTCAAAGACCCCGGAAGATAGGACCAGAAAAATGGAATAGTTTATATGATAAACTGCTGCTTTAAAGACAAGATAGAGTTCAAAGACATTTGTCCCCACCCACCAAAAAATACTTGCCAAGGAGACAACACAATAGCTAATACCTGAATGTGCCATTGTAAGAAACTTCTAGAGTTAACTGGCAAAGACCTACTTTTATATTTAAGATAGGTAAACTATATTTTTAAGGACCTTTTTTTTTTTTTTTGGAATTAAAAAGTAGGATGAACAATCACAGTGTTGGGGGAATTCCTTTAGAACAGGCCGTCTCTTCCCTATTCTAGGAGGCAGGCCTGGTGCTCTAGCCCTGGCTCACCTTTCCGGCCTTTCCCACCCCTGCCTGCCAAGCACCTCTGCTGCAGCCACACTGGCCTCCCCAGCAGTCACGGGAACACCAGCTTCTCCTGAAATCTCATTTCCTTTAGGAAGAACTTCCCTGATCAGCACGTAAAATAGCATCGATCTTGACGCATCCTGGTTTCCTGCTTTTATTTTTCTTTATAGCAATTTCCACTTTCTGAATTTAAATGTTTATTTCTTTGTTTATTGCCTGACTCCTCTGAGATAAAAGCTCTATGAATTCAAGGACTGGGCTCACTTCTGTAGGACCTGGAAAAGCATGCCATTGACTCTTATCAAGCAGATGAAAGAAAAAAATACAGTAAGTGAAGTCCATAAAAAATAGAAGAACCCAACAGAAAATGGGCGAAAAAGGTGAAGAACAATGACAATTTCCTAGAGCTGCACTAATATAAATTTATGTGCATGAGGAATATTTGTATTTTTATATAATATGTAACCCATTAAAAAAATTCCGAGAGATTCAAATGAACTAAAGTACTTGAAAATGTTTAAGTCCCCCGCGCAACAACTCTCGCGCCCCCTGTCGGCGCGCTGGCTAATTTCTGAGGATTCTCAGCAAGAGGACTGAACTCACCCTCCCTCTTTTACAAAATGTATTCTTGTCGCTATTTCATTGGCTGTACCTTTCAGACGCCCCTTTCACATTAGTCAAGCCTCCAGTCCATCACTTCCGGACCCAAGCCCTCTATTGGTCAGCTGTAGGCGACAGCCGTCAGCGGGCCGCGCTCAGGCAGGAGGAGTTCCTCGATGACGTCACAGACACTCCCCGGCTACATTCCAAGGCGTGGGCGGAGACTTGCCGCGGCCTCTGCCTTTGGGGGCGGGACAAGGCCAAGAGTGAGACTTCTGATTGGGTCTGCTGGGCAAGGCGGATATTCGATTGGTCAAGCCTTGGAGGGAGGTGGGGCCGCAGCTGGGTCCTGGAGCAGAGCCGAAGAGCCCTGGGGTGTCTCAAAGTTTGTGTCTGGAGCGGTAGCGGCAAGTGGGCTTGCGGCTAAGGGATTTTCCTGGGATGAGAGCGGCTCTTCTGCCTTCATTTTGGATGCACATCCCGCTTTAGCCCCGGCAGCCTTTGGTCCGGCTCGTGTCCCTGGGGATTCTCGGATCTCCGAGGACACCGGACGGGAGCGCTTGGCCATCCTCTCTCCGGCGGAGGAGCAGACGTTTGCTTTCCAAGTGCAAAACTACACACACGCACGCACAAGCGGAGAGAGAGGAACCTTGCCGGTCCGAGGCAGCTCTGCGCGTCCCCTCCTGCGCTTAGCATCCTCGGCCCAGCGCGGCCCGCACCGCCATGGAGGTGCTGGAGAGCGGGGAGCAGGGCGTGCTGCAGTGGGACCGCAAGCTGAGCGAGCTGTCAGAGCCCGGGGACGGCGAGGCCCTCATGTACCACACGGTGAGGACCCGGCGGGCGGGGCAAGAGGGCTTTCAAAGCGGGCAAGTGTTGTCACGCGAGGAGCAGCTGGAGTCCTGGGACCCGGGAAGGCAGGGTTTGGGGCAGGGCATGGTCAGAATCAAGAGGTCCTGGGCGAGGTGTACTTTAATGTCTGAGCAGATGAAGGCGGGCAGCTGGCCCCTTTGCATTTCTCATGAGAGTAATGCCACTTTGTATTCCTTTAACAATTCATGCTTTTTTCCTTGAGGCTTTTTCCATCTGTAATATCATTTGCTGTTGTTAACAGTACTGTAATGCGGGAGAGGGAGTGTGTTTTGAGAATAACATGCCTCCGCCTAGTTTGCTATTGATTTTTTTTTTAAGGTTTTCAAAAACTGGACAAGATTAAGTAGCATTTCCTTTTCATCTGTCTCGTATTCTCTCTCCCTCTCTCCCTCCCTTCCTCTTCTTTCATATTTATATTTTAAAAAGTACACGTGTGTGTGTGTGTGTGTGTGTGTGTGTGTGTGTGTGTTGAAAGGGCTCCTCTACGTTAAGGAGAAAGGCGGCTTTATTTGCTTTCTTAAACTGTACGACCAAGAAGTCTCCTTCCTCCCTCTTCAGAGGAAAAACCAGCAGAGGAGTATGGAAAATCTGAGACAGTTGCATATTTAAGAAAAGCTCTGGGGAAGGTGGGACAGCTCACCAGTTGCTTGTTCAGTCTTATACTAATGCCTCAGAGATCTCTTTGGGGATTAAGCTGTCCCAGAGCACGCACATTTCTTTTAAAGTTTTTAATGTCAACTTTTTGGTACTAAGTTTGCAAAATGAAATTTTGTTTTCAATAGCCAGCACTGATCATAGGACTTTATGCAAGATCTCTTTGTTTGATTCTTATCCATGCAGACGTTTGTAATGGGGTTGGGGCTGGGGTGAGGGGGGACACTAATGAGAAAACCACTGGAGGCTTGGCTGCTTCCCCTTCACGCTTTTTTAATGGGGTCAGTACCAAGATATTTGAAACTTTTGCAAAATGGCCTGCAGGCTCCACCTCTTTGGCCTTTGCCTCTGGCTGACGTTATTTTGGGACAAGGAATGAGGGCCTCCCTGCTGATTCCCACCGAAGTATTTGTGGTGGCTGAGAGTGGCTTGTTTAAAAAAAATGCAGAGTGCAGGGCTGAGAGGGAGTGGTAGTTCATGCTGGGGCAAAAGCCAGATGTTCAGTGTAATCTTCTGGGCTTTGCTTGCTGAGGCTGTCCTGGGGACACCATGTGGGCAGCACGGGGGTTGGGGTCCCAGATGTGCTTCCTGTCCTCAGTAAAGAACTTGGAGTATGTTGGTCCTCAAATATCTTTTGATGAATGGGTGCTCCAGGAGTTTCTACTGACAGGCTACATTTTATCCATATGCAGAGGGGCAGCCCTTCTCTTTTGTTCTTGAAGTATTCTTTCACTGTGACAGTGTCTCATCCAGCAGCTGCAATGCCACAGCTAGGGGGTTGTCTTTCAGCTGGTGGGATGAATTGCGCACAGGCATCTACCTTGCTGTTCTTTGGCCCTGTAGCTTGCATTTGTGAGTTCACAGGGAAGGGTGCAAGATGCTACCTGTGACCGTGGCATTCACTCTGGGAAGAACTGCTTGGACTGGCTCTAACTAACACCTTATACACAGTTTCAGGGAGTAGAGGCCTTACATTTGCTTTGATATTAACAGCCCAGTTTTTCTGTCATTGTGATAAAGCAGGAATGTGTGATTATTTTTCTTTTATTTCTATTTTTAAAACATGCTTATTATGTCCTCCACTTAGGTACATGTCTGTTGTGAAGAGCTCATTCCTATAAAATGCTGCTCATCATTGCTGCAAGTCAGTGCAACAAATTGTGCATATGAATTACTGTTGAAAGAGGTATTGGTTTAGCAGCACAGATGATTGGGTTATATTTCTCTCAAACTAAGGGACGTTTGGGAGAGGTGGGGAGATAACTTTCCCATCTGTTTCCTGAACTCTGTTAGATATCCAGGGGCAGAGCTGTTTGTTACTCTAGCTGAATCTTTATGTAGAAAAAGGATGGGCTGATTATTCATTCAGTCAGAGAGATATTTGTTCTTTCGATTAATATTTGTGGAATATATAAAGTACTTGGGAACATGAGTGAACAAAAGCAGACAAAAATCCCTGACCTCTAGAAGCTTATATTCGTGTGTGTGTGTGCGTGTGTGTGTGTGTAGGGGAACATAAACAATAAACATAATAAAGAAGTGATTATGTTGGATGAAATAAGTGCTATGGAAAATGTATAAGTAGAACAAGGTGAGGGGGATAGGGAATACAGGGTGGAAGAAGAGCAAACTATGGGATTGAACTGAGTGATCAGAGCAAGCTTCCCCTAGAAAATGGATCTGAACAAAGATTGGAAGGAGGTAAGAGTGTTAGCTCAGCAGGATGAAGAAGTAGAGCAAGGGCCTAAGGTAGGTGTGCATTTTCATGAGCCTGTGTTAATATCATGTATTTTAGATTACTCATTTTGGTGAGTTATTTGTGTTACAAACTCCAGGTGCTTCTGAGACACCAGTGGCCTGTTTTTGGAATGATTTGGTAAAACTTTCCAAGTTGAAGAGAGCCTGAGGGGAGGGTGAGGTGCAAATACGAGTTGTGAGGGTGGTAAGAGATGATGACAGCTACCATCTATTGAGTGTTTATCATCCGAAAGGCAGGGCTGACCACATGGCCTGCCACCCTTGCAGTGCCACGGGGTCCACACTTGGTTTGATGCTGTGCTGTCACCATCTTGAAAATCTTAATTCTTTTTGAACAGGGGACCTTACATTTTCATTTTGCACTGGGTTTCACAAATTACGTAGCTGGTCCTGCTGAAAGACATTGTGTCTAGTGCTTTACAAATATTATGCCATTTAACCCTTGTAATGACCCAGTGAAATGAGCCATTTTTATTACTTTTATTTTACATATAAGAAAAATGAGGTTTAGTGAGTTTAAGCCACTTGGCTCAGTTCCCACACCTATTTAGTGATAGAACCAGGATTCAAACCCATGTCTGCCTGCCTACAAGTACTTGCCTATCAGGCTGTCTGGGTGAAGAATCCTGACTTAAAGAGAAGGAACTGAATAAGAGGTTGGGAGAGAATGATTGGAATATAGGAACTGCTGAGCCTGAAAGCAGCTAATGTTTAAATGAGGCTGACAGTGGCAGCCACCAAGCCTTCCTAGTGAGATCACTTTTGTTGCTCTTACTAGGGATTTAGTTACTACATGCATGATTGCTAATGCTCTGTTTTAGCAAACCTGTCACATACTTGATTTAAACAATTTAGAATGTTCAAGTTACCCAAGGCTAAGATTATGATGTTTCTCAGGAGCCTTCTGTTAACCATTAGGAGCGATGTTTTTTTTCATTTGGTTAGTTTATGAAGACATCTTGGTCTACAAGGACAAAGGCAGACAGGTTCAAAGTCTACAAAATAATGAAGCATATGGATAGGGAAAAGATGGATTGATCATTAAATCCTGAATTGCTAAAGCTCTGGGCTTCCTCTTGAAGCTTAAAAAATTGTTTCCATACAGATGATGAAATGTTATTTTAATTCAGTGAGTACTGATTTTAGGAAAGCTGTTGCGTCAAGATGGAATACAGGCTAAAATTGGTTCAGAAAAGATGGCAGATCTAAAAATCAGGAGAATATCTCTTGGGGTTCGGTACCACCGTGAGAAGAAACCTTGCCTCTTTCCCCAAACCTGCCTGTATGTTGGACATTTCTGCCATTTCTATTGTATTCCTGTAAGATTCTCTGAAAATTACCTTCTGGGAATTATCTGTGCTTTTGTAATTTATATTTTATTTTATTTTATTTTTGAGATGGGTCTTGTTCTGTCACCCAGACTAAAGTGCAGTTGCTCAATCATGGCTCACTGCAGGCTTAACCTTCCAGGCTCAAGTGATCCTCCCACCTCAGCCTCCAAAGTAGCTGGGAGTATCAGTGTGTGCCACCATGCCTGGCTAATTTTTTTTTTTTCTTTTTTTTGGTAGAAACGGGATCTCAGTATGTTGCCTAGGCTAGTCTCCAACTCCTGGGTTTAAGGGACCCTCTTGCCTTGGCCTCCCAAAGTGCTGGGATTACAGGTGTGAGCCACTGTGCTCAGCCCCCTTTTGCAATTTAAAGAGCAAAATAATCTATAAATTGTAAAATATATTTTATATATGTATAAACTGTATCTGGAAGGATGCTCAAGAAATGGATAATTTTTGGGAAAGCAGCTTGGGGAAGTGGAAGTCGAGATGAAGGGAAGCATGTCTACAACGCTATACCTGTTGGTACTATTCAAATTTTTACCTCCTGACTATGTCTAGAAAATGGAAGAAATACAATTTGTAGGCACCATGTAAAACTGGACTAAAGGTAATTTTCAACCAAGTGTTCTTGGGGGAAAAAGGGAGCTTCAGTACTATATAGAAACTCAACACCACTCAAGGTCAGTGGAGGCCTTGGATGAAGAGCGGGGAAGTGGGAAGGCCCTGTGGAAAGAGGCTTTAGGGGGAGAGGTTGGCAGGGGGTTTGCCTATGATAAACATCAAGATCTTGTTAATGTTCTCCTTTCTTCTATCTCAGTGTAGCCATCTGGAAAATAAAACAATTTTTGCAATTTTCGCCATGATTATATCCTTTTAAAAAAGTGTATAATGAAAACTAAGTCTTTGTGAAAGTAGCAACAGAAGTTCTGCTTGTTTAAAATGCAGAATTCCTATAAAGCCAAGTTATTTGTAAAATCATTTGGTGGTTATACTACTACAGTTTTATATCCGGTTGGTTCTTCAAGTGAAACTATTGGTCCCAGACAGTGGTAGGTAGGTAGGGAGTTGGGGGAATATTCGACCTGCCTGGTATCCAGATGGAAAGGCCATCTGGCTTCCATGTCTTACTGAGTGCTGAAAAGGAGTTGGCTGATCTCACAGACTGTGTGGTTTCCTCTTCCTCCTGCCTGGCCCGGAGAGTGATATGATTTCAATGCGATACTGAAGCTTTTGGTTTGATGTTCCACTTTGGAGTCAGCTCCTAGGGTTGGCCCCAGGCCAGGTTCTGAGGGGGGACTCGGGTCCTCATTGGCTGAGAATGTTATTACTTATGGTCACATGACCTCCACAAGCTGAATAAATGTAATGAGTTCTAACGGGAGACGGAATTGGGAAGTAAGTATAATTTTTCCAGACCCTTGTGGTACCTTTCAACATTCTCATCCCTTTTGTGTTCCTCTCCTTTCTCAGACATCAAGTGTTCACTGTAATGTTCTCTTTCCAATTTCATCCCTTCAAATTTTGCTGTCAGGAAAGATTTGATAAGCTTACACTAGGAATTTTAGTGTTAGTAAGATTTTACATGTTACCCCTAAATGGGCATTTATATTCAACAATAATTACTTCAGGTCAAAAGGGTGAATCTCTACTTGGAGAACCTAGGGCGATAGCCAGGTAGTAGTGGGGGATTATCTGGGGAATGGGAGAGGAACCCTCACTGCCCCTCCATTATTTCATCATGTGGCTCTTATTCATAAGGCAGCCTTGTTTATATGTTGCTAATTTGTCTATGATCTAAAGGATTTCCCTTGGCTTAGCAAAAAATCTTTGACGGATTATTTTATTGTCTCTGAAATTGTTCTCATGATAGTAACATTAGTTGGGAGGTGGTAGACATAGGCACAGTCCTGAAAGATGAGAGGGCAGTACAGAGTTTTATATTTGCCCTCCTTCTCGAATGATCCCTGAATTATAGTGTTCATGGGAAACAGGGATCTGTGATGTGACATTGCTTTTGCAGGAGTTATAAGGTATAGTATCTAGATTAATAATTGAATTACAGTACTTGCAGCTAGAAGTAACTGAAAATGGATTCAGATCGGCTCATACAGTAAGTAAATTATCTCATGTTGCAAGAGGTTGTGAAATAGAGCCCCTGGCCGGGCGCGGTGGCTAACGCCTGTAATCCCAGCACTTTGGGAGGCCAAGGCAGGTGGATCACAAGGTCAGGAGTTCAAGAGCAGCCTGGCCAAGATGGTGAAACCCTGTCTCTACTAAAAATATAAAAATTAGCCGGGCATGGTGGCAGGCGCCTGTAATCCCAGCTACACGGGAGGCTGAGGCAGGAGAATTGCTTGAACCTGGGGGGTAGAGGTTGCAGTGACCCGAGATCATGCCACTGCACTCCAGCCTCGGTGACAGAGTGAGATTCTGTCTCAAAAAAAAAGAAAAGAAAAAAAAAAAGAAATAGAGCTCCTTGTATGGCTGATTCAGCAGTTCCTCAGTGTTCCCATAGACCTTGGTTCTGCCCATGTGCAGCTTTCATCCTCAGGTTGGATGCGTGATGGACATAGGAGTTACAGGTGTTACATTCAAAATGACAACATCCAGAGGAAGAAGAGAAGTTGTCTCTTTCTTGTGTCCCTTTTTTAGAATGGAAGAAACTTTTCTTAGTAGCCCACTAACTGATTTTTCTTAGAGCTTTATTGGTAAGGATTGGGTCATATGACCATTCTTAAGCCAGTGGCTGGAAAGGAGAATGGGATTTATATTATCAGCTTAGATTAATCATATGGGGGATAGAGACTCAACCAGCATGACCATTGGGATTATTAGTAAAATAGTCTGAGTTGACAATTCTTTCCTTAGTCAAAAGGTATGTTTCTTTTCTCATGAACATGGGCTAGCAACTAGAAAATTTAAAATTCACAGTAATTTGCCCTGGGCGCAAAATAGTAAACCCAAGTACTGTGCCACTCGCAGAGTTCTTTTGTTTTTTGTTTTCAAATAGAGACAGGGTCTCCTTATGTTGCCTAGGCTGGTCTTGAACTCCTGGGCTCAAGGGATCCTCTGCCTCGGCCTCCCAAAGTGCTAGGATTACAGGCATGAGCTATCACGTCCGGCCCAGCAAAGTTCTAAGAACATTATTTAGCTGTGCTACCAATGCCCAGTGAAAGAAGACTATAGATGTAGAAACAGCTTCTTGAAAGTGCAGGGAAAGGCTAGGGAGGGGTGGGAGTCAGGAGGAGATTATGGCTATGTCTTGACTCACTAACTAGGAGATGTAGAATTAACTGTATTATCTGCACTCTTGGTATCAGAGTGGAATACCAGGGCTGGAGGTAGCTAGCTGAGCCGGTAATCATGCTTACCATGCAGGACAAGAATGATTTGTTCTGTTTGGGATCGACAGCAGGTGGAAAGCTAAATGCCATTTTTCAAAGAAGCTATTTTTCCAGTTGCATATGGCTGTTCAAATACTGATGAGGCCACATGTGCCTGTCTGCAGCTAAAACTGCCGGCCTCAGCCTGATATGGCTCTACGCTGTCTGGTGACTCTCTTGGGGTAAATAGCCTTAAGCCTTAGCTGGTCATTTCGTAGGGTTGAGGCCTGTGGTTGCAGGGCATCTGAATTGTCCAAATGAGTGATCTTACGAATGAGGGAGTGCTGCCCTTGTTTTCTGCCCCTGTGGAATCAGGATGGAAAGGAAATGATGAGACCCACTGTCTCTGGATCAACCTTGAGCCTATTTCTCCTTTTCCCTGCTCAGTAGATGCTCTCTGGTCTTTCTAAATGAAGTGCTAAGGGATCTTGATTTTTCCTTGAATCGAATTGTATAGGTTATTCATGAGGCACATGGGAGAAGATGGGCCATTTTATCTATGGGGAATGTGAGACATAGAGCAGTAGAGAGATTAGCTCAGCACAAGTTCCTTGAGGACAGGAGACATGACTGTCTCTATAACCTCATGGTCCTTAGTCAAGCGCAGGATGCCCAGAGAATGATAAGTGCTTGATGCATAGTTAAGTAGAGTGAAGCAGTCCTGGAGAATGGATAAGCTGGGTGGCTTTGGCCTGTTTTTATATATTTTTAAAACTCTGGGCAGGACGTGGTGGCCCATGCTTGTAATCCCAGCACTTTCAGAGGCTGAGGCAGGAGGATCGCTTGAGCCCGGGAGGTTAAGTTTACAGTGAGCTGTGATCACGCAGGGTTAGGGTTAGGGTTAGGGTTAGGGTTAGGGTTAGGGTACACTCCAGACTGGGCAACAGAGTGATACCTGTCTCAAAATAAATAAAAAATGAACAAACAAACAAAGTCTGGATTCTTATAAATGGTTTTTCAAATGTGAAAATGTAGTATAATAGTGACTGGGGTAATTCAGTGTCGATATCTTTTCTTGTTTTGATTAGAGAACAAGATGGGTGTGGGGTGATTGAGTGACAGTCCCTGTTTCCAGTGGGAGTGGAGTTGATGGCATGGTGGAAAGGGTGGGCTCTCAAGGCAGGCCATTTTGGTGTTGAGGGACACAGGCTTGACCTTGGGTACATTACTTCACCTATTTGGATTTCAGTTTCTTTGCATGTCACTGCCTGACCCATAATAGAAGTACTTTTCCAACCTGTCCCCTAAGTCAAATGTCTTCTCTTTGAGAACGAGGTGTCCCAACCTTAGGAGTCTGACATCATTCAGAAAGTGGAGAGAGCCTGTCATTATTCTCTCTCATGCATCTTTATTTCCTCTCCTCTCCAGCTCCTACCTTCTGCTGTAAACACAGGCCTCTGCCTTGAACACATGTTTGCCAGATGCTCCCTCTTACTCATTTCTTTTCTCTTGTTTACTGCCAGGTTTTCTCAAGTGCGTGGTCACCAGCCATGGCCTCCATTTCCTTAGTCTCTACCCTGTATCCTCTGCCCCCTGGGTCCTACTGCTCAACCTCTCCCTAGCTGCTAAATCCAATAGTCTTTTCTCTGTCCTTACCTGCAGGGCCTCATGGGAGTATTTGGCAATACTGACCACAGGATTGTCTCATAACTCGTTTTTGCTTTGGCTTCCATGACACTCTGGCAAGCTTAGTTCTTCCTCCTTTTCTGGCTTCCATACCACCTGTTACATGTGAGTGTTTTGGTACTTGGCCTTCTCTTCTCTCTGTATGTTCCCCTGGGCTCTGCTATAAACTTCAGTGCAGCTGGTTCTCAGTTTTTTATACTTGTTATTTGTCTTTTGATGAAAAGCAGATCTTTGGAGTTTGACTCAAGCCTGCTAGGTCCACCTGAGCAGCAGAACAGCTCTGGCTGGGTAACCCTTGAATTTTCATGTGTTTCTTGATGTATTTGGAAGAAGAGCTGGGATGTTGATCCCTCTTATCGCTGCACCCATTTATCTCAGGGAATGTTTAGTGACTCAGCTGTCTTGCAGTGTAAACCCAAGAGGAGCTCATGGGTCATTCCTGGGATTCAGCTGCTTCTACAGTCCGTGTCACTTATTAGAGGCAGGCTGTGTTTTGCCTAGACTTTTGCTTGTACTTTGGCTTGGGAAACCCTCTGTGGCATCCTGTGGGGGTAGGTCTAATCTTTTCGACCGTGTGGAAGGTCATTTCAAAAGTGAGACATAGCTTCTTAGATCACGTACCATATTTTCCTCTTGTATGTACAGCTGCTCTGGGTTGAATTGCCTGCTTTTGAGTTGCTCTATTCTGGTGTAGGTGTAATCTATTTACTTGAACTTCACTGATATTACGAAGAGCTTTGGGGATTTTTTTTTAAAGAATTGAGATGGGTTATTCTGAACCATCCATATTTTAATGCCTGATTCTTGTTAGAATTATTAACGGTAGTTCTTGGAAGAGAGTTTTTCTTTGGAGGATAAAGCTTTTTTTGTTTTTTGAGGCAGAGTCTCGCTCTGTTGCCCAGGCTGGAGTGCAATGGCATGATCTTGGCTCACTGCAACCTCCATGTCCCGGGATCAAGCGATTCTTGTGCCTCAGCCTCCCGAGTAGCTGGGATTACAGGTGCCCACCACCACGCCTGGCTAATTTTTTGTATTTTTAGTAGAGACAGAGTTTCGCTGTGTTGGCCAGGCTGGTTTCAAACTCCTAGCCTCAAGTGATCCACCTGCCTTGGCCTCCCAAAATGCTGGGATTACAGGCATGAGCCACTGCGCTCGGCCATGCCTTTTGATCTATGAACTCATCACAGTACAATTTACTTCACGTCTTTAGTGATCACTTTGTAAATTCTACATTTTTATTACATGATCTCAAAATCCCAATGGTATTACATGTGTTATGCCCCTACCACTGAAGAATCTTTAAAAAATAAGCTATTTAAGGCCGGGCGCAGTGGCTTACGCCTGTAATCCCAGCATTTTGGGAGGCTGAGGTGGGTGGATCACGAGGTCAGGAGATTGAGACCATCCTGGCTAACGCGGTGAAATCCTGTCTCTACTAAATATACAAAAAAATTAGCCAGGTGTGGTGGCAGGCACCTGTAGTTGCGGCTACTCGGGAGGCTGAGGCAGGAGAATGGCATGAACCCGGGAGGCGGAGCTTGCAGTGAGCCGAGTTCGTGCCACTGCACTCCAGCCTGGGCGACAGAGCGAGACTCCGTCTCCAAAAAAAAACAAACAAACAAAAAAACTATTTAAAACAACAACAGCCACGACGACAGCAGCACCAGCAGCATTCAGTCGATTGTGTATTTCATTTGGGCAATTCAGTTGGCAGGTGTAGTTTTGCATTTTGTAGTCCCTGTTTTCTGACTTAAAACTTTGTTTAAGTGAAACCCAGACAAAATAAAGAATGGAAAAACAGAGAGACACAGAGGTAGGAAACATTTTTTTAACATTAGAAAAAAAAGTCCCTTCAGACTCCTTGGCAAATAAAAGGAGTCTGGGGGAAAAAAATCTGCAAACAGTTTCCTAGTTGTCTGAGTGGAAAATCCTGGTTTTTCGCATTTCGTATCTTGGAAATGTCTGAATAGTTTTTGTTTAAAGGGAAATTCCTTTTGGCTGAGAAAGAGCTTGCAGGATTCAAACTGATAGGGTGATGTTTTTAGAAAACTTGGAGGAAATAGGATTTGTGATGAAAATGCTTTCTCAGTGGCCAATTGTGTTAAACCGAAATTTAAATCCAAGGTTACCAATCATAGAGTTTTAAAGGTTCAGCCATTAACTCCTTCCTTCCCCTCGCATCCTGTCTGCGTGCATCCTGGGGAAACCTCTCACATAGCTGGTCCTTCCTCCAATTCGAGGAACTTAACAAGCTGCTTGTCTAAGCATGTGCCTGTTCTAGGCAGGGGATAAACATTCTTGACCTGTGGCTTTCCAAGTAGAGTAGGAAGGAAGATGCGTCATTAAATTATAAGTCGTTAAATGCCTGATATGTGTTTTGCATGAGAGCTGTGTTCAAAGTATTTCTGTAGCAAAGCGGATGGAATGACAAATCTGAAGGGGGTGAAGAGTTGGGGAACACTTCATGGAGGAGCAAGTGATATTTGCAATGGGTGCTGAAGTATACATAGGAGTTCACTAGGCAGTGGGAACAGCAGGTACAGAATAGGAACGTGTAAAAAGTCATGACTGATCCTGGGAATCCCAAGTCATTTTATGCAGTCTGAGAGTAGGGTGCTCTATGGGGAGTCTTGGGAGATACCACAAGATCATGAGAGGTTTGTGTGCTTGGCAAATGACTTGGACATTCTTTTGTAAGAGGAAAGTGGGAGGCTTTTAACAAGAGAGACCGGACAGGAGCAGAAATGTATTTTAGAAAGGATGGACTGGACAGCAGAATTGATAGTGGCAAGTGGATCTTCTGGCTGGCTATTTCATTCATGAAGTAGAACAAGAAGACATGAGGGCCTGAACCCAACAGGGAGGAGTAGATGAATTCAAGACAGGATAGGGGAGGCTAGACTGGAGATGTGATAACAGGGCATGAGGGCTATGGGAGACTTCTTGTTTTCTGGCTTGGCAGGCTGAGTTGACGGTGTTGCCATTGACCTCGAATGGGAATATTTGGAGGGAAGATGAGTTTGGCAGGGAAGATAATGAGTTCACTTTCAGGCACAGTAATTCTGATGTACTTGCAGAACATTCACAGGAGCGACATCTAAAGGGCATTTGGAAACTTGGGTCTGGAGTTCTGGAGAAAGGTCTGGACTGGAGGTGTAGACTTGGGTGTTAGGATCCTGGTGAGGGATTAGTGAAGCCAATAATCCATGTAAGATAGTCCAGAAAGGTTAGAGTGAGAGAGAGGAGTGTGAGAGAAGGGCTGAGTTTAGAGCCTTGGGGGCACCGGAAGGGTTGGCCAGGGAGAAGACCCTACAGATAGAACCCAGAAAGAATCATCAAAAAAAAAAAAAAAAAAAAAAAAGTGGAGAAAAGCCAGGAAAATTCCATCATAGGCTCCAAAATAGGGGAGAGTCGCTACAGAGTGGTCAGTACACATAAGGGTTGAGTGTGCTATTCAGCTGACCGCCGAGTCCCCCAAGGACTTACTAGCATGTTAGCTCAGGGTGGTGTCTGTGTCTCTGCAGCCACAGATCTTCTCTGTAGCAGACCTGTGTGCATGGGATGTGGCATTCTGCTGGGAAGGAGAGGCCTGGTTTCCAGGCGAGAGCACGAACTGCAGAAGGCCGGGAACTCAGAGTAAATGGACAAAGTGTGGAACACAGTGCTGCCTCTTTTGATTTTTTTGGAACAAGATTAATATCAGTCCTCAAAATTGGCATTGGAGACCATCACTGGTTCATTGGTGCTTGTGTAGTTTTATGAGAGGCCTTTCTTTCTCTCTTTCTTTGCTTTTTTCTTTCTTTCTTTTCCTTCCCTCCCTCCTTCCCTCCCTTCCTTCCTTCCTTTTTTTCCTTCCTTCCTTCCTTCTGTCTCTCTTTCTCTTGCTTTCTTGCTATGTTGCCCAGGCTGATCTTGAACTCCTGAGCTCAAGCCATCCTGCCCCCTCCACCTCTCAAAGTGCTGGGATTGCAGGCGTGAGCCACTGAGCCTGGCCTCTGAGGGTCCTTTCATCATTCTTCTCTCCAGATAAGTCCATCTATCTCTGGATGTCCTTCCCATCGGCTGGATGGAGTTTGTGCATGTGTCTGTTTTGTGACTGTGTCATTTGCAGTTCTTAGTTTTGGGGCTTTGCAAAAGGATAGCCTTTGTACTCATTATACCTGTTCAAGAGTGTTGGGATTCACCACATGACTCCAAGGTGTGAGTCTTTTCCTCTCTTTATTCTTCTGACTCTTCCACTAAGGAAGTATCAGGTGGATCCACTGAATGCCAAAAATGAGTTTGATCACAGAGGCATCAACAATATTCAAGTGGTAGAAACATAGAAACAAGCCCTAATTGGTTCCATTTTTGTATGACATAATAATGACAGGTGAAGACAAATGGCTTTGTAATAAGAATATGAGCCTGCAGAAGGAACATTAAGTAAATAATTGTAGCTTCAAAGAAAATGAGCAGCTGCAAGCAATGCCCAGGTTTCAGGACCCGCAAAGGCGCTCTGGCCAGACACATCCTTGCTCCCCTCTTGTGCCTCCCATGTGCCGTGGCTGGATTCTGGGTTCTGCCCTTGCTCCCTGTTTCACTGACTCTCTGTTCCTGTCATGGCCCTCAGGCCTCCCAGGGACATGAGGAACAGGGGTGGGAGGAGGAAGCCCTTCAGCTGGGTCTGAGGTCGGGCACGTGAGTACTGAGGACAGAAGTGGGTGCAGAGGAAGGAGAATTCTGCCTCAGACTGCACAGGGAGGAAAGGGCCACCCTTCACAGCCCAGAGCAGAGCAGGCTCTTTGAAGGAGACACAGAGTTTAGGATTCACTCCACAGTTTAGCTGTTTGGTGAATTAAATGGATTTCTGAGGCCTGACTGGGAAACAGATGACTTTTTATCACATTATGTCAATAAGAAAATGTCTTGTGACTTTGAACCACCCGTGTTACAAACTTTTAAAAAAGGTAGAGAAAGGTGTGGTGGCTTACGCCTATAGTCCCAGCTACTTGCAGGAGGCCGGGGTGGGAGGATCGCCTGAGCCCAGGAGGTTGAGGCTGCAGTGAGCCATGATTGTGCCACTGTACACCTCCCTGGGCAACAGAGCCAGATCCCGTCTCTCCAAAAACAGAAAGCATTTTAGAGCAGTTTTATGTTCACAGCAAAATCGAGCAGAAATACAAAAAGCTCCCATGTGTCTCTTGTCCCCCCAACACACAAAACCTGTCCCACCATCAACATCCTGCTATTACGGACTTTTGCCATATGGATTCATAAGCTGGAGTCACCTGTGGCAGCTTTGATTTAAATTTAATTTTTAGAGATTAGTCACAGATAAGAGTCCAGCAAGAAGCCAGATTGGCCACAAAAGCCTTGAACACTGAAGACTGTATCCTGTTTTTTGTTTTGTTTTTTTTTTTTTGCTACTGAAAACTTATTCAAATGACCAGGCACAGACCCCACCGAAAGATTTCAGTACCATTAAAAAGTCAAACTATGGTGCGGCATTTCCCTCCCTCTTTCCATTTACAGATGACTTAGGCAGTAGATGTTATCCTTTGGAAAGAGATGGGATCTAGTGGGGAAACAGTATATATTTTTTGTAACCAAAGAACCTGACTCCGATCTTTGTAGTTTTGACTTTTTACTTCCTACCCCCGAATGGTATTCATTTCTGAGGCACTGCCAGGAATTGTTTTTCTGGTTCCGCTCTGGGTTTGCAAGCTTTCTCTCCAGGCTGTCCTGCAGCCCAAGACCCACGTTGGAGCCTCTGGGAATGCTGGGGCAGTGGGCTGAGGAGGCCAAGGCCCAAACCAGCTGCAGGCGAACAGCTGCAGCACAGCTATGATGTTATCTGCATGGTGCAGTGGGGCCGCCCTTGGGCTTGGGGCATCATGTTCTAAGGCAGTCTTCACAGACACGTTTTCTTGTGTGGTAAGAGAGGGGCAGAAACGTAGCTGCCAAAAAACCATTTGGTTTCTCAGCTGTGTTTACAAGCTGAGGAACATGAGGCACGTCGAAACCCAGTGTTTCCTTTTGACTGAAATACAGACTTCTAGGAGGACACTGAAATGAGGGTGGGATGGCTGGGTGGATGGAGCATGAGGAAGTTTCAGCTTCTTATTCCTACTCTCCCAGTTTTGGTGTGGGATTCTGAATGTCCTCTTGTCTGCAGATTGCTCAACCACTGGAAAAGGCAGTTGGTAGGAGGAGCAGGGATTTTGCAGTCAGCACAACTTCATAGCCCTTATCACCGCTGGCAAATGATTTCTTTAGTATCCCCGAGCCCTGCTGACATGGCACTCAGATGATGATATCTGCATGGTGCTTTGTGTCAAAGTAATGGATGAGCCTAATCATAGTGGGTGGAATCCATCTCAGGGGTGCAGTCACTCCAGCCTCTGCTGCCAACTTGCCCTCCTTCCCAGTCCCATGGAGCTGGGGCACTCCCTGGCATACCTGTTGGGAAGCCCTGATAAGTGTGCTTGTCTGTTTTCTCCTCTAACAAAATGGAAACACCATGAAGGCAGAGACTTTGTTTTATTCACTGCTGTTTATCCCCAGCTAACAGAACAGTGCTCTGCGCATGGTAGGTGTCCAGTAAAATGTTTGGTGAATGAATGGATGAACAAATGAATGAGTCTAGGCTTACAATCTGGTTCTCGGTCTCCCTACTGTGAGCACCTTTCTGAGACTGTTTTACAAGGCCATGGTGGAGGAAGATAAATGACATAAGTAAAGTGTCACTATGTCTGGTATGTGGCCACTAGATGGGTGATATTAGGTTCCTTTCCTCTATTTTTTTTTTTTCTCCAATAATTTCTGAGAGGCCTAGGAAGAAAATTTTTGCTGCATTCTGAACTCATGGAGAAAATGAGTAAATAGAATAAGACCTCTGAATTGTGGCCTAATTGTGAAAAGGTATTTAGGGAAAAAGACCCGAAATATTTCTTCAATTCTTTTACCTGGATCCTCTTAGGTTCAGCGCCTGGTATTGATTTGCATGACTGAATTAACACTTCAAATTTTCAGGCACCTGCTTCTGAGGAACTGAAATGTTTTTGTCAGTTTTGAGGGGGGTGGGTTGGCAGCAGGTGTTAGCACTCTTTAAGTTACAAGAGGGAAGACAAGAAGGGGACGACTTGTTCCATGTCCCTGCCATTTCCTGAAACACCATCTATCACTGGACATTGAGGTCACTTACGTTATTTTTTCCTAATGAAAATAGTTTTTCTGGGGCTGATTGTGACCTGTTTAGGGGTCTATTAACAGTAGGAAAGTGAGTAAGGGACAGCAGGATGGCACTGAGCAGCCCTGGTAGGGCTACTGCCTGCAGTGTCAGGGACAAGCTGAAGTGCTCACCATCCATGAGGCCTGGGGCTTCCTGGCAGAGCACCTTTGGAGTGCTGTTGATATGCTGCAGCAAAGGCATTTAAGCCACATCCTCCCTCTGACCCCTGGCCTGAACTGCATCTAGCCTTGGCTGTTCCCAAGCAGTTGATGTACATATTGTTGAGCGAGAGAACCTCTCTGAGTCCTGCTTTCTTGGGAATCAAGTTCTAAGTTGCTCTCCTGTGCCTTCCTTTTATCTGGGCTAACCAGCATTTTATCAAACAGAGGTTATATGGAGATTCTGGCGTGTGAATGGGCCCCCTTCCCCCTTTCCATAATGTCTTATTATTGCTTTGGCAATTTCAGTAGGTCTTTGAAGAGGGAGCTGACCAAAAACTGTGCCCAAATCTCAATGTCTCTTGAAAGTTAAGTTACACATTTTTATTTTAAGTAAAAGCAAAAGAAAACAAACAAAACCCCCAACTCCCCGCAAAACTCATTGCTGATAATGGAGTTCAATGAGAAAGGAAGAAAATCTTAGCTATTGAGGCCGACAAGCTTTAATGAGCTACCTGCTGGTTCTTCTCTATTGGGCTACAATACTGTAAAAGAGTTTGCAATTTGGGAGACTTTGAGATCTTTGATCTTTCATGAAACGCAGACTCGTTTCATGGAGAAGTTTATTCTTTGGTATTTGCCAACTGAAAGAAAAATATCCTGGTAGGTAGATTTTTTTTTTTCCCCGTAGCTTTTTTTGAGGAACTATTACTTGACCCAAGTTTGCTTTTAGAAAAACCAAACAAAAAGCTGCAGCAGCAACAAAATAACAAGAATAAAAGTATGAAGATGACAAGCTTATCTGTCACTTGGCTTGAGCATTTGGTAATTTAAACATGTAAGGGCCTATTTATCTCATGAACCAAGCAGTCCTGAGCTAGGCCCTCCAGGGCTAGTGTAGTGCTTGATCAGGGCCAACGGGGCCCCTCCCGTGAGGCTGTTTGTCACCTTTGTCCTCATGACTACAAGATGACTGCTTCACTTCCAGCCTAACATCAGCCTCACTGGTGGAAGAAAGTGGCAGGGCAAAGCAGAAAGGGTAGCACCTATATTAGGACAAGCCAGGGCTTTCTCTGAGGCCTCCAGCAGAATTCCCCTTAGGTTTCACTGGCCATCCCTAGCTGCAAAAGAGGCCAGGAAGGTGTGAGTGTGTTAGCTTAATACTTGCCACCCTGAATAAAATTGGTGTCTGACAGTAAGGAAGACGGGTAGGATGGATATTGAGTGGTCAAGCAGCAGTGTCCACCACATCCCAAAATAACATTTTCCTAAATTTATAGAATCCAAGGTCTGGTTGGGACCTGTGAGATGGCTGAGAATGACGCCTGCATCTCACAGATAAGGGAGCTACTTTATTTCCTTCTACTTCTGTTCAGTGTGCCAGAAACCTCGGTGGCACTTTTTGGCACTTCTGGGCGTGACTGCTCATCACCTAATCCCCAAACTGTGCCTGGAATGTGAGTGGGCCGAGAAGTTCCTTCACTGGAGAGCAGAGTGGCAGGGAGCGGGGAGTGTGCGTATGGGAATCAAAAGAACTGATTGTGCTTTCTCAGGAAAAGCAGCCGGCCAACAATAATGACTGGGCCGCCCCTGAGTGCAGAACCTGGAATCCAGCCTTCTGGAATGAAAAAGCCATACAAGACTCAGTCCCTGCCCCTGAGGAGTGAAGGCCTAGTAGGGCGGACAGAACAACCATAGGGGAGAGGTAAAGCAGAGAGGTATGCGAACAATGAAGAAAGGCCATAGCAAACGGAGTGACCAGGCTGGGAAGGTGGCTTGGAGGAGTTGACTTTGACCAGGGATTTGTGAAGTTCTGTTATTTGGCGGCTCACAATGGTGTGTAAAAATACTAATTGAGAGTCAGCAGCTTTGCCTGGTTGGAGCAATTTAACAACACCTGCCTGAAGCCTGCTGTGTTTTCTTTAGAAGAACAGCCTGAGTCAACAGTGTTTATGGACTCCTTGATGGATGTAGAGGGAGTATTAAGTTAGCCAGATTTATTGGAACATGTCTAAAAGACCACTAGCTCTGTACCAATGTTTCCTCTAAAGTTTCAATCTTCATCCTCTCTTCCCTTCCCCACTGCCTGGTAGCTCTGATGTTGCATTTCTGCCCTTGCTTCTCTTGTTTAAGATTCCTTCTTCAAGGGCCCAGCCAGTCTCCTCAGTCCTGGGGCTGTGTGGTAGATAGTCCTCTGGAAGGCATTCACTGCCTTGTCATAGGGCCATGTGGTTGCTGGAGGAGGCAGAAATGAGGGGACTAGTGTTTCAGAGGCTCTTATGGCACACATGGGAACAGGTAGACTGTATTTTGGCATTGAGAGTATCTGGGTGTATTAGTCTGCTCAGGCTGCTATAACAAAATGCTACAGATGGGTGACTTAAACAACAGGTATTTATTCCTTATAGTTCTGGAGACTGGGAAGTCCAGGATCAAGGTGCTGGCTAATTCTGTTCCTGGTTAGGGCTCTCTTCCTGGCTTGCAGATGGCCATCTTCTCACTATGTCCTCCTGTGGTAGAGACAGTGTCTTCTTTCTTCCTTTTTGCTATGTCCTCTTCCAATGAAGATGCTAATCCCACCATGAGAGCACCATCGTTTCAGCCCATTTAACCCTCAGGCCCAGTCTCCAGATACTGTCACATTGGAGGTGAGGGCTTCAGCATATGAATTTGCAGGTGTATTAGTCCGTTCTCACACTGCTAATAAAGACATACCCAGGACTGGGTAATTTATAAAGGAAAGAGGTTTAATGACTCACAGTTCCACATGGCTGGGGAGGCCTCACAATCTTGGTGGAAGGCGAAAGGCACATCTTACATGGTGGCAGGCAAGAGAGAGCTTGTGCAAGGGAACTCCTCTTTATAAAACCATCAGATCCTGTGAGACTTATTCACTATCACGAGAAGGATACAGGAAAGACCCATCCCCATTATTCAATGACTTCCCACCGGGTCCCTCCCATGACACTTGGGAACTGTGGGAGCTACAATTCAAGATGAGATTTGGGTGGGGACACAGCCAAATCACATCAGCAGGGAACACAATTCAACCCCATAGCACTGAGGGTTCACTAGAGTTTCATAAGTTTCCCAAGGACTCATGGCGGTGACCAGAGCAGTGTGTTTTCTACTGAAAGAAACCTGTGGGAGTTGAAAACCTACAGACTGAAGGTTCTTAAGCTGAGTTTATGGCCTCAAGAGGGTCTGGGAACTTCTGGAAATGCTTTTCAGGGTATCGTATGTGCAGTGCATATGTGCGTCTTTCATCGCATTTTCAAAAGGTTTGCTGACCTAACAGTGGTAAAAGCTAATGTCCCAGAGACTGTACCTCTAAAGTAGAGGCTGAGAAGGAACAGGTCTGTGCACAGTGGTGTCCACCACCAGCATCCTGTGTGCACGGGCCAGGACCCCCCACCTCATTGTGTAGCCCCATCCCCCTGGAGCATTCCAGAGAAGCTCTGCTCCCTCTTGCTGCTGGGCACTAATTAGACCCTGACTGCTGGCAGGTGAGCTTACTGTCAAAGAACTAAAGAGAGAGAGCTCTTCCCCCAAAAGCTGCCCTGTGCCTCTGTACTCGAAACCTAACCCTTTGTTGACTTCTTTTACTTTTTATTTTTGGAGCAAACTCTATTTTTGGAGAATACATGAAGCAAGTGGCTGTCTTACATCATAAACCAGAAAAACCACTGTGCTTATTAAAGGCATTTCAGAGTATTCTCAAGATTCGGACCCAAAGCAGACAACAGTAGAAGCTGGCTTTTCTGCCTCTAAATGGAGGGCTCTGGCCCCCACATTCATTCTTCCCTCCTTGAGCTAAACCACTGCCTGCCCGGCTAACTGATCTCAAGAGCAGGGCTGGGACTCATGGGTATGTATTTTTTGTTTGTGACTTTTTTCCTAGTTAATTTCTGTGGGGTCTGGACTGTTTTCTAGCCCCATACTTATTATTTTTTCTCGTTCTATACTTCCTGGTTCTCCCACATGACTAATCCTTCTCTACACCCATGTTGAATTTTGTTTGACCTCATTTGATATGTTTTCTCTAAGTCACTTCAGTCCTTTTTAAAACTTGGTAAACATGAATCCATTTTAAAAGCACAGGCCCTCATAGAATCTGGGTTTATCCTCAGGCTAGGTCACTGCTACCCCTGAGCTAATGTCTCTGGGACATTAGCTTTTACCACTGTTAGATCAGCAAACCTTTTGAAAATGTGAAGAAAGACGCACATATGCACTGCACATACGATACCCTGAAGAGCATTTCCAGAAGTTCCCAGACCCTCTGGAAGTTCTCAGGCCCCAAAGAATGCTGGAGGCCTTTGCCATGCTCCACCTTCCTATTCTCCACCCAGGCTCCCTTTTCCTCCTCTCCTTTCTCTCCTTCTCTTTCCCTTTTTGTGTCCTTTGTTCTCCTCTTTCTTTCATTCACGCAGGCCTTCCCCTCCTCCTCTGGGCTTTAACTCTGCCGGTGTTCCTAGAGCTTTGCTCAGTCCTGCTCAGGGCTTGGGATCTTATCTCAGGTTCTCCTGCTTTATTGCAAGGACTCGGGGTCCTCAGCAGATCTTGGCATTCTGGATGCACACATTATTGGTGTGCATCGTTAAGTGTCTTTGGAGGGGATTTCTGTCTGGCATTTGGAAATTGCAGAAGTGACTTTCTAAATATATGGAGTAGCTGGCGACAAAGGAGGGTCACATTGTGGAGGAACAGGGGCCAGTGCATCAATAAAGAGCAGGAGAGGCAAAGAGAGGAGCTGGTCACTCTTAGAAATTAATGAGGAATTTTGTTGATGGCCAGTGGAAAATTGTTTCCTAGTTTGCCTTTCCCACCTCCTCCCTCTCAGTTGAAATCCTGAGGACCTTAAGCCTATAGCTCTAGCAGCTTTGGAGCCTGTACGGAGAAATCCCATGTCGTGTATTTTAGGAGCCTGGGCCACTGGTTGGGGAAGTCTGAAAGTAGGCCTGCTTTTTACAGGTGTCTGCAATGCTTGGGGTAAGCCCTGGGCACCAGCAAGTCTTCTCTTCCCCTTTCTCTGGTTGTGTTTGTCCAGGCCTGGGGTTGTCCCCCACCAGTTTGGAACCTTTTTAACTGAGCCTGTGGTCACTTGCGCAACTCAGCCTGGGTGACCACTCCCCTGAGCTGCCCCAGGCCAGGTGAACCCACTGGAACGATGAAGCTCCTGCTCTGCCCATCCCCACGGTCTAGAGCAAAGAGTCTCAGTCTTGGCTGCACATCACACTTACCTGGGAGCTTAAACAACTTTGATGCCTGGGTCCCAGCCCAAGAGATTCTGATTTAATTGGTTCTGGGATGAGGCCTGGGCATCAGGCATTTTAAAAGCTCTCCTAGTGCTTCCAAAGTGAAACCAAGGTGAGAACCACTGGCTTGGAGTATGACTACTCAAAGCATGGTCCATGGTCTGGCAACATTCATCTCCTGGGAGTTTGTCACAAATTCAGAATCTCAGGCCCTACTCTAGACTTTCTGAATTATAATCTGAAGATCCCCAGATGATCCATGTGCATGGAAAATTTGAGAACTGCCGGCTAGAATATTCTGCTGCCCCTCCCATGAGGCTGATTGGACTCACCCATCATCCGCACGCACCAGGTACTGATGCCAGATCAAGCTAGATGGAGCCCAAGAAACTGATGTGGACTCCCCAGGATCCCTTCTTGGGGATCCGTTCTACATCTGAGTTAGGCTCCCTGCTGTCTCCATTTCTGACTGATCCCTTTTATACCTGTCCACTCAGAAGTCCCAGCATGTCTCAAGGCCAGAGATTGAAAGAGCCAGGCAGCATTCTTTGTTGTTGTTGTTGTTTTTGAGATGGAGTCTCGCTCTGTCGCCCAGGCCGGAGTGCAATGGCACGATCTCGGCTCACTGCAAGCTCCGCTTCTCGGGTTCACGCCATTCTCCTGCCTCAGCCCCCCGAGTAGCTGGGACTACAGGTGCCCACCACCACGCCCGGCTAATTTTTTTGTATTTTTAGTAGAGATGGGGTTTCACCATGTTAGCCAGGATGGTCTCGATCTCCTGACCTCGTGATCCGCCCGCCTCGGCCTCCCAAAGTGCTGGGATTAAGGTGTAAGCCACTGCGCCCGGCCGGCAGCATTCTGATATTAAAATAACGACTGGTAGGACCAGTTGCAGCCTGTGCTTTTTGATGTCTTGGCATGATGACCCGCCCTTGCTGTGCTTTATTTGGTCAGCCTGGCAGAGCCTGCCATCCTGACCCTGGAGGGTAGGAACAGGAAAATCAGGCTAAAAGGAAAAGTTTCATGAAAGAAAATGGGTACAATATGCTAGAGCTGGGATCAGTTAGAACAGAGATGACAGGCACAAAGCACTCGTGTTCTTCCCTCCCTGTGTGTCCTGAACATGCTTGTTTTTCAGCACAGATCTTTCCCCTACTGAGCTCAGACTTGACGCTAGTTCCTCTGTCAGTAGGGCACACCAGGCAGATATGGTCAATTACTTAAGATGCAACTATTTTGAAATTTCTTTTTCCCAGAGTAGCATCATTTACCGCTCTCGTTGTGAGTCTTGAGTTTTGTCCCACTGCTTCCACGTTCTCAGATCACATCTCTGAGATGCCATCAGACCTTCGCCTCATCCCACCATGCATGGGGCCACTCTCTAGGCCCTCACAGGCAGTTGGTGAAATGAATGTGTGTTTCTCCTTGAGGTTTTCATCCACGGCTCTCTTCCACAGATGTTTCCTGAGCAGCACTCTGTGCCCAGTGCTGCGGTGGGCTAGGAGTTGGAAGAACACAAACTTAGTGGGGACTCAGCTGCCTGCCTCAGCTGCGTCACTTATTACCCTAGTCAGGACAGCCCCCCTTCCTCTCATTCACCCAGGGGGAATGACAGCACACTGAATCACTCAGCTTCTTGACCCCTGTGTCACTGCCTGACCAGTGTCTTACATTCTTTTCCCACTCACCATTATTTGAAGACAATATGACATGACTTCCTAACCTTTACATCGTACCAGGCCTGCCATTGCTACCTTCCAGAGCCACCTGCCATCTCGGTTGATTTGAGCTCAGGAGTCAGGCACATGAAGGAGTGAAGCTGGTCAGAGACATCATAGGGAAGAGGAGGGACAACGGGGATAGGAAAGTTCAGGACCTGCTTAAAGGAAGCAGCTGCCACTCAGCTCCAACAGACCCTTACCATATAGGAATTTTGACCCAGTGTTTTCAGCTGTTCTGACTTCAAAAGATGTTAGAAATACAGATTTTATATGTGTGTAAAATCTCTTGCTTTATATATGACAGATAATCTCTAGAGAGATATATAGAGAGTTATCTCTTTATATCTCTGTATAGAGAGTATATCTCTGTAAAGTTGTCCAGAAGTCAGGATACTTGCATTTTTGGGCTCCTTGTGCTCCATGGTCTCTGATTTGTTTTTATGTATCTTGGTCTCTTCTGCTTCATTTGTAAGGTGAAATGATAATACCTATTGATTTCACAAAGCTGATATGATGACTAAGATTGTGAGGAATCTCTTCAGAAAAGGCTAATTGTAAGGCATCAAGTTTGAATTGTAAGGCACTATTGGAAACTGCTTCTACCTTCCTCCCCTCCCCTCCCCCTCCCCTCCCCTCCCCTGCCCTCCCCTCCCCTCCCCTGCCCTCCCCTCCCCTCCCCTCCCCTCCCCTCCCCTCCCCTCTCCTCCTCTCCCCTCCCCTCCCCTCCCCTCCCCTCCCCTCCTCTCCCCTCCTCTCCCCTCCTCTCCCCTCCCCTCCTCTCCCCTCCTCTCCCCTCCTTTTCCTTTCCTTTCCTTTCCTTTTTTCTTTTCTTTTCTTTCGTAGTCTCACTTTCTTGCCTAGGCTGAAGTGCAGTGGCATGATCTTGGTTCACTGCAACCTCCACCTCCCAGGTTCAAGTGATTCTCATGCCTCAGCCTCCTGAGTAACTGGGACTACAGGTGTGCACCACCACACCCAGCTAATATTTCTGTTTTTAGTAGAGTCAGGGTTTCACCATGTTGACCAGGCTGGCCTCGAACTCCTGACTTCAAGTGATCCGCCCGCCTCAGCCTCCCAAAGTGCTGGGCTTACAGGCATGAGCCACCACGCCCAGCCCTACATTTCTTTTTAAACAAAACAAGATTTGTGGTTACATATGGTTATCTATCTGTCTGTCTGTCTGTCTATCTATCTGTCTATCATTTATTGCCTTCAAAATGAAATTAATTTTCAAGGTTTTTTGGAAATGGCTACTAATGATGTAGTTAGATGCCCAGTGGGTTATACCAGGATTCTTTCTTGAGTCACTATTTGTCATCCCTTTTTCCAAACCCTGTCCCCACAGGATTTGTTGTGTTGTTGCATAACCATTTCACTTGTGTGCTTTGGGTCTCTTAGAGGACAGACGTGGAGATACTGCTTACCGGTAGCTTCTGCCACCTCAGCACTTTGGTTTTGGGTTGTCTGGACTAGAAAATCTAGGCAGGGTTTATTGCTAATCCCACTTTCTTCCTTTTGCTGGATTTTGAGAAGACCTGCAACCCCATTTCCATGCAGACTTCTACTGTGGTCTGGAGGCAGAATAAAGCGGGAGGAACCTGGGAAGGATGGTGGGAGGTGCAGGGGCAGAGGCCATGTTTAAGTTGGAAGCTCAGGGAGTGTCTGTCTTTAGACCTGAATTTCCCCTTCTGCAGCCTCATTTCTAAAGGAATAAAGGGAATTTTCTCTTTCCACCTCCCACCCCATTCCTTGGCCTTTGCTTCATTTGTCAGTGGTTGGTGTTGTGTGTGGGTGTGTACGTGCAAGAAGATGGCAGGCTGCCGGCTGCGTAGCCTGTATAGCTTGTGGTGTTCCTCAGGCTCCACCCACTGGCCTCTCACACTCTCTCTGGGCAGGGCTCATGGGAGGCAGAAGCATTCTCCCCTATCCCTTTGGTTGCACATTTGAATTACTTGGGGAGATTTTTAAAAAATACTAATGCCTGAGCCCGACTCAAAACTGAATAAATTAAAATTTCTGGAGATGGGGCATAAGATTTTTTAAAATAGTCTCCAGATTGGATTTGTATTTATACTGAGGTCTGCAATTTACTCTGTAATGCATAAAAAATAAAGTGGGGTGATGGATGAATATATCAATGGGTAGGTTTGTGATAAGCAGGAACAGTGAAATATTAATGGTGTTATTTAGGCAGTAGGCACATGGTATTCATTATAAAATTCTTTCAACTTTGCTCTGATTTGCATATTTTAAATTAGAATGCTGGGAAAAAAACAAACATAACCACTTCTCCAGATGATTGTAATATGCAGCCAGGTTTGAGGATCACTGGACGAAAGGATAAATTAGCGAGTGGCCACCGCATTGAGGTGCTTAGGGCAGGAAATTTGGGGCTGATGCCACCCAAGGCTTGAGTGTGGAGGTAAGTGGAGAGAGACTACATTAGTTCTCTGGGTAAAGGGTGTTAAGTAAGCAGATTTTGGCACATGCCTGCTGGCTGGGTGGCCATATATTTAGGAAAGGGACCCTAAGGAGATCCAACTGAGAAAGTAGGTAAGAGCAGACTCCTGGCTGATAAAATATCCATATTGAACCCAATACTTGGTTAATCAGAGTTCTGAGGGCCATTGGGCCACGGTATTAGCAAAGAGAAAGAGATGTTTTTGAAAGATGCTGATTCCCTAATTGGAGATGATGTCTGCGGAACATCTGGTTCTTACTTACGGGATCAGACTCTTGGAGCAGAGAAACACTGAGGGTCATCTGGCTCAGCCTCCCACTCAGTGTCTTTCCCAGTGACCTGAGCTGAATTGTATTGGATTTATGCAGCTGGGTGGAATGATTCTAAGGTCAACCTTTTAAGGGCAAAACTACTTTGAATTCCAGAGAATAAATATAGTTTAAAACCGTTTTCCTAAAAGAAAAATAAAAGCTGTTTTATGCAAAGCTTGATTGTCTCTCTTTCCTGCTGTTTAATTAATTTACTTCTTTTCTTTTTTAATTTTTAAATTTAGTTTTGGGCTCTAACTGAATCTTTCCTGCTATTTTACAATTGGATGTTGAGGTGCTGGAAGACGCAGAGGGCGTCTAGGAGAAGTACGTCGTGTGCTACTTGTGTTTTACTTCCCATGGAGTCATGGGTCCTGGTCCTCCCCGAAGTGTGCAGAATGAAGTCCCTTTCTAATGCTTTTAAGAAATACAGAAGCAAAGGCTCTTCTGTCCTGCCTGTGAGGCTGGGGAACAAAGGACAAAGGCCCTTTAAAAAAGAGAGAAGGGGTGAGAGTCCTGCAGATGTGAGGTTGCAGTGTGTGTCAGCCCGCCTGGGAGCTGCAGCCAACTGATTGCAGAGGCCCAAATATGGGACTCATTTGTGGGTTCTGCAAGAAGAAATAGCCTGCTGGTTATGAGTAACCCTAAGTCCCCTTCTGATAGCCTCTTGGGCTCACAGCAAATTCAATCTGTTCTCCTGGACTTTTGGAGCTTTGATATGGATTAAACTCCTCCTGAGTTCTATAAAACTGATGGCCTTGTTGAGTTTGATCTATAGCTTTTAATGTCAGAGAAATATTAATTTCTATGCCCTTTCATCTTTTAGAGTAACTAATATTTTTATAATGCTTTATAGTTTATAAAAGATATTCATATACCTTATCTTCCTTGATTTATGCAACTTTCTAAAAGGTCTGAGTATTTCAAGGCTTGATGCTGAAATGTCATCTCTTCTCATTCTGTAACTTTTTCTTGGGCAGCACTCCAGTTGGCATCTCTATCATGATGGGCCCATAATTTATATCTTTAGCCTGGATCTGTCTCTAAGACCTGATTACCCAGTTGCCAGCTTGTCTCTCCACTGGACTATCTCAAAGGTTCCTCACCTTTCACAGGCTCTACCCCAAACCTGTTCCCTATCTCCAGCAAATGGTGCAGTCAAACATTCACTGGGGCAGGCCAGGCACCTAGGAGCCATCCTTGATGTCATTCTTTCTCTCCTAACTTGTATCCCATCTGTCACTCAGTCCTGTGGCTCTTCCCTCTTGAATAGCTTGACTCCATTCACTTCTTTCCATCTCCTTGGTCACCTCATTAGAACTGAGCTATCCCTGTCTTTTGCCAGGACTATTGCAGTAGCCTATTAACAACTTTTCTCATATCTGTTCTCCCTTCTCTCTTTCCTATCATCCCCAAGTTTAAGAGAAATCTTTTCAAAATGCAAATCTGATTATGTCACTGTCATTCCTTAAACCCATCAATGGCTTTATATTGCTGTTGTGATAAAAACACAATTCCTAATAAGGCCTACACCTCCCTCTATGGTGTGACCCTTATAGCTCTTCCCTGACAATCTGTGCTCCATCCATGAGTCCCCTTCCCCTTTTTAAGATCTTTAAATACATTTCTTCCTGCCATAGGGCCTTTGTACATGCCGGTTGGTCCTGGTTGGAACACTCTTTTCACCCTTTTCCCTTTGCCTGGTGCTTAGCCTTCAGATTGTGCTCAAGCCTTAAGGAAACTCTTCCTGCTTTTAGAGATCTGTATTCCTTTATTTTAGAGGGGTTATAATATTTCATATTTTTGATTCATTATTTTGATTGTTTCACCTTTTCTCTCCCATTATTGTAAGTTCCAATAGAGCAAGGGTCTGTTTGCTTTTCATCACCATTGTACCTCAGTACCCAGCTCTCAGGAATATTTGTTCAATGAATGAAACCAATGGGGTAGGTAGGACAAGTATTTTTATTCATTTTCTTTTTACACAAGGAGGTTGATTTTTTTTTTAAAGAGCAGATGCTTGACATTATTTTATTTCTAATTTTATAATATGGATATTTCTGCCTCTGATAGGTTCCCTGTGCCATCATTTCTCAGTCTTGGCTCGTTCTAGATTCACTTCAGCAGAGACAATGATGAGCAGTTACTGGTTTGGAAATACTCCCCAGAACGTGCAACGCCAGCTCATAAGATGTTTTCAGGTTGTTGGAAATCTTGTGAAAACGTACATAGTTAACTATTGGAGAATTTAACTGTGAATATGAATGGGGGAGCCATTCATCAGAAGCCCTGTCTGAATAATTGATTAAACAATGCCAGGAGGTTTGTAAGAGAAGGATTTGAAGACTGAGTTGTAAAGCTATGGCTGACTAAGGTCCCTCTTGGCAGTCTCACTTTTTTGCCTCGTGGCATTAGGCATTAGTGTCTCAGATCCATCATATTAAGTCTCTGGGCTTACTAACTGATCTCCTGTCGGATGGGCCATATGCTGCTACCTTCTTGACTTTAGGACATCTCTTGTTACCTTTTTGCTGCGTGCTCCCACCAAGGAGCACAGTAGACTCCAACTCACTCTAGGTGAGCTTTCCTCTAGCTCCCGAGTGTCACGTGCCTCTCCATTGTGTTCAAAGAGAATAGGCACCGGTGGGCCATTGTCTGGGAAACTCTGTGTTCCTTGGTGCCGTACTAAACCTATTTAGTTAAATTTGATCAACTTTAGCACACCCTCACCATGAGTGTATGGATTCCCCTTAGGACCCACGTCTTCCATACAAGGCAAACAAGTTGGAATAGGGATTTCTATGATTAAGGTCATCGTTAGTTGAAGAATTTCAAACCATTTTAGTTTTTCATAATATGCTATTTCTTCAATTTCTCATGTGGATTTGGAGTGTGTGTGTCTGTGTTCTCTCATGTGTAAATATTTTCATAGAGGCCCTGAAGCTTCTTTCCTATATAGGGATTTGGGGACATTCCCCCAAACAAGAGGACTTTGTTACCAGGGTGTCCGTCTGGGGCCTTGCTGGTATGAAAATGCTCCCAGAGTTGATCCACAATGTATTTATTCATGAATGTTACAGATGCCTTAGAGTTTAGTTCCCTTAGGTGACTGTGGAATTTAAAATAAGAAATCAACCTTTATCGTAGGTTTATTCTTTTATATATAGATATATATATATATATATATATATATTTTTTTTTTTTTTTTTTTTTTTTTTTTTTTTTAGAGACAGGGATCTCACTGTGTTGCTCAGGCTGGTCTCAAACTCCTGGCCTCAAACTATCCTCCCACCTCAGCCTCCCAAGTAGCTGGGATTACAGATGTGAGCCACCAAACCTGGCTTCCTTTTACTTATCAAGAAAAAAATACTGTTCTTATTGTTCATTACAAAAAGAGTATTACCTCATTAAAGAAACTAAAAAACAAGCAAAAAAGACAGCTCTCTTTTTTGTTTTGTTTTGTTTGAGATGGAGTCTTGCTCTGTCGCCTAGGCTGGAATGCAGTGCCATGATCTTGGCTCACTGCAACCTCCGCCTCCTGAGTTCAAGCATTTCTCCTGCCTCAGCCTCTCGAGTAGCTGGGATTATAGGTGTGCACCCCAATCCTGGCTAATTTTTGTATTTTTAGTAGAGATGGGGTTTCACCATGTTGGCCAGGCTGGTCTCGAACTCCTCACCTTGTGATCCGCCCGCCTCAGCTTCCTAAAGTGCTAGGATTACAGGCCTCCCAAAGTGTTGGGATTACAGGCATGAGCCACTGCTCCCAGCAAAGACATCTCTCAAAAGCTCATTATGCACTCCCCAAACTGCTGTTAATTTCTCTTGTGTTAGAGTTCAGATTTTTTTATGAATACTTCTTTTACATAGCTATTAATAAAACATATTCATATAACTATTTTGCCATGCTCTTTTGTATTTAATAATGGACATTTTCCTATTTTAATACTTAGCCATTACTTTTTTTTTTAAGGAAGTGAATAAATGAAAGAATGGCTACTCCATAGACAGAGCAGCCTATCTATCACTTTTTAATGGCCGTGTATTATTCATTGAGTGTATGTTTTGTAGATTCTTAAGTGACATCCAATTATTAGGATTTTAGGTTATTTCCCATTTTTCCCTCTTTTAAATAGGTTGGCTTAATGTTTAATTAATAGTTTTAGAAAAATGGAAAGAGCAAGGATATACATTAGAAACAGTCCATGGCTTTTTTTTTTTTTTTGGACCATCCAGAGAAGTTAATGATTAAGGTAAGAACTTATGATAAGGTTCTTTACAATGGGGAAAGAGATCCACGGGATTAGGGTTGCAGAGAGTAAGGACTGGTGTTTTGTATGCACTCACACATCACAGCATAGCCGCAAAAAGATCGAGTTCTGCGGTGTCTGCAGTGTGCCATAGTGTCCTTCATAACAACTTGTATGTCTCCCCCGATCCAAATTTTTTTTTTTTTTTTGAGACAGAGTCTCGCTCTGTCACCCAGGCTGGAGTGCAGTGGCGCGATCTCAGCTCACTGCAAGCTCTGCCTCCCGGGTTCATGCCATTCTCCTGCCTCAGCCTCCCAAGTAGCTGGGATTACAGGCGCCTGCCACCACACCCGGCTAATTTTTTGTATTTTTAGTAGAGATGGGG
The DNA here is from genome assembly GCF_028885655.2 of Pongo abelii. Taxonomy (NCBI): domain Eukaryota; kingdom Metazoa; phylum Chordata; class Mammalia; order Primates; family Hominidae; genus Pongo; species Pongo abelii. The sequence continues at coordinate 135,356,446 of NC_071991.2, read as the reverse complement.
TTTCACCGTGTTAGCCAGGATGGTCTCCATCTCCTGAACTCGTGATCCGCCCTTCTTGGCCTCCCAAAGTACTGGGATTACAGGCGTGAGCCACCATGCCTGGCCCCAATTTTTTTTTTAAACATAATTCTGACTCTGGAAATAAGTAGGCACCTTTAAACTCTGTGTAGACTTGATTTTGTTTTTTCTTTAAGTTTGTGTGTATCTCTTAATATGTGTGCTAACTTAATTTAGGGACTAGGTTCATACTGATGTTGGAAGCATGCCATTCTCCAAGCTTTTTAAAAATATGGATATTCTTAAGTATCTCACACTGAGGCACCCAGCTATAAAGTAACCGTAGTGTAGGTAGGTGCACACTGCGTAAACACTTCTTCTGTAAGCTGGAGAAATAGCTGGAGGAGAAATCTGTTCTTAGAATAAGGCACATGCTGTTGGTTCCAGACATTCTTTTTACTGGAGGATACAAAAGTGTGTTTAACGGTTGCTGGCCCCACGCCTGCTGTCCAGCCCTGTGGAATGTGCTCTGTCTGGGCCACACTTCCAGTCATCAAGGCAGTTACTGTGAGGAAGGAAGAAGCCAGCTCTTCAGTTCCTTGACCTGAGCTTTTCCTGCCAAAAGAAGGAATCTGTTTTGAAGATTAGGTTTCCCACCTGGACCCTGCCCACCCCACCCACCCCCTTCTGTGAACTGTCCGGCTTATCGAAGAAGACCCATTTTTCCTTCTTACAGTTGCTGTTTCTTCATTGCAAGTGATTAACCCTGAATGTAAAGTTAAGAAACAGAGTTTTTAAGGAACTTTATTTGGTAGAGAAATGTCACCCCATTCTCTCGTTAAAAGATACAATGTCTGGATTGATTCCAGTATCTGTGGTTTTTGGCACATGCCATCTTTCTGAAATTGCTTCTCTGTGTTTTATGTAAGAGGAAGAAAGAAAAAGAAAGTTCTAAAACAAAATGGTCAGCTTATTCTTTGGAATTCTATTTGGGCAGTTTAAGTGAGGATAGTACTATACATCCTGTCTTTCCTCATATCAATAATAATAATAACTTCTGTGACTTATTGCATTTAACTCTCATAATCAACCCTTTGTGTTCAATACCGTTTTGGGCACCATTTTACAGGTGAGGAGACTGAGGCTTGAAGAGGTTAAGAAACTTGCTCTTTAGATGGTATTCCAGTGTAGGCAGCCTGACTCCAGAGCTGGATGATCTTCTAACCCCCCCGTAACAGTGCTTTCAAGTCAGTTGGAAGAACTTATTATGCAAATTAAAATACCCTGGGCCTCAGGGAAACATTTGCTTCTTAGATTGTGGCTACTTTGTAATTTCTTTTCTTTTTTATTTTGAAAAAGTTCAAACCTGAGAAAAGTTGTAAAAATAATACAGTGAAGGCATACATCATTTGACCAAATCCATCAGTTGCTAATATTTTACCATATTAACTTATTTTTCTGTCTTTCTGCATATGTGTATGTTGTGTGTGTGTGTGTGTGTGTGTTTGATGACCCTTGAAAGTTAGTTGAGACATTATGACATTTCATCTCTAAATATTTTAGCTGGTATCTTTGAAAAAAAAAAAACATTCTGCTAAACAACCTCAATGAAAATCATAGGCCGGGCACGGTGGCTCATGCCTGTAATCCCAGCACTTTGGGAGGCCAAGGCGGGCGGATCATGAGGTCAGGAGATCGAGACTATCCTGGCTAACATAGTGAAATCCCATCTCTACTAAAAAATACAAAAAAAATTAGCCGGGCATGGTGGCGGGAGCCTGTAGTCCCAGCTACTTGGGAGGCTGAGGCAGGAGAATGGCTTGAACCTGGGAGGTGGAGCTTGCAGTGAGCCGAGTTCGTGCCACTGCACTCCCAGCCTGGGTGACAGAGTGAGACTCTGTCTCAAAAAAAAAAAAAAAGAAAAAAAGAAAATCATAATGCCCAAAAACATTTTACATTATTTTACGTTAATACACTGCTATTATCTAAGGCATTCATGTTCAAATTGCCCTAGTTGTCCCCAAAATGTCCTTTATATACACCTCTTTTTCTGATCCAATTTATCAAAAAGCAAACTTTGCTTTTATGATTTGTAATCTTGATATCATCATGCACATTCTCTTCTCAGACTAGGAACAGTTTTCTTTGGCTTAACTAGGAGACCAAGGATCTTGCTGGAGTTCCAGATTTGAGCTCTCTGCCCCTCCTGACTAAGCAGCCCCACAGTGTCCTCACTTGACACATGCTGTTTTATGGGGCGCCACGTCTTCTTCGTTCCTTCTCTCTCCTCTGATCTACTTTTTTCCTTGACCCTGTTCTTCTTCCTTTCTTTTTTTTCTTCCTCATTTTCTTTTTGCCCCTTCTCACCTTTCTTCCTTCTTTTCTCCGACCCCCTAGGACACACACAAGACTTGTTCTTATGTGCTGTAATTGGAAGTTGGAAATCAATGGGGTTGCAGGTGAGAGCCACCAAATTGGATTCATTTATGAGTAGGGACAGAGACTTGGTGGTGGGCCTGAGCTGGTGGTATACTGAGGACTGATTCAGCTGTACACCCCATTGGAGGAGGTTCAGCTGGCTTGAAACAGTGTGAGGCTGAGAGGATACAAGAGTGGCCAGCTCCACTATTCACAGTAGCAAAGACTTGGAATCAACCCAAATGTCCATCAATGATAGACTGAATTAAGAAAATGTGGCACATATACACCATGGAATACTATGCAGCCATGAAGAAGGATGAGTTCATGTCCTTTGCAGGGACATGCATGAAGCTGGAAACCATCATTCTCAGTAAAATACCAGAAGGACAGAAAACCAAACACTGCATGTTCTCACTCGTAAGTGGGAGTTGAACATTGAGAACACATGGACAAAGGGAGGGGAACATCACATACTGGGGCCTGTTGGGGAGTCTGGGGCTGGGGGAGGGATAATGTTAGGAGAAATACCTAATGTAAATGACAAGTTGATGGGTGCAGCAAACCCACATGGCACATGTATACCTATGTAACAAACCTGCATGTTGTGCACATGTACCCTAGAACTTAAAGTATAATTTAAAAAAAAAAAAAAAAGAGTAGCCAGCTCCAGTCCAGGGCAACATCAGCTGTGGAGGACAAGGAAGGGATGGGGTGTGCCAAAATGGGGTAGAAACGACACTGTGTTGCATTGGAAAGAAAATAGACTTTAAAGTCAGACAGAAAGGTGAAAACAGCAAGCTTTTACTGACTGGCTGTGTGATCTTGGGAAAGTTATTTAACTCTCTAAGTCTTGTGTGCTTCAACCACAAATGGGAAGAGTATAACCTACCTTGCAGCATTGTGTTGAGGATTAGGGGTAATGCGTATTAAAGCAGAGATCCTGGCACACGGTGGTGCTCAGTCAACAGTAGCTGTTAGGTATTTACATGGTGTCCCAGCAAGTGGATGGGGCATCACAGCAAGGGGAGGTGATGGTTGGAAGCTCATGTAGGTGGCCAACATGAGGCTGAGCTGCCAGTGGTTAGAAGGATCTTAGGAATGCAGTGCAGGGCAGGCTTCCTGTTCCTGGGAGGGAAACTTGTGAGTCAGTTTCCAGCGATCAGGAGCAGGGGCCACAGGAACACTCCAGTTCAAAGGCATGGGGCTCGGTGTCTGGGAGAGAATCGAAGAGCCAGAACCAAACTGTCTGATCAAATTCAAATCAATAGCAAGGGCACTTGTGGCTGAGTCATCTGGAGTATCTCTTGTTTTGGGTTAGCATTAGGGAGAAGCTGGGGTTGGGGGAGTGACTGTGGGAGGAGGGCTGGGACTCAAGCTAAGCCTGGTGTTTGTTCTCCTTTTACATCCGCTAGTAGTGCGGTGACCATGATAACATTCCAGAGGCGCTTTTCTTCCTGAGTCCTTGGCCCAAAGTTAGGTAAATTGTCTCTAGGTAGATAATGATGTCCTGATTATGAGCTCAGAGTCCAAACTGCTGGGCTGATGGAGATTCGCTCCCCTTTTGCCTTGGTCTGCTCAGGCCGCCTTAACAAAGTACCATAGACTGGGTGGCTTAAACAGCAGACGTTTATTTCTTACAGCTCTGGAGACTGAAAGTCTGAGATCAGTGTGCCAGCATAGTTGAGCTCTGGTGAGCGCCCGCTTCCTGACTTGCAGACAGCTGCCTTCTTTCTGTGTCCTTACAGGGCAAAGAGGAGGGGGAAGGAGAGGAAGGGAGAAAGAGAGAAGACTGAGAGAGAGAGAAGAAAGGGAGAGAGAGCAAGCTCTCTGGGCTGTTCTTATAAGGGCACTAACCTATCATGGGAACCCCACCTCATGACCTCATGTAAACCTCCCAGAGGCCCCATCTCCAAATACTATCACATTGGGGGTTAGGGATTCAATATATGAATTTTAGGGGGACACACTTTCAGTTCATAACACCCTTCTTCCATGCCCTCATTCCCAGACACTTGAGAGTCCATATGTAATGAGAGTGTTACCTTGAGGAGTATGCGGCTCCTGTGTATTATATGGAGGCAGAGACAAGGATTCAGAAGCACAGTTCTAGCATCTTGTCAGTAAGCCACTGCAGGGGAGCTTTGATGAACTCTCATATGGCATAGGTCCTTCCTTTCTACCTACAATTTTTCTTTTTATAATTTCCTTATTATTTTTATTTGAGAGGCATGAACATGAGGCAAAATATGTTATTTCTTGTTCTCTGTAAAATCTCCAAATTGAGCTGTCTGTAGTCAAAAGTGAGGTAATCTTCTTCTTTTATCCAAAAGATTATTCTGAGCTTTTTATCCAAACTTATTCTGAGCTTTCCTTCTTTCTGAGTCATGGCTAGGATCAACATACACTTCTTAAATATTCCAATTCCATATCAAGGATAGCACTCCTCCTTCTCCCGGAGCCACTGGAGGGAGCACCAATGTATTAACAGTTTTCTTTGTTGACTGAATTTGCTTTTTTTAACCTGCTTTCTGAAAGTGCATCACATTACCATCCAAACTTATTGGATGGTATGTAAGCATCCAATTTTTTAAAGTATGTAAGCAAGTAACATATAATCTATTTTACAAATTATGCAGTAAGACATAGTGGGATATAATTTAAGAAGATGCAACTAGCCCTTATTTTTCCACTCTCTGGAAGAATTTCATGACTTTTCACATGTTTGCACCTCCTGTCTCTGATCTGTATCTTCTTTGGCTCCTCTGTCTTGATTCCCCTCCCAACTTCTGTTCCCCTAAGTCCTTGATGCCATCAGTGAACATCAGATTACTTCCTTGGATACCAGTGGTTCTCAGAGTGTGCTTTATGGACCAGCAAAGCATACGAGAACTTGTTAGAAAGACATATTCTTGGGCCCCACTGCAGACCTACTGAATTAGAAACTCTAGGGTGAGATGCACCCATTGTGTTTTAATAAACTCTACAGGTGATTGTGATACACCCTCAGGTTTAAGCATTCCTGCCCTAGACGAGGAGGCTAGATTCAGTAGGTGTTTCTCCCAGTTGCCCACTTTAGCATAAATAATAGCATTTTGTTTTGCTCCTCTTCAGGCATAGAATCCCATAGTTTTAAGTGGAGTGGGATTTTGAGTGGATGGTACCCTGGTCAACTCACTTTACCATAGAAGAGAGAGCTTTGCAGATAGTGGCAGTGTTTGGCTGGAGAACCCAGTGCTTTCTAGGTCCTTGCTTATAACATGGGCTGTGTCACTTCCCTGAAACTTTAATCAGTGCTTCCTGAGACCAGGGTTCTTTGTAAAATAACTTAAGGAAGTATTCCAGAAGAACCAATAGCATTGGTCTACTCACCTGTGGGTTCTCTTAACATTTTAATATTAACAATATTCTGATATTTCAGATGTACATTGCAAAAGCCTCACAATCAAGGGGCTTTTGTCATTGACTTGATATAATTATCCTAAGGGAAAAAATGGAATGCTTAAACTAGCAAAAGTTCACATTTCTGTCTTTTTGGCCACGTTTTCCTCAACGAATGTAAATATATTTGTGCGCATGTGTGTTGATACTGCATATTTGAAAGACAGAAGGAGACAGACTAAATTTCTGTTTATAGAAAAATTCTAAGTAATCTGAGGAAGCAGTAATTACTGGAGTTGGTAACAGTTTGAGCACTATCCTGTCCCTTGATCTAACTCTGGCTTTAGAGATAGCTGAATTTAGAATGTTACGTTATGGGCAGTTTCTTTATCTATTTTGTTTCCCCCATTGGACAATCTCTGTAGTAGAACTAGAGTTTAGTCACTACTTGTATTAGTCTGTTCTCACGCTGCTGATAAAGACATACCCGAGTCTGGGTAATTTATAAAGAAAAAGAGGTTTCATGGACTCACAATTCCACGTGGTTGGCAGAAGGCGAAAGGCACATCTTACGTGGTGGCAGACAAGAGATAATTGAGAGCCAAGCGAAAGAGGTTTCCCCTTATAAAACCATCAGATCTCGTGAGACATATTCACTACCATGAGAACAGTATGGGGGAAACCGCCTCCATCATTCAATTGTCTCCTTCCAGGTCCCTCCCACAACATGTGGGAATTATGGGAGCTACAATTCAAGGTGAGATTTGGGTGGGGACACAGCCAAACCGTATCACTACTGGATTATGTCTCTCTATAATTTGAAAAGAATGGTAGAAACTGAAGAATTTGAAAGCAGTCCATTTGTCTAGATTGTTCAATATCAGATTACCTTGCATATCACGCTTGTCCCCTCCCCATCTTTGTGGGAGTGCAGAGGGCACAAAGAAAGCCTTTAACTGAACAATCTGGTTTGTCTAGATGGCTTAACATTTTTGTATTTGATGGGTCAATAGCCTTGGGTGCTTTAGTCTAGATGCTGAGTGCTCAAAAGGCTAAACACTGAGGAAAACATTCCCCTGTCGAAACATATGATTGATTTGGTAGTGACAAGTGTTTTGGGAGCCAGAGACATGCTGGTGGGTTAAGAAAGGGTTTTTTTTTGTTTGTTTGTTTGTTTTGTTTTGTTTGTTTTGAGATGAAGTCTTGCTCTTGTCCCCCAGGCTGGAGTGTGATGGCATGATCTTGGCTCATTGCAACCTTCGTCTCCTGTCTCCCGGCTTCAAGTGATTCTCCTGCCTCAGCCTCCCAAGTAGCTGGGATTGCAGGCACCCGCCACCACACCTGGCTAGTTTTTGTATTTTTAGTAGAGACAGGGTTTCACCATGTTGGCCAGGCTGGTCTACGAACTCCTGACCTCAGGTGATCCGCCCACCTCGACCTCCCAAAGTTCTGGGATTAGAGGCGTGAGCCACCGCGCCTGGCCGCAAGGGTTTCTTTAACATGGCCATCTTAAAAGGGATAAAGGATCTTCTAGGAATTTATTTCAGCTGAAAACAGATGGTGATACATTCTTACTTTGACGTTGTCATCATTTATTCATTTCTATTTTTTCTTTCTTTCTTCAACAGATATGTCAAATACTATCCTAACATGGAACAAAATAAGTTTAAAAAAAACACCAAAATAAAAAGGGCAATAACTATTTTTAAGCTTATAAAAACAAATGAAGTTTGGCTTGACATAATTATCCCTGGACATAATTATCCCTGCTTTGGCAATTTAGGGAAGAGGATTTCAAGATTTCAAAAGATCCTGGGGGAAAATTAGGTAAGCTTCATGGCCAGAGACTCTAATATAAATACAGTTCGTGAAGGAGGAAGTTAGAAAAACATTTAAATTTAATCCAGTAAAAATAAACAATAAAAACAAAGATGGGAGGGGTGGATCATGATACCAGAGAGTGACTAGAGACATTTCTGTTAAGCTCAGAATTTAAAATAATGTATCCAGAAGATAGAAAGATTGATGTTTACCTTAGGATAAATATAAAATGGCATGAATTAGAAATCAGTTTAAGGACTAACAAAGTCAAGTATGAGGTGCCTGAAAACTAGAAAGAAGTGAATACCATACTGGTTTTTGAAAAGGGAAAAGCTTGACATTAATACCTGGAAAACTGGTAGAGCTGGTTATTAAACAGATCCTTTGTGAATAGGAAGAAAGCAGTGCTGACTAAGTGGGGACTTGGATTTGCTAAGAAGTCCTGAGGAGCAGATAAATTCTGGCTTAGAGCCTCTGGTGAGGGGGATCTTTAAATGTGCTTTGTTTGCTCAGCCTTTTTATCAGCATATCTGAGGATGACATAGACCATAACCCTTATCTAGACTTTCTGGGCGTTGCAGGCTTGGAATCCGGAAGGAACGTGAAGGAGGGGGGCTGGTGTGAGTGAGATGAAGAAGGAGGGAGACATCTTTATGAAGATCCAAGGGCCCCAAAGCTGAGAGGGACTGCTGGGATGTCAGATGTCAGATCAGTATCCAAAATCACCTTGCTGTTTAGGAAAGCTGGATATGCAGGCCAGTGAATGCAGAGAGAAAGCAAAGAGGTTTGTGTGTGCTGGGGGATGAGTGCAAGGATGGAAGGGAGTGGGAATTCATTTATTTATATATATGTACAGAGCACTGCACCCACTTTGTGCCAGGTACTGTGTTCTGGGTGCTGTTGTAGCAGTGAATGAAGTAGAAAAACGTTCGGCCCCCATGGAGCTCATGTGTAGTGCAGGAGATCGGAAGCAAACATACATATAATTTCTTAGGGGGTGATTCATGTTATGGAGAACAATAAACCACGATGGGGTAAGAGAATGCTGGTGGGGGGTGGGAGGCTGTGACTGGCTTACACAGGGTGGTGGGGAGTCCTGCCAGACGTTGTGGTATTTGAGCCTGAGGGCAGTGAAGGTGCAATCAGCCCAGATGGCAGGGAAAAGTGGTTCCCCAGGGTGTGTGCTAGAGCTGGGAGAGGCAAGTGTGCCTGTAGCAGAGAGCCCTCAGGGAAGGGGAAGGACGATGGTGCGGGAAGAAGCTCAAGGTGAGAGGGCAGAGAAAGGGGGCCTAGAAACCCTTTGTTCATCCTGATGAGATTCAGGATTTGAGTAGCGGAGGGAAAAGATCTGGGAATACACACTCAGGATCCTTCTTGATGACAGCCTTCCAGTGCTTAAAGGGAACAGTTCCAAAGTCAGAGTCATGGCCATCTAGTGAAAGGTACCAAGAGACAGCTTTTAGTTCAGTGTATGGCAGCTTTAGAATTCAAGTCGCCCAAGCAATGGTCTGTGCTGCTTCATGAGGTTAGTGTCCCTGGGTTTGAGCTTAAAAACCACCAGGGTCCATTTCAACGTGAACATTCACTGAGTCTTCCCCCTTGTTCTACAAGTGTTTCCTGACATTGGTCCTGACTTTGGTGGGGTCGCAGATGGGGAAGAGCAGAGCAGGCGCATGGAGGTGCAGGGGATGCTAGGAGAGGAAGTGGAGGCTGGGTTCATGGAGACACAGGGGAGCAGTGTGAGTTCCTGGAAGAACTTCCTAGAAGTTCCCATGGTTCCGAAAAGTGAGGGGACCTGCCACGGAGAGACTGAGCAGTGGGGATGAAGAGGGTGTGGGTCATGAGATCATGGAGGAGAGGCCTGGGGTAGGCTAGAGGTCTTTCAGGAAGCAGCAAAGGATGAATGGAAGAATTGCCAAGGACAGAGCTTAGAGTGGAGTGACCAAGGTGACGATCAGAGTCTTGTGAGGCGTGCCCCCGGGTGGGAAAAGGAAGGCTTTTGTTTCCTAGGGACCACAGGTACCTGAGAGAAAGAGGACTGTCTGACATAGAAATGGGGAGGGGAGGACAAGAGATGCCACAGGGGAGGGACCCCCCAAAATGACAGGAAGAGTCAAGGCCTAGAGGTTGGATCCACAGAAGACGCATTCTGTCTGCATCCTGTGATAGCAAAGGTAGGATAAAGGGCCTCTGCCTGAGAGGGTGAAGTAAGAGAAAGCCTGAGATTCTTCCAGGTTTAGGTTGCCTGGGTGTGGGGAGCAATAGCTCACTCAAGGACAGAGAGCCTGACTCAGCCCGTGCTTTGGCTGTGCAGGGGGAGGGCCTCCATGATGTTCCTTCCCCAATTTCAATTCAGAGACATACGCACTTTCCTCCAAACTGCCACTTAATTATATGCTGGCTTGATTGCAAGGACACCGAGCGAATGCATTTACATTGAGAAAATTGGGGACAAATGAAAAATTTTAATGTTCTCATCTCCCCCACCCCCCACCCCCCAGTTTATAATTTGGAGGAAGGAAGTAAATTTAATGCAGAATATAAACATATAACAATTTAAGCTTCTTCCTAAAATAATAGTTTGGCTTTCTAAGCCCACATTTCTTTCTGAGTGAAAGAAATAATTCTTGGGAGGCCAAGGTGAGTGGATCGCCTGAGATCAGGAGTTCGAGACCAGCCTGGCCAACATAGTGAAACCCCATCTCTGCTAACAATACAAAAAATTAGCTGAGTGTGGTGGCATGCACCTCTAATCTCAGCTACTCAGGAGGCTGAGGTAGGAGAATCACTTGAACCTGGGAGGTGGAGGTTGCAGTGAGCTGAGATCGTGCCATTGCACTCCAGCCCGGGCAACAAGAGCGAAACTCCGTCTCAAAAAAAAAAAAAAAAAAGGAAATAATTTAGTTTTAAGTTTAAAATATCTGGTAAATAAGATTATGTTTATTTGTTAATTTAAATGAAATAAAACACATGCTTCTGTAGTGGTTGTATTATGGCAAAACTGTTCACAATATGCACAATTAATTAATTGAATTTCAGATGGTTCCCCTGTGGATATCTTTACAGGTGTATGCTTTAGAGCCAGAGGTAATTGATCCAATGTTGTGTTTTATTAGATACTTCCAGGCTAATATGCCACTGACCCTAACTGTTATATATTCCTGATTCTCTCTCTAAGCCTTGGAAAGGCTTTGGACAAAGTCACTAATATTCTAACTCTTTTGATAGAATTTCAGTTTTCACAATTACTTCTTTCTGTCTTTTATTTTCTCTCTCTCCCCCCCACCGTGTGTGTGTGCATGTGTATATGTATAAACATGCACATATGTATTTATTTTGCATTTACTTATAGTCACTGTATTTTAAGCTTGCATTCTCATGGAAAGTCTATGTTATGAACTTAGCACTTACTCCTCAGAGGCAGTGTTAGATAATGGAAAATTCATGAGCTATGTAACCAGACAGATGGTGGTTTAAATTCTAGCTCCAGCACATGCAAACCACATGTTCTTGGCAAGTTACTTAACCTCTCTGAGCCTTGGTTTACTGCCCTATAAAATGGGTCTAATTATTACTTATCTAATGGGTTAGTTGTGATAATTCACTATATAATGAGAATTATATATTTTTTACTAGATGTTAAAAGCACCTAGTAAAGTGCCTCCATTAGTGGAAGCTACTGCTGCTTCTGTTTTTGCTAGAGGACTGCAATGGGGACATGAAGCAATGAGAATTCTAAAAACTAGGAAATGGGAACATGGAAAGTAGACCTCTGAGAAATAAAGGGAAGAGAGTGAAAGTGAAAAGTTACTGAGGTAAATAAGTATTTTATCACTCACCTTTCTGTTGTACTGGTGAACCAGTAATTATATTACCTTACATTTTCTAAATATTGCACGTACTTTCCTCGCCGGATGGCAAGGATGCAGTTTACTTAGGATAATTTAATTTGGTTATTACACTTTGATTCTCATCATGCTTTCTTTCACCCTAGTTTGTATAATATTTGAGAAAACATTGATCACTCCCTGTCTTCATGGAGTTAAATGTCTTTTCAACATATGGTCATGTCTTCTCTCCCAAAACGTTTTTGGGAATGGTGTTTGAAGTTTTGCTACATAACAAATCACCATACAACTTAGTGGCTTAAAACCACCATCATTTATTTGGCCTGCAATTCTGTGAACCAGCAATTTGGAGTGGGCTCAGATGGACTTTTCTTCTGCTGGTCTCAGCTGGGTTCACCTATGAGTCTGTGGTCAGGTGCTGGTCAGCCAGCTCTGCTTCTAGGTAATGGGTGGCGATCAGCTGGGGTGATAGAGAAAGGGAATGGTGGGGAATATGGACCTTGGGGGTCACTCATTACCCAGAGACTAGTCCTTTCTTGTTCAGATGGCAGCTCAAGGTTCCAGGAGGGAGACTGGAAGTGCCAAAGACTCTTGGGGCCCAGCTTCAGAACTTGGACAGTTATACTTCATTGTGTTGGCCAAAGCAACTTGAAATGCCATTGCAGAATCAAAGAGCAGAGAAATAGACATCACCTCTTCATGGTTGGGAGGACCTGCCAAGCATGGAGGCCATTTTCACGATCCTCCTTAGGTGGGGACTCTACAGTCCTCATTAACAAGTCAATTCTGGTCTCTTGGAGTCAATAGATTCCTTCTCAGACATGAGACAGACATACACACATACTGTAGTAACTTCTGCTTTAATGTTAGTCTCTTAAAAAATGACTTGGCATTTTGAAGACTGAAAAGAAGTACTTAAGTTTTTACATCCCTTATGTTGCAGACAGATCTCAAGTGTGTAAAGTGTTGGCGCCAGAAGATTGACCCTGACTGCAGTGGACCTTCCTTGGATTTAATCCTGACCAGATCCACTCACCTGTGTCTAAGCAGTGGTCAGGCAGAATGAGGAAGTGTCAGCTGGTGACCTCACTAGAGGCTCTTCAGGTGGCCCTGGATCAAGAGCAGCTTATTCATTGTCTTTGATGCAGAAAGTGAGACATGGGAGAAAGGGCCTGCCCTTAACTCACTGGATTTCTTAAAACATTTAAATGTTGCATTGTACCAAATGCCAAGCAGATAAGTGAGTTCCTCAAATATAGCTTTTTAAAACTCTTATCACCCATCAGATATCTCATGGGTTTGAAGCAGCCCTTCAAACCCATGAGTTTGAAGCTTGTTTGAAGCAGCCAAGGATTTCTTTTCTTTCTTTCTTTTTTTTTTTTTTAAATAGGCAGGGTCTCACTATGTTGCCCAGTCTGGTCTCGAACTCCTGAGCTCAAGCGATCCTCCTGCCCTGGCCTCCTAGAGTGTTGGGATTATAGGTGTGAACCACTGTGCCTGGCCAAAGGTTTATTTTCTGATCATTTTGAGGGAAAATAAGTTCCAATATTTCTCCCAAGACAGTAGACTTAAGATCTCAGTAGTTTGTCTCCAAGTCACAAACTTAAGGGGTTCTTTTTTTACATGAACTTTACCTGAGTTCTAACTTGTGTTGGGCCATCAAGTTTGTGACGCATAGCCTTGGGCTTGTGTGCCTTGAGTAATGTGAACTGTTTGAATTGACTTCTGGCCTGTAAACTCTACTCTCTTCCCACTGAGGACTGACCCCAGGGAATTACATGAGTCAGGGAGCTGCCTGTTTCCCTTGGTGACCATGGAAATTAGGAACAGTGATGACCTGGATTTAGGGAAAACTAGAAAGTGACTGATTCAGTTGAACAGCTCCTGGGACTTCAGTGGGCCAGACCTAGGACAGAACATGCCAGACACAATGTTCCTGCCTTCTGGGAGGAGGTCCTATATTGTAGCCATTATTCCCTTGGGACCAGTCTTCCACCCTGTGATACAGCAAAAATTAGTAAGAAGGCATCTGAAGTGTTTTTGGTTATTGATGAATTAATACTTTGGCAGAGGAAAGAGATAAATGTCATTGCATTTACCACTCTTCTTACTCTTCTTATACAGCCAGTCTTCTTTCTTACAGGTGCATTCTTTGAAGAAAACTTGTGAAGCCTGTAAATCGAATGGAAGGAGTAGGAATTATTTGGGTTATTAAAATATTCTTCACTTCCCCAAAATGAAGAAAAATTATCCATCTTCTCAAGTTTAAGAGTTCTTTACTAGTTGAGGGGCTGGGCCTAGTTGTTGAGTTTGGAGTTACTGTATTTTTTTCTGATGCGAAGTAGTCTGGGCCCAGTGGAGATTCCAGGGTGAAGGAGGACTTGGGGTTGTATAATTAGGCACCACTGTGGATAGTCAGGATGCTGTACAGACGGTGGGGAAAGGAATGAGGTTGTGACGTTAATGGATTTTTCAAGTGTTTATTTGGCTTCTGTTATGTCTAGGCATTGTAGATTCCTGTAGTCACATCCTTGAACAGAGAGAAATAGGTTAAAAAAAAATGTAGAAAGTAAGTGGTAAATGTGTTAAGAGAAGGAAATGTATGAGTCTTGGAGTGCACTTTGGGTGCCTAGTGGCATGATTTCCTGGGTGAGTGGAAAAAGGCTAGATTGTGGAAGTAGCAGTTTTCCAGGTGGAGAAGGGAGGGAAGTGGAATTCCAGGCTGTAGGAACCTGTGTTCAAGACGGGGAGGAGTGATGAGCGCTGTGTTCAGGGAACTCCACATCATCATTACATCTGACTAGACCAGAGTGGGAACCGAGTGGAGTGGAGAGGCAGAAGAAGAAAAGACAAAACATTTTATGAATTTTAATGTACACTGGGGGGTGGGGGGCATTGGATTAAATCCACACACACTGCTTTTCTAAAAGGCCTCTGTTTGACAAAAGGAAATACTGTTCAGCTCTAAAAGTAGCTCTTCACTACTGGGTTAATTGAATTTGCCTTCTTTCCTGTAAGTGACAAATCCCTTTTTCTAGAAAAAGGTGAACAGATTCACCTAGCTCTGTGCGGAATGTTGTTTCACCTGTCTGAATGGTCTAATTCTTTTAGGTGGGGCCTTATGCTGTATGCTAGCAATCACAAATCTTTGCCCAACTCAAAGAATTCAGAACCTGGATTGTGAAATTCAAATTAAAGTAAAATAACTATCATTGTTAAATTGTGCTATTTCAATATGGCTTACCTGGGCTGCTGGCTTCTCGAGAAATATTCAGCATGGCTGTCCATGTGAAGGATTGCCAGGACCCGAAAGATGGAAAGTAGAGAGTGCAATGGCAGTTTGAAAGCAGCTCAGGTGGGCTTAGGAGCTTTTGTGAATAAGAGAGAGCTCAGGTTTGATTTAGAGGAAATTGACTTCAAAATTAATTCTATTACTGGAAACTTGCACTAGGGAGGAAACCCGAGTATTACTGCCCACTGCTAACACTGCGAAATGATTTTCTTCTGGCAAGAGTGGTAGTTGGAATTTAAACCAGACACTGACCTGAGATGCTCTCTAAAGTAAATAGACTAAACACTTATTTGAAAATGCTCTATAATGAAAATGTTCAATTAGATTGAAATTGTATTCTACTCCTTATAGCTTATTCATCTCACTCAGTTAGTGCATTTTAATTTTATTTCCACTTGTAAGTGGGAAGCAACTGTTTATAAATAATTAGAAGGCCTTTGGGTCTTCTCTGATTCAAAGTCTTACATTCCTGAGGCAAACTGATGGTTCTGTCTTGCCACCAAATACCTGGTGCCTAGTGACACAAGTGGCAGCAAAATCTGAGACCTGAAATTAAGTGCCTTAGCTAGTGTTTTAAACATCAAAGTATGAGTGATTTCAAGTGGATTGAAAGGTACCCAGTGAGAGAAATTTTACTTGCAGCAAGGAAGACTAGGACTTGAATGTGTCCAATGACTGTCCCCATACATCCCAGGGGAAGTTATTTAACCCATTTATGCCTTAGGTTGTAATTTTTTGAATTTTTGCATGAATGAAACATCAGACCCTGGCGATGACCTTGAGCAGTAGGATATAAATAACTCCCGCATGCTTAGTGTTCCAATAATGGAACACGAGGCATATTAATCTTTCCGAGCTTCAGTTTCTGCCTTTATAAAAAGGAGATGATGGTGCTCAGATCTGCCTCTTTGAGGTGGGTTTTAGTTTTATTGGTAATATTTCAGTTCTTTTTCAAAAATTTGAGGCCAAGATCGGAGATTTACATTTGAAAAGTCTAGGTGGTGGATTTCAGGGGTACCTGTTAAATTATTTTCTGAGTTATGTTTGTTTTAGATTATTTTCCAATTAGAACAAGAATTTAATCACAAATTAGAAGTGAAAATGCCAAGTGCCCTTACACATATTTCTAGACTCCATGAGTATTTCTGAACCGGACATGTAAGTTTGGCTTGTGGGGATTAAGGGGAGAGGAGTGAGGTGGCCGTGCTGAAGAACTAATCATAAGACTGCCATCTTCACCCTCCCCCATCCTGTGGTGCTTACCAAACCAGGATGCGACCAGCTTCAATCCACCAGGGCTTTGCTGCTTGCTCCTTAGAGAAACGGTCTGTGAACACATGCTTTTTCTATACCTGTTGGATGGGTTCTTACTGTACTCATTGAAGATGGAAATGGGCAAGGATTTCCGGGGGTTTCTAATGATGAAGTAGTAACGTATCTGTAACCACTTACAAAAGGTCAGCCTGGTGAGAATTAGGGGTCAAGAGAGTGATTGGTTTATCATGGTCATTCATTATTTACTTTTAAATGTAGGTTAACGTGGTGGGAGAATGGTGTCTCTACCAGTGGCTCTGTCCGGGGAACTTTAGAGTTTTATGTTAAATAAGAACCCAGACTCTGGCAGTTATAGGGCCTGGTTTCTTGGGTCTGGGTTCTCAGTCACTGGGAGTCTTGAGTGACTAATTACACTTGTGCTTAGGCAACGTTTGTAGTCTTCTTTCTATTCCTTTGTAGGTTGGGCAGTTGTTGCGGCTTCTCTGGGACTGAGAGGTATCCCAGGATGTGGAACTTTACAACCAGAAAAGTCTGAGGCAACTGGGGCACCTGGTCTTCCTACTTTCTAGCCTCCATGCCTTCCTCTTCTCCTCTTACCTCCTCTCTTATGGCCAGACAATACCATGAGCATTCGAAACTCTTTAGGCTGCTGTTACAGATAAACTTTACATGTGGTGGACCTGGGGAGTTTGGCAACACAAAGTTACTCATTTTAAAAAATAGGAGTGCTCCTAGGGTAGTTTGGATGCAAGCATGAGCTGCCTTTATAGAGCTTAAATGTGTGCTGCCTGCAGTGCTCCTGATGATTTCTTTGTGGTTCTTTCCTTTTTGCTGAAAGTTTTCTGAAAATAGAAAGCCGTGGCCATTATAGTTAGAACAGGGAGTAAACAGGCACCTCTGAGATGACCCCTAGCCGCCTGCCCCCTGCCTGGGTCCACCCCTACTTCTGGGTAGCTATCTGCTGTCGCCACCTGCAAGAGCAGGAGTATTTGTAAGCTGTGGATTACGTCCCTAGGATTACTAGTCTTTCTTTTTCAGGAAAAATAATACACAATTCAAGCCAAATGTAAACAAGCACTAAGATCCTACACTTTTGTTCCTGGTGATCATTAAATGCTGTGGGTCATTTCACAATTTCAGTTGTCATTTTAGTTCTCCCTCATGCGTAGACAGGACAGGTACAACCTGTATCTCAAGGTCAAAGGGCAGGACTCTACTTATGTTTGTGGAACTTCAGAATACCAGACAGAAACCCATGCAGAGAGGTAGCCTCTCAAGATTTTGATCTTGTCTCCTCCGTGAAGAATGACCTGAAGAATTTCTCTTTCCCTATGATTCATCAGGAGAGTGCTGTTTATTCTTCCAGGTTTACAGCTCACACACCCCTGCTGCTTTTTCCTCCTGGAGAGGTTACAGGACCTTGTGATCTTACTGGGCTGTGTGAAAAACCCGTGATGATGCCTTTTCCTTCTGCAGATCTCTGTTTGACCGTCTGTTTTAAGTGCCCCTTTTTCTCTTGGTTATCTAGCTGCCAGCTGTTTACAAACTAGTTTGCATCAAGCGGTTGCCTAGAAACCATTATGAAAACAGGATTAGGCAAAGCATTTTTTCTATATTACAGCTGCTTTCTGATGAAGGCTTGGCATTAGAAAGAGCTCAGTGTCTACCCCTTCCCAGCCTTAAAACACAATGCAAGTGAAACAAGGACTTTCCAACAGAGATGAAATGATTTCTCTATAGTCACATTCTGAGAGGGTCATCACCCACCCAACTCTCCCCTCCTCTGCAAACCCGCATACCTTTCCCTTTCAGGAGAGTCGTGTGTTGGGGATGGTTGACGCTTTTTAAAGAACATTTAACATACACCAACAGCAGGTCTCAGATACTGTTATTTATCCATGTATTCCTCGGGCCTCAGCTAGACTGGAGAGGGTGCAGAGAAGTTAGAAGGCTCTGGCAGTAATTTGGTCATAA
The DNA here is from genome assembly GCF_028885655.2 of Pongo abelii. Lineage (NCBI taxonomy): Eukaryota > Metazoa > Chordata > Mammalia > Primates > Hominidae > Pongo > Pongo abelii. The sequence continues at coordinate 135,338,440 of NC_071991.2, read as the reverse complement.
AGAAGGAATGTGTTATGTGGAGTAGCAGTTAATCAACTAAGCGGTAAGCAGGTTTTCAGTGAAACATCACTGGGAGCTAATCCCACTTAACATAAACTACAGTGATTTAGAGGGAACAAACTCTCTAACCCTGAGCTCTCTTTTTTCCCAGGAAATAAATCAGGATGAAGTCAAGAGACATCAAGGAGTTTACATTAAAAGGTCTTACTAAGTGATAGAAATATTCTTAAACTGGCTGGGCACAGTGGCTCATGCCTGTCATCCCAATACTTTGGGAGGCCGAGGCAGGCAGATCACTTGAGGTCACAAGATCGAGACCAGCCTGGCCAACATGGTGAAACCCTGTCTCTACGAAAAATACAAAAATTAGCCAGGCGTGGTGGCAGGCACCTGTAATCCCAGCTACTTGGGAGGCTGAGGCAGGAGAATCGCTGGAACCCGGGAGGTGAAGGTTGTAGTGAGCCAAGATCATGCCACTGCACTCCAGCCTGGTTGACAGAGTGAGAGAATGAGACCCTGTCTAAAAAAAAAAAAAAAAAAAGAAATATTCTTAAGCTCCTCCTGGAATAGGATAGATAGGTAAATAAGTGATTATATCTGGATTTGGAGTCAAAGGAGAAACAGGAATCAGGAAAAACTTAGAGTTAGTAAGTCAGCAAATACTTACTGAGCACTTCTTCCAGGTGTGGTAGAGTGGGGTGGGGTAGGTAGGGTGGCTGTCAAACACTGAGCAAGACAGACAGTCCCTGTATATTCTAGTGCAAAGGTGGGAAAGCAGGGGCCAGATAATAAAAACTGGAACAGATAAATCAGTAAGCTAATTTCACATACTGGCAAATGCAGTGAAGATGACAAAATGGGACCTGTGGCTACCATAGGGGTCATGGACACTGTTTTTCTAAGGTGACATTTGAGTTGAAAGGCTGAGAGCCTGAGGGCTGGGTGGGGGTATCCTCTCAGCCATGGGGAGGTTGGGAAGGAGGCTGAGTATGTGGAAGAGATAGTTAATAGAAATCAAACACAACGAGAACCTTCAAAGTCAGATGATAAATTAGGTCCATACTAGGAAGATCTTTTCCAAGTTTCCCAGAAAAGTAAATCAAACCTCACCAGGCCTCCAGATGGTTTTAATTACCTTTTTGTAGGTCTGCCGCACAGGGTATTAGTCATATACTTGACAATAAGGACTTGTGGATTTTTCTCAGATATATTAATGGATGGGAGTAAATTTGCATTTGAAATTTTATTTTTAAATTACAAAAATAACATATTACTGAAGTTGGAGAAATAAGAAAAGAAAAATCTCTTATGTTCCCACTATGCTACCAGCCCTATTATCTATTTTGTATATTTCTTTTTCTTTTTTCCAAAGACTAGATCTTGCTCTGTCACCCAGGTTATAGTGCAGTGGCGTGATCCTGACTCACTAGAGCCTCCACCTCCTGGGCTTAAGCGATCATCCCACCTCAGCCTCCTAAGTAACTGGGACTGCAGCTGTGCACCACCACGCCCAGCTAATTAAAACTTTTTTTTTGGTAGAGACAGAGTCTTCCTATGTTGCCCAGACTGATCTTGAACTCCTGGGTTCCAGCAGTCCTTCTGCCTTACCTCCCAGAGTGCAGGGGTTACAGGCATGAGCCACCACGTCTGGCCTGTTTTGTGTGTTTCTTACAGTCTTTTTCATGTATATGATTTTAGATAGTTAATACATTGCCCTTTGAATGCATGACAGACATTTCCCCAATACTTCCTTAAGCTTATATACCATACTTATACATTTTAATAAGTACAGTCAATTCTTGTTATTTGCAGTGGTTACGGTCTGTTAAGTCACTGTGAACACAGAACTAGCAAATACTAAACCTTTGCTGCTAAGGGAAATAGAGGATTAGGTTCCTGCAGGTGTCTGATTACATTTTTATCACTAATCAGTATATAACCTTGTTTTATGTGTGCTTCTATTTAAAGACATCGTACTTAATGTATTAATATTTTGTTGGTTTATTAACATTGAACTGCAGCCAAGAGTGCTGTCACCCATACCTGAACAAAGTTTATCGAACATGTGGATTTTTTTCTGTGAGGCACATCACAGCCGTCTTGTACTTAGGACACTAGATAGCCCTTCAGCACTGTGCTTGGGAGGTGTTTTAGACAGCAACGTCACCAACAAAAAGCACAAAGATATGAAAAGCATGGCACTAAATAGACCATGAAAAGGAACCTGCGTAATAGCCTGAGAGCTACAGCAAGAAGGCAGAGTGTGCCCTTTTTCAGCCTTAGCTGGGCACATGCATGTCAGTGACTCAAATTTTTTGCCACTCTACGCGGATTCTCAAATGACCATGAAAGTGCCACAAGTATTGATTTTTGAGGTTACAAATACATTTTATCAATTAGACACAATTCATAAATATGGAATCTGTGAATAGTGAGGATCAGTGTATTATTCTTCAGACTGTACCATGGCTGTACCATGAAACTAGGGATCTTGAAACTAGGGAAAGCCTCCCCAAGCCTTTGAATTACTGGAGTGGAGAAATGAAAAGGTTCCCTTTCTCCTGATAATGTTGCAATTAAATGAGAATATGTGAGTCCTTTATAAAGTGTGTTTTGAGATCTAGCTTACACCTTACAATGACACAGTTTCTGATATGTCCTTTTGTTTGTTTGTTTTACTATGAAACTAAATCATAAATGGCTCACCTTCGGATGCATACACAGACACACTGCTACTCTGGTGTTTGTGGAGCCTTCGTAATACCTCCTCACTCCCCACCCCAAACAAACCAAATCCTGAAAAAAGCACTACTACGGAGTAGCTCAGAAGCATGGGGTAGGGGAGAAACAGCCCTTTGTGTCTCAGTAGGGAACAGTGGTGATAATATCACCTTACATTTATGAGGGGCTTTAGCATTTGTGAGCTTCTTTGATGTGGTCCAGTTTCCCCAGAAAAAGACAAATGTGTACTGATGGTAATCATACCTGACCTTACCTGAAATGACTGTCAGACATTTTGCCCTCTGGAGAAATCCAGGGTGTGAGTCCTGATCCTTTCTTTGACCAGTGCCTGTTTGGTGAGAATAGCTATCCCATTGGAAAACACAGTACCCCTCATATGACCCACAAATCCATGACAAAACCACCCACATTTTCACCATCGAAGATCAAGAAGCATATGGTGTATTGGAAAGAGTGTGGCTTTTGCAGTCAGAGGAACTGATTTTGATTTCCTAGTTCTACCCCTTCCTCAGCTGTGCAACTTTGGATAAGTTGTAAAGCCTCTCTGAGCTTGCATTTTCTCATTGGTCTAATGGGGATAATTATGACCCCACTCATATGTCTGTTGTGAAGATTAAATAAAATAATATACTTAGCCACTTTCCTTATTATACTTCTGACAGTACTTCTGTTGACAAGGAGCTTATCAATAGATCCTTAGAGAAAATCAGTGAGTCATCTTGACAGTGACCTTTGTTTCCCAGCAACTCGGCCTGGAGTTGATCACTCTCAATAACACCATTATCAAATAACCAGTGTGGATTGGGTTTTGCATCCATGAGTGTCTAAGCAAATGTCACTATTTAATTTTATTCTTCCAAAACATGTTATTTTTCCCTGGTGTGAGAAACACAAATGTTCCAAAGTTAACATTCATGAAATATCCCTTAGATTTTTTTTCTAATCTTGATTGGGGTGTTGACAAGCTTTACGTCTGTGTTAGCTGTTGAATAAAGCCATAGAAGAGGCTTGGTGAATATAACAGACCCAGGTCAAAGGGGTGTGGGAAGAGGCTAGTCCAACGCTGGTGTCCATTTAATCCATGGGAAAAGCAAAATATAAGGAAGTAACTTGCACAGAAGGATCTTGAAACTAGGGAAATCCTCCCCAGGCCTTTGAATTACTGGAGAAACGAAAAGATTCCCTCTCTCCTGATAATTTTGCAATTAAATGAGAATATGTGAGTCCTTTATAAAGTGTGTTTTGAGATCTGGCTTACACCTTACAACGACACAGTTTCTGACATGTTCTTTTTTAAACATCTGTGGGAAGTTAGCAAGTGAATCCCAACTGCTGGATTGCCCATCACGGGTCAGTATCAGCCTCACTATGGCAGAGATAATGGGGTCAGCAGTTTGAATGCCGAACTCCAGGTCCAAGTGGCTATTTCCTTTTGCACTTTGATAGCTGGCATTTGCCTAAGAGAGGATGATATTTCTTTGGGCTGACTTGGCCTTTGAGATTGCCGTGAGACCAGTGATCTCTGTACCCTGATGTGAGGTATAGACTTATTTCTCAACTAGGAAGAGGGACAACTTCATGTAAACATGTTTGGAACTTTCTTCCATTCTTGTGTGAATGTCCTTTATATTTCTGATGACTCCTATGGTGTAAGTTGGTAACAGACAGCCATCCTTAAGCCTGGGATAGTCACAAAACTGATGATCCTGCTGGTTTTCATCATCATCACTGAAACTCATTTGAATGGCCAGTTGTTCATTATGTTGTGCAGGTCACAGAACAAGGACAGTAAAATGCATCTGATATACCTTCTTGGAGCTTGCAGTCTATAACAGATAACTGGATAGGAATGGTCAATTCATTTTCATGAGGCTATTCTTCAGTTATGTACTAATACTCACACTGTGGATTCAGTAGGAAAATTGAAACTAGAGAAGTCTTATGGTGAGCCCAGCGCACTTTTGAATAGCCAAGATGATGCTCTTAAATGCTAATATTTACCTTGGCCAAGGTAAGTCAGTATCCTGTTTCCTTCTGTTAACTTGCAGTGGCTTTCTGCAAGTAAGTAAACAGTCTAATAGTGAGAAATTTAGTAGGGACACGGAACTGAGACACCAAAATTCCAATACATTTGTTTTATTCCAACTTTATAGAGTTGGAGAGTTGGAGGAGATGGAGAAGCTATGGGTAAGTTTTGGTTCCTACCATAATGTCCCCCTGGCTACTAGCGAGATGAAGCTTAGGCACTAGTTGAGAAAAACAGTTTAATCGTGAATTGAGTTTCAGCATGATGTAATACCAGCTTCAATAATGAACTAGTGAGCATGTTTTAGGTAGTCCTAGTAGGCTTTGAGCTGCAAGACAGCATCTATGCATCTCCAGAATTGAGCACAATTGACTGACACATTATGAATTCTGAATATATCTTAGCTGAATTGAAGCCAAGGTGGTCAGAGAACAAGGGTAAGCCGCAAGAGCAAAGAGACCTGGAGACAGGGAGTCATGGGAAAGCACTGTCTTGTGAGGTCCTCAATATTAGATCCAGGTGAGGAATTGTTGAAGTCAGGTATGGAAGTACCTTGTTCATCCAGGGAGCCAGAAACAGAGCTGGAGGACTTGGTGGGGTAGCTGCAGAGTGGCAGGCCCCAAGGCTCCAGGCTAGTGAGGGAGCCAACTCAAATGAAGGTCGGGCCGGAGGAGGCCTGGCAGAGTTATAAACCTCCTGCAAAGACAGGGCAGGGGGAGGAAGTGGATGTGGAGGTGGATATTCCAGGCGTGACACCAGCCAAGCCAGGCTGTGACTGGTCTTCAGTTAAGAAATGTGTCTTATATAAATGTGTCTACTTTGAGTATTTCAAAAATTCTTCCTCTCTCCCCTCAGTTTTCCTGTAAAAGTTTCTTTAAAAAACTCAACTTGGTCTTGGCTAGACCATCAGGAAAAAAGAGATTTACCTAAACTTAGGCCAGGGCAGAACAACTGACCTGTGATCTGGGAGCCCAGGTATGAAGTCACAGGCGCCATCTTAGTCTGACTTCCTTCTCTAAAGGAGTGAGCCGAGGGGGGCAAATGGCGGGATCAAGACACAGGTGTGGAGAGGCTCAGGGGAGCCCAGGAGGGCACAGGCCAGGGCCACACCCCCAGTTTGAGGCTGACTGAAAGTGTCACAGGTTCTCCAGCTCTCGTGTTTCTCTTCAGGATTCATTTTTCCTCCTCATGAATGTCTTCAGATAGTAGACACAGAGAAGCAAGGGTGTACGTGAGGGAGTGGGCAGTGATGTAGCCAGTCAGTGGGTATATTAGTTTTCTCTTGCTACGGGTATTGATCGGGTGTGGCTGCCATAACAAAATACCACAACTGGGTGCAGAAATGTATGTCTCATGATTCTGGAGGCTGGGAAGTCTGAGATCAGGGTGCCAGCATGGTTGGTTTCTGGTGAGGGCTGTCTTCCTGGCTTGTAAACAGCCACCTTCTTGCTGTGTCCTTACTGGGTAGAGTGGAGGGAAGAGAGAGAGTGCTAGGGCTTCAACATTTGAATTTTGGCGGGACTCAGTTCAATCCATAGCACTACACCTAACAAATTACCACAAACATAGTGGCTTAAAACAACCACATTTATTATCTCACGTTTTCCATGGGTCGGGAGTCCGGGCATGACTTAGCTGGGTTCTGTCCTCAGTGGCTCACCAGCCTGCAGTTAGGTGTCAGCTGGAGCTACAGTCTCATTTGAGGCTCAAGGTCCTCTTTCAGGATCATATGGTTGTAGACAGAATTAAGGTTTTGTTTTGTTCTGTTTTGTTTTTCTGCATTTGTACATCTTCTAGTGGTTTGCCTCTTCCAGGCCAGCAGGAGGAAAATTTTTCTCATTTCTAGACCTTCTTTTGAAGGGATCACCTTATTAGATCAGACCCACTCAGGATAATCTCCGTTTTGATGAACTCAGAGTCAACGGAATTGGCACCTTCATGACACCTACAAAATTGCCTTCACCATTGTAACCCAGCACTCACAGGACTGCCGTCTGTCATAATTACATGTTGCACAGGCCACACTCAAGGGAAGGGGGTTATACTGAGCATGTTACAGCAGGGAGCAGGAATCTTGGGAGTCATCTTAGAATTTCAGCCTATTACAGTGGGCAGGAGGGAGTGTGTGGCCAGTGCCTGTTTATTCTTTCCATAAAAGCAGAGGGATTTAACAGACTGTAATTTGGGGGAGGGTGCATTTGGAGAGCAGGATCAAAAATATTATTTTAAGTGTTTGTGGCTGGTGGCTCAAGTCATGAGAGAACAGAAATGGCCACTAAATACAATCTAAAGATAAAAGCTTAATTGTAGCGGCTTAGGGTGGAAATTTGGATTTATGAAAGAAAAAGTGTTTCAATAGGGCAATTCGTTAGGAGTCATTTCGGAGCCTACCCTCATGAGGAGGCGGGTGAATAAAGAGGAGCTCCTTTCCAGCGTCTGAGGTTCTAACACAAAACCTGCGTGTTCACCTGTAGGTAACCATGCTTGTTGGAGAAAGGCCCAGTTCTTCTTAGTCCAGATTGCTGTCAACATGGAGGGCAAAATTAGAGAGCAGATTTCTGTCTACGTAACATTTAAAGTGTCAGAGGAAAAAGTATCTGTGATTTGGGGTATTGTTGTCCTGCAGAAAAGTCTGTCTTTTAGGCCTGTGCCTACCAATGGGTTAGTTTGTTTATTTTTTAACATGCATAAAATATAGAATATCTATCTTTTGGGCAGAAAATGTTGTCTCTAGTCATTTGTCCTCCCTGGTTTTTGTTGCCTGAGGACTATTTAAACCAGGTCTCACTTAATTCAGTTAAACAGAGTCTGTTTTGAAAAAGCAAATGCTTTTTTCCTCCCATTGTAAACTAGAGGTCTTCATTGTCAGAAATATAGATAAGAAGAATAAAAAAACCCTGTTAACACTACACAGGAGTGCATCAACATTTTGCTATAAGGCTGTCCATACATTTTTATATTCTAGCACTTATAGATAATTTCTACTTTCAATTAAAAGTTATAAATTCGGCTGGGCGTGGTGGCTCACGCCTGTAATCCCAGCACTTTGGGAAGCCAAGGCGGGCGGATTACCTGAGGTCAGAAGCTCGAGACCAGCCTGGCCAACATGGTGAAACCCCATCTCTACTAAAAATACAAAAATTAGCCGGGCGTGGTGGCACATGCCCGTAAGCCCAGCTGCTCGGGAGGCTGAGGCAGGAGAATCTCTTGAGCCCGAAGACAGAGGTTGCAGTGAGTCGAGATCATGCCACTGCACTCCAGCCTGGCCTACAGAGCAAGACTCTGTCTCAAAAAAATAAATAAATAAATAAAAATAAATAAAAGTTATAAATTCTAAAACTATAAATTTGATTATACATTTATGAAATAGATAAAAATACATTGATATATAAAGTATGTAACAAGAAATAAATATATAAAGACAATTATAAATTAGGGAATTCAGTTTTCACAATATATTTTTCATTTAGATATATGATGTGGACATTTCTGTATATTAACAGATAGTTTTCTACAGTAGCAGTTTGTTTTCATAGCCACTTAGATATAACTTAATTTATTTAAATACTCTTATGTGGGCTATTTTGAATTTCACAGATTGATGGATCACAATTCAGGGATATCTACCTTTGATCAGTAAGCTGTTCTTTCTGATTGTGATCTTGTTGCCTTCCCTCAAATGTTCTAATGTTCATTGATTCAGTGCTTGCTGCTTGCAAAGGCAAAACTTGTGCTTTAGGTTTACTTTTTCCATGGTCGGTTCCCAAGGCTACATGCAGAGTTTTTAAATACCTCTTTTGTGAGCTAGAAGACCTAATAAACAAACCACTTTGTTGAGACTGGGAATATTAGCATTGGCACAATTTCTTAATTTTACTGAGCATTTGCAGACATCATGAGGCAGAGAGGTGGTCCAGCTGCACCTTCGTTCCACACACAGGCTCTGTGTACAGCTTTGTGAATTGCTATTTTTCTTTCCCTTTCCCTTCTAAATGGGCTCCCAGAGGCAAAAATCTGTTTAAACAAAGGTAAGCAAAAGATCAGTTTAAAGCCCAAACTTCAAAAGTTAGAAGTTTAACCTATTAGACACCCAGAGTTTGCAAATGTAAAGAGTATTCAGATCAATGGGGAAAGGGGCACTTGGATATTGGTGGGTCTTTAGACAGTGAAGAGAATACAATTTCATGCCAGAGACAGTCATGAAGAGAAGTTTTTGACACAGTGCTGCATTTTGCATGAATGCTGAAAACAGACCCATGGAAAGAGCCTAAATCAACATTATGGATCCCTCTTAGTTGAGTCTACATTTTGAAAGCTCCTTTTTTGACTTTTGGAAATATATGGCGGCATTTTTGGTTGTTGTCATAATGGGAAAGGGGGATGTTACCAGCACTGAGTGCCCAGGGGCCCTGGAATGTACAGGAAAATCCTGATTAATGAAGAATCATCTTATCGACAATATCAACATGGCCTGGTTGAACATCTCTAACCACTTCAGAAATTGTTAGTTTCTTCTGAGGAATAGGGCAGAAAACGTGAAACTATGGCCCTGAATTTTTTTCTAGGCTTCCTAGGAATGGTCTAGTGCCATTTCTCTCCCCCATTTCTCATGGAGGTTCTGCATAACTGAGGCTAGAAGATATTGGTAGATGGAAAGAGGTTTGGTTCAGAGGAAAGTAGTACAGTAGTTTTAAGTCTGATACTGCTCTCCATCTATGCTTGGCCTCCACAAGTTGAATCATTTTTTCTGATAAAGCCTGTCTGGTTGTTTGTCTCAGAGACCAGCTGTTGAAAGGGTAGAAATCACCCAGTACTGCCCAGCTGTTAGCTCAGCCGTCCTCAAGGGAACCCATTCTTTGCCAAAAGAGTCTCAGAAAAGGCCAGAGAGGGGGAGTTGCAGGGAACATTGACTCAGGCTTAAGATTTATTTTCAGGCTGTTTTACTCCTTTAGGTGTGAGTGGAAGCAGAAGCTACCTACATCATAGTTGGTCTCAGAATACCAGAGCCACAGGGGGCCTGGGAGACTGCCGGGTCCCACCTCTTATTTTATTTCCTAAAAAAAGAGACCCAGAGGGGTTCAGTGACTTGTCCGAGGTCACAGAACCAAGTAGTGACAGAGCTAGGTCTAAAACCCAAGCGTTTTGATTGCAAACAAGGCATTCTTTCTGCTATGCCAGCAACTACCCCTTTGACTTCTTACTTCTTAATGAAGCTGTGCTCACTTTCTTTCTAGAATATCTCCCCCACCCCCGAGGCATTGCATCATTATTACATTCAAATCTTGTGTACTTTCTGATACCATTGGCTTTATAGGTAACAGAAAATAAAATAATCTTTTGTGACTAGAAGGCAAATGTGTCCTATTCATGATCCAATAAGCAACTATCCACCATTGTTCAATCATGAACAAATATTCAGAAGCATTGCTCTACCTCGTCTTTTGGGAGAAAAATCCTCAAACTGTTTGGGAATAACTTTTAACATATGGTGGTTGCATGTGTTTTCCAGCAGGACTGCAGAATATCTCTGTTTGCTTGTTCTCATAATAACCTGCTGAGATCACTAGATTCTATTTATGGTCTTTCTTAGAAAGAGAATATTATGGCCTCATGTTTTGTTTTGTTTTGTTTTGTTTTTCCTTCTTAGAAATTCTTCAACTCTACCAAGTTGAAGAATTGAAGCTCCATTGTTTTCAATAAAGAATCTGAAGTTAAGGTACACTAAACCACTACCACTGTCCCAAAAGAAGCAGAGTTTGATGTTTCCCTATTCATTTAGAATGGTTCCTTTCTATTCCAAAAGGTATGTCAGGACTGTGGCTCTATGACAGGGGAGATCCCAATGACAGGGGAGATCCGTCTGAGGGCAGAAGGATTTAGAGGGATACTTTTAGGAGAACCTGGACCCCATTTCCAGAGAAAGATTTGAGAACCTGAAAATATTCGTCTGGTTTTCAGCAGTGCCACCAAAGTAGGAACTTGATAGTGCAGTTCAGCTTTAAACAGTTCCTTCATAAAAGTTTGAATGAGAGGTTTGCCTAAAAATTATAATTGCTGGTTAAGATGAAAGGGCACTAAAGAAGCTTATGGATGTGAGCACAGTGTGGCTGGTGATCTGTGGAGAAATTGCAGGGAATGAGAGAGATGCTTTGAGACTGGAGATATGGGCCTAGTTTTCAAAAAGGGGAAAGGAAGATCAATCAATCAATTATGAATTGATGAACTGAAAATGAGCCCCCTGGTAAGCAAATGGGCAAACTAGAATCTACCGAGTTCACTAAAGAAAAATGATGTTTTATGACCCTCATCATTTTTTATGGTGTTAAGAGACTGATAAGTCAGAGAAATACTTAATAATTTTGTCCCGGTTTTAGCGAGGCATGTAATACAAACAACAATAAAACAGCTAACATTTATTAAGCTCTTATTATGCAAAAGTAACTCTTCTAAATGAACAGAGAAACATCAAACTCTGCTTCTTTAGGGTAGTGGTTTAGTGTACCTTAACTTCACGTTCTTCCTTTAAAATACTGGAGCTTGCCTTTCTATCTCTCTTGTTTCTAGAAATGTGATTGGAATGAATAAACTGGCTGGGGCTAGCAATGTGGGATAACAGAGAGGCAACCGGGGCCCTTTACTTCCCACTGCTCCGAGATAGTCTGTCCTGAGCAGGCCTCAAAGCTCTTGGATTCTGGTAGCACTTAGAGATAGAAGAGGGTTCATTGCCTCAGCTGGTTGAGGTTCATGAGAGGAAGGAATATGAAGGAGCAGACAGCCAATGGCTGCTGCGCTCCCAATAACTGCGGTTGCTAACTGGCTGGCCACGATGGAGATAAGAACTCTGTGGATGTCTGGGAAGTCACTTTCGTGTTCATAGCCTGCACATGGTTTTCTTAGCCAGTTTTCACTTACCATAGCACCATCTTGTACCTGGATTAGACTTGTATCGATGAATTCATTTTTATCTTCACTACAGTTTTGAAAGGCAGATTGGATTTCTCATTTTCCAGTGGTGTAGAGAGAACAAGTGATTTGACCCAAGGTTACTGCTAGGATCTACAGAGCTGAGGTAGACTATATGCCTTCTGTCTCATGAGTCTGGTGCATAACAAAAGGGTTCCAAAGGCTAAGATCCCCTGGTATGTCTCAGCCCATGTCATTCCAGAGAGGTGGGGCATACATGTGAGGTCTCACAGAGCAGGAGCCAAAGTGGCTAGAAGCCAGAACCTTCCTGGTCTCCCATTTGCTGACCTGTGGGATTCCCTTAGTTCTTATCTTGGGGTGGAGGGGTACCTCCTGGCAGACTCATGCCTGAGCATTTAAACAACACAAACAGTACTTTGTACCTCTCAAGCACTTTCCCTTTTCCCCAATGTGGCCCTCTAGGGATGAGATTATCTCAGTAATGCTTATGACATATTTGGCTCATAAATAAAGCATAGGTTTCTAGGAAGCACGCATACCATTCGTTTTTTCCCACAAACTTCATCGCCCGTTAGTGTTTCATACCTGATGTTTTTGGCATTAGATCTTGACTTGGAGGCGGAATTGTTCCATTGCAACGTGCACGTTCTGTTCAGAGAATTCTGTGGGAGTCGTCTGTGGAACCCTTTTCAGTCACCCGTTTGGTGATCTTTATGTCTGGTCACCGTTTCTCTTGTTAGAGAGTCTGTAGTGTAGATTTCAGTTCTCAACTCTTTGATTTCATGTGCCATTTTGGACCTCAGTTTTCTCAAATTAGAGTGACCAGGTCAGGCCAAATGATATCCAATGTTTCCTCAAGCTTCACTAGTCTGTGATTTGGAGCCTGCTGTAATCCAAAGTTTTTCTGGAATGAATGGCAAAGTACCAGATTGTATTCTTTTAGGGTAGGACGCAAGAGTGTAGGAATAGTAAATACCTTAGCTTGTGCCTTCACTGAAGGATATGAGGGAATGCCCTGGGTGTCCCCTGGTGAGGTAAAGACTGAAATGTTGGAGATGGAAAGTGTATACTGTGGGAGAGGGAATGGGGATGCCTTCTGTTGAAGAGAGTGGAAGATACCGGAGAGGAGAAGCTTATGACTGCAGAGAGGGCAAGAGACCTCATTAGAGCAGTCTGACCAAAAAACCCTCCAAATTTCCTTATATAATGAGCATGTAAAAGGGTTGAAAACTGCAAATTGAAGGGTAAGGGACAGAAGGAGGGATATCAACAACACCAATTAGGAAGAGTATCTAGAGAATTTAACTAGGTAGTAAGAAATTTAAATCTACTTTAACTCTCACTGTGGGGAATTTGGACATAGATTGAGTTATGTAGGAGGCTCTTAAGTGTGGGAGGGTTAAAAGCAAACATTTTTTGGCCTTGGCATGTGGGATAGATCAGACGAAAAGCCCCGCTGGGCCTTCAGCACTCCTGTCCAAGATTGCAGGGGTAGAGTCTAGACTCGGGGATAGAAGTGGAGAAAAGGGAGAGGGAAGAATTGGTGGTCCTGATGGCAGCTGCTCTCAGCGTCCCAGTCTCTGTGGCTTCCCCACTACGGATGACGAGAACAGAATCACAGGTTCTGTACTGCCTCAGCCTTGAACGGTTGACTTGATCATGGCTTTGATGGTCTTTCACTTGTTGGTGAGATTCAGCTGTCTGTTGTGGCAGAAGGAAGGGGCAAGAGGACTCGGGGATGGTTTGAGTTTCTTGAAGCATATCAGAGGACTTCTCTACCTGATATGGGTATTTCCGGAACAGCTCTGTCTGCTGTAAAAGGATCCTGAGGATTTCCTCCATTGACATGAGGAGATTGCCCTTCTCTCAGGCCCAAGTTACAATTCAAAAAGCATTTTTGGGGAACAATTAGAAATCTGAGCTCCAAGTTCTCTGTGTTAGTGATTGAGAGGCAGCAGGGACTATGCTGAACGTGCCTGGGAAGGGTGGAGCAAAAAGGGGTCCTGCCCTACTCCAGGCTGCCCCACTGTCTCCACCCTCAGGATAATTCTCTGTCTTTTGAGGATCAGATACAGTCATAGTGTGCAAGTGTTTTGTCATATGTAAATACTATGCATTGAACATGGAAGGTGCTATTATTATTAAATTTTCTTTGCATTATTTTTATTCCTGTTCTTACTTGTTGGATACTCTTGGGCCATGGAAGGACAGGCCCTACTAGGCTAGAGGCTAATTTGGGTTCAGAAAGAATGAAGAAGTGCATTTTGGGGGTATTTGCAGTTATATGTGTAAATAAGCCAAGAAGTAGGCAGATTGAATTTTTGCGTGCTAGCTAATTCTGAATCTCACAGCTCTCCTTTGTTATCAGGAGCCACCTGTGGGGTATTTCTCCCTTCATCTCATTAACCGATTTATTTGTATCGTGGGCAGATGCTCTTAAAATGAAACAGTGGATTTTTTTTCCACACCAAATTCTAATAACTGCTATAGGCCATTCAGGATTGGCATGCATTTGGGAAAGTGGATCATTACTTGTTTTAATGATGAAAAATTATGTAGTTTAAAAGGAATTAGTATGGTGCACGACCCTTGAAGCAAATATCATATGTAAAAATTCATTTTTACTCAATATATACATTAGGAATTAGTTTTAAAAAAATAAACCATTTCTGGCCAGGTGCAGTGGCTCACACCTGTAATCCCAGCACTTTGGGAGGCTGAGGCGGGTGGATCACAAGATCAGGAGTTCAAGACCAGCCTGACCAACATGGTGAAACCCCGTCTCTACTAAAAATACAAAAATTAGCCGGGCGTGGTGGCAGGAACCTCTAATCCCAGCTACTCAGGAGACTGAGGCAAGAGAATCGCTTGAACCCAGGAGGTGGAGGTTGCAGTGAGCCGAGATCGCACCACTGTACCCCAGCCTGGGCGACAGAGCGAGACTGTGTCTCAAAAAACAAACAAACAAAAACCCATTTCTGAGAGCAGTTTGAGGTTCAGAGCAAAATCAAACAGAAGGTACAAAGATTTCCCCTATGTCCTCTGCCCCACACATTCATATCCTCTGCCATTGTCAACGTCTACCATCATACTGGTAGACAAGACGGTAGATACATTGACACATTGTTATCACTCAAAGTCCATAGTTCACATTAGGGTTCACTCTTGTGTTGTACATTCTATAGATTTGGAGAAATGTATAAAGACGTGTCTCCACCATTATAGTATCCGTGTCAGAGTTTCACTGCCCTAAAAATCATCTGTGGTCCACCTATTTATTCCTGCTCCCAGGGTGACTCCTTTTACAAAATATTGAATATACCCTACCAATGGATTTATAATAGGTTTCCTTTAAATATCATCTCTCAATGCCTTTATTGCTTAATCTATTTCACATACTTCATTTACAAAAAAAAGGTTCATCTGGATACCACCAAGCAAGGTGTATATGTATTTATTTATTTAATTTTTTTTTTTTTGGTAATAAGGCTCTTTAAAACACAGCTTTTGTTACTGCTAGTGAAATTTCAGTAAAGCAAATATCACTTCAGAACAAAACACCCTCCCCAAAATAACCCCCACCACAAACCTCCAAACCTCTGGTGTAATAAAGAGTTCCAAGCTCAGCCCCCATTTTTTAAAAATTAAAGAAATATGTAATGTTCCTACATTTTTGTACTAGAAAAGAATTGGGTATCCTTGAAATTTCACTGTAATGGGGTTTGACTTGTGAGCTGTTTTTTTTCTTGGGATTTTGACAAGGTCACCTTTTCCCTCCTGGTTGGCATCTGGCCCTTTTCTGTGTGTTGTGTGCAGGGTACTTGTGTGAGAGCCACTCAGGTCTAAGGTGCACTGGTTTTGAAGGCAGGTCCCTTCTCTCCTTGCAAGGGGAGGAGGGAGGGTGGCCTAGGGGATGCCAGGAGCCCAGGGCAGCTCCTCCCTGCCTGAGCAATACAGTCAAACTATGTTTTGCCGGAAGGAGGCCTTGGTTTCTAATGTGAATTTGAGCTGTGTCCTCTGAATCATTTATGGAGAGGATCAGCTTGCTCCTGCTACACTCCCTACTGCTATGGCTCCAGTCTTTGGGAGGCGTTCTGTGCTCTAGGTAAGGCTCCTAGCCACAATTTTTAAGTACAAAGGCTTCTTCTCCTGCCTGCCGGAGAACTATCTTTTCAGCCAGAGACTGGCTGCAAAGCATCCCTGTTTCCCAGAGGGCAGGGCTGGGAATTGAATGCTTGGGGAGCTCAGATGAAGCCCAGGCAGGCCTTGGGCCTCTTGCTGCCAGCCCAGGTTCTGCTTTCTGAATCCTATTACCTGCCCTGCCCACCTGCTTCACTGCCCATGGGCTGGCATTACAGGGGCAAATCTAAACAAACCCGTGAGGCAGAAAGAGGGTGTTTTCTGTCCTCCCTTTCCCAAGCTGTAAAACCTTCATAGCTCCATTTTATGTTGCCTGCAACATTTTAGAAAATGATAGGGTAGTAGAGCTGAATAGGTTGTTAGGAATGACTTATAAATATCCCTGTGTTATTACTACTTTCTCTGCTGGCAGGGTTTAGCGCGGGATCCATGGAATCCCCCTGCCATCTGCAGACAGACTTCAGGGGCGGGTCAGCCTCCTGAAATGCTGGGCTGTGTTTGTGTGTTTGTGGCTGTGAGCATTTCTCAGGCAGGACTGTCATTAGATTCCCAAAAGGAGCATTAGGTTCTCAGGCAGGAGCATTCATTAGATTCCCAAAAGGGTCCAAAAATTAAAAAAATGGTGAAAAAAGGTGACAAACTACTGATCAGGTTTAAAGCCTACCCGCATCCCCAGTACACGTAACACTCACACACTCACACGCACACACGCACACGCACAGAGGTTTACAGGTAAGGAAACTGAGTCTAGAAGAGGCAGACTGACCACCATTGAAGTGCAAGGCTGGGACTAGAACTCCTGTCCCTAACTGGTCCGGTGCAGCACTCTTCTGTTAGCCTGTGCACAAAAGAGTCCTGTTGGGCTGACTATGGGATGGCAAAACTGCTTTAGAACATGCTCTACAAGTTCTCTGGACGATGGGGCACAGGACATACATTCTCGCTAACTCATTTTGCACCTTGGGACAATTCTGTCTTTATAAGACTGACCTTTATTCATCTTTCTGCCCATGCTCCCACTGTATTTGTTGAGTGGGCGAACCTCAGTGGAGAGTACTGTACGGAAGACAGGTCGGTAGCTTTATGCAGCCAGTTATTTGAACTAAAGAATTATGAATCCTCCCTTTTCCTTCCACTTTGTTCCCCTTTCCTCACCCTCGTGACCTCCGATCTTAGGGCAGTTGTTAGCAGCAGGAGATGGCCCAGATCATAAACCACTCCTTCCTTGCAAGCTACTTTGGCAGTTCATTAGTGACCTGAAAACTCAAAGCGTAAATGCTTCAGAGCCAAGGTAATTTTTTATAAAATAAGTAATTCTTATAAGGATAAAAATTTCTCCTAATTTATCTGATTTGTAAATTTGGATATACATTTTAAATGTTTGAAGGCACTTATTTATAACTGTTGGGAGATCTAGCCCTAATTTGGATTTATCTTCTATTTCGTTAGGATGTTATAGAATGATAGTAGATGCAAATGAGATAGTTGTTGAATGCAGCAACTATCTACGATCTATGATGTCTGATCTGGGCTAGGTCCAGAGAGAGGGGTGGGTAAACGGTTTACACCTGGGCCATAGAGTTTGGAAGGCCTAGTGATAAGATGTTTAAGTAACTTGGCAATGAAAGGAACATCAAAGAAAAGGAAAAATGTGTCAAATTAAGAGATACTTAAAGGGCTTTACTTGTTTAGGGAAATGAAAGATCAATTCAAGGTGTATCTGTCTAGGGATGACTTTCTAAAAGAAGTACATTTGTTCTGTCTTAGGTAGTTTCCTGTTTGGTAAAGATGAAAATGAAAGCATATTCTAGGAAGAACAATGTGAGAAGCTGGTGTGCAAGTAGAAAATGCCAACATTTTATTGTTTTAATTATGTTAGTTTTTTAAAAGAGCTTTTAAAAAGATTGCTATGCAGTGGAGTGTTAGGTGTATTACATGCATTATTTAGTTTAATTCTCATGACACAAGGCCGGAACTATTGTTAACTTCACTTTACCAGCATTATTGTTAACCTCATAAACCAAGGTTTGGAGTATGGAAATAGCTTCCTCAGGCTTGCACAGCCAGGATTCAAATTTAGGGCTCACTGACTCCAAAGCTATATTGCCACAATGCCATACTGTGACCATTAGGATTGGAATGAAGGTGTTGTGTTTATAAGAATAAAGGGAGACAAAACTTTATGGGATAGTTGGAGGATGTTTAATGCAGAATCTTAAGATAATGGGGAGATAAAACCTGACACAAATGGGGGAGATAAAACTTGACACAAATTTTTAAGGGAAGTTGCCATGTGTATTCTCTGAACTGGGTGAAGAACATTTATGTTGTGAGGCAGGGGTTCAATCCTATTAGGAGGTTTCTTCCAACTCAGAGATTCTGTGATGTTGCTTGAATCCTTTGGCAGAAACACGTGTTAAGGCCGAGTAACTATCTCCATCCTTATTGCTGATGTATCACAGCAAGTGATACCAGGAGCCTCTCCTTTTAACAAACTCTTGGCATGTTTCTACAGGTTTAGTGCAGGAGACCATGTGTTCACAGCGGATGACCGTCTGTGAGCCTATCTTTATCTAGCTTTAGAGGCTGATGCAAATGAGGCAGCATGCTGTAGTAGAAAGTGCCTGTGATTTGGAACTGGCTGAACATGGAATGGAATATCAGTTTCACCTTTCATCAGCCGTGCATCTCGAGGCAAAATAGCTAATTATCCCAAGCCCCAGTTTTCTCATCTGTAAATGGGGACATGTTTTCATTTTCTGAAAATCGAATATGTCAAGTACTTAGTCCATCAGACAAGTCTAGCACCTAATCCTGACAACATCATCATCCATGATCATCACCGTCATGGTTTCACACTTGTTAGAACCTCTCCATAGACTTGTATTGTGAGGCTCAAATATCTCTTTCCTAGGAGAAACAATAAGGAAAAAAATTCAGTCAATTTGACATGAGTACCCTAGCTCAAGGTCGCTCAGTAGGGGACAGAGATCTTGGACAGTGGACTAAAAGCCAATTTACAGGATTGTCATGAGTATTGAGTGAGGAAAAGGTTATGAAATTACTTTGTAAACTCATAAAGTTTGATTCAAATATTAGAATGGTAAAATGTTATTATGCCATTGCCTTCGAAGGAATTAAACTAAAATCCCATAACCCTTGGGTTCACATGAGTAGTACTTTGCTAAAGCGTTTGCAGGATCCAGAAAGGCTTCCTCCTTGAGGCTCACTTTGCTCCTTTCTCTAGTTTTTGGCCTTCAGGACCACAAGGCCCCTCTCCAACTGGCTGGCATTAAAGATGGGCCCACTCTGGCCCGATCCTGGCACCAGCAATGGGATGTTGACCTGTCTGCTGAGTCTTGGAGCCCACCACTGCCAAGGAGACCCAGCTGGAGCTAATTTGCTCGGCTGAGTCATAGCATCTGGTTGGAACTGGTTTCTTTTCCATCACAAGGATCTCCCTGAACCTACTGAGAGCTCACCACTTTGCTAGATTCCTGGGTGTGGGTGGGTGTTTAGACACAGTTAGACTTCTGAGGAGGATCCTTTTCCAGAGGGGAGGTTATGATAATACACTTGATAACAACTGTGAATGCTTCAAAACTGTCTACCATTAGTGCTAAATGGTTTGTAACATGAGAATTACTGCACAGTCCAAAGTAGGGGGAGTTCAGGGAAAGTTAGCAGAGTTAGAGAACGTTTATTATTGGTTATCCAGGGGATGTTCATGAAAACATTCATTAGTGCTGCTCAGAAGAAAGAAAACAGAGTGTCAGCAGAGCGCGCCAACCTGGGCAACTTCCATGGGAAAGCCTGGCCAATCAAAGAGAGCGTTGCCTCAGGATAGAATGGGATTCCAGAGCTTTAGTGGCCAGCACAGCAGATCGGGACTTGACCTTGTAGTTCAGGGAACAAAACTGTGGCTTGGAAATGCAGGGACTGTGGGTTTACCTCTTGCATTTGCGTGTTACATTCTGTTATTTATTTCTCTTTTTGTTAACTTAGTTTTGTCTTGAAAGGTTCTCTGTCAAACAGTTGCAGAATAGTCACCATCAGGCAACCAGGAAATTTGTCCTTGGGGAGCTACTTAGGCAATCAGATGCTGACTTAGATTGTTGTATAATCAGGAAGTCTGGTTCTAATCTTAGCCTTGCCACTGTTCTGCTCTTTGCTGCCCAGAGTGTGGTCTGTGGAGTCACAGCATTACCTGGGAGCTGATGAAAAATGCAGAATCTCGGGCCTGCTTAGACCTGTGAGTCAGAAGCGATGGCTTAGGAGCACCAGGTAATTTATCTGCACATAAAACTTTGAGCACTGACCTAAGTGGTAAACTCTGGTAGGGCATGGGCATTTTCTAGTTTCTTATTTATTATTTTGTATCCCCAGTGTCTATCTGAAGTTTAACACACAGTAGCTGCAAAATCCTTGAATCTTCCTCTTACCTTGGGCATATTTGAACTTCTAGGAACTTCGTAAGCTTCTAGGGACTAACTGTAAAGTGGCATAGGGAGAGGACTGTTGAGTGGAAATGGAGCCAGTGATTGAGAAACTGAGGTGAGCATAGAAGGACTAGTGGTGTGAGCTTTTGTTGTTGTTGTTGTTGTTTATTTTTTGTAGAGATGGGGTCTTGCCATGTTGCCCAGGCTGGCCTTGAACTCCTAGGCTCAAGCCATTTGCCTACCTCTGCCTCCCGAAGTGTGGGGATCACAGGTGTGAGCCACTGCGCCTGGCCTAGGTGGTAGTTTTAATATAGATATCTTTAACCTCCTAAGTCAAAGTCTCTGAGGGTGGATCATCAAATTTGTATGTTTTTATTTATTTATGCCTTTAAACCACATTCCAGAAACAAAACTTTTGTGTTTTTTAAAGTTCCCTTCATGTTAAGGAATATTTTTTACAATATTACATACAATAAAAACGTAAGAGTTCCTCAAGAGGAAATGGATAAATACAATGGAATAGAATTCAGATGTTTAAATCAATGAAATAGGGCTACACGTATAAACATGAATACATCTAAAAAAATTTTTTTGATAAAAGAAAATTGCAGAGGATATGTGAGATATGGTACCATTTACTTAACATTTTAAAGAATCCTATGTGTAATGGATACATGCATATGTAGTAAAAGGATAAAGACCTGGATGGGAAAGGTAAACACTAAGTCTGGCTAATGGTTAACTTTGAGAGGGATGAAGGGAATGGATGGGAGCTTTCACAGTCCTTCATGTTTTATTTCTTGAGAAAAAGAAAGAAAAAGCAAAAAAAGAAAGACTACAGCAGCAACCATGTAAAAATAAGATTTTTAAATTTCGTATTTAAATTTTTTAAAATTGTATTTATTTATTTTTAAGACAGAGTCTCTCTCTGTTACCCAGGCTGGAGTGCAGTAGCGTGATCTTGGCTCACTGCAACCTCTGCCTTCTAGGTTCAAGTGATTCTCCTGCCTCAGCCTCCTGAGTAGCTCGGACTATAGGTGTGCACCACCACCCCCAGCTAAGTTTTGTAATTTTAGTAGAGATGGAGTTTCACCATGTTGGCCAGGCCAGCCTCGAACTCTTGACCTCAAGTGATCCACCTTCCTCGGCCTCCCAAAGTTCTGGGATTACAGACATGAGCCACCAAGCAAGCCTGGCCAATTTTTTTTTTTTTTTTTGAGATGGAGTCTCACTCTGTCACTCAGGCTGGAGTGTAGTGTCGTGATCCTGACTCACTGCAAGCTCTGCCTCCCAGGTTCACCCCATTCTGCTGCCTCAGCCTCCTGAGTAGCTGGGACTACAGGTGCCCGCCACCATGCCTGGCTAATTTTTTGTATTTTTAGCAGAGATAGGGTTTCACCATGTTAGCCAGGATGGTCTCGATCTCCTGACCTCATGATCCGCCCGTCTCAGCTTCCCAAAGTGCTGGGATTGCAGGCGTGAGCCACCATGCTTGGCCTTTTCTTTAAAGACAGGTTCTCCCTCCATCGCCTGGGCTGGAGTGCAGTGGTACAATCATGGTTCACTATAGTCTTGACTACTGGGCTCAAGGAATCCTCCTTCCTCACCCTCCTGAGTAGCTAGGACTACAGGCGTGCACCACCATGCCTGGCTAATTTTTGTATTTCTTGTAGAGACTGCGTCTCACTATGTTGCCCAGGCTGGTTTAGAATTCCTGGGCTCAACTGATCTTCTTGCCTCAGCCTCCCAAAGTACTGAGATTACAGGCGTGAGCCACCTTGCCCAGCCCAGTTTTTTGTTTTTTTTTTTTTTTTTAAAGGAATGACTACATAATTGTTCATGATATGTATAATCTTTCTGAATGCTTACAATATTTCATTACGAAATGACTAACCCAAACTTCCCTGGTAATTGTGATGCAGGCAGTTGGCATGTGGCCTTAAATACTCCTAAGGACCTTCCAGTTTGAAATGTATTTGTACTCAGAGAGCTTTCTCCCTGACCCTCTCTCTTGTTCTCATAGACAATCATGCCTATTAGGACATGCCCAAGTCCTGTAGCTTCCCTGCATTCTGTCCTGATGAAATGCCATGTCCCGTGTTTGTGATGTCAGTGAATTTCACCGTTCTAACTCTTTAGGGACCGAGCCTGCGGAGGCTTCCTCTGCTGTTCGCTTTTCTTCTTTATTAAAGGAAGCATCCTGTTCTACAGCTACCCTGATCTTAGAGCTCCAGCTCTAGGGACATCTCCCACCTTCCCTTCTGGTGTTCATTTTCATAACGCCTTGATTGACACTTCAGTTTGGTGGTGGGACTTAGGTGTCCATGTGAATCCCAAGAATTGTATTGCCTACCCCAAGCCTCATTATTTGTAATCATTCTCTTATTGCTGTGTCTGCTTTCTTAACTTCCTTTCTATACTAGAAGTGTCCCTAAAGTTTAATCAGTAAGGATGACACCCATTTGTCTGTGATTCAGAGAATGTTAAGAAGGCAGAAATCTCTAATAGCTGGTGCCAAAGTGGGCTTTAAAATTTCATTTTATTGGCCGGGTACGGTGGCTCACGCCTGTAATCCCAGCACTTTGGGAGGCCAAGACAGGCGGATCACGAGGTCAGGAGACTGAGACCATCCTGGCTAAGATGGTGAAACCCTGTCTCTACTAAAAATACAAAAAAAATTAGCCAGATGTGGTAGCGGGTGCCTGTAGTCCCGGCTACTCAGGAGGCTGAGACAGGAGAATGGCGCGAACCTGGGAGGCGGAGCTTGCAGTGGAGATCGCGCCATTGCACTCCAGCCTGGGCGACAGAGCAAAACTCTGTCTCAAAAAAAAAATATTTTATTTTAATTAATTAATTAATTAATTAATTTTGAGATGGAGTCTCGCACTGTTGCCCGGGCTGGAGTGCAATGGCTTGATCTTGGCTCACTGCACGCTCCACCTCCCGGGTTCAAGCGATTCTCCTGCCTCAGCCTCCCGAGTAGCTGGGATTACAGGTGCCTGCCACCACACCTAGCTAATTTTTTTTTTTGTATATTTAGTAAAGACGGGGTTTCACTATGTTGGCCAGGCTGGTCTCAAACTCCTGACCTTGTGATCCACCCACCTTGGCCTCCCAAAGTGCTGGGATTACAGGCATGAGCCACCGTGCCTGGCCCTATTTTATATTATTATTATTATTTCTAATATAATCAATAGCAGTGATTCTAAACCAGGGGTGACTTTTTCACCTACAGACATTTGGGCAGTGTCTGGAGATATTTTTGGTTTCACAACTGGGGGAGTGCTACCAGCATGTAGTGGGTGGAGGCCGGGAATGCTGGTAAATATCCTACAGTGCACAAAACAATGCCCCACCCCTGCCCTTCACAACGAATTATCCAGTCCAAAATGTTATTAGTGCCAGGTTGAGAAACCCTGCTCCGAAGATCCTCATACCATGAATATAGACCTATCAAGGAGGGAGAGTGGACGGGGCTGCAGCTCCTTTAGAGTGGGACAGTGTCACAGGGGATATGGGAATCCCAGGGAATTTACATGGGCTAGTCCTACATGATGTCCAAAGCATGGTGGGGGCTGGAAAGTTCATGGTATTAGAGATGAAGGATGGGAGCATATTAAGGAAAAACCAGAGAGAACAAAGTCCAGCCCATGTGGAGACTAGAGAGAAGCCACCTGTAATGTTTTTGAGCATGGCACCTTAGTGTAAACTGCACCTTCATGCTATAGAAACAGAGGATCGCTTATTTAAACATATTGATATTATCAATGCAAAATGTGGTAGGTCATGACAGCAAGGACCCCCAGTGAATCATGCCCCCTGCACCGTCCACACTCGTCTGCATTGTGACTCTGCCATTCCTCTCATCAAGCAGTGGAGTCTGTTTTCCTGCCCCATGGGTATGAGCTGGCCTTGTCCCTTACCTTGACCAAAAGAATGTGGAGGGTGTAATGGTACGTGATGTCTGGGGCCACTCAGCTTTGGTTTTTCTCCCTCATGGAAGATTTCTGCCATCATGGGAGGAAGCCCGGCCTGATCTTTCCTTTTGAGAAAGAGGCCCAAGTGTCCAGGGGTCCTAGCCCAGCACACTCCCAGCCAGCCTTCCCACTAATGTGCTGTGTCAGGGAACCCAGATGAAATCAGCTCACCTACCCAGCCCAACCCACTGAGGAGTGAGAAGTAATATATTAATATTATGGTTACCTTCAGCCACTAAACATTGAGGTGGTTTGCTACACAGCACGAGCTAACTGGACATTGTGTGTATAGAAGGGACTTCATATCGAGCAGTGGATGAGGTATTTGGTATGTGCGTAGGGTATCTATCACATCATGGTTAAGAGAAACTGAGTTCTTCCTCCTTTGTTTCTTGTAGCACTTCTCAGAACTTCTGGATGAGTTTTCCCAGAACGTCTTGGGTCAGCTCCTGAATGACCCTTTCCTCTCAGAGAAGAGTGTGTCAATGGAGGTGGAACCTTCCCCGACGTCCCCAGCGCCTCTCATCCAGGCTGAGCACAGCTACTCCCTGTGCGAGGAGCCTCGGGCCCAGTCGCCCTTCACGCACATTACCACCAGTGACAGCTTCAATGACGGTAAAATCAGAGGAGGAAGAAGACCTAGACCTTAGCGCCTTTGGTTCTGAGCTCTTGAGGGTGTGGAGTGTGTATTATATTAAAGAGGGTGTCAGCACCCTCGTTAGTGAGATACCTACAGTGTGTACGGCCTTGTGCTTGGGCTGTGGGGAAAAGCAGAGGCACAGGACCCATTTCTCTACACTGCCTAGGTTCCCTGGGAACTTGCTGTAACTGAAGGATGCTCATTACTCTCTTTCGCCCTGTGGCTTCAGCAGCAGAGCAGCCTTTTGCAAATCAGGCCGGCCTATCTGGCTGGTCATTCCTACCAGTACAGTAAGTCCATTGTATCAAGGGGTCATGCCATTTTTTTTTTTTTTTCTGAGAAAGAACTGTTCCTCTACAGAAGCTTCTTGGGCATCCTCTTAACCCAATTCCATCATGTTCTATTGACCCCATGTCCCCCACCCCAGATCTTAGTGGACATTCCTAGACTTTCTTGTTGATTACCCTTTCATGCCCATCATCAATGCCATGAGTGTGGTATTTGTTGAAGGTCTAGTTTTTCTGGCCTTAGAGATGTTAAGATGTTTTGCCCATTACTCTACAGCCCTTAATTGGTAAAAGCTGTATCTTGTTCCAAACTCTCCAAGGCATATATATCTTCTAAGTGTAATTTTCTTTTCTTTCTTCTTTATCTCTCTCCCTTCCTCCTTCCTTTCCCCTCCCTCCTTTCCTTCCCTTCCCTTCCCTCCCTCCCTCCCTTCCTTCTCTCTTTCTTTTTCTTTTTCTCTCTCCCTTCCTCCTTCCCTCCCTCTCGCTCCCTCCCTGCCTCCCTTCCCCTCCCGTCCTTCCTTCCTTCCTTCCTCCTTTCCTTTCCTTTCCTTTCCTTTCCTTTCCTTTCCTTTCCTTTCCGTTCCCTCCCTTCCTTCCTTCTTTCTTTATTTTCTCTCCTTCCTCCGTTTCCTTCCTTCCTCACTTCCTTCTTTCCTTCTTTCTTTTTTAGACAGAGTCTTGCTTTGTCATCCAGGCTAGAGTTCAGTGGTATGATCTCAGCTCACTGTAGCCTTGACCTCCTGGGCTCTCATGTAGTCATTCAGCCTCAGCCTCCCAAGTAGTTGGGACTACAGGCATGTGCCGCCACACCTGGCTAATTTTTTTATTTTTATTTTTTTGTAGAAATGGGGGTCTCACTATGTTGTCCAGGCTGGTTTCGAACTCCTGGGCTGAAGTGGTCTTTCCTCCACAGCCTCCCCAAGTGCTAGGTTTATAGGCATGAGCCACCATGCCCAGCTTTAAATTTAATTTTCTATGTTTTGTTTTCCTAGAGGGATAGCCAGCTATTTTAGTACTTTAAATTTTAAAAACTCTATTTCCTATTCCCAGTCCAGCGTATGCCTTCTTCTTTACAGGAGGATGACATGGTGAGGAATACTCACTAACTTGACCTTCTTGGTGTTAGTGTTCACCTCTTGTTCTTATACCACTGTACATATGGCAGCATCTTTTGAAGGTGGCTGCACCTATCAACCCATCATTTAGGGATTTGTCCTAATGCTGTCCCTCCCCTTGCCCCCCACCCCCCCAACAGGCCCTGGTGTGTGATGTTCCCCTCCCTGTGTCCATGTGTTCTCACTGTTCAACTCCCACTTATGAGTGGGAACATGTGGGTCCTGTTCTGTTCCTGTGTTAGTTTGCTGAGGATGATGGTTTCCAGCGTCATCCATGTCCCTGCAAAGGACATGAACTCATTCCTTTTTATGGCTGTATAGTATTCCATGGTGTATATGTGTTATATTTTCTTTATCCAGTCTATCACTGGTGGGCATTTGGTTTGGTTCCAAGTCTTTGCTATTGTAAATAGTGCTGCAATAAACATACGTGTGCACGTGTCTTTATAGCAGCATAATTTATAATCCTTTGGGTATATACCCAGTAATGGGATTGCTGGGTCAAATGGTATTTCTGGTTCTAGATCCTTAAGGAATCGCCACACTGTCTTCCACAATGGTTGAACTAATTTACACTCCCACCAACAGTGTAAAAGTGTTCCTCTTTCTCCACATCCTCGCCAGCATCTGTTGTTTCCAGACTTTTTAATGATTGACGTTCTAAATGGCATGAGATGCCCTTTAATTGTGAGGCCAAAGCATTCACCATTCAGTTCCCCCAGCTGGGGCTTTGTTCTATTTATAGCTCTTAGGCTGTGACAGGCCGTGCTGGTAATTTGCTGAGAACAGGTACAGTAGGTCAGATATATTTTACAAAGGGTTTCTGATCCACAGTTCAGCTTTTTTGAAGTACCAGTGTCTTATCTGAGTAAAAGTCACTTTCCTAGGCCAGCAAAAGCAAGACAACAAACACGGGATACGAGTCATTTAAGATGTGTGAAATCAGAGTGAGGCAGTGTGGATGAGAGGATGGGGAACTTGTTCAGCAAAGCTTTGTCTGGATCTATTTTTCTGAGTTGTGTGGATGGGCAGATGTTTGGGAACAGAATTATTTTATTCATGTGAACCCCAGTTTGCATCCCCCTTAAGGTGGTGATCTGTAGGGTGGGGGAATCAATCCACAAGTATTCCTTCCAAATCCAAGTGCTCTGTTAGAGCAGATAACCACCCTGATGGAGAAGGATGGTTATTTTTAGGCAACACGTAAATATGTAGCATGTATAGACAGCTATATACATTACATTTTATATTCTTTATCTGCTGCATGGTGATAATAGCTTAAAGAAAACTAGGAGTCCTCGTGTTCAGTGATAGATGGGGAATTAATATTTCGTTATACCTGGGAAAGCCAGTGATTCAGCTCTCCCTGTCCAATTGTACTTAGATTAAATACAGTTCTTCTGCAGTTGCTTCTAAGCCTGGAAAAAGAGTGATGACACACAGTTAAGTGGAAATTCCCTCCTAATTTATTGGAGCTTTTCTCCTTTTTTCTTCCTCTGCCTCCTGCTTCCCCTCTCTCCTCCTTCCCACTAGAACTCTTCTCTTTCCCTCTTCTTCCTTTGCCCTTTTCCTCCTAACTTTCCCTTCCTCCCTCCATTCTCCACCTGAACCCCAGGGCAACTAAAGAGGGCACATGCAGATGTTCTTATCCTATCATTCTATCACGGACTTCAGACAGACTGTGGACCCCTAAAACTGTATACAAAAATGTGGGCTATCTACATTTGTTAATTTTTTGAGAGTTATTATATCATTTCTTAGATTCTCAAAAGAGTTTGTGACCAAAAAAAATTAAAAATAACTGTTCTAAGATTCCACAGGAATCATCTATCTCAGGGGGACTTTGTAGACTTCTGAAACACTAGAGCTAAGGAACTTCACATGGCCCAGCAACCACAGGAGCCAACCCTAGAAATGTAGGTGCAGCCTTCAAAACCATCAGAAAGACATCCTACATCCAGCTCAGCCATTTCTCCCTGTGATTAAGGCTGTGAACCAGATGCTAAGCAGGGTTTTCCGTTCTACAAAACAGGCAACAACAAGAAGAAAACACCAAAAAAAAAAAAAAAAAAAAAAGGAAGAAGGAAAAAGAAAAAAAAAATGTAATGAGGTTAAGAGAGAAAAGCAGAAGCATCCCAGCAAAATATTTGTGATACTTTTATGCTTTGAGAAACAAAAGCTTGTATTTGAATGACCAAGTCTTGTACCTCACCACATGGAGGTTGTCTTTATGAGTTACTATATTTCAGTCATGTTCCTTTGTGTAATTCAGTTGGGATGCTAGGTATGCATTTGCATTGTCCTTTAATTTTGGTGTGCTTCCTAAAGAAGAAACTGTGTAGTGCTGGGTGAAGGCTGTTCAGAGAGAACCAGACATGGCCCCTATCTTCTAAGATGATACAAGAACAGAGCTAAAGATTATGTAGACTATCAACAGACCTTAGCATAAAATAGGCTAATACAGAAGTGGTCTAATACTACCTTTGCATCACAAATGTAGTCAAGGGTGGAACAAAGGACTGTAACTATGGCTGTCCCAGGTCTACAGAGGGTGGTCCAGGAACATGGATAAGAATCATCTTCCTCCTGATGAATTTAGTAGGGCTGTCAGTGGCAAGGGATGGCTGGGTAGGCTGGTTCGCTACGGATACCTTAAATTTATGGAGCTGTGTTCTCAGGTGGGAATGAACACAGCAGTCTGTGAGGTAAAGGTGAGCAGATATTGCTGGAGCAAAGTCACATGGGGTAAGTGGGACAGCCTGGAGGAGGGCAAGGACTTGGGTTTTATCTCTGCCTGATGGGAAGCAGGGACTGAGAAACATAGGATCATGTTTTTTGGAGCTTAGACGAAACACAGACGATCTTATGGCTGCCATGCGAGAACAGGGAAGGTGTGCACAGATATAGTTATCCAGGGAGAAGTGGAAAGGTATATAACATGATGGCAAAGAAAAAATGGGTTTTGAAATGATTTGATGAAACCTGCAGCAGGAAAAGCACAGGATCGAATATGCTGAGGAAGGGGCAGAGGTGAGTCAGAGATGACTTAGGTTTTTGCTTTGCAGTGTTGAAGAGATCTTGATGTTGACATGGTCCGTAGAAGTGAGACTTGAAAATCACAGAAATGAGGTGCATAGCGGTGTCTTCATCACATGGAGTGTGAGCTGATGACAAGAACATCAATCTGAATCATCGTAGAGTAGCCAGACTCAGGGGTAGAAGAGGAAGGTGTGTGTATCTACCGAGAGAGTCACTGGGTCCTCCGTCATGCACGGCCAAAGAGAGAACCTGACAGTGATTGGGGAGGACAGGCAGAGGAACAGTTGACCTCTTCCATCTGAAGCTTGGGTTTGTAATACGCGCTATTTTGCTATTCCTCCACTTTTTTGATGTTACCTTTTACTTTTTTTCTAAAGAGATAAAAACAATAATGATGTTTCCCATTTTTATTTTTTGAAAAAAGTAAAATAATGACTTCTCTGCCTAGCCATTGCAGTGCTAGATTAGCGTAAGAAAGCAATGTTCACATTAATCCAGCGATTACAGTTACTTTTTATATTCATACATGAGAGTCATAACTTCTTCATTGAAGAAAAAAGGATGTAGTAAATATTTTCTGTTTCTACTACTATCACCACCTCTTCATGCCGTTCAATACCGAAAGTTATTTCGGGGTTAAGATACTCAGGAATGGGGCCAGGGGGAGATAGGCCTCTAACTTCCATTGGAGCATGTAGTGGGCTGTAGTTTAATATGATTCTGACACATTTAACTGAATTCTTGCCCCTTTCCCCAGCTTCCAGAGCCCAGCCATTATATTTTTCCTTTAAGAGATTTTTACATAAAAAAATTATTCAAGATTTGCCAACTCCTTTGAAAATTCTCAAAGGGCAAACAAATGAAATGCTAAAGGATTTAGATGAGGCATCTTTATTTAATTTATAAAATTTTCTTTTCACTTTAGATATGTTACATAAATAGTAAATGGATGTACGGTCAGCCCTCCCTGTGCTTGGGTTTTGCATCCTATGAATACTGTATTTTCAATCCATGTTTATTTGAAAAAAATCTGCTTGTGAGTGGACCCGCATGGTTCAAACCTGTGTTGTTCAAGGACCAACTGCGTATGTGTTTTTCTCACGTAAGTGGTAGTACATCATCTGATTTCTCTTTTTAAGAATAAATGCCCATTCTCTCTATGTTCACATGTATATATATATTGTGTGTGTGTGTGTGCGTGTATGTATATATATATATATATATAACCAAAAAGTATCTGATACAGGTCTCAATCAATTTAGGAGTTTATTTTGCCAAGGTTAAAGACATACCCAGAATGACTCTCGGCTTTCGGCTCGGAGGAGGCCAAGGTGCAACTTTCTTCGGTAGTCCCGAATCCGGGTTCATCCGACACCAGCCGCCTCCACCATGCCGCCGAAGTTCGACCCCAACGAGATCAAAGTCGTATACCTGAGGTGCACCGGAGGTGGAGTCGGTGCCACTTCTGCCCTGGCCCCCAAGATCGGCCCCCTGGGTCTGTCTCCAAAAAAGGTTGGTGATGACATTGCCAAGGCAACGGGTGACTGGAAGGGCCTGAGGATTACAGTGAAACCGACCATTCAGAACAGACAGGCCCAGATTGAGGTGGTGCCTTCTGTCTCTGCCCTGATCATCAAAGCCCTCAAGGAACCACCAAGAGACAGAAAGAAACAGAAAAACATTAAACACAGTGGGAATATCACTTTTGATGAGATCGTCAACATTGCTCGACAGATGCGGCACCGATCCTTAGCCAGAGAACTCTCTGGAACCATTAAAGAGATCCTGGGGACTGCCCAGTCTGTGGGCTGTAATGTTGATGGCCGCCACCCAGATGACATCAGTAGTGGTGCTGTGGAATGCCCAGCCAGTTAAGCACAAAGGAAAATATTTCAATAAAGGATCATTTGACAACTGGTTAAAAAAAAAAAAAAAAAAAAGACATACCCAGAACAAATAAACACAGAATCACAGAAAAAATCTGTGGTCTGTGCCTTTCTCCAAAGATGACTTTGAGGACTTCAGTATTTAAAGGAAAAGTGGCTGAATGGGAAAGAGGGAGGGTATGGTCATCCGTATGTTGCGGAGGGTGTGGTCATCCGTATGTTGCAAGAGAGAAAAGGAGCAGGTAGGGGAATAGTCCATTATGCATTCCTCTCGTGCTCAGTAAATCAACACTTTTCGTAAGATAAGATGAATGTTGAGCTGGGTGCTCATGACTGTGATCCCAGCACTTTGGGTGGCTGAGGCAGGAGGATTACTGGAGCCCAGGAGTTTGAGACCAGCCTGGGCAGCAACACAGTGAGACCTCATCTCTACCAAAAAAAAAATACCACATTAGCTCTAGGGTGAGGTGACGCATGCCTGTAGTCCCAACTTCTTGGGAGGCTGAGGCGGCAGGATCGCTTGGGCCTGGGAGGTCAAGGCCGCAGTGACAGAGCAAGAAAAGAAAAGAAAAGAAAAAGGTGAACATAGAGTGTCTACCTGTGGAGATCTTTAACCTTTCATATATAACTGTGCTTAGGAATAAAAGGAAAGGCAGTTTCTTGGATGACTCAGCTTTCAGCTTGATTTTTCCCTTTGGCATAGTGGATTGGAGTCGTGAATTTTTATTTTCCTTTCATTATATATCAAGAGAATGCCAACTCCCAATTTAGGTGTTTTTTTTTTCTTTTTTTTTTTTCTTTCCTAGGAATCAGTATCCATTCAATGCGCTTATCTACGTGGCACCTATGGAAATGATGGAAGATCTGCATTTTGATGTTGCTATTACCTTGGCTTTAAGTTCATATTGTTTTCAGTCTCTTTGATGATTTGCCTATCTTGATGATTTGATAACTTGGCATCTAGCCCCATTGCTCATGGCTGCTCCATTTTGTCTTTGGATGTAAAGGACTTGCTTCTCACCACGATCAGTGGCTTGTTTTTATTTTCTTGCTGACAGCTAAGTAGTGAAGCTGAGGAAATGTGCCAGTCGAGTTTGACCTTTGACAGGAAGCTCTTTAAATCAGCTGATATGGGGGTTGTTCTTCTTACTCTCCACACTGTGGACTGCTAAACTTTACTAGGGATGTTTTTTGTCTGAAATGACACTTAAAAGACGTATAAACACAATGCAGAAGAACATTTTTATTTTTTCCACTCAGTATCTCAGCTTCAAGTTTTAGAAATTAGAGGGTGTAGAGTGTCTACTGACTCTTATGTTTGTAGTTTAGCCAATAACTAAGACATCCAAGGATAATTCCAGTTTTAAGCCAGGGTGGCCCTACTGATCTTTTTGCCAGTAAAGTAAAACTACAAAAATAAGGACATGGAGAAACATTATGATACGTATTCTGCTCCTTCTCCTCTACTCTGTCCTTCCTTAACTCTCACTTCATAGATTACATTTGTCATTTTGTTTTCTGTGATTTGATATTTATTTCCATTGAGTAAGAGAGTATGAGCCAACCTCCAGTAGTTCAGAATGAA
The DNA here is from genome assembly GCF_028885655.2 of Pongo abelii. Lineage (NCBI taxonomy): Eukaryota > Metazoa > Chordata > Mammalia > Primates > Hominidae > Pongo > Pongo abelii. The sequence continues at coordinate 135,305,637 of NC_071991.2, read as the reverse complement.
AGCTGTTTTCTTTCATTTCAGCTGCCACTGCAATGCTGTTCTCACCAAACTACTTACTGGCTGACTTTCTTCATATGAAGTCATTTCATATTTTATGATGTAACTAGTAGGTCTGATCAGCCAATCTACAAACATTTATTGATATGATCCGTAGTTGATGGTTTAGAGGAATTATTTTGGAAATGAATGTAGTAATTTCATTGTAATAGATTCTAATGTAATGGGTTTAATTTATTTTTCATACATTTGGCTATATTGTATCAGCTAGCTCTGTTGCGGCATAACAAACCACCCCAAACTCAGTCACTCAGTCATTTATTATGGTAATCCACCTGTCTGTTTCTGTGTGGGGGTCAGCAGAGTGGTTCTGCTAGTTTCAGCTGGATTCACTGGCGTCTCTAAGGTCAGCTGATAGTTGGCTGGTCTTGACTAAGCTCCTCTGGGGGTGGCTGTTCTATGTGGCTGTCATCCTTCTCCTGAGATCACTAGATTATCCTAGCTCATTCTTCTCATGCTGATGGCAAAACTACAGCAACATTAGTTCCATCCTGCAAGCACATTCCAAAACTCTGCTTGTATTAAAAAGCTCACATACCAATGGTACGTCAAGCCACAGGACCAAGCTGTGGGTGGGGATCAGCCCACGGTGGGAGGTCACTGCAAAAGTCTAAGGCAAAAGACATGGATGGAGGGAGGAGGAAGACCTGGAGCCAGGAATGCAACTTATTTACATAATAAGGGACTCATTGACTCTTACTGAGTCAAGGGCTTCTAAATGGCCCCTTGGGCAATTAGAGCCTCTACCCAATAATTACCATCCTAAGCCATGAAGTGGAGCAGGCCATGTCCCTGTGTGTTCATCCAAAGACAATAGTGTCCCAAGATTGGAAATCTAGAAGTACTATGAAATTTAAAGAAAAAGTCGTGCATGTTCTGAACAATTATCCGGAGGTGCTTACTATTTGGCATATTTCTTTTGATACTTTTCTATCACTTTCTTCTTTAATACTATATAAATGTATATATAGAGTTTTTGTCTTAATATTTCATTATAAGTCTTTTCTTTGTAATTAAAAAGGCTGTATACATGTAATATTAATGTCTGCATAAATATTCCATTGTATAGATGCACCATAATTGACTTAACCTTTCTCTTGCTTTTTAATGTTTTGGTGATTTTCAGTGTTTTGTCATCATAAACAATGCCCTGGTGAGCATTATTTATGCATAAGCTTTATCCACACAGAAAGTTTTCTTGTTAATGGGAAGATTACTGGCCAGAGTGCAGAGATCTGAGTTCTGCCACTAATTTGCCATGTGACCTAGGCCCAGGTGTCATTTTCCTCATCTAGAAATGATAGGCTGGGCATGGTGGCTCACACCTGTAATCCCAGCACTTTGGGAGGCTGAGGCGGGTGGGTCACTTGAGGTCAGGAGTTCGAGACCAGCCTAGCCAATATGGTGAAACCCCATCTCTACTAAAAATACAAAACTTAGCCAGGTTTGGTGGCACACGCCTGTAATCTCAGCTACTTGGGAGGCTGAGGCAGGAGAATCGCTTGAACCCAGGAGGTGGAGGTTGCAGTGAGCCGAGATTGTGCCACTGCACTCCAGCCTGGGTGATGGAACAAGACTCCATCTCAAAAAAAAAAAAAAAGATATCTTTGAGCTTGATGGCCTTAAATCTCTTTATAACTCTAAAGCATCTTTCAGGATCAAGGACTAAATTGCTGTATTGGAGTGGAAGCATGAAAGCAACGCCAGTTGTTTGTCCTCAAAAAAGCTCAGGGGAGGAGAGGCTCCTTCCTTGGCTTTCTCTTTTGGAAATGTACAGTTGTCCTTGAGAGAGAAGGTTTCCTTTTATAGTTCAAGTACCATCGCTTGCCCCGTGGTTTCCATTCCCTGAGGCAGCACTGATGATATCTGTACGTTTGTAAAGTGGGCTATAGGACACTGGGCATTAAGAATATAAATGGTCTTGACTTGTTTTACGAATGTGCACACTTTGAGAATGGCCTTGCTAGATTGGAAGAACTGATTCTATCACCCATCTTCATTTTGTCTTATAATTTTTTGTATTCACTTTTTTTTTTCTTTACTTTTGCCTCTTCTTTTGTTTGCCTTGTGAATTAAGTTTCATCACAGTTGCCTTCACTGCACAGTCAAGGGATCTGGCCTTATCTCACAATTTCCTGGTAATTGTGTGCGACCTTTTTCTCAGGGATGCTTCCTTACCGTCCATTTCAGCCTGTACTGAGGCTATATTTCATCTTACTGTCTTTCTTCCAGCCTCTGCCAGGGATAAATATTGCTCAGTGTGGGCAGGCTGTAAGTGTTGACTTCCAAAAGCAAAAGCATGGCTGTGCACAGTGGCTCACGCCTGTAATCCCAGCACTTTGGGAGGCCGATCACCTGAGGTCAGGAGTTCAAGACCAGCCTGGCCAACATGGCAAAACCCCGTCTCTACTAAAAATGCAAAAATTAGCTGGGCGTCATGGCGTGCACCTGTAATTCCAGCTACTCGGGAGGCTGAGGCAGGAGAATCGCTTGAATCCGGGAGGCGGAGTTTGCAGTGAGCCGAGATGGCGCCACTGCACTCCAGCCTTGGTGACAGAGCAAGAATGTCTCAAAACAAAACAAAACAAAAAGCAAAAGCATCACCATGTCATTGCTGAATGGAAAAAATGGGATCTATGCTGTCTCTGTCTCTCCAGCCCTTCCCTGACTGTCCTAAGTGGGTGTTCTTTGCAGCAGACAGTGTCTTCTAGCTCCTAAGCTCCTTTGGGGAGAGTCAATGGAATCTTTTGGCTCGTGGTCCAGTTGCTTCATCTCTGGGCTGAGCTGGGGCACGGTCTGAGTCCAGTACAGAGTAGTCTCCCTCCTCTGGCCGCCACCAGAGGGCCCCTTGTTCCCCTGCCTTCCCCTTCCACCAGGATGTGGCCTACACCCCATGAAGGATGGAAATCCCCGTCACACCATAGCACTCAGCAGCCCCACTCTAAAAGCAAAACATCTTCCACCACCAGAAGGCCTGCCCATCCTGTCTTTATTTCACCTTGGGAAATAAATTGAGGCTGGGATAATTCATCAATTATAAACTGGATTTAGGGGGGAAATCATTCCTCAAATATGAACCTAACTTTTTTGTGCTTTAAAGAAATTGCTTATGAAACATAATTTTAATAATCGTAGATTTTAGTTCTTAGTTTCTGTGTCTACCCTTCTCTTCTTAGCGGTTCTAAATGATTGTACCTTTTCATAAGAAAACTGGAGTCACATTCTTGAATGTAAAATAAATTTATAATGTGAACGACTTTGCTCTCCTGACAGTCATGTGTCACTAAGTATGTGAAATGTGCTGTATGTGTGTATGCATTTTGAGAAAGCAAAGGAGCATATCTTTGTTTTATTTTAGCCTCATTTTAGTAAAACTGGTATTAGCTAAGGAATGTGGCCTTTGGCTTGCTTTGGCTTGTTCTGTGGCTGTTTCCAACCCTCTGGTCGTTTCCTTTCCTTCCCTCCTCCCTGCTTTTCCAGGCAGTGCTGAGGCGCTAGCTCCAAAGTAACTTGTTAAGAAATACAAATTCTTATTCTCTTAGACTCTGAGAAGAATGTGCATTAAGTGGCAGAGGCACTCTGTCTCTTCTGTCTTGTCTCTCGGTTGTTAGCTATCTCCAGGCCTGGTGATAATCAGGAAAGACAAGACCCAGACTCATCAAGATGCAGCCGTTTTCTCAGGAAGAGTATTTAGTCCATTTCAGCAAAGGGCAGATGGTTATTACAAACCAAAGTCTCCCAAAGGGCTGAGCAGAGTCTCTGAAAGTCTAAGTTAGGTTTAAGGCCTAGGTGGGATCACAGTGAAAACAGTAGAGAACAAAACAAACAAAAAAATGGAGTGAGAAGAAAAAAATATCAAAAAACCAAATAACTTTCCTTTGGAGAGAAGGAGAGAGAGACCTACTCACCATGTTCTCTCATCTTCTCTCCTTGGTTACCAACCATTTGCTTGCTTCTCTCTCTCTCTCGCTCGCTCGCTCTCGCTCTCACTCTCACTCTTGCTCTCTCTCACTCCCCCTCCCCCTCCCTTCCCTTTCTCTTTCTTTCTTGACAGGGTCTCACTCTGTTGCCCAGGCTCTGGAGTACAATGATGTGATCACAGCTCACTGAAGCCTCGACTTCCTGGTTTAAGCAATCCTCCTGCCTCAGCCTCCCAAGTAGCTGGGACCACAGATGCTCACCACTGCACCTATCTAGTTAAAAAAATTTTTTTTGTAGAGACCGAGTCTTGCATTGTAGCCCAGGCTGGTGTTGAACTCATGGGCTCAAGCAATTCTCTTGCCTTGGCATCCCAAAGTGCTGGGATTACTTGTGTGAGCCACTGTGCCTGGCTGCTTCTTTCTTTCATGTTTTTAAATGTGCTTATTTATCTATTTTTGAATAGATAACACATTTACATGATTTGACAACCAAAAAGAGTAGCTCATTACATATTCAAAATCCTCCCTCCTATTCTATTCCCCATCAACCCAGGTTTCTTCCTGCCTTTCTCAGGAAGCTAAGTTTCTTTCTTTTCTATGGATTCCTTCCAGAGTTTCTTTAGGCGTGCTCACATGCAAGCGAATACAAGTATAGATTCTTTCTTTGCTGTTCGTATCTATCAATCTTTTCTCTCACATATTTCATTTTCTTTTATTCCACTTTCAATCATCCTTCACTGAGCTTTTTTGGGGAGAAAGACCAGTGGTTGCTTGTTTTGCTTATGCCTGATGCCCTGAACAAGTTCACATGTGTGCTTGTCTTTTTCCTGCAGATGAGGTGGAAAGTGAGAAATGGTACCTGTCTACAGACTTCCCTTCAACGACCATCAAGACAGAGCCAATTACAGACGAACCACCCCCAGGACTGGTTCCGTCTGTCACTCTGACCATCACAGCCATCTCCACCCCATTTGAAAAGGAGGAACCTCCTCTGGAAATGAATACTGGGGTATGCTCAATTTTCGTCTGTATAAACAGGTTGGATTAAAAGATACAGAGAGATCCTCCTTCTCCAATAAGGTGTTTAATCTTTTTGGAGTTAGTGGCTGTGTACATTTAAGGACATGCAACTTTATATGTGTGTATATCCATATGTATACATATAATAAGGGTACGTTGATTTGGTGCCAACTTCCTTTAAAGCCATTGTTCAGAAAAAATTAGTAGCTAAGCTGATTTCATTCTCTCTTTGATTACTGTTACAAAATAAAAAACACAGAAAACATCTATGGTAAAAACATATTCTCTATGGCACTGGTTTTTAAGCAGTGGAAAGGGAATGATTGAGGTGGGGATGTAATCCATGGCTTACAGTGCATGGCTACTTGGAATGTGAGCTCCTGTGTAATATTTTACTTTCCTAGTGAGATGCTGAGTTGCCCTTACTCAAGTCAGGAAAGTCTCACATATTGATTCATATAATAATATGAATAATATTAACAATATTAATAACATTATAATAATAGTAATAGTAATAATAACCCCTATTATTGTGTTACCCGTGGAAAGCATAAGAAATCAGGATTTTTTCCTTACTAGATTCCATGCCTACCGCAAGTAGAATTTAATTTTACTCTGTCTTCTTTCTGGATATTTCCAGTGTCTGGCCATGGACCAGCGTCATATTTGTACATCTTCTTGGAAGTGTTGGAAGCCTGTCTTAGCTTCCCTTAAGTTCAAAGCCTCAGGTTATAAACAACAACTTCATTAACATTCCTTAAGTCCGATTTCTTGTGAGCAAGATAGAGTGTCTATCTGCAGCCGAGCACGGTGGCTCACGCCTATAATCCCAGCACTTTGGGAGGCGGAAGCTGCAGTGAGCTGAGATCGCGCCACCGCGCTCTAGCTTGGGCGACAGAGCAAGACTCAGTCTCAAGAAATAAAAAAAAAGAAAGAAAGAAAGAAAGAAAAAAAGATGTAGTGTCTACCTGTTCAAAATAAGGTAACACAGAATCAGTAGACTCATTAAAGTGTCACTGCATACTCCCTTGTCAGTCCATCTGTGTAGATGATGAAGGGTTGTAGACAGAGGCCTCTGCAAGTGTGCTAGGATTCCTTTCTCAGTAGCTGCCTGAGTCTCTTTATTAGGCTGGGCTCTCTGGGTCTATATTAGTCTCCTTGCTCCACAGAATTTTAGTTACTTTATTTATTACTTTTTTTTTTGAGACAGAAGTCTCACTCTGTCACCCAAGCTGGAGTGCAGTGGCATGATCTCAGCCCACTGCAACCTCCGCCTCCCAGGTTCAGCGATTCTTGTGCCTCAGCCTCCTGGGTAGCTGGGATTACAGGCGCCAGCCACCATGCCTGGCTAATTTTTGTATTTTTAGTAGAGATGGGGTTTTACCATATTGGCCACGCTGGTCTTGAACTCCTGACCTCAAGTGATCCGCCCACCTCAGCCTCCCAAAGTGTTGGGATTACAGGCGTGAGCCACACGCCCAGCCTAGTTGAATTATTGTAAAGCATGTAACTAGCAAAGCTCAGAGGCATGGCCTTGCTCCTGTGTATGGGCCAGATAACTTTTCTCCTTTCCCTACCAGGCTTTTCATGATTAGATACCATCAGTCATTAGGAAGCCTTAATAATAACATCATTAATATCAATTATTAATAATTACATTAATTTTATTATAACATTATTAATTATTAATATTAATAAAGTTATATATAAGAGAAAGGATGTGGCTTGGTGCACAGTCCCTACCCCAGGGCAAGCTGGTGGAGGCCTGTGACTCTTTAAAATTTAGTTCCCATTTTCCATGGTGATCGACTCAATTTAAGTGCATTGTGGCTATATGTAATTTACAGGCTGCTTTACGTTGGAGGCAGGGAAAACTCCCAGGCTGGTGTGAGGCTGAACTGGGATAAGAGACCCCCCTGGCCCCTCCTCATTCTGCTAAGGTCACCACCTCTTAGAAGGTCTCATTTTCTTTCAGCGATCAAATGCACAGTTACACTTTACAACTAAATTCTGCAGTCTTGGGAATCCTTACCAGTATCAACTATAAGTTGCTTTTTAAAGCCCCCAAAGTGGAGTGAGGATGGGGGAGTGGAAGCAGTGTTTGGTTCTTACTTTACCCAAACTGTGTATAAAGAATAAAGTTAGCAGAATGATGCCACAAAAAAAATACCAGAATATTTTGTAATAAAATGCCTTTATAGTACTATAAAAACATAGAAAAGAATACTGATATAGTCTTGGGCTTGAGCATTTGGCTTTCAGCTTTAGAGTTCTGAGCATTCTTTTTCTTTTCTTTTTTTTTTTTTTTTTTTTTGAGATAGGGTCTCACTCTGTTACCTAGGCTGGAGTGCAATGGTATGATCACAGCTCGCTGCAGCCTCAAATTCCTGGGCTCAAGTGATTCTCCTGCCTCAGCCTCCCAAGTAGCTGGGACTACAGGTGAACGCCATCACAACTGGCTAATTTTTGTATTTTTGGGGGAGATGGTGTCTCACTATGTTACCCAGGGTGGTCTCATTAAGTTTGGAGGGTCCTGTCAGCTGTAATGCCAAGTTTGGCAATGAGAAAAAGGTTAAGAACTAAAATAACTCCCTGTCAGGGAAGCTGCCTACACTCAGCTATTCTCCAGGATAGGCAGGGCTGTCCCGAGAGGAAGACACAGGTGACAAATAGCTCTCCTGCGTGTGTCTTCAAGGCTGTGATTGGTTTTTAAAAATTATATTTGAAATTCTTCCTCCAGGTTGATTCCTCGTGCCAGACCATTATTCCTAAAATTAAGCTGGAGCCTCATGAAGTGGATCAGTTTCTAAACTTCTCTCCTAAAGAAGGTCTGTCTGCCCTCCCTGTGTCCCCTTGGGTTATGGATATGGTCTCTGAGTCTACAGAGAGGGAATATGGCGAGAGAGCTGGGATAAGTTTGTACTACAGATGTAGCTGGCTTTATGAAATAGCTCTGTTCTTAAAAAATAAAAATTTTGCTTCCAAATAAAAATTTTGCAAGCTAAATATTATTTTCCCATATATGCACGTGATTAAGTTTCAGCTAAGTGTTACCATACTTTTGCTTCTAGCCAGGGTGATATTTTTCAAAACTTTTATGGACTGCTACTACAAACACTATCGAACAAGAGAACTGCAGCCCTTATTCATCCAGGTGTGAACCCTATATAGCCCCACAAATCAACAACCATCTACAAAAGCACCTTGCTTATTTCAAACAACTCTAGTTTCAACTCTTTGTGAAGTAAATTCACAATTAATTATGTGGCCAATTCATTGTTTGTAAACATTGACTTTGGATGACAACTATTGCAAGGAGCCCCCTCTCTATTTGGTTATGTTCATGGTTCACAATTGTGCATCTTTTTGGGCTTCTTGACATCCATCCATTTAGAATTAACACATCCTTGAGATGATCATACTTTTTTTTTTTTTTGAGACAGAGTCTCACTCTGTTTCCAGGCTGGAGTGCAGTGGCACCATCTTGGCTCACTACAACCTCTGCCCCCCAGGTTCAAGCCATTCTTGTGCCTCAGCCTCCTGAGAAGCTGGGATTACAGGCGTTCGCCACCACACCCAGCTAATTTTGGTATTTTTAGTAGAGACAAGGTTTCGCCACATTGGTCAGGCTGGTCTTGAACTTCCAGCCTTAGGCAATCCTCCCGCTTCGGCCTCCTGAAGTCCTGGGATTACAGGCATAAGCCACCATGCCTGGCCAAGGTTGTTATATTTCTATATTTATCTTTATGTCAGTTTCTTTCTGAGTTTCTCCCTCTTTGTTCTCCTGTGAAGCCCATAGTTAGGAATCCTGGATGCAGACCCCTGAGCCTCATAAGGTCTAATGAAGCTCTCTCTGCCTTGCGTATGCAGATTCTCCTGCATACATCCTGCTCTTCTCACTTCTGTGCCTTCAGTCATGCCATCACTTCCCTTTTCATTCATACTTTTTATTTATTTATTTTTTGTGTGTGAAACAGGGTCTTACTCTGTTGCTCAGGCTGGAGTGTAGTAGTGCCATCATGGCTCATGGCAACCTCAACCTCATGGGTTCAAGCGATTCTCCCACCTCAGCCTCCCAAGTAGTGGGGACTACAGGCATGCACCACCATGCCTAGCTAAATTTTGTATGTTTTGTAGAGATAGGGTTTCACCATGTTGCCCAGGCTGGTCTGAAACTCCTGAGCTCAAGTGATCCTCCCATCTTGGCCTCCCAAATTGTTAGGATTAAAGGCATGTGCCACCTCACCCAGTCCCATTCATACTTTCAGTACAAATTTCAAAGTATAGTTCATTACTGTGGTCAACAAATAAGAAATTGGCTTATACAGTTGTCACCAAAAAGGTGTATTTGCTACAGTATATAAATGTGAGGATGTTTACATATGAGCACTTCTCATGAAAATATCATCTATCTTCATTCTATTAGAAACTAGCTCAGGATTTGGTTTGTAACAATGTAATCAGGGCTGGCCCTTTATTTGCCTTTATTATCAATAAAGAAAGGATTAAATTTTAAAAGTTAATAATACTGAGTAGAATCCATATCGAGACACTATGTCTTTGCACTGAGTGACAGACAGTAGTGCCTTTCAGCTTTATATACTGCTTCAAAGTAATTGCTTTCATTTGTATAACACCAGTTATTACTATCAAATGCATCTTACTCTTTTAATTTATGCTGTGATGTGGTTCAGAAGTGTCATCACCATAACAATGAATCCCATAGTGGCTTCTGAATCCAGGGTTATTAGAGGAGAAATGTTTCAAGAATGAAGTTAAGGACAGCCCTTCCTCATTATCCTTGATAAACTGAGATAAGGAAATTCAATATCCTTGACTGCATCAGTTTCTAGGCACAGTAGCTTGTTGTCCCCAGAACTTGCAGTAACCCAAAAGCGGCATTTCAAATGATATTTAGAAATCTGATCCTGAGGCGCCTCTGGCCAGCTCTGTAGCTCTTAATAGGTAGGAAAGACAAGATTTTACTTGCTTCACTTGCTTCACATTCTCTTTCTTTTGTGGGGTGCCCTCTGCTTGGACGGGAGAACAGTATTAGAATAATTTGGCCCCTACCAAGTGAAAGGGACAGGGTGGCTCTAGGTACTCTGGGCTGGTTCTTGGGAATGTAACAGCACAGAGCCCCTATTAGGTTCGTCTGCTTCCCATTTTTTTGTTTGTTTGTTTGTTTTTAAACCATGAAGTGCCGTAATATTCACGACATTCAAGAAACCTTGATTAACACGCTTAGGACTCCTCCCTCTTAGCCAAGCACCTGCATATTTTCCTTCCTGGACTGCCTGCACCTGTGGCAGGAGTAGTGGGAATAGCGCGACTAGGATTATTTTAGCATATTCTTCAGCTTTAAGAGTGCCCACAGAGACTAAAAAGCCCAGGGACCTCTTTGGCAAGACTGGCAGAGAAAAAGGGAAAGAGGAAACATCTAGAGAAAAGCTGTATGTGGCAGAAAGAGAAAGAAAGGGTGAGAGAGAGGGAATAGCAATGAGAGAGAGAGAAGAAAAAAAGCATGCCAGGGCCAGGGGGACCAGGGTTGGCTGAGGGGGCATTGCCTGTTGTGGCCTCGGCTGTTCAGGTATAACTGCAGGAGAGAGATGCTGATTGCTGCTCATCCTCTCTGAGGGCAGTGTATTAGTCCGTTTTCATGTGCTGATAAAGTACCCGAGACTGGGCAATTTATGAAGAAAAAGAGATTTAATGGACTCACAGTTCCACGTGGATAGGGAGGCCTCACAATCATGGCAGAAAGCGAAAGGCACATTTTACAAGGCGGCAGGCAAGAGAGAAAATGAGAACCAAGCAAAAGGGGTTTCATCAGATCTCATGAGGCTTACTCACTACCACAAGAACTGTATGGAGGAAACTGCCCCATGATTCAATGATCTCCCACTGGGTCCCTCCCACCACCCGTGGGAATTATGGGAGCTACAATTCAAGATGAGATTTGGGTGGGGACACAGCCGAACCATATCAGGCAGCTATGGGTAAGGTCATCTTTTTTGGGTCAGTTGTTGTGTCTCAGGAGGGCCCTTCCCATCCATAGTATGTTGGGTGGTCTCCATTGGAAGAAGGGACGAGGAGGTGATGTGCTGAGGCTTCCCATGGCCTTCAGCAGTTAGTTCTCTGGCCGAGCAGACCCAGCTGTGTGGGCCATGCCCACTGCGGGGCTGCTATACAGAGGAATCCATTGTCCTGGGGGCTCCAGGAGTGAAGCGTTTACCTGCAGTTATCTTGGCTGCAGGTAAACTTGGCTGCAGAAGTTACCTTGGCTCAGTAGCAGTGGCTGGTACAACAGAAATGTGCACTGTTGAGAAAGAACAGTGAGACCCAAGAGTGCTTTCATTCACGTGGAAGCCTGGTTGGATTCCTCCTTCAGAAGCCCATCTCTGCTGCCCTGGAGATGCCTGATGGACGCTGACCAAGGCTCCATAGGCCCTGGCAAAGAGGGTGTTGTGCCTCCCTGAGGAAGGACGAAGGAGACTTTAGAGGAGAAAGTCCCCCCACTGCACTCTCACTTATTTTTCCTGTGCTCACTCCCCTGTCTGAAGATGGATTTCATGTTTTCTGAATGAAGAATGCCTGGCGTCTTGCCTGCAGGCATGACCACGCACATTGCTCCAGAAACAAACCGGCTTTTTTCAAAGCAGCCACTCCGGCTTTTTGAGACAGATTCTCGCTCTGTCACCCAGGCTGGAGGGCAGTGGTGTGATCTTGGCTCACTGCAACCTCCACCTCCTGGGTTCAAGCAATTCTCCTGCCTGCCTCAGCCTCCCAAGTAGCTGGGACTACAGGTGTGTGCCACCACACCCGGCTAATTTTTTTTGTATTTTAGCGTGATCTCGGCTCACTGCAATCTCTGCCTCCTGGGTTCAAGCGATTCTCCTGCCTCAGCCTCCTGAGTAGCTGGGATTATAGGCATGTGCCACCATGCCAGGCTAATTTTGTATTTTTAGTAGGACAGGGTTTTGCCATGTTGGTCAGGCTGGTCACAAACTCCTGACCTCAGGTGATCTGCCCACCTCAGCCTCCCAAAGTGCTGGGATTACAGCCATGAGCCACCTTGCCTGGCCCCTGGTCGCATGTTTATTGGTTTCTTGTATACACTTCCAGTGTTTCTTTTTGCCAGTATAAGCAAATGTGGGTCTATATCCTCTTTCTCTCCTTTTTCATACAAAAGGAGGACTCCCGTATCTACCCTCTGCACCTTGGAGATCTGCCCGTGTCAGCTCATGGAGGCCCCTCGCACTTTAGTTCACTGTGCCACAAATCAGTTGTGTCCTGATTTGTGGCTCTGGGATGGATGAGATGTGCTTCCTTTTTTGCAGCCCCAGTGGACCACCTGCATTTGCCACCCACCCCCCCGAGCAGTCACGGCAGTGACTCAGAGGGCAGCCTGAGTCCCAACCCACGCCTGCACCCCTTCAGCCTGCCTCAGACCCACAGCCCCTCCAGAGCTGCACCCCGGGCCCCCTCCGCCCTCTCCAGCTCCCCTCTCCTCACGGCTCCTCATGTAAGTATGCAGCGGGCATTCCTGGACCAAAGGGAACCCTCTCCATTCATTCCCATGGGGCTGTATCCAGAGCAGGACCACTCAAGGCTGTTTGGTTTTTACTTTGTCAAGAAGTTTCTGTTTAATGGCGAAAGCAGAGTGATGTCAACCCTAAAGAACACTTTCTAGGGACTGCCCGCACATCTCACCTTTTACTACCACAATTCTCTTCCTTTTCACATGCACACTTCCAGTTTTTATTCATATGTTTATTTTACAGAGCTATAGGCATGAGGAATAAAAATTTGGGGTTTTTCTCCTCAAAGTTCTATCATAAATATTTGCATTAATTTAATGGTCCTTGTCACCTATATCATAGGAAATGCCTTTTATATTTTAAATAAGCAATTTTTGGTGAACTTAAAAATTACTCTGAGATTTATTTCTTTGATGCTTAAAGGTCAAAAACAGTTTAAGCCTTTTCTGTGTGTCGTATGACTCTTAACCCAGAAACTCAGATCAGACATCAAGACCCCTCGTTCATCCCTCACATACATGAGGACACCATAATAAAGAAGAATAGATCACTAACTTCTTATTGTTCTAGGAGTGAATTGATTTCTATGAAATTTTAAAAATTATAATCAGCTATTTTGAATTTACAGTCTCACAACTAGAAAATTTAAATGAAATGAGATGTTTTAAAATTCTGTAGGTACCATCCATCCATTAATTAACATAACTTTGAAAATTTATATTGATTCTGTCCCTGAAAGTTCTACATCTGTAACCACACTCTTACATTTCACTGTTACTGAGGACAAGGGAATTCACCCTTCCACTCTTTCTTCACCTTTTCAACTTGAACCTGACTTCACTTCTTGGATTACTAGAATAGCTTGTATCCTATATACCTGTGTGTGCTACTATGATCTGTCCATTCTACATGTTTATGGAGGAACTCTTCCCCATGTCAGATGCTTGCCCAACAACTATGTTGTGTTTCCCTATTACCTGTTGGCACCAAGCCCTGACACCTTTACTCATTATCAGGTATCCAACCCTCCACTGCTTCAAGAACTCCTTACCCACACTAGGCAGTGGCTTCTTCAGTGACTTTTCAAAATACTGCCTTTTGCTTAGAATGCACTCCTCTCTCTTATGTAAATCATCCCCTTTCTTTCAGGAGGCCCAATTCAAATCTCATCTCCTGCCCTAAACGTTTCCTGATCACACAACTCATAGCAGTGTTCTCTTACTTCAAATTTTTAGTACACCTTTAGGTAATGTATTAGTCCATTTTCATGCTGCTGATAAAGACATACCCAAGATTGGGCAATTTACAAGAGAAAGAGGTTTAATTGGACTTACAGTTCCACGTGGCTAGGGAAGCCTCACAATCATGGTGGAAGGCAAGGAGGAGCAAGTCATGTCTTACATGGATGGCAGCAGGCAAAGAGAGAGCTTGTGCAGTGCAACTCCTGTTTTTTAAAACCATCAGATCTTGTGAGATTCATTCACTCTCACAAGAACAGCACAGGAAAGACTCACCCCATAATTCAGTCATCTCCCACTGGGTCCCTCCCACAATACGTGGGAATTATGGGAGCTATAAAATGAGATTTGGGTGGGGACACAGAGCCAAACCATATCAGCTAAGATTACAGTTTAGCATTTAATTACTCTTATCCTTTCATGGGTATCGATTCAGTCTCACAGTCTTGATCACTAGCTACTTGAGAGATAGGGTTTGTTTTGAGTCCTCCATGGCATTTAGTATGGAGCTAAAATGCAATAGGGACTCTGTTTGATGAATTATAAACATGCCATTCTACTGTGGGTTCCATGAGATGCGCTACTGTTCTTGTCTTCATTGCTGATGGACATTCTGAGACTGCTGAAGCCAGAAGCTTCTGTGGAAAGAGTCTGCAGGTGTGTCCCTGGGTGCTCTGCACCCTTAGCTAAAAGTGGAGGAGAAATGACTCCTGGTGTGTAGAGAGCACCTTATAAAATTGCATTTTCAGTAGGAGAACAACAAAACTCTTGCACAAAGCAGGGCTGCAAATGAATCCTTCATCACTCCAAGGCCAGGAAATCTCTAGGGATGTGAGAAATGACTTCTCTGCTTTTTCTTTTCATGTTTTCGCGAGTGGGGTGCTTCCTGGGAAATAATGGGTGGAGGCTTCTTTCTTCTTTCTTCTTTCCCTTGAATTATAATCCATAGGTTATAACACTCACATGGGGGTGTCTTCCCCATCTTCCTATGCCCTTCAAAATACCCATCTATCACCCAAAGCAGATGGGGCCTCCTTGTCTCAGAGCCTTCTGTAAGACATTGTAACAGATTCTCATCACCCCATTGGGAGGTGATTCTTCAGTGGTCCCAGTTCTTTTTCTTTGACCCTTTTCTGCTCCTTGGTCTGCACAGAAACTGCAGGGATCAGGCCCTCTGGTCCTGACAGAGGAGGAGAAGAGGACCCTGATCGCTGAGGGCTATCCCATCCCCACCAAATTGCCCCTGTCAAAATCAGAGGAGAAGGCCCTGAAGAAAATTCGGAGGAAGATCAAGAATAAGGTGAGCCCTTCAAATCTAGGCACTTCTAGAGCAGGGACATGAGCAGAATCGAGTCAGCATCCCCTTCCCTGCCTTCCCAATGGCCAGCACTACCCCATCCCATGGTGGAGACCAAGGCCCAGCCCTTCCCTTCCCTAAGCCCTGGGAGGAGCACCCTCACCACGTGCCCCTCTCTTCCTCCAGCCCATCCCATCCCTCTTGAGGCCAGCAGACTCCCAAATCAGTATCTACCTCCTTGGTGTCCACGATGATACATTCAGGGGTGGGAGGAAGCTATTAGAATTTCCATCTAGTTTTTTTTTTTAAAAACTCAGCCTTTTAAATTTTGGGTGTATGATATATACAATAGTTTCCTCTAGTAGACATATATGTACTATATGTATCTATATAAAATACAGCATATATATGTATTATATATATATAAGATACAAATACACTGAGAGTGCTTGGTTAATTTTTTTTTTTCTTGGTAGGGTTTTGTGATTACAAAACGTCTGGAGTTTGCTGGTCTATATTTGGACTCAGTAGTATCCTACCCCTGGGCCCCTCAGTGCTGAGCAGGGCTGATGAAAACCAGGGGGATGGCTGAGGCACAGGCCTACCAGGAGGGAGGGGGCAAAGAGGGAAGGAAGACAAGAGCTTAGTGTCACCCTATCCATGTGCGGAACCAGCAGCAAGTTGATGTATGACCAAGCCAGCTGTCTTATTTTATAGACGTAGTTCAGCCAGCAGAGGTCCAGGAGTTAAACTCATTTATCTGAGACCACACTGATGGTTTGTGAGCCACATGTTCTGGCCTGGCTACTCACTAAGTGTCCATTTTCTTCTTTTCTTTTCTTTCTCTCTTTTTTTTTTTTTTTTTTTTGATACAGAGTCTCACTCTGTCACCCAGGCTGGAGTGTAGTGGCATGATCTCGGCTCAGTGCAACCTCTGCCTCCCAGGTTCAAGTGATTCTCCCACCTCAGCCTCCCAAGCAGCTGGAACCACAGATGTGTGCCACCATGCCCGGCTAATTTTTTTGTTTTTTGTTTTGAGATGGAGTCTCTCTCTGTCACCTAGGCTGGAGTGCAATGGCACAATCTCAGCTCACTGCAACCTCTGCCTCCCGGGCTCAAGCGATTCTCTTGCCTCAGCCTCCCAAGTAGCTGGGATTACAAGCACGCACCACCACGCCCAGCT
This sequence comes from Pongo abelii, assembly GCF_028885655.2. Classification (NCBI taxonomy): domain Eukaryota; kingdom Metazoa; phylum Chordata; class Mammalia; order Primates; family Hominidae; genus Pongo; species Pongo abelii. The sequence continues at coordinate 135,289,381 of NC_071991.2, read as the reverse complement.
AATTTTTGTATTTTTAGCAGAGACAGGCTTTTACCATGTTGCCCAGGCTGGTCTTGAACTCCTGACCTCAGGTGATCTACCCGCCTTGGCCTCCCAAAGTGCTGGGATTACAGGCGTGAGCCACTGCGCCCGGCCATTTTTTTGTGTTTTTAATGGAGATGGGGTTTCACCATGTTGACCAGGCTGGTCTCGAACTCCTGACCTCAAGTGATCCGCCCACCTCAGCCTCCCAAAGTGTTGGGATTACAGGCGTGAGCCACCGCGCCTGGCCACTCAGTGTCCATTTTACTGGTGGCCCGGTTTGTAGGAAAGTAGGTGTGAGTTTGGCAGCTGGAAACCCGGGAGGACAGACTAGTTGATGAACCAGTAGGTTAAACAAATGGCAAGCAGCTTGCAGAAGTGAGCAGGGCTTTGGTGACTTCTACGCTAACTACCTCCCGTCTTAACTGGTTTACTTACAGAGCTGGAAATTAATCATTCTCCTCTCACCCCTCTCTCAGATTTCTGCCCAGGAAAGTAGGAGAAAGAAGAAGGAATACATGGACAGCCTGGAGAAAAAGTAAGCCTGCTGGCAAACTGTTGTGTTCATCGGGCAGTATGCACAGAGAAATATGGGTGTGCGGAGAATCGGGGAGAAGCAGTTCAATTCCTCTTTCTGGCCACCTTGGAAACCCGGTGGTTTATCAGCTGTGGTTTGCCTGCCACCTAGTGGTTATTTGGAGGAGATGTCTGTAATAAAGCAAGCAAGAAGTAAAAGTACCTTAGTAGGCGTTTGAATCATACATACCACTGCCAGCCAAGGACACCGGAGTCCTCAGAGACTTCCTTTCAAACACATACAAATATTAACATTCCTGCACATTCCTGGAACTTCTAGCAGGAGAAGCCCTGTTTTAGCCGAAAGGAGCAGTGCTACTTAATCAGTCCCCATTGGCCATGCTCCCTCATGCTCTAGAGAGGGCACATAGGGGAAGAAAGATGTCAGGTTGGCAGCCTTTATTTTCCAGCCACTACAATTCATGGTTTTTTTTGCAAAAACACTTGAAGGCAATCTTTGTTCTTTTGAAAAGTCTGTAATATCAGGCGAGATGTTAGAAAAAGATGAATTAAATACAGTTTACTCTTAGCCCTAGAAGTTAGTTCTTCAGCTAACAAACCAAGATATTTTTAAGATGGGCATGAGGCCCCAGACCCAGAAATGAACTTCATGTGGATCTGGGGAAAGGAGTGGCTGGTGGTTCCTGGCTGTTTCTCAAAGTTACTATTGAAAGTTTAGTGCTTCTATCGCCTGACTTAAGTACTGGTAACGCAGCATTAAGTATAGTCGGCTCTCCATATCTGGGGGTTCAGCGTCCTCAGATTCAACCAACCATGGGTCTGAAATATTCAGAAAAAAACCTCAATAGCCTGGGTGTGATGGCTCACTCTTGTAATCCCAGTGCTTTGGGAGGCCAAGGTGAGAGGATTGCTTGAGCTCGGGAGTTCAAGACCAGCCTGGGCAATGTAGCCAGACCCCCTAAAAAATAAAAAAAAATTAGCCAGGCATGGTGGTGCACATCTGTGGTCCCAGCTACTCAGGAAGCTGAGAGGGGAGAATCACTTGAGCCCAGGAAGTTGAGGCTGCAGTGAGCTGTGATTGTGCCACTGCACTCTAGCCTTAATGACAGAGTGAGACTCTGTCTCAAAAAACCAAAACCAAAACCAAACAACTCAATAAAAAAAAACCACTACAACAATAAAAAATAATACAACTATAAATACAAGATAACACATATTTACATAGTATTTACATTGTGTTTGGTATTATAAATAACCTAGAGATGATTAACATATACTGGAGGATATGTAGAGGTTATATACAAATACTACACCATTTTTTATCAGGGACTCAAGCATCTGGAGATTTTGGTATCTGTGGGGAGTTCTGGAACTAATCCCCCCTGAATACCGTGGGAAGACTGTAGTCCCATGCTGTCCCACCATTTTCTATGGGCATCCAGGGTCAAGATGTTCCTATGAAAATCTCTTTACTGTCTCTTTTGGGCATGCGTGCCCCAGCACCGGGATTCCTAGTCCTGGGCTTTCATCCTGCCCTTTGCTTAAGTCTCTTCACTTCTTATCAGTCCTGGTAAGAGTGTAGCCGGGAGTATCCAGATCACCGTAGTATAGAGGGAGAAGTATGATGGGCATTGAGAATACTAGGGAGGAGGTGAGAGGAAAGAGGGTTGTAACACCCTAAAAGAGGGTCATATTTTGTACCGTCCCTATTCATCTTTCATTATTCAGGCACTTGTCACTCAGCTCCCTCTTTTTTTTTTTTTTTTTGGAGACAGAGTCTCGCTCTGTGGCCCAGGCTGGAGTGCCGTGGCATGATCTTGGATCACTGCAACCTCTGCCTCCCAGGTTCAAGTGATTCTTCTGTATCAGCCTCCCAAGTAGCTCGGATTACAGGCACACAGAGTCTCGCTCTGTGGCCCAGGCTGGAGTGCCGTGGCATGATCTTGGACCACTGCAACCTCTGCCTCCCAGGTTCAAGTGATTCTTCTGTATCAGCCTCCCAAGTAGCTCGGATTACAGGCACACAGAGTCTCGCTCTGTGGCCCAGGCTGGAGTGCCGTGGCATGATCTTGGATCACTGCAACCTCTGCCTCCCAGGTTCAAGTGATTCTTCTGTATCAGCCTCCCAAGTAGCTCGGATTACAGGCACACACCACCATGCCCAGCTAATTTTTGCATTTTTAGTAGAGATGGGGTTTCACCATGTTGGCCAGGCTAGTCTTGAGCTCCTGACCTCAGGTGATCTGCCTGCCTCAGCCTCCCAAAGTACTGGGATTATAGACATGAGCCACTACACCTGGCCCCAGCTCCTTCTATTTTTCTTTTTTTTTTTTTTGAGACAGATCTTGCTCTGTCACCAGGCTGGAGTGCAGTGGCGATCTTGGCTCACTGCAACATCCGACTCCTGGGTTCAAGCGATTCTCCTGCCTCAGCCTCCCGAGTAGCTGGGATTACAGGCACGTGCCACCACGCCCAGCTAATTTTTGTATTTTTAGTAGAGACAGGGTTTCACCATGTCAGCCAGGATGGTCTCTATCTCCTGGCCTGCTTTGGCCTCCCAAAGTGCTGGGATTACAGGCATGAGCCACCATGCCCGGCCTTTTTTTTTTTTTTTCTTAAGTCTCTTCATCCTTCTTTCCATACTTTCCCACACTTCCATGGGGTGGCAGATCCCCCCAACCCTCCTTTTCCTCATCCCCACCTACCTCCACCCTAGCTCCTAGCTTAGTGTTTCCTCTATGGATAATAATTTTCTTCTTTCTCCCTCCTTTGTAGAGTGGAGTCTTGTTCAACTGAGAACTTGGAGCTTCGGAAGAAGGTAGAGGTTCTAGAGAACACTAATAGGTGAGTGTCACTGGACTGAGAGCTGATTGCACTGCCAATGGAAGGTGGAGAAGGAAGAGGATAGAATCCAGAACCAGCGAGGGCAGAAAAGTGGAGGAGGTCACAGTGAAAGTGCAGTTGTGCTGAGATGCTCAGCATGGCCAAACTCCATCCACCCGCTCCTGCTACACACACACATGCACACATACATGCACACGTGCTACTCTTGCACACATACAAACACATATGCACACATGCTCCCATGTTCACATCCACAATACACATATGTACACACTCATGTGCACATACATGTACACATACATGCATATTCTTTACTTTTCCTGAATGATATAGGATTGAAGAAGAAGCTGATCATGACAAGGACTATGACTAGGGGGTTAAAAAAGAGGCTTGGAGGAGAATAAGATCAACAAGCCTGATTCTCCTGAAAATGACATGAAAATTTAGAGGTGAACAAGGAGGCTCCGGCTACTTCATTATAATCTAATTTTAGTAGCAAATGATACTTATTAGTTTAAAAAAAGAGAAAATCATTGTTTTGTTTTTTTTTCTTTTTTTTGAGATGGAGTCTTGCTCTGTCGCCCAAGCTGGAGTGCAGTGGCATGATATCGGCTCACTGCAAGCTCTGCCTCCCGGGTTCAAGTGATTCTCCTGCCTCAGCCTCCTGAGCAGCTGGGACTACAGGCACGCGCCCCCACGCCCGACTAATTTTTGTATTTTTTTTTTAGTAGAGATGGGGTTTCACCATGTTGGCCAGGATGGTCTCAATCTCCTGACCTCATGATCTGCCCCCGCTTGGCCTCCCAAAATGCTGGGATTATAGGTCTGAGCCACTGCGCCTGGCTGAAAATCATTGTTTTTTAAATTAGTTTTTAAAAATTAGCTAGTTTATTAATTGCATTTCAAACCCATTTTACAAAAATTGTAACGGTACCAACCTCTAGCACTTGCTGTGCCAAGTGCTATTTTAAGCACTTTACAGCTATGAACTCATTTAGCCCTATGAGGTGCCATTATTATCATCCTCACTATATAGAGGAGGTAACTGAAACTCGGAAAGTTTAGGTGATTTGTCCAAGGTCACACAGTAAGTGCTAAAGCTGCATTTGAACCCAGGCGATCTGGCTCTGGAGCCTGGATATGGGAGGAATATATGGAGGTTTACGCCTGGCTCATATGCAAGAGAAAGGGGTGAAAGTGCAGGGTTAAGAAACTGGCTTTTGGGGAGTTTCATCCAGAATGTATGTGTTCATGTGCACACATGATACATACCTGTGCTGTGACAATTATTTCTTAGTCAGAGACTCCTGTCACCCTGAGTGTTAGAGATCCAACAAATTAAGCAGAGATAAATGGACTTACTGGGTAAACCAAAATTTAATCAGATTAAGGGTCAGCATTAATGCCCAATAACAATTGTGCAAATATTAAGGGATCAGTTTAAATCTCTTTGCATGTTATTTGATAATAACGAATGAATTTAATTCCCGTTTCCTGATTCTTTATGGTTTGTTGCTCAAAAAGCCAGCTAATGTAGACATAAGCTAAAACTACCGCCAGTGGGATCCCCCTGAAATTTTCTCTGCATTTCTGGGAATGTGTGCTCAGATAGCAGTCAGGGGCAGTTCACCCCAAGTGCTCTGTAAGACAGACTGCCCAAAGGAAGGAAGCGCCACCAACTTAGCATGGCATTACCTTGATCTCATGAGGCAAGGGAGCTGGTTTCACTGCTTGCCTTTGGCCGTTAGTCTCCTGGGGCTTCCTCTCTTTTTATCGCCACTTCCTCTCCCCTGGGGGGATTGCCCGAGGCGGCTCTGGTTCTCTGGATCCTGCTCCCCCAGCCAGCATCTATATCCATGTTTTTAGCCTCCTGAGCCGATAGGCGTTCCCGGCACCCATCCTGGCACTTGCTCCCGCAGCAGCCCCAGGTTCATGGGTGGGTGGGACAAATCCTGGCCAAGAATTGGCGAAAAAGGGAAGAGCAAAGACCTCCTTGGAGTTTGTGTTCAGGTTTCGTCCGCTACAGGCTCAGTGGCTCAGTGTCAGGCCTTCCTTTGGCCACATGGGGGCAGCAGAGGCACAGCAGGGATGTGCTGGGGAGAAGTCGGGGTGTGTGAAGGAGAAGGACCGACCCACTACCTTGCCTGGGAAGTCTCTCCTCTCCTCTGCAGGTGGACTGTGCTGCTTGTTCGTTCCTTCCTTCCTTCCTTCCTTCCTTCCTTCCTTCCTTCCTTCCTTCCTTCCTTCCTTCCTTCCTTCCTTCCTCCCTCCCTCCCTCCCTCCCTCCCTCCCTCCCTCCCTCCCTTCTTCCTTCCTTCTTCTTTTCTCTTCCTTTCTTCCTTCCCTTCCTTCCTTTCCCCTTCTCCTTCCTTTTTCCCCCCTCCCTCCCTTCCTTCCTTCCTTTCTGTCTTTCCTTCGTCCCTCCCTTCCTCCTTCCCTCCTTCCACATTTTTATTTTTGTTTGCTTGTTTGAATCAGATATCCAAATAAGGTCCATGTGTTCAAACTGTTTGATATGTCCATTACATATCTTTTTGTCTGTAAGTTCTCTTGCATGTCTTTGCTGTTATTTAGTAAAGGCCTTGTCAGTTGTCCTATAGAGTCTTCCGTGGTCTTAGTTTACCTGTAATGTCCTTGTGGTGTCCGTTAGCACAGTCCTTCGACCACTACAGACTCTACTTTGTTTGGTTTTGGTTTTTGGTAAGAATTCTTCATAGGTTCCGCTACATGCCTCCATCAGAAGGAACATAAAAATTGGTTATTTGGTTTTCCACAATGTATACTCATTGGCTAGAGAGATGAATACATTAGGGGTTTGAAAGTAGACTCATAGAATTCTATCATTTCTCCTCCAGTTATTAGCGGAATGTTTTTCTAAAGCAAGACTCTTCATCATTAATGAACATGGGTGCACACGTAACTCTATGAGATGCTGATTTCATTGTCTTTGGGTATATACCAGCAGAGGGATTGCTGGGTTATATGCTAGTTCTATTTTTAATATTTTGAGGAACCTCTACACTGTTTTTCATAATGGTTTTACTAATTTACATTCCCACCAACAGTGTGAAAGGGTTCCCTTTTCTCCACATCCTTGCCAACACTTTTCACGCCTTGTCTTTTTTATAATGATCGTACTAACAGATGTGAAGTGATATCATGTAGAGTTTTGATTTACGTTTCTCTGATGACTAGTGTCAGTGAGCACCTATTCATATACCAGTTGACCATTTTTATGTTTTCTTTAGAGACATGTCTATTCAGGTTCTTTGCCCATTTTTTAAAATTGGTTTTTTTTTTGATATTGAGTTGTATGAGTTCCTCATATATTTTTAATACTAACCCCTCGTGATGGTTTATATGGTTTGCAAACATTTTCTCCCAATCCGTGGGCTGCCTTTTCGTTTTGTTAATTTTTGTTGTTGTTGTGCAGAAGCTTTTTAGTTTGGTATAGTTTTACTTGTTTATCATACGTTTCAGACTTAAGGAAGATGCATACATAATATGTGCTCCTTGTAAAAATAATTTAGGAAAAAAAAAGAATCCTTTCACTCAGAGGTATCTATGTTTTGGAATATCTTATGTGTACATATTTATATTGTGCATACTTCTTTGTTAAGAACTATTTACACATAACAAAACACTGGACATATTCTCATACATTTCTACAGGATCTTTGACTCACCATTAAAAATAATCTACCTTGATCAGGTGCAGTGGCTCATGACTGTAATCCTAGCACTTTGGGAGGCCGAGGCGGGTGGGTCACCTGTTGGTCAGACATCACCTGACCAATATGGTGAAACCCCATCTCTACTAAAAATACACAAATTATCTGGGCATGGTGGCAGACGCCTGTAATCCCAGCTACTTGAGAGGCTGAGGCAGGAGAATCACTTGAACCCAGGAGGCAGAGGTTGCAGTGAGCCGAGATTGTGCCATTGCACTCCAGCCTGGGTGACAGAGGGAGACTCCGTCTCAAATAATAATAATAATAATCTACTTCATGCTATTGGGATCTGAGCCTTCCCTGACAGTCTGCTGTTACTGAATGTGACCAGGGCTAGCTTAGCCACCTGTTAAAGCAGGGAAAGTTTTTTGTTTATGTGTTTTGTTGTCAGTGTTATTAAGGTATAATTGACAAAATTGCATATTTTTACAGTATACAATGTAACGATTTGATGTATGTGTATATTGTGAAATGATTATCACAATCAGGCTAATTAACACATCCATCACTCCACATAATTACCTTTTTTTTCTTTTTCTTTTTGGTGCCAATGCTTAGGAGCTACTCTCAGCACATTTCTAGTATGTAATATGGCATTTTTAATTACAGTCACCATGCTATACAGTAGATCCTCAGAATGTATTTACCTTATAACTGAAAGTTTGTATTCTTTGACCAGTTCTCCCACTCCCAGCGCCCAGTGACCACCTTTCTATTCTCTTGTTTCTGTGAGTTTGACTTAAATTTTTCTTAGATGTAAGTGATACCATACAGTATTTGTCTTTGTCTGGCTTATTTTACTTACAAAGAAGGACAAGTTTGTCGATGTTCCTCTTCCCGTTGGCCTCCTTTCCTGTACTCTGTGCCTTCCCTTGAGTCTCAGGAGTGCAGTGGCACCGTGTGTCTTCTTCTCCCATTTCTTCTCCCTCTTCAAGACTCACCTTTCCTGGTGGACAACACTTTTATGGTAGTAATGGCCGGCAATGGATTCATCTGTGATCTTCCCACAGATCGTTGTAGCGGGGACCTCCTAAGCTCATAATATTTAAGACCAGTTGCTTTTAAGACCTGGCGCCGTGGCTCACGCCTGTAATCCCAGCATTTTGGGAGGTCGTGGCTGGTGAATCACCTGAGGTTGGGAGTTCGAGACCAGCCTGATCAACATGGAGAAACCCCGTATCTACTAAAAATACAAAATTAGCTGGGCGTGGTGGCGTGTGCCTGTAATCCCGGCTACTCAGGAGGCTACTCAGGAGGTGGGAGAATCACTTGAACCTGGGAGGTGGAGGTCACGGTGAGCCGAGATCACGCCATTGCACTCTAACCTGGGCAACAAGAGGAAAACTCCATCTCAAAACAAGCAAACAAAACCAGTAGCTTTTAATGTATTTTGGCTTAAGAGGGAAATAGATAAAAGCAGGGCTGCTTTGCTCAATCAGGGGGAATGGACCTACAGTTCCTCTAACTGCTCTTCCCCCTTTCTCTTTGTTTTCTGCCAAGGGCCTCTGTGGTACTCAGAGAACACCACAGTAACCAAATGACTGATGTAAGCATTGGCAATGCCCTGCCCTAGAGCCAGCGTGGGGAGCTGGTGATTGGGGCGCTGGGCAAGGGAAGACGTTGGGACCCTTTACTCACATCACCCCATGTAGGTGACCAGTGTTTGAGCGGTGTGCAGGGCTGGGCTGGGGAATGCACACCGGTGTGTGTGTTCCTGTTGATGCTTCTCATATTATCATCCTTCAGAGGCAGCTGGACGGAAGTAGAACAACTTTGATAAGTGAACAGGATCCTGGGTCACCAGAAATGGGGGGTGGAGAGGCCTTGGGGGCCATTGTTTCATATGCATGGCGTGGCAGGGAGGGTGAGTGGCTGTTTCATCATTGACCAAATGAAAGAAAATGATACCTCTTTACTTTTTTTCCGCTCCTATACAATACCCCACAGGGGACTTTCCCATCTACCCAGATGAAAATTTGTGCTCGGATTATGAGTCAATCCTGAGTATGGTTTTCTTTCTTTCTTTTTTTTTTTTGTACTGGACTCAGCAGCAGCCACCTAGCCTATTACTGATTTCTAGATGAAAAGATCTTTTATCTGAGCTATGGAAAGTGGAAGAGGACAGGGCCAGGAGAGGAGATGAGGAAGTCTTCTTCATCTTTCTTCAGTTTTTCTCTGGGAGCCTCTGGGAACAGAGCTGAAGCGGTGTGAAAGCACCTTCACACTTCCTTTGCTGAGGTGATCCGCTAATTGCATGCTATCAGGAAATGTGTAAGATGGGAGTGAGATGGTTTCCCAGGGGGCCCTTCTTCCTGTGCTCCATCAAGAAATACATTTTCACTTGCCAGTGTCTGAGCAGTGCCCGTGTGTGGCTGCTAGAGAATCCTTCTGGCTTTTCTAAGTGAATGCACCTCTCTAAGCTGCAAGCTCTCTGGATGGCCCCACCCTGGTCTCATCCCTGAGAAATCTTGTCATTTTTTCCCACTGGTATAGTTTTCTTCTGCATGAGTGATGCACATACACTGCCCGGCCCATTAGTTGTAGGCATTTGTGGCTCAGTTTGCTCCATTTATTTATTATTTTGTTCTCAGGCTTCTTTAGGGCTGTGAGCTACAGCCTTTCTCCTTGAGCATGGATTTGTAGAATCATAGGAGCTTAGACTTGAGATACATCTTAGATATCATTGTATTGAACTGCTAATCACCTTATTTTACAGAAGGAGAAACTGAGGCCTGGTGGGGTTAAAGTCATCTTAACATTTAGAGGTAGAATGGGGACGAGAACTTGGTCACTTAACTTTTGAACTGGTCCTTACTTTGGTTTCTCTTGCTGCCATACCTCTTGCTCCTTCAAGGACCTTACCCCAGCAAGAGCCAACTTTAGACCTGGACACAAGGGCCCTTGATTTGGACTCAGTGTTTTAGAGGGCCCTGTGCTGGCTCTCTTTTAGCCATGTTCCCCTCCATGGGATGTGTAGTTGGCAGGACCAAGGGGATGCGTCCATCTGGAGCTCTCACCCTAGCCCTCTAGAACTTACTCCGGTACCTGGGATCCTGGAATTCCCTGTCCAAAGGTCTTAGCTCATTTCCAGGGCCTATGTGGACTTCTACCCCAAATCTGTTCTCCGAAGGGCAAACCTGGTGACCAGTGGGCACCCCTGAAGCCAATGGGGTAGACAGAGACAGTTCTTTGGGAGGGCTGCACATGGAGTTTGAACCAGGGCTGGTGTGTGCATGACATCCTTCACAATATGTCAGGTCTGGGATTCAATTTAGCCTTATTTATAGAAGATACGAGATCCCTGGGTCAGAGACAAAGGATTCTATGGCTCAGCAGGCAGTGTGAACAGCAGCATATATGTATCAGTTCTCCTTGCCCCCAGGTGCCAGGACAGATCCAGGTGGATGCTGTGCTCTCAGTGGGGATTGTGTCACAGCTAAGGAAGCCTGAGCTTGGAGAATCCACTGCTTTTATAGCAAGCAATCAATAAGCCTGCTTCTTGCCCAGGGAGAGATATTTCCTCATCTGTCCAGGTTACCAGCTTCATAACAACCTTGAGAGGTGGCCCATCATAAAAGAGCAGTGAGAGCCTTTCCATCTTGGCATCCACAGCAGAATGTGTAGGAACACAAGAAGACCCAAGACACTGTCTCTCTCCAATGGTGTGGAGCAGGCTGAGGCCTGGAGTAATTCTGCTTATGCTACCACATTTTGGCAAGCAGCCCAGGGAAGTCGAAGAATTCTAGTTCAAACCTGGCCATAGAGGGAGCCGGAAGGAGCAGGTGTTGGGCTGCTTGGCTTGGAGAAAACTTAAGATGTGTGGCATGTGGACTTCATTTGTACACTTTCCTCAGACCTCACAGAAGTAAGGGACATGCTTGCCTGACATTTATCTCTATTGTTATCAGAAATAAGAATTCCTTAATCTTTCTCTTTGATCTTCCTCTTAGCTATAGTCTTTCTCTCTAACTCTACTTTTCTTGTTCTTGAAAATCTCTATATCATTCCTATTAAAGGTCTTTCCAGCCAAGTCTACTGGGTTTTGACTGGATTCTGGCTCTCCTGGTCTGTTTGTTTAGCCCACACAGCTGTGTCTGCACTAATTTTGTGTATTTGTTCCCTACACACTATTATGGTTTTCTGTGTGTGGGTTCATCTCTTGTCTTTTAGACTGACAATAACTGGCTGAACCCACCCCCAGCTGCACACAAAGAAGCTATTTGAGGACTGATAAATGACCCAAGTTACTCTACTGTACACTTTTACCTTGGTTTTAATTCACTTTTCATTTCTGCATTATCTCTAACTTCTGGTTGTGTGAAGAGTATGAACTTTCTTTCCATGTGGAAATATTTCAAACTTCAAAGGATTATTGGGTACTAAACTAAGTTCCCCAGAGAGATTAGAAAGGCATTTTGTGTAATTTAGTATAAAGTTCAAAATTCCACAGCCTCAGTTTTTGTTCCTTGGCCAGTGTTTGTTCCTGGGCTGGTAGGTAATATAGCATTTCAGAAATGCCCTCTGGTTCCTACAAAATAAAGAAGCCTCTTGTAATGTAGCAATTAACACAGGAAGAAAAAGGAGAAAATTTATACACTTTTTTTTTTTCATTTAGGCCAGAGCCCCATGAACAACCTTCGAAACTTAAGTAAAAGGCCATAAACATATAGGTATTTACTCAAGTTTTAGGAGTTTCAGCTGATATGGTTGTCTTTTGTGTATGACACACTTTAGTATTTAAATGTCTTTGAGATTGTTCATGATTTTCCTTAAATATCCTTATGAAATGTGTAGAACTTATAATTATTAACATTGTATTCCGCCACCTCCCTGCCCTCCATCCCAGGACTTTGAGGTAGAGGTTTCAGATGTTGGACACCCCTCCTCACCTCAGAACCTCCCGGGCACTAACTCTAGATGTGACTCAGGTGGGGTGGGAAGGGATTCAGGGGGGATTTTGCCTCAGAAGGACATGGATGCTCATCTCTTCCATCATGAGGCCACCTGATCGTCACTTGAGTTTTGTTTTTTTGAGATGGAGTCTCGCTCTGTCACCCAGGCTGGAGTGCAGTGGCGTGATCTCGGCCCACTGCAACCTCTGCCTTCCGGGTTCAGGCAATTCTTGTTCCTCAGACTCCCAGGCAGCGGAGATTACAGGCACACACCACCACACCTGGCTAATTTTTGTATTTTAGTAGAGATGGGGTTTTGCCATGTTGGCCAGGCTGGTCTCAAACTCCTGACCTCAAGTGATCTGCTCACGTCACCCTCCCAAAGTACTGGGATTACAGGCATGAGCTACCATGCCCGGCCAAGTTTTCTTTTCTTTTTTTTTTTTTTTTTTAATTGTGCGCACTAGATAAGTAACACTCAGGCTTTTTTGATTACATTTTATGCAGTGTAAATGGCACACCAGACATACCACATGAACGTGTACGTATACATCATACACCTGACTAATATGAATGCTTCACAAATCGATAGTTCTTTACGGCTTACAATGCCCTCTGATATTGTGTATTCTATTTGATCCCATTTCATTAAAAACATATACCAGTCACAACCCAATTGATTTCACAAACCCACAAATGGTTCATGATTTGGAATTTGGAAATGACTGCTCTAGGTGCTTCCGTAAGGCTGTGAAAAACTTCCTTCATCTCTGAAGGAGGCTGATTTACCCAGGGAATAGTTTACATACATACATATGTGCACACACACATATGTGCACCTGCACACACCACTTCCCAGAGAGTTCCATTTCTAAGATGTGTTATAAGATTTGATGAAAGTATGTCTGGCTGGGCGCGGTGGCTCATGCCTGTAATCCCAGCACTTTGGGAGGCCGAGGCGGGCGGATCACCTGAGGTCAGGAGTTCAAGACCAGCCTGATCAACATGGTGAAACCGCATCTCTACTAAAAATACAAAAAAAATTAGCCAGGCGTGGTGGCACGTTCCTGTAATCCCAGCTACTCGGGAGGCTGATGCAGGAGAATTGCTTGAACCCGAGAGGCAGAGGTTGCAGTGAGCCAGGATCACGCCACTGCACTCCAGCCTGGGTAACAAGAGTGAAACTCTGTCTCAAAAAAAAAAAAGAAAGTATGTCTATGGAGAGGGCCTAAGTTGAAGCTCTCAACACAGCAAATAATTGGGATCCACCACTTTTTTTTTTCCTGGTCCTGGTTTCTGACTCCAGTGAGAAATTAGGTTCCTGAATGTTCAAAGTCCAACATTCAATAACTGATGACTGTTCTCATTCTTTCTTTTGTAAATAAGGAAACACATACAAAAAGCAAAATTAAACCAAAGACAAAGAAAACATGAGACTGTTGATGCATTTCCCAGTTATTGTAAGATTGTGTCTCCCACTCTTGGATTCTTTTGAATGTTTTGCCCAATTTCCTTTGATATGCCTCCCAAGATACAGGGTGATGGTTTATTTTGGGCAAGGCTGGCAGCTGCTTTCCACTGCTCTTTTGCAAGGAACTGCATGAGGATAGCCACTGAGTTTATTTTTACATCTCACCACAGGACAGAATCCACATTTTCAATCAAGTGTTGGACATTCCAATTTAACAAATTGTGAAAAATCTGTTGGCCCAGATAAACATATGCTAAGAGTATTCCTTTCTCTAAATTAAGATTTTGTTCCCGGAAGCCCAAGAATTCATTAAGGCCATAATTAGCCATGATCACTGATGATTTAAAATACAATAATAAAGAGGAAGTTTATACTGAGCTTCATAGGCACCATTGGATCTGTCCTGCGGTTGACTTTTTATAGCTGTAGTTTAAAAATAACTTTTCCATTTCATCTGCTGGCTGCCTTTTCTCCACCCAGCCCTTCACACAAATAGGGTGGGGGCTGTTATCCAAGATCCCATTGCTGCAGGCAGTGGCATCTGTCTCAGTGACATCAGAGAAAGTGCCACATCATCTCAAACCAACATATCAGTTATGAGGTCACAGGCTTTCCCATAAAAAGGACTGGCCTCATCTGTCATCAGTGAGAAGAGACAGCAAGCACTCTTCAAAGATGTATTTGCTTCAGCAAACCCAGAGTTACCCTGGGAGGGGGTATTGGCTCATTATTCCATTAGCTGATGTGTTCAAGGGAATTCATCTGAGTAGCTGCCTAAACTCAGAACTTAACTTGATTAAAGGCACATAGCAGTCATCCTCTGATTGAAACTCAGGTGTCTTTGCCTTTAGAGCCAATCCTCCTGATATATATGCATCAGCTTAGCAATTCTAAAGCCATCTCATCAGCTTTTTTGGTATTTCACAGAGGGACAGGTTTTATATTTTCCACTTTTCTAAATAAAGCCCAGGCTTGACTTCCTGACACCTTAACTAGGCAAGGAGTACCCTTGATTCTTTTATCTATTATCTGCATTTTATCTTTGATGTATCCAGAGAAAATACCGCACAATATTTATTTGCCCTGATGGTTTTTGTGTCATTGTTACTGAAATTTTCTTAGTATGCACCTCCTTGCCATCGGAATGGGTTTTATCGTGGCTCTTCCATCTATGGCTTAGTCTCTTTTAATAGTAATATTTTCATATGTAATGGTGGACATATCAGTTGGGCTGGTGTCAATATCTTATATTTTATAATATAAAATCTACTTAACTAAGACATCCTTTATTATTAATTTTAGTAGGTTATTGATTAGGGTACCATGCTGTACCGTGTTGGAATATACACAAGCTATGGGGTCAGATAGGTTTTGGTTTACATCTTAGGTCTACTTATTAGCTACGTGACTTTGAGATGATTGCTTAGTATTTTAGTGTATGTAGTTCTTGGAACTCAAGTAGTAGACACTCAGTACTCTGTCATTGTTCATTTTCTTTTTTTATGATGAAAAGGAGTGTTTCTGTTGTATGGATGTGTATGAATTTCCCAAACTTTATTGGATCATAGAAGTCTGTTTGGATTCTGGGGATGACTGAGTGAAATGCCTCAGTGTTGCTGATTGATGGGGCCTTGCACATGTTGTCATTTCCACCATCAGTTCCGTTTACTTTCTCCAGCACCAGTAGGAGAAGCAATGGCAAACAGCATATTATTAGTCACTGTCGCGCTTTCCACCAACATTTCGAACTAAAAATGTGTATTTTAAACTACATGTTTGCTCATCTTAAAGAGTTAGATTATAAACTGTTAGAAATCAGGGACTATTAAACAACCATTTTCATTTGCAGTGGATTCAGAATATAGTCATCTTGAGTAGGGAAAGGATGGTCCATGAATGCCAAGCAAAGTGCTGTGCAGTCAGGAAACACCAGCCCTCCCTGCTCTCTCCAGTCCTTCTTAAAGGGTCCTTCTTCCCAACTGGTAGCACTTTACACCTGTAACTGGGGAAAGGGGGATTCCAATTTGAGCCTAAGATATTCTTTCAGTGGGCTTCAGGTGTATCTGGCCTGCTGAAAGTCTGTTTTCAGGAGGAACTGGGGAGCCTCCTAGGAGACTGTTCATCCTCGGGAAAGGGGTACAGGGCCCAGAGATCTCAACCAGAAATTGGAAGGGAGGACTGATTCCAAGTATTGTGTGGAATTTTTTTTTTAAGCTATTCATGCTCTAAGGACCAGGCAAGGGGTAGGGCATGGGCAGGGAGGAAGTACGGGCTGGCTGCTGGTCAATAGGGATTATTGGTAAAAAATGGAAGTGGTCATTCCCCTTTCAAAACAGCTTAAGACTTTGGAGCAAAAGTAACATGCTTTGGTACCATCTGGAAAGGTACTAACTGAAGCCTGGATAGAGAAACGTTACCCCCTCATGCCCAGAGCATAGCTAAACTTCAGCACCTTGAGGCCACCAGCTTACAGGCAGCAGGAGTGTCCAGTGGAAAACTGAGGTGCCCAGGAAAAGTGGCAGCCGTCACTTACAGAAGTAACTCTTGAGCAGGCCAGGGGAACAGGAGACCACTTTTCATAGCTTAGCAGGAAGGAGAGACCCATTCCTACCACAGACAGTGGTCAGCAATAAGAGGAAAGGGTTTGAGCCATGTGGTCTTATCTGTGGGCTTACCTGTAAATTTGCCCAAGGACTTGAAGAAATATCAGCAGAGAGAACCCAGCAAGGGCTTTGGGGCTGGCATTACAGGTGGTAGACAGTCAAATATATGCTACGGCCAGTGATATCTCGCTGTGAGAATGAATGCACACTCAGGAAGTGGCAGTGCAGAAGGAAAAGGCAGCTGTGCTGTTGGGTAGGAAGGGAATTTTCTGGGGAAGTCCTGGGAGAACAGAGAAAAAGTTTCATGAGGAAGGAAAGGTGCTGCATCATAGAACCATTTAGTTGCAAACTTTCTTTAAGTAGAATTTAATTATGCTGTTGAGTATTTCTCAGCATTAAGTAAACATACAAAATGCTTTTAAAGAAAATGGTGCTGGGCACAAGTGGCTCATGCCTGTAATTCCAGCACTTTGGGAGGCAGAGGCGAGAGGATCGTTTGAGCTCAGAAGTTCCAGACGAGCTGGGCAACAAAGTGAGAGACCCTGTCTCTACAAAAAATAAAGAAAAGAAACTTAGCTGGGCATGATGACTCATACCTGTATTCCCTCCCAGCTACTCAGGAGGTGAGGCAGGAGGATTGCTCGAGCCCAGGAGGTTGAGGCTGCAGTGAGCTGTGATCACACCACTGCACTCCAGCCTGTGCGACAGAGCAAGACTGTATCTCCAGAAAAAAAAAGAAAAAGAAACAAAAATTGTACCTGAATACATTTAAATATAAACCAGGTCTAAACTACATTCAGTCATACTTCTATATAACCAGAAACAAACAAAAATGTACGATTAAGTACAAAAAAAGATCTTCACATTAAATAGAACTTAAATTAGTGATATTAACTAATAGAATGAATGATTTTGTGTTGCTTCAATTAAAATCACTATACCTGGGGAAAATGTCATGTAGATGGAACCGCATAGAAGTTTTTTTTTGTTTTTTTGTTTTTTTGAGACGGAGTCTCACACTGTTGCCTGGGCTGGAGTGCAATGGTGCAATCCCAGCTCACTACAACCTCTGCCTCCTGGGTTCAAGCGAGTCTCCTGCCTCAGCCTCCCAAGTAACTGGGATTACAGATGCCCACCACCATGCCCAGCTAATTTTTTATGTTTTTAGTAGAGATGGGGGTTTCACTATGTTGGCCAGGCTGGTCTCAAACTCCTGACCTCGTGATCTGGCCACCTCGGCCTCCCAAAGTGTTGGGATTACAGGCGTGAGCCACCGTGCCTGGCCCGCAAAGGAGTTTTGAGTCCAGAAAACATCTACTCCGTGTGCTGAGGGCTGCTCCAATTCACCCACCACTCCTAGCCATTTAAACTGCTGAAAGCAAAACCATTCTTTTGGCCAACCTGTCCTTAATTTGCTTAAATTGGGAGAACCTTTTTCATTGATACTAGCTGGGGGCGAAGGTGCAAGCCCAGGAAAAATCTGCTTGTCCTTCTAGCACCTGAATGCTATTCGGGGGTAGACTGTGATGAGAAGCAAGTTATCTGCGAAAGCCCACAGCGTTCTGTGAACAAATGATTTGATGATGTTTTCCAGTGAACTTATGTGGCTGTCTAACATTGTTACATCACAGCACACATTTTCTGAGAATCCTTGAGACCCAAGAGAAAGCATCTGCTCATAAAATCTTTCCACTTTGCCATATGCACTGGGTTTGGGGGTGGGGGATGAGGATGAGGAGGAGCTTCAACTCTTTACGCCACTCACAGGGAACTCTTCCCGGGGTTCTAACTCAGGAGGGTGTGTTATCAGATCCTTTTCTATGCCTTGCAATGTTCAGAATTTGCAAAGAATTTTACCATCTGCTCTTTCTGTGTGCTGATGTCACACAGAGCAGAGTATATAAGACTGTTCTTATCCCTCAAACTTTGCCTTTTAAGGAGAGGCACAGTTGTCCAATTTTAGGGATAAAACGTCTCTTTTTTTTTCTGCTCTTGCTCTCCTGTCTTTTTCCTGGAGAAAGGCTAGAATCTGTTTCAAAGGATGGTTTTAACGACCCCTGACTCTGGGCGTGAGGGTCCAGTTGAGCAGGCATCTTTGTTCTTTCATATGTTGGCTTCGTTTCTGACTCTGGAGGTGCTGTGAGCCTTTAAGAACCGTAGGCTTGAGCTGCAGGTGGCTGTTTGCCTCTCTGCCTTAAACAGAGCCGTTCTTGTTTTTCCTCTCCTTCTTTCTCTCTCTCTCTTCTAACCTGCCTGTGAATGCCTGTTACTCTGTGTTGGCATTTCCAGTCACAGCCCCCACCTCTGGCCACTCCTTCTGTTGTTCTCTGCTGGTCATTTATTATTTTTCCTTCTCTTTGCCTTTGTCCCTTTTTTATGTTTTTGTCAATGTTTTTTCTCATCTCTTGGTTAAATGAGTTCTTCTTTTAATCAACATTTTCTTAGTCTGTTCAGGTTGCTATAACAAAATGTCATAAACGAGGTCACTTATAAACAACAGAAATTGATCTCTTACAGTTCTGGAGGCTGGGAAGTCCAAGATAAAAGTGTTGGGAGATTCAGTGTTGAGCGAGGGCCTGCTTTCTGGTTCACAGAAAGCAGCTTCTTGCTGTGTCCTCTCATAGTGGAAGGGAAGCACTCTAGTCTTTTCAGCTCCTTATAAGGGCACGAATCCCATCAATGAGGGCTCCATTTATGACTTAGTCATCTCCCAAAGGTGCTGCATCCTAATACCGTCACATAGAGGACTGGGTTTCAGCATAAGAATTTGGGAGAGACACAACCATTCTGACTTTAGCCACCATCCAATCAGAGTGTTCCTTTTCCTTTGTTCTCAATCAATGAGAAACAAGCCACAGCCTGTCAGGGTAATGTGGAGGCAGTTACCTCTAACTCAGGGCAGTGCAAGGACAGGACCTTCAAGTGTGAAGGCTGATTCTGAGCCCCAGTGAGCTCTGTGACAATGGTGCTAGAAGGTACTGGTGTTCGTATCTTCTTCCAGAGGAAACTGTCCCTTAGGGCTCTGTTGAAATGCGGGCACAAAGGCAGGGCGACCTTCCTGGGTCACATGGGGAGATCAAAAAGCATCTCTTGTCTGTCAGACTCCCTTCACGGCTGTTGTTATCATTGGCAGGACTCTCCTTCAGCAACTCCAGAAGCTTCAGACTTTGGTGATGGGCAAGGTTTCTCGAACCTGCAAGTTAGCCGGCACGCAGACTGGCACCTGCCTCATGGTGAGCTTCCCAGCAGGGTAGCACAGTGACCGCCCCTGGCCTGGCCCTTGTCTCCCCTCTCCCTCTGCTTGCCAAGGCCAAGTGCTGTGCTGTAGGAGAAACCACATGGAGGAACTCCACTCTGAGGCTGTTCCTCGGTGAGGCACTCTGGTGATGTGACCCATGGGTGCAGTCCACTGGCATGAAGAGGAGAGTCTGTGTCCCTGGGTATAAAGCTGTGCTGTGCAGAGCCTGGAGTCCACAGCCCCTCGTGTTCTCTCTCCCCTCTTTCTCTCCCACAGGTTGTGGTGCTGTGCTTTGCCGTTGCATTCGGCAGCTTCTTTCAAGGCTACGGGCCCTATCCTTCTGCCACCAAGATGGCTCTGCCCAGCCAGCATTCCCTGCAGGAGCCCTACACAGCCTCCGTGGGTAAGACAGCACGTGGCAACTTGGGCAGAGTCTTGTTTTATTTCCCTAGAGCTGGGTTTCTCAGCCTTCCAAAAGGAATCTTCTGTGAAAGTCCATTGTTTAAAAAGTGGTAAAAGTGGAGCTTCTCCCTTTGAAGAGGCAAGTGGGGGTTCCCCTGGGGCCCCTCATCCACTGGACTGAGGCATCACTGGGAATTCTCCAGAGCTTGAAAGAGCACAGTTTGCAAACTGCTGTTCTAGACTGTGTTCCCTGATCCATTCTGACATCTAATTTTTGAGTTCTGTTAAGGGAGAGGGAAGTAGATGAGGGAAAGAGTCTGTTGCTTTCTGTGATGTTTTAAGAGAACTGCTGTGTTTCTGCCTCCACTGAGTGGAATTGTATGAGTAATGTAATGTAATGTGTATAGTAAGGGCTTGTAAAGTGAAATTAAATAAGCAGCAAGGTCAGGGCCGGGCGTGGTGGCTCACGCTTGTAACCCCAGCACTTTGGGAGGCCAAGGTGGGCGGATCACAAGGTCAGGAGATTGAGACTATCCTGGCTAACACAATGAAACCCCGTTGCTACTAAAAAATACAAAAAAATTAGCTGGGGGTGGTGGCGGGCACCTGTAGTCCCAGCTACTGGGGAGGCTGAGGCAGGAAAATGCTGTGAACCTGGGAGGCGGAGCTTGCAGTGAGCCAAGATCGCACCACTGCACTCCAGCCTGGACGACGGGGCGAGACTCCATCTAAAAAAAAAAAAAAAAAGAATCAGCAAGGTGAGGAGTTCAAGACCAGCCTGGCCAATCTGCTGAAACCCCGTCTCTACTAAAAATACAAAATTAGCTGGGCGTGATGGTACATGCACCTATAGTCCCAGCTACTTGGGAGGCTGAGGCAGGAGAGTGGCGTGAACCGAGGAGGCGGAGGTGGCAGTGAGCCGAGATCGTGCCACTGCACCCCAGCCTGGGCGGCAGAGCAAGACTCCATCTCAAACAAACAAAAAGAATCAGCCTGTTTTCCAAAACCTTATGCCCAAGATCTAGAGAATATGGGGACTCAGGTGTCAGATAAGAAGCGTACGGTGTTCTCACCTAGAAATAAAGAGATGGTGAGTAAGGAATACACACACAAATTCACACCTACACCTATAGGAACAGGCGTGGGGTTAGGCAGTACAGTAGTCCCCCCTTATCTGAGGTTTTGCATTCTAAGCTTTCAGTTACCTGTAGCCAATGAACATACCTGCAGTTACCTTAAAATAGCTGAATACACTATAATAAGAAACATTACCTGCAGTCAATGAAAATACCTGCAGGTATCTGAAAATAGCTGAGTATACCACCATAAGAAATTCTGAGAGAGAGAGGCCACGTTCATGTAACTTTTATTAGAAGATATGGTTAGAATTATTCTATTTTATTATTATTGTTAATTTCTTACTGGGCCTAATTTCTAAATCAAACTTTATCATAAGTACATATGTATAGGAAAAGGCATATGAACCCTACATGCTATATGCCCATCTATAAACCCTATATGGTTTTTCCTATACATATATACCTTATACCATATATATAGGGTTCAGTCCTAGCTTCGGTTTCAGCCATCCACTGGGGGTCTTGAAACGTATTCCCCATGGATAAGGGAGGACTACTGTATTGGATTTGGGAGAGGGAGAATTTTGCCATTTTGAAATGTCTGTGGTCTTCACCAGGTATAACAGAAGTGCCAGCATTCCAATTAAATAATTTCAGTGGCCTGTTGAGAATTTTCCCCCCCAAGGAACTATCTCTCTAAATTTAAATGGAAGCATAGTTTCTATGTCATGGAAAATTGCTACAGAGCCATCTAGCTGTGTGACTGTCCTATAAAACAAAGGAGATTGTCTCTATCCTTTGATTTATGGCTTTGTGTCTCCTCTTCACTTTCTAAATGAAATGCCCTGTACCTCATCCCCCTGCCAGACCTACTCACTGGTAATGCTGCTTCTTTTAGCTGGGTCTGGACATCTCCAAGTATTCCACTCCCATTCTCCATGAATCATTTTCCCTAGATGGTTATGGGTGGTAAGGGGGGGCAGTTTCATATTTTCAAAGCAGTGGGGGTGGTAGTTTGCCTTGTGTTTATTTGATTTTCTATTGTTCTTCCAGCACTGTATAATTGGTATAATTTTTCAATGCACAAACTCCGAAGCTCTAAAGTCTTTATAGAAAGCCAAATCCCTGTTGGCACCCATGGTTCTGGGCAACGAGAACACACACATTGTCATCTGCCACCAGCCCTGAGCACCTGGAGTGAGGGGATGTGTTGGACCCCTGTGGTCTTTTGCTAACACCTTGTTATTCTGCTCTGTCCTCAGTGAGATCCAGGAACCTGCTGATCTACGAGGAACATTCTCCCCCAGAGGAGCCGTCCAGCCCGGGCTCCGCTGGGGAGCTGGGGGGCTGGGATAGAGGTTCCTCCCTGCTCAGGGTGTCAGGGCTGGAGTCCAGGCCGGATGTGGATCTTCCCCATTTCATTATCTCGAATGAGACCAGCCTGGAGAAGTCAGTGCTTTTGGAGCTGCAGCAGCACCTGTGAGTCATAGAGACACAGGGCCAACTCCTCTAGTGCACTGATGGTGGGTTATGAGTCAGCAACCTGGGATGTGAGGTTGAGACTCTCCATAGGCCTGGTTCAGTTCCTCAGCTCTCTCAGGACCTATTTCCAGGACCTGGGACTGCAGAGAGTCTGTTGCTGGCCAACAGTTGCCCTAAGCAGAGATGGGGAAAGCCAGGGTGAGCTCCCCTATGTCTGCTGCATCAGCCGGGAGCTGGCGTGGTAGCACCAAGAAGTGGGGGAAGGGATTCAAGCCCTTTCCCCACTGTCTCCATCCTCCCTTCCAAGCCACACGAGTGAATGCACAGCCCAGGTAACCACAAGGTGTTTACTGTGCAAATCCAGCTTTAAGACATGTTCTGTGGCTTCAGCTAGGGAGTAGATATATATTGTGCTATATGTTAATATATGTTTATGATTTACATGTAAATACACGTGTTAATTAAAACTATACATATTATAGTTTTATACTTATAGATGTATGTTGAGTGGTACCATTTAAGAGGCACTGGGCACGCATTTCCATATTGAGAACAACATCTATTTGGCTCCAATTCTGCATGAGTTGTTTCTCAGTTTCTGGGAAAAGTCCCTTTGTAAACATAAAGGCTTATGCGACTGCACGGTATTGTTATTGTGATAGGGGAGGTCCCTGGGCCTGCATGCATGCTCCTGGTTACGTGTGACATGGTTGGTGATTTAGCTGAACTCTGCTCCTTTGCCTCCCAGAAATGAGGCCATTCCGATGTAAATGGGAAAGATTTTGTTTCAGATTCTTCAGCTTTCATCCCCTAATTCTGCAGGGGAAGGTTTATAATGAAGTACTTTATGTAGATTATACATACATATTTAACATTTACTAGCACTTACTATTTTAAGCACTTTACAGATGTGAGGCAGGTTGAGTATCCCTTAGCTGAAATGCCTGGGACCAGAAGTGTTATAGATTTCAGATTTTGGAATATTTGCATTATACTTAACAGTTAATCATCCCTAATCCAAAAACGCAAAATGCTTCAGTGAGCATTTCCTTTGAGTGTCATGTCAATGCTCAGAAATTTCTAGATTTTGGAGCATTTTAGATTTTAGATTTTTGGATGAGGGCTACTGAAACAGTATCATACAAATCCTTTTAAGTATCCCAAGGCATCATTATTATTCCCGTCATAGAGAAACTTCCTGATGTAGCCACCGCTGGGATCTCTACAAGACCCAGCTGCCTGCTTACTTGGCTCTGGACATAGTTTCTCTTCTCTCAGCTAAGCTGTTCAAGGCCCCCTCCAAATCCCATTTGTTCTGTGATGTCTCCTAGATAACAAAGCCTCCTAGCCCTCCTCTGAATGCCTAGAGATTTTCCAGGTTGTTGCACAGTTTAATAATGTATTTATTTTCTGTTATGGATTATTATTTCAAATTAACTCATTGTTAAAAATCTTTATCTGGATTATAAGCTCTTCTAGGCCAAGGATCAGCTCTTATCATTTTATTTTCTCCTTCCCTGAGTTTAACATAGGGCTAAACATCCTAAGTAAATAGAATAATTTAATGCATCCATAACAGATCAATATCAAGCCACCATGATTATCCTTAGTAGGGTTGGGATGCCTTGGGTGTAGATAAAGGTAAGAATGTGGACTAGTGGAGAGGCTGGTAGCAGGGGACTTTGGAAACGGAGAATTGCTTCTAGGAGAGAAAAGGACAAGAAACATGCCCAGGCGGTCTCACCAAGTTGCAACCCCTGAATGATTGTATCACACTACAAAGCATGAGAATTGTAGCTAACAGCTGGTGCCTAATACTTCTTTTTCCTTTTAATGACTTCACAGGGTCAGCGCCAAACTGGAGGGGAATGAAACACTAAAAGTTGTAGAACTCGACAGAAGAGTGAACACCACTTTCTAAAGAGGCTGCCTGCACCCCCTCCCTTTCCCTTAACTCTACTTTTACATCCCCAAACTACCTTTGTCATCAGCTTTTCCTCTTTGCCACTGGATCTTCATGAAGACGTGGGCAAGCATTAGTGGCTTCAGATGGGAGGCCAGCCTGGGACTTCCCTGCAGTGAGAGAGCATCTCCCCGTGGTCCACGCCCCTCCTGTGCAGAAGGGAGCCTGCATCCCTCCCTTCCTTTCTCTTACTGCCATAGGAAATTATTTTAGGGGTTGGAGGTGGGACAAGCAGGCTTGTTTCCACCAATAGTGCCAAAAAGATACTGCCTAATGTGCACCTGTGAGGTGTAACCCCCCCTTTGGAGACGAGATGGCTCTTGTTCAGTCAAGACCCCAGACTCTGGCCACAAAAATGCCATGATGCCTGTTGGTATTTGGCAAAGCACTGACCCATGTCCTCCCTTGCTCGCACTGGGGTCTCTGGTGTGAACACCCCCGACAGCAGCCCTCCGCCCACTCTGCCCCTTGGGAGCCCTCGCTGGATCGTCTCGTCTCCTGCACCAGCACTGGCAGGCGAGGGCTCTCGTTCATATTCTCAGGCCGCAAGTGCAATGCCTGAGGGGATCAGGCTTTTCTACTCCAGGCAAACCTGCCCCATCTTGTCGCTTTTAGGACCTCCCGCAACCTGGTTCCCCACACATCCATAGTTCTGCCTCCCTGGCTTCTCCTCCCCACTTGTAAATAGTATTTATTAGCTTGCCGAGGCTTCCTGCTAGCAACCACACTGAAGAGATCGATGCCTCCTTTCAAGCTAGCCAAGTTTTCTGCGAGCCTTCAGAGCTAGGAGGGCACCCTAGGCTCTGGGATCCCCTGTCTTTCCAGACAATGTTTTGTTTCCTTTCCTTTGTTTTTTCTTTTAACTGGAATAATTACCATTGAAAAAGAAGTTCCCTTGAGCATGTATGTGTCTGCCTCTAGGATGAGCTCAGAGCAAGAGATGGCACAATGTCTCACTCAGGCCCGGGGTTCCCTGGCCACAAGCTTTTTCTATCCTGTTTTCATGACAGAGAAGGGAAGCCCTGTTCCTGACAACAGACATTTCAGACAACCTTGCTGGCTTTCCACACCTGCATGGCCCCCTCCTCCCTCCACACTTCCACTTTGTCCTCCTCGTCCCCTGCCTCAACAAAGCACGGTGGGGTAGGCGACATTTGTGTATCCACATTCTTACCTTTGATAGTCAGGTTTGGCTACTTTGCAGCTCACCCAAAGAGATACAACCTAACCCCCAACCTACTTTTAGTTTTTTTTTTTTTGTTTATTTTTATGGTTAAAAGTAACTTTTGTAGTTTAAAAAAATCTTTCCTCTTTCATATAAATAAGAAGTGGAAATTGCCTTTTTATTGTGTAATGTAGAAAACCCTCAAGTGTTTTTTCCGAGCTTGGGAAAGATTTTGTGTAGGAAATATGCATAGAGTTTGTATTTTATTTTTATTAGCAGCTGAAATGCCTTTGTTTTTGGCTTCTCTCTCTCTCTCTCTCTGTCTCTCCTTCTCTCTGTCCCCCCCCGCCCCCAACCCACACGTCATCTGCATTGTTATTGGAGCCTGTACTTAGAGGGATTAAGCCCACACCCTGGCTTCCATTCCATATCAGGTACAGGATTTGATGTTATTAACATTTGTCGTCATACCTCATAAGCCGGTCCCTGCCTTGTCTGTCTAGGCCCATTTGGGGCTCCCTGTGAGTGATTCCCCTCTCTCTGCTATGCTGGAGATGGTTCCAGCCTGGAAAGCCGCCAAGTTCATCTTCTCGCTGTGAGTGGAAGCTGGATTGGGCCCCCGTAGTCCTGGCAGCCCTGTTGTCTGGAGGGTTCTTGTTGTCCCTCACATTAGCCAGGGCGGAGACTGTCTGGGCTGTGCAGGAGGAGGGTTGCTAGCAGGTTCTGCTTCTGCTTCTCTCTGCTCCACTGTCTGCAGCCCAGATCCTGTTGGGCCTGGCTGGTATCTGGTGACCATGGGCCTCCACTGATCCATCCCTCTCTTTTAAACTGTCAGGTCATTGTCAGGCATAGGCAGCCTATAGGGCCCAAAGAAGGCAAAAAGATAAGATTTACTTAAGTAGCATTTGGGCAATGAGGAAGGAAAGGTTTCAAATTTAAGGGCAGAAGTGAGAGAATGAGCCAGCCCACGTACCTGCTGCAACTGAACCAGACTGGGTTTTCAAGGCTCCCAGACGTAGAGTAGGAAACGTGCTCTTCTAAATGAGGAGGGGGAAGATAAAGGAAACTTCTAGCCCCTGTCCTTAGTGCTTTGAGGATTTTATTTTCTCCCTTACTACCCTTGCTTGACATCACTCTCTCTAGACCTCCAAACAGCAGAACTCTTGGGAAACTGTCCTTCCAAAACGGAATCTATGTAGAAAATGGGACATTAGGCAGAGAGCTCAGATGGCCCTTTTAAGGGGGCTCCAAGAACCAACATCACTGCTCTTTTAGATAAACCTCTGCCCTCTACTCCTTGCTTGAGTGAGTTAAAGGAACTAACAGTTGTCCCTTTAGGAGGACAAAATGGGGTCAAGAGGACACAGAAGAGTTGTATAGCACCAGATTGGTTCCAGATAATTAATGGATGTGTGCACATTTTCTGTTCAGGGATTAAGAGCAGAATATCAGTGGATTTGTTTTCCCCACCAAGTGGCCTCTTCGACTAGTCATTAACTTATGGTTAGCTCTAAAGATTTCAAATAGTGGCAGACATTGTCTTCTGAATGTAAGTTTTGAGAAATACGAGTCTGTCAGAGCGACCATAAGCCATAAAGAGTCAATCTCTTAATTATATTTTTCATCATGTAAACAAGTTTCCCATTTCCCTTTCTTAGATTGCACCAGTGAAGGAGATGTTTCACAAAGATTCAGAGAACTAATTTTTCACTGGATAAGACCTGAGTAACCCAGACCCCTACTGTGGTTCTTTTCACAGCCCTCGACTTTGCACTTAAAAAGGGATATTGTAAATGAAAGGCTGCAGTGCCAGTTTTAAGAAAGAATTTCTGTGAAGTGTGAGGACTCTGGAGTCTAGCTCACATAAAGAGAGTGTTATATAAAAATCCGACAGCTGAACTAGGTTGCTCTTTTCTGGCAGGGAGTGGGGATGAGATTTGACACCAATATGGGCCAAATTAGATAACCTTTTGGTTAATATAAATGATTTTGATTTGGAGGCCTAATTTGTAGATTGTGAAAGCAGCTTTTAGTTCAACTTATTCACAGACCCCTTATAATTACCGTGTTTTTTTTTTCTTCCTAAATCAGTTCAGCTTGTGAATCTTACGTGCCCATAAAGTTGGGATGTTGAATTGGCTCTTCTTTGTTCTGGCAGTGAGTCAGTGTCCAGCATTTTTTCGTAAGTGTTTTATTAAAATTGTTCTCCAGCGTTTTATGGCTCCTCCCTCCCATGTCCTCAGACCCAGCAAAAGCGTAGAGGCAGAATCAGAGGCCTCTCCAGGCCAGCTCCTCTGCACACATGTCATACGAGGTGTGAATTTGAGCACAGTCCAGAAATGGAGACATCCCACCCCCAGTTGAATAATGGCCCATTCATGCCAACCTTGCCAACACGGAGAGGGCAGAGATGCACTAGAAGACCTTCATCCTCCCCTTCATCTGTCCCAAGTCACTACCGTTGGTTCTGTTGAAGCCAGTCTTTAAGAAACCTGGGTTAAAGACACCAGCACTTCTGCTCGCTGGGCTGGCTGGACCTGTGAAGCCGTGGGCAGGTAGTGCCCTCTTGAGAGTCATTTTATTTGGCCACCTTCAGCTGAGACTATCCATAGACACATGCTAGGATAGGCCCCGCTGGGAGGGCAGTTACAGGAGAGAGTAGGTGGTGACGTGAGGGCTGTGAAGGATCCAGAGACAAGACTTAGATGTTTCGTTCATTCACTCATTCATTCAGTTACTCCTAAGACTTTTCAGTTTCATAAGGAAGAGTGTTACCTGAGGCCCTAGGGAATATTGGGGAATAGAAGGGATTGAGGAAACATTAATAGTAGTTACTCAAAAGACCCAAATGCTTATACTTCTCTCTCTGACACACACACACATACACACACACACACACACACACGCACATTCCTCCCTTACATGCTCATTTGTGCCTTAAACATACCTTATATATAAATCCAGGATGACTGAGGAATCCCTCGTCGCTGGGAGATTTTGTATATATTCTTTTATTATTAGATTGAGGTGGGTGTGGGGGAAAGAATTTTTTTCCAAAGGCTCAAAAGTGGTTTCCTAAAAGTGAGCCACTATCAGATTTGCGCATCAGGAGAAAAGGAATAGGGTTACGTCCATTAGGAAAATCCCAGTTTGCAGGAGTGCAATCACATCAAAAAAACAACCAGCCAGGATTAAAGGTATTATAAATCCTCATAGCGGAACATTTCTCAGGGCAAAGGAACCTGGCCCATGTGAAGATTAATGTTCCATGCCTTTGTGGTCAAAGGGTCAGCACTTACCACAGGAAAAAACTAGGTGTTGTTTTGTTTTGTTATTTTGGACAACGTAAAATTCAGGAATGTTTTATTTAGCCTTGGTTTCTAGAAGGAAGGGAAATAATATTTCTTGAGCATTTACTAGGGTGTTGGGTGCTGTGCTAAGTAAGTTTTAAGTCTTTCAGTTTTGTAGATACAGAAAACAAGGGTGACTCTTTACCACAGGATGAATAAAGAACTAAGTAATATGGGAAATGCAACAATTTCTGGACTAGCTGAGCCGATTCCTTCCTGTGAGCACACTGTAAGCTTTCAAGTTCTCTGGGCAGGAATTACAGCACCTGTCCCCTGCAATGACCCTGCTGTGCGATGCTCATCGCTTCCCTTCATGCTGGAACAGCCCCCGAGGTGTCCATCTCCTATCTTTTTGTTCCAATCTTCTGTGAGTTCCAGCTAGCAGGCTTTACATCTGGGGAAAGGAAAACCAGGGGTTTTAGCTCTGTTCTCTGCTCCCATCCTTTGCTCACCAGCTGAGTGAGAACATGAACTTTTTGCACCATGTACCCATGGTTTATACTACTTAGAAAATCACCTTTTCAAATAAAACACTTTATGAGTTCATAGAGAACACCAGCACTCTTTGACAAAACTGTGAGTGACCCTTTTTAAACAATGCTGAGCAGACCCTGGGCTATAATCAACGGTGAGCTTTAATGTCTATGCTGACAGTTAGGTTTTGCTCTCTTTTGTAACAGGTTACGTAGACCAGCAGTGTTTAAATCTAAATACGTTGTGAGTCTGTTATCTGTCCTATCGCGTTTTTTAAATGACTTTTTATTCTTTATCATAGCTAAGTAAATACCAAAAAAAAAAAAAAAAAAAAGCTTTGTAGGACACTTGTACTTAGTTTGGGAAAAAAAAATAAATTGAAATTGTTATGCTTTTGTATTTCCATTTCTTGCAAATAAATATTTTTTCTTAAATAGTAAGATGTTGCCCAGTCTTTACAATCTTGGTACTAATTTGAAAAGCATGTTTTTTTTTTTTTTTTTTTTTTTATGAGCATGGGTTTGTTCATGTGTGCCGAACCGTTCTTTCCTGGATATCTACTTGTCCTGAAAGAAGAGCCTCAAACCAGCAATCGGTATGTTATATAGGACTGAATCCAAGCCTTAGTTGGAGGAATATTGAGAATGTAATTGTTTTTTCAGGCAGCCACAGGAAGAAAAACAGTATCCTCTAGAGACTTATGCAGCATGACTGTTATTTTTGTTGTCTCCTCTAACTATTCCCTAACTAGATTTCAACTGTCTGTGGATTTGATTTTGCTTTCCCCATCTCTGGTTGCTTGAGAAAGATCCTTTGGACTTGAGCCAGAAAGGAATGATCCTTCTTCCTTCGAACAGTTGCAGAGGATGTCTAACAGATTCATGCTCCAGAAATTCTGATGAAATGGTTGATAAAGGTCAATGCACTCAAGCAGAGTAATCTTCATTCCATTACAATGTCTGAATCCAAATGTAGCTTTCTTCACTCAGAGAGTGGGGGCTTCGTTTAGTCTCAGACTGATTTGGGATGTTAGAGACTAAGGCCAGGGACTGTGCTTACTTGGAAAAAAAAAAACCAAAACATGGGATTTTTTTGTTTGTTTGTTTTGTGTTTTTTTTTCCTTAGCAGCGTGCCCAACCCTGCCCTGGCCTTGAGAGTACATTAATCTGCTCTATCTTGTGCTCTTCAGAGCATCTTGACCTTCTGTTGTTACACAAGGGGGCCTTTCCCTTCAGAGGCTTTCATTATCATGCCCCACTCTTTCTTTTATGGGGAGCCTATTTCTGAAGCCCCTCCACCCCCCAATATGCTGATATCTTTTCAGCGTGTGGAGAGGGCAAATACTCACAGATCTCAGAATGTTCTGTATTAATCATGCCTTTCCATTTTCTGAATTTCTAATGCTTTGACATCTAGGGCCTTGCCGACCCTGGAGGGACCGCCCGTGTGAGGGCTAGCCCATTCCTAGCTTAGGAGCATGCCTTTCATATACAAACCGACCTGGATCCCATAGCCCAGCCACCTCCTCTGTAGCCTCTCATACTCTGGGCCACTCTCCCCCTGCCCTAGGTACCCTAGGGCCAGGTACCAGACAACTAGAGACAGTCTCTAACCCCGCAGCCTACTGAAATTATTCAGACTAGCCAATCCAAAACCTGTGTACCCTGTGTTGCCTGTTTTTTCCTGCATAAACCACAATAAAAGCCCTTGCTCACATTTTGCCTTCATTCCTCCTGCTTCTTGAGCCACCCTGGTGCTTCCCCAGATGGGCTTGCATGACATCCCCTCTCCTCTTGGGAACTATGAGTAACAAGCTGTCTTTTCTTTTCAATGACCTCACCATCCCCAAATAATCGTACCATAAAAATCTGCTGGCCTCACCATACCCGAATAATCATACCATAAAACCTACATTTTAAAATGAATATCAAATGAGAGGCTGATCCCAGACTCATGGGCATCTGGGGTTTCACAGATGGGCCTGCTGTGATTTAGTTTGAGGGAATACAGATCTATTATCTCTTTGCACACTGGTTGCCACTTTTGTTCTGGAGAGGAAAAGTGAGATCTCTAGGGAGTAGTGTGGCTTGTTCATGGGAAGAGAAAGCAGTGTCTAAAACCCTAGTCCTATGCTCAGGTTCCAAGTAAAGTCATACTTGATATCTCTGAGAATGAGTGCCATAGAGGCAAGGGAACACCTGGATACAGTGGGGGGAAGAAACAAGTGGGACTCAGAAGACAGAGGTGTATGGGTTCTTGCACTAGTTATACCATTAACTTGCTGGCCTGGAAAAGGAGACACTTACTGAGTGCCTACGATGTACCAGGAAGTTCTCATGAATTACCTCGAACTCCTGGGTTCAAGTGATCTTCCCACCTCAGCCTGCCGAAGTGTTGGGATTATAGGCATGAGCCACTGCACCAGGTCAGTTTTCGTGAATTATCTATGATATTTAATTCCTCCAAAATCTTTGTGGGGATACATATACCACCTTTTACAGTTGAGGAAACTGGAGTTCAAAAAGAGTAAGAAACTTACTCAAGACCATCCAACAAATCAGCTGCGGATGAGAGGTTGAGTCTGGGTTGACACCAAGTCCACATTCTTCGAACTACCTTCCACAAGGTTGTAGGGCATTTAAAAATTATAGGTTAACTTTTCCACATTCAAAGGATTTTCATAAAACTCCAGATTTCCATCTTCTCTTGAAAGACTGAGAGACACAGCAACTTCAAGAGCTGAAAGGTATCGGCCCCCCGGGATGGCATTGTCATTTCTGGTGGCCACATTTCCCCACACCCAAGCTGGTTCACTCATTCATGGTACTTACCTAGTCCTTCTGTCATCTGAATTCACTGCCTCTGGTTTAGGTGGTGGCTAAATTTTGGGGAGCAGCGAGAAGGAATAAAAGCAAAGATCCTCTGTCAGTGATGGAACTAAGAGGTGGGGAGGGCGGTTAGTTTCATCCTCAGAGGCCTGAGCAGGAAGGCAGCTCGGCTATTTGCTGTGGGGTAATCTGCACATTGGAGACCTCTCTTCTCACTACCTGAAAGAAAAATTGAAGTTTGTGGTCTGGTCTGGTCTTCCTATTCTCAAAGATGAATATTCATTAATCTCAAAAATTATATCAAATAGATAAACTACATGCATACACATAAAACAATTCCCTCACCCATAGATAACTCACATGTATACATTGGTGCATATTTCCAGACTCCCAATAAAAACATGAATATGAATATAAATGAGTATTTACATATTTAGTTTTTTAATAAAAAAATCGTTTTGGACGCATTGGTTTTATGACTTATTTTTCTCCACCAGTGTATCATAAAATCATTCTATGGGAATCAGTATTAATCTACAGCAACATTTGTATTATCTGAATACTATATTATTTTATATAAATTATTATAATTTATTATATAACATTGGGAATTCAGGGTTGCTGTTTCTTTTTTTAATTATAAACATGCTGAAAAGAGAAACACAAGTATACTAAAAAAATCCTAATGATGTCACTTGTCTAGGACCTTGTGCCTTACGGCAAGTCTGTCTACATGTTCTCTGCTGGACTGGCTGATCTTCCATGGGGAGGGTGGAGCAGTCACTGTTGTCCCTGTTGTCCCTGTTGCTCAGCTGAGAAATAGAGGCTGTAGAGATGTGACTGGCTCCACATTAGGTCACACAGTGAACGAGTGCAGAGCAGATCAGGAATCGGCTGTCCTGATTTCCATCCTTGTGCCATTTTCATTAGCCATGCCTCATCTGGGCAGGGAACTCTTGCTGTCCAAGTCATCCATGACCTTCCCACGGAGTTTCATTTATCCATGAAGTGAACCTACTTTGCAAGGTGCCAGTGCCATGCTCTTTTTTCTTAGTATCCTCAGGACTGAGTTGTAACCCTGGATTTGAGATGCACCCGAAGGCGTCTGTCTCTACAGAGAGGGAAGAAGAAGGAAAGTGGTTCATCTCAGTCATTTCCTGCAAACTAGTCCACGTCACTGTCTGAGAGTTTGATTCCACGTGATCCCTCATCATTTGACGGGGCTGAGCAGGTTGCACAAGTTGATGTTGTGTTCCAATGGTCACAGCTGTTGCTAGATAGTTTGGCAATTTTAAAGACGAGTTCTGGCCCCATGAGGAGCCCATGTGTTCTCCTCCTCCCTCTATGCTGTTGTTTTTAGATGGAGGGACAAAAATATCCATTGAGGAATACCATAAAAGCTGCCAGAGAGGCTGTTGTACTGTTCTCTGAGAAGTCTGTTTCAAAATGTTTAATGTTTCTTAAGTGAAAAGAATTTGAGAATTGAGGCTGCCAGTTCATAACTAATGTCCTCCCCAGTATCACTGCAAAACAGATGGCAAGTTCAGCTTTCTAATGGGTACATGAGAGCTTCTGTATGCCTGGGCTAGTTCAAAGACAATATCTCCTTGAAAAGGAAAATTCTAAATATAAAGCAACCCACACAGTATTTAGAGATCTCTGGGACAGGAAAGGGATCCTCAATCCCTATAGTGTTTACTTTCTTTGGTTATTTATTGTTTAAATTAAGCTTTCAGTGGTTGATACAGCTTTTTATCATGGGTTGAGATAGTAACCGAACACAGAAAATACAGTTTAGATGGTATTTTTGCTATTGCACAAATAATTTCATGCAACTGCACTCCAGGGGCAAGACTTGACTGGGGGTTGTATGTTGAATTAGGACAGATGCTGTAGAGATAGTCAGCATTAGAGAGTGCCATTTATGGAATAATCAGGGAAAATACTGAGTAGAAACAATGCTATTGGGACCAATGACAAAATTTTCCTGTAATACAACTAAATGAAAAACATTATTGTGGTGATATTGTACATAGCTTAAAATATTAAAGAATTAAAAACCTCATTGAAAAATAGAGGTACATTGTTTTATCTCTTTTCCATCCACAAGTCCTACTGCTTGGAAGTAACCAATTTCAATTTCTTTTCACATTGATCTGTATATTTCTAAGTAATGTGTTTATGCTGCTAACAGTTGATGTATCAATTTTAGACATTTACTATTAGCTTCTTATCATGGTACGTAAAAATTTGATCCCCCCCACACACACATTTCTCTGTCCTCATTTTCCCAATAGTGTGTTTACATTAATATAATGACATAAATGTTGTTTTCTGCTGAGCAATGTATTATTTTATTAGAATTAAGCTTCCTCCCTTGTATAAATTTGCATCTTCCCTGGGATTAATAGTTGCCTCATTTTTCCAATTGGTTAGTGTGTATATGGCTCATATTTAATATACAGAAATGATTATTTTTAAAAACTCACTTATATAAGTATTTATTATATTATATAAATAATATAGCAAATATATACCAGCTATGTCAAAAGTTTTAGTGCTTATTGTTATATGTTCTTGATAGTTAAATGAATTAGATAATCTATCAACATTCTTTTTTTTCTTTTATTTTTGAGACAGAAACTCCTCCAAGAGGCCTCTAATCACCTGGTTAAATCCATCTGCTTTGTAGTCTGATTTTACAACAGTTATTCTAAGATTCCCCTTCACAATGGTAATGGGAAAACCCTTTCCCATTTTGCTCTGTTGGAGTCTCTGTGTCCTGGATCACATGTCTTGTCTTTTCTTGGTTGCTTCCCTTGTTTAGCTGGAGTACATTCTGTATTAGCTGTCTACAAAAAGCTTCATTGGTGGCAAATTACTTGATTCTTGCAAGGCTCATAATATCTTATTCTTTCTTACATAGTTGATAGTTTGGCTGGGTCTAGCATATTTGGCTGAGAAAAATCTTCCTTCAGAATTTTAAAGGAATTGCCCTATAATTTTCTATCTTGCAATGCTGTCATGGAGAAGTACAATGCTATTTTGATTCTTGTTTCTTATTATTTTTTTCTCTATTTCTGTTGTCGCAAAATGATGATCTACCTTATGGAGGGTCTTTTTCATTTGCTGTATTGGATCTCTCATTCTGAAGACTCGTGTCTTTTCTGGGAACATTTTCGAATAATTTCTTTGATTAATTTCCTTTCCTTATTTTTAGAATGACTGAATTGAGCCCTTATATTTCTTATATTTTCTCCTGATTTTCTATCCTTTTTCTTTTTTAGATTATAATTTCTTCTACTTTAACTTCCAGTTTTTTAATTAAAATTTTGTTCTTCATTTGTTTTTAATTTCAAAGCTTTTTTTCTTTCTACAGTTTTCCTGTTTCTAGCCCTCTGTTCTGAATTTTAGAAGCAATGTCTTTTACCTAAGTGTATTAATTATAATATATAAAGACTTTTCTGATTCCTGCTTTGGGTTTTTTGTTTTGTTTTGTTTGTTTGTTTGTTTGAGACAGAGTCTCACTCTGTCACCTGGGCTGTAGTGCAGTGGCACGATCTCGGCTCACTACAAGCTTTGCCTCCCAGGTTCATGCCATTCTCCCGCCTCAGCCTCCCAAGTAGCTGGGACTACAGGCCCCCGCCACCACGCCTGGCTAATTTTTTTGTATTTTTAGTAGAGACGGGGTTTCACCGTGTTAGCCAGGATGATCTCTATCTCCTGACTTCGTGATCCACCCGCCTCGGCCTCCCAAAGTGCTGAGACTACAGGCGTGAGCCACTATGCCTGCCGATTCCTGCTTTGTTTTAATTTTATTTCCCTATTTGCTTATTTGTTTGTTTTGGTCTCTTTATTTTGTATTATCAGCCTTCCTCAAAGATCTGAATAGATGGATATTGCTGTCCATTCACATGCATCAAATAACATTAATGATGCACAATGACTAATTGTCTTAAATTTGTGTCAGGGTAAGTGGATTTTTTTATTCATTTAGCTCAGTATTTTTCAAATTGAGGGTCAAAAGGTTGAGAAATCAATTTAGTATGTTTTGAACAACGATTTGAAAAAGAGAAACAAAATGAAATGAGATGGAATGGGATGGGATGGGATGGCCTGGAATTACACAGAATAAATAGAAATACCAGAATGCATCTAAAAGAGGTTAATACTGTTTCATGTAACTTTCATTTCAGTCCTGTATGTGTATGTGTAAGTGTTGTTCTGGGTCACAATGTAAAATTTATGTCTTTCTGATGGTCACAATAAAAAGGCTCAAAGTTCTCAAAAAAAAAAAAAAGTATTAATGAACTGATTGAACTCTCTGTAAGGGGATAGGATGATAAGTTAACTTTTTTTAGGGTTCTCAAAGGGTGATATTTGAGTATCTGGGGCCATTTAGTTTTTCAAGAGGAGAATGTTTTATGTCCTAACTGCAGAAGGTGCAGGTATTCTGGGATCACAGTGAGCAACAGAGCCAGGGGGAGTCAGTCTAATCATTCAGCATGTAATTTATTTAATCCTGTCTTTGTTCCATACTTCACTTTTGCTCTCTTTTGTCTCTGGTGGCCTAAACTCTGTTCTATTTTTATTGCCTCCATTAAAGAATCTCCAAGAATTTTCAAGATGATTCAACACTTGCTTTTACCATTGCCTAGTTGATGTAATCAATGTGGAACACCAAGGACAAGCAGTGATTGAGTATCCCCTGCTCAAACTCCATCTCCCTTGGACATTACTAAGCCAGCAGTAGTCTTGGATGCTGTTTTCATTGCTCTAGAGGTAACTGAGTTTTTGCACAAATGAGAGTAAAGTAGCTCTGCATGTCTAAAAGAGCAAATATTACTAACAATTAAGAGCTAAAACTTATGGTAAAATTTTAAAAAACAATTTTCTAGCTGGGATCAAACATGGATGAGAAGCTGAACATATCCCGGGGTGAAATGGAGAGATGATAACATGGCAAAAAGAGCCGTCCCAGCAGGAATCCCTGGCACATCTCACATTCCCTTGTCGTTTCCTGGATGCCTGATTACAGCAGCTATACGGCCAAAACTGGGGGTAAAGTGGGTGGTAGCAGACAGACGCAGAGTGTGTGGAATCTCTATATTTAGGTCCAAAACCTTACCTTCCCAATAATAGATTGAGGAAGCTCTGGCTTGGCAATGTGTCTGGAAGTTTGTGTTGACATGTTGGAATGTGACTGCCCTCAAGTGACAGCAAAGTTAGAATCTGTCTCAAGTCATTGGAAGCAAGAATGTGGCCCCACCTTGAATTAATCGATTCCCATATGTGGTATTTCATCTTGTTCTGGGTACCACATTTTAAAATTCATATAATGAACTTTCTTAGGTATTGACAAACTCTTATCAAAATGGTTGTATCAATTTACACTTCCACCAGCAATATGGGTTCCTATTTCCTAAAACGCACACCAATGTTTGTTGTTGGATTTTAATCTTGCCAGTTTGATGGACATAAAATGACATCTGGTGGTTGTCATTTTTATTTAAAGTAAAACCCACTCTTTTTGTTCTTTTGAAACACATGATTTTTATCATTTTAATGCATATTCTACTTAAACATCTAAAATTAATCAGTAGATCTCCTCCCCCTGAATAGCTTAAGGGTTTTAGAATGCTTTAATACTGAGCAGCTCTCCCATTTTCATGCAATTTCTGTGCAATATTTTAGTTGTACAGTTGACCCTCATTATTCACAGATACCGTATTTGTGATCTCGTATAGTCATTAAAACTTATTTATAACCCTAAAATCAATACTGGCAGTGCCATCATTGAAACTCATGGGCATGAACAGAGTGGCAAAAAATTTGAGTTGCCTGACACACATGTTCCCAGCTTAGGTTGAACAAGGTGATGCCTTGGCTTTTTGTTTTAGCTCTTATAATTGTAAGCAAGTATCCTTTTCATAGTTTATTTAGTTGCCACATTTTCCCCAATTTTCTGCCTTTTGTTGGTGATTTTGTTATTTCAAATGGTTCCCAGGCGTACTGCTGAAGGGTTGTCTAATGTTTCTAAGTGCAAAATGGCTACAGTGTACCTTATGGAGAAAATACGTCTGTTAGAGAAGCTTCCCTCAGGCATGAGTTAGCATGCTGCTGGCTATGAGTTCGATGCTAATGAATCAAGAGTATGATACATCCAGAAAAAGGTATAGGAAATGCCAATCTATTTGTGAGACCACTCTGGAAAGTGTTAAAATATCGTCTATAGTGAGTGATGAAGCTACAGAAAAATTTTTTTAAAAGTGGCTGTATTTGTGGATTCATGAGATGAAGACTGATTTTTTTAAAAATCATAATGGACAATATTGTTGTGACACTGAAAGCTAAAATAAAATGTACAGCTGCATTACCCAGGGTCAGGAAAATGTCAGTCTTCTCAGCTGGCTGCCTCACAGATTTCAAAAGGTGATAAGGCAGGAAAAATGTTAAACTTGCAGGCAAATAAGCTACTTATAGATCAGGAGACAGCAGAAGAATTTTTAGAATATGTGCCAAGTGTTATATAGGAAAAGGGCTAAGTGAGGGTCTTGTTCTAAGCCTTAATTTGTCTGTAATTGTCTTTTATTCTTCCCAGTTCATAAAAGATAGTTTTGCTGGGTATACAACTGTAAATTGACAGGTATTCTCACTCAGTGCTTTGATTGCATTGTCTTCAGGGTTTCAATTTTGCTGTTGAAAAGTCAGTTTTTCTAGTTCTTTGATTATCTGAAGTTAATCTGGCATTTTCTCTGGCTTCCTTATAATCTTTTCTTTGTCTAATAATGGACTCAATGATGTGTTCATTAACCTATTAAACTTGAGATTCATTGCGTTTCCTTAATCTGAGGATTGGTATATTTCATCAATTTTGGAAGTCCTCTGCCATTCTCTTTTCTAATATGACTCTTTACCTTTCCTTTTCTTACACTTTTGTAACTCTGATTGTTCTTATTACAGACCTCATTCTATTGTAATACCTCTTAACTTTCATATTTGTTTCCCTGGGAGCTATTGCTTTAAATCTATTGAACTGCAAGGAGTATAGTCGTTCAACTGACAGGCTGTCAGTTCCTTCAGGATCTTCTTTAGAAGACACAAGCTGCCTTTCTAAAGGTCACTGGAAAAGCTAATATCCTGTTTCTGAGCAATGAGAGGATATAAGGACCCTGACTGTTTCTTCCCTGTGCAGAACAAGGTGTCTGCTAGGAAATATTCACTTCAGATGTCTCTACTGGATTGGCCAAGGTTTGTTAGGACTCTGTTTCAGTCTGACTCTCTGCCAAATCTTGCTTCTTTCTCTTTCCTTCCATAGATTTGAATCCTCAATAAACTGTTTATACCCCAGACTCAAATTCAGCATCTTATTCCAGAGACTGTAACCTATGTCACAGCAGACTAGACACAATCATAAGGAGACCCAGTAAATTGGAAACACTCCTATAAAGGTAGAGGCAATGCTGGTTGATTTATGAAGCTTTTCTAGCCCTAACATTCTAAAATCCTAGATATATAAGGGTCCTTCTTTAGAAGGAACAGAATTGTCTTCAAAAGCAAGAGTAGAAGTCATAAATAGAGATGGAAAAGAGAAAATGTTTAGATCAGTGTAAGCATAGATGAATGAAGTGGTTCCACAGTGGAATTCTGACCTAGAGACATACTACTATTCTAGACTTTTTAAGGCACAGATCCTGGAGCCAGATGCCTAAAGTTCAAAATTCTGACTTTGCAATGTACTACCTTTATGATCTTAGGAAAGTCTTATCATTTCTCTGCTTCAGTTCCTTCATGTGTAAAATAGTAATAAAAATAATACCTACTTTACAGGGTTATTGTGAGTTTAGAGTGAGTGAATATAAGCAATATATTAATAATTGGCACATAGTATTCATGACATAAGTGTTAGTTACAATTATTATTGTGTGTGTAAGATTTCTAGATAGAAATTCTTCATAGATTTACCCATAATTTAAAACTTTCTATGAATCCCACTAATACCACAAAACTTTTACAAATGACCCAACCCACTGCACAGAAATCTCTCCCCTCTGGAAAGTACTTTAACACCCATTATTTATACTGCAAGGGCCTTGGGAATCCATACTACTTTATTATTTGTTCTATTATTTATTTTTTTTTGAGACAGAGTCTCACTCTATCACCAAGGCTGGAGTGCAGTGACACGATCATGGCTCACTGTAACCTCCGCCTCCTGGGTTCAAGTGATTCTCCCGTCTCAGCCTCCCTAGTAGCTAGGACTACAGGTGCACACCACCATGCTCGGCTAATGTTTGCATTTTTTGTAGAGGTGAGGTTTCAACATGTTGGCCAGGCTGATCTCGAACTCCTGACCTCAAGTGATCCACCTGTCTTGGCCTCCCAAAGTGCTGGATTGCAGGCATGAGCCACTGAGCCAGGCCCAGTGCTATTTTATCAGGTACCCAACACTTCATGACTAGTGCCTAGAGTGCTGGGGCCAGAAGAAACCAACAAGCTTTCATATCAAAGGTTTTCAGACCCGGCTATACATTAGAATTATCCGGAATGTTTTTATCAAAACGTTGATGCCTGTGCCCCATTCCAAGAGATTCTAAATAATTTGTTCTGGGGTAAAGTTCAGGCATCAGTATTTATGACATGCTTCTGTTGAGACATTCACTCACATTTTGACTCATGTAAGCATTCCCATCCAGCTTAATGGATATGCATGTGCAAAAAAAATTAGGCAGGTAGGAAGGAGGAAATGAACTTGTGGATTTTTTTGACGTGTAAAAATGGTTAGTTGAATAGACAGGTATGTGGCAGAAGACGAGTACCAGGAAATAAAAATGGGTCAGTAAAATTGTGGGTGGAACGGAGAATGAGAGAGAAACCAGTGAATTCACTGGAGGTTCCAAGAATTCCTCAAAACCAATTATGATTTTTTTTTTCTGATGTTAGTTTCAAGTAATGCCCTGAATGATCTGGGGACCTCATAAGTTGAGCACAGATTTTAGGCCCCCCAATTTTTCTACTTTTTGCATGAGCCACTGGACCACTGAAATAACTGTGGCCAAACCTTGGAACTTGGTGGACAGTTAATATAAGATGATACCCAGACTAGGAACTTGGTGGACAGTCCAGATAGCCACACCAGAAAGGATGATCCTAGTACTGAAAGCTGCAAAGGAGGCATGCCTTTTAGTCAAGGCCTGAGACAAACACCACCATCTGTGTGGGTGCCTTCAGCAATCAGCTAGCTGAGCTAGTGGACCTTTTCAGAGCAAGGGCTGAAGAGCTTTGCCTATTGGAAGAGAGTCTGCTTGTCTGTGCTTAATCTGGCAGGAACTCTTAACAGCAGAGGGATATTTGTAGGTCTCCCCTCTTGACCAGACTTTTTGCTGCAGACCCACTGAAGAGAGGAATGACACCTTCCTTACCTTCACTTCTTGACTATCCGCATCTGCCTGGGAAGCCCAACAGTCTGACTGCACTGGTGCCTAGGATATCACAGGCTGGTTGACCCATGTAGGCAAAGAAACATCACAAGCTATATTAGGAGGCAGAGATATTAGAAAAGGGGAGCTCAGGTGAAACAATCAGATTAGGTGCTTTCTATGGAAGCAGAACTAATGGAAGAACTGAACACAATGTTAATAAAAATGTAATTGGGGATCAAGAGAAGATGTTTGCTTGAAGAACAAATTAGAGTTTCTGGAATCAAAAGAGATTCTGAATTAAAAAATTTATTAGAGGATACAGAAAGTTTATTTTCTTTTGCTTTGTCCCATAACAAATCTACTGACATTCCCATAAGATAGTAATTAAGTCAGCCATTAGCTTTTTCCTTTTCAAACTCAAAAAACATTTCTCATTCCTTTCCTTTTCCCCATTTTAATTTTTTTCAGTAATCTTCATTACTTGTCTCTTAACTCTCTTAAATCTCTCCATATCCTTTTAAAAAAAGTAATAATGATTTGAGCAGCTCAGGGAAGCCACTGTGTTCCACGTGATTACATGTTCCTACAAGAGGTCAGAGGCTTCCACATCAGCAAATGTCAGAGTAGCATTCAAAACTCAGTCAGCATTCACAGATACGAAGCAAAACGCAAAGTCATTCTGGCAGCTCCAGTGCTGTGAGGAACAAACACATCTCCTTTTATGTGAGTTACAACTTTCTGCATAATGTCTTCCCTCCTCTTCCCTCCTACTTTCTTCCCTCTCAACGAATTCAGACAGAGCTATTTTAATAGCATCTTTTCTGTTATTGTTATTTAATGTTTATTGAGTAATGGAGCAGGAACTACATCAATGAGCTCTTGACTGTCAGACTACAGTTATCCATTAGCTTTGATGAAGCGATCATTTGGAAGTAGTTCAATGTTCAGATTGGCAAGCACACTCGTGAATTTACTTTCTGTGATGGAAAAGCAACAGAAGGATCCATATCTATTCCTGAGAGCAAGGGAACACAATGGTATCTTTAAGAAGTCCTGCTTTACTCCCTGTGAAAGTGCTCCTGATACCATTGCCTTTCTTCCTTTTTGGTAGTCACAACCTGGAGAGAAAAGGGAGGAATAAGAGAAGAGAGAGAGAGACTTTTGTTTCTCAGGAGGAAAAAATGGAGCAATTTAGTAGTAAGGGCCTCTTTCAGGATGTTTAGGGCAACAAAATACACGATAAGGTGGAGTCGGCCTCAAGTCTCCAGTTTCCACCTTATTCATATTTATTAGATTCTTGGAGCAAGAAGGAATCTTGGAGAACCTCTCTTTCAACTTTCATTTTATAAATAAAAGAACTAGATATTAGAAAAGTTAGATGACCTGCTTGAAGCCACACAACTTCTTGGTGATAAAGATAGAGCAGCCAGGGCTCCAAATTCTCATCAGCATCTTTTCCATGACCAAGTCCTTCTGAGACAGGTTGTTGACTACGGCACGTTTGGTTTAGGTTTTCCTGTACTTGCTTTGTTTTAATTTTTAAAATTTAATTTAATTTAATTTAATTTATTTATTTTGAGATGGAGTCTCACTCTGTCACACAGGCTGGAGTGCAATGGCGCAATCTCAGCTCACTGCAACCTCTGCCTCCCAGGTTCAAGTGATTCTCATGCCTCAGCCTCCCCAGAAGCTGGGATTATAGGCGTGCACCACCACACCTGGCCATCTCCATTCTCTAGCTCAGGGCTCCAGCAGGAGGTGTGAGTGCTCAGGGGTTATGATCTGAATGCAGGTGGCAGGCAAATGGAGCACTACTTGTGGTGAGCCGACAGAACCTCCCTTCATGTCTCAAAATGGCTCATATTTGGCCTGAACCCATTTTCTGTAATCTACAATAATAATGTCTTCTCTAAACCAAAGAACTGACTGGTACAGACTCCGAAGTATTAACACTCAGGAAGCCTTAATCAATCATTGAATTCAGCAACCTCTGAAGCAAGCAATCAATTGATTACTCATAATTTACTATCCTGGGCAGAACGTCATTGGGTGCTGTCGGGGAAGCAATAGAAAGAACCATAAGGCTTCTTGCTCTCAAGGAGCTGACATTCTAACTGGCAGAGACAAATAGAAAATAATGAAATGCTGTATTTAAGTATTAAATAGATAGTAAAGGCAGCATGGTATAGAGTAGTGTTCCTCAACCAATCCCAAGAACCTCTGCTATTTCTCTTCAAAATTAAAATTTTTGTTTTAATTTATATGGTCATTTAAAAATTAATACAGTAGAGATGTATTCTGTATCACTTAGACTATTCCTTCAATAAAAATTGCTCTCTGATTTCAGGGGCCCCATTTGCGCTGATCACCAAATAGCACTGTTTTGTGACTGCGGGCTAATGAGTAAAGGATAGGAATGGAATTATTATGTAAATGCTGCCTTTGTGCTAAGAAAGGCCAAATGGCATCATGATAGCCTGTGTGATCAGAGGCTCCACTGTAATTGCAGCATAGAAATATGACCGGACAACTGAGTGTTCTCACAGCACCTATCTAAAAAGAACCTGCTCTGGAGCAAACAGGTGAAGGTGGTGATACAATTCAGGGAAAAACAACACTATCATACAACATTAATATTAGGGTTTTGAGTGTTTGGGTTATATACTCACATTGTATTTGAATATTATTTGGTTTTCATTATTGTATAATTAGTATTGTGACTTTTAGGCTTATTTTTGTAAAACATACTTGATTAAAATTATCATTAAAAGAATTTAAATGGGCGGGGCGCGGTGGCTCACGCCTGTAATCCCAGCACTTTGGGAGGCTGAGGCGGGCGGATCATGAGGTCCCGAGATCGAGACCATCCTGGCTAACACGGTGAAACTCCGTCTCTACTAAAAATACAAAAAATTAGCCTGGCGTGGTGGCGGGCGCCTGTAGTCCCAGCTACTCGGGAGGGTGAGGCAGGAGAATGGCGTGAACCCGGGAGGCGGAGCTTGCAGTGAGCCGAGATTGCGCCACTGCACTCCAGCCTGGGGGACAGAGCGAGACTCCGTCTCAAAAAATAAAATAAAATAAAATAAAATAAAAAAAACAAAAAAA
Source organism: Pongo abelii (assembly GCF_028885655.2). Classification (NCBI taxonomy): domain Eukaryota; kingdom Metazoa; phylum Chordata; class Mammalia; order Primates; family Hominidae; genus Pongo; species Pongo abelii. Next base: position 135,244,775 of record NC_071991.2, on the reverse strand, counting down.
GAATTTAAATGAATCTGTGAGAGTCTGTAAGAATTTCTTTTTGCTTTTACAGAGTTCGCTATAGGACCGAAGATTGAGAACCAGAGGTATAAAGTATGAATGAAATAAAAGTTCAAATAAATGTAACGAGAGCAGCTTTTGAGTCCGCTGGGCAGCAGAAGCAGTGTTGTAACAGGAAGGTTCAATTACCACAATCCAGTTAAAGACCTGACTCACTTGAAACAAAATGGGAAATGTAAATGTTTTCATGTGGGGCTCCCTAATGGTGAATTGGCCTGGATGAGTATCGCTGATTGCACTGGGCTCACCGGAGCCACCGAGAATAATAATTAAAAAAGCACACCTCTAAACATTCTGTTTTTGCTACAAGCAAACTCTGGTCCTAAGAGCATGAGCATTTGTCCTCAGAAAGCTTTTCTCGCTCCAATCAGCATCATCTCAGGGACAGAAAATGGAAAACTCTTTGGCAAGTAATTCCATCCTGTAATTCTGCATTACCTTTGATTAATGAAGAGGGGAGGGCAAGCTCCAACGAAAACTGGTGCAGGGATTGGCATCGCAGTGTAGATGACTCCATCAAGAAATTATTTCTTTCCTTTCTTTGCAAATTGCTTCTACCTGACTCTTAGTCATTTGGGCCCATCTTCTTAAGAGAATTTATTTTCGTTTCTCATGGTCTGAGACTTGAAGTCAGAGATGAATTTCAATAATTTGTGCCCTCAGCATAAATTTATTTTCATTGTTTCCCATAACATAGGTTTTTACCCTTCTTTCAGAGGTTTTCCACCACTAGTATTCTTTTTTCAAAAACTCTATTGTGGTTAAGAATATATATAAGATTTACCATCATAACAATTTCTAATTGTATAATTCAGGAGTATTAAGTATATACACATTGCTGTACAACCAGTCTCCAGAAATTTTTCATTTGCAAAACAGAAACTCTGTATCCATTAAATAACAACTGTTTGTTTCACCTTTCCCTGGTGCCTGGCAATCACCATTTTACTTTCCATTTCTAAGAATCTGACAACTCTAGATATCTCTTATAAGTGGAATCATACAGTATATGTCTCTTTGTGACTGGCTTATTTCACTTAGCATAATGTTTTCAAAATTCATCCAAGTTGTAGAATGTGTCAGAGTTTTCTTCCTTTTGAAGGCTAATTAATATTGTATTGTATGAATAGATCTCATTTTGCTTATCTGTTCATCCATTAATGGACACTTGGGTTAGTTTTACCTCTTGGCTATTGTGAATAGTGCTGCTATGAATATGAGTATGTAACTATCTCTTTGAAATCTTGCCTTCAATTATTTTGCATATATATACGCAACAGTGGAATTGTCGGATCATATAGAAACTGCCACACTCTTTTCCTTGTGTCTGCACCATTTTACATTCCCAACCGTGCACTAAAGTTCCAATTTCTCCTTACCTTTATCAACTCTTCTTTCCCTTTCTTTCTTTCTTTCCTTCCTTCTTTCCCTTCCTTCCTTCCTTCCTTCCATCTTTTTTTTCTTTCTTCTTCATTCTAATGGGTGTGAATGATATCTCATTGTTGGTTTTGATTTGCATTTCTCTAATGATTAGCAATGTTGAATATCTTTTCATATGCTTGTTGGCAATTTATATCCGTTTATATATCACTTTTGGGAAATGTCTGTTCAGATTTTTTTCCATTTTTAAATCAGGTTATTTTTTTGTTGTTGTTCAGTTGTAGGAGTTCTTAATATATTCTGGATATTAATTCCTTATCAGATGTATTTACAAATATTCTCTTTAATTCCATAGTTTGCCTTTTTACTCTGTTGCTTGTGTCCTCTGATGCACAGAAGTTTTAAATTTTGATATATTTCAATTTGTCTACTTTTACTTTTCTTGCCTGTGTTTTTGGTGTCATGTCCAGGAAATCTTTGCCAAATTCAATATCATAAAGATTTTCCTCTATATTTTCTGGTAAACATTTTATAGTTTTAGGTCTTCGGTTTAGATCTTTGTTCCATTTTGACTTAATTTTTGTATATGGTGTAAGATAGAGGTCCAAATTCATTCTTTTACATATGGATGTCCAATGTTCCCAGCATCATTTGTTGAGGAGACACTGTTTCCCCATTGAGCAGTCTTGACACTCTTGCCAAAAATCATTTGACTGTATGTATGAGAGCTAATTTCTGAGCTCTCTTATTCTATTCCATTGGTCTATATGCATGTCTTTATGCCAGTACCACATAGTTTTGATTAATATAGCATTTTAATAAGTTTTGAAATCAGGAAATGTAAAACCTCCATCTTTGTTCCTTTTTTTGAAGATTGTTTTGGCAATTCAGGGTCCCCTGTGATTTCATATGAATCTGAAAATGGATTTTTCTATTTCTGCAAAAAATGCCACTGATTTTTGATAGGAATTGCATAAATCTGTAGATTGCTTTGGGTAGTATTGACATCTTAACAATATTAAGTCTTTTAACTAATAAACAAAAATATATTTCCATTTATTTGTGTCTTCTTTTATTTCCTTAAACATCGTTTTGTAGTTTTCAATATACAATTTTTTGACCACCTTGGTTAAGTTGCTCCTAAGTATTTTATTCTTTTTGATGCTACTGTGAATGGAATTGGCTTCTTCTTATTTTTTTAGATTGTTCATTGTTAGTGTATAGAAACACACCTGATTTTTTTGTGTTGAGTTTTTATCCTGCAACTTTGCTGAATTTGTTAGTTCTAGTAGTTTAAAAAAAAATAATTGGTGAAATCTTTAAAGTGTTCTACACTTAAGATTACGTCTGCAGACAGAGATAATTTTACCTCTTTTTTTCAGTGTGTAGCCTTTTACTGATTTTTCTTGCCTAATAGTTCTGGCTTGAGCTTCCAGGACTGTGTTGAATAGAAATGGCGAAAGTGGGCATCATTATCTTGTTTCTGATATTAGAGGAAGAGCTTTCAGTCTTTCACCATTGAGTATGATGTGAGCTGTGAATTTTTCATATGTGGCTTTTATTATGTTAGGGTAGTTTCCATCTATCCTTAGTTTATTGAGTTATTTTATTGTATTATTCAAGATTGTTGAATTTTGTCAGGTTCTTTTTTATATCAGTCGAGACGACCAAGTTTTTTTTACCCTTCATTTTGTTAATGTGATATACTACATTGATTGATTTGTTAATGTGATATATTACATTGAGTGATTTTCATCTGTTGAATCATCCTTACATTCCAGAAATAAATCTCACATAGTCATTGTGTAGAATCTTTTTAATATGCTGCTGAATTCTGTTTGGTAGCATTTTGTTGAGAATTTTGTGTCAATATTCATCAGGGATATTAGTCTATAGTTTTCTTGAAGTGTTTTTGTCTGGGTTTGGTATAAGATTAATGCTGGCCTTATAGAATGAGTTTGGAACTCTTTAATTTTCTGGAAGAGTCTGAGGATAATTAGTGTTAATTCTTCTTTAAATGTTTAGCAGAATCCACCAGTGAAACCCATTTGGTCCTGGGGTTTCCTTTGTTTGATAGTTGATTAATAATTCAATCTCATTACTAGTTATAGATCTGATTCATATTTCTATGTCTTCCTGATTCAGTCTTGGCAAGTGTGATATATATTCTTAATTCAAGATCTCCCTTGCAAAACTTGCAATTGATTACCAAGAGATTTGATGTGCTAGTTATGGAAGCTTTGAGCATCACTTTATGACATATGGATAGGAACAAATTAAATTCTATTAGGGTTTTTGTGTTATTTAAATTTGCCTAAAATTTCTAGAGCTACTTATTGATTAAACTACTTCAGGATGGTTGGATTTAACTCTTATTCCACCATTTCCCTATTTACAACCAATTTGTTAAAATTTTAAAAATTATACCTCAGAAATATCTTTCAAATATTTATTCCCTTTCCTAGCCCACAGTCACTTCCTTATATCAGGTCCTTAGTATATCTTGCACAGACTACCTCAATGGCCTCATAACTTGTCTTCCTGCTTCTTCCTGTCCAGCTTTGTCCTCCACACCTTGATACATTTCTGAAACTTATATTATATGATTATACCATTTTTCCTGCCTAGGAATAATCCATGTATTTTATCTTCCTATTCCACAAAGTTCAAAATCCTCAGAATAGAAGAATCTCTCCAAGTGTCTGTAACTTGCCCCACTCTAGCCTCATCTACCTTCCCTTCTTCCTTGCCACCTACCCCCATTCCAAATTTGTGCCATATCAATGTATTCCACATTCTATAGAACACCCGAGTTTTTCATTTTTCTGTGCTTTTGCAATGTGCTGTTTCTGGGTGCTGTTTCTTTCCTGAGACTTCTCAGACACCAAATGTTATGTCCTTCAAGGTCATGCCCCAAGGCACTTGGAACTTAGTAGAATGCAAGTACTTATATCAATATGTCTTATAATTATTACCCTAATGTTCACCCCACACAACTCTGATCCTTTAAGGGTAGGCTATGTCTCCAACTTAGAGTGCCAAGGGTAGGCTATGTCCCCACTTAGAGTGCCAAACACAGTGTCCCGTATATCCACAGTGTCCAAATACAGCTAGCACAGAATAGCTAGCTACTTAATGAATGCTTATTTAATGAGTGTTTATTCTGGGGGATGAATAAGATTGAAAAAGACCTGAACTTTATTGCTCCTTCTCCACTGACTACTTATGTGACCTTGGGTGAGTCATTTATCTTCTCAAGGTCTGTTTCTTCATTTGTGAGTGAAAGATGATGACAGATAATCTCCAACATCCCTTACAGCTCTGACATCTTATTATTGCCATTTTTATTTGTGCAAAAGACAACCTTAATTATTAAAATAACTTCATTATCCATGACACTCAAGGAAAACAAAACCATAACCAAATTTCTTTACCTTATTTGACTTTACATTTCATGTTCATTCTTGAGTGGAACCATTCTAATCTTTATGAGTTTTCCCAATTTTACATCTGTGTACTGAATTAAAATGTTTTATGTCATTTGTTTAAATCTATAGCTCTGTTTATATTTTTCCAGTGTTCTAAACCATAGGTTTATAATACCTCGGGCCCTGGTAGAGGCACAAGAGAAGATATATTTTAAAATAATACAGTACTTATAAAATAATATTTATCATTTAAAATGTCTTACAAGTATAACACTATAAATAATTTAAAAATTAAGAGTTATCTTTAAAGTCAACTAGTTTCCTGTTTTGTGTTCCTTTTCTTTGTTTATTCATATTCTGTATAGTTTCAAGGATGGTATCACTTAATTTTATATCCTAGTGTTTTCACTTAGCACATCATCAGCAATTTGAATTATTTCTACTTAGACCCATAACTATTATTTTGGAGGTCTGCATAAGGTTCCTTCACTGGACATTGAAAAACTTACTTAATTATTTTCCTATTGTTGACCAGTTAAGTCACTTTCTTTTATTTAACATTATAAACAATTCTATAACAAATATCTTTCTTTACTCGGAATCTTCTTTATTTGGGATTTTTTTCTTAAGATTCATTTCTAGAAGTGAGATTATTTGATTAAAGAGTAATATTGCTAATTTTATAGTTAAGTTTGGAAATTATCCATAAAAGTATAATTTTAGGGACAATATAGTCCAAATATCTTATTTTATATAGATTACTATGAATATTTCAATCAATATATGAAATATTTTTCTGAATTTATTTGTGCCATGTTATAAGAATGCATTTGGCTGCAAGTAAAGAAAAAAATAAATCCACTCAACAGTGGCTTATACAGATCAGAGTTTAATTTCCTTACATAATAAAAAGTCTAGCAGTAGGTGGACTGTAGTCGGCTGGCAACTGCTCAAAGAAGTCATCAAGGACTAAGGCCTATTTCATTTTCTGACTCTTCCATGCTTAGTGAATGGTTTTCATCTTCATGGTTGCAAGATGGTTATTATACTTGTGGGCATTGAGCTCCTCTCTAAGCATGAAGAAGGAAAAGGGCAAAGGACTGAGAGGGCATATTATCTTTCTGTACTAATAAAACACATCTCCAGAAGAAGCTCCATTTGATTATTTTGGCTTTGATCTCCTTGTTCAGAACCAGGTCACATAGTCACACTTCACTTAAGGGCAGTGGAAAAGAAAGCATTTCATCTTGTACATCTCTATATTCTGGGAAGATGGAGAAAGGGAATGTGAATGGCTTTTAAGTTAAAAGGTCAAGGCGTTTGCCACTTGACTTTCATTACTCTACGTAAAAAGAAGTGAAGACGAAAGGAAATGGTTTTTATTTATTACAATTAAATGGTAATCTCTTCCAGGGAAGTTATCTAATTGTATCCATCTTTGAATCCTTAGCATTAGCAGAATGTTCATATAGAAGAGGCTCAAAAAGTGTTTGTAATATGCTGAAACAGTAAATATATGTTCCCTGCAAATCTAAATGGATTAATTAAAAAGTCATATTAGATTAGCATCATTCTCCTTGATAGCATTTCTTGTTTGATACCTTAGGGAAATGCAATAAAAAGAATTTTAGGCATAGTTTGCCAACCAAACCTTGCACACAAATACAGGAATGCAGATTCAATGAGAGTCCAGCCGAATGTTTTAATGTGGATTTTAATAACTATACACAAAAGTTATTAATTAGTGGAACATTGGAATGTTTAGCACCAAAAGAGCAGGGTCTTTAGTTTTTCCTCACTGAATTACTGGTACCTTGAACAGTATATTACAATTACAAGTAGACATTTACCAACTGCCTGTAAAACAAATGACTGTCAGAATGAATTAAGGTTTCTAGGAGTGCATTGCACATTCTGAGGCCAACCTTATCCTTTTTGGGAGGAAATTTATTGGTGACTTCATTGAGTTTGCTGCAGATCAGGCCTGCTCTTGATAAGTAACCAAGAAAAATAGTGAATGCAATGAATGACAGACTCTGGATCCCGAAGACTTTTGCATGAGAGAGTGAGAGTCAGAACACAGCAAGAGGAAATTTAGTGGGAATGCAAGCTAACTCCTCAATTTGCCCCCCACAAACTAGCTGCTCAAGTACAGAGTCATTGTAAATCATACATACTTTTTTTGGTACACCAGCAGTTTGAATGAGGAATAATGATAAAAAAATGGAAAGCACTTTATGACAGAGCCTGTTGAAAATGACTAGGTTGTCTTAGAAAGTAGTGACTCCTCTGTGACTTCAATTGTTTAAGTCTAAAAAAAAAATCACATGAAGAGATGCTGTGGGAGCACCATGCATGAGAGGGGGCTGGACTGGGTAATCTAAAGACCTCTTCCCTCCTAGCAATATAATAGTTCTATTTTTAGTTAAATCTAGCTTAGACACTGCCTGTTGAAATCAATTCCTATCAATAGAACCTAAAATATTTTTCTCCATACTAATTCAGCAAGCTCCCACTGTAGCTTCATATTTTTTATGGCCATGATATGAGTCTGACAATCTTCAACTCTAGGTTTAACACAGAAACAGTTTAACACAGACATAGTTATATGTCAGCTAATGGCTGAGAAGGGCAGTTTAGAGAGTGAGAGGCTTCTCTGATGAGATAACATGAGAAGCAAGACCTGAATGATAAGAAGAATCGGAGTATATAAGACACAATTTATGTCCCCAGAATGGCTGGCCTCCATCTATTCTCTCACACCCTTGTGTCTTTGCTTGCTCAGTGGCCAGCCCAAGCCACTATTGCCATTGCCAGTGCCTCATATCCCAACTGTGCCAGTGACCTCAGCCTCCCCTAGTGACTGGATTCCACCGAGATTGCATTAGAAGGAGACTCACAAGTTTGGTGCTCAGGTGCAATCAGTCTGTATCCTCAGACATTCCTCCAATCACTGGGGGATCTGGGTTCCCTAGCAGTTGCCATAAAGAGCCAGTAACAGAACCTGGATGTGAGGGTGAATTAATTAGTTCTCTAAGGGACAAACTTCAACCAGTTTCAACAGGAGACAGGAAGACATTGTCAGAGAATCTCCACTCTCTCCTGTAGACAGAATGTTTCTGGATATAATGACGTAGGTCCTGTCTGGAAGAAGTGCTGGTGACCAAGAAAGCAGGTATGTTGTTTTGTGATGCTGTAGTCATTCATAACTTGCCACCTCGAATTTACTTTCCCCTCCTTTTCAGCCTTGATTCTCTTTTTCCTTCATTCTTGAGTCCTGGAATTACAACTTCACATAAAGTCTTGGCTTGTAAGTTTTGCCTCAGGATCTGTTTTCTAGGAAACTCGGACAAAAACAAACACAACGCAAAAATATGAACCATAGTCCAGGAATTGTGCTCAGGTTCATGGAGGTGCTCAGGTTTATGCAGTACATTCACAGGGGCACTGCAGGATATATTAAAATTTTGAAAGAAACTCAGAGATACTTGACATTTGTTAGACACCATGCATACTACTGACTCAATGTAGTTGATAGTTTCAACACTAGATTACACTACATTCTTTCAGTGACATCATTATGTTTGCAAAGCTGGGTTTTGGTGGTTGTAATTTCATGTGGTATTAAGGAGCAATACCACATGAAAATTAGTGTGGAACAGGAAATGAAGGTGGTGGTGTCTAATATGATCCTAAGATTTGAGAGGTTGTGTCATGCCCATTACTATCCCATTGGTAAGTGATTGTGGCTGCTTACAAATGAAGTACAAACATTTTTTCTTTCAATTTATGTTTTTTTCAAATAGCTACTAATGTTGTCAAGAAGTAAATGTTTATTGAATTTGTAGCACCTGAATACTTAATAAACATAAGTGTTAGGTTCATCTTCATAAATCTCAGCCTAGAAGTGCCAGGAAAAATAATTACTGAGACATTCGGTAAGGGTGGTGTGAACTGAGAAAGTTTGGGAACCTCTGAGGTAGAGCTTTATGGGCAGGCAGGAATAAGCTTAGCATGTGATATGGTTTAGCTCTGTGTCCCCACCCAAATCTCACCTTGAACTGTAATCCCCATATGTCGAGGGAGGGACCTGGTGGGAGGTGATTGGATCATGGAGGTGGTTCCCCATGCTGTTTTCAAGATAGTGAGTGAGTTCTCATGAGATCCGATGGTTTTATGAAGGGCTCTTCCCCCTTCACTCTCTGCTCTGTCTCTCCTACGGCCATGTGAAGAAGGTCTTTGCTTTCCCTTCACCTTCTGCCATGATTGTAAGTTTCCTAAGGGTTCCCCAGCCATGCGGAACTGTGAGTCAATTAAGCCTCTTTCCTTTGTAAATTACCCAGTCTCGGGGAGTTCTTTATAGCAGTGTGAAAATGGACTAACACAGCATGTATGAGAAATGGGATGTTAGGAGAGCTGAGTGAGAAGGTGAGGGACTGCAAGTATGGAGGAGGCACAGGACAGACCAAGTAGGGCCTTGTAGGCTTTGACAAGAGAGCTCAGTTATCATTTCTGTACAACATGATACATGCAAGCTTAATCCTGGAAACTTCTTTTTCTTTTGTTCCTCAGTGACAACATTTTCAAAAGCTCTATTATCTTTCCCTGGTTTTATACATAACTGAGGTCTCCAGTGTGTGCATATGCATATTTAAATGTGTCACTTGCTTTTTAAAAAAACATGATTCTGTGTTATTTCTGGAAAATTCCTGAAATTCCTGAAAACTACATACATTTAAAAATGTTAAATATAATGTTCTCATTATTATCTGGTCTTGCAGTCTTATCTAGACTTAATTTTTTTTCTTCTTTCAAACTTCACACTGAAGCCCTTTTATCAAGCTTAGCATTTAGGAGACTCAAGGTTGGTATTTAAGACTAGGATGATACCTGTTTTAGATTGAACTGAATAATATTAGTAATTAATAATAGAAAGGTGAGTTAAGAAGCTCACCAAATGGGGCATGGCTTTGGGCCCAGTCATGGAAATATTGTCCATCTGAGGTCTGAGATTATACTTCCAGGACCAGACACTGGATGTTTCAATATACCCACAGATGCTCATTTTCTTGGTTATGTCCTTATGTTACTCAAAATCACATGCAATGCAGTTTCAAAGCAGAATGTCAATTTACTTTTGTGATTAGAATGCTTTTGACCCATTTTCAAGGATTCCACTTTTTAGTGTCAAGGAAACTAAGAAGCAGGATGAATACTTACAAGGTTACTTGGTGATCATTGAAAAATAGAAAGGAAAATAAATTGTCTAAGAGAATGACTAATATTTTAAGTAACTTCTCAGGAGGCCACCCCACAACAGAATTCATTTGTCTTTTGCTGGAATTATTTGTGCTTCCCAAATGTCACTCTGTCTTAAGTTAGAGTTAATGTTCAATGGCTGTTTTTTAAAAAACCCAATATTCCTCTGATTAGCAACCAATTAATACACTATTTAAACATACAAATACACACTTGACAGGTCCAGCTGGCTTTTCTGATAGGCTGGGAGACATTCTGTTGGCATGTACTTCTTGAATCAGGCAAAACCTCAAGACTCTAGCTAGAGCTATTCAACTCCGCTTCACTGTGACCATTTTCTTATGTATCTTTCCAGAAATATTATATCTCTATAGATCTTCTTTTCTCCATAAATGATAGCATACTACTAAATACTCTGAGCATTGTTTTTCTTTTTTTGTTAACATTATATATTTGAGATTGTTTTATATTAATGAATATTAACTTGACTTATGTGTCTTGACAGTTCCAGAGAATTCCATTGTTTGGATGAATAACAATTTAGGTTGTTTTCACTCTTAAATTCTTTGTGTATACCTACAAGTATATCAGAGGACGAATTTTTAGAAGTGAAATTGCTTGGTTAATTAGGTCATGCGTTTCAAAAATGGATAGATATTGTAAAATTTACCATCAGAGAGATTTTACTAAAGTACATCAACAATTTGAGGAAACATTTGTTTTCATACCCCCCTCATCAATACCATCTATTATCAAACTGTTTGTTCTGAAAAATGACGTCTTTTCATTATGTTCACAACGATGTATATTTCTTTTCTCAGTCAATAAACACTTCATGATGGTCTATGATATACACACTTATGCAATTATGTTACCTGTTTATTATTATTGAAGATATAGTGATAAACAACATATAGCCATGTTATATACATGTGGGACAAATAGACACATGACAGTTGCAGTGGTCCAAGTTTAGTACAATGGTGCAATGGGAGCTATGGGAGGTACGTCCATCACAGTCTAGAAAGGGATCATCAATGGAGGCTTCTAGTGGGGAGAAACATGGGGAGAGACATGTAAACTAAAATCCGATGGAGGTGTAGAGTAGTTGGCTTGGCAAATCTTAGGAAAAGGAGAAGGAAAGAAGAGGAGACAGCAGACTCACACGTGCAAAAATGGGAATGGAGAGAGCAGAAAGCGTGTGGGGTTTGCACAAAGAACAGTTCAGAACCTCACTGTCACGACAGTATGAAGGGAAAGTGGGCAGCACTCCACCACCCACCAATGTAGCCCTCAGAATCAGTTCAGTTGTTTGAACTTTACCCTAATGGCAATATGACATAATCAAAAGATTTTTAAGTGGAGGCGTGAAAAAGCAGAAGTATCTTGGGGCTTACACTTGAGATTGGATTGGGGAAGATACGGCTGAAAGTAAGTGGGAGTAGTGAGGAGGCTGTCCCAGTAATTGGGTTCAGATGACATTTGCTTGATTTTAGGGATGTACGAGATATTCGTGGATCTTGCGTTGAAGCACCTAATACACGATGTCCCTTCTGAAGACGGGTGCATTAAACCGGGGTGAAGCACAAAAGACACTGAGCAGCCTGGCTTGACTCCTGGCTTTGCCAGTTTGTACTCGCACGTGTCCAAACCCTTGAGAGGTGCTGTGAAAACATAGAGGTGGATGAGGGAAGTGCTTATACAGCACTTACCGTATAAAAAGGAGGGCTTCATACTTGCTGGCTGTTTTAATTTTTGTTATTACTTTTCCTCGCTGCACACGGAAATATCTTTACCTTTGTCTTATTATAAGGTATATACGAGGAGAATTACAGAACATGGGTGTTAGAAGAGATTTGACATATCTGTTCATTTTCCTAATTTTAGTGATGAGAAAATAAAGGGAAAGAAAGCAATTTAGATTTTTGCCAGTATGACAATTCTTTGTTCACGGGCACACCATGCCAACCTGAAACTGTTCATTGGTCTAGTTCTCTTACCACCACGTACATGTAGGTTTATAGTTTGGTTACGAACACCACCTTGTCTTAACCATAGATAGTTCCTGTGTTTGCCGACAGCAGCGATTTCTTGTGTGGAAACCCCTAATTTGGGAAACAATCTGTTTTAAACACTTTGTAGCACATCATTCAAACCGCACAGTTTTCGATAATCTTAGAAACAAAAACTGGGGTTGAGGCGGACAGTTAAATTCTGCAGACACCACAAGCTTGGATTCGTTTCAGCAGTCGGTCCTAAGTGGTTTGAAGCCCCTTCCGGGATGCCTCTTCTCCTTATCCGAACACCGCAGCGGCGCCAGGCGCTAGGGTCCTCACTTCTGCCTCCTGGATTTCCTCCGCCTTTCTGCTTCACCGAGGGCCCTGTGATCCGATTCCATCGAATTAACCGCTGTTTACCGAGGGTCTGCTGCGCCTAAGGAAGGCACCGGGCGAGGAGCAAGGCGGGGACGCAGTTCAGGGACGCAGGGGTCCGGGCCCCAGTCCTGAGACAGGAGGTCGGCGCTTCGACTTGGCACCCGCCGACGAATTCACTCCACGGTTCCCACCGGCGGCGCTCCTGCTACCTCCCCCCTCCCCTAAATGCAGCTCCCGCTACCTTCCCGCGCCCAGGGGCTTCTGCCTGGCCCCAGCTCTGCTCACTGGAGGGCGGCGGTGGAGAGGGTGCCGGCCCAGCGTCGGCAGCTGGGCTCAGGACCAAGGTGGGCGCCCGCCGGTCCTGGTCCCAGCCTCGCGGTGCAGGACCCAGGGCGCGGCCACTCGAGTTCCCCGGACGCTCTCCTTCCTGATGCTCTCTGTCCCTGCCTTGGCGTCCCCAGCCCGGGGGCGCAGCCTGCCCTCCTCTCTCTCCCCCTCCGCCGTAGCCCGTCGCCTCCAGGCAGAGTTCAGGTTCAGCTCGGGCTTTCGCTCGGGATTTCGGACGAGGCCAGCGGGGCTGGAGGGCGCGGGCCGGCGCGGGAGGGCGCGGGAGGCGGGGAGCGGCGGCCTCTGATTGGCCGGGGCGGGGGAGTGAGCGGAGTTTCCCACAATGCCCCGGTGCGGTGCAGCCGCGGATGGATGCTGCGGGAAGGGGCTGCCATTTGCTGCCCCTGCCAGCGGCGCGCGGACCTGCCCGCCCTCCTGCAGCCGCCGCCGCCGCCAGCGCCGCCAGCCCGCCCGGCCCCTGCAGCGGCGCCGCCTGAGCTCCCTCCGCGGCCGCCGGAGCGGGCGCCATGAACCCCAGCTCCTCGGCGGGAGAGGAGAAAGGGGCGACGGGCGGCAGCAGCAGCGGCGGAAGCGGCGCCGGGAGCTGCTGCCTGGGCGCCGAGGGCGGCGCGGACGCGCGGGGCGCAGGGGCAGCCGCGGCGGCGGGGGCCGCTGCCCTGGACGAGCCCGCGGCCGCCGGCCAGAAAGAGAAGGACGAAGCGCTGGAGGAGAAGCTGAGGAACTTAACTTTCCGGAAGCAGGTCTCGTACAGGTAGGCGCGGGGAGCCGGCAGCGGAGACAGGTGCGCCGCGGCGGGAGACCCACTCTTCCCCCAGCAAGAGGCGCTTCCGCGGAGTTGGGCACCTCTCTGTTTCCACGCCTCTCCTTCCCCCTTTCCCCCTCTCCTCCTGGGGATGTCTGTCTTCTCCCCATCCTATCATTCCAGGCTGGAGGGCAACAACGCCTGCTTTCCCCTGTGGTAGGAGAGAAGCACTGGGTCCCTAAGGTCAGAACAACAGAAATTTTGTCTCTCTGTGTGTTTGTGTGTGTGTGTGTGTGTGTGTGCGTGTGTGTGTGTGTGAGAGAGAGAGAGAGAGAGAGGGAGAAAGGGTTGCAGACTCAGTGATGCTTAGTTTTCTTAAGAGAAGTCGTCAAAGTTGCCCCTAAGCAGGTGTCATCTTCAACCACCCTTCCCCCACCTTCCAGATTTCGCTGGATGAACCTTTGGCACTAACTTGACAGCTGAGATCACTCCGACAGGCAGAAAAGAATAGCACTACACTGAAGAGAAATCCTTATGGAAGTTGGACCTGCCTCAAAATCCCCCATGAAGGAAGAGTGGGTTTATGTGTGTAGATGCGCCACTAGTTATGGGGGTTCCATGCCTGCGTGCTCCTTGCCTCTCTCCTGGCTGGAGGAGGGTGTGGGGAGCCCGCTGGCAAGCTAGGGGTGAAGGTGAGAGTGGGGACCATATTTGCACCTAAGGATGAGTGTATGTGTAAGACAAGGACAGTGTGGGATCAATGGCCTTTAAATTAGGATAAAAGATAACCCCACATTGTATTAGAATCCAACAACCAGGAATTAGGATTTATTAAGGTCTCTCTCCCCCCTCCCTTCCGCAGACAAGAATAAAGACATTGACAGGTTTGGAGAGTTGTTGACACTAACCCTACTGCTTGTCAATGTTAAAGGTCGAGGTGATACGCAAGCATAGTTTACAAAGATGTACACTTGCTGGAGCTCAGAGGGTTTCTGAAAAAGGGGTGAGTGAAAACATTCTTGTAACCCTCCTCTTTCTGAGTTAGTGTTCCCTTCCCAAAAACCATATAAAGTATTAAGCCTGTTACACCATGTGCTGTTATGTAAGCAAACGCAGATGACAGAGGTGTGTGGGTTTGGGAAGGTGTGTTTTATTTATGGGGGCAGGTGTGTAAATCATTGGGATCCCCACAGACATCGCCTGGCCTGGAGGCCACAGTCACTAGGGCATGTGCTCTGTGTCTAAGTGTTGACTTCTGATGACTCCTAAAACGCCTTCCTGGTGAGGTTGTTGGCTTCTGCGTTCCTCGCATGCATTTTGTTCGCTGTGCGCTGAGGGAGTTCCCCACCTGAATTGTTCTCTTAGTTACTCACACAGATCAGGTCCAAATGGATCTTTCTTTTTATACTTTGGTTTCTAAAAATAGACAGATGGTGGGGAGGGGGTAGCTCTAGGGAGGTATGCTAGGACACTGGCAGTTCTACTTCCTAGTTATGATGGCCTGTCTGGCCCCTGGGGGAACAGGGACTACATTCAGCCTAATTTAGGAGCTGCGAGTTGGAAGGGGGTGGTGATTACATGAAGCACAGTGTAGGCTGCTCCTGGCTTATTGGTATTCATCAGAGTCCTCATTGGGTAGGAAGACAAAGCCAGAGTTTGCAAGGGAAATCATTTCAGCTTGCCTCTTGGCAGGGGTCATTCTCTGAGCCTCCTTTTTCAAAATGCATGTTGTGTGGGGTTTTGGCTTTCTGAGTTGCATGCTCACACATGCACGTGTAAGTGTGTACACACACAAGCATAGACATGGGCACAGACGCAGCATGTTTCTATGGAAGAATAATAACATTGCGTCTGCTTTACAATCCTTACATAGAGGTGGATTCTACTTCGTGAACATCATTTTCTTTTAAATAAAGCTTTACAGTCTCCAATTCCTGCATCAGTGTCACCTCAGGTGGCTGGTTAAAAGTGCTCACCACCCTAGACTTGCAGAATCAAACTGTCTGTGGGTGAGAATTTTTAACACGCTCCTCAGGCGATGTTTATGCAGACTAATATATGGGGATTGCCACCCTATTTTGCCCCCAAGACTAAACAACTGATCCTTGAACTCATAAACCCTCCTCATCCAAACCAGGCCAGTCAATCTCAAAGTCAGAGGAAAGATGGTGAAAAGGAGGTGCTTCCATCTGGAGCATGTTTGTCCCTGGGTAACAGGAAAGTGTCTCTATTTTGATCACTGTTACTTATTTGTTTTGGAGTCACGGTGAATGGCCTGCCCACTCATCATGGCGGCCATTGGTGCTGGACTCCTGCAGCAGGGCTGACTGTTTTACTGTGGGATGGATGAAGGGTGTGTAAAAAAAGAGCAGGTTTGTCAGGAGCTGAGGGTCGGCTCCTCGGTGGGGACCACACCACCTCCCTTCTGGGAGCACCTGAGGACAGTGTCTGGTGGGAGCTTATGGAGAGGAGGCAGGAAGACCTCACAGAATGGAGTCTGAGTGAAAGGACTCAGTTAGGGTATGGAGCATGGCTGCTTGTGTAAGGGGGATCATTTGAGGTGGAGGAGTGGAGATTTGCAGGTAGGCAAAAAATATCTTTTGAAGAACATGGATATTTTTGGAATGAAACTTGACAGGCAAAAAGAAGGGGGCTTTGGGAGAGAGGGTGTGTGTGTGTGTGTGTGTGTGTGTGTGTGTGTGTGTGTGTGTGTAGGGGGGTCTCATCTGCTCCTTCTGTTGCTAAGGAACATATAAGCTAGGGTTTAAAAATAAATGAGGAGTGGGTGGGCATATGCAGTGACTCCTGTCTTTTTAGGAACCAGAGCCCTTTACAAAAAGCCTTTAAATAACCATTTCTGGAGGCAGATTATTCATTTTGCTTGACTTTTACTTTGTTAAGTAAAATAAACTCCTTTCTATACTCCTAGATTTCCCCTCATTATCTATTCTTTGTTGGCTTTTTTTGAGAACCATTTTTCCCATGAGAATTTTTTCCTTTATTTCAGAATCTGCACCCCTAGAGCAAATAGTCTCTGTCGACTGTAAAGCTGAAGGTTTGAAAAGGCAGTGCAAGTGAGCTGGTACTTTTCTTTTAAAATTACTACTTCGTTTTTCTTTGCAAATTATGGTGCTGCAACAGATACATATGTGTAAATGACTATATAATGTGTAGGAACTGTTTTTTTTTTTAAACTGCTGTAAGAATTCCCATATAAGTCAGTAAAATAAAAAAAGACTTCAGAAACACATAAGGGAGGGGAAGGAGAAGGTAGCTGATGTTTATTGTCTTCTATGCAACAGGCACTGGGCTAAGCCTTATTGTATATTCTGTCTTTATTAATCTTCGTGACAGTCCTATGATGTGACTATGACTATTTCCATTTTATTGAAAATGAACTTGAGGCATCGAGCTTGGGCAGGAGGCAGAATTTAAAACACAGATAACTCCAAAGGGCTTTCTCTTTAGACCGCATCACGCTGCTTTCCTAAACATTTATTTTAGGTTTGAGCTCTCTCTCCATGTGTGCATATGTGTATGCATGCATGTGTGCAGTGTGAGTTATCTTCCCCCCTCATCCGTAATACACGAGAGGTCATTACATATTATTATTATTATATTATTATTATATATTATTGCATACCTTTTTTTGGATTGTGGCCCTTTGCCTATATAATTTTAGGGAACTCTTCTACTATCTCAGAAATATAAATGAATATAAATTCATGATTGCAAATATATCAGTTTTGCTTCTGAGAACAAAACCACCTACATGCATCTGCTATGAAGATATCCATGTTAGAGGTTTATATGCCTTTAAAAAAAATTTACACAGGGTTGTGTAGGCAAACCTAGGTCCAATGAAGAGCTGGCCCATCGGTACCTCTTTGGGCAGCACAGACTGAGTGATGAAGTACAATTTTGCTTGTCGGTAGGTCTGGGCAGACCATTACTTATGAGATGTTGATGTCTATGATTTAGTTTCTGTACTCATAAACCATGCTGGTAATACTAAACCTTTCTTAAAGGAAATTTTTGGTATGAGATAGAAATAGGAGCAAGGAGTATTGAACGCCTTAGTTTGGGCAACCATATAAAAATGATCTATTATTCTTTATAGGTTGATGATTAGAATGTAGTTTTTGTGTGTGTGTTTTGTCCCACAAAGTAAAGTTGTGTTATTCCAAGAAAGATATTTGAGGAGTTGGAAGCCATGTAGGAAAAAATGGATATTGGTCTTCCTTGCATTGTAATCAATAGTGTGTGGGGGAACTTTTCTTCTCCTGAATATCAGTATGTATCCTCTTTTGTAACTCCATTTTATTTTGTTTTTATTCGTGTTTTGCACATCTGTTAGATTTTTAAAGACTTTAGGATCAGATTAAGATCTTGGTTCTAATTTAATTCCTTTCTCAGTAATTACTTACATACTGACTGTTACTTCCTCAGTTAGGATACACGCTGGGCAAGATTTCAATTCAACCACTGTCCAGAGTACTTATTCTGCTCTAAGTGATCTTTTAGAGGCTTGATTTTTACCTGGGAGATTGACACTATTGGGTCCTGTGGAATCCGGAGATAGGGAAGTTGAAGAGAGGTCTTTGCTGGTGTTCAATTCTGCTGTGGCAACAAACAACAGCATTGCCTCATGGGGCCAAATTAAATTAGACTAGATCTAGCTCTTTCCAACACCGCACTTTCTAATCTGAGGAAATGAGGGTTCCCAGTGAGAGCCCGAGCTGTCTACACCCTGTACATTCGTTTGGCCTGGGATCTGAGAATGTGTTCCCTACACAACCCCAAGGTATCCTTGAAGTTGAGTACACTGTAAGACCAGAAGCATCTGGAAGAATTATTGCCTACACTTTGGGCTGTGATATTTGCTTTCTTCTATGGGTATGTGTTGGTAACACTAATCCTGTGGAGACTAATTATTTTTCCTGAGGTCCCGTAACTAGTTTTGGGACAGTAGTTACTGCAAATAAATGATGGCATGTGAGCTTTTCTTACAGTGGATAACTTTGAAAGAAAGGTCAGAAGTATGGGGGAGGGGAGAGGTATAACATTAGGAGATATACCTAATGCTAAATGACGAGTTAATGGGTGTGGCACACCAGCATGGCACATGTATACATATGTAACTAACCTGCACATTGTGCACATGTACCCTAAAACTTAAAGTATAATAATAATAAAAAACAAAACAAAACAAAACAAAACAAACAAAAAAGAAAGGTCAGAAGTAAAATGAAATCTAAGCCATAAAACTTTTTTTCATTAAAATTTAATTTACTCAAAATGCCTATAAAAATGGGCTGATTTCTAATTGTTGGAACTGATTGAAACCTATTTCAAGGCACAACAAACAATGCAGATAATTGGAGAAATAAAAACACCAAGCTAAGTCTGTTTGCCCATAATGCTTCCACAACTCATTGCTGGCTTGTTCACCAGGAAAACTCCTCGATTGGTATGAGCTCAAAAGTGTCCACTTGGGGTGATGGGTGGCTGGTCCTCCCCTGTCCTCACATGGCACTTTCAAATAGCTTTGTTAAGACTGAAGTGTCATTTTCTGGTCTGGGACTTAGACTAGAGTTTGAACTTAGCATCTTTCTGCTAGTCTCAGACAAGCTATGTAACTCCTTGGAGGCTCAGCCAATGTGTTTCTAAAATGAGATAATAGTAATACCTAACTTACAGGTTTGTTAGGAAGATTAAATGAGTTACTTTATTTAAAGGACATGGCATAGTGCCCTGCACAGAGTTAACTTGTGTACTTATTACCATTCCCCAAACTAAGTTGCTAGCTCCTTTGAAGACAGAACTTGCACCTGATCATTTGAATCAATGACTCCGATTCTTCTTGCTTGGTAGGTGTTGGATAAGTATTTATTGAATAAATACATTTCATTGGCATTTTAAAATAAATTACTACTGTTATTCCTTCTTGGTTCATCTCAATTGCGAGTTTCTTTTCTACTAAAGAAACCTCTGCCTTTTTCTTATTTACACTTTGTCCAGCAGCCCAGGACTGTGTTACTGTTTACAGCTTCCTGTTTGCGTACCTGCATCAGCCATTTAGGCAGCTGTTGGAGGCTGGAGAGGGGTGGCAGAAACTCTTACTTAACCAGCTATTTGCAGCTTGTCAAAGAAAAGGCCTTAATTTGCCTTCTGAGTAGCAGTAATTAGCTCTCCAGTTCTCTTTCTGTCTGTCTCATCCCTTTCCAAGGGGCAGCATTGATTTTCTCCTCAGGGAAATTTCTGTTGACTTTTCCTTCGGTGATTAAAACGTAAAAATGCAGAAAAAGGACTACCCAGCATTCCTGGAGTCCTGACCATTGTCCAGCCAGCTGGAGGTCACTCCAGCCACCTCTGTTCTGTATTACTTCACTCCCTCTTTCCTTCCAGCTCATCTGATTGACTTTGGTGAAAAAGTTATTTTAGGAAGAATGCATTAGTCCGCTTAGTGACTCTAAGCTTTTGCTTTGTTTTTAACCCACTTAATAAAATCTTCAGAAAAGCACCAGCTACTTTTTATTCATGTACCATACAGAGCACTTGAAGAATGGCTCACGAGTGTCCTGACACCCATAGTGTTTAGGGAGAGGAGGGATGAGCACTGCTTGGGTTACTTTAGAGAAAATTAAATCATCTTGTGTGTGCATATTAGCTGAAGGAGGGGGCTGTGATTGGGTAGAGGTGGGAAGAAAGATCTTTGCATATGAATGTTAATGTTCTTTCCTTCCAGCCCTGAGTTTTGTGAGCCTTTGAAATAAAGCAAACAGCATTTTTTTTTTAAAGGCAACAGCTTTCTAACAGGGGCTTCTGTCATTCTTGCATCCAACCTGAGTTTTGCTGAAATGGAAATTTGCCTTTAGATTTCCAGACTCATAAATAATGTTCTGATAAAAGAACCAATTCTGGTTTAAGCTGTAATATTTATAGCCTGGCTTTTGTTAGATGTTGGGAACAACATTCAAAACAGTAATATTTAAACCACAATTAAATTTCATTTTTCTTAACTTTCAATTACTTGAGAGGTAGAAGAGAGTAGTGGTGAAGAGCCCTGCTACCTGGGTCCAAAGCTCCACCTCTGACTGCTGTGTGCCTGCACAAGTTACTTAGCCTCTCTGTGTCTTAATTTCCCTGTCTACAAAATGGTAATGATAGTAGTACTCATCCTGTAGAATTATTTGACATCTAAATGAGTCACAGAGTACATGCTATATGTGTGTTTGTTAAAGTGGTGTTATCTATACTTAAGTCCAGTTAAGGAACAGATTTGTATATTATTCTTCAAAATACAGAACATCATCAAATGTCAGCAGCTGGTGATAAAATTATTCAGGTAATATGAAAATGAGATAGACACAGACTTGAGAAATTTAACTGACAGGTTTTGGCATTCTTTAAGGTACAGAATATGTACTTTTTCTTTTGTAACTTATTAAAACACAATTCATTGTTACTAGGGGATGTGAAGGGGAGAAAGCTGCTTCTTAGTGCTTTGGAAATTGGAGCAGACAGAAGGCAGAGGTCGGAGGAGACAGGCACAGTCAGTGTGCAGAGGAATCAGGTAGCAGCAACACAAACTCCCAGCTGGTCATCTGTGAGCAGGAAGCCAGCCGTGGAGCGTTGGGTGAGAGGGGTCTCAGAGCTTCACAGTGTCAGGAATGGATAAGCTGATAAAGACCGAGGTACTAGAAATAGAGTTATCCCCTGTGATTCCAGGACAGAGGTTATTTCTCTTCTGGCCTGTCTTGATGATGTCTGCTTTGTACATACAGACAATGGCCGGCTGGCGTGCCCTGGCAATCACAGAAAGAAGCTTCGCAGATGCTACCTGCCCTGGATTATTTCAGAAATGGAAGGTGCAGCCTTCTGGGATGTTCCATCAGTTATTTGAACCAGGCCAAACAGCAGAATATATTTTAAAAGATGTAGGTGGTTATTAAATATTTGTTGGACAAATAAAACTGCTCAGGACTGTGAAATAAATGTTGAGGAGGTGAATTCATTTTTTTCCCCTAAAAAAGGCAAAGATAAGGCAGTTGGACTGCTTTTGTGTATCATGTAGTCTTTCAGGAAATAGCCAGAAAATAGATTCCTTGAAAGGACCAAAGTACATTTTAAAAATGTGTCATTCCTTTGTACATGAGAAAGATGTCAGGCTTGTAAGGAAAAATACATTTTTGCTTTTTTTTAAAAAAAACTTGAAAGCAATTTGTTGAAAGATAAAAAGAGCTTTACATAAGCTTATGTGGAAGCGGTCGGAAAGGGTTCCATGTATCGTTTAGAGACAAACTTCTGGAACATTCCTCAGGCTGAAAGGCCTGAGATCTCATCATTGTCCTTATGGATGTGTCAGAGTTTGAGACAATCTCTTTCAGACTGAAAGCATTCTCTTTAAGAGTTTTGAAGGAAGACCCTGTAATCCCAGCACTTTGGGAGGCTGAGGCGGGCAGATCACAAGGTCAGGAGATCAAGACCATCCTGGCCAACATGTGGAAACCCCGTCTTTACTAAAATACAAGAAAAATTAGCTAGGTGTGGTGGTGCACGCTTGTAGTCCCAGCTACTTGGGAGGCTGAGGCAGGGGAATTGCTTGAACCCGGGAGGCGGAAGTTGCAGTGAGCCGAGATCAAGCCACTGCACTCCAGCCTGGCGACAGAGTGAGACTCTGTCTAAAAAAAAAAAAAAGTTTCTCCCTTTTAAATTGGCACCCTCTCAATGCAAAGACTAAGGTGTAGCATGTTTCTTTTCCTCTGCAATTGAAGCACCATCCTCAGCATCTGAAGTTACGCAGGAAGCTGCCAAGCATGGGCTTCCCTGATAGCGCACAACCTCGGGGCTGCTTGGTTTTCATGGCTGTCTTCATTAGCTTGGGCTGCTGTAACAAAGTCCCATAGATTGGGTGGCTTCTAAACAACAGACATTTCTTTCTCATCGTTCTGGAGGTTGGAAGTCTGAGATCAGGGCACCAACATGGTCAGGTTTTGGGGAGGACCCTCTTTGGGGCTGCAGACAACTCTCTTCTCATGGTGTCCTCACAGGGTGGAGGTAGTGAGGCTCCTGGGGGCCTCTTTCTAGAGGGGCACTCATCCCATTCATTAGCGCCCCACCCTTGTGACTGAATCACCCCCCGTGGCCCTACCTTCTAGAACCATCACATTGGGGGTGATAGTTTCAACGTGTGCCTTTTGGGAGGACATAAACACCAGCCCACCCTGCCTTTTCTCACAATATCCCAGGGAGCCACAGACATCACTCGTCTTGTCCTTCTCAGTGGCCTCTGAAGGCCATTCCCAGAGGCAGCAAAGGCAATCCATGCACTTCCAAGCTTTTTGTAAGTGCAGCTCAGAGAAGGAAAAAGCTTTTCTTGGTTGAAATACTGACTGCAATGATTAACTTACCTCCCTACCTATGAATATTAATCATTATAAGTTACTGATTTTGCCAAATGCTTACACTGTATCAAGAGCTGCTAAATATTTTACATTTGGGATTTCACTGGACCGTCAATTAAGTAGGGACTATTATTATTTCCATTTTACAGAGAAGGACATTGAGGCTTAGAGTTTAAGCAGCTTGCCTGCAAGTCTCATAGCTGAGTGGCAGAGTTAAGATCTGTGCCCATATTTGCATATTGCTTATTACTTCCCGATTGCGGTTTTTCTTGTCCTCTTTTCACCCTTTCCCATTACCCTCTCTGTGTGCAAATAGCCATATTTTCACAATGTAGTGGTTTATTAGACCAAACTCTCTTGAGGAGAGAGACCCATGTGTTTCATCTTCATGGGCCCAGCCAGACCTCACACAAGACATAGAGAAAGGCCTTGATAAAGGTTGATTGGCTGAGTGGATGAACATTCTTTTTATGTCTAAGCATAAAACTTAGCTCTGTGAATAATCATGTGCTACTGTTAGTTGTAGGGAGGCCAAGATTGAGCTTTCCATGGTTTTTTTTTTTTGTAAAAACTATATGAATTTTCCATTGCACAAGACGGGGGAATAAATCCAGTTTCCAGGGGCCAAGAAATGATTGCAGGGATTATAGACTGGTACTGCTCCTTTTAAATTCTACGGTACAAGACCTTGTGATCTGTTGTAATCACAGTGGAACTTGAAGGGAGCTGATGGTACCATGGATTGGGGTCCAGTGAAGAAGCTAGGGTTAACTTATGTGCACTTTACATGTCTGAAATGGCATAGTCAGCCCCATTTGATTTTTACAAAAGATATTCATAGAAGAGTCTAGTCTTTTACCTTTAGCTCGAGGACCTGTTTGAGCTGCAAGTCTTTGCAATATGAGTTTTTCCATAACAACATCCTTCAGAATTCGTAAGTATGTTCATGAGTGCAGTTAGAGACACCTAGAAAGTTCCAAAGGAACATTTTGAAAACCTGAGTCATTCTTTCTCATTTGAAGAAAACTTTCAGAATTTCTTAGGAAAATAAACCTCTACTTCAAAAATAAATGCCCAAGCTTTTTAAAGATTAAAACAGAAGCTTCCTATGAGCCAGCATGGAATTACTTGTAACAAAGTCTAAGGGATTTTTTTTAAAGACAAATTTCTGGAGATTTCTTAAACTGTTATACTGACTAAATATAGGTACTTAATAATAATAAAAATGTGTGTGGTGCTTTCACAGCTTACCATTTATAAACTCCTTTCACATAATTAATCTAACTTTACTCACAAAACAATCTTAGGCAACCCCGTATTGTTTTCATAGCCATTGTACATTTAAGGAAACAGTCACAGTAGCTAAGCGACTTTCCCAAGGCCACGTGCCATAAGGGACATTGCCAGGTTCAGGCTGGTTTTCAGATCTGAAGTCTCATACTCTTTTCACTGCAGGATGCTGTTTCCACACACGAATCTATGGAAAGATAGCACCATTTCCTTCTCATTAATTTTACTTACTTGAATTAATCTCACTGGTTAATCACAATGGACAAAGTTGGAATCAATCACTAGCTGGCATTCTAAATCCATATTGTATTGACAACGAGGATGACCTCATTGCCATTGTCATTACCCTTCCTGTACACATGAAAACATGAAACTGCAAGTGTGATGGTATATGTTTAACACTCCTCTTACTGGGGAAAAAGAAAAAAAAAAACAAGTAGAGATAGAGTCAGGCTCTTTCTTTGCATTAGTTGCTAAGCAGCAGCCATTTCATTGTAAAGGAGACCCAGTTCAAATAATGGCATAGGTATTCCAAGAATAGTATTTCATTTTTATAGCAATTGCATTTCAGGTCTCCAGAAAGCATATGCTTCTGTGGCTCAGTGATTTTTAGGGGAAGAAATAGCCACCTCAACATATTTGTTGAACATATGGAGAAAATTCAGTATAGCTGATTACCTAATAACCAGACTTCTGTGAGCCGCACACGGTTCACAGGGGCAGCAGGTTCAGGCTACCCGCAGTTTGAAGGATTTGATAGTCTCCAGAAAATACTGCTGACAAACAGGTACGTTTTGAGGCTGTATTTGACATTCACCGATACCATCTCAATGAAATACTCTGGGTAGTTTAGAATTCTAAGGGTATTGAAATAATATGGTATAGAACAAAATTTTGTTGTTGCAGCCAAGGGGTTGGATGGTGCCAAGATTTCATTGTATTGAGCTTTTGCTGGCAGCTGAAAGCTCTTCAAAATGAAGATAGAAAATACGGTACAAGACAAGCATAATTCATGGAGCTCAGTTTATCAGAAGGATCTGAGTGCAGAGGAGGACGTATACTTAATGTCCCAATGGGTATGTGTGTGAAGGGGTGATGTCAATATACAAAGCTGTCAGGTGCTATATTTTTTGATTGCACTATCACTATTAATTTTGAAGGTGGATTGATCTGTGTGTGGAAGCCTTGAAGCTCTTGGCCCTGCCTTTTAAGGCATTTCTGCCACCTCTGTTGTAATTTGCCAGACTATTGTGAAACTTATGTGTATCTATACAAATGTATTTTCTTCAAAGAATTGCTTCATGGAGTTGTTAAGGGAGCAAACTTTGTTGTTTTCTAAAAGTGTGCTGCATAATACTGCTCCTCACCATTCCCCTCCTCAAGACATTTGAGAGAAAATGCCCCTTTCCAGGAGCAGCTGGGGTGCTTGGAAGCTTGTCTTTAATTTCCAGTAAGTTACCCTTCCATTTAAGGCAAAGTACCTCTTCCAGGAGGCAAAGTACCTCTTCCAGGAACTAAAAGTCAGACTCAGAAGAAGTAATACATGGATGAATTCACAAATGGTGAATGGTTATTCCCACTATGGTGCTGGGTTCATTAGTATGGTTGGTTTTAGCATCTCTCAAACAATTAATGCCTCTCTTATATGTTTCATCATGCACTTTTACAATGACTCAAAACAGCTTTAGCAAAAGCACTTGTGTTGTACGAACCCAATATATAGATGGTGAAATCAAGACAAGAAAGGCTGGGGAGGAGAGATCTAAAACATTGACTTCCCGGCCTGGCATAAAACCCACAGAAGTGCAAGATCCTAAGTGTCTCTCAGAAAAAGCGTATCTGGGAGGTGCTCAATGATATACCTTCAACATTAATATGAGGTCCTACTTGCCAAGAACTCTGAAGTGCTTTACATACATGGTTTCAGTTAATTCTTATCACAACTTTATAAGGTAGATGCTTTTACTATCCATAGCTTTACAGAAAAGGAAACTGAGGCACAAGATAATGAAGTAATATGTCAGGGCCTCACCACCAGCCAACGGTGGAGCCAGGGTTTGAATTCCAGAACTTCCTGTCTAGTGCACTTAAGCATTATTCTGTGCTATATTCCTATATGCATCCAAAACCCTGTTTTTCCTTGTAGGAATGACCTCTGTCCTCTTGTGTGTAGCCTTGGGGGGCTGTACATCAAGGTGCCTGGCTCTCCACCATGGTAACTAATGAGGCCTTTGGAAGCTGTTGTAGGGGGCTTCCTCTCACTACCCTGATAGCACCTTGGGGCAAGTGTATGACTTGAGCTTGGACGACCAGACTCTCTTGGACTTGGACTCTTAAAGGATTGTCAAAGGGATTGCCAATTTGTTCATATCCACTGGCAGTGCCCTGGTAGGACAATTCCTGCTGCTCTGGTTCGTGTCTTCATTCCCAGCACGGCTTGTGATATGGTTTGGCTTTGTGTCCCCACCCAAATCTCATCTTGAATTGTACTCTCATAATTCCCATGTGTTGTGGGAATTATGAAGTACGAAGTATGAATTATGAAGTGATTGAAGTATGAGGATGTGTCTTTCCCCGATGATCTCATGATAGTGAATAAGTCTCATGAGATCTGATGGTTTTATCAGGGTGAGTTTTCCTGCACAAGCCGTCTCTTTGCCTGCTGCCATCCACGTAAGACGTGATTTGTTCCTCCTTGACTTCGCCATGATTGTGAGGTCTCCCCAGCCATGGGGAACTGTAAGTCTAATAAACCTCTTTCTTCTGTAAATTGCCCAGTCTCGGGTATGTCTTTATCAGCAGCATGAAAACAGGCTAATACAGTAAATTGGTACCAGGAGTGGGGTGCTGCTGAAAAGACACCTGAAAATGTGGAAGCGACTTTGGAACTGGGTAACAGGCAGAGGTTGAAACAGTTTGGAGGGCTCAGAGAAGACAGGAAAATGTGGGAAAGTTTGGAACTTCCTAGAGACTTGTTGAATGGCTTTGACAAAAATGCTGATAGTGGTATGAAAAATAAGATCCAGGCTGAGGTGGAGATGAGGAGCTTGTTGGAAACGGGAGCAAAGGTGACTCTTGCTGTGTTTTAGCAAAGACTGGTGGCATTTTGCCCCTGCCCTAGAGATTTGTGGAACTTTGAACTTGAGAGAGATGATTTATGGTATCTGGTAAAAGAAATTTGTAAGCAGCAAAGCAATCAAGAGGTAACTTGGATGCTGTTAAAGGCATTCAGTTTTATAAGGGAAGCTGAGCATAAAAGGTCAGAAAATTTGCAGCCTGACAATGCAATGGAAAAGAAAATCCCATTATTCAAGCTGGCTGCAGAAATTTGCATAAGTAATGAAGAGCTGAATGTTAATCACCAAGACAATGGGGAAAATGTCTCCAGGGCATGTCAGAGGTCTTTATAGCTGTCCCTCCTATCACAGGCCCAGGGGCCTAGGAGGAAAAAATGGTTTCATGGGCTGAGCCCAGGGACCTCTTGCTCTGTGCAGCCTATGGACTTGGTGCCTTGTTTCCCAGCCACTCCAGCCAGGGCTAAAAGGGGCCAAGGTATAGCTCGAGCTATTGCTTCAGTGGGTTCAAGCCTTAAGCCTTGGAAACTTCCACATGGTGTTGAGCCTGCAGGTACATGGAAGTCAAGAATTGAAGTTTGGGAACCTCCACCTTGATTTCAGAGGATGTACGGAAATGCCTGGATGCTCAGGCAGAAGTTCACTACAGGGGCAGGGCCTTCATGGAGAACCTCTGCTAGGGCAGTGCAGAAGGGAAATGTGAGGTTAGAGCCCCCACACTGAGTCCCTCCTGGGGCACCACCTATTGGAGCTGTGAGAAGAGGGCCACCGTCCTCCAGACCCCAGAATGGTAGTTTCACCGACAGCTTGCACCGTGCACCTGGAAAAGCCACAGACACTCAACGCCAGCCTGTGGAAGCAGCCAGGAGGGGGGCTATACCCTGCGAAGCCACAAGGGTGGAGTTGCCCAAGACCATGGGAACCCATCTCTTGTATCAGCATGACCTGAATGTGAGACATGGAGTCAAAGGTGATCATTTTAAGCTTTAAGATTTGACTGCCCAGTTGAATTTCAGACTTGCATGGGGCCTGTTGCCCCTCTGTTTTGGCCAGTCTCTCCCATTTGGAATGGCTGTATTTACCCAATGTTTGTATCCCCATTGTACCTAGGAAGTAACTAGCTTACTTTTGATTTTACAGGCTCATAGGCAGAAGGGACTTGCTTTGTCTCAGATGAGACTTTGGACTGTGGACTTTTGAGTTAATGCCGAAATGAGTTCGGACTTTGGAGGGACTCTTGGGAAGGCACAGTTGGTTTTGAAATGTGAGGACATGAGATTTGGCAGGGGCCAGTGGTGGAATGATATGGTTTGGCTCTGTGTCCCCACCCAGGTCTCATCTTGAATTGTACTCCCATAACTCCCACATGTTGTGGAATGAGCCCAGTGGGAGGTAATTGAATTATGGGACGGGTCTTTCCTATGCTGTTCTCATAATAGTAAATAAGTCTCACGAGATCTGATGGTTTTATAAGGGGGAGTTTTCCTACACAAGCTCTCTCTTTGCCTGCTACCATCCATATAAGTTGTGACTAGTTCCTCCTTGCCTTCTGCCATGATTGTGAGGCCTCCCCAACCACGTGGAACTGTAAGTCCAGTAAACCTGTTTTTCTTCCCAGTCCTGGGTATGTTTTATCAACAGCATGAAAACGGACTAATATAGATCATCAGTCTTTGTATTCATTGTGAACTATCCAACATCTTCTCGATAAAATTCCTTTTTGTTTAAGTTAACTAGGTGGTTTAAAAAAAGTCTAACTGGTAAAATATCATTGGCGAATGGCCCACCAGCCTCTGCTTGTGAATGTCCTCAGTACCAGAGAGCTCTTGGATACATTAAGGGGATAGTTACACCGCTGGTCAATTCTAATTGTTAGAGAGTTTTTGTTGTAAGAAAAATGAATATATTATCATTTAGTGAATACTTAGTATGTGTTAGGAACTTTGTTGCCTCCTTTTTGTCGTTTTCTTGTTTAATTCTCACAACAACTCTGAGTAGTTATCACTATTGTACAGATGAGAAAACTGTGTCTCACAGGGGGAAATAATTTAAGTCAAAGGGCTATAATTGATGGAGTCAATTAATTGGATTCAGACTCAGTTCTAAGTCACCCAAAGCCCCTATTTTTTCCCATTACATTCTGCTGTCTTCATGTTGAGTCTGAAACTCACTCCTTAATTTTTTTACCTACTTAATATTACACTGTACTCCTGGAGGACATTCAGGATAATACCCTTTCCTTTTCTGTATAACAGATCTTTGAATATTTGAAGTCAAATATCACATGCCTCTTTAGCTCTTGTTTCATTAGACTGCACCATCTCCACTTTCATTCTATCCCTTATCCAAAAGTGGTTTTCAATCAACTTCACTTCTCTGGCTCTTTCTAATTTGACAGCATACTGGGTTATCCATGGCTTTCTTCATAAAAATCCAGCACTAAACTAAAAATGTGGTTCAACCAAGGTCACAATTAGCACATATGGTGCCTTTGTTCAAATTAGAAACAGGTTTCAAGTCTGGGATGCATGAATTTACAAAAGTTCTCTTGCACTCCAGAGCACAGTCAGCTCCAGCTAGGACCTCTCCTGTGGTGGGGGGCACTGAGGCTGGGTTTCTGTCCCCATCTGCTCCTCCTTTGGATTCTCTGGTGCAGAATACACCTACATACCATAGGCATAGCTTTGGGGACTTCATTAGCTTGCTGTGGCTGTTGGTTGTGGATATGGATTAGTATGGGTGTGGACCAATTGCTGTGAAACTCATTCCAAAAGTTGAATATCCAGACTGCCAGTTTAACAAATTGCTGATAATATTTCCAAAGTTTTGCTTAGGTTGCAGCCATTTCACTTAAGACTGGCCATTTTAGCTTGGCTAAATGTTTACTTGGCTTGTTTCCTACTTATTTCCGATGCCAAGACCTTCTAGAATGTTCCACATCCATCCCTTCCTCTGTCCATGCATCTGTCCCTCCTTCCCTCTCTCTCTCATTTTTCCTAAATAAGAAGGGGCAAGCTGTCTCTTAAGTTCTATTTACTATTATCTCTATTTTTCAGACTTATGCCTGCATCGTCCTCCTTTTGACCCTGCTGCTAGTGGAGAAATGCCTGTGACCAACTCTTCCAAAAACTGGCTTAAGCTATTTGAGAGGTTTTGGCAAACTTTCTTTCAGTGAGTTGACACAGAGCCAATGAAGAAATCCATGTGGACTTTGGCTAAAACTATATTTGGTGGCCAAGAAAATTACTTATCTTATCCAGAGGACAGCATTTTACTATTTTAAGTACAAAGGCTATGCCGTTCAATACAGTGGGCACTAATCCCGTGGACCTACCAAAACTAAGTAAACTAAATTTGAAATATGGTTCCTCCTTTACACTAATCACACATTGAGTAAATAAGGGCCATATGTAGCTAGTAGCTGCCGTGCTGGACAGCACAGATACAGAACATTTTCATCATTGTGGAAAGTTCTATTAAACAGCACAGCATTGTGGGATTAGGGTCAAGATACTAATTTATCAAAATTACAGAAGCCTCTAGACAGCCATCCTTGAATGATAACCTTGAATGATGAAGTTCTTGAATTACGAAGTCTAGTTTCCCAAGTTAAGAAGTTGTACTTTCAGGGTGTAACTAGGAAGGAGAGAGAACTGTAGACAGGAAATGTGGGGAGAGTCCTCTTTGGTGTTCCCCATCATCCTGCCTGTCCTGTGTTCCTCTCCTCACCACAGTGGTGACTGAGGATAAGGGTAAAGACAGAGAGTTTTTCTTCTCTTTCCTTTGCAAACTGCGTCTTCCCCTGCTTTGCCAGACATATTGAGCATTAGATGTAAGAGAATGTGTTCTGTAGCTTTTGGGTGGCCTAGCTGTTTTGCCATCTAAAATAGTTCAGCTTGTGGTGGCTGCACTTGGAGGTAGAATAAAGGTTATAGGAAGAGCATTATTGCTTCTCCAGCAATTGATTCCTAAAATTTGGGTAAGAGGATCATTCAAGATGAAGGATATGAACTTAGAATGTGGATGTGTAGCTTCAGGTTATGTCTATGTCACAGAAATTGTTTCTTATGCTCTTATATTATTCTTAACATCAGTTCCCATCATGTTCAATAAATATTTATTGAAAATTCACTAGGGAGGCATAGAAGTAAATGCATGGACTTATACTTTTACTGTGGCTCCCCTGATTCCTAGGGGAGAGACCTTAGGAAGCTGTGAAAAGAGCTTCAAGGACAGAGCTAAAGCCCCAGGAGAATCTGTGTGTGTTTGTGTGGATTCTATCTGGTGCTTTGAACTGCCAATATTGCACACAAGGGTGTTCTAAAAATAACTCAAGTAATGTACATTCTCTGCTGAAGGGAGTGAGATAATTCGTGAGGATGACGAGAAATGAAAAAGGAGAGAAGCTTTAGAAGATGAGAAATGAAATACATGCATCTCAATGGTCTCTGAGGCTCTTCCACACACTGAGTGCTTTCTTTGAAGTCTTGGTATTGAAAGCTGGGAAAAAGTACTTAAAAAAAAAGCATCCCTGGGAGAACTTTGGGGTTTTCTCACCTGTTTTATGGCATGAGGAGTCCTCTCGAGAAAAACTTACCTATGTTGTAAGAATAGATATGGAATACTAATTTGTTATATGTGCAAAACACTATTTCAAGCCCTTGGTGAGGAATCCAAAATTGAACAATAAATGATTTTTACCTTAAAGTTGTTTCAAGTTGCTTATAACTTATTGGAGAAAGAAATAAAAAAAAATATAGCCCACTATGTGCCAAATACTATGCGAAGTGCTAGAAATAAAAGAGAAATAAGAATCTCTGTTATCAAGAATTTTTGGCTTGGTGATAGAGAGAAGCAAGACATTGACCTGTCTGCAGGGTGATAAATACAAAGATAGCAGGCAGTCAGCGGGCAGGATGGGGGAGCCCTGAGAGAGGGCACTTATGTCTGAGTGGAGAGTGGAGGATCTGCAGCAAGTGATGGTTAAATGTGCCTTGAAGGAGGAAGAGAAGATAACCAGGTGGAGAGAGGAATTAAAGGACTTGTTCATGTCATTGATTGAATGGAGAAAACATACTCAGGGTTCTAAATGGCAAACTAGAAACAGAATTTTAGAAGAGTCCATTTGCTTCTAATCTCTCCTGAAAAGCTCTCAAAGTAGATCATTTGAATATTTGAAGGAATGAAGGGCTTTAACAGGTTCCACTAACCTAGAATTCCACACATAAATGACCTTTACTAGAAGTTATATCTATTCCATGCTTCTTAGACATCAGCAGCTTGAACAAAGGTAAAGCAGCAGGCATAGCATGATGCACATGATTGTATCTGGATCTGGGTGATAGGAACACAAAAGTGGGAGAGGTTCTGTTTGGGAGAAGTTTTCTTGGAGCACTGACTTTAAAGGGTTGGTAGGATTTCAATAGCAGGAGATGGGGACACAAGGAGGGAGAGTACGGAAAGTGTTCCAGGCAGCAGGAATTGTATGAGAAAGGACACAGTGGTAGAAATGTATGACATATTTGTGCAGCAGTGTGAATGGTGATGAAGTAGTTTGGGTTGTGCATAAGGATAGAGTGGAAGATAAGGCAGGGAAGTTTAGTTAAATGCTCATTATGGAGGACTTTGAATGCCATCAGAAGAATTTGGATTTTGTAGTTAATAGGGAGCCATTGGAGGTTTTTGAGCCTATACGTGATGCTCCATACTCAGCTGTGGGGAGGTCCTTGTTCTCTCTGAAGCCATTGCTGGTTACCCTGCATCCAGAGTCACTGTTATAGCTGCAAGTCATTCCTGTGCAAGTGACACCTCCACCCTGCTGTGCCTCCAGACACTCCAGTATGGACAATAACTTTTCTTTCTCCTCTAGCACATGAAGAAGGAAGGGGGACCCCTGTTCTCTCTGCAGGGGCCATGGTGGCTGAGAACCAGGCTTTTCTCATGCCTTAGAAATAATAGGAAGTAGGGTGAGTTTCTAGTCTCCAGATTTGGGAAAGATTGAGTAAGGAGAATTTGAGATGTCCACAGAATTTGAACGTGAAACTCATTTTTACATAGAGGAATATAACAAATGGTGTTTAGATTTGATGCCATTCATTATTACTTTAGCAAAATAACATTGTCCTAAGTTCTATACAGGTAAATACACAGAAAATTCTGGATCGTGGCTTGCCTCTGAACTAGGCACTTTCCCTCTAAACTGTTTGGATAAACTTGCCTGCCCCCGCCGCCCCCCCTCCCCCTGCCAAATCACATCATTGGACTTTAAAAAACAAAAATGAAGTGGATAGGTTTTTTCCCCCAGATTCCAATACCTAGAAATCATTGAACAAATTAGTAGAAGAAATGTGTGTTCTGAATTTATTAGAAAATAGTAGTCAAGCAGCTTAAACATTGTTCACTGTCAGAGGGCTGTGTTACTGTCTAACACTGTTACATGAATAGAGATTGGCTGGACCAGTTAATAGAAATACAGATAATTTTGCAGCTAAGAAAGATTTGCCTTTAGCCGCAAACCACACACTCTTTTCAGACATAATCTTCAGTAAATGGAGTGCAACATTGTGGAGGAAAGTCAGTGTGACCAATTCTGACTGCTGGCTTTCAGGCCTTTTCCAGAAGGATTAGGACGATGGCCGGCTTATTCTCTGCATTATGTACATGCATTGCAATGCCTGAGAGCTGGCTTACGCTCTGCATTTTGGAGAAATCATCTTTTTTCTCATATAAATGGAAAATAGAGAAACATAGAAAAGAGAACAACTAGGAGATCAAAGTATTATTAACAGGCAGGAAAAAATAGTCTTGGTTTAAGGCCACCCAGAGTGATGAACAGTCTTGACCCACAGGCCCACATGACCTGCCTGACTTGGAGATACAACCTACAAACTGATTTCATGATTAAGAAGTTAAAAACTTGATTTTTCAATTAAATCCAATTGTTAATAATGTGGAGACTACTAAGCAAGGTCATAATTCTAGTCAACAATACTAATTTCAAAGATGTAAAATTTCATATTTTTTTATTGTTACTTAATAGAGGCAGTTTTATTTTAAATGAAAAAAAGTGTGTCCCACAGTTTTCTTTCTTGATAGCCTTCATTCAAAAAGGTTTACTTTTCACTGCCCTAGATTGACAAAGACATAAATAAATTCACAAAACAAGTCTGTTAATGTGTCACCGTCCACCCATGTTAGAAAATACTACTGCCTACCACTGAGTGTGTGTGTGTGTATGTGTATGTATGTGTGTGTGAGTGTGTGTGTATGTGTGTGTGTATGTGTATGTGTGTGTGTGAGTGTGTGTGTGAATGTGTGTGTGTGTGTGAGTGTGTGTGTGTGTGTGTTTTGGGGGGTGCATGCCTGTGTAAATGGGCGTTTTTCATGTCACTTGCTAATCCTCAGATAGGTCTCATTCTCTGAGCCCCAGTGTCCTCATCTGAAAAATGAGGCTAATGATACCTATTTCCCAGGATGGCTGTTGGTGCTGAATGGAATAATGTGTGCACATTGTAAATTTTATAGCCCTATAGCCATGCAAGATATTGCTGTCACCACCACCATGCTTCATCACATGTATGCCATCTGCCATGGGATAACGTGAAGACATTACAAACTTCTTAGGGTAATGAAATTGCTTAACACCAGCTCTGGAGCCTAGGTTTATAAATGGTACAGATTGTTTTGGAGATGTGCAAATGCAGTTATGTGAGGGTTGGCCAGCTTTTGGGTTTCATTGTTAAATATAATATTTATTTAACCAAAGTAATATATAAGCAAGACTTAAGGCATAGCTCATAGTTAAAACTACAGAGCTTTATTGTGGAAGACAGTGTGGCAATTCCTTAAAGAAATACTATTCAATCTAGCAATCCCATTACTGGGCATATACTCAGGGAAATATAAATCATTCTATTATGAAGACACATGCATACATATGTTCACTGAAGCACTGTTCACAATAGCAAAGACATAGAATCAACCTAAATCCCCATAAATGATAGAGTGGATAAAGAAAATGTGGTGCATATACACCATGGAGTACTATGCAGCCATAAAAAGGGATGAGATCATGTTCTTTGCAGGCATATGGATGAAGCTGGAGGCCATTATCCTTAGCAAACTAACACAGGAACAGAAAACCAAATACTGCATGCTCTCACTTATAACTGGGAGCTAAATGATGAAAACACATGGACACACAGAGGGGAACAACACACACTGGGGCCTTTTGGAGGGTGGAGGCGGGGAGGAGGGAGACGATCAGGAAAAATAGTGGGCACTAGGGTTAATACCTGGGTGAGAAAATAATCTGTACAACAAACCGCCTGTGTAACAAACCTGCACATGTACCCCTGAACTTAAAATAAAAGTAAAAAAGAACGACAGAGCTTTAAATAAAAACCAATAGTTCCATTTTCTTTTCTTTCTTTTTCTTTTTTTTTTTTTTTGAGATGGAGTCTCACTCTGTCCCCCAGGCTGGAGTGCAGTGGCTCAATCTTGGCTCACTGCAACCTCTGTCTCCTGGGTTCAAGCGATTCTCCTGCCTCAGCATCCCGAGTAGTTGGGATTACAGGCATGTGCCACCACGCCCAGCTAATTTTGTATTTTTAGTACAGATGGGGTTTCTCCATGTTGGTCAGGCTGGTCTCGAACTCCTGACCTCAGGTTATCCACCCGCCTCGGCTTCCCAGAGTGCTGGAATTATAGGCGTGAGCTGCCGCACCTGGCCAATAGTTCCATTTTCAATGTCTCTCCCATACTCTCATTTTTCAGCGTTGTTATGATGTATTAACTGTTTCTTCTGGATTCTGCATTTGTATTTATACATCACATGCTACTAGCCACTAAGTGCTGTTTGGTAATTTTTCTTAACTGTCCCTTCTGAGGTGAGGATTTAGTAGTTCTCTTTTTATCCCACCCTTATGTGTCTCTTCTTCCATCCTTTCAACACACTCATATTACAATTTTATTTAAATCATTAATAAATGCTTATATTATCATGACTTTGTAAATCTTATCCATAGCTGAGTCACCCAGTGTGCTATGAAAACATTTTCTTTCTTGTATTATTGGTCTTATTTTAAAACTTATTTTCATATGGACTTACTCATGATTCTTCCGCAAAGTTCTTAACAGAACAATAACTATTTTTTGCATTTAATCGTATCAAATAATGAGTCAGTTTCATGGTTTTTCTTGTAGACAGCCCTTCTGGTTCCTTCCATCATCTTGCCCTGTCTGAACTGGTTTTTACATAGCTTCTGTTCTTCTCCAATACCTTGACATCCTTCTGCCATTTTCCTCAGGCGGATCCTCTGACTTCCAGATTTCCTAAGCGTCGCACCTCCTTTTCTGATTTATGCCTTGTTTGATGGAACAAACAATTTTAAGAAGGAGAAGAACACCACCAGCCTCCTCAATGAAGTTTTTTCCCCAGGAACTCTCTTCCTATTTTTAGATGACCAAGTTGAAAAAGTTTTTCAGGATGTGAAACATCCGCAGGAGCTTCTTTGCAGAGGGTACATGGGAGTTAGATATTTAGAGTCCTTTTATGTCTGAGAATATATATACATTTTACCTTCACACTTGACTGAGAGTTTTTCAGGTTATGGAGTTCTAGATGGGAAATAATTTTACCTCAGAATTGTGAAGGCATTTCTCTGTTGCTGCTGTGCTTACAGAGTCACAGCTGAGAAAAATTCCATTCTAATTCGCAATAACTTTACATCTTTTTCTTTCTTTCTGGTTTATTTTTAACATTTTTCCCTTTATATATATTGTTTAGGAATTTCAAAACTGGTGTACTTTATATAGGTACATATATTCATGGGTTTTGGGACCTTTTTAGATCTCTTCGCTCTAAAAACTTTTAATGCCAAGAAATTTTCTGGTATTTTTTTTTTGGGGTTGGGGGTGAATATTTTCCTCCTCCCCAATTTACCAGTTGCTTTTTTCCTGGAATTTATATTAAATAGCTAATGTATCTACTGAACTATTTCTCTGATTTTTTTTTCTATTAAAGTTCTCCTTTACCTTTTATTCTGCTTTCTGGGAGATTTCCTCATTTGTTTGCCATCCTTTCACTGGGTTTTTAAATTTTTTGTGATCATACTTTTTATTTCTATGAGCTCTTTCTTGTTTTCTGAGGTTCCTTTTTGTTTTATTTTATTTTCGTTACGTAGATTTAGTATCTTCTTTTATTCATTGAGGGTATTAATAATAATTTTTGGATGTTGTATTCACCCTACATTAACTCTGTTTCCTTCAAAAATTTTCTTCTCTTCATGCTGATAGCTTCTTTTTACATTGGAGGCTATTCAAATGTCTGATGATCCAGTAATATTTAAGAGAGAGGCCTCAAAAGGCTGAATGGAAGCTCGGTGTGCATGTCTGTGACTTATGCTTCACTGTGGGGTCCTGGTTTGTTTTATTGAAAAAACCCTAAACTTTAGCATTTTCTGTTTAGTTTTCTCAGAGAAGAATCCTCCACTTTCCTTAAGAGTTCTATGTCTTTTTTCTGAGGCTGAATAATAATAATAATAATAATTAGTTTGGAGACAGAGTCTTGCTCTGTCCCCCAGGCTGGAGTGCAGGGGAATGATCTCGGCTCACTGCAACCTTCACCTCCTGGGTTCAAGTGATTCTCCTGCCTCAGCCTCCCGAGTAGCTGGGATTACAGGCATGTGCCACCACACCTGACTAATTTTTGTATTTTTGATAGAGACAGGGTTTCGCCATGTTGGCCAGACTGGTCTTGAACTCCTGACCTCAGGTGATCCAACCGCCTCAGCCTCCCAAAGTGCTGGGATTACAGGTGTCAGCCACCGCTCTGTGCCCTGAGGCTGAATTATTATTATTCAGTGGATAGACTTTCATTTGCTCTCTTTGCTTTTAGTAGAGGGTCTCACACTCAAACCCAGCTGCGGTTGTATTTTCTAGTTCTCTCTGGTGTAGCTTTTTTAGAAACTAAATCTCCAGTCTCATAGCTGTGTGTGGCACATGGGAGTAGTCAGAAGTCCTCAGAATGGGGGTCTAATTACTCTCTAGAAAGGATTCTTCCTGTTTTTGGCTCCTCCTCACACCCTCATCTTCAGCAGTACCTGATGCCTCCAGTTCCTGAGCTTTTCTGGAACTCTGTGGGGTGAACCCACCTCTTTTTGTTTGCTGCTTCCTCCTTAACACATTTAATTTCCAGATTTCTCTACTCTGCCTGCATTCAGCTCACTTCGCAGT
Source organism: Pongo abelii (assembly GCF_028885655.2). Classification (NCBI taxonomy): domain Eukaryota; kingdom Metazoa; phylum Chordata; class Mammalia; order Primates; family Hominidae; genus Pongo; species Pongo abelii. The sequence goes on along the minus strand of NC_071991.2, from coordinate 135,206,177 downwards.
TTCCAAAAAGGTTGTCATCTGTCTCCTTTATTGTCATCTCCTGTTCTCTTTCTTTTCTTTTTTTTTTTTTCTGATGTATGTCTTTTATTTCCTTGACTTTCATCTTAGTGGGAGTTTCTGGAGAGAGCTGGGCTAAAAGTATGTGTCCAGCTCACCATAGTGACCTGGAAGTTGCTTATTCTGTTTTGCTTTACAACAATAGAAAAGTTAACATATTCGTGTATTTCTTCAGAATTTTTAAACAATGTTGTTCTTAGTTCCTCTTACTTCTAAAGGACTTTTAAGAGTTTTTTAGGTATTTCGTCTTTCCCAATTATCTGTCTGTGACCAGGGGCAAACCGGTAATTTTACATCTTTTTTTCAAGCATTCCAAGTAGAGGAGGCGCCCCGTGACTTCCAGTGACATTCTGCAGCAATTAAGTTGCATTCATTCAGCTCATCATTTACCTTGCAGCCATCAGCTCCTTTCAAAATATCCCTTTGTTTGTCAGTAACTACTGACGTGGAACCGTTGGTTTCTTCCAGGAACAATGCTCTTCTCCGTAGCCTGTGTTCTCCCAGTTTTCTGGGAAGCCCTGAGACTTGTCATTCTAGCAGCTCAGATGTCATTCTCCTCAAACACCCAGAGTTCATTTAGCACCAACGAGGTGCTCAGTCTGGGATTTCTGAGGGACTGTCATTGGGGAGAGGCTGTTGCTAATGAGGTGCAAATTGGCAGCAGCTGGGGAGGAGCTGCTCTCTCCTTCTAGGGCTGGGCCCCAGGGGAGAAGGGGAGGCTTGCTCTGACATTTTCAGAGGAGGTTGGTGAGGGGCTGGAACTGGAGACTCCTCACCCTTTAGCAGGGCCTAATGCCTGGCTGGGGGAGGCCTTTGCACCTTGCTGGGAGGCTGGTCTGGTCTCACACAGCCCCACCTCCAGAGTTGCTGCCAGCTGGCTAATTTCTTGGCTGCCTTTTCTGGCTGGCTTTACTTGCAAGCAGGAGAGGGCATGATCAGACACGGGGTTTTCCCAGACATTGGAGAGACAGCCAAGAAGACCCACAGCCCCCAGAGACACTGTCCTTGGGATTGGTATTCTAGAAGGTTATGAGGGTGGGGTTTGGTGGTGGAAGGGGGGTTACTGTAGCAACTGTTGAAACAAGAGAGCCCATCCATCTCCCCCCAGCATTTGCCCACCTATTCTACACGGAAGAGCCTCTTATGCATTAAACTGTTCACCTGAGCGCTCCCACCAGCTGCGCTTCTCTGCTTCTGCAAGGTGCAGCGCTCTCACAACCATTTGCATCTGCAAGGGTCTCTGCCAGAGCTGTGGCAGTTTTCTGGGGGATGAATCAGAAACTATATTCTGATGGAGAGAAAATGGAGGGCAGTGGGTGGATGTGGAATGTCAGTAGGTAGTTAAGTGGCTTTATGTCTCCTGGTCTGTCTGACAAAGTATGCTGATTGGGGCCTCCTGCTGTGAGATTCGTTTGGGTGATCTTGAGCAAATCTCTTAATTTCTCTGACTTTAGCATCCTTCATCTTTTTTCTCTTTATCTCATTTTTTCTAACTTTTTAAGGAGCACACTGAGTGCTAGCCTAGATGCAAGGATGAGCGAAATGAATAAAATGCAGTCCCTGTCCTCACAGAACTCACCTTCTGGTGGAAGAAGGTGGACGTATAAATAACATAGACTTACACATGATGAGAAATGCACTATGTCAAAGGCACGCAAGAAGTGTCATGGGATGATGAAGGAAGGGGCAACGATGCTCTCTGAGAGGGTCAGAGAATGCCCTACAGTGGTAGTGACATTTGAACTAGTTGTTGAAGACTGATTCTGTAGGGGGACAAGGAATAGTAATGGAGGTTTGAAAAAACATGGTGTATTCTAGAAAAGGCGAGTTGTTTGTTGACACTAGCATGCATGTGCAGGACGAACTGGCAGGCTGTGGGGCTGGCAATGGACTAGGTCAGATGATGTAGAGTGCTTGCCATCCGATGAGTTTGGATCTTACCTTCTTGGGGATGGGGAGTTGTGCTGGGCTGTGCGGAGAACCATGATCAAATATTTGCTAAATGAGTAGCCTGGGCCATATGATCATTTAAGATCCCTTGTAGTCTGGCTGGGTGCGGTGGCTCACACCTGTAATCCCAGCACTTTTGGAGGCCGAGACAGGTGGATCACAGGTCAGGAGATCGAGACCATCCTGGCTAACACGGTGAAACCCCATCTCTACTAAAAATACAAAAAATTAGCCGGGCGTGGTGGTGGGCGCCTGTAGTCCCAGCTACTCAGGAGGATGAGGCAGGAGAATGGCATGAACCTGGGAGGTGGAGCTTGCAGTGAGCTGAGATGGCATCACTGCACTCCAGCCTGGGCGAGAGAGCGAGACTCTGTTTCAAAAAAAAAAAAAAAAAAAAAAAAAATCCCTTGTAGTCTGAAGTTCTTGGATTTTCTGTGTGGGTACAAAGCTGTGGGTCTGGGAACACAGCTTCGTTGAGGAGTGTTATCTGGTGTAACGTCTGTGAGTAGGTGTTTAAATGTGGGCTGTACTCAATAGCTATATTAAGAGGTAGCATCAAGCAGGGAGTGGAGCACGAGGTTCCCAGTTAAGCTGGAGTTTAAATATGCAAGTCTTGTTTCAGCCTTTGATCATGCTTTTGACCATGGCTAAAACACTTAATCTGTCGAAGAGCCTTAGGATCATCACCTGTAAAATGGAAATTTCCACTTCTGTGCAGTTGGGAGGGCTTTTTGTAGAAGCTTTATTTGATAATGATTTTTCTGTTGCTTAGGTCATTTGAGGGGAAAAACATTATTTTAAAGTTTAACATTATTTCTAATTGTCTTATGAACTATCAACATACATGGAAATAGAAGTTATCTGTGTATTGATTTGTGTGTAATACACTTATGCTGAGTTTTTCCTGAGTTTTTGATCCATAGATGGAGTAGGAATCTGGTGGGAGTTGGAAATATGGGCAAAAAATGGTGGGAGGGCCAGGCGTGGTGGCTCATGCCTGTAATCCCAGCACTTTGGGAGGCTGAGGCAGGTGGATCACCTGAGGTCTGGAGTTCGAGACCAGCTGACCAACATGGTGAAACCCCGTCACTACCAAAAATACAAAAAATTAGCCGGGCGTGGTGGCACATGCCTATAATCCCAGCTATTTGGGAGGCTAAGGTAGGAGAATCCCAGCTACTTGGGAGGCTTGAACCTGGGAGGCGGAGGTTGCAGTGAGCTGAGATTGCGCCATGCACTCCAGCCTGGGCAAAAATAGCAAAACTCCGTCTCAAAAAACAAAAAAAAAAATTGTGGGAGATGGGAATATGTGCAAAAAACGGTGTCACAGGAGCTCAGCTCATGAATGTACAGATACACAAACTTAATGGTCCACTTGAGCCATCTGAGGAGTGCACTTGTGTGGTTGATGACACATTTTTGGACTCCGAAGTATTAGTTTATGCTTATTGAACTTTTGACCTAGAGGATTATTAGGAATGGAATCACATGATGAGCAGTTTGGACCAACTTCAGAGCAATTCTAAATCTCTGAGTTGCTTGTTTGCTTTTGGGTTGGGTATATTTTCTTCAATTTTGTCTTAGAAGGTTTTTAGCTTGGTAGCCTGCCATCTTCTCAAAATATTCCCAGTTAGCTCATCTTTGTAACCAAATGGAATAAACGGTTGTATATGATTCTCATGCTATAAGAAAATGTCATTGATAGTGTGTAGCCAAGTAATGGTGAAGCCAATAAGAATATTCAAAATATGGAGCAACTGGTAAGGTGTGAGCATGGACACTGGTAGTGGATGACTGATAAGTTCATACTAGTACATAGTGTCTGATGTTAGCCCCTGCTGTGGCTAAGAAGGCCTGGGACACACATGCATAGGAATAAAACAGATGTGACATATTAAAGACTGGGTAAGAAAGGGTAAGAAAGGCATGGGAAGGTACCTTTTAGCATTGGCCTCACTCAGATACAGTTTGCATTCTCTACATTCGTAGAACTCTTATCACTGAAATAATCCACTTGTATCTGCAGATTGGTTTTCCAGTAGGAGTGATGGTCAGTGTGACCTACCAAATATCCTCACATCTGGTCTGCAAGGGCTTTATTAATCACTGGTGAAATTATGACCATGGTCTATGACTATAGGACTGTATTGGGGGAAGGTGAGTCACAATTTGACGGCAACAGTCTTTACTTTGTTCTATACACATAAGAAAAGTACTCATTGAAGAGTATTTTTTCCTGATTCTGAACTCAAATAAACACTTTGTTGTTATTGAATGTACGTCACTTATCACCTTTAGTATTATTTGAGAGTTATAGGTATATATATCTTGTGGCCTCTAAACAATTGTAAAATCCTGAGGGCAAAGTAGTTAATTCATTCAATAAATATTTATTAAGCACCGAGTATGTGTCAAGCACCTACTATGTGTTATAGGCACTGAATACAAATGAATTAGACAATGAGACACTTTGAATTGATGACACTTTGAATTGAATTGATGAAAGGATGATGGCGAATTGTTCAGTTGAAGAGGGGTGGGAAGGGTCTTCTACAAAGGTCAAGAGGTCAGCATAAGCAAAGGTATGGCCATGGGAAATGACTTGGCTGATTAGGAAATGAAAAGCAAATTGGTAACCCAGAAATATAACATGATCAGTTGGGTCAAGAAGTGAGACGAGAATGATAACAGTGTTTATCACTTAAATTGTCATTTTAGTGTTGCTATTCAGTGAGGGAGATTTTGTCATACTCCCGGGATGCTACTGGCATCTAGTGGTTAGAGGTCAGGCTGCTGATAAACATCCTACAATGCACAGGATGGCCCCTCACAACAAAGAGCTCTCTGGTCCAAAGTGTCAGTAGTGCCAAGGTTGAGACTCCTTTCTTCGGATCTTTTTACATTTGGATTGCATCATTCAGGTCTTAACTCAAAAGTTCCTTCTTCAGCAGCTTCCTTACTCACCCGCAATTGTCATATAAAAATTTGCCTCTCCTTCTCTGTCACTCTCTATTACAAAACCATGTTTTTTGTCTTTATACCTTTTGATACCATCTAATGTTATATTATGCATTTGTTTATTTTTATTATCGGTCTCTCTTTTAAAATATAAGCACAACGAGGTCTTTGATTGGTTCACTGCTGTATCTCTAGAACTTAGAATAGTGTGAGGCACATTGGAAAATGCATGGAAAAGTTCAGTATATGGGTGTTCTGAGTGGAAGAATGTGGTAAGTTGGACATAGATTCTGAGTTGCTGGAATAATAATAGTAGTTAACATTCATTTTTACCATTGATACTAGGCCCTGTTCCAAGCATTTTGCATGTATTAACTCAATCCCCAAAACAACCTCAGGGGGTAGGTATATGATTATTTCCATTCTACATATGAACCAACTGAGAAAGAGAGTTATTTTCCCAAGATATACATCTAGCAAGGGGCAGTGTTCAAGAGGTAAATTGCCCAAGGTGATCTTGTGTGTTTATTCACACATGCTTTTTGTGGCTATTAGTCTGAGAATGCTATGGGGAGTTGGGGGTTAAGTGACTTGGGAATTGGATTTGAGGGGTTTCAAACAATGCATCCAAAACATAGATGGACGGGAAATATAATGAACTAAATGTAGGTCATATTGCACTCAAGGGACCTGTGAGCCATCAAGGTGAAGGCTAACATGAAAAGGATTCTCTCATTCAAGAGAATGGTCTCAGATGAAGTGTGGAATTTGTAATGGGAACTGAAATCAGGAGAGCAGACTTGATTATTTAGGGACAGGTTGATGATGGGAAGAGACCCAGGGAAGGACCCATAATATAATATATAAGGGTACCCATAATGAAAATAGAAAGAGCAGTAGAGTCACATTTCAAGTTCTGCTTTGGGCATAAGCTTCTGTCTAAAGTCTCTTTTCCCCCTTGTAGAACTAATCTTTTCTCTCTCTGTTCTACCTACAGTATTTTATATTTTCAATGTATTAAGTGACGTAAGAGAGGTGTTAGATAATAGCTAGTACTACGAGTGTCACCTAAGCCTGTAAACTTCCACAGGCCTAGATCTTCATCTTTGTTCATATCCATGTCCCTAGCATGAACATCCATAGCTGACATCTAGTAGGCTTTCAATATTAATAAATAGATTATGTTGAATATGTGAATTAGAAAATGTTTATTGGGAGAATAAATGTATCATTTCATTAGAAAATTTGTTTGTAACCCACATCAAAAGAAGAAGAAATGTGTAGATCAGTGAACTTTCCTGTTGTTTTTTCTATTTCAAAATAAACTCAACCCCCGACTTCTTAGGCAAGCCATTTAGCTAATTTCTGAAAGGGAGCAGCTAATCCAGCACCAAAGCCTGTGCAGAAGCTGGGCCAGCAACTCAAATAAGATGATTTTCTGAGAATGACCAGCTGTGATGGCTTCACATATGGAACACAAGTCTCTTGAATTCTCCCTCCTCTCGGGTGGCACATGGTGTCTTCTCTTTCTAGCTGTTCCAGGACGAAGGAGGGGGGAGGAATTTTTAAAAGATTCAGGGGAAGGAATCCAGATTCTAGAAATATCCAAGAAAAGTAGTAATAAAACCATTAATTCTACTTTTATGAACCAAAGGTCAATATTATTTAGTTTTTTTAAATTTTTTCCTGGGAAGTAAAAAAAGAGCCGATCTTTTGGGTAATTATTGATATTTCCATGTTTTCAGCAGGATTCAAGTTAGCCAAGGAGAAGGATAATCTTTCATTATCCAAACCGGAGATGTCTTGAGTAATCCAGTGGCAGGAATTGCTGCTGAAGGAGTGTATTTTCTTTTAGTTCATCTACCTTTTTGACCTAAAACCAGTGTACCATTTTTTTGTTTTAAAATATACGTAATATACATACATGGTTTGTCTACCTCTGGAATATTTATAGGCTCATATTCCTTTCTATACTTGTTCTCTAGCGGGGGTGCTTATAACATTTAATAATACTTACAGAGTCTGTTTCTTAGTCTCATTTCAAACCTCAATGTTTGTGCCAGGTTGCTTGGAGCAGCTCAAGTCTCTGAGGTTATTTTCCCAAGATGTACATCTAGCAAGGGGCAGAGTTCAAGAGGTATAGTACCCAAGGTGATCTTGTGTATTTATTCACACATGCCCTTTGTGGCTATTAGTCTGAGAATGCATTGGGGAGTGGGGGGTTAGGGGCCTTGGGAATTGGATTTGAGGGGTTTCAAACAATGTACCCCAAAACATAGATGGGTGGGAAAAATAATGAACTAAATGTGGGTCATTTAGTTCATCATTAGCCTCAGAGAAGCTAGAAGCTGTTAAAATATTCAAGAGTATGAGAGATTCAACCCTTCGAAGAGAAGAGGAGTTGATGGAATTTGAATCCTTTTTTGGCATTTCTTTACCTTATAAGAACACATGATGGTGTTCCATTCCAGTGCAGAGAAGCTGTTCTTAACTCTTAAACAGAGAGCCCTGCTGTTAGAGAAAAGGCTTCGTGAAGGCTCCTGTGCATGGGGTCATCCTACTCTCTGGGTAGCTTCCTCTCTCCATTCCTCACCTTCACCCATCCCTCACCTTCACCCATCACTGTACTTGCACATCCATCCCTTCATTCTGCTCTGGAGATCCTTTGGAAAGGGAGAATAGAAAGGACAAACCATTGATCGATAGGGGCAGTAAAGCTGTCATTTGGTGTTTCACAATATGTCCTGTACTATTTTTGTGTTTAGCAAAAATCCATTTTGCCTCATTATGAGCCTGTTTTCCCTTGGGCTTTCACTTCTGAGATTATTTCAAGGGAAATTATGTCTATATATTAGTCTCATTTGCCCACATTTCACTCAATAACTATTAGCATTATTAGATATCCTGAACCAGGAAGTTGCATTTTGCCAGCACTAAATGCAGCTTGAAATTCTAAGATTCAATTTGGAGAAAAATCACTACATTTGAGTGGGTTAAAATCTTGCCAAAAATGCATTTTTCCATCTGTCTCATGGCAAAAGCTCTTTTAGGATTTGAAATTTATAGCTAAGGACTTCCAGTCATCTTTGCAAAGTGGTCTGGAACTAGAGAATGTGATAAGACTGGAGGTACTTGGGAGCATTCCTCTGAGGTGGAGGAAGGAGTTGACATCAGTTTCTTTCTGTTTTAAGTTTATTGAATGGTAGACATCCTCAGTATCAAATGCTGTGAAGTCAGCACCAGCACACTCAACACCCAAGGGGGTGGTTCACAAAGTGCATCCATAGCCCTGCCACGCCCAGTGTGACATGACTCAAAGTGATGATCATGGTCACTTTCATTGTTTCTTCCTGACCTGAATCTGCCTGGGAATATGAACACTGGGTTCATCCTTACTGACCTACTCTAATACATACAAAGAAGGCTGTCAGCTTGCCAAACCCAAACAAGAAATCAGAGGCCAAGTCAGGAGTTGGTTTTCAGCCTCTTCACTGATGTGACCCAGGAGAGGTGATGCTCCCGAGAATGACTGTCTGCACTTTGTCTTGGCAGTGCCGATGAGACCAGTGAGCACTAGCGCCATCACCAGTGAGCACTGTACCTGGTCCCCCTAAGCCTGTTCCTGTGTGGGTGGACCCTCCCTTTTAGGGTTGTTCCTAGTCTATTTACTTTCTTTAAACAGAGGAGCTCCCTTCCTTCTGGTTGCATATCAACTTGTGTCCCTGGCATACTTTCTCAGGGTCGTTGTTTGGGGCTCTGCTCTATTGACTTCTTGACCATTTCTGCTGTTCTCGCAACTGATGCTTTCTGTACTTCGGTGCATTGTGCAGCAATGATTTGAGAGGTTCAGTCTTCTCTTTTACACATATAAGACATCCTGTATTGTTATTGCCTCAAATATGACTATATACCTAATTAGTATTACACAAAGGCGCAACATAGCTTAGTGGGTAGAGCACAGGCTTTAAAAGTCAACCTTCTTGGGTCTAAATATTTACCACTTTCCAGGTCTGTGGAGTCAGGCAAGTGATTTAAAATCTCTTGGCCTCAACTTCCTTCTTTGTAAAATAGAGATATTAGTATAATCTGTCACATAGGGTTATTGTGAGTGATGATTAAATGAATTAATATATGGAAAAGGTTGGAATACTGCCGTTTATGCATTAAGATATCAAATTTTAGTTACAGTGATGATGCTAGGGGCTCAGCATAAGGACCTCAAAATTGCTCCTGAAAGAGCAGGGTTTCTTCATCAGTCATCCTGCCCTGGCACCTTACTGTCCACTAAGACTTTAGAGAAATATAAAACAAAACTAATTAAGAGGTTGAATGTAAGCTTTGCTACAGTTAAATGCCTCCAGTCTTTATAGGATATAGGACCTAGATGATGATGATGATGATAGTCAACGTTTATTGAGCAATTACCATGTACCAGGCCTGTCCTAAGCCAAATATGTAATCATATTTATTCCTCATAAAAACCATATGATGAGAAGCTTATCTCTGTTTTTTAGTTGAGGAAACTGCAACTCAAAGACTTGGAGCTAGATTTACACCCAGGTCTAACTATGAATAATCATTATGAACTTTCTCCTTTACAATAGACTGGTTCTCCTCAAAACAGGAAGCCTGAGGGAATGGACAGTGAAGGGCATCTCCCTGGGATCTAGTCCTTTGAGATGTTGGACTTTGAGCAAGCTATGCAACTTCCCCAAAGTTCAGAATTTTAATCTGTAAACTAAGATAACAGCTACTTCACAGGTTGTTGTGAGGGAGACAAAACAAGCTAAAATATATAACAAAGCAGGCAAAGATGTATACTTCAAGAGTCACTACCTACCTAGGCTGGGGCAATTAGAAATTCTAAATATATGTACCTAAGTATTTAGCACAGAAGATAAAGGATGGGCAATTCATTCTGAGATTAGGCTGTAGTTCTTCTTCAGTATGGAATCAGAGCTCAATTATCTTTAACCATTGTGATTTGGGGAATAGTTTTGGTCCTAACTGGGTGTACATGATGCCTTTGTCTTCAGAAGTCTGATCAATCAGGGGATGCTGCACGACAACCCTTATACTATGTTGTAGTGTTTCTCAATGTCAAGAGACTTCTGTAACAGATTTCAGTTCTTTCTGATGGCTTTGAAAAATGCTAGTAATTCTCTGTCTTTCTAATGGAGTATTTTGTGTTTGTTTTCTCCTGAGGTCAGAAAATTACTTTGGGGAAGTTGACTTTTGTGAGCTGTGAGTATGGTGTGTGTGTGTGTGTGTGTGTGAGAGAGAGAGAGAGAGAGAGAGAGAAAGAGAAAGAGAGAGAGACAGAGAGAATTAAATCTGTATTGTTAGTTCTTGGTTAGAATAGAGCTTAATGGATCTTCCCATTTGTGAAAACCCCATAACTCTTCCTGTGTAATATCATTAAAGAGCCTCCTGGCAGCAGTAGGTAAGGAGTAGCTCTGGGGTGTTACTTTTTAATCACTTTAAGCCCATTTTCATGTGTTATTACAGAACCATCCCTCTTCTTTATCACTGCATCTTCCAATAGCACACCATTGCTCCAGGACCAGAATTCAGCAACAATTTTAGTTTTTCTGTTGACAATAAATGTGTTAGCCTGTCTGATCAAGGCTGATGCATGAGCTTGATCTTTGGGATTATTTCCATTCTACATCCGAGTACATGTGTAGAATGTACTACATAAGATAGAGCCAGCTGTGCCAACTGTCTGTGGTTGTCATAGGTATGCTTCATCAAATATTCTGGCGCATGGTAGGTGTACTTCCTGGCTTTGTATATTTGAGTGGGGCCACCTAACCAGTTCTGGACAATATGTTGTGATTCAAGTGATGTGTATCACTTGTGGGATGGAATGTTTATTTGCCACAAATAAATAACTAAAAAAAAAAACAACTTCTCCAGGGATCTCTTTTCCTTCTGCCACAGTTACATCTTCTTGATTGTCAGCCTGGGTCCAGAAAGCCCCAGCCAATTCTTTATAGACAGGCAGTGCTAGATAGACATAAACTGCTGTTATTTTAACAAGTGAGATATGTCTTATGTTCCTACAGTATAATCTACTTCATCTCGACTAACACAATGATCCATAGTCAGGGACATGTGCTTTTTGGTGAGCAGTCAAGGTGTGACCTTGATGTCCCTTGTTTTCTCTGCTTTGCCTTTACTGTGAAGTCTGTCTCACAGTCTGAGAAAATTTAAGACCCTAATAATAGATGTCTTGGGGCAATGAAACTTAGTACCTTTCATAGTTTCGTTTTCTTTTCCTTAATTTTTTTTTTCTGTATTTCCTTGTACCAGCCATTAATGTTTTGCCTGTCACATAGCAGCCACTCAATAAGTGAGTGATGAATGAATTTGTACAGAAATCCATTAATTGGTAGGGAACAATTAGCATTAGCATTATAGAAGTGTTTTGATTCTCCCTGAACTTATTGTTGTCAATTCCTCTTTTACTCAATTCAACCCTAAGTCATACTATTTTCTATTTCCAGGGCTGCCCTGATGGGAGATAGCTTTGGCCTATCAATAGGTGCATTGGCCTCTCTGAGATAGCAGCACAGGGGACCTCAGCCTTCTACTGCCTACACTCAGCAAACAGAAATATATGAGGCTCTTGGCTGTGAAAGCAGAAGAACCTCTTACTCCTGTACCATTTTATGGCCAAGGCCATAGCAAACTGCTGCTGACTCCGGAGAATTTTTTCACCTTTTTTTTTAACTTATGTGGATTTTTTTTTTTTCCAACTGGGTTTTGCGCTGTTGCTCAGGCTAGAGTGCAGTGGTGCGATCATGGCTCACTGCAGCCTTGACCTCCTCAGCTCAAGTTATCCTCTCACCTCAGCCTCTTGAGTAGCTGGAACCACAGGCACACGTCCTCATGCCTGGCTAATTTTTGTATTTTTTATAGAGATAGGGTTTTGCCATGTTGCCCAGGCTGGTTTTGAACTGAGCTTAAGCAATCTGCCTTCCTTGGCCTCCAGGAATGCTGGGATTACAGGCATGAGCCACAGCACCTGGCTTGTAGTTTTAACTAAACTAAAACTTCTCTGACCCTGGAGAATTTCCCTATCTCTATACTTATGCATATCAGGACATGCCTAAAGTGTCTATTTTATGATAAAGTGATGAGAAGGAAAGAGACAAGGGTTAGGACAGCCCGAGACTGCAGGCTGATACCTGGTGGCAAAATACTAGTCTCTTAAACACTAGGCACATATCCTGCCCAATTAGAGATCTCCCTGGAATCAATTCCTTCTCCCCATTCCTCCTGTCATTGCTTCAGATCAGGCTTTCAAATCTGTTGATTACACTATTAAATTAGAACTGTGCCTAAGACATCAATAAGTATGAGCTATTATTATCTTTATTATTGCTATTCTGTAGCCTCCTGTTCCCGTCCCGTTTTTCTTCATTCCAATCCATACTGTGTATCTTTTAAAAATAGATCAGATTCTGTCATTTCTCTGTTTATAAAGCTCTCTTGCCTCCACTGCCTAGAGGATAAAGCCCCAAAGTCTGAGCTCATTGTACCTCTTCAGCCGTGTTCTCACTCATGTTAGCTGTATCTGAATCATCAAGGAAGCTTGTCAAACTCTCTATGCCCCAATTCTTTTCTCCAAGAGATTCTGGGAAGCTTTTGGGTTATGGGGAAGGGAGATATGACACATTCCTAGGGGGTGTGGAGTTTGAGAAAGCTCCCCCGGTGATTCTGAGGCCACTTCTTCCTTACTTAGCCATCCCCACATCCACAGCTAGAACCTCTAATGTTGCCATGTGTAATGTTGGTTCCAGCCACGCCAGGCTTCTGGAGCTCCTTAGTCTCACCATGATCTTTGACATCCTCATGGTTTGCAGGTGTATTCTCATCACTTTTTATGTTCTGCTTCCTTTTTCTGCTCGGGTCTCTCCCATGTTTTTTTAAGATTTCATTTAAATGTTAGTTCTTAGGCCTTTCCTGATATTCCCAGATGACTGTGTCTCTCCTCTCATGGCATGTTGCATTGACCTACGTTATTATCCTTGCTATATTGCAGCCTCATTATTTGTGCCTGCTACTGCCTGGACAGTGGGGGCTAGGGGAGGCAGGTGCCTGGTTCTGTAATCTTCTGCCAGATTTGAACCGAGTTTGGTGCATAGTAGGCACTTAACGAGAAGCACACTTTATGAGGCAGCACTGTGTGATGGTTGAGTCCGGGCTTTGGAGTCTTCCCTCCTGGGGTCCTTGTGACAAGTAAATGAAATACTGTAAACAAGGCACTTAGCTGACTGTCTGGCTCTTAATAAATGCACAATAAATGGCACCTACCATTTTTATGAAATAAATATTTGATGATTAATAAGTCTGTATTTGTAAGATTAATAAGTCTCTCATTTATATACTGTATTAATTACACTAATTTCCAGGATGCATAGATTTTTCATCCGGATAGTTTATATGCCAGCAAAATGGGAAATAACAACACCTGACTTTTTTACTGGAAAAATATTGGTTGCTGTGGAGATTACCTACTACGTTGTCCTTACTCTCAGAGAGATTACAGTTAAAACACACCAATATCAACACGAACAACTAGGAAATAGCAATGAGCCAATCACAACAGAGATCTTAATTGGCTTCGTAACAAAGTGTGGTCTGTAAGCCAATGGGAATGAAAGGAGAATCAATAAATCCCAAGAGATGAGAGTTACCTTTTTGGGGGACACAGTCATACACACACCTATATTCGCTCTGGAGGAAAAATGGTGGCAAGAGGGTGTATGACTTGATGGGTGGGAGAGACGTGGTCAAGGGGACAGGCAGGCAGGTGAGAGTCTGGGCTGACTCTGGGTTGGTCCTGGTGTTAGGGCCATGCCACTCAAAGTGTGTTTATGGACAGTAGCAGTGGCAGCGGACCTGGGAGCCTGCTGGAAATGCAGAATCTCAGGCTGGCCCCATTATTTTTTCCAGTTTCTAGTTTCAGGGCTTGCCTGATGGGAGACAGCCTTGGCCTATCAATAGCTGCAGTGGCTTCTCTGAAAGAGCAGCACAGAGAACACTGATGGACTATAATCTGCATTTTAACAGGGTCCCCAGATGATTTGTGAGCACATGAAAGTTTGAGAAGTGCTGGCCCAGGGATGTGCAGTGACTTGGATGGGCCCTATTTAGGGCTCTCCTGTGAGCTGCTGGAACAAAATAGAGGGTCCTTAAAAGCATATGCACTTCCACTGTAGGCCTAAAACTGCAGAAACGAGGTAGCTCATGCATAAATGTAATAATTCTTTGTTCCAAATGTACCTAGATGTCATTATGACAAAACATAAAATCCATTTGGAACTGTTACTGATTCCTAGCAGCTTTTTGCCATTAGACATTTTCCAGACATCCAAACCTAAAATAACGTGGATCTTGGGTGAAGGTTTTTGAAATGCCTTATATTAAAAAGTCCTTGTATTTGAAAACCAGTAAAGAAGCATTTGGGAACCAGTATACGTTCTTTCATTACTGCATATGCAGAATATTTTGGGTCTTCACAGATAGACTTGTGACTCAAAAGTAAAATAAACTATCTCGTAATCACACAGAACAGATCACTGACATATGTGGCAAGCTGTTGCAGTGACCCAGGATTGAAAGTTTAGCATAGTTCTTAAATGTGTGCCTCATACTGCATCAGCTCCTTATTTCTAGGGCTCATAGTGGATGAAGCAATTACCTGGATGGTCCTGTTTCTTGCCCTTTCCCTGGTCTTCTGCCATTTATGTTGGTGGCGATGGTTGGGAAATGGGGGTGGCAAAAGGGCCCTTTATGGATTTTATACAGTTCTTATTCCACTTCTTGGCGGGTCACTGGCCTGGTTGCTGTCATGCATGGTGGGGAGGTGGGCAGATGAGAAGCCCAGCTCTATTACCAATCTCAGTCCTGAGCATAGAAGCAAAGGTTCAGGCCGGGCGTGGTGGCTCACGCCTGTAATCCCAGCGCTTTGGGAGGCCGAGGCAGGCGGATCACGAGGTCAGGAGATCGAGACCATCCTGGCTAACACGGTGAAACCCTGTCTCTACTAAAAATACAAAAAATTAGCCGGGTGTGTTGGCAGGTGCCTGTAGTCCCAGCTACTCGGGAGGCTGAGGCAGGAGAATGGCGTGAACCCGGGAGGCAGAGCTTGCAGTGAGCCAAGATCGCACCACTGCACTTCAGCCTGGGTGACAGAGCGAGACTCTGTCTCAGAAAAAAAAAAAAGAAGCAAAGGTTCGGTTTCTGATATTTTGTTTCCAATCATGTAGCATTGACACTGGAATCAGCTAGACCTGCATTCAAATCCTGACTCCATCACTTAAGCTGTTGTGTAACTTTGGGCTGGTTACCTCACTAACCTCTCTCAGACCTCTCTCAGTTTCTTCATTTGCGAAGTGGGGAATAACACCACCTGACTTAGATGCAACGCAAGTTGCAAGTCATTCAGCATTTACTCATGATCAGTGAGAGTCACTGATATCTCCGTTGTTCTCGTTTCCCCTGCCTTCTAAAGCCATCAGGTGAGGACCTTCATCTACCAAACAGATGCTAAAGAAGGATGGGCACAGTGAGTGGAAAAAGGAGGTTGAACAGTTGTTTTTGCTCCCGAGTGTTTCATAATAAATGAGGTTGAGAAGAGAAAATAAAATACCCTGTCCCCTTGCTCTTATCTGGCTCAAATGCAGCCTGTATTATTTAGCGTCAAAGAAATTATCTTCTCATGCTTTGTTCAGATCACTCCGACTCATGGCCACAGTTCTGACACTGGCTTAAGCCTTGGCTGACCTGTATGAAGTCAAATAAGTTCCTTCACCTTTCTTAACCTCAGTTTCTTTATCTTGAAAATGAGAGCATGAACCTTTGTGATCTCTAAGGTATTTCCAATTATTCAGTTCTAAGAGATTATGCCCATCTGAGAACAAGTGGAATTAATGTTATGAAGGGTGCCTTCAAAGGAGAAATGCTTGAGAAGGGAGCAAGAATAGATGCAAATCATGCCTGTTTTTGAGCTCGGGAAAGCTTTCATATGGCAGGGTTTTATATTCATCTGCCTAGTTGCATGCTTATGCACTGCCCTTGTTTGGCCTTGAAGAACATGGTTTTTTCCATTGTTTCTGGTGGAGATAATCACAATGACTATGTCACGTCTGCTTGGGAAACCAACCACGGCTGCTGATCTTTGGATCCTTGTCTAGGAAGCTCTCAAGCCAGTAGTAGGTTGCCTCAACCATTCAGGGGTAGCTCCTCTCTGGCCAGGACCTTGTTTTGCCCTCCCCGCAGACAGCATAAGGGAAGGTAGGCATTCTTTCTCCATTCGCTCCCTCGCCAGAATCAGCACTGGTGATTGTCAGGCAGGTAAGGAGAACACTGTCATGCTCAATAGAGATGTCAGACTAATGTGAGTCAGCTCTAGCTTCCCTCAAGCACAGCTGGAAGACAAAGAAACGGATTTACTGGAGATGTGCACAAACTAGTGCCTATTATGTTAAAAAAAATAAATAAAACGAGGGAGAAGGCATACAGAGAGAAATTCTCTTTTAAAAACATCTTGGCAAAATAGCACTCAATACACATCAGTACAATAGTGGAGTCATCCATGTGTGTCAACCTGTAGTTCTTAATGACAGGGATGTATAAACAAGTAGGTAATAAGCAGCCCAGCTGCTTCTAGGGTTTCTCTTAACTTACTTTCTTTGAAAATGAGTTGGTGGAAATACAGCTGAAAACAGACTCAGAAAATGAATGAGTCATTTGAGTTGAACATAAAAAAGGAGACCTGGATGAGGATTTAGAGAGAAGATCCATTCAACTCCGTAAGCCTACAAAGTAAGATTAGACTAAATAGATAGAAATTTTACTCTACTCCCAAAGGATAAACATCATTTTCCATTTCTTTTTGTAGACAGGCAAAGCTCTGCCATGAATCATGGTTTTAATGCAGACTTCTTTACAGAGAAAGAAATATATCCATTTCCTTTCCTTTCCTGTGCCCACGCAAGCTTGTTATCGAAAGGAGTGCCTCTGTACCCTCTGTCAGCTAGAATCAATGTTAAACACAGAGTACACAAACACCAAAAAAGTTTACATCTTTTTATTTTTCTTCAAAGACTTCAAAACTGCCTTGCCTTTGTTCTTACAGATAATTTTTAATAGCTGGTCTAGTTGTATTTATGTTAAATGGAGGCACAGGGGTCAAAGAGACTTATTAAAAGGATAGAATGAGTGAAGGACTTCTCTTCTGAGGAAGAAACAGGGCATCGAGCCAATAATTAAATCTTATTGAAGCAGAGAAAACTAGCCTATATTTATATGCCTAGAATGTTCTGAGTGCTTTCTTGTAGAATCTCTTTACAATAACTGTAAAGTGGTAATTTCTTCATTTTCCTGAAGAGAAAACTGATGCTCAGAGAGGCTAAATAACTCTGCCCAAGCTCACATATCCAGTAGAGAGTGAGGAAGAGATGGAAGTCCAAAGTCAATGCCACACTGCTTCCTCTTTAACAATATCAAACTCAGGCATTAAGCTCCTGCTCTATGCCAGGCATTTGCTGGGTACTGGAGATGTGAAGAGGGAATGCTCTAAGCGCTTGCTGTTGAGTGCTTCCCAAAGCACGTGCTCAGTGTTTGCTGGTTGTCACTTACTCTCACAAAGGAGCTCCCTCAGTCTAGCCTCGGAGAAGATAATTGTGCAAAGTAGGCATGCTTGTTAGCTTATTTT
The DNA here is from genome assembly GCF_028885655.2 of Pongo abelii. Taxonomy (NCBI): domain Eukaryota; kingdom Metazoa; phylum Chordata; class Mammalia; order Primates; family Hominidae; genus Pongo; species Pongo abelii. The sequence goes on along the minus strand of NC_071991.2, from coordinate 135,188,482 downwards.
TTCAGATAATGAAAAACGCATGCCCGGACTATTTACCTCACAAATCTAAGATGATATAGTGAGCGAGCGTTAGGGATGGGACCTGGGCCAAATCTAAATAGGTTATGCATTTAGCCTTCAAATCCTTGCTGTGTTCCAATGTCCATTTAAAGCTTGTTAAATTCTCTAGGATATTTGATACACACTTACTTAATATGTTACGTCTGCAGAAACAGTTGTATTTTAATTGAAGCTCCTGGAAGTGAAACTGCACTTTTGTAAGAAATTCTTAAGTAAGTGGAGGAAAACATTGTACTCAGGAAAAGTTTTCCAGAGACTTCAAAATGACATTATATGTTAAGGCTGTGTCCAGTCAAGATGCCTGTATATAAATGTGAAAGGTGCATTATCTTAGTAGACAACATAAAGAAAAGTAACATCAAAAATAAAGAAAATATCATACAGATAAACAGGTGATATGAATACTATACATAACTTAAAAAATGTGAAATCAGTGGATAGGATTCACATGAAGATCTTTTTAACATGCTTCCTGATATCAGAATCATAAAATACAGTTCCAGTCTCATTACTTTCTTGTTCGAAAACCTTTTTTGGCTCTTTGTTACTGACTCTTTAGTTTGTCTAAACTGTATATTGGAATGTAAGGCCTCTGAAGAGTGATCACAGCCCCCTGTTTCAAACTTACCTCCATCTTCTCTATAACCCAGCAAAACTGGTCTCCTCACTGTGTCCTGAATTTCCTTGTTTTGTCTCACCTGCGTTCTTCTCTCAGCTTGCACCCCTCCATCCCTTCTTTCCAAATGTAGAAACATTTAATCGCTCACTTATTTCTCTAGGATGCATTTATGGATCTTTCCTTAATGCAAGCGACCTGCCCTGGCCTTTTCTTTGGATTCCCTTTTGTAGTGTTAATATTTGCATAGTGATTCTTATTTTGCTTTGGTTTGTATTCATTATTTTTAGTGCTTGTCTTATTTTACCTCCTAAACTATAATTTTCTTGAGAGTTTTTATCATCTTTTTTTTTTGTCTTTGTACCATTTGGCATAGTGCTTCATGAATTGTATTAATGAACATCAGTAGGTATTAGTTAAATAAAATTCAATTAAATAAAGGCCAGAGTAAGACGTGCAGTTGGAACAGCCAGGTGTTAGACTTTCTCTAACTCAGAGATGAACTGCTTCCCAGCAAGGGAAGAAGTTGGAGGGGAGAGGCTGGTAGGAGAGGAAGCCACTTCCATAATTTGGCACTAATAAGAAATTTACTCTGGAAAATCTCAGTTTTTCACAAACCATCTTTCACTTTTCTCATGATGGAGAATATCCCTTTATTAGTCAGGACCTTCTGCAAATTAATGGGCAAATCTCATGTCCTCATAAAGCCATAACCCTATTTATGACATCACAGTTGGTTACTTAGTGATAATTATAATGTCACAAATAGAGGATTATTATGATTTGAGATGCAAAACAGCTGTAACAAAGAAAGTCAGCAACAAATGGACATGATGTAGTAAATTTGCAGCTGGAAAAGAATAATTCCGAGAAAGACATTAAAAATCATTTTAATAGTTTTGGGGGAACAGGTGGTTTTAGGTTACATGGATACATTCTTGAGTGGTGATTTCTGAGATTTTGGTGCACCTGTCACCCAAGTAGTGTATACGGTACCCAATGTGTAGTCTTTTATCCCTCATCCACCTCCCACCCTTCCCTCTGAGTCTCCAAAGTTCATTATATTATTCTTATGTCTTTGCCTCCTCATAGCTTAGCTTCCACTTAGAGAACATACAATATTTGGTTTTCCAATCCTGAGTTACTTCACATAGAATAATGGCCTCCAACTCCATCCAGGTTGCTGCAAATGCCATTATTTCATTCCTTTTTGTGGATGAGTAGTATTCCATGCTGTAATTATACCACATTTTCTTTATCCACTCATTGGTTGATGGGCATTTAGGCCCATTTTATATTTTTGCAGTTGCGAATTGTGCTGCTATAAACATGTGTGTGCTCGTGTCTTCCAAAAATGCATTTTTTTTGCATAAAGTTTTCCACTAAGTGATGGGGTGGCGGGGGACGGAGCACATGCTAAAGTTGAAGCTTTTGCCAAGGAGAGAGAGCTGAGGGCTGCAGTTCTTTTGGATGATGCTTTTCCAAGCCACAAACCCATACTGATTTCTTCCAGAACATTTACTAATTCTCTCTCCCCTGCTCTCACCCCCAGTGGGTGCAAGCCTGTGCATATAAACACACTCCCTTGTTTCCCATTCAGGATATGGAATCTTATACATCATAAAAGAGACTGATCTCCATCCTGATTCATAGGACTGTCAGCAGATGGCAGAGAGAGTGATAATGCTACTCACTATCAGGTCACTCAGAATTATTATTTATTCTGTGAAGAGTGAGACTGAGGACTGAAGCCTAATGTTTAATTTTTCAAAATCACATGGTTAGAAACTGGAGGGTCCCAAGCTTTCTGGTCGTACATCTAATGAACTAATGCTTTTGTTGTTTATTTTTGCACTATACTTTATAGCTATGCAATGATGTAAAGGACACAGTTGTTTTATGAAATCCATTTCCCCTTGCTCCTTCCTTTCAAAACCTTGATCTTTTTTTTCTCTTTCTAGCAGCTAATGAGATTCAGGAAAGCCGATCCCATTTCCAACTCCAGGGAGCAAGAAAGTATAATATTTGACCTTCCAGCCTCTTAGCATCAGCTGGTACTTCCTTCTCTTCTCTTCCTGAGCCATGAGTCATGCTTCATCAAAAGTTTCCCAGGCTCCTGAAGTGAAAATGACAAATCAGTGCATAAGAGTGATAGGAAGAAAAGTACAAGATTGTATTAGACAGTATAGAACAAAACACTTTGCAGAATGAAAAATTGCAGAGTGCTGACACTTGTTCTACAGAAAGGGCATCAGCACTTAGATCACTGTTGAACAACATTCTTTTGGGATGAATATTGTCTAAGGTGAGGCTGAAATTCTTTGCTTCAAATTCTACAAAATTCTTACTCTACAGAATGATGGATTATTTAACTACCAAACTTTACTGAGTATATAGTTATTGAGGATCAACTGGGAGATGCATAATTGGGCATCATGAGCATTGGATGGAGCATTGGGTGGGGGCAGAAAATGTTAAAGTCATACGTGAAATATCAAAGTGCACAACCCAGGAATAGACTTTAATATCAACAAGATTTGACTCAGCTGAATCTCTGTTTTGCCAGTCTTTTCTAGGTCTAGTTTTATACCTGTTAAACATGAACATTAAAACATTTCACTCTGTGTTAGTCAGTTCTTGCATAGCTGTAAAGAAAACCTGAGACTAGGTAATTTGTAAGAAAAGAGATTTAATGGGCTCATGGTTCTGTAGCCTGTACAGAAAGCATAGCACTGGCATCTGCTTTTGGTGAGGCCTGAGGAAGCTTCCAATCATGGTGGAAATCGAAGAGGGATCAGGTGTCTCACGTGGCGGGAGAAGGAGCAAAACTGAGAGTTGCGGGGAGGTAGCACACACTTTTAAACAACCAGATCTCTTGAGAACTCACTCACTATCCTGAGGACAGCACCAAGCCATGAGGGATCTGCCCCCATGACCCAAACGCCTCCCACCAGGCCCCCCTCCAACACTGGGGATTACATTTCAACAGGATATTTGGGCGGGGACAAACATCCAAACCATATTACACTCCTTGCCTGTAACCAGTGAGAACCCACTTGGCTGGTATATCACTCCAGTTTGTTCTAAGGATGGAGTAGGTATTTGCCAATTCTGTTGAGCAACAATCTCAACTCCAACCTTGCCATATTCTATAGGGGGGAAATTGGAATCCCCAAATCTCATGGGTACCTGAGATTTCTCATTCTCCTTAAAAGGTCCTGGTTGGCCTAAAGCAACCATGCCTCCTATCCCTGCCACCCCTGGTATTTTCTTCCTGTTTTATTTCTAACAGTTGTCTAGAGAGAACCGTACTGAAAAACTGAATCAGATGATTTCTAATGCCATTAAATACTTAAAGTTAGCATAGAACTAATCATTATAGAAGATTTCAAAAGCTTCAAATACATGGTTCATAATCTCATTGAATTAAAAAACTGGCTAAAGATTAAAAATGGATGCACCTAATGGGACAGCAAACAATATCTAAGTTGTATGGGAGATGTTGTAACTAATCTCTCATTTAATCATCCTTTCATTCAAGCATTTCTTTGATTGGTAGATGAGGCTGGCTGGCTTATGTCAGAAGCAGATTTTGATCAATTTTCCTTAGGAAAGCATGTGATTGACTTCTTAACCAATCCAGCCCCAAATGGATGAACCATAATATCAAAATAATCACTTTTAAGGAGTAAATTCTAGGCAGAATAACTGTACTCAGTATGTTCCTATGAGGAGTTGGACTGATTTTGTTAATAATAGCATTATGAGATACAATTTATATACCATAAAATTCATCCTTTTAAAGTGTACACTTTTGTATATTTTAGTGTGTTCACAGAGTTTGACTATCATCACTACTTTCTTGGCAATCTTTTAATCATCTTCAGAAGAAATTGTGTACTCATTAATAGTCACTTCCCCGTTCCCCACAGTCCCTGGCAAACACTAATCTACTTTCTATCTGTATATTGGCCTATTCTGGGCATTTCAAATAAGTGGAATTATGCAAATGTGAGTTTTTGTGACTGTCTTCTTCCATTTAACATAATAATTTCAAGGTTCATCTATGTTATCGGATGTATCAGGCCTTCCTTCCTTGTAATTGCTGGATATTATTCAGTTGTATGAATATACCAGTACTGTGTTGAATGGAAGTGATGAAAGAAGACATCTTTTTTTCCTTATCTAAGAGAGAAAACATTCAGTCTTTTACTATTAAGTGTGATGTTGGCAGTGAGTTTTTTTTTAAAAATAGATGTCCTTTATTAGGTTGAGGAAGTTCCCTTATATTCCTAGTTTTGTTGAGTGTTTTTTAATCATTGACAGATGTTGGGTTTTTAGAAAAATGCTATTTCTATGTCTATTGAGATGATCATGTGGGTTTGGTCACTTAGTCTATTAATATGGTATATTACATTGATTGATTTTACTGTGCTAAACTAACCTTGCACTCCTAGGGTAAAATCTCCTTGATCATAGGTATAATCCTTTTTATATGTTGCTGGGTTGGGTCTGATAATATTTTGTTGAGGATTTTTGCACTGATATATTTAAAAGAGTCTGGACACAGTGGCTCATGCCTGTAATCACAGCACTTTGGGAGGCTGAAGTGGGTGGATTGCTTGAGCTCAGGAGTTCGAGACTAGCCTGAGCAACATGATAAAATACCCTCTCTACAAAAAATACAAAAATTAGCTAGGCGTGATGGTGCACACCTGTGGCCAGCTACTCAGGAGGCTGAGGTGGGAGGATCACAGGAGCCCAGGAAGTTGAGGCTGTAGTGAGCCATGATTGTGCCACTGCACTCCAGCCTGGGTGATGGACTGAGATCCTAACTCAAAAATAAAAAATAAAAATAAAAATAAAAAAGCAGGTATCGGCCTGCTCTTTTCTTTTTTGGGGTGCTTTTGTTTGGTTTTAAGATCATGATAATACTGGCCATGTAGAGTAGGTTGAAAGATTTTCTTCCTCTTTCGGTTCTCACAAGACTTTGTGAATGATTGGTACGAATTCTTTAAATGGTTGGTAGAATTCCCCAGTGGAGCCATCTGGGTCTGGGCTTTCCATTGTGAGAACTTTTAAAATTACTGATTCAATCTCTTTGGTTATTATAGGTCTCTTCAAGTTTTCTGTTTTTTTCTTGAGTCAGTCTCAGTAGTTTATGTCTTTATAGGAATTTTTAAATTTAATCTAGGTTATCTAATTAGTTGGCCTATAGTTGTTTATAGTATTCCCTTATATTTCAGTAAGATCAGTACTGATGTTCCTCCATTTAGTAATTTGAGTGTTTCTTCTTTTTTTCTTGGTCAGCTTAGCTGAGTTTTTCAATTTTATTTATTACACTTTTCAAAGAATCAACTTTTGATTTTGCTGATTTTCTCTATTGTTTGACTCCTCTCTATTTCATTTATTTAGGCCCTAAGTTTTATTATTTTCTTCCTTCTGTTTGCTTTGGATTTAGTTTTTCTTCTTCTAGTTTCTTAAGGTGTGAGGATATATTATTTGCTTGAAATGTTTATATTTTTTCTCCATTCTTTCATTACTGTCTTCTTTTGTGTTAAACATGTATTTCCTAATGTATCATTTTAATGATCTCTTCCACTTATTTTTGAGTTACTTTATTAGTGCTTTTTTCTGAGGATTACGTTTGAAATCCTAAAACAATCTAGTTCAGGTTAATATCAACTTAATTTTAATAGTATTCAAAAACTTTGTTCATATATAGCTCTGTTTCCTTCTCTTTTGTGTAATTATTGTCATATCAATGACCTCTTTATACATTATAACTATATCAACATTATCTTAAAATTATTGGTTTATGCTGCTTCCATTTAAATCTGATAGAAGAGTTACAAACAAAACTTATTAATACTGTCCTTCATATTTACCTATGTGGTTACCTTTATTGGTGGTCTTTATTTCTCCATGGATATTTAAGTTACTGTAAAGTATTCCTTCATTTTAGCAGAAGGGCTCTTTTTAGTATTTCTTGTAGGATGGATCTTCTTATGATGGGTTCTCTCAGTGTTTGGTTATCTGGGAATGTCTTAATTTCTCATAAAATTTGAAGAATAGTTTTGCTAGACTTGGTCTTCTTACTGACAGTCCCTTTCTACCAGCCTCTTAAATGTGTCGTTCCTGCTGACTCTGGCTTCCATGTTTTAGGATAAGTCGGCTGTTAGTGTTACTGAAGGTTGCTTGCATGTCATTTTTCTCTTGCTGATCTCAAGATTCTGTCTGGTTTGGTTTTTGACAGTTTAACTATGTTAAATATATAGGTATGAATTTCTGAGTTTATCCTACTTAGAATTCATTGCGCTTCTTAGATGTATAGACTAATACTTTTTATTATTTAGGAAATTTTCAGACTTTATTTTGTCAAATACACTCTCTGTTCCTTTCTTTCTTTTCTCTCCTTCTGGAACTCTCCTTGCATGTATATTGGTATGCTGGTTTATGTCCCACAAGTCTCTGAGGGATGTAGCTGGACGATGAAGTCTGGCGCTTTTCTCCTCTTTAGGAAGATTGATATCTGTGTCTCCAAGGGGAATGGTATATCTAATATTTCTGTGAACAATAACCACCACTAAAGTCTCTGAGGCTTTGTTTATTTTTCTTCATTCTTTTCTGTTTCTCTAACTGGATGATCTCAATTGCCCTATCTCCAAGTTTGTTAATTCTTTCTTCTGTCTGCACAGTTGTGCTGTTGACCTCCTCCAGTGAATTTTTCATTTATGTTATTGCACTTTTGAACTCTAAAATTTCTATGTGGCTCTTTTTTAAATGATTTCTGTTTCTGTTGAAATTGTCTATTTGGTGAGACATCGTTCTCATATTTTCCTTTAACTCTCTAGGAAAGATGTACTTTAGTTCTTTGAACATACGTAAACCTTTTTTTTCTTTTTTTGAAATGGAATTTTGCTCTGTCGCCCAGGCTGGAGTGCAGTAGTGCAATCTTGGCTCACTGCAGTCTCCGCCTCCTGGGTTCAAGTGATTCTCCTGCCTCAGCCTCCTGAGTAGCTGGGATTACAGGCATCCACCACCACACCCAGCTAAGTTTTTGTATCTTTTAGTAGAGATGGGGTTTTGCCATGTTGTCCAGGCTGGTCTTGAACTCCTGACCTCAGGTGGCCTACCTGCCTCGGCCTCCTGAAGTTCTGGGATTACAGGTGTGAGCCACCGCACCTGGCCTTAAGGCTTTTTATTTAAAACTTTGCGTAAGCCCAATATCTAGGCTTTCTCAGGGGCAGTATTTTATTGGCTGTTTTTCCTCCATGTGTATGGACCATGCTTTCCTATTTTATTATGTATCTTATTTTTTGTTGTTGTTGAAAACTGGACTTTTAAAGTAATATAATAGAGCATCCTTGGAAATCATATCCTTACCTTTTGTTTTTGTTGCTACTACTAGTAGTAGTAGTTGTTGTTAATGCTGTGTGTTCGTATGTTTTTCAGTGACTTTTAAAATTCTGTAAAGTCTGTGTTATTTGTTATGTGCAGCATCTAAAATCTCTACTTGTTTAGCTTAGTGGTCAGCTAATAATTGGACAGACATTTCCTTAAATTTATTGAACCAATAACTTTCCCACTACTTTTTTGTGGATCTATATGTGTGAATTGGAGTATGTAATAAATACTTTGGTAAGTTGATAACTGTGCCTTAGCCTTTACTTCCTGCTTTGTCAGCCAAAAGTGAGAGATTGGGGTCTTCTCAGATCCTTCCTGGAAATACGCACAACTTGCACATATGCCTGGCTTTCCAGATTCCCGAGAATATGTCAGAACTTTCCAAAGCTCCTGTGGACCTCTCATTTCCCATATTTTGATTTTTAAGTTTTTCGATCAGCTTCTTATTTGCCCCAACAGATAGGGCCACCTCAGGCAGCTATGATGTTAAACAATTCCTGATTCTTTTGGAAAAATCCCCTGGGTACAAGGATTTCCTCACAGAGTAATAGCTGACTTAGGTCAAATAAAGATAATCCCATGTGAATGAGAATTTCCCAGGGAGCTTCCAAACAAGTACAATAGTGATAATTCTCTGAGGATGGGCCTTTTGTGGGAGATCCAAACCTGTTCTCCTCTTTCCAATAGCTACTAGGCCACTGGTTTTCACAGCTACCATGTTTCAAAAAGCTGCCAGTTTTCAAGGGTACTGCAGAGATAGGGAAAGGGAGATGAGAATAGGAATAGGATAGGTTTAAGTATCACAGAGCTCACTGTTCTGTAGAATAAGCCATTTTTATTTCAACCTTCTGGTTAATTTTTAGCATTCTGAAAATGTTGATTTTGGCAATTTTTGCAACTGCTCTCATACTTTTAGGGAGCACCATTCTGTCTGGAGTGCTTCTTTTTCTAGGTGGTTTTCATATCAGGACTGACTTCTTTTGAGACACAAATATCAGACTAGAAAGTTATTTTGTGAGTACAGAATCAGAAAAAGGGAAATAGATGTGTTAAAAAGGATGTAGCTGGACGATGAAGTCTGGCGCTTTTCTCCTCTTTAGGAAGATTGATATCTGTGTCTCCAAGGGGAATGGTATATCTAATATTTCTGTGAACAATAACCACCACTAAATATTTATCTTAAGTCTGGAGATCATGAAATGAGGATGTTCGTGGTATTTGCTGCTGATAAAACCTGAGTAGATAATCTGTCTTAACTTAGAAACCTGATAAAGCCAGCAGAACACAACTGAGGCAGTAAAGCTTTGGGATTTACTGGGGACTCTTGAGATACACTTGCTATCCACTTGCTACTTGAAGTATGGCTCAAAAAGTGCAGCATCAGCATCACCTGAGAACTTGTCAGAAATGTAGAATCTTAGGTCCCACTCCAGACTTTAGTAAGTTAGAATCTTCATTTCAACAAGGTGATTTATGCACACAGTAAAGTTTGATAAATACGTGCCTGTAGCATATTTACATCTTTATGTGGTTGTCCTGGGAGGATTCCTGCAATTTCCTAGCTTCATCTATTTAATGTTCTTTTGTATCAACTTAAATTTCAGAAGTATCTGCTCCTAAAGTCTTGGAGCATATTAATCTTTGTACAGTCTTGTCCTTCTTGTAACTCTTTATGGTAAGAATAAATAGTTGAGCTTCAAGAATATCAGAGAGGGAGAAAATCTGTGCAGGCTGGAATGGTCCAAAAGGCATTATTTGAGTTGGTCTTTGAGGAAAGGGTGGGGAGAAAGTGAATGTGTGTCATGCAGATGAAAGAATATGGGCCAACCTACAGAGGTGGGAATTATTTATTATGTGCAGTAGGGGTCTAAACTGTAACATTTTTGAGGACATGCATTATGTCTTGCTTATATATGTATCCTCAGTGACTGGATTTCATAGGTGCTCTATAAATTATTTTCAAACTGAATAGTAGGAAGATTAGTTTAACTCAAGGTGAGGGTTTATATAAGAATTATGGGAATTGATGCAAATTTATTAGCATATGGATAGATGACGGTGACCTTGAAAACTTGGTAGGAGTTTGTATTTAAATTTGTTGGGTAATCTTCAGTAAGGTACGTGGGAATGGAAGGGGACTAATTTGTGATTATTAGAAAATTATTAACAGATTAAATAACTTTATTCAAACTCCAGAAAATAAACTCCTTCAAAATCTTCTTGGCTCTTCCAGATATGTGGATCTTTGAATGAGAACATATTGCAGGAATCACATTAAAGAGAAAAAAAAGTTGAAGAAATATGGTAAACATTAGTAGCCCATTTTAATGTTTTATATAAGTTATTAAGCAGGGGAATGACATGTGAAAATGGTGTTTGTAAGTGATTAATATGTAGGCTGGGCGCGGTGGCTCACGCCTGTAATCCCAGCATTTTGGGAGGCCAAGGCGAGTGGATCACCTGAGGTCAGGAGTTCAAGACCAGCCTGGCCAACATGGTGAAACCCTGTTTCTACTAAAAATACAAAAATTAGCCAGGCATGGTGGTGTGTGCCTGTGATCCCAGCTACTCAGGAGGCTGAGGCAGGAGACTCGCTTGAACCCGGGAGGTGGACGTTGCAGTGAGCTGAGATCACACCACTGCACTCCAGCCTGGGCGACAGAGTGAGACTCCGTCTCAAAAAAAAAAAAAAAAAAAAAGGCAGCAAAATTCTAGATGGATTGGAAGGGGAAGAGAATGGGTCAGGTAGACTAACTAGGGCTTTTTTTCATTATCTAGAGATGAAGGCAGATGGACAGAGACCAAGGTAATGTCAGGACAGAGGAACGAACGTTGCTTCTTGAAGTCCCTGGTATTATAAAGTAGAGACATCCAATTAAGCAGTTTAGCTTTTACACAAAAAGAAAAAAGAAAGGAGGAAAGAGATAAACTATCTGATGCAATAGCAATAATAACAACTATTCTTTTCCATCCTCATAAGACAATGGTGAGAATTAAATGAGTGACTGCTTGTAAGTTGCTGTATTAATCTGTTTTTCATTGCTGTAGGAATACCTGAGACTGGGTAATTTATAATGAAAAGATGTTTATTTGGTTCACGGTTCTGCAGGCCATGCAAGCATGGCACCAGCCTCTGCTAGGCTTCTGGTGAGGCCCTCAGGGAGCTTTTACTCATGGCAGAAGCAAAGGGAGATCAGACACGTCACATGGTGAAAGAGGGAGATGCCAAGTTCCTTTAAACAACCAGCTCCCATGTGAACTAAAAGAGTGAGAAGTAACTCATCACCAAGGGGATGGCACCAAGCCATTCATGAGGGATCCAGCACCATAACCCAAACACCTCCTGCCAGGCCCCACCTCCAACAATGTGGATCACATTTCAACATGAGATTTGGAAGGAACAAATACCCAAACCATACTAGTTGCCTAGAAAAATGCCTGGCACATGGCAAGCACTCCATAAATGTTAGTGACAAGCTATTGTTAACTGGAAGAAAGAACCTCCTGGTGCTATCGAGTAGCACTTCTGTTTCTCAAAATCAGCACCCAACACAGTGCTTATTTGTAATAGATGCTTAATAAATGTTTAATGAATGGATGAAGGGGAAATAAAATGTCTCTCAATGTAGGAATGAAATATGTTGATTATAGGGTCACATTTTGCTTTTGATTTCTATTATACATATAATCCCCCAATGGAGGATTGGGGGAAAGTAGTTATTGATTTCTCATATTCTGTTCTCCAAACTAACTTTATCTCTATCTCATTCTCTTTCTCTCTTTGTCCACACCCATCCTAAGGGATTTCCATCTCTATGCTCATGATTCCTGGAAGCCGGCTCCCCCTGTCTGTGTTTCATAGCAGGTGCTCGGTCAATATTTGTGTTCATTGTTAAACCAATATATTCTAGACCTATGGCTCATGCCTCAGAGCAGTGCTCTCAGGGAAAAACACACTCTCTTTTCTCTGCTGTATTTAATTCAGTCCTTTTCAATAGTTCATCCTTTCTGAATGGCCACTGACATGTTTGATACAGCCAACTTAATGAGTTGTGGCTAAACTGCTTTATTTTATGTGGCTGAAATGTATTCAACTGCACATGTGTAGAGAAGACTTAATCTCTAGACATTTCATGATAATTTGACAGCATAATTGAAGTGAGGGGGAAGGGATTGAGTGGTTTGTTTCGCTTACATTTCTTCACCCACCCCTAAAATAAAATATTCTCTGAAGCAAATGTCAGGAACTTCTTCCACCACTGTCACCATGTGACAATGAGTTAGGGAATGGAATTAAATTCATTATCTAGCATCTCTTTCCAAAGAGCTAAAAGGTTTCCTTGTTCATTACCAGAGCATCTCTCCAACAGAATAGAGACCTTCCCATATACAGCTGCAGCTGAATTTCATACTGAAGAAATCTTGTAGGATCTTATAAATTTTAACGGACATAGCTCTACTTGAAAAAGTCTGTAGAAACCTGAAGTCCAGCTCTTCTGATTGCCTTGGGTCCTTTTATTTAAAGTTGGCTTGCCTTTTGTAATGAAACAAGCCTTTTCTTTAGTGTTTAATAGCAATGAATCTTTTGGAGAAGATATGCTACAAAGATTTTGAGCAGGGGTAGAGAATCTTCCTATGTCAGGACCACTGACCCACCAAAATAATCAGGCACATTTAAGAAAGGACAACCTTTAGGTCACTTGCAAAAGAATGCAAAACCATTAAATAAGTATTCTTCTAGTTCATATTATGGCCAGCTGAGGAAGATGAGAGAAGAGATATAGGAGGAGAAATAGAGTGGATAAGAAGGAAAGAGAGAAAAACAGGAGCGGTAGACACATACACATAGAAATCAAGAGGGATATAGAGGAGGAGGTTTGTGAGTACTGAGGCGAGAGTTACTGAGGTGTGGTGCTTGTCACATGCCATTGCTCACTTGGGCTGGTTTCCTTGCTAATGAGTTGCTTAAGCCTTGCTCACAGCTCCTTCTACAGCAGTTTTTCAGGTGAAAAAAATTATCCTTTGGACTGCAGCAACACTGACCCCAGGGGTGCCTCTCTGAGAGAACAGAGAAAATTAAGCCAAGTGCTGAAGGTTGCCTAATCCTTTGAGGGGAATGCAACTAACATTAATTGAATTCTTTTCTGTAGGAAGTGCTTTATATAGGTTATCTAATTTAATCTTCAACAAATCTAACAACAGGCACTGTTATACCCATTTTCCAGGTGATAATACAGTCATTAAGTGCTTTGTCAGGTAACACCACCAGTTAGCAGGGAGAGAACAGGATTCATGTACCAGCCATCTTCTGAGTCCTGCTCTTTCTGTTTCACCAGCTGCATCCACATCTCTTTCTAGAACTTAAAGAAATTTCAGAAAATCATCCAAGTTTGCAAATTGGTAGAAATTGCTCCACGCCTCAGACTGATAATAATTTGTTTTATTGATTAGTGCATCATTGGGCCCCATGCCAGGCATCTGAGCTTTTTATCTATTTAAAGTAGAGCAGCAGCAGCCAGTTGGTTGGAAGTATTGTACCTACCCTTCTTTGACAGATGGCTTTCTATTTGGCTTTTGAAATTCCATAAGAAAGAATTTCACAGTTTCTCACAGTAGCTTATTGCAGTCATATCCAGAGTCAGTCTTCGGATCATGAATACATTGATCCCTTTTCTCTGGCTTTGAATGCAGCATACTGTCATAGGCCTGGGCGAAAGAGTGGTTCCAGTGTGTGTGTGTGTGTGTGTGTGTGTGTGTGTGTGTGTTGGTAAAAAGCAATCTGTGACATAGTCAAAGAAGACTATCAATAAAGAGTCGGCAAACTATGGCCCATGGACCAGATCTCGCTGGCTGTTTTTGTAAATAAAGTTTTATTGGAACACAGCTATGCTTATTCATTTATGTATTATCTGTGGCTACTTTTGTGCTACAATGACAGAGTGGAGTAGTTGTGACTGAGACTGTGTGGTCTTCAAAGGCTAAAATATTTATTTTCTTGTTCTTTACTGAAGAAGTTTGCAATCCTTGCTATAGATTAACATATCAACTAGAGAATTCTTGAGAAGAACAGAGCATGAATATAGCAAAACTATGGTGTTACCTATGTAATAGTACTATGAGGATCTACTACAGATAATATTTTCCAAGTTCCCCTTGTTGTGTTTGGGGGAATACAAAGAGGAGGTTCTCTTACTTATATGTTGAAATAACACCTTAGAATAAGGTTGGAGAGTTTCTGATAGGAATGTTGCTTGTGTATCAAAATACAGAATTGTGCTTCTCCGTTCTGACTGTGGTTCTTGTCCAGGCAAGTTTGGAAATTGTGACTCCTTGAAACCATGCAGGCAGCCAAGTGTTCCAGCTGATGTTTTGTGTGTTTTTCTCCTTCATTTAAAAATACACTTTGTAGGATGTTTTTTTTTTCACGGCTCTCTAAATATTCTGTTTTGAAACATTTAATTACCCAGGTTATTTATATGGAAAAGTTTGATAATGTTTCTATGGGAGTCTGTTATTTATTTCTTTTGCTAAATTTTATCTTATATTAGGGGAAGGGCTGAGGTTGGTTACTATGGCAACATTCTCAAAACTGCAACAATCCCATTACGGATGCTAAAACTATAGTCATTCCAGTGGGAGGGTAGCATGGGGAGTGGGTGGTAGTCTTTTTATTTTTATTTTATTTTTTTTAAAAAAACCTCTCCCACTTCCAAATCTTTTGCATTCATTTATTTTAAGCTTTGCAGCTTAGGGTACTAAAATGAGAAACAAAAAGTAAAAAAGAGTGTCATGTCTCTCTCCATTAAATTTCTGTAGTCCTTTATCAGCTCCTTTTGTGGGGATACCCAGTTTTCTACCTACTCTTTTATTCATTTATGCTTTCATTTATTCCCCAAACTTTCATTGAGACCTGTGTTATGGATGAATAAGAGAATCCTTGTTCTTGTTTCTCCTTTTAAATTATAAATTCTTTGAAGCCATTAATTCACTTCACTGTAATTCATTTAAACAAATACTTATTGAGCAATTTGCTTTGTATCAAGAATCATACTTGCATAAGAAGACAAAAAAGAAAAAAGGGATTCTGTTGAAGATTAACGTTTTGTTGGCCAGCACAGGGAACGGCACATAGTGAAGCACAGAGATGATTGAAATAAAATTTGATAAATGCTTACACAGAGGCACTTAATCCACTTAACTCCCCAGCCTAGAAAGCATAGAAATGACTACAGGGAGGTGACATTTGGGTTACCAGATAGGCATTTTCTGGTTAGGGCCTAGATGTGTGTGTGTATGGCAGGGGGATGGAGGTCTGTGTGTGTGTGTGTGTGTATTTATGGGTTTGGGTAGGTAGGGCATTCCAACCAATCTAGACCAACAAGAATAGAGGTATAGAGGCGAGGAGTCCTTGGCCATGAGCAGGAGAATTTAGAAAACACATGGATGATTGGTAGAAGAACAGTCTGGAGACATGGCCATCAAGAGAAGTCATGTCTGGGAGGTTGGATTTGGACATTGGGAACCATTGAAAAGTTCAGAAGGAGGAGCAATTGAGTGTTCCAGTTTAGAAGTGGAAGACAGTGAAGGGAAGGGAAGGGGGAAGATGGGATTGGGAAGAGATATGGAGACTTGTAAAAATGGCAAGATTCACCTTGGGACATGATGAGTTTTAAATGAACCCCATCAAGTTGGACCGTCCAATAGGCAGCTGGAAATATGGCTCCAGAACTGACAAGAAGTGTGGACGGGACCCAGAGATCTGGACCTGATCAGAGAAGGCTTTGAAGGAGGAACAGGAACCTCAAGAGAAATTACACGTTATCGTATCCCTAATATGCTGTCTCACTTTTAGTAAAATATTAAGTATTTCTAAAAAGTAGATTTTTAAGTATTGATGTGACCAAAATATTTTTATAATTTTTAATTTTTTATTTCAATAGGTTTTTAGGGAACAGGTGGTGTTTGTTACATGAATAAGTTCTTTAGGGGTGATTTCTGAGATTTTGATGCACCATCACTTGAGCAGTGTACCCTGTACCCAGTGTGTAGTCTTTTATCCCTTGCTATCCCTGACAGTTTCCCCCGAGTTCCCAAAGTCCAATGTGTCATTCTTATACTTTTGCGTCCTCATAGCATAATAGTGTCCAGTTTCATCCAGGTTGCGGCAAATGCCATTATTTCATTCCTTTTCATGGCTGAGTAGTATTCCATCTGTATATACACCAAATTTTCTTTATCCACTCATTGATTGATGGGCATTTGGGCTGGTTCCATATTTTTGCTATTGCAAGTTGTGCTGCTTAAACATGTGTGTGCAAGTATCTTTTTCATATAATGACTTCCTCTGAGTAGATACGTAGTAGTGGGATTGCTGGATCAAATGGTAGATCTACTTTTAGTTCTTTAAGGAATCTCCACACTGTTTTCCATAGTGGAACTATGTACTAGTTTACATTCCCACCAACAGTGTAAAAGTGTTTTCATCGCATCCATGCCAACATCTGTTACTTTTTGGTTTTTTGCTTATGGGCATTCTTGCAGGAGTAAGGTGGTATCAAAATGCAATTTTGATTTGCATTTCCCTGATAATTAGTGATGCTGAGCATTTTTCTTATGCTTGTTGGTCATTTGTATATCTTTTTTTGAGAATTGTCTATTCATGTCCTTAGCCCACTTTTTGATGGGATTTTTTTTTTCTTGCTGATTTGTTTGAGTTCTTTGTAGATTCTGGATATTAGTCATTTGTCAGATGTATAGATTGTGAAGATTTTTTCCCACTCTGTGGGTTGTCTGTTAATTCTGCTAATTATTTCTTTTGCTGTGCAGAAGGTTTTTAGTTTAAGTGCTATCTATTTATCTTTGTTTTAGTTTCATTTGCTTTTGGGTTCTTGGTCATGAAGTCTTTGGCTAAGCCAATGTCTAGAAGGGTTTTTCCAATGTTGTCTTCTATAATCTTTATGGTTTCAGGTCTTAGATTTAACTATTTGACCTATCTTGAGTTGATTTTTGTATAAGGTGAGAGATGAGGATCAAGTTTCATTCTGCTACATGTGGCTTGCCAATTATCCCAGCACCAGTTGTTGAATAGGGTGTCCTCTCCCCTCTTTATGTTTTTGTTTGTTTTGTTGAAGATCAGTTGCCTGTAAGTATTTGGCTTTATTTCTGGGTTCTCTATTCTGCTCCACTGGTCTATGTGCTGATTTTTATACCAGTACCATGCTGTTTTCCTAACTATGGCCTTATAGTATAGTTTAGAATTGAGTAATGAGATGCCTCCAGATTTTTTTTTTTTTTTTTTTTGCTTAGTCTTGCTTTGGCTATGCAGCTCTTTTTTGGTTCCATATGAATTTTAGGATTGTTTTTTCTAGTTCTGTGAAGAATGATGGTGGTATTTTGATGGGAATTGCATTAAATTTGTGGATTGCTTTTGGCAGTGTGGTAATTTTCACAATATTGATTCTACCCACTCATGAGCATGGGATGTGTTTCCATTTGCTGTGGCATCTATGATTTCTTTCAGCAGTGTTTTGTAGTTTTTCTTGTAGAGGTCTTTCACCTCCTTGGTTAGGTATATTCCTAACCATTTCATTTTTTTGCAGCTATTACGAGAGGGATTGAGTTCTTGGTTTGATTCTCAACTTGGTCACTGTTGGTGTATAGCAGAGCTACTGATTTGTGTATATCAATTTTGTATGCTGAAACATTGCTGAATTCATTTACCAGTTCTAGGAGCTTTCTGGATGACTCTAGGGTTTTCTAGGTATACAATGATATCATCAGCACACAGTAACAGTTTGACTTCCTCTTTACCAATTTGGATGTCCTTTCTTTCTTTCTCTTGTCTGATTGCTCTAGCTAGGACTTCTAGTACTGTGTTTAATACAAGTGGTGAAAGTGGGCATTCTTGTTTTGTTCCAGTTCTCAGGGGGAATGCTTTCAACTTTTCTCCATTCAGCATAATGTAGGTGGTGGGTTTGTCTTGGATGGCTTTTATTCCCTTAAGTTATGTCCCTTCTATGCCGATTTTGCTGAGGGTTTCAGTCATAAAGCGATGCTGGATTTTGTCAAATGCTTTTTCTGCATCTATTGAGATGATCATGTGATTTTTGTTTTCAATTCTGTTAGTGGTGTATCACACTTACTGACTCATATATGTTAAACCATCCCTGCATCTCTGGTATGAAACACACTTGATCATGTGGATTATCTTTTTGATATGCTGTTGGATTCGGTTCACTAGTATTTTGTTGGAGATTTTTGCATCTATGTTGATCAAGGGTATTGGTCTGTAGTTTTGTGTTTTTTTAATGTTCTTCCCTGGTTTTGGTATTAGGGTGATACTGGCTTCGTAAAATGATTTAGGGAGGATTCCTTCTTTCTCTATCTTGTGGAATAGTGTCAATAGGATTGGTACTAATTTTCTTTGCATGACTGATAGAATTCAGCTGTGAATTTGTCTGGTCCTGGACTTTTTCTTTGTTGGCAATTTTTAAATTACTATTTCAATCATGCTGCTTGTTATTGTTCTGTTCAGAGATTCTCTATCTTCCTGATTTAATCTAGGAGGGTTGTATATTTTCAGGAATTTATCCTGAAATTTATCTCCTCCAGGTTTTCTAGTTTATGCACGTGAAGGTGTTCATAGTAGCCTTGTATTTCTGTGGTATTAGTTGTAATATCTCCCATTTTGTTTCTAATTGAGCTTATTTGGATCTTCTTTCTTCTTTTCTTGGTTAATCTCACTAATGGTCTATCAATTTTATTTATATTTTCAAAAAACCAGCTTTTTGTTTAATTTATCTTTTGTATTTTTTTTGTTGTTGTTTCAATTTCATTTAGTTCTGCTCTGATCTTTGTTATTTCTTTTCTTCTGCTTGGTTTGTTTGGATTGTTCTTGTTTCTCCAGTTCCACGAGGTGTGACCTTAGATTGTCTATTTGTGCTCTTTCAGACTTTTGATACAGGCATTTAATGCTATGAACTTTCCTCTTAGCACTGCTTTTGCTGTATCCCAGAGGTTTTGATAGGTTGTGTCACTATTATCATTCAGTTCAAATAATTTTTTAATTTCCATCTTGATTTGTTTACCCAGTGATCATTCAGGAACAAGTTATTTAATTTCCATATGCTTACATGGTTTTGAGGGGTTCTTTTGGAGTTGATTTCCAGTTTTATTCCACTGTGGTCTGGGAGGGTACTTGATATAATTTCTATTTTCTTAAATTTACTGAGACTTGTTTTGTGGCCTATCATATGGTCTGTCTTGGAGAATGTTCCATGTGCTGATGAATAGAATGTATATTCTACAGTTGTTGGGTAGAATGTTCTATAAATATCTGTTAAGTTCATTTGTTATAGGGTATAGTTTAAGTCCATTGTTTCTTTGTTCACTTTCGGTCTTGATGACCTGTCTAGTGCTGTCAGTGGAGTATTAAAGTCCCCCACTATTATTGTATTGCCATCTATCTCATTTCTTAGGTCTAGTAGTAATTGTTTTGTAAATTTGAGAGCTCCAGTGTTAGGTGCATACGTATTTAAAATTGTGATATTTTCCTGTTGGACTTGTCTTTTTATCATTCTATAATGTCCCTCTTTGCCTTTTTTAACTGCTGTTGCTTTAAAGTTTGTTTTGCCTGATATAAGAATTGCTACTACTGCTGGATTTTAGTGTTCGGTTGCATGGAATATCTTTTTCTACCTCTTTGCCTTAAATTTATGTGAGTCCTTATGTGTCAGGTGAGTTTCCTGAAGACAGCAGAAACTTGGTTGGTGAATTCTTTATCCATTCTGCCATTCTGTATCTTTTAAGTGGAGCATTTAGGCCATTTACATTCAATGTCAGTATTGAGATGTGAAATACTATTCTATTCATCATGCTATTTGTTGCTTGAATACCTTGTGTTTTTTATACTGTGTTATTGTTATATAGGTACTGTGAGGTTTATGATTTAAGAAGGTTCTATTTTGAGGATTTGTTTCAAGATTTAGAGCTTCTTTTAGCAGTTCTCGTAGTGCTGACTTGGGAGTGGCAAATTCTCTCAGCATTTGTTTGTCTGGAAAAGACTGTATCTATCCCTCGTTTATGAAGCTTAGTTTCACTGCATACAAAATTCTTGGCTGGTAACTGTTTTGCTTAAGGAGGCTAAAAATAGGACCCCAATTCCTTCTAGTTTATATGGTTTCTGCTGAGAAATCTGCTGTTAATCTGATAGGTTTTTCTTTATAGGTTACCTGCTGCTTTTGCCTCACAGCTCTTAAGACTCTTTCCTTTGTCTGGACTTTGGATAACCTGACGACTATGTGCCTAGGCAATGATCTTTTCACAATGAATTTCCCAGGTGTTCTTTGAGCTTCTTTTATTTGGATGTCTAGATCTCTAGCAAGGCCAGGAAGTTTTCCTCCATTATTCCCTCAAATATGTTTTCCAAACTTTTAGATTTCTCTTCTTCTTCAGGAACACCAATTATTCTTGGTTTTGGACGTTTAACATAGTCTCAAACTTCTTGGAGGCTTTGTTCATTTTTTAAAATTCTTTTTTCTTTGTTTTCGACAGATTGGGTTAATTTGAAAGCCTTGCCTTTGAGCTTTGAAATTCTTCCTTCTGTTTGTTTGATTCTATTGCTAAGACTTTCTAGTGCATTTTGCATTTCTGTGTGTCCTTGATTTCCAGAAGTTGTGATTGTTTCTTATTTATGCAGTCTATTTCACTGAAGAACTTTCCTTTCATATCCTGTGTCACGTTTTTTATAAGTTGGACTACACCTTTCTCTGGTGCCTCCTTGATTAGCTTAATAGTCGGCCTTCTGAATTCTTTTTTTGTCAATTCAGAGATTTCATCTTGGTTTGGATCCATTGCTCATGAGCTGGTATGATTTTTCGGGGTGTTAGTAATCTTGTTTTGTCATATTACCAGAACTGTTTTTCTGGTTTCTTCTCATTTGGGTAGACTATGTCAGAGGAAAGATCTGGGCTTCAAGGGCTGCTGTTTAGATTCGTCTCACGGGGTGCTCCCTTGGTGTGGTGTTCTCTCCTTTCCACTAGGAATGGGGCTTCCTGAGAGCTGAACTATAGTGATTGTTTTGCTAGCCACCCAGTGGAGCTACAGAGCTCTGAGCTGGTACTGGAGAGTGTCTGCAACGAGTCCTGTGATGTGATCCATCTTCAGGTCTTTCAGCTGTGGATACCAGCACCTGCTCTGGTGGAAGTGACAGGGGAGTAAAGTGGACTCTGTGAGGGTCCTTGGTTGTTTTTGTTTAGTGCACTGGTTTTGTGTTGGTTGGCCTCCAGCCAGGAGGTGGTGCTTTCAAGAGTGCATCAGTTGCGGTCCTATAGGGAGGATGCAAACCTCCCCCAGGGATACCTGGTTAGTATTCAGGTTTCTCAGGTGGTGGACAGGGCCATAGAGCTCCCAAGAGATTATGACCTTTGTCTTTGGCTACCAGGCTAGGTAGAGAAAGACCACTAGGTGAGGGCAGGGCTAGCCGTGTCTTAGCTCAGCCTCTTCTTGGGCAGGGCTCCCTGTGGCTGCTGTGGGGGATGGGGGTGTGGTTCCCAGGCCAATGGAGTTATGTGCCCAGGGGGATTATGGCTGCCTCTGCTGAGTCATACAGGTTGTCAGGGATGTGGGGGAAAGCCGGGAGTCACAGGCCTCACCCATCGTCCACACAGCCTGCAGTCCTAATGGCTGGTCTCACTCTCATCATGCCCCCACGACAGCACCGAGTCTATTTCCAGGCAGCCAGTGACCAGGGCTGAGAACTTGTCCCAGACCATGAGCCTTCCCATTGAGAAAGCAAGCAGATTCACAGTTTTTTGGTGTCTCAAGGAGTCTGCAGAGGTGATCTAGTTCGTTACTTGAAAGGGTCTGTGGATTTTCTCAGCTTTCCTGGTATGTTCCTACAGTAGTTTTTGGAGCAAAAGTTCATGATGTGAGTCTCCACACGCTGCTCTGTTTGTCTGAGCAGGAGCTGCAAGCTATTCCTGCCTCCTGTCCACCACCTTAATTGACAGTGGTAACCAAAATGTTTAGAGCCATTTTGACAGATTGAGGAATCACTGCTATGATTAAAATATAGCACTTGAGGTGACCATGCTCAACTCGTAGGATGCCATCATCAAACAGCTTTGCCTTCTCCCTCCATTTATTCTTTAAACCTGCACAGTGGGGCATGTCCTTCCCTGGCAATTCCGGTCACTCTTAGGCAATTAAAAAACAAAACAAAACAAAACATTCAGGTTAAAAACACCAGATAATTCAGTACCTGAAACGTCCAGCATTATGTAATAGCAAAAACACTGGAGTTGATTTAGAATTGAGCTTTCTTCCCTCCTCCAACAGGGGCCTGCCCCAGCCCTGCAGTCATGGAAGGAGAGTCGTCAGCTTGCCTCTTTCTCCTCAGTATTCCTTCACCCCTTTTCTTCTCTAGGCTAGCCTCAGTCTCAGACCCCATTAAATTGAGTTGAGAGAGAGGAGGAGGAAGGAAATATAAGGGAAACAGTAAAGTGCTTACTTGACTGCTGATGAATTATTAGTCTAGTTTCAGTGTTTTCTGAATCTAGCAGATATGTAAGTTGACTTCTCTGTGGAGTTCTTTTGTGTATTCTTTGCACAAAAAGAACATACCCTCCCCCCGTTGCTGAGGGTCTCATATCTGTAGTTCTCTGAGACAAAAACAAGGTATTGCTACTGGGCTACACCCTTCCCGACCCTTAGGCTCCTGGCCACACCTCCAGCTAATTTCTGCTATGCCTTTTGAGTAGTACCTGAACAGTCCTGATATGGCTGTCTCAGATGTGCAGCCCACACCTTGTTCATGGGAGACACTCAAGCACCCTTTGCTTCTGCAAACTCTGGGAGTGCAACCATCTCTCCTAGATCCACCAACAAAACAGCCAGCAAGCTTAGATGCTATCACATCTAGATGTCAGATGTGGTTCAGACACAAATCTATTTGTCCCCCAAACTGCACAGACTGCTGAGGACAGATGTGAAGCCCTCTGCCTGCCTCTTTAAAGTCCCTCTTTCTTGACTTGAGGTGAAGCGGCAAGCCCCACTAACCCCTGGCTCTCCTTGGTTGACAGGTTGTGGACTCTCAACACATCAATAGCTTCCTTGAACAATCCCTCCAAAAATGTCCAATTCTTGATCCTTTTAAGGAATTATGAGTTTTATAAACAGCTTATAGCACCTTTTTTGGTAAATTTTGCAAAAGGTCTAGCTCTTTTTAAAAAATTATTTCTTGATGCTTCAAAGAAAATATTCGCTGAAACATCATGTTATGTGAGCATCATTTTTCTACCCTCATTTAGAAAAAAGCTTTTCTGACTAGTTGCAGAAAGAATTTTGTTACATTGATATAGAATTGGCTGTATCTAGGGATAGATTGAATGGATGACAAAGTGAAACCACGCTTTCTTTATGAAGGTTGTATTTTCACCTTCCTTGTAGACACCCTTCCTTTTCCAGGGTACCCTTAGATAAACAGCTGTGCATCTTACAGGAATTGCTTACAATGATAGATTTCCCCTAAGCTCATGACTGCCAAATCTGTCTTTGTAGCCCAGACCTCTTTCTCAGATGCAGATCCATATATCTGCTAGCTGACTCTACTTCTCTGATCAAAGTATTACAAGTTTAGCTCACATCATCATTACTCTAAATACCATTCCTCATTCTGAATATCTATTTGCCTTCATGTAATTTATCTTTAGTCTTAAGAAATGGTACTTAGAAACCGTTAGTTGTTTAAATCAGAAACTTGGGAGTCATCAACAGATTCTTAAGTTCTTGTCAACCATACCACTTTAGCAATCTGGTGATGTCTCTGACCGCCTTTCAAAATAGTGTTTGTAAGAATACAGGACTACTATGGAAACCAATGATATGGAAACACAGTTCTGTTATGAATGACTTGGAATTCATGAATTGTTTTCTTTCTGATCTCTCACATTGATTCAGTATATCATTCACAGATCATCTCCTGAATAGCAGACTCATTTTATTTTCTCTATCTTCACTGATACTTTCTTACTTCACTCCTTTATCATCTCTCACTGAATGACTGCAGTTTCATTTAAAAAACAACTTATACTGATAAATTTCAAACATAGACAAAGGACACAAAATAATATAATGTGCCCCATGTTGTTGTTACCTAGTTTTGCATTCCCACTCCCCACTCTATGATAATGATGAATTTATAGACTTTATTTTAAGTAAAATTTATAACTGTCTTAGTCTGTTTTGTGCAGCTATAACAGAGTACCACAGACTAGGTAATTCTTTTGTCAAATGTCTGTTCAAGTTTTTATTTTTGACTATTTTTAATTGTTTAAAAATGTTTATTAGTAGTTGTAGGAGTTAAAAAAATCTGGATACAAATCGTTTATCAGATTCATGGTTGGTAAATATGTTTTTCCAATCTGAAGCATACCTATTAATTTTCTTAATGTAATTTTTATAAGCAAAAACTTTTAATTTCTAAAAATGATACTATGTTCTATGTCCTTCTGAGAAATCTTTACTTATCTGCAAGTCATGAAGATCTTCTTCTGTTTTCTTCTAAAAATTTTATGTCTTAGCTTTCACACTTAGGTCTATGATTCATCTTGAATTAATTTTTATGCTTGCTGTAAGATAGAGGTTGAGGTTCATTCTTTTTTTTCCATATGGACATCTAGCTGTTCCAGCATAATTTGTTGAAATTATTGCTTGCTTTATTGGATTTCTTTGGTGACTTTTTCAAAAATCAATTGACTATAGACTTGTACTATTTCTGGACTCTCTATTCTGTTCTGTTAATCTATTTTTCTATCTTTATGCCAATAACACCCTGTAGGTTTAAAGTAAATTTCAAGTCATGTGGTATAAATTCTCCATCTTTTTTCTGTTTTCAAGATTAATGTATTCTGGATCCTTTACATTTCCAAATAAATTTTAGAATTGACATGTCAATTTTTATTTTCAAAAGCCCTGCTGGAGTTATGATTGGGATTTCATTGACTTAGAAGATTAACTTGTATGTATAGTTTATTTTTTAGCCAGTGATTTGGGAGAGAGATTTATTTGCAGATTTTAGGGCTCACTGCCTTTGTGACTTCTCCCTATTTAACATATTCCCCCTAACTTTCTGCAGTTTTGCCTTCCCCTAAGTTATCTGATACCTTGATCAAGTAAGGAAACTGAGGCTTTCTGCAACCCCAGCTATGTGCAAATTGGGAGTGCTAACAGGCAAATATTTGCAAACTTGCAAATTTCATTCATTGCAGTTTGTCTTTTAATGGTGGTCTCTGCTCCAGATTTTGCCTAACCGTGTTCACTTTGTAGTGCCTTTGAGTAGTTTTTTTTTTTAATTGTCCAGATCTAAAAATTGTTATCTGTGGAACAATTGTTCTGACCTAGCTACTTTTCTATTAACAGAAGACAGAGCACCTCCTTCTTGTCTCCTCTTTCATCTTCCTGTAACACACCTGCCCATTGTCCCCTAAGTAATCTTTCAAAAAAAGCAAACCCAAGCAAACCATGTTCTGGTTGAAAGCCCATCAATGACTCTTCATTGCTTTCTCTCTGCTTTCTTATCTTCCTTTTTTAGATTCCTCCTCACTTATCCTATGCACTCTCTGGCTTTATTGAACCATTTGGCATTTCCTAGACACACCCTTCCCTTAAAAGTCTCCCCTTCTTGGGCTTATATCATGATCCTGACTAAAATGCCTCTACGTTCTTTGTAGCCGGGCTAACTCCTAGTTCTTCAAAAGTCAGCTCAAAGTACCAACTCATTGGAGAAAACTTGTGGGCTTTATTGAAAGTGGGCTACTCATACTTTCATATTTTCCTAATGTTTTTGTTATGTTTTAGTATCACAAAACTCATCAACTTGTATTTAATTGTTTAATCACTTATTACACTGTGAGCTGTGTACGCCTTGGTAGGGTCCATGTCTTACCTGTGATTGCCAATCGCCTAGTATTCTTGTTGAGGAAATAAGGGAAGGTGAACGGACTGAATAGTCACATGATGGTTGCATTTTAGGTGTATTTATGACTAAATTTTAGGTATCTGGTCATTCCCAAATATTTTCCCTTTGTCTTCTCACTCATGGCACTGGATATTTAAATACCAATATGCGATTAACAAGGTAAAGTTGGAACCACAGAAATGCCTCAGTTATCCAGAGGAAAGCTTTCCAGGAGCCTCAGAAAATGAACCAGATGAAGACTTAAAAATCTATTTATATAAATAGAAGAATTCTTTAAAGAGAATAAAAGACATTGATGAGTTGAAAGCAGTGACATAGTAAATAACTAAAGAGCCAATGATGCAAATATTTCACCTGTTGAGATATGACTTAAAGTTTTATGAACACAAAGGAAAAGGCTGATTCTGATTTCAGAAATTAAGCAGCTCTTGAAGCTTTAATTGGGGTGGCTACAGTATGACACAGAGGAACACTGAGGGAGCTAGACCATAGCCGTCGCTGCTGTGAGACACGGGGAGCCAGAATCCTTTCACGTTTTCCTGGACATGTCAACCTTTCTTTGTTTCTTTTTTGACTGCTACATGATCATATAGGCATTGCGAACTTTTTATGGAGATTCTTTCTTGGTGGAATCCCAATTTTAATTACTATTTCCATGTAAGTTATTGTTGGTGAGCAGACAATGCCTTTTCCACTTTTTAAAATAATGCCATAGAATTACATATTACTACCATGCATATATACTAAAGTTTCTCCCACCTCACCCTTTTTTTAAGAGATGGGGGGGTCTCACTCTGTTGGCTGGTCTGAATCGCAGTGGCATGATCATAATTCACTGCAGCCTCAAACTCTTGGGCTTAAGCAATCATCTGCTCTAGCCTCTGGGTTAGCTGGGACTATAGGCATGTGCCACCATGCCCAGCTAATTAAAAAAAATTTTTTTTTTTGGTAGAAACAGGGTCTTGTTGTGTTGCCCAGGCTGGTCTTGAACTCCTGGCCTCAAGCATTTCTCTTGCTTCAGCCTCCCAAACTGCTGGGATTATAGGCATCAGCTATCATGCCTGGCCTTTTTAAAAGGCCTTTTCTTACAATTGATTATTATCTCATTACTCCTTTTCTCTTGTATTTTTCTTCTCTTCTCCAGTCCATTTTTGCTTTGAGCCTCTCCCACATACACCTGTCCCCTCAAATATCTGTCATTTATCACAAGGGCTTTCTCCTACTGTCATGCTTTAAGACACTGATAGTCCACTTCTTCCATAAGTTGCCCTGTACCAATCATACATGGTCGATTGCATGGTTGTATGTAATAGCTAATACAAAATGAAAAACGAAAGTTTCTTCTTTAAGTACACCTTCCTCAGACACACCTCTTCCCCTACCCTCAGAGGTAACCACACTTAACCATTTTCTGTGTTGTGTAATCCTTCTATATTTTTTCTAAGCATCTATGAATAAACACACACATATAAAGTAAGATGATGGTCAAAATGTTTAACCACTGCATGGTAATATAAAACTTAGCACTTAAAAATATGTTCTATTCTTTAGGCAGACCAAACTATATATAATTGCCTACCAGGTGATCTATGTTAGAGGTTAAATCATTCATCAAACTATTCCAATAATTTTCAAAGCATTTATTGATTTTTAATGGGTATGATCTTTTGTTTGATGCAGCTGTCGGTAGCTAAGTGATGGCCCTGTATCAACCATGATTTGAAACAGGGAAACACATCAATCTATTCCAATGATTCCCTCATTGCGTTATACTGCCACTTGCTTCTTTCATTTAAGAATATACTTTTAGCTGGGCGTAGTGGCTCACGCCTGTAATCCTAGCACTTTGGGAGGCCAAGGCGGATGGATTACCTAAGGTCAGGAGTTTGAGACCAGCCTGACCAACATGGAGAAACCCCATCCCTACTAAAAATACAAAATTAGCTAAGCATGGTGGCACATGTTTATAATCCCAGCTACTCGGGAGGCTGAAGCAGGAGAATCCTTGAACCCAGGAGGCGGAGGTTGCAGTGAGCCGAGATCACGCCATTGCACTCCAGCCTGGGCAAAAAGAGTGAAAAACTCCGCCAAAAAAAGAAAAAAAAAGAATATACTTTTGATATCTTTCCCTGTGAGAATATGATAAATCTACTTTATTGTATCTAATGATAGGATAGTATCCCATAATATGGATGTAAGTTTATCTATCAAGTTCCCTACTGTTTAAATGTTTCCAGTGTTTTGCTATTACACATAATGTTGCTAAAACATTCTCTTACATCTTTGTCTGCTTCAGTGGATACTTTTGTAAGATAGACTTATAGACGAGGAATTGTCGGTTCAGAGTAGATGTGCCAATCAAGAATTTGCCCACTTATAAGTAACTACACACATCTTGTGTGCACATGCACCAACATACATAGTATCACCTGAAAATATAAGCCCAGATGCAAACACAGGTGAGCACTAAATTAATTCTAAAATTCATTTGAGGATTTGGCACCATGAAGTTGCATAGCCACATACCCTCAGGTAGACAAGACAGGGGAATGACAGAGGTACCTTAGTAGAAAGTGAAGGAGAAGAAGAAAGGTTGGTGGTCCAGAGAAGTCAGTATTTCCTTGCCTGGAATGAGTGCCTGCCTATCGAGTTTTGATAAAACTTCTTGATTGTCATCCTTGTTTCATTACGGTCCTCCCAGGAATATTTTGCATTTTTCTAAGCGTTAAAGATCATAGCTTCATGACTTAATCTTTGGACTGTTTTTCCCCACTTATATGAGAAGAACTAATAATGCCACATGGAGCACACCTTTTCAGGACTCAAGGAGTCTAAAAAAAAGAAAAGAAAAATGAGTCAGAACTTCTGCCTGTGAGTCTGAGTCAGCTTAGTGTGTTAAAAAAAAATAATAAAAAAAGAGAAAAAAGAAAAAAAAAATGTGTGAGGAGACCTGCCTGGAAAAACTGCTGAATGGAAAGACTTGAGAACAGCTTATAGATATTGATGGCAGATGAAGAATTTTCATGTCTTTTCAGAAATGGTTAGCAGCCACTCATAACAGTCCTGTGACGTCACAGAAATCTTGACTCCTGCTTGTCCTTCGCGTTCTCCTTTAAGCCCTTCCCTCCTCCTTTTCATATAGGACCTTAACACAAGAGGGTCAGGAGGAGAAGAGAAGGGTTGCTCACAGGAGGAAAGAAGGCAAGGGGTAGCTGTTACTTTACCTGGTGGGCCATGTGTTGCTACAAATCAGGTGGTCTCTTTGGAGGAGATGCCACTCGGTAAGGGAGGCTTCTTGAGCACTCGACTACTACTAGCAACTCAGAATGTGGGACCGCTGGAAGGAAAAACACCCCTGGATGGGGCGAAGGTTGAGTTCGATTTTATTTTTTACTCTGTGTGTGTGTTGGGGGAGGGTAATGGGAAATGTGTGTTTTGCAGACACATTAACATAAGGAGAATAGCGGATGCGACTTTATTATCCTCATTCACATAAAGGTGGACATTTTAATTTTTTTTTTTACAGTAGGGAAAAAGAACCTTCTGAGTTGATTTGGTATAGTGGAAATTGCATGGAAATGTTTAGCTTCCTCTGTTTTCACAAACATGTAACCTTCTAAGAAAATCTCTCTTTGACTGACCTATTTCAAAGTTTGATTTTTTTTTTTTTTAAACAGTTTGGAAAATAGGAGCTAACATGAATTGCCCCTTTTCCAACAGTGAAAATGTTTGTAATGTACCTTTTCATGTTGCTCTAATTATGACCGTAACTTCTTTTTTATTCAATCCTGAATCTGTTAGATTTTAAAATTATATAAAATTATAAAACACTGGCCAAAATTAGTCACCCAGGAAGTAGTATAAGGGACCCAGTTAAGAAAGTAAGTTTAAGTGACTGAAAAAGTTTGGTGACTTCTCATTGAGGCAGACTTGCTTATTTGTTTGTTAACCTCAGAAGTATTACCATACATAATGTCTATGGATTTAGATACATGATTTTTCTCACCTTCTAGACATCCACCTTGTTGTGGTAGAAGATACATGGATTTAGAGTCAGGCAGCCTTGGATCTGAATCACTTTACTGCTTCTGTAGCCCTTAGCAGGCTATATAGCCTCCGTGAGCCTCAGTTTCTTCATCCATAAAATGAAAATAATGTCTACAGGTTAGTATTGTAACAAGGGATCATTCAGATTAACTTTGGAAAAGTTTTCTCCTATTAAGCCTTTGGAAAACATGAGTTTCTATTTTTTTTTTTTGTATTTTGGTTATTATTATTGGCTTGGTTTTCTTTCTAGGCCTTGGGTTCTCCTTCACTTTATGTAGAATATGATCTTCTTGTAGTAGATAGATTGGAGTCCTGCCAACATAATTTTTCTGAATTGGCTTCTTGTCTTTTCTTTACCAATAGCTGCCTATTCAGTTCAGCTGCCTGATCAACATCTTGTCTCTCAATTCCTGTGTGCCCTCACAGATCTATTAAAGCATCCTGAGAGGAGGGTCCCTCAGGGTCACCGGGTTTCAGGGCTCCAGCTTTTCCTGGGGATCAGAATACCCCTTCAGGGGCCAGCACTCTAAGGCAGTAATGTGTTTCTCTGGCCAAACGCCTGATAGTATCTTCTTGGCAAGTTCATTATTTATTCCCCCTTACTGGTGTGAGGGTTTTCCCAAAGTGTCATGTCTTTGCAGAGTTTTTCCTACCCTTCTGTGCTATACGTGTGGTACAATTTTATGCATTTGTTTTTGCTAATATGAAATAAATCCCATTATCAATTATTCCAAGGGATTTTGCAGATGATTTTACTGTTCAGAATAAGAGGAGTGTTCCGTGAATCATGGAGCTGCTTTGGTACACAGTTTGTAGAAGTAAAATGTGGTATAATGTAATTGACCCATGGGTCCCTTCTTGTACAGAGTGTCACTTGCTGAGAAGTAGGCAAAAAAGGGAGTGGATTTCTGCATCTGGCAATTCACCCCCATCCTGCAAGAGTAACTCATAGAGCAGCTTATTCCATTGTGACACTGAGTCACCCTTCCTCTCTCCACCCCCATTGTCTAGTTCTGATGTGTTCTGTCCCCACTAATTCTAGGGTCACACTGACTTATGCCTTCTTCATCCTAAGTGGGGAAGAAAGCTTGTCTGTGTTGGTGAAAGTACAAAAATAGAAATGCCATAACTTTTAATGCAAACAATATATGTTTGTTGAATGTATGAATACAACAACTTGGAATAACTGCTGACAGTGTTTCCAAATATTTTGGGTCTATTTAAGTAAAGAGACATGAATAATTTGAAACTGGCATTCTTTTTCTTCTTCTTTTTTTTTGAATTAGCAATACATGTGATGAAACCTTAAAAACAAATTCTCATAGTTAAGAGCGGTTGCCTTTAGTGAGCAGGATGGGGAACAGATTTGGGGGCTTAGGTCATTCATTATAAACCATTCTGCAGGCTTCCTTTTTT
The DNA here is from genome assembly GCF_028885655.2 of Pongo abelii. NCBI lineage: Eukaryota > Metazoa > Chordata > Mammalia > Primates > Hominidae > Pongo > Pongo abelii. The sequence continues at coordinate 135,156,959 of NC_071991.2, read as the reverse complement.
CTAACCAGATGTGTGTATTACTTTAATGTTTTTTTGATACCTCCCTTAAGTAGGCCCAGTCCAGTTTAAGTGCAATCTTTTGAGTGCCTCGTGTCAGACACTGTGCCAGTCACCCAGGGCTCCAGGGTGAATCAGGAATAGCTCTTACATGTGAATTCACAGTCTAGTTGGGGAGACAGAACAGACCAAAAGCAGATAATATTTAAATAACGTGATGCTGGCTAAGAGAGAGGTAGCCATGGAGTTAAGTATCTTCCTCTCCATTTTATTCAGCCTTTTGTTTTAAAATTCTACCTTTATGATGTATTTCAACAGAGTTCTGTGTCATAATTTTGGATTTAGTGGAAAAAGAACAGATGAGATTTTCTTGTTACCTTAATTTTCCCAACATGGAAGATTCGGAAATGAAGAAGGACACTGCAAAGAGTGAGGCCTAAAAACCAGTCATGATTTTTATTTTGCTACTTTCTTTACGGACACGAATGCACACAGTGTAGAGCAGCCTTAACTCTGAATTGGAACAAGGTCGTGTAAGTGCCAGGACGTTATTTCCAGAAGCCCACAGCTGCCGATTCCTACACCCAGTGATTTCCACTGCCTTTTCATGATTCTGGAATTCCCAAGAACAGTGTCATCTTATTAGAAGGTATTTCCCAGTTCAAACTGGAGACAAACCAACCTTCCCTCACAGGCTGAGTCCTTCTGGTTTTACTGCCAAAGCTTCCAGACTCATCCAGGGTCTGTTGGACATATTTGAATGAATCTGTCAGATTGTTCAGTAGTTAATGAGGCCACACTTTCCATGAAGACCGTAGTGGCATCATTTTGATTGTACCAACAATTGTATCAAGTCATGATGATTTTTTAAATATCATTGAAATATATCATTAAAATATTATTGAGATAAAGATGCATGTTTATCGGTATCTATTTATTCCTTTCTCTTGTTTAAGAGAGAATTTACTTAGATGTGTACAAAACTGCTTTCTGGCATACTTAATTTTATGGGTTTCTGATTTCCACATCACTAAAAGTATCTGGAATACCTATGATGCAATGTGAATCTTGTTTCTACTAACTAGTAGGTAAATGCTTTGTTAGAGATTTAAGAAAGTTGGCCGGGCACGGTGGCTCACACCTGTAGTCCCAGCACTTTGGGATGCTGAAGCGGGTGGATCACCTGAGGTCCGGAGTTTGAGACCAGCCTGGCCAACATGGCGAAACCCCATCTCTACTAAAAATACAAAAATTAGCTGGACATGGTGGCACGCACCTGTGATCCTAGCTACTCAGGAGGCTGAGGCAGGAGAATCGCTTGAACCTGGGAGGTGGAGGTTGCAGTGAACTGAGATTGCACCACTGCACTCCAGCTTAAGTGACAGAGGTGAGACTCCATCTCAAAAAATAAATAAATAAATAAAAATAAAGAATGAATATAATTGCAAAGATAAAACATAAACCTAGATTGGGAATAAGAAGCAGAATTATACCAAAATGGAAGCTGACCATCACACAGATTCACTCTTTATTTACTCATTCAAAGCTTGCCTCACATACCGTAGGTAAAGTAGGTAACTCTTTCTGATTTTTTTGGTTCACTTCAAGACTATATGATCTTGAAATTTTAAATAAATAAGCTAAAAAGGCCATAAAATATTTTATTAAAACCCACTGAGTATAATTTATTGATTTTTATAAAACTAATTCTTTTTTTTTCTATTTTACTTGTAAGTTTTGGGATATGTGTGTAGAATGTGTAGGTTTGTTACACAGGTATACATGTGCCATGGTGGTTTGCTGCACCTATCAACCCGTCATCTAGGTTTTAAGCCCCTCATGCATTAGGTATTTGTCCTAATGCTCTCCCTCCCCTGCCTCCCACCCCCAGACAGGTCCTGATGTGTGTTGTTCCCCTCCCTGTGTCCATGTGTTCTCACTGTTTCACTCCCACTTATGAGAGAGAACATGCAGTGTTTGGTTTTCTGTTCCTGCGTTAGTTTGCTGAGAATGATGGCTTCCAGCTTCATCCATGTCCCTGCAAAGACATTTCATTCTTTTTTTTATGGCTGCATAGTATTCTGTGGTGTATATGTGCCACATTTTCTTTATCCAGTCTATTATTGATGGGCATTTGGGTAGATTCTAAGTCTTTGCTATTGTAAATAGTGCTGCAGTAAACATACATGTGCATGTGTCTTTATAGAACAATGATTTATAATCCTTTGGGTATATACCCAGTAATGGGATTGCTGGGTCCAATGGTATTTCTGGTTCTAGATCCTTGAGGAATCGCCACACTGGCTTCCACAATGGTTGAACTAATTTACACTCCCACCAACAGTGTAAAAGCGTTCCCATTTCTCCACAGCCTTGCCAGCATCTATTGTTTCCTGACTTTTTAACAATTGCCATTCTGACTGGCATGTGATAGTATCTCATTGTGGTTTTGATTTGCATTTCTCTAGTGATCAGTGATGATGAGCTATTTTTCATGTTTGTTGGCCGCATAAATGTCTTCTTTTGAGAAGTGTCTGTTCATATCCTTTGCCCACTTTTTGATGGAGTGGTTTTTTTTCTTGTAAATTTGTTTAAGTTCCTTGTAGATTCTGGATATTAGACCTTTGTCAAATGAGTAGATTGCAAAAATTTTCTCCCATTCCGTAGGTTGCCTGTTGACTCTGATGGTAGTTTCTTTTGCTGTGCAGAAGCTCTTTAGTTTAATTAGATCTCACTTGTCAATTTTGGCTTTTGTTGCAATTGCTTTTGGTGATAAAACTAATTCTTAATTGTTATCACTCAGTGAATGGTACTAGTTTGATCTTCCCTTGCTGATTAATCTTGTTCTTTCCAGTTCACTTGAAACCCATTTCTTTGACTCAGATAGCTTTCACTTTAGTTCCAAATTTTCAGGGACATTTGGTACCAAACTCTTCTTACAGAACTTTACCCTCGACCGCCATTGCTGGATCTGCCACAGTCAGAGTTCATCTACCGGGTCTAACACGTCCCGGCTTTTGCATTTTCTCCGATGTCTCCCTTGGGTGTCGCAGAAGCAGCAAGAGATTATTATCATGTAGTAGGGCTCCGTAATCAGAATGCGAAATCCCTATGCTAAATGCTGTCTTTTCTCAGAATTTCCTGACCCACTTTCTATTTTTTGAGAAGACAAAATTGACTTTTTTTTCTGACTTCTTCAGAAATCTCTTATAGTGACTGGTATTTTCATCTGCTGGCACCTCTGACAATGACTATTACAACGTGCCTCAGAATACAGAGTGCTAACACCTCATCTTCTAAAAGAAATGCTTCCTCTGTAAAAGTGTTTTCTCTGATGAAGCCACCATATAGACCATTGAATAGGAACTGCAGAAGACTCCAGAACACAATTTGATAGCCGTTCAGCCAAGCGGCCGCAACTTCTTTTGTCCCCGAGTGTGAAGGAGGCAGCCCAAAGAAGGTTGGCTCTGGAGTAGGAAGGCAAGCATACGGGAAAAGAGGGGCCAGAGAAGGGCAGGATGGGGCAAAGATTCAGGGCACCTTATGTAATGAGGCACAGCGTGATTCTGCCCGGGGCCTGTGCGTGCATGCAGTCGGGTTGCCTCCCTTTCCCCTGGAAATGTGCCCTTTGCTTACTTTTTGTTTGGTTTTAAAGCAGCTGGAAAGGGTATTTTTTTGCTCAGAATTGGTGCTTAGCTTTTGCAGAAGCTGCTTCTTGAGAGTCGTCCCTTGTCATCCTTCTGGGTTTTAGCTCAGTGTGACAAAGCTATTTAAAATATGTGTGTTTTTAAATGATTCTAAAAATAAAGTATTCACATTGTTATGCCTCACTCCCTCCCCACTATTGAGTACTGCTCCCCTGACAGCAACTTTCCATTTCTCTAGCTTATCATTCTGGTATTTATTTATATCCGCGTTTCTAAATACTATGTTTATACTATGATCATTTGATTTGCCAATTGTAGACATTATCTATTAGGTTGGTGCAAAAGTAATTTTGGTTTTGCCAAGATGATAGTATTAGGTACCGACCTAATACTATCATCTTTCTATGAGATGGTACCATTTTAGATGAACATCTTGTGTCCACTTAACATCCTCCCTCTTTCTGCAGCTTCCTCATATATGTACATCAAAGTTCTTGGTTAGATTCATGATCAGATTATTTGTTTTTTGTTTGTTTGTGTTTGTTTTGTAGGGACAGGGTCTTGCTGTGTTCCCCAGTCTGGCCTTGGAGTCCCGGCTTCAGGTGATCCTTCTGCCTCTCATACTGGAATATTATATAATATTTTAAAAAATAGCTCACCTTTATTATGTATTTTTTGGGTGCAAGACACTGTTGAAGAGCTTTAGACGTGTATTAACTAATCTTCATAGCAACCATGTAAAGCAGATACTGTTATTCTTTCCATTTTGCAGATATGGACATTGAGACCTGGGTTAACTAACTTTCCAAAGTCAGATAGGTAGTAGTTGGTGGAGCCAGATTTCAAACCAAAGTAAATCAGGCTCCAGAGTCTACTTTTAACCACTACACTTTTTAAATGATTAAGATTTTATAAATACTATTTATAGTGGAGCCACATGTATACTATATCTCTTCTCCTTCTCGTCTCTTCTCTTCTCTTCTCTTTTCTTTTCTTTTGGAACTCTTATTAGATAGAAGTTGTATGTCCTGAATTTATCCTCTAATTTTCTTACCTTTATCTCTTCATTACCTTTGACCTACATTCTGGGAGATTGCTTTAACTTTATCTTTTAACTCTTACCAAAGAGTTTTTTTTCTCCTGTGACACTTTAAAAGCCCAGTAGCTGTTTCTTATTTTTGTTCTGTTCTTTTATTTTTCAGTTCTTTCTTCCTAATTGAGTACTTTGGCCCTGTCTTTCATATTGGTGGCTTTCCTGCAATGGCAGGAGATCTGCAGCCATCAGGTCACATACATGAACAAGGCTCTGAAGAGCTGACAGGATACCTTCTGTGGGTGGCCCAGGCTCATCTGGTAGTGGCCCCCCCATCAGGTCACATACATGAATAAGGCTCTGAAGAGCTGACAGGACACCTTCTGTGGGTGGCCCAGGCTCGTCTGGTAGTGGCCCCCCACTGCAGAGTGGTCTAGGATCACAGATCTGTTCAGTTGGAGGATCCTCAGATGTCAGCATCTGGAAGCTTTTCCCTTGGGCTGGCCAGAATCTCCATAATAGAACCACCCAGACTTGTTCCTGGGGCTGTACACCTGCTGCAGGTGTTGTGGGAGCCAAGTTTGGAGCAGGAAACAGGAAGATCTCATTATGGGTGTTGACTTTCACTCAATTCTCCCTTTTCAGACTCACGTTTACCCATGCACCACCCTCACCACCCTGCAAGCCCTCCGTATTTGAGTCCCTAGTTCCTGAGGATCCCTCTTTCAATTTCTCTAGAAAAAAAAATTCCTCCTGTCCTGCCCTGGGTGTGCTGAGTGGGAAGGAGGGGATAAGGAAGATTCTCTTTGCCCTGCAGGAAGTCCATGACACTTCCAATTCCTCCTCCAATTCCTCAGCTTTTCTGAGGGGCTCCGTGCAAATTGGCTTGCTTTTTCTTGGTTTTGCTCTTTGAGATTTGTAGCTTTCTTTGTGCTAATAGGTTAGTAATAACTTGTCAATTCACTTTCCATCTTCCAGAAGACTGTTAACATTTATTTCTACCTCTCCATTTCTCTGTGTCCTTGTGGAACTTTACTTTTTAAAAAAACTTAATTACTTTCATTATGTTGGAGGTTGGGAAGAGAGTAGAGATGAACATCATGTTGACACAACCATACTTGATGGAAGTCTGATTAGATCACCATTGGAAATATTTGTTTCTTAGAGGTTGCTTCATTTTCTTGTTAGGCTGGAGGATCCCATGATATTTGTCTCAGAATAACGGGAGGGTTCACTTTTCATTCTATTTGAGCTTTACTGGTGTATACCTTTCTTCCTTTCCTCTTAGGATCGTAAGTCCTGAATAATCTTGTTCTAGCTCTTTTCTCCTCTTATCTTCATCTGTAAATGAAAGGGGCTGAGAGCTGGTTTCAGGCAGGAACTAGATCTGACATTTAGGAAATCTCCTCTTCAGGTAGCTTCTCTTGGCCTTTTCCTTTCAGTGGTATTTTCTGAAAACCTGACTTGCCATACTGATTTAAATGCCTGATACCAGTGTAAGGTATAGATGTGACTTCTCCTAGGAACATAGATAAAGCTTTGGGGATGAAATTGACAATAGAGTGTGTCTCCTTTCTCTCTTTAGCCAGTGGGAAGGTTGGGTGACTTGGGGCTGCAGGCTTCCGGGAGGCCTCCGTATCATATGCTGCCTGTCCTTAGAGTCCATCCAGACCTGAGGGCTACTTAGCTGAATTGTTTAGTAAATGACGTGGGATTCAGCTGCATCATCTCACGAAGACTCTCATGTTGACTTATCATTACAAAGGGCTGATGGTGGCAGTGGTTCTAAACCTTGACAAGTGAATGGTTTCTGCAGGAAGGCTCTTTGGAAGACTGTGACGTCACAGACAAGACATGGAATATCATTAGTGAGGTCATTTTAAAATTCTCAGATCTTGGACTTGCTCTGGGCAGTGACTTTGCCAGCAAGTTGGAAGAGGGCACAAGAAGTGTGCTCATCAAATTTGTGGCAGACACAAAACTGGAAAGGATGGCCAATGTAATTGATGACAAAAATATGTCTCAAAATGATGTGGATATGCTGGAATGCTGGGTTAAAAATAACACAATGGCATTTCAAAGGGATAAATGTAAAATCTTATTTTGGAATAAAAAAATCAATGATACATAATGGTGGGAGAAAAAAATCTACTGGCAGTAGTTCTGGTAGAGAAAGACACTGAAGTTTTATTTGACTAAAAGCTCAATATAAGCCACTAAATCTGACTGAGGCAACTAAAAAGCTGCATTAATGGAACATTAATATATTGAACTCAGGAAGTAACACCCCTCTTCGATGGTTGGACTGCACCTGGCGCCTCGTGTTTGCCCAGAGAAGGGCAATTAGCAGGTGCCTGAGGGTCTGGAAGCATGTCTCAGGAGAAACCATGGAAGGAACTGAGTATGTTCAGATGGAAAAGAAAACTGTCGTCTTCTTATTAGCTGTGAAACTTTAGGCAAGTTACCCTGGAAGCCCCTGTAGCCGCTTGGGTAAAATGTGGAAGGGGACCATTTCTCTGTGGTGTAGGTAGGGGGTAGAAAGCAGAAAGTACCGGAGGAAGAGATTGGAGAGGTAGGAGGTGGGGATGGGATTGAGAACATATTCATAGCTCAGGATAAGGCATTTGCAGTTTATCCTGAGCTGCAGGAAAATAATATGGGCACTGTATTATCTTTCAAACCAGGACATTCAGAGTGAAAGCCAGGCTTATTCAATACAACAGGACAAAAGGTACCAACTAGGGCTGTTGCCCTAGGTACCCTAGACAAACCAGGAGGAAAGGCCATACTGCCGAAGAGCACTGTCAGTAGAGGACATCTGCCTTTTGGGGTGGTGAGTGATCTGCCTTTGGAGGCATCTAAGCAGGGCTTGAATGAACTTTTCTTGTGGACCAGCACAAGAGAAGTTGGGTGGAAATGAACGAAATGAACTTTCAGATCCTTATTGAGTACTGCTACAAGGGATGCTGTGTTAGAGAATATATGAAACAAGTTAAACAGGAGCCATCCTGGCTCTCTGCAAATTCTTTTAGATGTGTATATTTGGCAAAAAGAGGGCAGAAAAAGGAAGTCTGACCCTTTCTCAATGTAAAAGTTCCTTCTGAAGGATGAAATTAACTTAAAGGTTCAGAATCTGTTCACCTGGAACAATAATTCTGGTGTGCTCAGGAAGCTTTTTAAAAACACAGCTTCCCAGGGTGCCACCCTGGACTTAAAGAGTCAGAGGAGGGGAGGGGCACTGTAAGGAATATGATCTGTCCTAGGGCAACACCGTTCACATCTAGGGTGAGCATCCACCTACTGCATGTTTAGTAAATATTCGTGGGCTCTGTGCCTAGATCTGTGATAGCATCTGATCAAAGTCGATGTAGGAGCCATCACTTGACACTTTTAGGGGCTTAAAATAAATGTTGTGACAATGTGCAAACACTGAACAAATGCCAAAGCAGGTAGACGACCTGTCCCTTATTTAGCGGTCTGTTTTTCAGGCCTAGACTACCTATCCTTACTGGTTAGAAGTATTACAGCATGCTTTGCTAGTTATTACAAGAGGCTGAAAATTGCTCTATGTGGAGGATGAGGCCTTACTGGAGACTTGGAGCAGACAGGCATGGCCTGAAATTCTCTCTGGATGAGGAAGGTATAAGGAAACACTGGCCTGAGCTACATGAGTCAAACCTTTTTAGCCCAGATGAATTACATTCTAGATACAGAGAGAAGCTAGTGAATTACTATTTAGAATCTTTGGAGAATCATGGATAATAAATGGGACAGGAGCTGGAAAGCTGAGATACGCAAACATTTTCTAAGTTTTCAAAAATGAGAATACTTTGGATTTCACACACTGTAGATGAGAGAATCTGACATCATTTCCATAAAACATTCTTGAACAGGTTATGAAACAGGCAGTTTGGGAGTCGTTGGACAGGAGATGAGTGATCCCTAAATGCAAACACTGGCCCACTGAGAATGTTAAGCCAAAGCAGCATGATTTCTTTTTGGGAAAATTAAAGTTGCAAAGCCTTAAATAGAGCAAATACAACAGATGTGGCATATCTAGGATCCTGCGAGACATTTGAGGTACACGTCAGTTCACACCCGTAGCTTCGTGGACAAGACTGGTGCATATAAACTGTATAATAGGACAGTCAGATAGTCAGATAGCATCATTCTTGTTTGAATGGCCTCTCCAGTATTTCACAGACAGGCAGACATTTGACAGTAGTCATTCTGTTGCCTATAAAAGTATAAAAGTTTCCAGTCCTTTGCAGTCCTTACCATACCACTTGAGTGAATGAGCACCTAACCAGAGAGAATTCTCATGTGGACTCTGTACCTTGGCCCCTGATTTGACACTTTTCATCAGCAATTTAGATGAGAATAAAGAGACATGGAAATCAAAATGCTAAGTGATATGAAATTGGGAGGGAAAATGAATACTTTGGATGAGGCCGTAAGGTTTTGAACAGATACGAATAGCCGGGCAATGGAGCTAAACCCTACTGGAATCATTCTTTGTCACTCTCTCCACAATATTAAATTCCCTATTTGTCTGGAACAGGCTAGGTGCTGAGATCAGGAGATGCACATGCCATAGCAGGGAGAGCAGGAGGCAGACGTATCCTGTAATACTTTGGTGGAGGTCAGCCCAGGATGCTATAAGAGCACACATGAACTGGATCTCATGAAAGCTTGAGGTGGGTGAGGGCTTGGGGAGAGCTATTGAACCGAGCAAGGAGATCAGATATCTGGAGAAGGTGATATTTGAATGGTTTTGAAAAAAAGGAGTTAGCTGTGATCCATGCTGGGGTGAGGGTGTTCCACATTCAGGCAGCAACTATAATGGTGTCATAACCAGGACCTGGGTGTGAGACAACATGGAAAACCAATTTGCAATGCTCATCAATGGCAGAGAACTGGAAGAGAGAGAAGTGTTACATATTTTTCTCACTTTAGTGTTCCCTGCTGCTGGAGTATAGAATGTGAGAAAGACTCTAGGGATACTCTAAAAAGGAGCAGTTGTAACATAAAGGGCATGCTCTTTTATCTTAGAGGCCAGCATTTTCCAAACTTACCTGATCATTAGAATCACTTGGTCCTTGTTACAAATGTTCTCAGGCCACTTTCTTGGCAAATCTGATTTCAGGTGTGTCAGAGTGTTTCCCAGGAATCTATTAAGAAGATTGCTAGTTAAGTTTGGGATATACTGTTATAGACCATGGGGAACTATTGGAGATTTAATATCGGGAATGAACGGGTCACATTGGCATTAAAGTGGGCTGTTCTGGCTACTGTATACGGAATGATTTGAGAGGGGTAAATACATTTGATACTCTAGGCCAGAAATAATGAGAAATAATTAAGAAAATCAGTAATAGTAGACAGCTATTGGCTTGAGAGAGACTGAAGTGGAACCAAGTGGGTTTAATTACTACCTGGACTTAGAAAATGAGGGATGAGGACGAGGTGATTGACGGCACCAGTTTTCAGGCTCGGGCTTCTAGGTGGTGCCATTTATTGGGATAGAATCTTGCTTTGGTCAAGTTGAGTTTAGGCTGCCTGTGAGACACTGAGATGGAGATATCCAGTAGGCAGATATATGGGTCTGGAGTCTAGGAGAGAAGTCTGGAGGAACATAGAGATTTGCAGGCCTACCATCTACTATGGTAGTTAAAGTCTTGGGTATAACTCAGATTGCTTAGTGAGAATGTTTAGTTGAGAGGAACAGATGGTCCAGAACAGGAATCTGTGGACTATTCTATGAAAGAAAGCTAATGAGGCTTTCAAATGGGAGCCCGAGGGGGAAAATACAGGGAAAGAAGAAGAAAGAGGAGAACATGGTGAAGAGTATCAAGAGGAAGAGATCGCTGAGTGCTGCTGAGGGATTCAGGTAAGAAAATAGTCATTAATGATTTCTGTGTACTTTCTTTGAGTGAGCACTGCTGTGGTTGTTTTACAAGTGTTGTCTTATTTAATCACCACAATAGCCAGGTGAGTTAGCCCCTGCTATTTACGTCAAGGAAATATGGGGAAACTGAGGCAGCAGAAAGGGTAAATAACTTGACTAAAGGCACACAGTTGATAAATGCCAGGGCCAAGATTTGAACATAAATGAAAGGATGCCGAAGTCCTGTGTGATGACCACCACAATCACTTGTTAGGAAATACAGTGGCAAAAAGGCTACAAAGGGCCTGCAGAATTTAACAAGAGGGAAGCTTCATAACCTTGGCTCTGGCATGGTCCTGAAGCAAACCACTGTGCAGTGGGTTGAAGGCAAAACAAAGAAACAGACAGAAAGGGGAGATGACTTTCCAAAAAGGTGAGTGGCTGGTTATCAGAGGGTAATATGGGCCAACTAGGGATGTTGTTTTAAGATGGGAAATTGTGTTTCAATGCTGAGAGGAAAGAGTAGGTAGAGAGAAATTGGTTTAAGATTCAAGAAAGGAAATTTTGGTTGAATTAAGATCTCTAAGGAGGCATGAGATAACAGAGTCCAGAACAGCCTAAAGGGAATTGCCTGGACTAGAGGTGGAAATGTCATCCCTCTGGACCAGAAGGAAGGAGGGATATAACATAAGGATGCAAGAGGAGGGGAAGGATTATCTCTTTGAAGCAGGATGTAAGGTCTTATTCTGAGGGGTGGCTTGTTGGGTGAAGTGGTATTAGTGGACCTCAGCAGGCCCATCAAATAACTTTAGCCATCAGCTTCTTTTTGCCAACCTAGATAGTTCCTATTGGACTTCCCCCTTCTAGCTCTCCTTTCTCCTCCGTTTCTGGAGCCTGTGTAGAACCTTCATTTTCAATCACTGCTTGTTGCTGTCATGAGTGGTGCTTTTCCATTCGGGAACAGAAAAGAAACCCTCCCGATAAAATCCAGTAGACTAGAGTGGGGTGGGGGGAAGGAACAGTGATGACTGTTCTTTCCTTTTATCCCTCAGGGAAAGAAGGGGATGAAGATGGGGCGGGAGGGAAGTAGTGAAGGCTGCAGAGGTGGGAAGAACCAGGAGGTGGGCTGGAGCGGAGCCAGCTTGTTTAGCAAGCAAAGCAGATAAAGATTAGAGTAACCATGACAACAGGCTGCTGGCAAAGGCGCTCAGCATTTGGGGAGGAGAGAGGGAGGTGGAATGGCTTGGCTGGGTATAAGCCCAGAGTTTTGGAAAATGCCATTTCTTCCCGCAGGGCTCTTGGCTGTTAGAGAAATCACCATAGTCACCAACAGTGAGTGCAAGGGAAAGAAAGGAGAGGGCCCGCAGGAAAGATTAGTAGGTGAGGTGGGCTCTGCCGATTCAAAGAAAGAGGGAGTGACTCCTCTGTGACTGGACGCACAGAAGTGGATTAGGAGGATTCCGTGTCAATTGCCTCAGTCTATCTGTGTGTCTCAGGGTACATATATTTTTCTGTTTAGCTCTATTTTCTCACTCATGCTGTGGTAGCAAAGGCGCCACAACTAGTATGCCTTTTTGTTTCTAGTTTTTCAGGATACCACATTTTTTACTTCTGGACAATGAGGCATGAGAATATCAAGACTCTTTTTAAAATTTTTTTCTGAGGATGCTCAAAGCGTGTGTGAGGGAGGGAGGGACGAAAAGGAGGAGAGAGACACAGAGAAAGAAAGGGAGAATTAGTTCATCTTGGTGTAAACTCTTCACCCAGCCTAGGCCTGTAATTAGTTAAGAATTTCTTGGAAATCTTTTACCCTTGTTCTATTGCCACCCACTTCTATAGCTGCTTGAGAATCTCTATCAATAAGAATGTAGAGGGGCTGGGCGTGGTGGCTTACGCCTGTAATCCCAGCACTTTGGGAGGCTGAGGCGGGCAGATCACCTGAGGTCAGGAGTTCGAGACGAGCCTGGCCAACATGGTGAAACCCTGTCTCTACTAAAAATACAAAAATTAGCCAGGTGTGGTGGCAGGCGCCTGTAATCTCAGCTACTTGGGATGCTGAGGCAAGAGAATTGCTTGCACCTGGGAGGCGGAGGTTGCAGTGAGCTGAGATCGCTCCATTGCACTCCAGCCTGGGGGACAAGAGTGAGACTTCATCTCAAAAACATAAAGAAAAAAATAAAAAAAAGAAAGTAGAGCAGCCATAGAAAATAATGAAATTATGTCATTTGCAGCAAAATGGATGGAGCTGGAGGCCATTGTCTCAGTGAACTAAGATAACTAAGTGAACTAGAAAACAGAAAATCAAATATTGTGTGTTGTCACTTATAAGTAGGCGCTAAACAGTGGGTACACATGGACACAAACATGAAAGTAATAGACACTGAGAGCTCCAAAAGCTGAGGGAGTAGGAGAGGGAGGGGGTTGAAAAATTACCTATTGGGTACAATGTTCACTGTTTGGGTAATGAGTATACTTGAAGCCTAATCCCCACCAGTATGCCATGTACCCATGTAACAAGCATGCACATGTATCCCCTGAATCTAAAATAAAATTTAAAAAATTTAAGAAGAATATAGATACTTTTAACATCTGTGAATATAGTTGTCCCTTTGTGAGTAAGCCCAAAGCACCTATGTGGGAAAAGTAAAAAAATGGTATGATTACAAACAAGTGGTGCTTTAGGTTTGAGTATCTATCTCCTGATAACACCCAGTGTGATCTTGCCCAAAAAAGCACCAACACTGTTGCGAAGGACATATCAGACTTTTCCTTAGTCTGATATGTCAGACTGAGATACATATATATATATATAAAATATAAATATATATAAATATATATATATAATTTATTTATTATTATTATTTTTGAGACAGAGTCTTGCTCTGTCACTTAGACTTGAGTGCAGTGGTGCAACCTTGGCTCACTGCAACCTCTGCTTCCCAGGTTCAAGTGGTTCTCCTACCTCAGCCTCCCGAGTAGCTGGGATTACAGGCACCCACCATCATGCCCGGCTAATTTTTATATTTTTAGTAGAGATGGGGTTTCATTGTGTTGGCCAGGCTAGTCTCAAACTCCTGAACTCAAGTGATCCATCCACCTCGGCTTCCCAAAATGCTGGGAATACAGGCGTAAGCCACCGCACATGGCCTCTGAGATATGTTTTTAATATAAAGTGTATCACAAGCATGGCTTTGAGAGGAGAGTCCACTCCCTTCCTTTTCTACCAGACTACTTCTTCGTTGCCTACAGAAATGGATGCTGGAGCTACCACTTGGGCCAGGACCTGAGTCCCAGAATGAGCCTCAGGGAGGTAGGAGCCCTATAGCTCACCCAGGGGCTTATAGACCCCGCTGGTTCCATAGGTGTGGGTGTCACAGATATCATTTCTGAGATTTCTCCATTTTGATTGAGGAGGAGGTAGTAAAGTGGATTCATTTCCATTTCCAAATCTCTTTCCTTCCAAATAAGCATGTATAGCCCAAGATATTGGAAAAAGAAGGTTCTTTTGCACAAAGGAAACTTAAACCAGGAGAAACAGGACGTGAGCTTTGTTCTGAACTGTCATAAGTAGCTGTGAAAAGAGAAAACATAAAGAAGACTGATTTCCCCAGGGTGCAGAGGAGAACAAGCTCTCTCAAAGTTGGAAAGAGTGTGTATGATTCTCGAATTTCGCTCTATGTCTTAAACTACTTTTTAAAGAAATATCTACTTCTGCCAGGTGGATATAGTTATCTTGTTCTTCTCAGCTACATTCTAATTCATGAACACATAGATTTGGCCAGCAGTGATTTCAAGTGCCCAGTGCCCTGGGGAACCGGCTTGGCATTGAGATTTTATTGGTTAAGAGAGATTTCCTGAACCAATATTGAGCTGGTTGCCAGGTTCTGGCTTGAACAATTTTTTTTCTAATAGGAAGTAGAGGTGGAGGGACAGGTGTTGAGGGTCAGATAACGGGTACGGTTTTAGACATTTTGAATATGAGCCATTCCCTTCTAGCGGGTCAGGAGAATGGTCTCTGACAGGGAGAGAATGTTGGGACTCCTTACCATATGGGAGTAGCTGGGGCATGAAAGTGGATGACTTCTAGGGAGATCACATGGAGAGGAAGAGGGGCTGAACACAGAATCCCAGCTGACACCAATGGTTAAGAAATGGGAAGATGAGAGCCTGGGAAGGAGAGGGTGTAGGAAAACTGGGAATGAATCATACACAAAAGTTAGATTAAGAAAGAGTGGTAAAGAGAAGGAAGTGGTTACCAGTGTCTGTGGCTGAAGAGCAGGACTGAGAAATGCTAAGGGGTTCTGTCTCCATGGGGATGGTATTGCTGACTCTGGGGAGAGATTTTTCCTGAAGTGAGATGGGGGAAGCCTGAGGACCCAGGTTTAAGAAGTGGATGCAGCGTTAAGTGGAGCAGAACATAGTGTTGGTACCCAGGGCACCAGTGGTGCTTTGAAAAGTCAGGGGCGGCTTTCACGCCTTTATTTTGGGGAGGATTTAAAAAAAAAATCCTGGGAATGATTACTGAGAAATTCCAGAGAAGAAACAAATACAAAAAGGAAATATTAAAAAATATAACCAAACAGTTATATACCCCAAACACATCCAAAATATGTGGAACCCACATGGTTGAGAGAAGAAGGCAGATAAATGTATCTGGATGAGAAATTGAAAATTAAATTGTGGGTAGGTATTAGTGGTCCTTGTGTGGTTAGGAGAGGGCTTTGGAATGGAAGGGCAAGGGAAATGTGTTGGGCAGTTAGCCTTAGGAACACAGTACTAATCAACTCTTAAATCTACACAATGTAGTCTCTGAGGCAAGTTCATTTTAAAATTGGAACTAAAGTTTTTTTTTTTAACCCACAAGTCAAAATGCTTAGTCTTTTAGATCGTAGAGATGGATGAAGTTAAATAGCTCTTTAAGAACAGCACTGCATGGAAAATAACTAGGTTTACTAGCTAAGTTTAGCATATAAAGCTCTTTACTGAATGGCTTCTTTGTCAACCCCAGGCTGGAGGAGTTCAATTCCTTTTTATTTGGTGAATTCCTTAATTGGATTTTGTTTGCCGATCTTACTTTCTCACATTGTAAGATTTTAATAAATCATTATAATCATTCCCTCATGTCTTGCAAAAATAACCTTTCTGACGGTTCCCGAATGACTTTTTTTCTTCTGTGTTTGCATCATGGGATTATTAGTGTAGCTTACAAATGAATCAGAAAAGGGCTGTGCAGCCGAGGGTATATTTCCATTATTTTCTAGGTGTGAACTTGGAGCCTGATAACGAGGAACCTGTGAGGTCACGCTTGGCTGGGAGGGCACAGCAGGTCTTGGCATATTATCTCCTGTCTGGATTATTGATGAGATCCACTGCTTGGAAACAGGAGAGAGATCTCCTATCTGCTTGGTTATTAAAGCCTCTGCAGGAAACAGGTTTATTGGTGATATATGTACACTGGGGCTTCTGTTGCATTCTCAGCTCAGATTCTTCTGTGTCTGTTACTGTTGATGACTGCATAAGGAAGAACTTATTTTGTTCAACTGACGTGTTTGGTGAATGTCTGGCTCAAAATATACCTCTCCTAAGAACTTCCATGACTGACCTTTTGCAAGGCTGAAGGACATGCTTGGTTACCCATTAGGAACCGGACCAGGAACCCAAGTCTTTTTCTTTCAATTTTCAGAGTTTTGCAGTTTGCTCTTTGGCTTGTAGATGCCAATACTTAGAGTTTATATAGTCAGTTTCTGCGATTCTGAGATGTATTTTTTTTTACAATTGCAGGTCGTTGTTTCTCCTCCTACAGTTTGTTTAGCCTCTTTCTCATCCATTATCCTCCAGGCTGTATCTGAAGTGGGCATAGGAGAGGTTGCCCTTCCCATGACCTGCACAATGTTTACAGCCCCTTTCCTGTTGGTGGGGCTTTTGGAGAAGTTGGGGTTCCCTTGGGGGATTGGCAGTTACAAGATTTTTCAGATGAGGCCTGTGGTTTATTTGGCAATTCAATGCCCTAAGAGACTTAAGAGCATTCAGGTTGATTTGTTTCCACTTTGTTCCACTCGTGAGTGACCAAGGCAAAGATCTTAATCTAGACATAGAAGCAATTTTTAAGCCTGAAAAGCTCACTTGTTTCGATTGTCTGTTTCTCCCTCCTCCCTCTGCCCTTAAACTAAAGGCAAACATCTTGAGGCCATGTGAAAAAATAGGCTTGGATGGAAAGGTGCACCCTTAATCTAATCTTTGCCATGGATTGGCCCCCTTGTTTGGTGGGGAACTCTTCATGGGACATGTTGAAAAAGACCTCACATCGTTATCATTTTTAAATTTATATTTCTTTCCATATTGAATTGGTTTTTGCTACTTGTAACAAAAGGATTCCTGATAGGTGCCTCCTGTGTTTGGAGTCCTATTTTATTCTTCCTCTCTGTAGCTGCAGGGTCTAATATATACCTAATTTATAATCTGTGTAGGTGCCAATTACATATGTAATTGTGTGAGCATACGTGTATAAAAACTTAGAAGCAGATATGCCCCTGAGAGCAAAATAAAGAATAAAGTTCCTAAAACATACAGAGAAAAAGATAATGTAGGAGAAAGAAAGCAGATGTTTTAAAGTATGTGTTGTTTGAGCTTTTTTGCATCTGTCAAACAACCGTGATGAGTTCCATCACGTGTGATATTTTAAATTTTGCTCCCAAATGGAGAAAGGCATCTTGCCATCCCTCTACTGTGAGTCAAACCACTCAAGCAGGGCTGTGGCTGTCAGTGTGAAGCCAGCTCTTCCAAGGACCCAGGGGAAGCTGCCATCGCTGCCGTTTCTGCCTCTGCCTTTCTTTGCTCAAAAGTTGGCAAATGCTGGTCATGTCATGGATCTATTTATAGTAGGCACACGTCTACCCACCTTGTTCTTTTCTTAGCATCGACTTGACATGCTATCAATTATCCATGAGGTGAATGACAACACAAGGGAAGTTATTTGAGGCAGGTGCCCTGAGGTGAGAGATGAGGGGGTGGCAGAGGTCGCACAGTGACAGCTCTGAATAAAAAGGGTAAAACAAACGTCCCTTGCTGCATCTGGCTGGTGAATGATTGCAGACAGGTTGGTGGGAAACCCTGAGCTGGTCGCACAGCAGTCTCCCACTGCCCTTCTTCCCTGTGCCTGCTGATGTTTGAAAAGCCCATTTGAAACAGACAAGGGGCAGGACCTGAAGATGTGATCTCCCTCCAGTGGAGGTCATTTTTGTTATTCTCTTAAGCCACAGGAGGGGAGGACACAAGGATCTCCTGGGGACAGGGGGTGGATGTGGCAGAGGCTGATACTCTTCCTCCACGTAGGAGCATTTCTGGTGGGAGTGAAGCAGCCACTGGGGGATGAAAACAGGGTGCCCCATTCCTCACTGCCTTTGAACCAGCAGGGAGGCTATTCCTGGCAGCAGCAGTGCACCTGCCCCTGGCCCACAGTGCCTCCCACCTTCCTTACGTAGCCACCCATGACCCTCTTGGATTCTAGACTACCCTGTTTTTGCTCCTCCTCACTGACAACTTAGTCCCCTTTGGGGGAACTACTTCTTCTCCTTCTCCTCCCCCTCCACCCTCCTCCTCCTCCTCCTCTTTTGTAATGTTGTAATAGAAACATTGATTGCCCATTTCAGTGGGACTGGCTACCCTGGTGTCCTTTTCTTATTTATATGCCATTAATTTGGGGCTGCTCTGTAGGAGCTGGTGGCATTTACTCTCAAAGCGGCTCTAACGATGATGCTGATGTTATTGTTTTAGCTCCAGGAATTGAATTGCTCATGGCAATAGAGGCGACTTCTGCTTTGTCTGTAGCCTCATAGATCACCCCTCCTGTCTATGTCCTCTGTCCACCTTGGGTTTTGAATGTGAAGAGAGAGAGAAAGATTGAATTATGGTCAAAGAAAGTGGAAAGCAAATTAATTAAACCTCTATCAGCCTTGCCTTCAGATATAAACTGACTCAGACTTTACAACCTGTTCCTCTCTAAGTTTGCTCAGCTCCCCTCCTCCTGCTCCCACTCTGTTCCATTCCTTTGGGCAATGAGGTACTAAACTGCCTCTGTGATATGTGTGTGTGCTGATTCCTTGGGGATAGAGCGGCTGTGCCCGGAAAGGCCTTGGAACCCTCACAAAGTTCCTAAATACATGTGGTGGGCACTCCAGCAGTTGCTGGCAGACTCTCCCAGGGATCCCGGCTGAGTTTAATACTGTCTGCCAGGCTAATCCACTTTCCGGGGTAGTGTCTAGCACCAGAGACTCTCTGTCTGGAAGTATCCTGGCCATTTAAATGACTCCAGGTTCCTGGGGATCAGTTTGCAGCCTTTGTTATCTTTTGGCAGAGCCACCTTGCTTTTCCTTTCTCATCTTCTCTGTAGTCAGACCACTCAAGTGTAACTTTGTTTATTATTTAGGGACCTCATGGGGAGAAGTTGAGATGATTATCCTGAGTACAGAATAGCCATCTTCCAAGTGGGTATTGTGGGTGTGCGTGTGTGTGTGTATGTACATTCATATGTACTAGCATGCACTATTAACACGTGTATGTTTGTGAGTGATACTGGCTGTCTAGGAAGGATGAGTAGGGTTTGGATGAATCTCTTTTGCGGGAACCAAAACAGGTCCAAAATACCCGTGTCTGAATCCTCAGATGGCTGGTGAGTGGAGGTGTAGCAGGACAAGCCGCAGACAAAACCCCTCAGACACTGAGTTAAAGAAGGAAGGGCTTTATTCGGCCGGGAGCTTCGGCAAGACTCACATCTCCAAAAACCGAGCTCCCCAAGTGAGCAATTCCTGTCCCTTTTAAGGACTTACAACTCTAAGGGAGTCCGCGTGAGAGGGTCGTGATCGACTGAGCAAGCAGGGGATATGTGACTGGGGGCTGCATGCACTGGTAATCAGAATGGAACAGAACAGGACAGGGATTTTCACAATGCTTTTCCATACAATGTCTGGAATCTATAGATAACATAACTGGTTAGGTCAGGGGTCGATCTTTAACCAGGCCCAAGGTGTGGTGCTGGGCTATCTGCCTGTGGATTTCATTTCTGCCTTTTAGTTTTTATTTCTTCTTGCTTTGGAGGCAGAAATTGGGCATAAGACAATATAAGGGGTGGTCTCCTCCCTTAGCGGAATTCCCTACATTTTATTCTAAGTTATAACCAAAAAACTGAAGTTTATAAATATGAGGACTTCCTTTTCCCTCTTTGTAGACTAAAGTTTGTGAACCAGGACCCCCTATTGATACCTTTTTGGGGATTGTGGGATCCGACTTTTTTTTTTTTTTGTATTGTTGATTTTGCTATTTCTGAGGGATGGGAGTTCACCACCCACACTTTTGTGCTGTTACTATTTGACCACCTCTTCCTCTTTGCTCCCCCCACAACTTTTATTATCCAGGGAGAAATCTTTTGCAATAGGATAGAAGAGGTTTCTGGGGATAAGTTTTGGAAATAGGCAAATTTTTAGTCTGAAGGACATTGTAGTAGGATTTATGATTCTGAAATGTAGTGATTGTATGTAGTTATGTATTTGGGTACACAGCCTTATGTACATTGCATTAAATACATTTAAATAATTGGATAATGCCTAGACATAATTAATAAAGTGATGCTGCTTTGTTTCTTTTGTTATTATCATGTTATTATTTTATATTACCTTATGCTTGCTTTTCGGTTCTGAGGTTGATTGCAAGGGTTAGAAAATGACAGCGTACAGGTCAATTTTTGTAAATAAAGTTGTATTGGAATGCAGTCTGGTTCATTTGTTTATACATTGTCTTATACATTGTCTTATACATTGTCTTATACACAGGTAAGTAGTTGTGACACAGATTACATGGCCAACAAAGCTTAAAATATTTAGTATTTGACCTTTCAATTCAGGTTTCCACCCTCAGGTTTAATTTAGTCTTTTCCTTTACATACTTTCAAAAGTGCTAGAACAATGCTTTAGAAAGTGCTAGTGTCTTTAATGGAAGAATGAGTCATTATCTGTACTCAAGCATATTCTAAACGAATCAGAAGAGCTTGAGAGATACATCTGAAACGTGTATAGGAACACATATGATAAAAATATATGAAAAGATACTCAGCAGATGTTTGTCAGATGCCACCAAGTACAAGGTAGCTTCTCAGGTGCTATGAGAGGTACTCGGTGAATGGAATACCATCTTACTCTCAGAGAGTTAACTGCCCAGTAGGAGAAATCTGCTAAAATAACAGAGATGTCTGATAGTGGCTATGGACAATATACATTTTTATAAAACTGAAAGGAGGTAGAATGGCTTTTGTAGCCAAGTCTATGTGTAGAAAATTTGGAATGGAAATTAAGAAACCGTAGTGATGACTGCTGCTTCTAACAGTAAAGGAAATCTTTATGTGTATCTTCCAGATGTTTACTGAGGTAGAACCTTAGTAAGTTATTTGACACGAAGCCCAAAGTTATAATAGACACAAAGATGCTTCATTTCAAGCCTTAGATAGGAAGAAAAATACGATTGAAACCAAAATTAGCCTAGAACTAGAAGTGGCCTTTACAGATCATCTACTAATATCCTGCTCATTTTGCAGCTGAAAAGACTGGGGCCGAGAGATCTAGTTGTATAAAATTGTCTCTGAAACCTAGGATTTCTGACTTCCTGGTCTTTACTAAATTCCAGTGTAATTCTTAAAATTTTCAAGCCAGATTCTCTGTGGATGTGGAGAATATCAGCATGAAGTCTTGCACTGCCTTAAAGATCTTCATTAGTATGCTATTCCTTTCCTTTATCCTCCTGAGTCCCCAAGGTCACAGATGTAGGAGTAAAGTATGGAAAAGCCATTCAGGACTCTGTCTTCTCCCCGTTGCCTTGTTGAACTGCTTATGGGGGTGATGTTCAGGCGCTGGGCTAGGGCATTCTACTAGAGTGCCCAATATCTTTATACAGGTGCTGATTGCTGCCCTGAATACCCACAGCAGGAATTTTTTTGAGAGAGGGAGATGAGTGTGGGCAATTGGGAAAACGGCCCACAGGTAATGGAGGGAGGGAACCTTGAGTTTCCTTTTAACTGCCAATCAGTAATTCTTTGTTCATTTATTCAAGTATTTATTAAGCACCTACTATGTGCCAGGCTTTGTTCTAGGCACTTGTGATACAACAGCGATCTACACAGGATCCTCCCCTTGAGGGCTTTGCATTTTGGTGTGCTTCGTGGTGGAGGAGTGTGTTTTTCATGGTGAAGCCATTTGGAATCTGCCAGGTTGAAGCACTGGACCTGGAGTAGGAAGACCTGTGTCTAGGCCTCAGCACCACCTCCTCACCAGCTCTACAGCCCTGTGCATCTCATTTCTCTGCAGCCGAGTCCTTTCTTGTTAGAACCTTCACCCCGGCTCCTCTAGGACAAGGGTATCTTTCTTCTTTATTCTGGTGCTTGCCTCCTTATCTGGTTTCCCCACTTCTTCTTGGCCTTAGTTTCTCCTGATATGTTCTTCTGTCCAGTTGCCTCTTACTGGGTCTCCCTGATGCCAGTTGCATGTCCGTGTGCAGGTCTCTGCTCTCCTGTGACAGTATGTTCTGCCTGTTTGCACTTTCCCCGTCTTTGCAGCCACTTCTGCTCCTACCCAACCCCACTGAGCAGGTCTAGCTCCATATCCTGGATCCCACCCATAGGCTTATCCACACCGGGTAGAGTTCCACCCCGGCTATGTCTGGAATCAGGACTTGCTGCATGTTGATTCACTCATTCAACAGTATTTATTGAGCACCATTTAGGGATGTGATTAGAAGAAGATCTAGTCTCGGCGCTCATAGATCTCATTTGAACCAATGAGGAATCAGAATTGAATTTTGATTAAACTCAGGGACCCTGATTCCTCAAACAAAATGATAAATTTGGAGTAAACTTCAACAACCCTTTAAGCTCAAACACTCAGTCCACAAAATTTCTCCATTTCAGACATTTCTCCCTAGCCCTTAAATCCTCTGTCTACAAGCTGATTGACTAATGTATTCAGCTAAGGTTATAAAAGCAACCAGGGTTTCTTAGGCAGCCAAAAAGAAGTCAGAGAACGAAGAGGAGAGAAAAAGCCAAGAATGCTGTAGATCCTGGATCAGGTGGGCCAGCTAGGGGAGCAAAGTGGGAAGTGAAACCTTTTTGATGCTTGAGACCAGTGGTTTGAGTGGGGAGCTTGCTTGGGAAAAATCAGCAGGGTCCACAGGAATGAAAGCGGATGTCTATCAGGAGCAGCTAAGAAGAGCGGGGAGGGAGGGCTGGGGGGGCTCCTGGTCCTCACCTTGTTTTAGGGTGCTGCCCTTATGCCTTTTTCAGTTAAAGAAACAGAAACAACAGCTATTTGGGGTTTTGAGCATGGAAAGGTGGAGGACAGAGGAGCTGTCTGAGTTATCTTAAGAATCTGGTTTTACTATTTATTGAAATAAAATGGCCAGAGCTTGAAGGAAAAAGTAATTAAATTTATAAATAGTTGCTGATCACTCTTGTGAACAGTATATTCTGTTGTCTCCACAAATAATCCTGTAGACATCACCTGCATGTCAATATTTGGTTCAGAAAATATAATCACTGGTTGTTGTTACTGTCTACAAGGCATGATACTAAATTATCTTGTCATCCAACTTAGTTTTTATCATTATCTCTTAGTAATTTTATTGGAAGAAACCAGTAACTTGTAAATCATAAAAAGATGAATAATCCCAGTTATAAATTCCTTCCCTTAACAGATGTCTTTAAGACAATCTGACTTAAATTCTCAATTCTGACCAATTTTTTTCTAATGGTTTTTAGAGAGCTGCATCATGATTTGTGTGATGGGATACGTTTGGGAATGGTGGATTTAAAATGGATTTCTGATAGTATATGAAGAGTATATATCTTTGAAAAAATTGAAAGCAGAAAAATATACAGAAGAAAATAAAAGTTCCCCATGGCTTCCTCTTTTCCAAGAACTAATACTAGACTGTAAGAGGACTGTGAGGGCAGATACATTGTCTGTTTTATGCTCTGTGCCTGTGTCAAACAGTGCTTGGCAAATAGAAGGGACTCAATAAATAGTTGTAGGATGACCAAATGAATATTTTGTGCGTTTCCTTCAAGCCTTTTTTCTATAGATATATGTATGAATACTATGTAATAATGATTACTTTTATATCTTTAAATAATATTCTGTATTTCAGTTTTATATTCCGCCCCTGTTCTTTTTTTTTTTTTCTTTAACCACAATAGATGTGTTTATATACATAAGTTTTTCGGGGGATCAGAAGAAAGTATAATACAAATAGTATTACATGTGGAGTGATTTAAAATGTTTTGTTTATATTTTAATAGTTAGTGACTAAGAAATTTGAAGTCAGCCTTCCTCCTTTGCCTTAGTTCCTCATCTACAAAACTGTATTTGTAGAATTAGCACTTAGGTACAGATAGCCAATGTTCAGGGATGATGATGATAAAATGACGATATGTAGATAGGGTTGAGAGCTTATTTACTAGAGTCAGGAGAGCCTGAATTTGAATCTTTTCCCTCTCACAGTATTAGATTATGTGACCTTGGGCAAGTGACCTTGGACAAGTGTCGACCTTTATAAATCTTATTTCCTTGTCGTAAAATGTGTTTGCATTTGTTAGGATTGGCTAGCTAGAGTGTGTTGCCATAACAAGTCCTGGAATCTGATCAATTTAGCACAACAAAAGAGTGTTTCTTGCTCACACAAAGTCTGAGTAGAGCCTGGATAGTGGGTGGCAGTAGGGGTTTAGGTTGCCTACTCCTTTTGTTGCTGCCATCCCATCTAAACAGATCTTTAATGTCTCTGCAGCAAAGGAAAAGGAAGCTTGGTGATGGTGTTACCAGTAGAAGGTGTCCAGTTTCTTGGTGTCTTGAACAAATAATTGGACAAAACGCACGTACAAAGCAAGGAAGGAGTGAAGGGTTTTATTGAAAATAAAAGTACACTCCACAATGTGGGAGCTGGCCTGAGTATAGGGCCTCAAAGACCCCGTTACAGAATTTTTGGGAGTTTACATACCCCCTAGAGGATTCCACTGGTTACTTCGGTTATGCCTTATGTAAATGGAGAGGATGAAGTAAAGTTACAAAGTCATTTACGGAGTATGCCCTATGGAGAGGGTATTTTCTGTTATAGCTGAAGTGTGAATTGGCCTTATGTTCCCTGCCTCCAGACCCTATTCTCCTGCCTCAATGGCACACTAGCTCTTGCTGCCTTGACAGTGAAGTTACACATTACATATTACTTCTGCTCACATTTTGTTGTGCAGATCTAGTCCTATGGCCACGCTTGAGTACAAGGGCTGAAAGTAAACTTTTTAGGTGCTTAGGAAGAAGAGGAGACCCAGAAATAGGTAAGCACTAGTAGTTTTTACAACAGAGGTGAATAATAGTAACTTCAATCAAAATTGGTGTGATCTAATCCCCTACCAGCCTGTGATTTAAAAAAATAGGATTACACTTTTAAAAAAAAAAAACCGAAATTATTAGGCCAAGGAGCTTCCCACTAGCAAATTGCTAGAAATAAATTATCCTCAAAATGCCTTTTAATGATTTTGAGGAATTCCCAGGGTCCTGACTCCTGGGTATTTTCAAAGAGATCTTTTAGATTTCCCCAGACTAGTCCCTTCATCTTGCCCCAGGCTAACTTTGATGTTTTCAGAGGACTTCTGTGATGTGCCTATCTGTCCCCCATTGGTGGCCAATGCACTCCCTAGTTCTTTTCAGGACAAGATAAGGCTGAGTTGATGAGAACATATTAAAGTCTTGAGGATAAAGCCAGCCAAACCCAAGGAACAGCTTACACCTGATACCAGATGGGTTTGGACTCACAACCTCAGATCTACACCTAAACTTCAGAGTCTCCTTTTCCGCTAGTTCTTAGCTCAGTTCCATCTTTTCCCTGCCATAGGGAATAATTCAAGCCTGTGCGTGCTTGAGCACCTAGACCCAAATGGTTTGCCCTATTTCTAGGCTTAAAAAACAAACAAACAAACAAACAAACAAACAACATCTCTGGATTACTTCTTCCCAGGATGGCTGCCAGTGGGAAATTCATTTTCCTCCAGGGGAGATTTCACAGTGTGGCTTGGCCTCCCTGTCTCTGAATATGTAATGCAACGCTTGACAGCACTTTACTCTAAATCTAGATTATTCATGCGCAAATCATGCCACCATGGGGACAAATAGCCTATCCAAATTGTGCTTTGTCAAGTTTGTATCACCTTCATGTGACCCTTCTTCCAGAAGTTGATGAGGGAAAATAGGGCTTTACCTCTCTCTTGATATTCTAGGTCCAGCTCCATCGCCCAAAAGCAGATGCCTGGACAACTTAAGCACAGTCTCTCAAGAACAATCCAGAATGTCAAGTATTGATTAATTTTAATTTAAACTTTGGGAACCAAACCTAACTAAAAAAACCTCCAAAACAAAAGCAAGAAACAACCCTATCTCTGCACATACAGTTCTGTCAGTGCAGCCAATTCCGTCGTTAAATAGATACAGTAGCCCCTCTTGGGAAACCCCCCGGTAGATGCCTGAAACTGTGAATTGAACCAAACTTGATTCCCGTCAATTGTGGTAGATTTCTGTTTGTGTCTTCCACCCACAAATTTAATGCTTTTTCCATCTTAACTAAGCACTTGTCACACACTGTGGCCATAATTTTTGCAATTTGAGGTGCAACAGTAAATCTAGAACAAATTTATTTTTCCTTCATGTTTTCACCAGTGAAATTGGTCTTACCATAGATCTTGGTAACCTCAGCATATGATTTTTTTTTCTATCCTTTTTAAGCTGAGAACTCTCATTTATTCACTGAAAGAAAGCACTTTATGGCTTCTCTTTGGCATATCTGAATTGCCACCATCACTACTCTTGCATTTTGGAACCATTATTAAGTAAAACAAGGGTTACTTGAACACAAGCACTGGGATATTGTGGCAGTTGATCTGATAATTGAGCCCACTACTGAGTGTCTGAGGGGCAGGTAGCACTGACAGCGTGGATACCGTGGACAAAGGGAGGATTCACTGTCTGAGCAGAATGGAGCAGGACAGTGTGAAATTTTATCATGCTACTCATAATGACACATAATTGAAAACTTGCTGTTTATTTCTGGAATTTTCCATTTAATATTTTTGGACTGCAGTTGACTGGGTGTAGTAACTAAAACCTTGGAAAACATGTCTGAATAAGGGGGGACTACTGTATTTAATGTGTTTGTCTGAAGGTTTTATACTGGGTTATTTCTTTGGATGTAGTCTTCCCCAAGGAGGAGAGAGAGGTACTCACTGCCTTCCATCTACATAAACAAAGGGGTCATCAAAGTAATCCTCTCCGTAACACCGGCTAGTTTGTCTCTAACAACAAAACAAATACATTCTTCACTTTATAAGGCAGAAACCCACAAACGGATGTTTTTACAGCTGCACTACATTTTTTTTTTATTTTTACTTTTAAAATGTTATTTTAGATTCAGGGGGCATGTGTACAGGTTTGTTACATGGGTGTATTGCGTGATGCTGAGATTTGGGCTTCTAATGATCCTGTCATCCAAGTAGTGAACATAGTACCCTTATCTTGTTCCAGTTATTAGGGGGAATGCTTCCAACTTTTGCGCATTCAGCATGATGTTGGCTGTGAGTTTGTCATATAGGGCTCTTATTATTTTCAGATATTTTTCTTGATACCTAATTTGTTGAGGGTTTATATCATAAATGGATGTTGGATTTTACTGAATGCTTTTTCTGCATCTACTAAGATGATCACATGGTTTTGTTTTTAATTCTATTTATGTGGTAAATAACGCTTATTAATTTTCATATATTGAACCATCCTTGTATCCCAGGATTAAAGCTGACTTTATCATGGTGAATTCACTTTTTGATAGGCTGCTGGATTCAGTTTGCTAGTGTTTTATTGAGGATTTTTGCTTCTATGTTCATCAGGGATATTGGCCTGTAGTTTTATTTTCTTGTTGTGTCTTTATCAGATTTTGGTATCAGGATGATACTGGTTTTGTAGAATGAGTTAGGAGGAGACCCTCCTTGACTTTTTGGAATAGTTTCAGTAGGATTGGTAGCAGCTCTCCTTTGTGCATCTGGTAGAATTTGGTTGTAAATCCATGTGGTCCCAGGCTTTTTTTGGATGGTATATGTATATATTTTTTTAATTACTGATTCAGTTTCTTTACATGTTATTGGTCTGTTCAAGATCTCTGTTTCTGCCTGGTTCAATCTTCAGAGGTTGTGTGCTTTTAGGAATTTATTCATTCTCTCAAGATTTTCTAGTCTGTGTGCATAGAGATATTCATAGTAATTTCTGATGATCTTTTGTATTTCTGTGGGATCGGTTGTGATATCTTTGTCATTTCTGATTGTGCTTATTTGGGTTTTCTCTTTTTCTTTGTTAATCCAGGTAGCAGTCCATTAATCTTATTTATCCTTTCAAAGAACCAATTATCTGTTTTTTTGACCCTTTGTGTGGTTTTTGGGTCTCAATATTTCTACTCTGCTTTTAGTTATTTCTCTTGTTCTACTAGCTTTGGGATTAGTTTTTTTTTTTTTTTTTTTTTTTTGAGATGGAGTCTTACTCTGTCACCCAGGCTGGAGTGCAGTGGCGCTATCTTGGCTCACTGCAACCTCTGCCTCCCGAGTTCACACCATTCTCCTGCCTCAGCCTCCCGAGTAGCTGGGACTACAGGTGCCTGCCACCACGCCCAGCTAATTTTTTGTATTTTTAACAGAGATGGGGTTTCACCCGTGTTAGCCAGGATGGTCTTGATCTCCTGACCTCATGATCGGCCCGCCTCGGCCTCCCAAAGTGCTGGGATTACAGGTGTCAGCCACCGCGCCCGGCCGAGATTAGTTTGTTCTTGTTTTTCTAGTTCCTTTACGTGTGAAGTTTAGATTGCTAATTTAGGACTTTTCTATCTTCTTGATGTAGACGTTTTGGTGTGTTGTGTCTCTGTTTTCATTTGTTTCAAATAATTTTTTGATTTTTGCCTTAATTTTTTGTTGTTTACCCAAAAGTCATTCATGTGCAAGTTGTTTAGTTTACATATATTTTTATGGTTTTGAAGGTTCCTCTTAGTATTGATTTCTATTTTTAATCCCTCTGTGGTCCAAGAAGATGCTTTGTATAATTTCTACTTTTTAAAAATTTATTGAGACTTGTTTTATGATCAAGCATGTGGTACCTTTTAGAGTATGTTCCATGCGCAGATGAGAATGTATTTTCTTTGGCTGCTGGATGAAGTATCCTGTAGATGTCAATTAGATCCAGTTGGTTCAGTGTCCAATTTAAGTCCTGAATTTCTGTGCTAGTTTTCTGCCTCAGTAATCTGTCTAATACTGTCAATGTGTTAGAGGTCCCCTATTGTTATCATGTGTCTGTCAAAATCTTTTCTTAGGTCTAAAAGTAATTGTTTTATAAATCTGGGTCCTCCAATGTTGGGTACGTATATATTTAGGATATTTAAGTCTTCTTGTTGAATTGAATTCTTTATCATTATGTAGTGTCCTTTGTCCTTTTTTACTCTTGTTGGTTTAAAGTCTATTTTATGTGACTCAAGATTAGCGACCCCTGCTCTTTTTTGTTTTCTATTTGTGACTTCACTATAATTTTAAAGCCCAGTTCCCACTAGAACTTCCTTTTGTTAGATGCTTTGATTGTAATAAAAACAACCTTCAATTTTTCCATTTTTATCTTTTTATTCATTATCTTTTGTAATAAATTCCATCATGCATAAAATTTTAGTGGTTACTTCTGGGATCAAGCCTGTTAACTCACTCACACAATTAATTTTTCCTTTCTGACTTTATTTTTTCCCCTGGTAGCTGAGTACCTTTCTTGCTGTAACATTGAGTAAAACATTGGCTATTTATACATCTAGGCTTTCATTCTCAGAAGTGTGTGTTTTAAGCGTGGGTATTAATCTCATTATGTGGGTCCAAACCTGTCTCTGACTTGGAAATGACTTATGGGTGCACATGGGTCTGCATATTAAGGTCTTTTGCGGCTGTGGGAGTGAGTGGGAGTGATGGGAGCTACTGTGGGCATTCTTGTATACATCTGGCCATAGCAGTGGGTCCCAGGCTAGATCACTAGCACTTCTTTAATTAAGGCTCTGTTTCTGCCCAGAACAAATTTGAGGTTCTCTGCTTCTTTTCCTATTGCAGAGGGGGCCCTACCTAGGAAGGATTTTGAAGTTCTGTTTCTTCCTTTATTTTTATTTTTTTATCCTTTTGGATGTAACAGCTCACCAACCACTGCCTGAGCTGACAGAATTGGAATGGCAGTAGGTGGGTGGGGGTTGGGGGTGGAAGGAGGGATGGCAGTCATCAGTTTGGGAACAACCTCTGAGCCAAAGAAACGCCTTTGCCATAAGAGAACAGTGTGAGTTTATCTCTTTTCCTGTTTGGAAGAAGGTACACTATAAATCCGACTCTACCCAGGAACTGTTTATGGGAGATCGTTATTAAAGAATAGATGTTTGATTTTTCCATTGGTTTAGAGAAACTAGGAGTCAGGCACTAAGGACGTGCTGTGTACTCATAACTTTTCTCCAGCTATCTATGAGGCTAATATACATTTTTGACAGGAATTTTTTTAAGTAAGAATTTTTTTTACATTGTATTTATAGATGTAAAAGCACTAACAAACAGAGAGCTTTATTATTAGAAAGCAGCCCCTATGGTTTTCGGCATTGCTAGAATCAAGAGATGATATTCTTGTTGACTATTGACCATGCTTTTCCAGATCACCCACTGTTGCACATTCATGAAATTGGAGTGAGCATACAAATTTGTTGAGAGAATTATCTTAACTAGATTCAACCTCTGTGCCCATGAGGGACTGTCATTCTCAGTGATTCAAATAGATATTTGGGTACAGGTGGGCATGTTTGGTGAGCTGGTTTCTGTGCAGATTCAGCACCTGTGGTTTGTTTCATCTTATCGTTCAGACACAGATGCTCTTAGAGCACCGCATCATGCATTCCAATGAAATCTTTCCACCGAAACCATAACCTCTGTGATCCTAACAGGAAGGAGTCAGTGTACAGAGGGACATGACATATTCAGAATCAGAAGCTGGGATAAGCCAGAAGGAACCTTGTGGGATTAATTTCCTTCTTTAAGTGTGGGTAATGTTTTTCACATGCCCTCTTTTCAAACCTCAGCATTTCACTTGTCCATCCGCATTTTCTCCAAGTATTGCAAATGTCAGGTTTGTGTGAAGAGGCATCTGTAAAACTGCTGGCATGAATAATGACTCTGATGTTTATGTACAGAAGAGCGCACCTGACTTTAGCACTCTTATTATCTTTTACTAATTAAAATCAAGAAGACGTTTCAGCAAGACCTTGCCTGTGCATAGCACCTGCTGGATTGCTTTTCTCCTTTTGGTGTTTCTGATTTGGTGGGAAGGCAAGAAAGGTGAGCTGAATGACTTGGAGCAAGGAACAGTGGTGATGTCCCATCACTCTAGGACAAGCACTCCTTAGCCTATTTAAATTTATTTTTCTAGTTCTCAAAATAATCCAAAAAAAATTAAGATTTAGTCACCCTTTTTATCAGTGAGGAAATTCAGGCTCAGAGAGGTGAACTCATTTACCTAGTTACTGAGCATGTAACAGGATTAGGATTTGGACCCAGAGTCACTTCTGAAGCTTATTCTACTTCCAGTCTTATAATTACCTTAAAAATAGGGTGTGGCTGTATAGACCAGCTTTTGCATGAGAAAAGCCTCATTGTTCATGAATTTAGTTTATATTGGATGGTTATTTTAAATTATAGTCATGTGCTGAGCATTATGTCACCAGCAAATCCTAGTCATTTTCCAGAGATATTTCCCTGGTTAAATATTCACACATTTGAACATACTGAACAGCCAAGCATGTCGCTAGTTGTTATTGTTGTTTTTGTGTGGGGATAGCGGGTAGGGGAGGGGATTAAAAGTATTTGGGCTGGTCTGGCTAATTTCTAGTCTCCATTTCTTGCAGACAGCCTCTGATTCTCTGATTTTGAAGTAGGGAAGTGTGATTGTGGTGAATCCCAAGAGACAGCTTGATAGCTTTACACCATACACCTGCCATTGCTGACATACTTTGGAGGGGACTGAAGTGGAGATGCAAAGCAGTCAGGCTGTAGGCCCCAGGGAGCTTATGAATCTGACCTCAGGGGTCCTCCCTGTAGAAATTCCTCACACCAGACATCTGAACTCATGTCAAGCAGTACTGTTTTAACCTCACTTTTTGCCCAGAATGGTGGGAATAAAATCAAAATTGACAGAGGAAGCTGGTCTTTCCTCCAGAATTGATAAATCAAGATACTTTAAACTTATTCCCAAGAATGTGGATTTCTGCATGTATCTCTTCAGGTTGCGTAAGTGGAATTTGTGCTTCAATTTGTCAGAATCCTGAATTTCCGAATCCTGATGAGGGGTTTAAGTAGGAGAGATACCTGGATTTGAGTTGCTGTGAAATACAGTGGTAGGTTGACTAGAGTTTATTCCAAGAGAGTGAGGTTGATAGTCTTTGTTGCCATGAGATGCTTCACCTTTTCCCCTACCAACCTTCAAAGACATGGTGGAGCGGAATCACTGGGCAACACCAGTGGGAATAATTCAACCAACAGTAGTTCTCACTTAACAGAGACAGACCTCAGACAACCTTTTCTTGACTGCCAGTTCAATTCTGCAAGTGGCAAAAATAAACTGGAAAGTGGATGGTCACTCTCATATGCTCTGTTGACAAATAAGAAAAACGGGGACCAAAAACAACTTTCTCTGGGCAGTCTGGGGGATAAAAGCTGCTGGGAGGATCTAGTGTACACATGTGTGTAGCACTTTTTACATTTGCTAAACCCTTTTATAGTTACTCTCTCATTGGCCATTCTGACTATGTTGTGTGCAGGGCAAATGAGTTCTGTTCTTCCCATTGGAGAAAGGCTATCTAAGGAAGACCCATGGGAAATTAGCAAGTAAGCCAGGGCTGGAGTTCCCAGAGAGGCCCTGCATGAGGTCCCATAGGAAGCCTCCAGGATCTCGAGGTCTAGTTGTTATTTTTCCTCTTTGGCAGATTACACTGTAACTCCGAAAGAGCCAGGGAAGCCTAGGTTGTTTGTTCTTTAGAGTTTTTAACGTGGAAGGAGGTTTATAATTTATTTTGTCCATCTTTTCATTTTAGAGATGAGGAAAATGAGACCCAGGGAGATGTGATTTCACAGGTCAAATAGTCCTATGACACTGGGTAGACAATAGGATACCTGATGTGAATGTTGAAAAATGTGCCATAGGAGAAAACAGCCCTTTAGGTACTTGACTTGGCAAGCTGAGGTTGCTTGGTGCAAAGGAAGAGATGCCCTTCTTTCAGGTGGATATAGATCCATGCTGAGACACGTGGCTCAGAGTGCTGAGCATGGGCTGGGTTTTAGCTCCTGATCCTTCTATTTTCAGTCCACAAACTGCATACTCTGTGGAGTGGCTCTGCATGGTTTTGCTGATTCACTTAAAACATATTTGGATAAAAAACATTACTGAATGAGGGAGTCAGCTTTTCATTAGGTAGAGGAGGTGTCCATATGTCTAGTAATTGCCCTCATTTGGCACAAATCAATGAGACCTGGGGGCTGAGGGATGAATCTGTGTCTTCTTTTTTATGGTTATGGGCATGAACAGTTAGGATGAAACCAGACCTGCGTGTACTGGTTTGGCTGATGATGGATACTTTCAAAATTGTATTGAAGAAAATAGACAATGAAAGTCTGGCAGACTTTACAATGAGTATCTAGTAAATTGGATATGAAAAGGAAAGGGGGGGAAAACCTCACCTTCTCTGAATTTCTAAAAAAGTGTTCACATAAGGCAGGGCTAGATAGTTTGAAGGATATTTTCCAAGCCCAAAACAGTACAAGAGGAAGTTTTCTCTGGGAGCTGGAATTTGAATGGACAAAGTCAGGTTGGTCTCAGTGGTTAATGCTTAAAGTTTATAAACACATCTTTTTGTTTTTAGCACAGCCTACAAATGCAATTTATTAATATGGCATTTTATATTGAAAGGTAAATATCACCATACCATTGTGAATAATTCTTTGGTAGTGAAAATAGCCCTATCTTACAATGACTAGATCCTTCTTATAAATGCTCTTCAGGTAGCCCAAAGTTCTCCTTTGTATAACCCATTATAATTAGATTATAAATATAATTATGTAGAGGTATGTATTTAATATGTGTCTCACCTAGTAACTTGGAGTCAGTATAGCACAGCAGCTTAGGGTCCAGCCCTTGAGATCTGCTTTCAAATTCTACTTTTGTCACTTAGTATCTACATTACACCGATTAACTTAATCAGTGTCATGTGGTCCTGCTAACTGCATTAATTTGTCTGTATTTCATTCCACATCTACAAAATGGTAATAAACATAGGACATATTTTATAGGGCTATATACTGAATGTATTAAATGAGAAAAATCCTTGAGTATTGCTTAGCACTGTGCCTAGAACATGAAAACTCTTAATAAAGCTTGACTGTTAGTCTTGCTAAACGGTAAGGACTGTTTCTGCCTTATCCCTTGTATTATCCCCAGTTCTTTGCCACAGAACTTGTGGCATGCAGACTAATCATAGATATTATTGAATAAATTAATGGTCCCATTTTTTTCCTAGCTCCATTGTGGTGAAGTCTCAGATTCCCAAGGATGTGGTTGTGTGCAGTTAGGTTCCATGTGGCCAGGGCTCTTGTTCAGTTTAGTGTATTTATTCTGCCACACTTTGCTTAATTCCAGATTGATTTGCTTTTACATGAAGATAGTAATATATGGGAGGCATTGATTCTTAGCTTCTTAAAAATTGACAGCTAATGTTTAGAGGCATTTCAAAATACAGTATCCAAATAATAAGTAGGGAAACAGGAGATGTAATTTGGGTTGATAGGAAATGCCTTGGGCTCAAGTAAGAGGTTCTGGGTTCCATTCCGAAGACTATCAGAGATGAGCTTTCATGTCACCTGCTTAAACTTAACTTTTTTTTTTTTTTTAAATAAAATGAAGGGACTAAAGTCCATTATCATCAAGGTTTTTTGCTTGTGTTTGTATTTTATGACAGTAAAATTTTAGTTACTTTTATTAATTCCTTAAATGCATGGAACAGATATGCCTTTATATTATGGATAGAATGCAGATTCAATTTCTGCAAATAATGTTTCTTTGTATTCTAGGGAAACTTGCTGTTGAAAGTTCTCCTTCCATGAGTATTTCTTGTAAATCAAGAGTCTTTTCTAATACAAATAGTTATCTCATGTTTCTGCTTTGAAAATTTGTATATATATATATATTTTTTTTTTGGTAAAATGAGGCATATTTGAATGTTTTCAAGTAAAACTAATACCATTTAGTGAGTATGCGCAGGCCCAGTGTAGGGAACTAAGTATTTCAATGTTTACGATTTTAAAACACTGTCATATTTCATGCTGTCCAATCACGTTTAGCTTTAATAGTTTTCCGTCCAATTTTTCGAAACCCACCAGACTTGATTTTTAAGAGTTGGTTCAAAGATTGCTCAAACTTCGAGTCCATCTGGCTTATAAGAGATAACAAAGATTATTATTTAAAGCCACAGTCGTTAGTGATATGAGGGTAGATATGAAAAAAAAAAACTGAATAGACTGCTTATCTCTTCCTGTGATCTGTATGACCTCTGATTAATTTAATCATGGTTCTGTATCTAATGTTGAGGGCCTGCAACAAGGTCTTGATTGACAAAATCTATTTTCTCTTCATACTCATTCAGGCTTCTTGGAAGCTAGGGGTTTCTGATTAAATTATGCTATTTTTATAACCCATAGAAGATCCCATATGGTCAATTTCAAGTTCCCGTTACTTTCAGTATTTTTCCTAGATGTTATTTCGCTTAGGACAAACAGGATGCAATTTGTGGGGTGGTTGTTTGACCTCATATTAAAAGGTTGTAAGTGTTGTCTCTTTCAGCTGCCCATTTTAGAAGTTAAGTTTATTGACTGCTGAGCACTTTAGTGCATTCTCTCATTTATTCTTCACAGCAACCTGAAGAGGTAAGGTCTACTATTAATCCCATTTTGCTTTGCAAAATAAGCCATAGAGGAACTAAATAATTTGGCCACTGTCACACGGTAAGAGGTTGAGCCATGTCTGAAATTCAGGTTTATTTGGCTCCAGAACCCCTACATTAGCCTTACAATAAGATGCCTCATGCAACCTAGCTTGATGGAGATTGCATGCTAAATATATTTTAATACTGGAAATGGTTTACTGATGTTTCCAGCATTCATAATGATAAGGTTGCAAAATCTGTTTGGACATCTATTAAAAGATTGGAACCAAATTAATGACATCTTCTCTGAAATTTCTCTTGGCTTAACTTAGGAGAAATTAGAATGAGCTGAAGCAGGGAAGGATAGGAAAGAGCTGTGTGGAAAATTAAACAAACACTGTGTTTACCAATGTTGAGTGGCTTTGTGCACAACATGTGTGATCTGTGTGTGGGGCCCTGTGTCCAGTGCTCAGGCTATGGTCCTACTGTCATTTTCAGCCACTGTTCATTGATGTACACTCACTGTTCAGGGTAGCAGAGTCCACAAAAGCATGCAGTGTCACTGACACAGCGGACGGTAGCTAGCACAGGTGTTTAGTGTGGCCATTAGCCTCAGCTCTTGCTCCTATAATTTCATTTCTCAGGAATTGTTGTTCTTCCCTGTTGCTGGGTCTTGGTAGGGTCCACTCTGGTCTATCCTAATTGGTGTCCTTAACTTTAAATTTGGAGTACTAAGAGTTGAGGTTTTGCTTCCTTTCTTCCCAGAATTGCTTTGGAATCCTTATGCAGTTTGCTCTGCTTTCTTCGTAGTGACCAATTTTATATACTGGCACTTCTGAATCCCAGGAAAATGACTTGCTATTCAATTGACATTTCAAAATCTAAGATGTACCCTTGCAACCAAGAAAATATAATTTATTTTATAAAAGAAAAAAAACCGTCTACCTCATCATATGCATCAGATATACAACTAAACTGTGGTAAATGTTTGTACACCAGTATCTTCAGGGTCCTGGGGAGCACAGAAAGGGCTACTTGGCCAAATATGACAGATGATTCCTGATTTGACTCTTGGGGCATAAGTAAAATCTAACCAGATAGAGAAAGGTGGAAAGAGTATTCAAGCAAAAGCACAGGATGAACAAAAGAAGGAAGCAATGAATTGACGGTTAGTAAAGCAAAAGCAAAATAGATTAGTATTACTAAAACAAAAGTATGAGGCAGAGGGTAGCAAAAGGTAAGTTTGAACATATAGGTAGAAGCCCTAAAATGCAATGCCAAGGAGACTGGAATTTATTTCAGATTACAGGGTACCCCTAAAGGGTGTTAAGTGGGACAGATGTGTTTTTCACACAGATGAGTCTAATTTCAGCATAAAAGATGGATTTCAGGGCCAGTAGCTAGAGTGGAAACAGGGAAATCAGTGAAGAGATATTAACATGGTACCAGTGTCAAATGAGAAAGGAGCCACCCAGGGTAATGGTAATAGGGATGTGGAAGATTTTTCAATTAGATAGAAGGGCAAATTGACAAGCCATCATGATCAGCGGTGATGTGTAAAGGAGAGGGAGTAGTTGACAAATATTTATTGATCACACACTCTTTGCCAGGCACTTTAAAGGTCATGAGGCATAGAAGTCTGGATTTCTAAAAATCTACAGAATGACTGCAGGGTCTCTCATTGTGAATTCATTCTCTATTGCTGCATTGGAAATTGCTCTAAAGCTTAGTGGCTAGAAATATATATCAGGAATATAGGAGTGGCTGAGCTCGGGGTCTCTGGCTCAAGGTTTCTCTTGAGGTAGCAGTCAATTTGTTGGCTGGGACTGCCATAATCTCAAAACTTACCTGGGTTTGAAGAATCAACTTCCAAGGTGGATATAGGTCCCTAGTCACAGGGGCCTCTCTGCAGAGCCACTTAACAAGAAGGCAGCTGGTTCTCCCCAGTGGAAGCACTCTAAAAGATATGACGAAGAGCACACATGTCAGAAACTGCAGTCTTTTAAAATCTTCATCTTGGGAATGACGTCACCGCCACTCCTAGATTGCTGACCCGCAAATCTGTGAGATAATAAATGTTATTTTTAGTCACTAAGCTTTGGGGCAATTTCTAATGCAGCAATCGGAAAGAATTCACAAGGAGAGACCTTGCAGTCATTCTGTAGATTTTTAGATTTTCATCATCTCTTCCCTGATCTCCCTGCTCCCACTCTAGCTACTGGCCCCCGAATCCATCTTTTGTGCTGAAATTAGACTCACCAATACTTCTGTTGTATTCTGTTTATTAGAAGGGAGTCCCAAAGTCCAGCTCACAGTTAGAGGAGGGAATTACACAATGGCATAAATGCCAGGAGACAGGGATCTGCAGGGGCCCTTTGAGAGGCTGCCTACCACACCTGTATGACTGAGTAGATGGCAGTGCATTAATGAAGATTAGGAATGCAGTTGAAAGAGATTTTAGGGGGTTAATGAAGAGACTTGTTTCAGATAGAAACTGTTGCCTATTCAAATGGATCTGTGCAGCAGCATTAGTAATGGAGAAGTAGATTGGAGGGTGGTCGTTTTGTAGGTAGCATGTGAAACCATCCAAGTGATGACTACCTTACCTCCTTACAAATCATTGCTCAGAGGCCACCCTTTCAATGAGGTCTGTCTTCACCAATCTCTTAAAATTTTAACTCTTTTTTCACTCTTAATATCCCATCTCCACCTTTTGAGTTATGCATAGCACTTACCATCTTCTGTCATGCCAATGCTTTACTTATTGTTCATTGTCTGTTTCCTCCACCAGAACGTGAGCTCGATGAAAGCAGAGTTCTTTGTTTTATACACTGATGTACACTTAGTGCTTAGTAGAGTACCTGATGTATAGCTGATACATAATAGTTATGGAAAGAAGGATAAAACTTTGTAAAAGTAGTACATCTAAGCCAAAGGTGGAAGTAATCCAAGTATTCATTGATGGATGGGTAGATAAACCAGATGTGGTACATACATACAATGGAATATTATTTGGCCTTAAAAAGTAAGAGGATTCTGCCACATGTTACAACATGAGTGAGCCTTGAGGACATTATGCTAAGTGAAATAAGCCACTCACAAAAGGACAAATACAGTATGATTTCACTTAAATAAGGTACTTACAGTCATCAAATACATAGAGACAAAAAGTAGAATGGTGGTTACCAGGCACTGAATGGAGGAAGGAATGAGGAGTTATTGTTTATTGACTGCAGAGTTTCATTTGGGGAAGATGAAAAGTTGTGGAGATGGCTGGTGGTGATGGTTCCGCAACAACATGAATGTAGTTAATGCCACAGAACAGAGCAATTAAAATGGTTTAAATGATACATTTTATGTTATATGTATTTTACAAAAAAAAAAAATCCCAAAGGTTGTGGACATAGTAATTAAGATAAGGACTGAAGAATGTCTATTGGATTTGCTGAAACAGAGACCTCAGTGAGAGCTAGTTCAGTGGGACACTGGGAGCTGAGATTATAGTGATGAGTGACTGAGAAGTGAGGGGGAAGCAAGCTAGAAGAGGCTTCTTCATAAAAAAAGGGGGGGGGACCTGAGAATGTTTCAGGCTGGGAGGAGAAGTGGTAGTGGGGTGCATGTGTGTGCATGTTTGTGTGTTGTGGAGACTATGTGGGGCGGGGAGGCCACTTGGAGATACAGCTATTAAATAAGTGAACAACAATACAAAAGGTGGGTTGGGGGAAGGGAGGAAGGATACTGAAGGAACCTTTCCTGTCTACTTGTATGGAGGAGTAATGTCTGAAATTTTCCAAATAGCCAAAGTTGTGGCATATGAGGAGGTTTGGAGCAAACGTTACAACAGCTTGGGATAATTATCACAGTCTGCAGCA
Organism: Pongo abelii; assembly: GCF_028885655.2. Lineage (NCBI taxonomy): Eukaryota > Metazoa > Chordata > Mammalia > Primates > Hominidae > Pongo > Pongo abelii. The sequence goes on along the minus strand of NC_071991.2, from coordinate 135,117,446 downwards.
TTCAGACAGTGTCTATCAGAACCCAGGAACAGCCTATAAGACTAAGCTGTGCCGAACTGTGGAAAGAGGTCGATGGTTTAGGGCAGTTAGGACTGCAGGTTCTAGGGCAATTATCATCATGAGAGGCTGTGATAAGACATTAACTGTTGAACATTCTTACAGCATATCGTATTTGTAATAGACTCTGAATTTGAATGTTTTATTATGCAAGTATGTTGTATGCAAAGTACTCAGGCATTGCAAATCAGGCAAAGTTGAAAACACCCCAGTATTATTAGAGCTCTACCACACAGATTCTGCAACATGGGGAAACTCAATTTAATACATTTTCATTGAATACCTATATAAGCCTCCAGGGTATGAAAGGCATACAAAATGTGCATTTACTATATGTATTGTAAAGTGATTATATATACTATTGTGAAACTAGATCACTATTTGGTCTACTAGCTAATATTTATGTAGATGGTATTAGCATAGCTATTGCCATGTAGGCAAATAAATCCATGTTACACATGACAAAACTGCAGGTTTTCTCAAGAACTGCTAGTGGATTTTAAAGTATTATTGGAAGGTGGAAACTTTTGCTCAGACACAAAAGTGTTGTAATGAACTAAAGATTGCTGCATAAACATGCAGAAATTTATTTAAAGGTACATGGTCCTACTAAAGCATGGGCAGTTAGTCTAGAGGTCCTGATCAAGCATGGTGTAGGCAGAGAGCTTGTGTGGGTTTTTTATGTGGGGGCTTGGCAATTCTGGGATCAATTTCAGCAGGTCCCTGAAGGTTAAGTGGGCCAAGCTTCAAACAGAAAGCCTGTGGTTATGTCTATTCAGTGGCGAGGCCAGATTTAGGAAGCCGAGAAATCAAACATTATGAGGAACAACTAGTTCTAGAAATCAAGGTCAGGCAAGGGCAAGAATGCAAGGAGAAATGTGAGTCAAGATAGTGTCATTGCTGTCAGAATACACATATGGGCCTGATTTGAGGAGGAAAGGGTTTGTTCTAGGGTTTCTTTCAGAGTGAGAGGTTTACTACGTATGGTGGTGCTAAGGCACATAATGATGATAAAGAAGAAGATGATGATGATGCCGTAATGATAAAAGCTGCTATTTGTTACATCTGTGCTATGTGCCAAGCACTGTTAGTTCAACAGATATTTTTAGTACCTAGTATGTGCCTACATGCTGGGGAAACAACAATAAGCAAAACAGATAAAATTATTGTTCTCATGAAGCTTATATTTAAGTGGAGGGAGACAAATAACAAATCTGTAGGCAAAAATGCAATAATCTAGAGAATGATAAGCCCTTTGGAAAACACAGAAGCAGCAGAGTGAATGAAGAGGGCTTGGAAGAGGGTAAATATTTCACGTGTGATGCTTAGGAAAGGTCTGGAAATTTGAACAGAGATATAATACTAGTATGGAGACAAGCCAAGCAAGTTTGGGGAAGACTTTGAACAGAGTGAGAGCAGGTGTGAAGTCCCCATGGTAGGGAATTGCTTGACAAGTAAAAGGAATAGCAGGAGGGCCATTGTGGCTGAGGCGGAATAGTAGGATTCTTTAGAGCTTTTGCTTGTGGCCATCTTACCAGCTTTGCCTTTGAACCTAGTGAAATGGGAAGCCATTGGGAGCTTCTCTGAGCATCCTGAAACTTAGGCTATATTATCCTCAAGATACTTGTATGAGATAGGTAAAATTATTATGTACTTTTTACATTAATGAAAAAGCTGAGACATGGAGAGAGTTTAAGTGATTTGCCCCAAACCAGCTCTAAAGCTTTGGAATGAGGATTTTAACCTGGGGAGTGATTTTAGGTTGCACAGAAAGGATGGCAAAGGGACACAAAGACATTTTAGGGGGTGATGGATGTGTTCATTATCTTGTCTGGCTGGTTTCATGCATGCATATGTATGTAAAACAGTGTGCTTTAAATATGTGTGGTTTATTGTATGTCACTGATACCTCAGTAAACTCATAAAATATGTTTTAAAAATGAGGGAGAGGCCTTGATGGAGTTTAAAGCAGAGAAATGGCATTCATATTTTGGGAAGGATGGATTAGAGATCAATTAGAAAGCCATTACAAAGATCCAGGAATAAACCAGTAAGGAACTGAACCAAGGTAGTGTAGAGAGGAACAAGAGAGGACTTTGACTGTAAAGATGACAAGACTTGAAAGGTGATGAGAATGAGGCATGAGAGAAAGAAGGAATTGAGCATAGTTACCAAGTTGGCTGTGTTCCGAGGTGAACCACGGTACCATTATCCAAAACGTAAAATCCCAGAAAGGCATCAGGTCCTGGGAAAGGTGATGACAGGTATAGACAGACTGCGATCTGGTTGTTGTGGGATATCCAGGACAGGAGGTAGTTTAACTTAGGGAGACTTCTGGTTGACAACTAGAGATGTGGGAGTTGGTGTGTAGGTGGCCTGTTAGAGCTATAGGCATGAATGCCATGCCAGAGATAAGAAGGGGTGGAGGAGAAAGCTCGAAAGCTCTGGGGAGCACCAGTATTTAAAATGAGACATAGAGAAAAACTTGGTCTGCATTGTGCCCTGTATCTCATTTCATACTCATAGGAAACACTGATCGTCAGTCACAACACTCTTTCCTTCAGACATCTGTCAACACAGTGTTGATAGAAACCACTGCATTTGATCAGTGTCAACGAGCAAGGTGAATCGTCTTTTCCACCTCTGATTTTAGTAGTGAACATGGAACCATTAAGGAGATGAAGGAGTGTTTGAAAAAGTTAGTAGGGGCCCAGGAGATAATCATGTCTTGAAGGCCAAGAAAATTTCAAGAAAAAGACTGAGTAAGGTACAGACCTTACTCTTATAAGAACTGAAACATATCCATTGTTTTGGGCCGTTAGAAGGTTAATAATGACTTTGTGGAGTGTGGTTTCTGTGGCATGAGAGGGCAGAGGTCAAATTATAGTGGATCGAGGGATGAAAGTGAGGACTGTGCTTCCCAGAAGCACAACTTGGAAGTGAAGAAGTAGGAATTTTATTGAAAAAGTCTGTGTTCTTTTCATAAATTTCTTTACAAATCAAAGAGTTATTTAGTTTTTATAGATTGTCACATTTATTTCTTAAATATAGGAAGATCCTTGGAGTCCCTTTGCTAGGAGACTTTTGGGCACAAAGCAGATGCCCTTATTTCTGGGCAGTTTCCTGACCTGAAGTGTGGGACGAGACTACTTGAGCCTTAGAGCCATCTGGGATGGTTTCCTAGCTGCTGGTCTACCAGCCTTTGCCATCCCAGAGTAAGAGAAGTTGCACATGGTGCAAAGAAAAGTGAGAAAACTGAGTCTTCTATAAAGAGCACTGCTTTATCCTGAGATTATCTTTTTTTCTTATATTTGGGTTAAAATGTCTTTGTATTAGTAGGCAGTATTTTTTTCTTTTAAATACTCCACTTAGCAAAATAAAAATTTGGCACGTCTCTCTGAGTTACTCTGTTTTTTCTCAATGATTCTGATTCCTTAATTCCTTATGACAGCCGTCTTTTTTGTGTGTTTTAAGTTTTTATCTTCTCTAGACCAGAATTAATTTGGACAACGAGAACTAACTAGAACAATGATATTGTTAGTCCTCAGGAGCTACAGGCGGATGGCCTATCACCCAAGAACTCCAAAATATAGTACATGAGATTATCCTGATAAGGAGATTATTCTTCCTAAAATTACAGCTTAAAATCAATCATAGTAGATAAGTGTGTAAAGTCACCTTGAAGATATAGAATAGCTCCCCTGCCAGCCAGATTTAACTTTCATGTGATTAAAAATATTACTATGTCTAATGAAAGAATGTGTTATGAACAAAGAGGTTGATTGGCCATAAGAACATGGGAAATCATGGGGGAAAAGCTGGTGATATCTATCTGAGCACTGGATAGACAAGAGGAAATGATGGCAAATGGAGGCCTGTGGATAGTTAGGTTTCACTGGCAGAGACCAGATGGACCCACTGGATTGGAGAGGCCGGACTATGTGAGCCTGATGTCACCCCTTACCCTCAATGCATCTAGCTTTCCTTCATCTTTTCCCATGCCTACTCTTTTCATTTGACTTCCCAAGTAGGAGGAGAAGGCAGTAGTGCTGGGGCTAAACTGTTGCTTCTCATGCAGACTGAAAATTTAAGTCCCTTTGTGGTTCATTTCTCGATAGAAATTTTTAAACCAGCATTCTGGATTTATCCCTTAGTCTCAGCTCTGGAAGGAAAATTCTTTAATGTGCTGACAAAGTCTGGTTTCTGAGCTTGTGGTGCTGAGGTCTGATTCAGCCTCTTGTGCCTTCAGCCAGGAGGACCCTGGCTTTCCTTAGATGGGAGCAGACTTTGACGTTATCACTGTGTTGGACCACATTGTGACTTGCTATAATTTTTCTTTTAAAGTTTCCTCCAAAATTACCATTTTAAAAGAAACACCAAATTAAAAACATATTTATTGACCAGACATTCTGCAGAAAACCATGTTCAAGAATAACTTTTGCCATTTTTCACTAGACAATTTTTAGAATTTTGTCATTTCAACATTTTTTTCTTTGTTTCTCACTCCAAACTTCTGTACATTTTTTATTCACTAAATTTTGTTCACACAATTATAGATAGTCTTGTGATGATTGTCTCCAAGCTGGTTCCACTTTCTTTGTTTTTAATTCTGCTCCGATGGATTATTTGTCTTGAAGATCTTGAAAGAAGTTGATAAAGAAGAGCTTAATCATAGCAAAATTTCTTAGATTCTTAATTCGGACCACAAGCAAAATGATCTGTTTTAAGCTTCTGCTATGAAAAATTACATGGAGTTTTTCTCATGGTTTGCAAATTATTTTATTCCTAAGGCTCAAGGCTCTTGATGTGATGGTGAACATCTGGGAGAAAAACTTAAGAAAAAATGTAGTCATTTGAATGTTTGATGTACAGTTTGAGAAGTTCACAAATTTGTAAACATTCTGATTTTTGTCATTCAGGTTCTTCCCCTACTTCTTTCATCTGCTCTTGTCATTATGTAAATAGAGCCCTACAGAGGGGATGGAGAAAAATTAGTTTTTGTCCAAATATTCCTCTCTTTTGCATTTAATCAGAATGTTCTCTGTTCTTGACGATGGGTGATAAAATTATGGGCAAGGAGAAGCTTTGCAGAAGGGCAAAAGGAGTAAGCTGGGGCTCTGTGAGTATTGCCTAATTGAGTGGCTTTGCTGAAAAATCTTTTTCTTTTTGATGATAACTTTCTTGTGTTGTCATATTACATATTTAGAAATGAAAATAAGATGAAATATTTACTTATTGAACATCTGCTTTTCTCCTAGATGGGGTCACAGTCTCCAAGTTCCCTGTTTATTTAGGAAAGATTGGCTGGTAATTTCTGTCCCCTTTGCTCCCTTTTGTATTACTTTAGATATCTGATTATTCATACCATCTCTGTTAAGGAAAAAAATACTTATTTCCATGGAAATAACATTAGGAAGTGGCTTTGGGAGCTAAAAATCTTCTTTTCATGAGAAAACATGTTTTTTTTCCTTTTGCAGATCTTGAAAACAACGGCATCCTTAACATACAATATACACAAATAGATGTTTTGATAAAGAAAATAGATCCATATAAGAACTATTTTATCTGAGTTTACATTAGACCTGCAGTAACACAGTAGTAAGTTGATACTAGGAAGCCATAAAGTCATAAAAGTTTTACCAGTATGCTTAAGAAAAGATTCTCTTGAGGAAATTAAAACAGAAGTGATATAATCTTTCACAAATCTGTATAATCAGTAGCAGAGATCAATAGTAATATAGCTAAAAATCTCTGAACCCTAAAGATATTTTTTGAAGGGACAACGTTTTGGGAATTCTTAGCTTATTCTTGGCTGACGTCTCCATGAAACTAGGGTTGTTTGTGATTTTGCTTCATAGGAGAATCCTTGATCACTCCGTGGAAGAACTTGTAGTTCCAGAACAAGAAAGCTCATGATCATAGAATGTGTGATTTATTAAATTAGAATCTGCATTTTGCTCAAATTTTGAAATTCTCAGATCTTTTTAACAACAAACATCATGATCCAGTACCATTATATTTTGGTTAATAATTTCAGTCTAACAGAGTTGTGTTTGGTAACTATGGAATTATCTTACCTGATTTTCTCAGAATAGTGACCATGAGAAAACTATTTTGGAATTGGACTTGGATTGGAAGGGAAAAGTGAAGGAGAGGAGAAATCAATCAGAAGCATTTGCAGCAATCTATGTGGACATGGCTCAGATTGGCCTGTGGGGCAGAGGGGATGCAGTGAATGGAGAGCTTCAAGACATATGGGAGAGAGAGAATTGACTGCATTCATTGATCATTGATTGTGGAGGTTGAGAGTGATGAAGTCCGAAAGAAAGATCCCTAGCAACTGAAGTGAGGAAAGGACCATTGCCTGAGAGGGGAGAAGGACCAAAAGTTCAGTTTGGTGCATGGTAGTTATAAAGGATCTTCAGGGTGAGATATAGAGCAGGCAGTGGGAGATAGGAGTTGGGGTTTAAAAGAGTCTCTTGGTCCCCAGACAAGGCATGTTAAAATAGCCGACATTTGATGAGCTTTGAGTATTCTATTTAATAACTAATTTTAGATACTGTGCTATATGACAGCTATAAAAATAGGAGCTGATGTATCTGAAAATATCCAAAAAGAAAAGGAAAGAAATCAGGTTGGGTCTAATAAAAATCAGTCAGTAGATTTAAAGAGAGGAAGAGAGTTAGGCTGGGAGAGAAATGTAAAACTCCCAATTTGGTCTCTTTCGGTTTCATTTACATGGAAATCTATGTGTGAAAGGGAAATACAGACGATTATTAGAAGTCAGAAAACAAAGGTACAGGAAAAGAATGGAAAGTCAACTGGGTTTCCCACCGTCTGTAGTTTTCTAAGGTTAATCTATTTGCATTTTATAATGAGAAAAATATCACAACCTTTTTTTTTTAAAAAAAAAACAAGCTACCATTTTTTAAAGTGATTTGAAATAGAAATGCCTATGCTAGGTTCTCTTTTTCATGCTGAGAGGACATTTCCCAGCAAGCCCCAAGGCTTTATCGTCTTGTGATGTCTCCAGGTCACCTCAAGGACATAGTGGTATAATAAGGAAAACCAAAGGGAGAATGGCAGAGGCATAAAAATGTAATGAATTGGGGGAAGGTTGATTGGACCAGGCAAAATCTGGTTATTTTGACCCTTTGTCAAGGTGGTCCCAGGTGTATCTCTGCCCAGAAGAATGTATTTCAAATGACTTCAGCTGTAGACTTCTGAAGCAACAGATGATTCCACTGATTTATCACTTCTCCCGTAGGTTGACAACATTTTGATACTCAAAATGCAGGGAGGAAAGAAGCATATGAAGTAGGCATGAAAGAGAAATCACAGGCTTTGGGAGGGAGTGGTATTTAAGAGCAGAAGGGGAATAATACCCACAGAATACCTGGGATGAGTTCCTCAGGGAATCCTTTTCAAACCTTCTCGCCCTCCCCACCTCATCCCCTTCTCACCTCTGTATAAAGAGCTTTGCCCTTTTCTCCTCTGCTTTTTCTCTTCCATCACTGGCTGCTTCTTTTTAGTCTTTTTGCTAGAAACGATCTTACCTTCTCAACTTCTAATTGTTGGAGAGCCCCTGGGTGCAGTATGAGTATAGCATTTCTTCTTTATTCCCAGCTACTCCCTACTTGGCTTTCGTCTGTCCCTGTAACTTTATATACAATTTATATGCTGCAGATGTTCAAATGTACATCTCTAGTGCTTGCCTCCTCTGAACTCCATACCTCCTACTTGATATCTCTGCTTAGAAGTCTTGTAGGCATCTTAAACTCAATTTGTTCAAAACCACATCTGCCTAATTCCAATCACATCCCCAAACACTTGGTCCTCTGCCAATGTCCCCATCTCAGTAAATGTACCACCATTTGTCCTGGGACCTTGAGTCATCCTTGGCTTTTCTTTTTTACTAACAATCCATCATTAGTTCATTAATAGTAATCCATTAGCAAGTGGCTCTGCTTTCAAGGTATACCTCGAATCTTACCACTTCTTACCACCAGCACAGTTACCACTCCAATCCAAGCCATCACTTTCTGGACTGTTGTAGTAGCTTGTTAAATGATTTCTCTAGTTATACCCCTCCCCTTTCAAACACATTCAGATATGTTCTCCACATACCAGCGAATGTGACCCTTGAAAACATAAAGCTGTTCATATCATTTCCTAGCTCAAAAACTTACATTGGTTTCTTTTTGCCCTTAGAAAATCTAAGGTCCTCACCATGGCCTATAAATGCCTCTGGCCCCAGATGCCTCTCCAGCCTTATCTCCTGTCACCTCCTCCCTCGCTTGCTGAGGTCCAGCTTTACCCACTTTCTGGCTGTTACCTGAACAAGCTAAAAATCTAAGGGACTTTGCATTTCAAGTTACCTTTGTCTGGAATGTTCTTCTACCAAATATTCAATTGACTGTCTCTCTCTCTCTCACCTAATGTAGGGGTCTGCTCAGAGGATGTCATGATACCTTATCAAAAGGAAGTCATGGGCCAGGCACAGTGGCTCACCCGTATAATCCCAGCACTTTGGGAGGCCGAGGTGGGCGGATCACAAGGTCAGGAGATTGAGACTATCCTGGCCAACATGGTGAAACCCCGTCTCTACTAAAACATAAAAAATTAGCTGGATGTGGTGATATGTGCCTGTAATCCCAGCTACTCAGGAGGCTGAGGCAGGGGAATCACTTGAACCCAGGAGGCGGAGTTTGCAGTGAGCCAAGATTGCACCATTGTACTCCCGCCTAGGCGACAGAGCAAGACTCTGTCTCAAAAAAAAAAATAAAAAAGGTATCATGATACCTTATCAAAAACAGCACCCCTTGCCCTACTCTTGGTCTTTTTCTTCATCACTGCTGTCATGATTTCACTGTATATTAAGAGTGTATTTGTTTGTTGTTTGACTCGTCTCCCGGGCAGTAAGCTGTCTCAAGCAGGGGCATTGTTGGGGTTTTTTGTTTTATGCCCACCATCCAGAAGACTTCCTGCACATGAGGCCATAACTGTTAGCTCCATAAATACTAGCTGACTGAATAGCAACATCAGTAACCAAGGGAATTGGTTTTTGATTTGCGTGGCTTTTTATTTTGACAGCCTTGGAAACAACAGTGAGTCTGCCCAGTTCTCACAAGTGTCTAGCATGGCGCCTGGAGCAGAGTTTGCACATATAAATGTGTTGGGTAAATTAGTGAATGACCAAATGAATGAATAAAGTCACTTTAGTACGTTAATCACCAGTACATCTTCAGCTACCCTTTAGACCCATTCATTACACAGAGTTACTATGGCAAAGGAACCTAACCTTGTCTAAGGGTTCCATGAAGCCCTCCCTGAGGAGGGTACTTAATCATCATCGTCATACCTAACGGGTTCTGAGCACTTACTATGAGCCATCTACTGCTTTATGAACTCTAACTGATTTAATCCTCACAACAAACCTACGAGGTTGATAATATAATTAGTCCCATTTTACAGATGGGGAAAATAAGGCACAGAGAAGTAGATTCATTTATCTCAGGATAGGTGACTGATAAATGGTAGTCTGTTTCCAGAGCCTGTGCACTTCACCACTCACTATGCGATACTTCTAAGCTGAGGACTGAGGATGGAGTATTAGCTGGCTTGATGGAGGATTGGAATGAGGCAGAAGTTAGCATTCTGGGCAAATGGAACCATAGGTGCCAAGGGCCAGATCATTGCCGGTTCCATGAAAGACATGACAGGTTTAGTGTGACCAGGGCACAGAGTGTGCATATAAGAAGGTAAGAGCTGAACCTGGTTATTAAGCAATGGCCAGATTATATAGGCCTGGTAGGCTGTGCTGAGTTTGGACTTATCTTAGGCAAAGGGAAACATTAAATGGTTTTAAGCAAAAATGTTAGGTGTACAGATTTACTTTTTTAAGCAGTCACATTGGTGACCCAATAGAGGATGAGAGGATGGGCTGGAAAGCAAGCAGGTGGAGGGCGGGGAGACCCTTAGGAAGGTCTCACAATAGTCCAAGAAAGGGGTAATGATGACCTGGTCTAGGGTATTGGTAGAGGCAGTGGAGAGGTAGTATAGATTTGAGGTAAAATCAACAGGCCTTGTGACTTGGGGTGAAGAAGTGGGAGGTGCACAGAAATTGAGGATGACTCCCAGATCTCTGGCTTAGGAAGGCAGGTAGAAGATGTTATTTATAGGGACCAATTAGTTGATCAATTCGCTTCTAGGATTTTATTCTACAGACAGACTAGTTACTAGTACAGATACACAAGCCTTTATTTAGAAAGATATTCATTGTAGGATTGTTTATAGTAGGATTAGAAACAATATAGTATAGGGCCTTGCACAACTCCAGGATCTGCCATTCACACAGAATACAATGTAGAGGCCTCCCTGAATTTGCACAACTGATAAACTAATTCCCGAATTACAGGATGTCCAAACCATGGGATATAGTACAGCAGTTAAAAAGTAGGATGTGAGTGTTTATGGACTGGTAATGGTTGCCAAGATAGGTTGTTATGCAAAAAGGTATCCTATGATTTGTTTTATGTAAGTCTATTCATACACACACATATTTACACTTGTAAACACATAACATAGTTCTGGAAGGATACATAAAATTTTGTAACAGGGCTGCCTCTAGGGTAGAGGATTGGAAGACAATAGTAAAAAAGCTTTTTTGTCTTGTCTGATTTTTAAATTTGTGTGCATTACCTGTTAAAATAATAATACGTTAAAAATACATCATGGAGACTTGATAATGCAGTGACAATTAAGTGATTAACCAAATAGGAATAAAGTAAGCATGATACTAATTTATAACTACCTTTCCATTGAAACACTTCTGAAACAATAAAAATTTAAACCATAATAATAAATCCCAGGGCAAAATTAAATATGAAGGTAATAAATATGACGCTTTGAAATAGTGTGTGGGGGATACTATCAAAAATTCCACCTGGCAAATTATTATAAGGACTCAATATTTTTTCGGCTGGGCGCGGTGGCTCACACCTGTAATCCCAGCACTTTGGGAGGCTGAGGCGGGCAGATCACGAGGTCAGGAGATCGAGACCATCCTGGCTAACACGGTGAAACCCTGTCTCTACTAAAAATACAAAAAATTAGCCGGGCGCGATGGCGGGCACCTGTAGTCCCAGCTACTCGGGAGGGTGAGGCAGGAGAATGGTGTGAACCCAGGAGGCAGAGCTTGCAGTGAGCCAAGATCGCGCCACTGCAGTCCAGCCTGGACGAAAGAGGGAGACTCTGTCTCAAAAAAAAAAAAAAAAAAGATTTTTTCAAGGGTGAAAAACCTTAAAATTGATGAGTTTTAGATTACACTTCTAGTTATAATATTAGTTGCTCATGAAGTATGGGGACCTCAGTGTCTGGCAGGCAAGAATTACGACTCTAGTGTAACTTTAAGGATTTGCTGTGTTCAGCAGGGCATGTAAGAATCCTCTGCAAAATGAATGCACACTATAAGCAAGAAGAATAAAGTGAGGCAGTACCAGAATATTAGATCAAGTTTGCCATTCTTGCCTTCTTTAGATTCTTATCCTGCACATAATCATGCTCTTTTGAGAAGGGTCAGGCTTCACCAGCCCTCACTTATCTGTGCAGCCATGAAAATGCTTCAGGACCAGGTTAGTGTCTTTTTTTATTCAGAACTTCCTTGGATTTTAGGTGAATTTAGAATTGGAATTAGTTTATAGTTGCAGTGGTAAAATTTACTATTGGCATTATGTGGATGGCAGAAAACCTTAAAAAAAAAAAGGCCTGAGTAACAGGAATGACAAAGTAAAGGTAAATTCCAGCTAGAGAGTACTTATTTCTCCTTACTCCTGTCCCACCTGCAGTAAACCAGTAACTCAAACTATTGAAAGTATAATACATATATATCTTTGTGATTTGCAAGCACCCAGGTGATTCTGATAGCAATAAAGTTTGGGCAGCGTGGTGCTGAAGAGTGACACTGTCTTCCCAACCAGCCTCAGATGAATCCCGTCGAGTACTTCATTTGTGAATCCCTTCTTCAATATCATTCTGCTTGGGGGCCTATGGAGGAGCAAAACTCTACTGGAAAACTCTGATGATTCTGCCTAGAAAATGATAGGTTTGTGTTCCAGGGGGACATGGAGATATATTACTTCTAAATTCTCTAATCTGTTGACCAAATGCGGCAAGGCTAACCGAGAAAATCATCTGGTTTTAAAAGAAATTCCTAAAAAAGTTGAGACAGTTGCAACTAATTCTTGGCTGCCGCAAAGATTCCTGCTGTGGAGGGGACTTGAAGCAGAACATGCCCCTCACTGCCCTTTGTGGCTGTAATTCCATCAAGGGATTCTGGCAGCATACACCTCAGACACAGAGAATGTTTGACTACAGAGACTCCTAGGTAGACTGTGAAACATTTTAGGATACGTTCGACATGAACTCCAGCTTTATACCCTGTTTACATTTCAGAGTCATCTATTAAAAATGGGTATGAGATAATCAGTGGATACAGAAAATCTAGTTCTCCAAGACATTAAAATATTATGTGCCAAGACCTAGATCCTTCTGCTGACCAAAATATCGATGGCGTGAAAGACCGTGCCCCTTGTATATTTTACACAGAAGTCCATCACACTGAAAAGTTTGGTCCTTTTTTGCAGTGATCACATTGGCCACAAGTCCCCCAACAGGAAGAATTTTGCTAATGGCAGGCAGCCTTTAATCTTACATCACATGGTCTGATTCTGCCCTTAAGGAGTCACCTGGGCCTTGGAGAGGAGGCAGTCTTCTCCTTTGTTGCCCAGGACTGGGAGACCTGCTAGTGTATCCTGACAACTGCTGTGCTCACCTCAAGGATGACGAGTCCCTCAGACTTGTGACTTTTCTTATGTTGTCCACATTTCAGAGGCTTCTTTTTCACATGTGCCAGCAAATGACTGCCCACAGCAAGTCTCTTGTTCTTTTGAGGCAGTGCCACTGAGCCTGGAGCTGTGTCTGGAGCCTTGCGTATCCTAGGAGAAAGCTCTTGAGTGGACCTGAGTCAGAAAAAGCCTTTGGCGTTGCCTCTCCCTTTTTTGTAATAGTGCCTCTTTCTCCCTGGCTGTGGGTCCCTTCTCAGCCTCCCCTGTTTGGCATGCCCATTACACCCCTGGCAGGGTGGGCATCTCTCCTCTAAGGGGCCACCTTTGGGTTCAAATCCCAGCCCCATTGTTATTTACTTACAATTTGGGACAAGTTACATAACCTCCCTGGGTGTCATTCTCCTCATCCGTAAAGCTGGTCCAATAACAATAACAACCACAACAAGAATATTACTGCCTAGGGTTTGCTTTTAAAAAACCTCCCATATGCTGTCCGACGGAAAGTGGATGCCCCATTGCTCACTGCTGTTGTTCTCAGGAGGCTCACAAGCCATCTAGCCCACCCGGTTGGTTTTTGTTTTAATTCTCTTGAGATGCTGTGAGTGGGCAGCACCATTTGGGTGAGTCATCATTCCTCATTCTAGGTGGGACGGCACTCTAAGCACATTCTGAGAAAGCAACCTCCGAGCAGTACTCCTCTTGTCCTGGTAGAAGAGAATAGGTCTCATGATAGCTCCTTCCACTGGGTGGGTTGTATAATTTGCAGCAAGGATTCTAAAAGGAAGTTTAAATCAATCAGAGGCTGTGTATGTGGAAACAGTGCGATTAATGTGCTGAGATGTTTTTCTACCCAGGAATAGCCATTAGGCACGGGCTTTTTACATAAGCTCTACCTTTGTGAGAAGGTAGAGCATGAGCTGTTGTTCCAGCCCCTTGTTAGAACTTAATCTTTTTCTTCTCCATGCCTCACTTCCCACCTCACATAATATTCCTCTTTTCATTAATTTCTATGGCAATTCAACTTAGTATTTCCAAATATTAAAATTTATTAAATTTTAGTATATTTTATAAATTTTATTAAATATTAAAAATAAAAATAAAAATCAACATAAAAATATTTCTATATGAGTATGTACACACACACATAAAAATATATAGTGTAGGCGTTACTGAGTGGTACCTGCTTTTGGTTGTAAACGAACAGACAGACATGTTTATGCGCTGCAGGAAGCTCCATAGCATCTTATAAAATGTTGATATCACTTACAATGTGCTTACTTACTCATAGATTTTATTTCTTTTTTTGTTTTCCTGAGAACTGTTCCTTGTAGCCAAAATGCCAATTACTCACTTTAAATAGAGTTCTAATTTCTTGTAAGTCACAAAGAAAAAAAATATGCATTTTTTCCTCTTCCTTTTCCTTCTTGAGAGCCAAAAAAGGCATGTCTGTGCCATTTCTTCTCATGACTGAATAATAGGCCCTCCCACATCCCACCAGCTCTGAACCAGTACACTGAAGAAAGCCACTCTTTTGACATTTTCCTGTGTACAGGGCAACATTTCTTTATGCAGTTTTATTCACATTAACCAGTACTATTGGCCACCTTCTATGTGCTGGTCACTTTGTGGCCCAAAGTAAGACAGAGTCTCTGTCTTCTGTAATCCAATCAGAAGGGTCAGAAAAGCAAGTTTACCATATAGTACAAGTAGAACAGGATGAGTTCCGTAAGAAAAGATAAAAGCCAGTCTGGAAGGAGAGAGTAAGGTTACTGGTGAGTAAAAGGATGTTGATATCAAGTTCTGTAAGAGTCAGGTAGGAATGGAGTAAAAAACATGGGTGGAAAAATTTTCTTAGGCCAGGAGGTAGAGCTGGTTGTTATTTGTTTTTCACAGCAGGAGAGGCAAAGGAATAGGCTAGCTGTGGTACTGTGAAATGTTTAAATAGGAGGAGAGAGAGGTAAAGGAGGTACCTACCTTGATCTTGGGGAATTCGGACAGAAGGTATTTTGCACAGAAGGTGGGAGTGGAGATGAAATTTGGGACTTGAGGAGAGAACCTTTCTTGGTCAGTGATGACATGTTTGCTCTTGGTTTATCTTTCAGTCTTTGAACACACCCTGCATGTGTTCAACAGTCTGCATTATTGTTTACTTTTAAAGATCATTAAGAGAATAGTGATTTCATTTTTCATTACCTCCCTGCTGAGTTTTCCTTCACTGGCGTCTCTGGCATTAAGTTTGAGTTAACCTATTCTGGATCCGGCTGTCTTCTGGTTACTGGTATAAAGTAGAAGTGAGTGGCAGGTTGTTATAGCAGTAGAATTTGATAGCAGTTGGAGATACCTGTGGGAACTGGTCTTGAGCTCGAATAGTTAGCAAGCTCTTTCTTAGGAAATTTTTACAGTCATTTAAAGGCCTTTCTTGCAGTTTTTATTCTGACAATGAGTCTTTTCATGAATGTTCAGATTGTCTGAAGATGTCGCAAAATTACAATGAGACAGTTGTAAGAATGTCCCGTGATTCCCAGAGAACTATAACATTGAATTTCCTATTAAAGTTGTGAATAAGAAAGATTTTGCAGAGACCAGATTGTGAATGCAATCTCTTACGCAAAAGCATTGGGTGATTCCCTTTTGTCTGTGACCTCCTTAGTAGGTCATTCAGAGCTTCAAACTCTTGCTCTCAGCAATCCAGCTTCATGCCTTGTTTCTTTCCTTCCTACTCCCTACATTCTGGCCCCAGTGGGTGACTTTTTGTAACCAGCACAAGACATTCAACGTCACAGCCCTGGGGCTTCGCTCTGTTTTCCCCTCTTGACAGCACACTTTGAACCTGATTGTTTATCTGGTAAAGTTCTTCTCAGGCTGAGCTCCTCCTCTGTGAAGCCTTCCCTACTTCTCTCTTCCAAGCAGAATTCACTCCCTTTCTGAGACAATACCACTAATATAATAGGTTTGGGCTCCTATCAAGGTTGTCTGGTTAGTCATCAGGGAGCACAGAGTATTTCTGAGTTATACATGCTTTCCCCTGTCGCTTTGCACACCCTTTGTTCATTTGCATGCTACAGGGCACTGCTGTGTGTGCTCATACTTGCTTATTCTTTTAGGCATATGCCATAGTATTGCCCTAAATGAAGCTGGGACTTCAATAGTGATTCTACAAGACACCATTTAATACCCAATTGGTGGTCTGGATGATGTTAAAAGGAACAACGTTTCTGGACTTTAAGAGACTTTCAAAATAGGAGGGAGAGGGCAGTGGGTCTCATAACTTTCCACCCTGCTCCATTGTTTTGGCCAGCATTTCTCAATCTAGGTTTGCCAGGAACCTAGATTTTCATAATACAAATGTCTAGGCTTCAGAGCTTCTAATTTTGTAGGTCTAGGGATGACAATTAAGGTATTTCCCAAGCTTGGCTGGTGACTCTATACAGTGGACTGAGAAGAGTTGATCTCACTGTGGCTTTAGCCCTGGCTGCACATTTGAATCACCGAGGGAGGTTTTCCAAATATTGAAGCCTAGTTTCTACCCGTACCATTTAGAGCAGATTCTCAAAAACCAGACCACTGGTCTTAGGCTTCTCTCTTTCTGCTTTTCACCAAAAAGCAAGATGTAGAAAAGAGCAGTAAACAGAGAGGGTGATCATATTATGGGAAACCACAGAGAAGATTCAGTGTAGTCCTTTTTATGGCGGTTATTTTTGTTTCTGTTTTCTGATTAGGAAGGAGGGATGGAGGATAACAATATGAATGCCTAGAAGCTAAGGACAAAGCCATTTCAGGTGGAAGGATTCATACTTATGAAGGCGTAGAAATGAGCAATCTACTTTTCCTGGTAGAAAGACCACATATGTGGATTCATGAGGGACACCCTTGCATGAAGGACCACAGGGAGGTGGTGGGTAGGGAAACCCAACATCTAGGTTGAAGATAATGGATTTCGTGTTGGAGAGAATAGGTAGTTACTTTGTTTCTAAGCAAGGAGTAATTTTAGAGATAATATTGAGTTTCAGTAAGATGTCTTATTGCTATGGTTAGGGTGGACTGAAATAAATGGTAACACAGCAGGGTTTTGTTCAGGGCCAACTTGTGTGAGAGATGTGACATGGTGGCTGCCTTCTGTTCTGCATGTCCAATTTGATAAACCAAGATCTACCATGGGATTTGGGCAATCCATAGCTTCCTGCCCTCTCTCTGCTCCTGCTTCTCTTGCCCTTCTCCACTTCCCTATCTCTTTCTCTGCTAAATATGCCATTGTCCTCTATTTAGGATAAACATCTAAAAATAGGTATAAAGAAATAGAAGAAAAATAAAAAGTAGCAATGATGGGCACTCACATTATAAAAGATGTAAATTGTTTTAGGGAAGACAGAATTGTTTAAAATATGTATTTAAAAGCAGATATGTGTTAGATTTTTTTTTTTAACCTTGAAAGGAAAAGAAAATAATGTTAAAATTTTAGATCTATAAAGGATATGTATTTATACCCAATATTGTTTTAATTTAATTAGGATAATTATTTTAAAACTGGAAAAAGGAATCAATATTGATAATAGCAAATAATCTAAAATCAGAAAGAATCTATTAAAAAAACTACTTTCTTTGAAGAGTGAAGTTTTCTACATTCAAATAAATTATACCACAGATAGTAAGAGATCCTATAAATTTGGTCATAGGACTATGGGCCAATAATGTCTGAGAAATAGTAAAAATGACAGAGTTTCTGAAAAATTGGTGGTAAGAAAATATCCTCATTCAAAATTGGGCAAGTGGCCAGGCACAGTGGCTCATGCCTTATAATCTCAGTGCTTTGGGAGACTGAGGTGGGAGGATAAGTTGAGGCCAGGAGTTTGAGACCAACCTGGGCAACATAGTGAGATCCCATATCTACAAATAAATAGATGAGTCAGAGATGGTGATGTATGCCTGTAGTCCTAGCTACTTGAGGTGCTGAGGTGGGAGGATGGCTTGAGCCTAGGGATTTGAGGCTGCAGTGAGCTATGATTGCACCACTGCACTCCAGCTTGAGTGACAAAAAGAGACCCTGTCTCTAAAATAAAAATTAAAAAAAATTGGGTAGGTTAACTTACAGCTTAATAAGTTAATGGCAACCTCTACAAAATTATCCTAACAGTAATTAAACAGATGTTTTATCTAGAATTAGAAAATAGTGGTCATAAAGAGCTAGGATGAGTTCCTTAAAAATAAATGTGTATTATGTGTCTCATTTCATTTATTGGATAGGGCTATTATAGTGATAGATTTGGAAAATTCCATAGACAACTTGTGTCTAAATTTCACCAATGTATCTGATAATATTTTGTGATTTCCTTGTGGTTAAGGTAGTAACATATAGATAGGCTAAAATTAGGCCAAATCACAAATGTTACATCCCACCCTGCTCCACCCTATGTGAATATTATAAATTAATTACAAGCTGGAGCCAGGTATCTATTTGAGCAGGGATTCTGCAGTTGGTTCTGTCCTGGTTGCTATGTTTATCAACGACAGGTGAATCATACATGAATGCTTATCAACTTATCAACTTGCTCTTATTCTCCTCTGGGAAAGACAGCTGATACATGTGGTGATAGAAATCAGATTTAGATATCCATAGACTGGAACGATGGTCCCATATTAACTAGTATAAAGATTGTAAGTTTAGAAACTGTGGCAATTAGCCTGTCACCACTTGTGCTCTAGGGTGTTTTGTCTAGATCTTTGTTACTTAGAAATTCTAAGCTGAAGCTGGCTGACCATTTTTCAGGATTCTTTGCAGAACGAGTTGCTAAGCGGCGAGGAAGCTTGAATTTGATTATTTGCTAACCCTGAAAGTCTATTATTCTTTGGAATTACTTGGATAAACTGTTTTATGAAACATATCATCATCTCAATTGTCTATCATACAGCTAACTCACCTATCTCATTCATCAAACTTAGTTTCAAATAACTTGTTGCTGTCTGAATAAAATGAAATCTATCCTCAAAAGATGAGAACTGTTAACATTCAGAATCTTCCAAAGAGTGCCTGCAGGTTCAGGAGGCATTTCCAAAAGAGGAATCTTCAATGCTTTGAACAAGATACTGGAATCTCAGTAAAATACCATTTGCTATTGGGAGAGATGTAGTGTGTATTTTCTAGGGTGACAACTTTGGACAGCAGCAATTTGACTGTGTAAAGGCTTACATATCTTTCTATTCCTAATTTTATAATGCTTAAAATATTTTTATTATTGCACATTCTTGAGATCATTACTAGAATTTGTTGTTAATATGGCACACTTTCAATTTTAATTAGAACACAAAACATGAAATGTTCTAAATGTGTAATTAGAATAAATCTGATGCTCGGTTAAAATATTTTTATTGAGAAGAGAATATATAGTAGGATACAACAAAATATTTGGAAATTATAAAGGGTAATAACCCAACAAATATCTGAGTATTCCCTACCCATTTTAATAACAAAGGGTACCATCGTAATAACCTCTGAAGTCTGTTGCTTATTTTCCTTAATCTATTCCTGAGCATCCCCAATAAGCCTGAATTTTTCACTTATTGTTCCCTTGCTTTTTATTAATATTTAACCAAATATTTGTATCTTTACTAATGATAGCAGCATAAAACTTTCATATAGTGATTTCCATGTGCCAAGCACTTAAATGCCATACATTCATTTAACTCGAAAGCAATCCTCAGAAGTAGGTATCCCCAGACAGGCATGGTGGCTCACGCCTGTAATCCCCAGCACTTTGGGAGGCAGAGGTGGGCGGATCACGAGATCAAGAGATTGAGACCATCCTGGCCAACGTGGTGAAACCCCGTCTCTACTAAAAATACAAAAACTAGCTGGGTGTGTTGGTGGGCGCCTGTAATCCCAGCTACTCCGGAGGCTGAGGCAGGAGAATCGCTTAAACCCAGGAGGCGTAGGTTGCAGTGAGCCGAGATTGCACCCCTGCACTCCAGCCTGGTGACAGAGCGAGACTCCGTCTTAAAAAAAAAAAAAAAAGTTGGTATCCCCATTTTACATATGAGGAAATCGAGATATATAGAGATTAACCCGAATTCCAGTTCAGGCAGTCTGACTGCAGATTCTGTGCTCTTCCCCTCTGTTCCATGCCCCCTGTCAAGAATACATAGTATAGCTCTATTTGCATTTAAAATGTTATGTAAATGAAATACTACTGTGTGCAATCTGCAATTAACACTTCTAGTCACCACTGTGTTCTTGAGTTTCATCTATTTTGTTCTATGGAACTGTAGTTCATTTATTTTCATTTGTAAAGTGTATTATTTCATTGTATGACTATATTGCAATGTATTTATCTGTTCTGCTTTCATCTGACATTTGAGTTGCCTTTATATTTTTCTATAATAAATAGTGCTGATATGATATTTTAACTATCATCTTGTGTGTATATACCAGAGATTATCTAGGGTGCATATCCTGGAGTGTAATTCCTGTGTTTATGTGCACCTTCAATATTCCTATACGACAGCAAGCTGTTTTCCATAGTGATGAACCATGTTGTCCTCCTTGTGACAGTATGTAAGCTCTATATCTTGCCAAGAGGTAATATTGTCACACTTTAAAATTTTTGTCAGTCTGTTTAGTTTAAAGTGGTAGAGGAATGATGAGGGGGAAAGAAGAAGAGAAGGGGTAGGAGGAGGACAGGGATGAATTTCCAGTTATCTGATGGACCTGAACATGTTTTTCTTTTTTTACTATTAATATTTGGTTTCTCCTTTTGTAAACTACCTGTTCAAGTCTTTGGTTCACTTTTTGGGGAAGGATGTTTATCTTTTTCTTATTAGTATCTATTAGTTGTAGAAAACAGCTTTTATTTTGTGGCTAATCTTTTTACCTTCTTCGTGTTGTTTTTGATGAACAAAATTATTTAATTCAATTGAATTTATAAATATTTTCCTTTTAGGATTTCTGGATTTTTGTGTGTGTGTGTGTTCTATTTATTAAATACTTCTGTTCACTTTGATTTTAAAAAGATACTTTCCTATATTATCTTCTAAAACTTACATAGTTTTGTATTTCACATTTCCATTTTTAATCTACCGGGAATCAAATGTCTATATGCTTCGAGGTATAAATACAATTTTATTTATTTTTTCTATAAGGATAAGCAATTATTGTGGGAACATTTGTTGTAAAGTGTATCTTTTCTCATTATTCTGCAAGGCCAGTTCTGTCATAAATCAAGTTTCTATGTATTTTTTGGTCTGTTTCTGACTCTCTTTGTTTCATTGGTCAGTTTGTTTATTTCTGTCTTAATACCGCACTGTATTAATTGTGAATGGATTATAACAGGTCTTGATATCTGCTAATGTCTTCCCTACTTCCAAATCTTTTTCATAGGGAGTCTTAACTCCTTTTGTTCTTTGCTCTTCCTTATAAATTTTAGAATTAGCTTGTCAAGTTCACTCAAAAGCCTGTGGGACTTTTGATTGAAATTGTATGGATCCATAAATCATTCAGGGAGAATTGACATCTTCAAAATATTGAGTCTTCCATGGTATGAACACAGCTTTCCTTTTGTTTGGGTTTTAATGACTTTCTAATATGTCTTTAAATATTGTCTCTACCCAATTCTCTCTTCAATTCTCTCTGTTCTTTTTTTGAATCCCTAATAAACATGTTAGATTTACCTTTTTTTCCCTTCTCTATGTCTCTTAATACTTTAATAATTTATTTAGATCTACATTTTAATTTACTATTTTTTTCTGTTTCTGTCTGCTATTATAACCCATTTATTAATTTTAATCATAATTTTCCTTATTAAAATCTATTTTTGTTCTTTTTAAAGTATTTATTCATTTGTTTATGGTCTCATCTTTAGTCTTAGTTTTAACCCCATCTTTTATTTTTTAGCATTAATCATAATTATTTTATATTCTATTTATGATAATTTCAGTTTTCTGGAGTTTTTGCTGGCTTGTACTCATTGATTCTTTTTCATTCTCCTGTGTTTGTGATTTTTGATGAGGATTTCATGTGTCTTCGTCCTTTTTTGGAATTCTTTGAGACCTGGGTCTTCAGAGAGGATTTGATTTGCTTCTTGGACATGCAGGGAAATTTATCAAGCCATAAGTGCTTTATACTAAGTATTTGGATTGAAGTCTGTTGGATAACCTAGAGAACGAAGGCATGTAAGGGCTAGTGTGTGGTCAGATATGTTGGAAAGATGTTTTTCCTTCCGTCACTTAGTGCCAATATTCAAGACGAACATTTTTCTTGTAGTCTTTAAGATGAGTGGAGTCTTTCAGATTTAGTCCTTCATTTTTGCTGACATCACTTTAGACAATATGCCAGAAGTGTTTACATATAAATTTATGTATACTGTTGACTGTATGTTGACTGTATCCTCTCTCCTCTCTCTACATGTGAAACTCTGTGACTCCCAGTATTCAGTGGCCCATAAGAGCAAGAGGCCCTAAAATTTAAGCTTCCTTAGTTTCATAATAAATCCATCTCTGCTTAAGAGTAGATGTTCATTATTTTATCATATCAAGTACACTGAAGCTTTAAAAACAAATATTTTTATTATATAAAGTAGTTTATGGTCTCATATTTCCTGTAAAATGTTGTCTTCTCTTTTCCAGTTGAGGAAAAGAAGCGTTGGAGCAGTGAAGTGACCTGCCCAGAGTCATAAAGTTAATGCGTTGAATCTGGTTTTCTGTCCAGTCCACTTTCCACTTTACAATGTCAGTAGTTCTCTATTTAGTTATAATAGATGCCTTTTTCAAAACCTTTACTGTATTCTAGGAAAAAGGTACCTTTAATATTCTTACTTAATTGCATCTTCATGGCTTCTACTCGAGGTCACTTCAAATCCTGTTTCTGTCACCTCCTCTTAGTAGCCTTTCCCTATCAACATCATTCCCATTTTCTACCACTTATTCCCATCATTCCCTTCATAGCAGATCTATCTATTAGCAATAATTCATGCATTTGCTTACTTATGTATTGTCTGGTTTTTCCCCTGAGATCATAAGCTAAGCAAGAAGAGGGACCATGTGTGTTTTGTTTACTTCAATACAAACAGCAATTACTTTGAGCCTAGAACATAGTAGACACTGAATAAAAATATTGAATGTCTAAAAGTCTGATTCTAAAACCCATTTCTTTTTGCTAAATATATTTATTGAATCGGATGTTTCCTGTTATCTTAGAATTACAGTCAAGTTCCAAAGCTGAACTAAGTATCCTACATTCTAAGTTTTGAGAGCTGCCAGTGGTTAAGGCCAGACATCTACTGGGAGGACTGAGATCAGAAAATTATTCCTCCAAAGCTGTCACTTCCACTCCTGTAAATTAATATAAAGCGAGAATGGGAGAGAAGATATTGCTTTTTTTGGAGTACAATGTTAATAAAGCAAGTTTTTGCTTCCTTTACTCTAAATCTGCCACTAAGAGTAGGGGGAGAGGCTCAAAGAGAATATTAATGCAAGTTATGGTTGTCTCAAAGAAGACACTACAGGTATTTTAATCTCCATTAGAACATATGCTTAGCCAGGCTTGTCGACCTGGCTTTCTGGCAGAAGAGAAGAATCTGTAAAGAGACATCTTAGTGGGGTACTGCCAGTCAGGAATAGGGCACAAGTTGGGGTTTACTTCAAGTTCTGGTTCCCAGAAAGTTTGGAAGACTGATGCCATATCTGTTGTCAGGCACAGATAATTGAAACTTTAGGGATAGGGGTCCAGTCTTGTTAGTATCCTCACAATTTGGGGAGATTTAGAGGCAAAAAACAAAACAAAACAAAATAATGCCCTGTGTATTAGAAGAATGGATCATGACGCTACCATCCTGGTATTAACTGGAAGATCTGACAAGATCTTGGTCAGGATGGTTGTATTAGTCTGTTCTCACATTGCTATAAAAAAGTACCTGAGACTGGGTAATTTATAAAGAAAAGAGGCTCAATTGATTCATGGTTCTGCAGGCTGTACAGGAAGTAAAGTGGCTTATGCTTCTGAGGAGGCCTCAGGAAACTTATAATCATAGCAGAAGGTGAAGGGGAAACAGGCACGTCTTAAATGACCAGAGCAGGAGGAAGAAAGAGAGGGTGGAGAGGTGCTACGCACTTTTAAACAACCAGTTCTCACAAGAACTCACTGTCATGATGACAGCTCCAAGAGGGATGGTATTAACCCATGAGAAACCACCCCCGTGATCCAGTCACCTCCCACCAGGCCCCACCTCCAACATTGAGAATTACAGTTGAACATGAGATTTGGGTATGAACATAGATGCAGACATATCAGTGGTCAGTGCTGGGAATGCTGTGTGGGTCAATGGAGCACACTAAAGCTACCATCAGTCCAAGACAATAAGCTCAATGTGCCCTAATGGCTTGCCAAGGCCAGCGATGCTACCAACGTTATCCAATCAGTTGAGGACACTGCCTTTTCCTTCTTCCTTCTTCCAAAATGCTAGAGGAATCTGCACAGGTGAATAGAGGTACTTATGATAAGCAGACCACCCCACTCCCTAATTCAAAGCCATTTGTACCACAGGTCTAAGGGAGGGGTGGTGGCATTTAGAATTAGAAATGAAAGATGAAATGAACAAGATCAAAATGAACAAGATTGACCAGCGGAAATCAAATGAGACTGTTAGGGGAGACTGTTAGGAAGGATAGATTTAACATGTCACGAATGGGGAAATAACTGTTGGAAAATAAAGCTATTTCTTATTCATAATCAGTGAAGTTGAGAGTCCACATTAAACTATTGAAATAGTTCCCTCTGGAAGGTCAATAACCTAGGACTGGTTCTTAGGAGAGAATTATTTAAAATAAGGCTGTTTTGGCTGGGTGTGGTGGCTCACGCCTGCAATCCCAGCACTATGGGAGGCCGAGGTGGGTGGATCACGAGGTCAGGAGATCGAGACCATTCTGGCTAACATGGTGAAACCCCGTCTCTACTAAAAATATAAAAAAGTAGCCGAGTATGGTGGCACGCGCCTGTAGTCCCAGCTACTCGGGAAGCTGAGGCAGGAGAATTGCTTGAACCTGGGAGGTGGAGGTTGCAGTGATCCAAAATTGCACCATTGCACTCCAGCCTGGGCTACACAGCAAGACTGTGTCTCAAAAATAAATAAATAAATAAAAATAAAAAATAAAATATAGATAAATAAAATAAAATAAAATAAAATAAAATAAAATAAGGGTGTTTTGGTACTTCAGTATACCACTCAGTCTTTGTTTTCCTCTTCAAGATAAACACTGTGGTATAAGACCTAACATTTTGTTTTAACTGGAACTAAAGGCCAAACTTCATATTTTCCCTTGGTGGTCTGCATATTTCATCTGTGTAGCTATTTTAATGTACCTAGAGAACAAGGAAAAGGAAATACATCAAGAGTTACAGAAAAGAGGAGACCCCAGTGGTTTGTATCTTTGGGTAAAAAGGCCGTATAAGGGGGCATTGATTAATTGTGGTATAAGCAAACCTTGATCCTGGCAATATAGTAGCCAGGATCTTTAAAACAGATAAATATTTAAATATTTATCTTTAAGTTACCTTTTAAATTATCTTTAAAAAAGATAAATATTTCTGAATATTTGCTAATCTGGGTGGTGATTCCACTATTAAAATTAGCATAGATCTGAGTTTTAATAGAATAGCATGCTTGGTGTCTAGTGGGAATGCAATAAAAATTAGCTTAAAAAGATGAGTTTCCAAATGATTGTTTTGTGGGCTCATAAATAAAGATGCTTGTAAGTGTTTTATTGTTTGCTCCTGACCCTCCCTCAGGGTTATATCTTTACTGCATGTTCCATATTTAATTTCATGATCACATTGAATATCAGAGAAATAAGAAACAAGTTATGTTCATGGACACTGACCTCCATTGTTTAATAATAATAGCTATCATTTCAATAAATATTTATTATTTGTCTATTAATTTACATGCCTTATTCTTTTTTGTAATTTTTATTAAGGCATATTTAAATGCAAGTTATGAGTTTTGCAAATGTGTACAATTGTATAACCTATATCTTTATTAAGATATCAAACATTTGCATCAATCCAGAGAGTTAACTTGTGTGCCTTCCCAATCAGCCACCTCCCCTCCACTCAGCAACCACTGTTCTGATTTCTACTGCAATAGGTTAGTTTTTCCTGTTCTATAACTTTATATATGATACATATACAATATGTTCTTTTTGTGTCCCATTTTTTTTCACTCAGAATAATGTTTCTGAGATTCATTCATGTTGTTGGAAGTATCTGTAGTTCATTGTTTTCTATTCTTGAGTAGTATTTCACTTTATAAATATACCATAGTTTCTTTGATCCATTCTCCTGTTGATGGACAGTTGAATTGTTTTCTTTTTTCTTTGCTAATATGAATAAAGCTGCTATGAATATTTATATATAATTTTTTATATCTAAGAGTGAAATTGCTGGATCATATTGTATATTTATGTTTTAGTGCATTAAAAACTGTCTAATAGTTGTCAAAGTGATTTACTATTTTATTCTTCCACCAACAATATATGAGAGTTCTTGTTGTTCCACATTCTTGCCAACATTTAGTGTTCTCTGTCTTTTTATTTTAGTGAAATGAAATCACATTTCATTGTGGATTTACTTTGCATTACCCAGATAACTACAGTATTGAGCATTTTTTTTCTGGGCTTATTGGGCATATTTATAGATCTTTCTTTTGTGAAGCATCCACATAGAATTTCTTTCTTCATTTTTGATTGATAGTCATGCTGGATATAAAATTCTTGGTTGACAGTTACTGTTTTTATTTCCTTTCAGCACATATAACATATCATCTCACTGCCTTCTTTCTGGTCTCCATATTTTCTGAAGAAGCCAGCCATTAGTATGAAGGATGCCTTGCATGTGATGATTTATTTTCCTCTAGCTGCTTTCAAGATACTCTCTTTATCTTTTACTTTTGACATTTTGACTATGATGTTTCTAGATATGAAGTTCTTTGAGTTTATCTTAGAGTTTGTTGAGCCTGTTGAATGTATAGATTAATATTTTTCTTCCCCCTCAAGACCGGGAATTTTCTGTCATTTCTTTAAATATTCTTTTTGCCCCCTTTTCTCTTCCTTTTTCTTCTGGAATATCTATTATGAATATGCTGGTATGCTTGATGGTCTGCCACAGGTCTCTGAAGATCTGTTTTTTTCTTCATCCCCTTTTTGTTCCTGTCTCTCTAATTGAACAATTACAATTCACCTATCTTCAAGCTCATGGATTCCTTCAACTATCAGCTTCAATCTGCTGTCCAGCACCTGTAGTGAATTTTTACTTCAGTTTTGATATTTTCAACTTCAGAATTTCTATTTGGCTCCTTTTCGATATTTTCTATCTCTTTATTGATATTCTGTATTTGATAAGACATTGCTCTCATAGTATTCTTTAGCTCCTTAGACATGGTTTATTTTAATTATTTAAATATTTTTAATATAGGTGCTGTTATTTATTTCCCCAGGCTGGAGTGCAGTGGCACAATCTTGGCTCACTGCAACCTCCGCCTGCTGGGTTCAAGTGATTCTCCTGCCTCAGCCTCCTGAGTAGCTGGAACTGCAGGTATGTGCTGCCACACCCGAATAATTTTTGTACTTTTAGTAGAGACAGGGTTTCAACATATTGGCCAGGCTGGTCACAAACTCCTGACCTCAAGTGATCCACCCACCTTAGCCTCCCAAAGTGCTGGGGTTACAGGTGTGAGCGACTGTGCCAGGCCTGCAATTTTAAAAAAATGTCTGATCTTCTCCAAAAAAATTTTTATTGACTTCCTCATTTCCTGTGTATGCGTGATACTTTCTTGTTTCTTTGCTTATCTCATAAAATTTTATTTAAAACAGGACCTTTTAAATAATATAATGTGACAACTCTGGAAATCAGATCTTCTCTCACTTCTCTCCAGTGTTTGTTTATGTTGCTGATTGTAGTATTGTCATTGCTGCTTGTTCGTTGACTAATTCTGTGAAGTCTATTTTCTTTGTTGTGTATGACTACTGAAGTCTCTGGTTAGCTTAGTGGCCATCTAATGATCTAATTATTGGACAGATACTTTCTTAAATACCTGAGTACAGTAAGTGTCCCCAATTTTTTCAAGTGGCTCTGTTTGAATAGTGGGGCATGTCTTCAACACTCAGACATGTGTAAGGTGGTTTACAACTTTGCATTGGCCATCACTTCCTGTTTGCGTAATGCCTCCCTTTTAGCCAGAAGTGAGACATTAGGGCCTTCTCAGATTTTTCCTGAGCATGTGTACAGTCTTATACATGGTTTGGGTTTGTGTCCCCACCCAAATCTCATGTCACATTGGAGGAGGGACCTGGTGGAAGGTGATTGAATCATGTGGGTGGATTTCCTCTTTGCTGTTCTCATGATAGTGAGTGAGTTCTCATGAGATCTGATGGTTTAAAAGTGTATGGCACTTCCCCTTCTCCCTCTCTCTCCTGCTGCTATGTGAAGAAAGTGCTTGTTTTCCCTTCCACCATGATTGTAAGTTTCCGGAGGCCTTCCAGTCATGCTTCCTGTTAAACCTGCAGAACTGTGAGTCAATTAAACCTCTTTTTTTCATAAATTACCCACTCTCAGGTAGTTCTTTATAGCAGTGTGAGAACAGTCTTCCACCTGTGTATGGTTTTCTAAATTTTTAGGAATATGTTGAAGTTTTCTGAAACAACATATGTGTACAGCTTAATTCCAGCTTTTCCTTTTAAGATTTTTGCTTAGTTTCTTATTTGCCCCAGTTGTTATCATCATCTTAGGCCACCATGGTGTTAAAAATTCATAACTGATTGTTTTCAACAAATGCCACTGGTGAAAGTGCTGAGTGGAGTCTGAGCCAGGTCGAAGAAAAACAAGCCATGGAAGGGGGATTTTCAGAGAATGTCAGACATGGCACATTACGACAGTTGTCTGAGCATAGTTTTTTGGTAAGCTCCAAATGTATTTTGCCTTTTCCAGTGGCTGCTAGGCTGCTGGTTTTTACTGGGATCAAGGAGCTGTTGGTTTTCAGTGCTGCTATGGAGCTGGGAGACAAGGATGGGGATAGGGCAACTTGAAATGCCACAAAAATCACTGTTCTTATTGAGGTTTAGTTATTTTTCGTGACCAAATGCTTCTCAGATTGTTGCAGGATTTCTTGAAAAATAATCTCAAGAGTTCTGAGGAAAATGATTTTGCCCATTCTTGCTGTTGTTTTTACTGCTTTTGTGGAGGAGCAGCTTTCCAGGGGTATGGCTCTGCTATTCCTGCTAGAGGCACAGAAATAGGAAGGAGGTGCTGAGTAAGTAGAAGTATTGCTTGACATGTCTTTTACTTCTTTTGATAAGTAGATGTTAATTTTGATGTAGTTGAATTCATGAATTTCTTCTTTTATGGTTAGAAGTTTCTGCATCCTATCTTAAAAAAAATCATTGCCAACTCCAAGGTCATTCAGTTTTTTTTAATGCTTGCTTTTAGAAGCTTTATAGTTTTAACTTTTAGGTTTCTATCTGTGATCTTTTTTTTGATGTATTATCTGTATAATGTGAAATAGGGTCAATATTATTTTTTCCCATGTAAATAACCTTTTTTTTCTAGCATCTTTTCTTGAAAAGACCTTCTCTCCATTGGATTGTTTCAGTACCTCTGTTGAAGCTGTACATGTGGGGGTTATTTTTGAATCTCTGTTCTTTTGAATTGATCAAATGTCAATTCTTTCTTTAATAGCACATGTTCTGGATTTCTATAGCTTTATAATAAGTCTAGAAATTGGGTAGTGAAAGTCTTCCCTCCAACTTTTTCTTTTTTATCAAGGTTATTTGGCTATTTTATTTTTATTGCTATATACATTTTTTTAATTGGCTGGATTTGGATAGAGATTGTGTTGATTTTAAGTATCAGTTTGGGAAGATTTGATATCTTAATATTAGTAATACTGATCTTTCAATACACAAATATGGTATGTTTATTTACATCTTTAATTTTTGTCAGTGATGTTTTATAGTTTTCAGTGTAAGGTCTTACAAATATTTTATTGTGTCTGTCCTTTAATAATGCATGTTTTTTAGTGCTATTGTTAACAGTATTTTTAAATTTTTATTTTTTAATTTGTGGTTGCATATATACAGAAATACAGTTGACTTTTATATATGGTATCTGTACACTATGACTCCAAACTTACTCATTCTGTAGAATGAGTTGATTTTTGCAGTTTAGGTGGAATTTTATGTAATCATGACGTTTGCAAATGAAGATAATTTTACTTTTTCCTTCCCAATATGTATGCCTTTATTATTATTATTAACTTTATTTTCCCTCTCTTTTTACACTGGCTAGAACTTCCATTACAATGTTGAATAAAAGTGGTGAGGGCAGACTCCCAGATTTGTTTGAATGTTAGGGAGATGATACTCAGTTCTGTACCATTATGTATGATGTTACATATAGATTTTTCATATGTATTCTTTATCAGACTGAGGACTTTTTTTTTTTCCTTATCATTTTTATTTTCTGCAAGTAGGCCTGCAGGATACATGTGAAGTATTAGAGTCTAGTTAATGATGAGCTAGTTGCTAGTGAGGTAGGGGAAATTAAAAGAACAAGTATATCTGCAGGCCAAACTGGATAGGATGAACGAAGGCCATATAATAGGAATATAGACAAGCTGGGCTGTGATGAAGAAACCTGACTTCTCTTTGTGGTTCTGCCACCAACTTCCTATTAAACCTTAAATAAGGAACTTTATTATATTTATTTATTTATTTATTTATTTGAGACGGAGTTTCGCTCTTGTCGCCCAGGCTGGAGTGCAATGGCGCAATCTCAGCTCACTCCAACCTCTGCTTCCCAGGTTCAAGCAATTCTCCTGCCTCAGCCTCCCAAGTAGCTGGGATTATAGGCTCCCGCCACCATGCCTGGCTAATTTTTGTATTTTTAGTAGAAACGGGGTTTCGCTGTGTTGGCCAGGCTGGTCTCAAACTCCTGGCCTCAGGTGATCCACCCGCCTTGGCCTCCCAAAGTGCTGGGATTACAGGCATAAGCCACTGTGCTCTGCCATGGCACTTTATTTTTTACCTAGCACTAAAAGATATAGCTGAGAGCCAGGTTGATTTCAGAAAGAATTTGGTAGAGTTGCAAATGTGATTAAAAATTTGAAAAATAAGAAATGTAAAGAAGAGATTGATAAGGCTAGACTTCCTTTATCTGCTATAAAAAAGGCTGAGATTTAAATTTTTTAATACTACTTTCAGTTCACTGCACCAAGACAACCGTTCATCTGTCTCTGCGTACCTTCACATCCCTTTTCTCCAAAACCACACGCTCTTGGTTTCTTTAGCTATATTGCAGGTCTTGAGATCAGGTAATGCTGTGTTCCCCAGCTCTACTTTTAAGTAATTATTTTGCTAAAGTATCTTCACCTGAATCATCTGGGATGAATTCTCTTTCCTTCCAGGACCTTCACCTCACTGATACAAATTGGCAGTGTGTCTCCTCAACACATAGATGTGCTCTGGGGTCTTTGTAGGCTTAACCATTGTGCCTAGGGCTGACATCGAAATAGGTAGTTAGGTCTTTGCCTGTCACCACAGACCTTCCATTATATCTATGACACTCTGAATTACAGCTTAGGAAAATAATTTTAACTACTTTGAATGTCATTTGACTCCATTCCTTAGGGTCATGCAGGATTTTTTCATTTTTATGAGTCCCTTCTGAGAACACAGATAGACTTATGTGGGACAGTTGCCTTCAGTCGACCGCCTTGTGTGAGGGTTGTCTAGTCAGCGATACCATCAGTTTTGCAAGACTGTGGTTGTGACAGTATAGGTGTCCAGGTGAAATTGAAGGAGGAAGGGACCAAGTGTGCTAGCATCGAAATGGGGAGTGGGATGCTAATGATACACTTTTCTTGTTGTCAATTTTACTGGGAACAGCCCTGTGGAAATTTAAATCCTTTCCCCTAAAATTTCTTTGAAGTCCCAAAAGGCTTATCTTCTTAAGGTTATTTCTGTTCCCAGGCTAATGCTTTTCCTAAATTTGTTCAATTCTGGATTATCTTTTTATCTCAGTAGGCAAAATCTATTCTGTATTCAATGACCTGGATATAAAATTCAGCCCCTTCTCCAATTTCCATATTCATTAGACCTCACTGCCTTTAAGGCAAAAAGTAGACTTCCCTGAAGGTACAAGTTCAGGTGGGAAATATGGAGGAGACAAAGGAGGCATTTCCATGACAGTGTGCAACAACTTCCAATTGAGCATTAGACTGTGTTCTTAACATGCTCTTTATTTACCCCATACCATGGCATTTGCCTGAATGTTTATGCCCCCTCTCAATCCTAAAATGCTAATCCCCAAGGTGATGGTATCAGGAAGTGGGGCCTTTTGAGAGGTGAATAGGTCATGAGGGTGGAGTCTGCATGAATGGGATTAGTGTCCCTTTAAAAGAGACCTAAGCAAGCACGTTTGCCTCTTCCTCCATGTGAAGATCCAGTGAAATGACACCTTCTATGACCAGGAAGTAGACCCTCACCGGACATTGAATCTGCTGGCACCTTGATCTTGGGCTCTCCAACCTCCAGAACTGTGAGAAATAAATCTGTTGTTCATAAGCCTCCCAGTCTATGGTGTTTTGTTAGAGCAGCCCAAACAGACTAAGATAGCGTTTCATGGACTGCATTTAGTCCATTGCATGCCCTGGTCTTATACCATCTTGTGGATCCTTCCCTTCCTTTCTACTCTGTGGCCCTTCTCTCTCCCTTCCTTTCAGAGGGAAGACAGAGTGAGAGAGCCTTTGGAGCCAGACATCTGGGCCCCAGTCTTGGTTTTATCACTGATTCACTGTATGGCTTACCTAAATTACTTAAACTTTCTAATATCAATTGTCCCATTCATAAAATGGGCATAAAAAACGATCCATTTCATAAACTTGCTGTGCATATTAGAGGTGTGCTGTGGTTTGCTGCCCACAGGACTTCTCAGAACCAAGGTACTCATTTCCCCGCTGCTGGGAGGGTTGGCTGCTGCTGGTCCACAGCTGAGCCCCTTCCCAGGTATTGTCTCTGGCACAAGAAGACCTCTGCCATGGTTACACTCTCCCCAGGGGCTGCCTGTACTCAAAGACTGGTTGATGTAAAGTTTGAAAGTCTTGTTCTTTTACCTAAAACTGGGGCAATCCTGAAGGGCAATCCAGCTCCAGAACTTCTTGTGAGGCCAACTGAGGCTTCTGTTACAACTATCTCATAGTCCAGCTTCTCACTCTGCTAATCCTGCCTCCTTTAATCCCTGACAAGCATTCTTCAGTAAACCTCTTGAAAATTTTTGTCTGAGAGTCTGTTTCCAATCAGAAAGAAAGTGGGTAAAAGAATTTCCAATGCATACTAGGTACCCAAGAAATTATTATTATTGCTTTGAAGGTAAGATAATTTATTTCAAGATATTTTCCAGAATATGGATCTATCTATATATCTATCTATCTGGAGAGAGAGAGATATATATATATTTGGAGTTTTATATATATATCTGGAGTTATATATCTCTCTCTATATAGATATCTATCTGGAGATATATATATAGATATCTATATATATCTGTATCTATCTATCTATCTATCTATCTATCTATCTATCGATAGCTATCTATCTGGAGATCTGGAGAGATATCTATATATATATAGATATCTCCAGATAGATAGATAGCTAGCTATATATAGATATAGATATATAAAGCTACATAAGGAATTCTAATTAATAGTTTGAACCAGGAGTAGTGAGAATAAAACTATTCTAAATTTTGACAAGGGAAATGGTTATTGTTTTATTTTTTAAGATGTTATTTTACTGGAGCATATTCTAATTAGTCTCCTCCAATAAAAGCAGAATCTTTTTATTTAGTAATTGACTCTCATCTGATACTCTTGGGTACTATAATTTTGTTGTTTCTGTATATTTGAGTATTATCAATAATCCAAAATTGATAGAGGTGCTGATAGTTTATATTTCTGGAAGGCTAGAAGTTAACCTGTGAAAAGCTGATGTTTTACGATTTTATAGACTAAAAGAGAAGTTAATGCCACAGAGGTTAAGATCTTATTAATTCATAGAGTGTAAACTACTCTTACATCTAATTTAGCAGTCTTTTTAGGCATTTCTTTCCTGACTTTTATAAATCTCAATTTCTTATTTATACTTTGAATTTGCATTTGTCTTCTCTACTTGTTACTTTACTAATGAGTTAAATAAAACTTGGTCAGATACTCACTACTATGTATATGAGAATGATGTTTTTCATGGGAATGTGTTTCTGTGTAAGTATTATTAGTTTATAAAGGGTAGCATTATCATGGGAAGGCATCCAAGGTTTCATGGGGGCAACTGGAAAAGAGAAGTCAGCATTTTGAAGTTAGCCAAACCCTGTCATGCTAAATTCAAACTTTGGGTGTGGTTTTGAAGTATGTGTATTTGCTAGGGTTGCCATAACAAAGTACCACGCATTGAGTGGTTTAAACAACCAAAATGTATTGTCTCACAGTTCTGGAGGCTGGAAGTCTATGATCAAAATGTCGGCAGGGTTGGTTCTCTCTGAGGGCTGTGAGGGAGAATCTCTCCCCTAGCTGCTGGTGGTTGCTGGCAGTCTTCAGTGTTCCTTGGCTCATAGAACCATCACCCCGATTTCTGCCTTCATCTTCACATGGCTTTCTCCCTATGTGTGTGTCTGGGTCCAAATCTCCCCTTTTTATAAAGACACAGTCATATTAGGTTAGGGGCCTGTCCTAATGACCTCATCTTAACTTGATGACCTCTGTAAAGACCCTATCTTAAAATATGGTTACCTTCTGAGGTACTAGGAATTGGGACTTCAACATGGGAACTTTGGGGCGACACAGTTCAGCCCATAACAGCATGATTACTTTTTCTCCATTCTCAAGGATTACTTTTTCCCTCAAGTGATACCATAAGGAGAAGAATGTCATTAACTCCAGAGAGAATCTCAGTTAAGTCATCTTACCATGTTTTAAAATGAGGTTTGTTGCCACATCCCACGCCAAGCCCGTACCAGTATTGCC
Organism: Pongo abelii; assembly: GCF_028885655.2. NCBI lineage: Eukaryota > Metazoa > Chordata > Mammalia > Primates > Hominidae > Pongo > Pongo abelii. Next base: position 135,082,495 of record NC_071991.2, on the reverse strand, counting down.
TTATGGATGTGGTTAGGAAAGTTACACTTGGGAAGTAAATCCTGTCTGAGAAATGAGTTCACAAGTTCTCAGGGGCATTTAGCTGCCAGGCCCTTTTTTTTTTACATTAAGCAAAAAAAAAAAAAAAAAAAAAAAGTCTTTTGGGCATTGCATTTATTTACATGAATATAATAAATACTTCCAATGGCATTTGGATTACACATTTGCATGTGTTTAATATGTTGGTAAATCTCTCTGAGGAAAGTGTGTGGTGCTTTCTGATTTTGTATTAGGAAGATGGGTTAGGCAGGGAAGAAGAATGATTCCTTTGGCAACCGTGGAATTATTTACTGACTAGAAGAGGAAATATTCTGTTTGAATAACCCCTTTGAACTGCCTGACACGTGGTGGAAGCTTGTCAAATGTTTGTTGAATGAACAGAAGTGTCCAGGGAACTTAGACTGTTTGAGAGCAATCAAAAAGCACATATTTATTCAGAGATTTACCATGTACCTAGCTTTGGCTGGTGCTATGGGGGTCCGCTGATGTGTGTACGAACAATAATAGCAGCAACTATCGATTGTGCTTACTCTGTGCCAAGCATCCTGCACAAATTTTTTCCACTATTCTCTGAGTTAGGCACTATTTTTATTTTACATATAAGGAAACTGAGGCTAAAGGACATCAAGCAATCTGACTAGGTAACCATTAATTGGTAAGGTAAGGTGTGTGCTTAACTTCTGCACTCCAATGCCTACTAAACATGTCCTCTTGCTGGTAGAAGTTTGCATTCTTGTTCTAGAGACAGTAAATTTATAATTAAGGCAATTAGAAAAGTAGTATAGAAAAGGTGAATTTTATAGTACGTCTGGTTTGCTATGTATATGTGTACTGTCAGCATTTTATAAAAGTGTCAGGTTGTGAAATGGTTAAGTATATACCTTCTGGAGTTAGATGCCTGCATTCAAATCTTACTCGGACCTCTTCTTACCTGTGTGTTGTTAGACATGGAGCTTACGTGTTCTCCATAAGCTCTATGGAGAACATTTATTATAAAAAAATGAGAAATTTATTATGAAATAGGGATCATACCTTCTTATTGCGAGGGATACATAAAATGTGTAAAAAGATTCAGTGCCTGGCAAAATGTATTTTCTGTTCAAATGTAAGCTTCTCAAAGGTGGCAGTGATTTGGGTCTGTTTTATTTGTTCTTGTATCCTACACATTTAGAACAGTGCTTGGCATAAAATAGACATTCGGTAAATACATTGTTGAATGGATATATTTCAATATGTAAATGCCTGGGCTTAGTCACATTAACAGACATAATGAAGTAGTCAGATGTTTGCACATCTATGTGGAACAGTGGTTCCTAGCTGGGATACACATTAGAAATACCTGGAGGGGTTTGAATGGACTGATTCTTAAACCCCATGGTAGGCAAAGGTTCAGTACCAATGTTGGAGAATCACTGTGAAGGTAACAAACGTAGAATAATAGTTGTATACTATGTTGAAGATTCAATACCAAAAGTGATTTTCTGAGTGACTCAATGGGATGAGTTTCTTAGGAAACAAAACACAACCTTTGGTTCAATAGTAATTACATCGTTCAACATTTCAATGTACATTAAAATAATCAAAAAATACTTTGAGTTCATATATAATATGAAGTAGGATTTAGGCTCAAATAATTATGCACAGTTTGTTCCCTGACATAAATCAGAGGTGAAGTTTGTGCGGGGCCTGGGACAATTTTTTTATTGCGTGGACTATCCTTTGCATTGTAGGCAGCTTGTCTAAGTCAACCAAAAAGCACTGTGAGCTGCTTTGAATATAAGCAAAGTTAGTGTCCATATGGTATAAGAAAAAAGACAACAACACACAAGGTGATTAAGAACTCTCTTGGGGAATCAAACCAAGACACTGAGTAACTTCTTAGACAGCTGGTTCCTTTTCTAGAACAACAGGATGAGTTCACCAGTCTCTAATGTGTCAATCTTTAGGAGGTGTTCTGGGTAAGAGACTTCCTGATTCTCTGGTGCTTTTCTGCTCTGCAAGAAGAATCCTGATTCTGTTCTCATGTGCAGCATCACCCAGAGAGGGAGCTGGCAAGATGGGGATAGATAGAAAATGGGAGCCACATAAACCTACAATCAGACTGAAACTGGAACCAGAGGAAATTGAGAGAAATTTGCAAAATGGGTAATTAGAAAAGGGTATCTCTGGCTAAATAACCACTTATTTGCATGTTTTCCATAAATTTTTTTTTTTTTTTTGAGATGGAGTCTCGCTGTCGCCCAGACTGGAGTGCAGTGTCGCGATCTCCACTCACTGCAGGCTCTGCCCCATGGGGTTCACGCCATTCTCCTGCCTCAGCCTCCTGAGTAGCTGGGACTACAGGCGCCCGCCACCTCGTCCGGCTAATTTTTTGTATTTTTAGTAGAGATGGAGTTTCACCGTGTTAGCCAGGATGGTCTGGATCTCCTGACCTTGTGATCCACCCGCCTTGGCCTCCCAAAGTGCTGGGATTACAGGCGTGAGCCACTGCGCCCGGCCTTCCGTAAATTTTTAAATTTATATTTATGAAGAGTATATGCCACATGTTTCATTAAACACATTGTAAAAATATTAACACTATCATATGCCCTTTACGAATGTGGCAAAGGGATTCCATTTTAATGTTGACCACACAAAGCCGTTTTGATGTTTCTTAGGCTTCTTAACACTGGATTCTACCTTACTTGCATTTATTTTTAAAGAACTGCTATGAAGGATTTCTGACTCTCAGGCAAGAATATCACTGAAATGTAAGGCCTGGGATATAATTCAAATCATCCTAATCAGATTTCTCAACCCTTGATCTAATCAGCAAGCTGTTTTGCTTAGCTTCTTGGTCAAGTTCATTCATTAACTCAGAAAGCATTTCTTGAGTATAGACTGTGTCTACCCCAGGGCTGGAATGTAATTAAGATTAGTAGATGGATTGAGCCCTGTCCTTTAGGAGTTTGTAGTCTTATTGAATGAAGTGAAGAAAATAATATGATGCTACTTAAAATGTATAATGGCTTTTATATTTTAAATATGTTGGAGGTCTTTCAGGTAATTGATATTAACTGTGATGTATTATTGAAACTGCATTATAGGATATTTTATTTTCGTATCTATTTCACAGTTAATATCACAGTTCTTTTCAAAGAAGCATTTGTGATTATAGCCATCTCCTATGAAGTGTTGTTGTGAAATTAATAGAAAGAATCATTGGCATTTCATGGTTTTGCTGACCGTGGGCTTGAGAGGATTCTGAGCAGAAGGAAAGAACAAGTTGAAACCCCATTGATTTTTTTTAATAGGAGCAAATTGCAGCATAAAACTACTGCCCCCTCATCCCATTCCCAACCACACACCAAGTTCTACTAGAGTCAAATTCGTCATCTACCAGCAAGATAAATTCAAATAGAAAAATAACTTTCACTAACTTATATTTGAGGTCTGAGATATAATAAAACTATTTTCTTATTTTGGAAGAAAATGTGTATACATGTATGAATTATTGGAGAAAAGGATTTTCTCCCATGGTTATTTAAAAGAATGGAAAGTTCTAATCAGAAGTTATTTTGTACAACCTATTGTACCTAAATATATTTTTTCTATTTGTATGTCCTTTTGTGAGGGCAATTAGAGTTACAAACTGGCAGCCACTTTCACATTTTTTACTTATTTTTTCTCCTAATTAGTGTTTATGTGTGTAGACGTAAAACCAACCTTAAATTTGTATCCACAAAGAGAAATAAGTGATCAACAAAAAGGCCTTACTTGTTTCTATTCCTAGGCTAGAAAAGAGTGTGATTTGACTGTAATTTCTTTCAGGGTTAAATGTTTGTATGTCTCTTTATCATATAGCCACATTATCTTTCACAGACACACGTGGCTTGCATCCTTGAATCCTAATTTGATTATTTCAGCAATTGGCTCCTCCTGGCAGTCCTAATTAGGAAGAGTAACCAGGTTTTGGTGGTCAGAGTCTACAAGTTCTGATGAGTTAAACTCATTTGTCCTGTGGTTTCTACTGGTGCCTGACAGTAGAATTTTATTTCCTCTCTTAAAAATTTTTTTTTTTTTTTTATCAAAACTGTCTGGGACAGTTAATGAAAAAATGAAAGATCTGTGTTTTTCTTATTAAACCAAGATTTAGAAATTTTTCAGCCATTCTAAGAGTTTGCACTTGGGTATGGTTTGGTATTTTTTGTAAGGACACTTAATTTAGGTTGTGGTGACTGTTAAGGAATCAAATGTAGAACTTTTGTATTCTGACTCTGCAGAGATCTGATTTTCTTATGATGAAAACTGTAGCTCAGAGTCCCCATACAGAGCCATTCAAAGCCAGAGAAAATCCTAATAAAAATGCTAAAGAAGTTCCTTCAACATAGGTGGAGGAAAACTGTTTTGAGATGAAAGATCACTGTATAAGATTCTTCCACTGTTACTTTCTTATTGCTCGATGATATGGAATATGCTCTGGGGTGAGGGGCCAAAATTGATGTTGCTAATTATTTGCCTTGCTGAAAGTAAGGAACGAGAATATTGTGTCATCATTAAAGGCCTCCATCTTCATAATGACCCTTTCAGGGATTATATAAAGCAAGTACGTTGTCTGTTACCCAGTGGGAGCTTTTGAAAGTAGGCTACCAGCAAGCTCGATGTGATCGCTTCTAACTACTGAAGACCTACCCACTATATCTGGGACTTCCTGTACAGGAATACAAGAGACTTAAAAAAAAAAAATCAAAACCCAAAGGTCTAGACACTTGCTGAGCTCTCTGACATACTTGGTAATTGATTAATGGTTGCGCAATCCTGGATTCTTACTGGCTTCTACTCAGTGTTTCCTCAGGCTTGGGGGCTACTGTTCATCTTGCTCAACTTTACAAATTATTTTTTGGAGGGAGTTTGCAGAGGTCACTGAGCAGGATGAAAAGATTACCTGCCCTTCAGGGTTCAAGAAAGCTTTTAAATTCTGTTCCTATTCCTTCCCGTTTATATGGGGCAAGTTTCTTTTCCTTTGGGGAGTCATTTGTGAAGGGATTCACCACAGATCTGGCCATCACTGCTTTCCTTTTCTCCATTCCACTGTCTGGAGCCTTGTTCCTCTGTGTAGTCCAAGGGTTTGAGAAATCTGAGGATCTGGGTCTTTCTGGGGATCCAGGGTGTCTGCAGGCCTCATCTCAGAGATGGCAGATTCTTACTGCAGTGTTGAGGTCATATGAGATTAGCTGAAGACAGCCAAATGAAGATAAAGTAAATAATGCAATTGCTGATGTTTTCTTTAGAGCTCCCCTTGATGGCCTTTGGAAAGTTGTGGTCCCAGCTGCCTAAATGTACATGCTCCCACAGAGCAAAGTCTAAGAACTTTAGTGCACAGAAGAGAACCTTAGGAGTGTGTGTAAATGCAGCTTCCTGTGCCTCACCCTCCAACTGATTCAGGACTCAGAGTTGCAGCATCACAAGACCCTCCTGATTCTATTTCAGGTACTTCTCAGACCACACTTAGATACTATTATAGGGGAAAAGTCCCTCTCCCTTCTAGGGAGCGACTTAGTTAAATCACAAATCAGCGCTCATGTTTAAGCTCTGTCTGACCCTTGTGAGACATTTTTCGTGAGGCCGTTCAGAAATTGAACTTCCAGGATTCCTGATGATCCCACAGATCTCCCTAGGTGATCTCTTCTATTTTTCCTTCTTCTTCTTGCTGTTCTTATTCTCACCACTATGCTCTAACCGTTCCTCCCTTCCCTTTGCCCAGCAATGATCATATTTGCTTTGCTAAAGTAGCCCCTCTTGTTTCATTTCTTTGCAGACCAAGATCAGGGCTGACTATCTCAACCTCTCCCAATTCATACCCTCCTTTCTGACCTGAATTCTGTTATGTTCCACTCAGCAAATCTAAAATCTAATTAGTGTTTAGGCTTTATCTTACTGTGGGTCTTGGTAAGATATTGAATGTGCAATTTCTTGGCAGATGCAAAGCAGTCTTTTCCCATTTAGAACCTCAAACTCATGTAGTCCTCTGCAGGGGTAAGGAGGATAGGGAAAGGATGATATTCTTGAGAGGAAAGCAAAATAACAGTGAACTTTCAGCTGTAACCAGCTTGGAGAGTGCTTTGCTGGCAAATGGAGGAATTTCAGTAGGAGACCTCATGCACCCATTTTTCTTGCTTTTAGTCTCTGGCAATCTTAAAGTTGTTCAAGTATGGTGGCTGCCCAAACCCTAGGTCTTTTTCCATAAATAAAGAGTCAAGACCTTTGTTCTTTCCCTCTACTCTGAATAGAGGATTATATTTTAATTTTTGGTTCTGAAGCACTATTTCCCCACAGTGGTCCCCTTGACCTCCCTGTCTTTTGGGACCTGCCACCCTCTTTTGACACCATGCACTTTAGAGTGGTATATTCCAATACGTTGATAAAGATTTTCAGATGTGGAAGAGGCTAACTTAGGCGTTGTTTCTACCCCATGGGAAATTTTGAGCTCTGTATGAGATTCTGATGTTGGTTTTTCTTTGTTTTTGTTTTTGTTTTTCTTCTTGCTGCAGGAAAGCAATCTCCCGGGCAGGCCTCCAGCATCTGGCTCCTGCACATCCCCTCAGCCTTCCTGTGGCAAATGGTCCAGCCAAGGAGCCCAGAGCAACTTTGGACTGGAGTGTAGGTGTTGGCTTTTTCATTTAAACATCACTTCAGTGCATGTTTTGTGTCTCTCATTCTCAGGATTCCTCTAGCTACAAGGAAGACTTGCTTAATAATTTTCAACATTGCCTGCTGACCTGTCCTCAGATACCTTAGCTGTAGCTCCATTTTCAAACTCCTATGAACATCGCTCCTTTATATGAAGTCAGATGTGTTCAAGACTAAGATAAAAGCTTCCTGAATCATTTGAAGTATTACTGCAGCTGTAAGATTAAAAAGTACCTCGTGCGCAGTCTTTATTGGTTTCTGCCAAGTTGACAATGAATTGAGCTTACCCTTAGTGCAACATCACGCAGTCTAAGTTTTGATTTCCTCAGCTTGAGCTGAGTTTTTCTGGGTGCTTTTTTTCCCAGAGGATTACAGGCACTTCGTGTCATTCTATTGCTTTTCCTTCCTCCCTTAACCAAAGGCAGATGGGTCTGGCATCAGTAGGTTGGGTATATGAGCTGATGTTAACATTTTAACCATAACACACTCACAAAAACTATTAACTTGACTTGAAGATTATAGTCTGAAACTCTTTAGTTGATTAAACACATTTATTGAGAGTCTTCAATGAGTCAAGTTTTTGGCCGAGTAACTGTTTCTAACTGTAGACCCAAAGGCTTTGTCCCTTCCTGAAGCAATATGAGGAAAAGGTATCAAGGGAGAGAAGGGCTTCCTTGAAGTCCTGCCAGCCTTCCCTGATGATGAACCTTGTTTAGCACTTTTAGTTGAGTCTGAATGGAAGGGATAATCCATGTTCTTTTTCTCCATATGAAAGAGAAAGGTGGGGTGGAGGAAAGGAAACCCATGCCATGATTTGATATCCTCTGTATTATAGCATTTCTTCCTCTCCTCTCAGCACACACTTATTAATATCCTTATTTTACATCTTGGATGCATACGAATGTAAATGCTGCCCACATTTATGAAGTGCCTGGCAAAAGACTGGATGTGCTTGAACTACAGCTTCTCCCTTGGTGGAGATATCGTTACCCTGAGAGTGTTCAGATGCCGCCTGAGCCTGTTGAATTGGTGTATAGAAAGAATATTCCTTTCCTGAAGTTTTCTTCTTTATTCCAGGACAGCTATTTAATAATCTCTTAACCCACAATAGAGTATATTTGCACCAGTGTTTGCATAATTAAAAACAATTAAATGCATAAACATAAATAAAACCTAAGAGGGGTATGCATGGAGCAATGATGAGAGTTTGTTACGTATCAAGGAACCTAAAGAGTTGGTTTAATTTTCACGATGTTCCAAACAATCCTGTAGTCTGCAGCAGCAGGGCCTTCTTTGAGGTGAGACAGTCCAGGGGTAGTTTAATCATTTAGAGGGGAACATTCATTAAATCCCTTCTCTGCCCTTTTGTGTGACATTAGGTAAGTCACTGATTTCTTTCAGCTTCAACGTCCTCATCTGTAGATGGGGATAATCATGGCCCTATTTCATGGACGTTGTTAGGATCAAATGTGACAATAAGTGAAAAAGTTTTTTTTGTAAACTGTGCAGCCAGCAGATTTATTTGTTAAAGTAATTGATGAATTCATTAATTCATCAAACATTTGTTGAGTTCCTGCTTTGTACTAGAATCTATGTTGGTTACTTGGGATTCTGAGGTGAAAAGATACGGTTTCTGCCTTCAAGGGGCTTAGAATCCTGTGGGCAGAAAGGAAATCAACATGAAAATACAGGGAAATGAGGACGTCACTGGAATGCAACAAAAGGACATTCCGTTCCCGTTTGATGTTGGAAATAGTTATCAGAAAATGCTTTTTAAAGGAAGTGTCCTGCCTGAGCCAGAGCTTGGCACAACGTATTATTTTCTGATTCCTATAGAGAGGTATGTACTCTAATATTTCATCAAAATGGTATTTTTGGCCAGTGGTGGGAGGCTGCAGTATAGGATGAGGGAAAAACAAATAGGAATGAAGGCTGGGTTTGTGCCTAGTGATCTTTTATGCCTCCCTCTTCTCCCCTTTTCTTTGATTGTGGGTACTCCATCTTGGAGGTCTGTTGAAAGTATGGCATGACACAAAACACTTAGCTAACGTTTAACAATGGTGGGAAAACCGAAAGCCCTTCCTTGAGACAGTCCATCTGAGGGCTTAGAGATCTGATGTGTAAGGAGTTATGAGATGTTACTCTGGAAAAAAACCAACATCTTTGTGGGCTGATTTTGGTGTCAGCAAACAGAAACCAAACCGTGACCAACACACTACACTCATTTATTACAATCGTGTAAAGCATTTGTTTCAGAAAAGAGGAAAAAGCAGATTGTTAAAAATATTTCAGTGACTTTTTCTTTGGCTAAAACTTTAGATTACTCATATTACTTTAGTTTGCTCTTCTGTTCAAGGAGCCAGCCAGGGATTTCTTTGTTCTGTTTAAGGTGCAAAAACAGTCACCTCTCTGTGCCATTCCCTCTCCTCCACTCTCTTGTTTGATTGCCTCATCTTCTACCATTAGTCTACTCTTCTGGACTCAATGTATGGAAATGAGCAATCTTTATTTAATTCAGTATTACTATTTATTGAGCAATGAAAAGGGTCGGAGCCTCTTTGATTCTTTCAAATAAAAAGGAAGGCGGCAGGAGCTTATAAAAAAGGTGGGTGGAACTCCAGTCTCTTGCCTTTGATAAAGTAGAGGGCCCCAATAGTGCTAAGTTGTGCTTCTGAAGGTCTTGACCACAGTGGCAGACGGGGTCCAGCAGGGACGACGAGGGTCCTGTTGTTCCCTTTTCCCACTTGACTCTCAGGTGGAAATTCTCTCTGCTCTGTAACGCTTTGGCTCAGGGGAATGAATGGGGGTCACCTCAAAGGCCTCTACTACTATGATTCTCTGGCTTATGTTACTCTATTTTTCTTCCTTCATCTGTAAGGAAAAAGATTAAAAAACTGTTCACGGTGTATCTGAAGTTGCAAAGTCAGAGTGAACCTGGAGTTAGGATCTTAGTCCCCAAGTTTCTATGTGAAATCCCAAAAGGGTCATGTTCTGACACTAGCCTATGTGCCAAAGTCATCTGAAGGGATACAGGTATTTCCTAAATATACTTTGGCAAAAGGCTTTGAGGAGAAGTCTGTTTGTGGGGTGCCTGAGACACAGGTGAGCACTGATTTAGTGCGCATAGACTATATGCACCTGCACTTCTTGGCCAGGAGGGTGCTATTATAGCAGACAGTTTTTATGCTTTGGGTACATGAACTTAATACTTTTCTTTAAGCATTCCATTTTTATGTTCTTATTTCCCTGTGTGTAATATATACAGTCTCTCTCTCTTAGTTTTAGCTTGTTTCTCAAAATCCCAAACATTCTCTCCTGCTGTGTTTTACTCAAATGGCTTATTACGACTTTTAGGATTCTCTGTCCCACATGGGCTCATTCTCTGAAGATTTTTCGGCAATAGATATTTACTGAGGCTGCCTGTGCACCGTCATTTTCCTCCGTGCATGTCAGGGATAGAACCTGCAGTGGTGTGTGGAGAGTATCTGGATCAGTCTTCAGTACGATGCCTGAGTCTTCTGTTGACAGCAGTGGACATTGGGCTCAACCCAGTATGAAAATTATTTCCTCTAGAGATTTTCTCTTTTGCTGTCTGCCAAGCCATGCTCATCTTTTCAATCAAACCGATTCTATTTATCTGATGTAGTCTTTGCTTTGTATCCTCACAACACCTCTCTGTTGGTAGTGCATTGTCTTACCTTAGAACCAAATTAGTGCTTTTTGTTTGACTTTCTTATTTGTGGCTGTCAGATTTCAGGCTGCTTAAAAGGAGGGGCAATGTTTTCTGCTTGTTTTCTCTTCACAGTGGAGAGTGCAGCATCATAGACCCAGTAGCTGCTTGGTTGCTGATGTCAGGGGATGAATTGATTATAGTTTTTCTGCTCAATCAGTGAGAAGGGGATATTTCGCTGGGAGTTGACAGGCACTCAGATAATCTCTAGTTCCTGAAAGGCTTGGTAGGCATGACTCCAAAGTCTGCTTGAAAAATAAATGGATTTATGCCGTTTTAATCCCAAGTAACTGTCTTTAAATTTCCTTCCTAATTCAACGCATTGTGTTAGATCTTAAGGCGCACGCAGTACTTTGGCCCTCCTACTCTTCACAAGGACATCATCTTTTCACTTCCACAGTGACAGCCTGCAGCAGCTGCCCCCTCTGACACTGGATGATGCCTGTCAGCCAAGCCAGTTGGGGTAAAACAAGTTAAATTACTAGAAAGGAAGGAAGTAATGCCTAAAAAGGAAAAAATATTCTCATCTCCTGGGATGGATTCCAAGTTCCCAGTTTAGAGTGAATTAGTCCATTTAGAAGCGTGTCTGTTCCACAGATAATGTGTATCTTCTTTTAAATGTCACATGTCTCCCTTCCAATGGAGACTTCATTTGGACTTCCAGCACTCTTCCCTGTTTGTAGGATTGCAGCAGAGAGCCCAGGAAGTGTGTCTCCCATCTGTCCCCACCATTTCATAATTTGTTTTTGCCCATTACACTGCCTAAAACAGCCCCCTGAACAGTGGTGGAAAAGCCACCAAGATCTTTCTTAAAGGGCACATTGGTTTTAAACCCAGCACCCTTGATTTTATTTTGTTTTCCTTCCTCATTGGCAAACTTTCTTCGGTCCCAAGAGCTGTGGAAAACAGAGCCTCAACACAAACAAAGCCAGATCTTCAGTCCAAACCACCTTTCCTTTCCTTTAGTTGATGATGCTAAGAAACACTTTCTCTGAGGCAGATAGGAACATCACACAGTTGGTGCACTGCCTCACAGTTTGGTTCAGGGACAAGATTAAGGAACCAGAGTCTTCATGTGGGATTGGTTTAAACTGGGTTATGAAACTAGGTCATCTTATCTTTAGAAACCTTGAATGAAAAGCCAGAAGGAGGCAGGGGTATGTGTGTGCATGCGTGTTTGTGCGTGCGTGCTCGTGTATGTGCATGTTCTCATTTCAGTCCTGTTTCCTGTGAGTCCTAGGAGACCTGGACCTTAATTTTGGGCGTCAGGCCCCCCTCTTCATCAGGTCATCATCCACAGCCCCACATCTTTCCCCACTCCCAGCCCCATTTCGAAAAACTGAAGTCAGATTAATCGATAAATGAGACTGTTTGTTGAGCCTCTAGAGCATAAGGAACTACTCACTATAAATCAGTGAAGATCCCAGTCCTGGTCAGCCACGTAAATGAAGGGACAGATCGACCTTAATTTCAGGGACTCTCACCATTCCTTTATTTTCTGAGAATGGGGGAGTTTTTAAATCAAATCACCGTGGCTGCTGAGGGAAATCATGGAATTCTGTAACTTCTCAGACCTGTGAGAAGTGTCTCGGTCTAATCTTCTGCCTCTAGGCAAGTGATTATCTAAACAAACGCTGTCCAATAGAAATAGATATGAGCTGTAATGATAAATTTTCTAGTAGCCACGCTTTAAAAAGTGAGAAGAAATAGGTAAGATTATTTTTAATTCCATATTTTGTTTAAGCAAATATATTCAAAATATTATTTCAACATGTCATCAACATAAAAATTGTTAGGGAGATGTTTTACATTCTTTTTTTCACACTAAATCTTCAAAATCTGCTGTGAATTGTTCAAAGATAAGCACATCTCAATTAGTGCTAACCACATTTTAAGTCCTCAGTAGCCATGTGCATATTGTACAGCACAAATCTAAAACATCCAACATGGTGTGTTATCAGTTCTTGTCTTGAAGATTTTCAAGGGGAGGCAATCCACTCTTTTTCCTTTTTGATTTTGTAAGGACATTTACATAGGATACATATTTATAATTCTCATTGTTTCAAAACATTTTTATAAGCAAGCATCTTCATTTTGTGTAGAGTATTTGCTTCTTGTGTGAGCATACTCTTTATCTGTATTATTCAGTCTCAAACACTCACCTCACCTTTGTCTTTTTACCTATAACCATTACTAGAATTTCGGTAGCCCTTGAGCAAGAAAACTTACCTATATCTAGAAATCTGTATTTATGTCTATTTAGGTGAATCCCCACTCTTAGATGAATAGATCTATCGATGAAAATCTATCAATGTAAATATATATATAGCTATACAGACTTGTGAGTCTCAGCACTCACAAGTACAGCAGAAGTGTTATCTTTGTTTAGAAATAGGAGAGTTATTTTTCTGTCTGGCACAGATGGATACTCTTTGAGTTGTATACTATTTGAGATGGTATTTCAAGATGCATGTGTAGAGAAGAGAGAAAGATGTTTTCAGGTAGGGACAGTAGAATGAACAAAAACGTGGCACCAAAAAGGGAAATGCGAGGTATGTTTCAAGAAGAGTGACAGGGAGCCCAGTGTGTTGGCATACGCCTGTAATCCAGCTACTCAGGAGGCTGAGGTGGGAAGATTGCTTGAATCCAGCAGTTTGAGGCTGCAGCGAGCTGTGGTGATGCCATTGCACTCCAGCCTGGGCAACAGAGCAAGGCCCTGTCTCAAAAAAAAAAAAAAAAAAAAAAAAAAAAGTGACAAGGATAAAAGAATGATCGATGCTGTTATTGGAGTCTAGTATGCCAGGGTGAATTTGGATTTTATTTTATAAATAGGGAAACATCTAAGCATTCTGAACAAGGGAGAGGCACAATCATGGCTCTCTTTTGGGGGAAGCTAAATTTATACTAATGTTAAATAAATCAGAGAGGGTGTCAGAGTTTAGAGCAGAAGAAACCAAGACTCCGAAATTAGATGCACTGTCCAGTGTATAGTAAGTAACTGGGGGTATATTCAGATAATGAAAAGAAACCTAGACAAAAATAAAAGCAAAGGGAAGAGGCCTGCATTTGCAGGGGTAAATGAGGCTCTGCAGCAAATGAAAGACTCAAATGTATAATGGCTTAATATAAGAGACTGTTTCACCTATGTCATAGACCAAGATTATTCCAGGTGGCTGGGTGGGTGGTAAGGCCCTTTCTCACATAGCTATTCAGTGACCCATGCTGAGGATCGCTCTGACATCTCACTGAGAGGATTCCAAAAGGCTGACTTCCCAATTGACCAGTAAGACAAAAGGACATGGAGGAATGCATGTGGGAGGATTTAATGGAACAAGTCTGGAATTTCTGCTCTGTTTCACTGTTCAGAATTTGGCCACACCTAGTAGCAAGAGAGACTGGGGAAATAAAGTCTAACTATGTGTCCACGAAAAGGATAAATAATTATTTTGAGGAATGGCTAGCAGTCTTGGCCACAAAGACCAAGGAGAGAAACGTAGTTAATGCTAACATCTGTGGATTGGGAGGAAGAAGGGAAACTAGAGAGTAACAGCAACAATAATAAATATAATGAACATCTATTAACTTCTTGTTTTATGCGGAACATTGGGCTTTATGCATTTTTATGTTTAAACATCATTGTAGTCCTGTAAGGGAGGTACAGTGATTTTTATGTGACTGATGAGTAAAATAGGGTTTAGGGAAGTGAGAAGGGCCCTAAGTCATACAGCTATTAGGCAACAAGTCTGACTCCAAAGCTCATGTTAATTAATAAGGAGCTGGAGAAGGGTTCATGAGAACTGTAGGAAGAAAACAAAAATAGTTCATTTGTCTACTGCATTCTTGTGCTAATGCCACCCAGTCTAGACAACTTTATGCAGGTTTCAAGAGTCTCCGAGACTACCCTCTCTTCTGACATCAGTTGCAAGTTCGGGAACCCCCAAGACCACACTCAGCTTCGGTAACTCACTAGAAACACTTATAGAACCCCCTGAAAGCTGTTAATACTCACATTTATGGTTTATTACAGTCCTTTCCAAGTAGAATCATGGTTCACTAGCTAACTTCTCTCAGCAACCCTGTGCTATAATATACATGGCATAGTGCCAAGCAGGAAAGCTCATTCGAACCTTGATGTCCAGAGTTTTAAGTGGGGGTTGGTCCTGTAGACAGGGTTGACTGCCCATTTGGTTGACATTAGCCTCTAGCCCCTTTGGGGGTCAAGCTGATACCTTATGGCCCAAGGCCGCCAGACAAACAAAAACACTTTTATCAGGCAGGACGTTCCATGGGCTTAGAGATTACTTTCTTGGAGTTGAAAGCTCATTGCTTTATCAGTAGGTTTTGACATTTTACCCACTGCTACATTTTAGACTTCACTTTCTAAAGTAGTTAGTGGGATTTTGCTGTGGTTTCCCTCATATTGGCTGCTGTTATTATGCATTTAGTTCCATCTTCTCTGGTAGATTTTTCTCCATTGATTAACACAGAATCTCAGTGCCTGGCACCAGTGTTATCGAATAAAGAATTGTTGAATAAATTAAAGAATAACAAAATGAAAAGGCATTATTCTGTATAAATGGTTATAACTTAGAGTTGGAGAAAAGTTCCCAGTAGTAGAATATTTTAGGTTGTGTGGATTGATTACTTCAGGATACCTTGCAAAGAAGTGCCTTTCTACTTTTTAAAAAATGTTGTCATCATCCATCACTATCTGAAAACTTTTAGGGTCTGAACCCACAGCTATGCTTCTCTTGCCTCTGCTGTTGTCCCACAAGGTTGACTGTGAGGTGAAGCCTATTTTCCCATTGACTTCCTTGAAAAAAATTGAACTTGCAACAAGGAAAAATTACCAATAGAGAAGAAAAAGTTTTGGTGAACAGGTGTCCACCCTTTGATGTAGAGGGCAATGACCCCGGTCAGTGTTGCTCTCCCTTTAGGAATGGTTTTGAGGCACTGGGAGATGTGGATGGTGCACTCCTACCCCCAGGGTCTCCCTATGCGTTGTCCTAAAGCCCTTGATACCTATATCCCTAGTGACTTTCACCTTCTCGTCCCTTCCTGCCTCACTTCTGTGGTCCAGGACTTGGACCCACCTTTCTTGGATCCTGAAGCACCTACATCACATGTCACAATACAAATTTTGGTTGTTCTTACCCCAGAATTATTTGAGTCACTAGGCCCTGAAAGGAAAATGTGTTCTATCTGAATCTGAAGAAATACGTTTATTTTAAAAGATGGGTGACACTTGGTATTTTCTCCCAGCAAATGTCATTTAGTGTATATTCCTTTTTTTTTTCTTTTGAGTCAGAATATCGATCCATTGCCCAGAATGGAGTGCGATGGCACAATCTCAGCTCACTGCAACCTCTGCCTCCTGGGTTTCAAGCAATTCTCATGCCTCAGGCTCCTGAGTAGCTGGGATTACAAGTGCCCGCCACCATGCCTGGCTAATTTTTGTATGTTTAGTACAGATGGGGTTTCACCATATTGTCCACCATGTCTCAAGCTCCTGGCCTCAAGTGATTTGCTTGCCTCAGCCTCCTGAAGTGCTGGGATTACAGGCATGAGCCACTGCTCCTGGCCATTTGGTATATATTTCTGCTTTGCTGTACTAAGCTTTGAGATTCAATGGGCTATCGTGTGGACACTGCTGGAGCAGGTTATAATAAAAGTGGCTCATGTATAAGATGGATTTCCATTACATGATTATTCTATGGAATTTCTTATTGACGTCATCTGCTCAGGCTGCTATAACAAAATGGCATAGACTTGGTAGCTTAAACAACAGACTTCATTTCCCACAGTTCTGGTGGCTGGGAAGTCCGAAGTCAAGGTGCTGGCAGATTCCAGTCCTGGGTAGAGTCCTATTCCTCACTTGCAGACAGCTGCTTTCTTGCTGTGTGCTCATATGGCTTTTCCTTGGTGTGTGCATGTGGAGAATCTCCCATGTGTCTCTTCTATAAGGACACTAATCCCATTATGAGGGCTCCACCCCCATGAACTTATTACTTCCCAAAGTCTCATCTCCACATTCTATCACACTGAGGGTGAGGAATTCAACATAGGAATTTTTTTTTTTTTTTTTTGAGATGTAGTCTCACTCTGTCGCCCAGGCTGGAGTGCAGTGGCATGATCTTGGCTCACTGCAGCCTCCACCTCCCAGGTTCAAGCAATTCTCCTGCCTCAGCCTCCTGAATAGCTGGGATTAACAGGCGCCCACCACCACGCCCAGCTAATTTTTGTGTTTTTTTAGTTGAGATGGGGTTTCACCATGTTGGCCAGGCTGGTCTCAAACTCCTGACTTCAAGTAATCTGCCCACCGCGGCCTCCCAAAATGCTGGGATTACAGGTGTGAGCCACCATGTCTGGCCAACATATGATTTTTGAGGGGACACAGTTCAGTCCACAGTATCCCCCATAAAAAATAATTACATGCCCATGTACATCTGATGAATAAGATAAAAACAAGAGTAATTTTCCTGTAAGCCATGGAGACTTAGTCTTGTTTCTTTATGGTTAATCTAATACAATACTTTCCCTAACAGCTCAGAGCCCCTTTTAAGCAAATGAGCAAAGTATACAATTAATATATAAATCTATAATTTCCAAGGTAGTGTCCCATAAGAAGGAATATGGAATTCTATTCATCATACTATTAAAAAAAAAAAACAGTTTGCTTCCCCCTTTCCCCAATACCACACTACACATTTCTGGAAAATAGGATTGTTTGCTCATCAGGTCATACATTCTAGCAGCTCTATTCCCCATCCAAAGTGTATGAATATTTTTAGAAGCAATAACATTTAGTTTGAAAAATTGAGAAGTAATTGGGTGAAGACCTTACTGAATTAGTAAGATGTGAATTAGTAGAAACGTGTTATGCTTTGAGTACACAGGGACTTAGTTTTAAGAAGCCTCTGCCCTTAGAAATATAATTTACCTATTACTGGTATAACTGTGTTTTCAAACTGTCTTTGCTTAAAATACTTTAATGCTACCATCTTCCTTTTTAGCTAATTTGTTAAGCTTATTCACTAAGCAAAGTCAAATTTTAATATAATTTTAATCTCAGTTGTCATGACATTCGCAGTGGTGGGCCTGGTGAATAAGGTTTGACATTGAACTATTTAGAGGTGTTTTTTCCTCATTTGTTGAATATGTTTCAAAAATGACCACCTCCATGGATAAAGCAGCTATAAACCAAATGTTTATTTTAGTTATAGCTCAAAGTTTTTCCAAACACCTTTCTCCCTTTTTAGAATTTCTGTAGAATCAACGCTAGCAGTACTTTGAGTGGTCAAATGAGAAATGTTTAGACTCCTTGGTTTCACTAACTTTCTTGTATCCCAAATCTAAATTTGAAATAGTTTTCCTTATCCCTGGAAAAAAAAATTGATGTCAGGTGGGTCTTTTCCTTGCAGGAGAATGCCGTGAATGGAGAACACCTGTGGCTGGAGACCAACGTCTCGGGAGATCTCTGCTACCTTGGAGAGGAGAACTGCCAAGTCAGATTTGCAGTGAGTGTGGGCTCTGTCTTGCTGGGGGAAGGCCTGTGGATCTGAATGAATAGAGGGGTTACCTTGCCTAAATTTCCAAGGGGAGGTTTGAACGAGCCTATCCTTGTGAGATGGAAAACTTTCCGGATGTTTTCAAGGTTTGCAGAGAGTTTCTCAAGTTAACATGGCTTTCAGGTTGTCGCTTGTAATGGTTTTGGGGTTCAATTATGCAGGCCAGGCCTTGGTGTCATGTGTTACTTTATAATGATGCCCAGGGTAGGTTTTTGTGTGTTGGTGGCGGGGCAGAGGGTAAATGTGTACAAGGTAGTGTCTGCTTATGGAGGGGTTGTTGGTGTGGGGCCAAGGCCTGTGTGTGGAGGAAGGGGCTCTGTCTGTAGGGAAGTGGCCACAGTGGGGCTTTACTGGCGGGTGAAGGTGGAAAGAGAGGGAAACACCTGTGCTGGGAATGGGTATAGGCTAAGAAATAATCCAGACTAAGTTCTGGAGGATCCAATTCTAGAAATAATATAAACAATCAACAGTCAGGTCAATTGGAGTTAACTTTTGTTGTTTAAAATTTGCTTTGTGTCCCTATTTAGAACAATCTATTTAGAGGGTTAAAATTCTCTTTATGTTGTGAGGTAAGTGTGGTTGCCAGGTGGTGCATTGTGGAGATATCAAAACCATAGTGTTGAGAAATTGAACTTAAAGTTTGTGTGTAGTTTTAAATGATTGGTCCAAACAGACAGTAATGGGAAGCTTAGGATAGTAAAGAAGAAAGAAAAGATGTATTCCTTCTTATTTGGGGAAATGAGCACCAGAATTTATAGAATGCTTTTTTCTTTTTTTAAAAAATATTTGTTTATTATGTGAAAGAAATATTTGCAGCAAGATGTAGGGCCTTGAAATTGCCCTACATATGTGTTTGTTATTGAATATGTGTTTGTTAATAACTAATATGGAATAAATCGAGTTTCCATCAAAGCTTATAGAAGGATGTGTATAGCCCCCAACGATTTTAACCAGGCTGCCTAAAAGCACAAAGTCCCAGAACCAGGACCTTTTTTATTGCTTTAGCTGTTTTAACTCCTTGTTTATAAATTTCATTTGGAGAGTTTTGAGAGTTCTGGGGAGAGCAGGGCCTGTTTAAGTGAACTTGGGAATCAATGTCAGGGAAAGACCCAGATGAATAGGCTCTGGATTGGAAGTCGGGAAACCTGGAGCTGAATCTCAGTGTTACTGCTCAGTATGTGACATTGAGAACTCGTGACCTTTGGGCCTTGGCTACCTTCTAAAACAGAGAGTAGGATTAAATTTTTTTTATTAATTTATTTTTGTTTCTAGACCTGTAATTAATCATTTGCTTCTCTTCTAATTTTGTAGTAAATTTAATTGACTTAAATATCAGGATTTCAACTTTATGCATGTGTATTTTTAATTAAAGTATAATTGCACGGAATTGGATTAAATTAACGAAATCCATGAGAAGCTCAGCTGTTTGGACTAAAATGCTCTAAATAATGAATTAACATTAGCGTCTTGGTTCATTGTGTAAACACTGGTCTTGGGATGTAAGATAATATAAAATGGAAAAAATAAAAACCAGTATTACTTACATATATACTTTTGAACAGTTTCTACTGATGGACTATGATTTTTTACAGAGTCATCCCTTATTTCCAAATTGCTCCCTTTAATCCCTTTCTGTTACTTTTTAGGGGATGGCTACCTCTCTTGACAAATATATGAACAGATACATATGTCCTCCTTGAACCTTGTATCAGTAAATAGCATTGCTATCCACTGAATGATTATTACTTGTTCACTAATACCTTTAGGCCAGGAAAAGCAACAAAGAGAATAAAGGAAATTTTAGGTAGAAGTAGGAAGAAACAGAGTTGAGAACGTTCCCAGTTTCCTTCTGAAGCTTCCTCATAATTTCATACCAGGTACTTGGCCCTATTAACTCATATTACAAAACGTCTGAAAGATGAAGACTCTCCTCCAAAAAAATGTTGATTAAATGAAGGAATAAATCAGTGAGGAAGCTGAAGACCTAACTGCTGTAAGTTTCTTGAAGCTCAGTTCCTTTACCTATAAAGTGGGGAAAACACTGTTTTGAGGGTTTGGTGAGATGATACATAGAAAGGGCTTACTTGGCTCAGCAACTGACCTAATGAATTAAAGGCAAAAAAATAAAAAAAAAGAAAAAACCCAGGAAGGACAAGGACAGGAAATTTACAGAAGAACTACCAATTGCCAATAGATATCTGAAGAATACAAAGGCATCCCAATTAAAACAACTCAGGAGTCAACTTCATGTGCCTATTAAATTATCAAAGATTTATAAAATGGTAATAGTTACTGCTGGTTGGTTTAGGCTGAAACAGGCAGGCTCATCATCAGCTGCCAGGAGTGTAAGTAGATACACTGTCCTTCACAAAATTGGCAGTGTGTACTGAAAGCACTGAAAATCCTCTCAGTCTCTCTCCCCCACCTTGCACTGTGAGGCGCATGTCATCTCTGGGCATCCCATTTTGAGCGAGACATTGGCAAGCAGCAGAGGACCCAGAGTGGGGTGCCCAAGTTGGCTTAGGGGATAGAAGCTTGTTATAAAGAAATGTTAGATTACATGGGCTACAGCTGAGTATTAGGAGTGAAGGCAGAGATATGTCTTCCAGTATTTGAAGAGTTAATTTGAAGAGAAGAGAAGTGACTTGCTGTCTGTTGTTAGAAATGGAAAAATCATAGAGGTAGAATCCGTCGACTCTAGCTTTATAACAAAAAACAAACATTACCTGGGAAAGCTAACAATGCACACTCCTGTTTCCCTCTTTGCTCCAAATGCTGATTCAGTATGCTTGGAGTTGGACTTGGGAGTCTCTGATATTTTTTTTTTTGGATGTAGTCTTGCTCAGCTGCCCAGGCTGGAGTGCAGTGGTGTGATCTCGGCTCACTGCAACCTCCGCCTCCCGGGTTCGAGAAATTTTCCTGCCTCAGCCTCCCGAGTAGCTGGGGTTACAGGTGCAAGCCACCACACCCAGCTGATTTTTGTATTTTTAGTAGAGACGGGGTTTCACCAGGTTGACCAGGCTGGTCTCAAACTCCTGACCTCAGGGGATCCACCCGCCTCGGCCTCCCAAATTGCTGGGATTACAGGCGTGAGCTACCACACCTGGCTGGGAGTCTGTGATTTTAACAAGCACCTCAAATAATTCTGAGGCAGATGGTCTGCAAACCTAACTTTGAGAAATACCGTATGATAAGAAAGAACTTTGTCAGCCTGAGCCTCCCAGCAAGGGAACAAGGTGCCTGGAGAGATTGACTGGTGGGATGTGTGTTTGTGGATAACGTGGGTGGCCATCTTTCAAGGATACTGTAGTTGGGGACTCTCAGCTGCTTTGGGCAAGAGGTCAGACACAGAGATCTCCAGGCGAATCTTTAGTTTAAATGCTCTGTTTGCAGTTTTCTTAGAACAACAGTCTTTTTTGGGAAAAAAGTATGCATAAGCAGATCATGTATTTATATTCTAATTTCTTTTAATGAACCACCTTTGAAGAAAGCCTACCTGTTGGGGCTGAGACTAAATTACCATAACCAGGTACTACCTGCAGACTCCTAAACAAAGTACAGGCAGAGCGCTCAGGGAAGAAGTGAATCCATCATCTACGATGTGGCTTTCACTTCTTCCCTATTTTAGCAAAGCAAATGTCACAAGTAGAAGTTAAGAGAAGGAAGAAGTCAGTGTGGGTTGAAGCAGACAGAGGCAGCTTCATGGAAATGGGGTTCGAGCTCAGTTTTGAAAGATGGGTAAGATTTACATAAGTGAGTTTGAAGAAGGAGAACATTTCGGGCAGGGAAGAGGAACATGAGCAAACTCAGAGGTGGGGCAAGCTCTGTACAAAGGAGGTGGCAATCATGAGCCGTGCATGAACATGTGTCAGAGAAAAATGGAAATAAGAATGGAGTTAGGTTTTTTGAAACAAAACTTGGAGTGCATATTATAAATACTGGTGGGCTTAGGAAGCATGACTATATAATACATTGTCTAAACCAAGACACTTTTGAGGGTGAAAGTGGCTGCTGTTAATAATGATGCCGTAACATTGGGGATAAACCGGAACTGCATCACCCTAGCTTATGGGACATTAGGGCATCTATGTAAAACTAAAACTGTCCTGCAAAGCCGGGACCTCCTGCAGCCATGTGGATTGATATTTGGGGACTGATATTGGAGGGTACTGAAAGCCAAGCAGTGACTTCCAAAACCCTAGAACAGCTGTAGGAGAGTTTGTTCCCAAGCTTCGGGGCTAAACCTAAACCACGTGACCTTTCCTGTTCTACAGTTCTCTGGTGGCAACATTTAATACTGTAGAATACCTGTGAGCAGATACGTAATGGAATTAAATTTGTTCCCAAATTGGCAACAGTTCCCAAATTAGCAACTGTTTCTTTTTCTGGTCTAGATAAAATAAAAGGATGCAAAAGTAATGAAACTGAAGTAGAACGATCACTGTTTCCCAACCTGATTATGGGCACGGGAAACCTGAAATAAAATTCAGCCAGAATCACTGTTGTTTAGTGACATTTATTTTTATGTACATTTATTCATGTATTCATTCATTTATTCTGTCGGTGTTTGTGAGCTGGGTTGAGTACCCAGTGCTCACCGTTTAGCGGGCACAGCCAGATAGAAACTGTTCTCATGCTCTGGGGCTAGGCTATACAACATGTTTAGCCAAATATTTGTACCTAAAGGAGCTCACCCCTCCAGTAGTAATCCCTGGAGTCCGTACCAGTGTGCACCTACTCAGACTTGAAAGAAACTTGCCTACATTGATATGCAAATTATACACCCACCGTGGTCACACAGACCTGAATAGGCACAGTTGGGTAGCATGGGTGGTCAGAAGGAAATAGACTTTGTGTGGACTGACCTGGGTTTGAAAACCTGCTGTTCCATTTATGTACTGAGTAAAGTTGGGACATATCACTTTGCCTTTTTTTGCCTCAGTTTCCTGATTTAAAGTATTGCTACTGAGATAGACCACAGTGATTCTTATTTCTGGATGAGCATTATAGTCAATTATGCCATTTTACCTTTTAATCTTACCTTTAAAGTGTTGGTTCCCATTCTGGATGTACCACATCAGGATCTCTAGGGAGTGGGACTCAGCCTGATGTCAAAAACAAACAACCAGATCTACAGATGATTCTGTTCACTGTCAGGGTAGAGAGACAGCGATCCACTTCAGGAACAGAGTGTCAGGACCAAAAACCGTGGCCTGGTTCTCACACCTGGTGTGTAGTGGCTGTGATGGGCTAAATAGTGTACTCCAAAAGATATGTTGAAGTCCTGACGCCTCAGGACTTCAGTACCTCAGAATGTAACTTGATTTGGACATAGGGTGGTTGCAGATGTAATTAATTAGGATGAGTTCATACTGGAGTAGAGTGGGCCCTAATCCAGCATGACATGTGCCCTTATAAGAGAGGACACACGCTGGGCATGGTGACTCATGCCTGTAATCCCAGCACTTTGGGAGGCCGAGGCAGGTGGATCACCTGAGGTCGGGAGTTCAAGACTAGCCTGACCAACATGGAGAAACCCCCGTCTCTACTAAAAACACAGAATTAGCCGGGGTGGTGACGCATGCCTGTAGTCCCAGCTACTCGGGAGGCTGAGGCAGGAGAATTGCTTGAACCCAGGAGGTGGAGGTTGTGGTGAGCCGAGATCACGCCAGTGCACTCCAGCCTGGGCAAAAAGCAAAACTCCGTCTCAAAAAAAAAACAAACAAAAAAACACACAGAGATACACACACAGAGAAGAAGGCCATGTGGCGATGGGGGCAGGCATTAGAGTGATGCAGCTGCAAGCCGAGGCCCTCTGAGGATTGTGGCTCTCCTCAGAAGCTAAGAGACAGGCATGAAATTCATTCTCCCTCCAAGCCTTCAAAAGGGTGTTCAACCTTGTTGAAACCTTGATTTTGGACTTCTAGCCTCTAGGAGTGTGAGAGAATACATTTCTGTTGTTTTAAGCTGCCCAGTTTTGGGTTCCCCACAGAACACCCATTGCCATTGAGTGGGATCTTAGTATTCAGTGGAAAAGTATTTGAGAAATGCTCACACAATGTTTGCAGTTTTCCTAGGACTCATACTCATCATCTCTGATCTGTTACAACAACCTTTTAGGATGGTCATATCGGGCCGTTCACTTCTACCTAAAGATAAAGAAGAGTCAGAGAGGCTTACTCACTATCCAGAGCTTTATGACTTCTTTGCTTTCTTAGGGCAGTGCTAGGAACCTAATATAGTAGCCATTCTATAAGTCGAGTTACCTTATCTGGCCATGCAGATCTCACAGTTACATAGGCTCACGGACACGTACGCACACAGGTGTGTCTACAGCAGTCTTGAGTGTTTAGGTTGAGTGGTATGTGGTTGAGGTATAAGTGAGCAGACAGGCAGGTTGGTGTCAGAAGCTGGGAGCTGCAGGGAACAGAGTAGGTAGATGGTGAGGTGAGTGAGCGTGTAGGTTGTGTAAGAGGAAAAATGGAACTGTCAGACTTCAGGATGCTGTTACCAGATATATCTTCTCTGTTTTTAAATGTGCTCATGCCACCCTCTTTTCATGGACCAGCTAATAGGTACTGCTTTGCTTTTGTTATTGTTTTGTTCTTGTATTTTGCTTTAGTCTTTTCCTTGTAGATAATGTTTGGTGAAAATGGCTTAACCCCACCTGTGACACCCGGCCTTAATTCTAAGGTTTCTTCTAACGTTGCTTGCAATTTGCCAAATACAGTTTTATTGAGAAAGTGAATGAATTGCATTAGAGAGGCCGTGTGATATGAGAGTTGGAGGATTGGAGGGCAAGAGCTTCACAGATCCAGAGACAAAAAGATCTAGATAAAAATGCAAGTTCTGCTCTGCCTTTCTGAGCCTCAGTTTCCCCTGTAAAATAGTGGTGATTAAATCTACCTCTCAGAATCAGTAGAGGGATAAAATCAGTTAACAAATGTTTGTATTCATTTTCCTCCTCTTCTGTATCTACTTTGGTTCAATGTCATGGAGTTGAACAAGCTAATTAGCAGATTTGGTTGGACTTTGGCTTAACAAGGCCTTACATTTGGGATGATTCCAACACTAAGACTCTTACGCCTTCACCTGTCATTTTGCTGCTGTGTGTAGCATCCATATTCTTAAGAAGTCATGACTGGGAACAACTGAGTGGGACAAATCAAAGTAACCCATTCAGTGATCTCATCTCACAAGCTGTGTCTTCTTATTGGTGAATCAGAAGCCTCATCATTGTCTGTAATGGGATATCACGATATTTGCTCACAGGAATGCTGGTCACATCCTTAGATTCTTGGAAGAAACTTTCAAGAAGAATACAAGGGTCATAGCTCTCCGCCCTATTTAAAGGAAACTTTCAGCTTTCTGCTGTTTAAAAATGAAAATGACTTTGAGCCCAGTTACACCTTGTCTGTTTCATCTCAGGAAGAATGAGCACCAGGCAGCAGCTTGTGAAAATGCTGGTTCCCATGCATCTGTGTGTGTGGGTGAGAAGATGAGGCAATGATGAGGCAATCAGAGCCCGACATGCATTACTGGGGACTTTCTGGCCATCTGCGTATTCAGGTCTAGCTGGTGTGTAACATGGAGCACCAGTGTTGGACTTAGAATGCACCAAGATCTGCCTGCGTGTTGCTCCTGCTCTGTCAGCCTCAAATGCCAGTTGTCTGGCACAGCAGACTCATGATCTGCACCCCAGATGGCAGTTTGGCTGAGCTGGGTGCAGGCTGTCAGAGGGAACCACGTGTGTGGCAATAAAGCCCAGGAGGCAAAGCCAGCTCTCTGAGTTGTTTGGGTGCCAGCCATTCTCTGCCAGGGGCCTTTTTCACCATTAGGATATTGAGGATCTAATGAATCAAGATGACTCATGGAAAGTGTAGCCATCAACAAAAATAAGAAAAGAATTTTCACGGACACACTCTCTGCTGTTGAGTTCCTAGTCAGTGGATATGAGAGAGGGAGAGAGTGGGGTGCTCTCAGCGGTGGAAGTAACGTCACCCTTTAGGTGTCTGGCCTGATAGCTCAGCATTTCCATGAGATCGTTCACGTGCACACTTAGAACAGTGTCTGGCACATGGTAGACCCTCAGGACACGTTAGCCATTGCTACTATGACAACTGTCATGGGGATTGTTATAATTTGGTACCAAGTGCTGTCTGTATATTAAAGGAGAATCTAGTGCTGATACTGCTCACTTCATGTAATGGGGATAGTGATAGTATATGTAGGCTATGAAGCCAAGGGATCTTTAGGATTCTGTCATTTCTGGGTGACCCTGGATCAATAGTACTATTGTCTATTTGCACAGCCCATTTTCTTTTTACCCAAAATTGTGTTCTGGAGAACACTAAACTCAAATGAAAACAATATACAGCATTACACATTAAAAGGAGCTCATGACCATAAATTTCAAAAACACTGAATGACTTTAATATACAAATAGGTCCTATGAAGCTCAATGAAGCATATAAGGTATGCAAGATTTCCTACTTTTTTTTTTGAGTGGATAGGAGGATTGTGGAACCCATAATTTCCCCACAGAACACCCATTGCCATTTTGTAGGATCTTAGGAGTCAGTGGAAAAGTATTTGAGAAATGCTCACACAATGCTTTGCAGTTTTCCTAGGACTCATACTCGTCTCTGATCCATAACAACAACTTTTTCAAGTGGTCATATTGGGTTGTTCAGTTCTACCTAAAGATAAAGGAAAAAAAGAGTCACAGAGGCTTACTCACTCTCTAGAGCTTTATGACTTTTTTCTATCTTTGTGCAGTTCTTTTGCCTTTATACTAAACTTTCATTAAGCCAAAATGCATGTGTCTTATTTTATTCTTAGAGTTTGAACCTCTAAGAATAATTGTCATCTCTTCTGTCATGACAATTTTAGATTGAGGCTGCATTTGCGTGTTTGTGTAAGGGTGTGTGTTTCTGTGAAGCAGTTCTGTTGTTATTGGATATTGTATGGTCCTGTTACCTAGTAATAAAAATAATTTGCATCTAATTTAGCATAAGGCTTACATGTTACCTAGGCAATGCCCAGGTGTACAGAAATGGTTTCTCTTCTTGCAGTGTTTTCCAGGGGCAGGGACCCACAGCACTAGGGTTTAACCAGTATTCCTGTTGCTCAGAGGCACTCAATCTTGATGGAAGCATTATTTGCATTATTGGTTACTCCAAAACCACTACTGGCCCCCAAAGTTGGTATTGTCTCTGTTTGTTAGGAGCTTGTTGTTGTTGTTCCCTGCCACATTGACGAGGTGGATACATATTCAGAAGGTGATGCTTTAAAAACAGGAGGAAATGGAAAATCCTGCATTGATGCCTTCATTTAAGGAGGTGCAGGTGATGTGTTGATGAAGCGTGTGAGCTTTGGAATCAGATGACCTGGCTTTGAATCCTGATTTCCAGGCTTTGAGTTGTGTGACACTGATCCTTGTTTTAACCTCATTAAGCCTAAGTTTTACATCTGGAAAATGGGATTATACTGCTTCTTGTGGTTGTTGTGAAAATTAAATGAGTTAATGCATATATAACAGCAGGCTGGCAAATCATAGGCACTCAATAAATATTGTCCACTATAATCATTCCTCCTTGAATGAAAGTGGTTCCAAGAAACAGAGCCAAAAGAGACAACCCAGAGTACTAGGTTTGGAGAGTCTTAGAATCACCTGCTACCTCTGTTTCCTCGAGGAAAGTTGAGGACTGAGCTTGTGAGGTGAAACAACTAGCCCAGCTGACAGTCAGGCTGTCCCTCCCCTCTGCTCCTTCACCATTCTGTCAACCTTTTATAGCACACACCACTTACTAGCTATCATACTTTTAAAAATTGCTCGCTTATTTATCTGTCTCCAGCACTACAGCTTAAGCTCCATTTAGCTCAGGAACTCTGCCCTTGTTGTCCTCTCCTGTATTCCCCACACTGAGGATAAGTGACTGCACTGAATAGTTACCCTGTTACTTAACATTGAATGAATGAATGAGTTCAATGAGGTGATTGTTGAGAGAGAGCCACATACACACACAGACACCTGTCACCAGATCAGCCCTGCCATTTAAGTATTGTTATATTTATAATCCAGGACGTCTGAATTCCTGCCTCATTTTTAAGGCTCTTTAGAGGGAGATTTAACACATGCAGGTAGCTGACTTGTGTAAGGTTTTATGCCCTGTTTAGCCAGTGCCATGCCTTTTGCAGTGCATTTTATTTCATTCTCGTGGAGAACAGAGACTGCTTTTTGCCATCTTGGCACAGGGGGTCATATGTGGTTGTCATTAGTCAGTTCCCCTAGGGATCTCATGAGAACAGATCATATGAAGCAATCAAGTTAAATATCATATTTCTTATCTATCCTCATCAGTCCTGGTCCCCCAGGCTACCACTAGCAAAGAAAAAGAGGAAAACAGTAAGCCATAACACATAGAGATGGCTTTGGGTTAGAAAGACTTCGCTTCCACTGTTAGCTAGTCTTTCTTGGGCAAGTTGCACAGTCTCATAGGGTCTCAGTTCCCTTAGCTGGGTAAGTCGTACCTACTTGGCATGGCAGAAGTGAGCTGTGTTTACAGTGTGGGTAATGTGTATATTACACAGCTAGCCTCCTGGCAAATCTCTGTGGGTATGATGTCCTCATTAAAAAATGAAATGGGCGGGTGTGTATGTGTCAGTGAAAACATTACCAACTGGAGGTACAGTGTTGAGTAAACAATGACTGAGATGTCTGTGGGTCTTCCTGGACTAGATTGGCTGGAAGACTGCCTTAATTATGTCACCAAATAGCTTGGAATGTGAAAAATGGCAGTGAAAGGATAACTAACTTACCACAGCTTGATATCGCTTCTTAACTAGAAATACAGTATTCCATATCAAAGCAAATATCTCTAAATTTTTGGTTAGAAATATTAAGCTGTGAACTTTAAGAAAATAATTCTATTTCCACAAAGTAAACTGGTAATGGAAACATGTCAGTATTCATAATACAAGTAAGATGGTGTTTATGATACTATCACACCAGCAAGGACTAAAAAAGGCAAAGTGTTGGGGATTTCCCAGTTTATACTAAGGCTCAAATCTCTGCTGTACCCGTGATATGCTACCTCAGAACTAGAGAAAGCCACCAAGACATAGAAATACCATTTTCTATTAACTTGTTTTTGTTATGACTTCTGTAATATGTCTAGCCCATCTTCACTCAAGTCTGTCTGCTTGAAATTTGTGAATGCACATAGGTATGTATGTGTGTAGGGCTCTAATGGTATGAATTTCTACTTATTGGTGTCTGTGTACCTGTAATTATATTTATATCCATATTTGCATGCATATCAACCCTTCAATTACTCTACTATAAGACACGTGGCAACTTTGACCTGCTGGCACAAATGATAACCTTGAAGAGCGTGTAAAAATATGACAAGGAACAGCCACAAAACCACCTGTAAAGAGCCAAAACCAGGAAGATTGCATCTGATGAGTTGAAACTAGTGACCAGCCGTGGTTGTATACTGACTTCTAAGCTGAGAAGCATAGAAAAACAAATGGGGAAAAAGAAGTAAGAGAAAAGAGAAGCAGGCAAATTTTAAAAAACCAGAAACAAGAAACGAGGGCAACGAAGTACAGAGAACTTCAATAATAAGAATGATGAAATATGAAGTGTCCTTGGGTGAAATGAGAGCCAGGGTGGGAATCAAATTATGGATTTTTAAGGATTTCTTCAAGTTCATTAAGTTGAAACCCTTTTTATTGTATCATGACTATGAGGGAGGAGGCAGAAGGAATACCTGAGCTGCACGGTAATCTAGATGGAGGGGCACACTGAGTATCATTCTGATAGCTTTCTGTTGAAGCCTATCAGAGAAACTTTGTGCTTATCACTTTCTTCTCATTAAAAAGAAGTATTAAATCCACTAACATAAGTCACATTTAACCATTTAAGAGTGATTTGGTACAAATTTTAGTTTAAGGGTAAA
Organism: Pongo abelii; assembly: GCF_028885655.2. Taxonomy (NCBI): domain Eukaryota; kingdom Metazoa; phylum Chordata; class Mammalia; order Primates; family Hominidae; genus Pongo; species Pongo abelii. The sequence goes on along the minus strand of NC_071991.2, from coordinate 135,052,523 downwards.
CTGTTTAGATACAGACATGTACCTTTTTCCTCCCTTAAATGTGACCTTTTTCCTCCCGTACTGTTCTGACTGTAGTTTTTACCAAACTTAATCCAGTGCTCAAAACATGATGGATATATCATTCTTTGTAATCAGTCATCAACTTTAGCTTTGAATTAATGCAATCCTAGCAATTTGGTTCTTACCAAATTGTTTCTCCTGTGAGCTCCGATTGGCCACTTCTCAGGAAGAGGAAAGGTTTTTTGTGTGTCTTCCTAGTTCTTATATTCAGCTCACGAAGTCTTTTTTTTCCCTTGGCTTTCTGCTGTAAGATTTTGGTTTTCTTTCTCTACAGATGAAAAATATAAAATACACTGGCTATCTGGGAAATAGACAACTTTTTATTTCAGGTTCAAACAACAACACACAGGCACTGCTCTTCTTTCTCCCTGTAGGTCTCTCGGGAGGTCGTGGAATTGACCCTGCCTAGGTGGGGTTCAGCCTAGTATCTAGAATCTACCTGCACATCTGAGGTTACTCAGGGGAGGTGCTAGGAACATCAACATAAACACTTCATATGCAGAATGCTTCTGATAATGTGTTTCTCAGAACAGAACAAAACACGCTGTTCGAAGAGCATCAAGTGAGTTTTCCTGCAGTACTTGAGAGGCAATTCCAACCATAACACAGCATGAGACTGTCAGGTGTGCTGTCAGCCCAGCATACACATGAACAGCAAAGCTGACCAAGGGGTAGGATTGAAGCCCTCCTGAGCTGCTGATGATTCTACTGAAGGACTTAAGGACAAAGTATGAGGAATTCTCGCTGACCTTAGCGGAGGCCGGTGTGGGGCTGGGAAGAGGGCTGTGTGCTCTCAGTCACTCTTGCGTCTCTGCCTTTCCTTTTTGTGCCATTCTTGTCACTCCAGTTCAGGCCCCCATCGCCTCATACGGGAAATTATCACTGTGACCTTTGAATTTCTTTTTCTCTTTCAGGAAAAAAGCCAGTGTCTTAACCACGACCTGCAACACAGCATGATCTGGCCTGCTGTTATCATCTGACCTCATCTCTACTCCCCCACACTGGCCCCCGGCCACTCCTTAGCATCCTGACATCCTCATGCCTCTGAGCTTTGCACTGGCTGTGCCCTTTGCCTAGAATGTTTTTCTCTCAGATATCCACGTGGTGAACTCTCTCACTTCCTTTGGGTGTTTGTCAAAATATTCAGTGAAACCTTCCCTGGTCCACCTGTCTACAACTTCAATTTTCTGCTACTCTTGATGTTTCTTATCTCCCTTTCTCTCTTTAATTTTCTTTTTAGTACTTATTTCTGTCAATATATTATATACTAATCTCTCTTGTTTGTTGTCTGTCTCTCACAGGAGAATATAACTATGAGATCAAAACAATTTTTCAGGACTGGGCACGGTGGCTCATGCCTGTAATCCCTGGTTCTGTCTGTTTTCTCTCCACTCCTGCAACTGTTCCCAAATAAATATTCCAAGTTTTAACTAACTTGTAGACACAGGTGGCATCACATGAGCCACAGCAATACAGATGCAACTGTTTTTAACTCTACACAGTCTATGTAAGACCTCAGTCTTCTGCAAAATAGCCCTTCCATCAGATAGTCCTGTGGGTCCCCAGAAGATATCTGATTTGTGCTCACAAAAATATTATAGTCGTTCAGGTATAATTGTCCTGCAGCCTCTATGCTTGCTTTTTCTTTTTTTCTTTCTTTCTTTTTTTTTTTTTTGAGATGGAGTCTTGTTCTGTCACCCAGCCTGGAGTGCAGTGGCACAGTCTCAGTTCACTGCAACCTCCACCTCCCAGGTTCAAGTGATTCTCATGCCTCAGCCTCCTGGGTAGCTGGGATTACAGGCGCCCGCCACCATGCCCAGCTAATTTTTTGTGTTTTTAGTAGAGACAGGCTTTTGACACATTGGCCAGGCTGGTCTTGAACTCCCAGCCTCATGTGATCTTCCTGCCACGGCCTCCCAAAGTTCTGAGATTACAGGCATGAGTCACCACACCCAGACGCACTATTTTTTCCCTATTGTGGGCAGAGGGCTTCCATTCCTCAAACAGTCTAAGGGCACCTCATTACTGTTGCTTTTGGGATTGCTTATTGCGAGAATGTCTATGTCCCGGTGGGGGTTTTGTCTCCTAATGTTTCCTAAGCCAGCAATTCTCCAGGCTGGGGCTGGTTGAGGGGTTAAGTGGGGAGAGAGCCTATGTCAGAAGCCCTTTCTCCTTTCTTCCCTCCCCTTTTCCTTTCAGAGTAACTGTGTCAGGCAGTGTTCTTGGTTCTCAGTGCTGGAATATAGCAGCATGGAAACACACAGAGAAATCTCCACCTCTCTGTAACTCTGTAATTTTGAACCCCATGGCTTCTGGGGAGTAGTTCTGTTTCCCCTTCTCTTGCAGCTCCTCATGAGACAGAGCCTCTGGCTTCTTAACACAGCCAGTATACCTACTTCCCAGGTTTGAGGGCATCCTACTCTACCTGCCGGTAACCCCCAGACACACCGTTCAAACCTCCACACTCAACCACCCTTGAGCCCAGTGACTCCTGTACATAGACACCCAGGAGCCCAGGAATTGTCCCGCAGTGGACATGCCAAAGCAGGTCTCCATGCCTTTTCAGAGGCGTGGGTGCCTACTACATAAAGAGACTTCAGATCTTTTTCCTGCTAGAATGCCTCTTATTTTTTTGAATATACATATTTTAAGCCCAAATTAAAGAATTTGCTTTCTCTGCTAGACCCTTTTTACTGGTTCAGCCTCAGATTTTGCCCTCCTCTAGATGATAGCTTTTCTTGTCTGGGCTGTTGTTGAGCATGTAGCCATGTGTGGCTCTCTCCTGTGAATGGCCTTTTCTACCAAGTCCCTCTTGTCTCCTGAAGTAGCTTGCCAGCTCTTGCAAGGACAGAAGCTTCCTCCTGTTTATATCCTGTACAGCACTCACATAGTCTTATACACATAGTGATGGTTAAAATAATTGGTGGACTAAATTTCCATAAATATATTCTGGAAAAGTCAGCAGTAACAGATTGTTTCAGCCATATGGAATCTTCTCTTATGTAGGATACCTCAAACCATCATGATTCCAGATACCTGGCATCTACAGATTCAGGAGTATTGGTGTATATCTGAGCGTTGCATGAGTATTTTGGTGTATCCTTTGTAAGAGTCTCCAACCCAACTTCTACTTGTTCCTACTGCTTTTCTTCCAGATATTCTGAGATACTTTTGGCATCATCCCTTATCAAGGGTGTTGATTGTTGGGGGCTATCTCAGAAGGTTTCAGCCTTTACCAAGTCCTTCTCTGTCTACAGATCACATTGCACAAACACATGGGGTCTTTACAAATGAAGGCCTGCCCTCCAACATGGGCCACCACTACTCAGGGTCTGGGCTGGGACCTTTTAACATGGAGTGAGGTCTCTCTGCAATTGAACCTCTAAGGAGAGGTCTGAGTTTCCACTCGGGTCACAGACTCCTCCGAACATGTGGCATCTTTGCTCCTTGGTCTGGAATCATGAGATCCTGTTGTCGTAGAAAGAATGAGTGATACACTGAGGATAAAAGGAGTGTGCTGGGCTGGGCGTGGTGGCTCACACCTGTAATCCCAGCACTTTGGGAGGCCAAGGCAGGTGGATCACAAGGTCAGGAAATTGAGACCATCCTGGCTAACACAGTGAAACCCCGTCTCTACTAAACATACAAAAAAATTAATTAGCCGGGTGTGGTGGCGGGTACCTGTAGTCCCAGCTGCTTGGAAGGCTGAGGCAGGAGAGTGGTGTGAACTCGGGAGGTGGAGCTTGCAGTGAGCCGAGATCCCGCCACTGCACTCCAGCCCAGGCGACAAAGTGAGACTCTGTCTTGAAAAAAAAAAAAAGGAGTGTGCTGGAACTTCAGCTGGCCACCCTCCTGGCTTGTCCAAAATGTTCTATATTCTTTTGAAGAAAAAGAGAAGCCTACATGAGTGACGGTGGAGGTCAGGCTTTGGCCCTGAAATCATATTAATGGAACTTTCAGATAATGTCATTCTTCATTTTTCCTAATGCCAATTTATAGATTGCATCCCAGACTCCCCTGAGAAGTAGAACTTGCCAAGTATGCTTGTCATTTTTTCTAATTAGGTTTTTAAATAAATCAAAGAACTCTTGTTTTCATTTAGCTTGGATTATACAGCAACAATGTTCTTCTGTATGTTGCCAGAGAGACAATGCCTACTGAAAGGACACCAGATTCCTGACATTCTAAGAGCTTAGGAAGGTTCCTCCCCTCCACTTTCCTAAGCATTCCATTAGCCTCACCATGAAGAGGAGGAAAGGACAGTGCTGCCAGAGCTGCATGGCGCCTCCTCCCTACCCATCTCCAAGATGCTGCTGTGGACTGGGCTTTGTGGTCTAAAAGGGAAGGAGAAGCGGGAGGAGGAGAGCACTCTGCTGGCCTCTCTTGCAGCCCCTTTGCCTGATTTTCAGCCTTCCCTCGGTTTCTAGTCCTCAAGGTGAATCTTCCCATCTAGGAGGCTAAGGGGTAGAGAAACCATGGGGGAGAAAGCTGGGAGGCAGCTGGGAGTAGGCCTGGCCCAGCAACCTCCTCTGTCCTTCTTCCTGGCTTCTCACCATGTGGCCCCCCTCTGGCCCTTTCCCCAGCATGTCCCATCTGCCCCCTTATGCACTCACAGTATTGTTGGTTTCTGCCTGGAGCCCCTTTCCTGGCTGTCATCCCTTTGCTCACTGTGGCCTCATAGCTGGTGATTCCTTGCATTAGGTCTGGGAATTCTGGAGTGAGGTGTCATGAGCTCAGACTTTGCCCTGGTGTTTTTGGTCCTGGAGCAGCCTCTGGCCTCTGAGCTCTTCTGAGATGGGGAGACTAAGAGCGGGTTGCCACACTGGCTCTTTTCCTACTGCCTTCCCCATGTCGCATCTCTGGTGATTCTACCTGTCGAGGTGGGCAAGCTCAGTGGCGGCTCTTAGGACCGCAGCAGAAGCTATGTAGTCAGCCCCACTGCAGGAAGAAATAAGGCTTGCCATGTGCCTTCTTCAGAAGGGGACAGCCAGCCTTGTTGTACCTGCTTCCTGGGTGTCAAACTTCTGACAATTGGTAATGACAGATATTTAATTTTATTTACCTTGGGCAGCAAAAAGGCCCCAATCCTTTTATAAATCACAGGCCTGTGAAAGTAGGTAACCCCAGGCCCTGAAGGACCCACCCCCTTCTCCTTTCCTCCCCTCTCCTCTCCCTTCTCTCCTACCCTTTCCCATCTTTTCCCCTTCCCTCTTTTTCATCTTTGTTTTTCATCGTCATCTTTCCCTTCCTTCCTTTCCTCTTTTTCTCTGTCAAACTCTCGACTCCCACCAGATATTCATTGTTACTTAGCAGAAATCACATATCTTGCTCAAAGGAAGAAAAAAATCGCTTTCTTGGTACATATAGCTCAGGGACTTTGGCAAGGGAGGTAGTTGGGTGGGATAGGATTCAATATTAATCTCTTTATTAGGGACAATTGTATACTCTCTACCACTGCCTGCCACTGATGCCTCTGTCCTCCTCAATCCCCATTCCCTGCTCCAGTGGTCTAAAGCTGTGACGGTTTTTCTCCCTTGCCTGCTATGAGCTGAAGATTGGTGGAGAGCTGTCACTACTTTCAATGCCAGCAGTGCCTGCAGCATGGGAAATATGTAGGATGTGTTTTCTCTTATAACCACTGTATGGCTGCTGGTGAGATCATGCCCACCATCCTAAAACCTAGCATATATATTATTGTGTTGTTATTTAAGTAAATGTTGGTCATGTTTTTATTAGAACAGTGTAATATAATGGAATGTGATCTATACTGTGTTCCATATTGTCTTAGTTTAAACAGATATGTTCCCCCCTCTGCCCACCCCGTACGACACGCCTACAAATAAGTTTCTTTTGAATACCAACACCAGAAAAATCAGGAAACCCTTAGTAAGGATGCTTAGGTGCTGTTTGATATTTAAGGCAGTAAGCTCAATTGGCCTTTAAATTCATTGATGAGAGCAAATTATTGTTTTTTAAATAATTTTAATTTTCAAACATGTTTCATGTTCTAGGCAATATTTATTTAAATTATGTTTTTGTGCTAGGTTCTATAACAACTATGTCCCAATGTGAGGAATAAGAGCTAACCTACTGAATGCTTCTATTTTGAGACGGAGTCTCGCTCTGTCGCCCAGGCTGGAGTGCAGTGACGCAATCTCGGCTCACTGCAAGCTCTGCCTCCCGGGTTCACGCCATTCTCCTGCCTCAGCCTCCCGAGTAGCTGGGACTACAGGTGCCCGCCACCACGCCTGGCTAATTTTTTTGTATTTTTAGTAGAGACGAGGTTTCACTGCGTTAACCAGGATGGTCTCGATCTCCTGACCTTGTGATCCGCCCGCCTCAGCCTCCCAGAATGCTGGGATTACAGGCATGAGCCACTGCTCCCGGCCCCTACTGAATGCTTTTAAGTGACTTTTCTTGGTTTAATTTATCACCTTTCATAGAGAAGTAAGCACTGGCTCATATAAGTTATTTGGGAAAAAGTGAATATTTGTAGTATTTAGAATGTCCAGATTCCTGCATCTTACCTTTGTATATAGCTGGGAACTTAAAAATGAAAAATTGCAAGCTAACTAAGCACAAAATTCTATGTGTTTTGGGCAATTTCTGTCCGGAAGCTTATTATCCAACTACTTCAAATAACTTTAACCAGTTGAAGTGTAGTCATATGCCGTGAAGTCAGTGATTAAAATTTCAGATTTGCTAAAACAGTTTCCCTCAATTAAGGAACTAAAAATCTGTTTACTTTTCTACTATGGCAAAAGACCTTGGACCTTTATTCAGAATTTATTTACTTCATATTACATATGATTGTAGACTGTAATTATCTGATTTCTCAAATTAAAAGCTGTTGAGAAGCTGCCATTTAGGAAATTGAGAGCAACAAAAGACAGCAACACTGACTCAAAAGGAGCTCTACCCAAACAGAAGGATAGGAAAGAGAAAAATGACTGTTCTTTGTAGTACAGTGCATCATGTTGTAGTCTTTTTGAAGAAAAATTTAGAATATGGTTTATATATTCTGCCTCAAAAGGCACATAAGTTCGTAATACATTTTAAGAGGATCTTTTAAAAATCAATATAGTTCAGTTAAAATCAGTTTTATAACTTACAGCACTCGACACCATATATTATCATCTGCAGAACGTTGCACTTCAGTTTTTCCATATGAATGATGTTAGTGCATTTACATGATGTTCCAGAAGGCTGGGAGATAGCATATCTTTAACGCACCGGTTCTCAAATTCTTCTAGCCCAGATCCCTTGTGCAAAAGATGTTTTGACTCAGAATCCTGATTTGTAAAACAAAGAAAGGAGAAGGCATTCCATTTCATTGAATGCATGAGGCTTCCTGAGTTTTCTCCGTGTCTTCCTGCATCCTCAGTGACTTTCATAGCAGACTAAGAAATCCCTGGAACTCCATAGAATTTAATGCAGAGCGTAGTGTCAAGCATGAAGCTAGACTAGGACAGGAGTTATTGGCAAGGAGGGAGGCTTTTCAGGCATCCTTAAATCACAGCCTGCAAGTGGTTGCCTACCTGTGGTAATATTGCTTTGCTTATCCACAAAGTAATTTACTAGGAGTTTTATGGGAAATGAATAGACTAAAATCAACTCCAGTTTCCTTTGTGTCACTATAACTCTGATTAGCAATTTAACTCAAATGCCCCATGCATTTTCCACAGGTGGTGCCAAAGCATTGATTCGCACCAGGATATCCACAGGAAACAGAAGGGAAACCATGATTTGCTTATGGGTGCTCTACCCTGTAGAGCAAAATAGAATTTTTTGATTGTTCTTTTGATTGCTACTGCTGTGCTACTACGATTACTACTTCATGTTTTCTTGTTATTCCTCCCTCTCCTTCTTTTTCTCTTCTTCTTTTCTTTTTCAGTAGTAGAACAAGACACTGTTCAGTAGTATAGATGCTTTGGTTTCTTTTATCATTGTTATGTGCAAAAGCAATTGTCAAACATATTTCATGTGCTACACCATGTTCTTCCCTCAGGAAGAGGAAATCCAAGAGTGATAAAAGCATCTGCAAGCAGAGTAAAGGAATCTCAGTCAGTGGATTTCTTCTGCAAGTTTCATGGCAGCGGTACTGCAGTGTTTTAGGTTCTTTGTTGGTGGCTGATAATGTGTAAACACCCCATGTTGAATGAATGCAGCTGTCCAAGACCTATGAGGCTGCGTTTTCTTTCCTAATGCTACTCCTCCAAAGTGGTGGTTTGCAGCTCTTCAAATCTCTGGCCACAGCAATGCTTTATTTCTTCTCACCTACCTGACACAATTGACTCAAAAATTATACCTCAGCAGGGGAAACCACTCCTCGGAAGGGGAAGGTTGCCGGGAATCTCTAAGAGGACAGGAACTCAGGACCTTTCACACTTGGATGCTTTGATAGACCATCTGACAGATAGGCTTAGTTATAGTACATTTCTTTCAGGCTCAAACACAGAAATTATTCATACAAATTCTCCTTCCAGTCTGTCCTTTATAGAGAGAGCTGAACTTTCCTATCTTAGATCCTGCATGACACTGGCGGTCATGAAATGTAGATCTGTTCATTCATCTCTCTCCATGCAGTCAATTTTTTATCATTAGAGAAAAAGATAAACTTTAGAAAGTTTTATTTCATTATAATTTTAAACTAGTACTGACTGTCAGAGAGGCTGAATTGTGTAATGCTTATAAGCATGAGCTCTGAAGCCAGACCACTTGGCCCTGCTGTGCCTTAATTCACTGACCTTGGGCAGTTTTCTCATCAGTAAAATGGAATTAAGAATAGGGCCTGTTTCATAGGGTTGTGAGGGTTAAGTGAACTACCATTTGTGAAGTGCTTGTAAGAGCACATAGCAAATACTATATTCCTATTAGCAGCTTTTCCTGCTTTTGTTGCTGTTCTTATTATTGTTTCCTGGGCGTAAAAGCTGAACTTGCCTTCCTTTACTTCTGGAAGATTTGGGCAGAAACCGAAGTAACTTAGTCTAGACTCATGCCTGGGATAGAAGCCTAAAATGACTGGCCTCTGGAAATCTAGACACTTTGGCAATAGGGAAAGAAAGCCTGTTTTCAACTTACATCTAAGTTTGGATGTTGGTCTTGTCCCTTAGCTACTTGAGTGATAATGTAGAAAATATTTTAAAATAGAAGAGAATAATGCCTATATTGTAAGGTTCTGAAACTTAGAAATGACAGAACAAAGAGCCAGTTCTTATTATATGCTCAAAATATTGGAGCTATTATTGTTGTTATTATTTGAAGAGACAATCTAGCCCACCCTAAGTCATGCAGATATGGAGCTACTTGGTGAGTGGAGAGACTGTTGATAAAGTTTGTCGGTTTATTCAATATTTAAGATAAAGTTTTAAATTTGCTTTGTAATAGAAACAATTACAATATTTGCTGTATTTATGTATATATTATATATGCCCACTTTAATACTAGGGAACTCTTCAGAACAGACTGTTAACATTTCTTTCTTGTCTTTTGAATTGAATGTTGTAGAAATCAGCTCTCAGGAGGAAGTGTGCAGTCTGTAAAATCGTCGTCCACACCGCCTGCATCGAGCAGCTAGAAAAGGTAAGAGCGCGCCCCCTGCTGCAGTTTTGTTACATTGCAAGTATTTGGTCTTCAGAGGCCTGGTGTAAATTTCTAGTTCCAACTTTTTGAAAACAATGCACTTAAAAAAAAGCTGGAAGTCCAACATTATTACCAGATTAATAAAGGAAAGACAATGTTTAAGGGTCATTCACTCTCTTGTTTGCTGAAGTGTAATTTGATATCATTTTACGTTGACTCTTGGGAAAAGGAGTAACACAGTTAGATGGAAAAGCCTGGTGTGCACTGATTCTCTTATTATATCATCTCAGTTCAAGCATTACTATTCACCCATAGGCTCTTCCACAAGCTGTTTAAGAAGGAAGAAGTTCTATAAGCTGTTTATAATTGTTGTTCACATATATCTGACTTGTGTGGTGTACATCTTCCCAAAGTGCCTGCAAGGGAGCGAGCCACGCTGGAAGCCGGCTCTCACTCTGCTGGGGCAGTGCTCCTCCTGTTGCTGCTCAAATGTGTGGGTGGAACTGGAAGTGACATCCTGGTGGTGGTGTGCCTCCAGAATAAGTGGATTCGGCAAAGTCCATTTATTTGCCATTTAGGGGATGGGAAAGGCTCCAATAGTGAGTTGCCTGCCATCCTCTTTCCTTTCACACTTCCCCCTCCATTTTAATGTGTGTGTTTCTCTGTCTATTATCTATGTTCTTGAGCTGTCATGGGTAAATGCATTGAAATATTTTAGTCCCCCATGACATTCATTTAGTTTCACTGACGTGACCTGTTGATCCTAGCTGATATCTTGTGGCAATGACTACCAACATGTTATCTTAATATTTTCTTTTCTGCCCCAGCTTCACTTACTCATCTCTGCCTTCATTCTTTTGCTCCTTTCACTTTATTGAGTAGCTAACTGAAATGTCAATGTGCCTACTAGGAGACCTCCACATCTGAAAGAAAAGCAGTGCTGAATCCTTTTATAAAGAATAACTCTGGGCTGGGTGTGGTGGCTCATGCCTGTAAACCCAGCACTTTGGGAGGCCGAGGCGGGCGGATCACGAGGTCAGGAGATGGAGACCATCCTGGCTAACATGGTGAAACCCCATCTCTACTAAAAATACAAAAATTTAGCCAGATGTGGTGGCACGCATCTGTAGTCGCAGCTACTCTGGAGGCTGAGGCAGGAGAATCGCTTGAATCCAGGAGGCGGAGGTTGCAGTGAGCTGAGATCACACTGCTGCACTCCAGCCTGGGTGACAGAATGAGACTCCATCTCAAAAAAAAACAAACAAAAAGAATAACTCTGTTGTCTTTGAATAATCATCATAATACTAAAAAAACTCAAGTTTATAGTTTCTACTTTTACAATCAGAAACTCAGCTGGGTAGTTTCAGCTGCCAATATCTTTCCTCTGGCTCTTTCTTATCTCAGTTTCTCAAATTTATGGTGTAAGAGCATTATTGTTTAAAGATACTTAGATTTCATTTGTGAGAATGAAGGAAAGGGGTTGGAGATATAGAATCACCTGGGATCTCTGTTGATTATCTAATGTGATGATTTCAAAAGACTAAGAAGAGTATTATTCCTTGTTCTTTGGAGGTTTTGCTTTTCAGTCTCAATATCTGTCACTGTTGTTTGTTTTTTTTCAGGTAATTCAGTCTAGTCTGATGCTTATCTCTAATATAATATACTTTTCTTTTTGAATGACAGATTAATTTCAGATGTAAACCAACATTTCGAGAAGGAGGCTCAAGGTCACCAAGAGAAGTGAGTATTTCAGAGCTTGATTTCAAGTATCACCTTTGATTTCTCATTGATTCAGTGGATTCATAGATATTCACCAGGGAATAAAAAATAAATTCTATTTCTGTTGCACGCCAATTTTTTGTTAACACATCAATAAATACAATCAATAAAATCTTCAAGTCTTTTCAACATGTGTACACTGGACTTTATTCTCATAAAATGTACTGGGGAGTTAAGGTCTTACCAAATGAACCAGAGACTAGAGGAAGGCGGTAGTGATAGAATTGAAGGGGTAAGAAAGAAATAGACTTTTATTATTTATTTATTTAGAGACAGAGTCTCGCTCTGTTGCCATGTCTTCTGGTTGATTTTAAGTGCATTTTTCAATTTTGAGTGGGTATAAGCCATTCATGGGCAGCACAGTAACTGGTTATTCCTATAAGCCCTGGAGTCAGACGGTCTGCTTTCAAAACCAGCCTTGATGTGTGTGATCTCGGGCGTCTCACCTAAGCTCTCTAAATCTCAGTGTTTTCATTTGTTAAGTAAATAAATAAATACATCATAAGCTAGAACTATATTCAGTTCTCAGTCCCTGACCCTCCAGTCTGGTCATGAAGATACACAGGTAAAGAAGAGTTGTTATTGATGTGTTAGTGGGAAGCAGTGGTATGACAAGAGGAGATAGCACTTATTTGTTCACATTTTATTTAGCAGAGACAGCAAGCACAGTTCAGGCAAAGATGGAGAAGGCAGGGAGGGTTCTCAGCCTTCCTGTATTATTCTGGACAGTTTAGCTCCAGGCCCAAAATTGCACTCCCCAATCAGTGAAACAAAAGCCTGCAATGAACAGAACCTGTCCTCCTAGAATGTAGTTCATCCTGCCCAGCAGTCACTCACTGCCTCCCAAACATTACCATCTTATACGGTATCCTCCTTAAGACAAAGTCTGGTAAAAATGATTTCTGATAAGCATACTTTCTCAGGGAGACGAGGTTCAGTTCCACTTACAGATTTACCCCTTGGAAACCTCCCCAGCTGGTCTACTCCTCAAATCAACTCTGTGTAGTAACAAATAGGAAAGAGAGGAAAGGGGTCAGAGAAGGGGCTTCCTGGAAGAGGTGGCAATTAAGCTGAGACCTTAAGGAGCTAACTAAGTTAAGTGAGAGGAGGGTGGTTAGGAGGTGAGTGGCAAGAGCCTTCTGGATAGAAGGAAGAGCACACAAGTCCAGGTGAGAGAGGGTGTACTGAGTAAGACATGAGATCTGAGATAGCAAGAGCTGGACCTTGAAGGTCCTTGTAAGCCGTGCTGCAAGTTGAGTGTTTTATCATCAGGATAGCTGGGAGGTGAGCATTAAACTACTTAATCCAAATATTGTTCAGGCTGCAGTGTGGAGGAAATACCATGCAGTTCAAGAGTTGGAGGCATAGAGACAACTTTCAGAAGCCATGCTAGTAATCTAGGCAAGAAATAATGGTGACATGAACTAAGAATAACATTGGTAGATATGAGTTTGAAGGAAACAAAATTGACAGGATGTAGTAATTGGTTGGATTTTGGACATGAGAGGAGCCCAGACTAAACCAAGGTACTGCTAAGTGCGTGCACACACACACACACACACACACACACACACACACACACCTGAAAAACTGATTAGATGTTAGAAAATGAGTTGATTTGAGGATGGGGTGGGGAGGTAATGAGTTTAGTCGTAGAACTGTGAAGTGTGAGGTATCCCTGTTGTCGTTAACTGGAGATGCCCAATAGAAGGTTGAGTGGGTATTTGAGTTTGGAGCTTATGAGGAAGACTAGGCTGGAGGTCAGACATTGTGAGTCATCAGCATATTTACACAGTAATGAAAGCTGTGGGAATAGATGAATGTGGAGAGTGGGAATAGGAGATATCTGAGAATCACAAACATTTAAAGAGAGTTGATGAAAAAAGACAACATGAATATGAATGCTATAATTGCTAGTGACAATGCAAAAGGATTGGGAGAACATGTGGAAAGACAGTAGGTTGGGATGGAGCTTGTAGAAAGAGAAAAACATAGTCGTCCCCATCAGTTGTCTTCTCCCACTGTGTTTGTGCAGCATGGCAGCAATAGGAAGGTTGTGGGCCATGCGCAGGGTGAGGAAAGCTGGAGAAGAATGATAGGGCTGTGGTGCCTCAATGCCACCCAGAGTGCAGACAGTGTGGGCCAGAAGGTAACTCAGTGGTGACTCAATTGAAGGAGGTGCTTTATTTAGGAAACTAGAAGGGGTAGCTTCAAGTTAAGATGGAGTTTATGACTTTCCAACCAGGGGATTCACCTTTAGCTTCCTGCCCTCCAATATGTATCTCTCTCAATTGATAGGTCAATGTGGAGGCAGGGGAAGAGAGAAAGAGAAACAATTGTAATCGTTCAATTTTTCTGATACAAGATGCTTTTGGTTTTCATTAGTCTGTACCACTTCTCTGAAGCTAGACCTTCCATAAGGGTTTTGGATATTCTCCCTTGTCTTCTTATCAAGTACTTGAAATTCCTTCCTTTTATATATTTTCATCCCCTCATTTCTAGATAATTTCTATCAGCATAAACACGCTCTAATAATTTCTGTCTTTAAAAAAAACCAAAAACATTCCTTAGCCACCAACTGTGTCTTACCTACTGCTCTAATTCTCAGTTTTGTGGTCACTGCCAAGCTTCCAGAAAGTGTTAACTGTATAAATTATTTTCAGTATGTCACTTTCTAGTCATTGTAACCTGTTCTGATCTGATATCTACTCTATCCATTTACTGAAATTGCTTCTTTTTTCAGTGTTGCCTATGATCTCCTATATGCTAAATGTATTAGGTATTATTTATTTTTCTGTTCTTTCCTTATCCAGTCTCTCAAAAATATTCAAGATACTACATATTCCATCCTTCTTGGAATGCTCTCCTCTCTTGGCTTCTCACATCACCCTTTCCTAATTTTCTTCTTGTTTCATCAGATGGCCCTTGCTATTCTTTTTCATTGCTCGCTCCCCCAACCTCTGCAAATCCCTCTGAGCTTAGTTCTTTTCTATGTTCTCTTCTCTCTGCCCACTCCTGTTAGAGGAGCTCATCCAGTCTCATAGCTTCAAATAGCATGTGGGTTGACAACTCCTAACTTTACATTTCCAGTCTGCCTTTCTTGGAGTTCTACTTGGCATGTCTTTTGAATGTATCACAGTCATCTCAAATATAATACATCAAACAGTAGACTATTTCCATCACCATAAAAATGATTTTAAGAAAATCTTATGCACCTCAGGAAATGAGATGGCTGTTGATCTGGCTTCTCAACTGAGAAAACTAGGGGGTCATGTTTATTCCTTCTCTCATAGACTCCCCACATCTAATTCATTTGCCCGTCCTTTCAATTTTATTTATAAAATGTATTTCAAATCCATCCAACTGTCTCCAATTCTGTTATCAGCACCTTAAAGTAAGATACTGTGACCTCTCCCCTTTGACCAATGCAATAGCTTCATGATTCTTCAGTTTTCACTTTCAATCCACCCATGACTTAAAGGAGTGATCTTTCAAAATGAAAATCAGATTATTAGGTTGGTGCAAAGTAATTGAGAGTAATGACAAAAACCGCAATTACTTTTGAGCCAACCTAATGTAATTTTCCCTGGCTTAAAACTCTCCAATGGTTTCCATAACTCTTAGAGCAAAAGCAAACCCTCTGTCTTGGCATGAAAAGGTCCACATTGTCTGGCCCTCTGCCTGCCTTTCCAGCCACGTCCAGCTCCCACATGAACTTTCTTTCCATTTATGAGGCATATACCAAGATATTCCCCACCTTTGGATATTTGTGTATTTCACTGCTGTACTGAAAATCTCTTTGCGTGACTGTTTCTTACAGTTAGGCCTCAGTTCAAATATCATCCCCCTCAGCCATTGTCTTAGTCTGTTTAGGCTGTTGTAATGAAATACCATGGACTGGGTGGCTTATAAGCAACAAAAATTATTTCTCACAGTTCTGCAAGCTGGAAGTCCAAGATCAATGTACCAGCGTGGTCCAGTTCTAGTGAGGGCCCTCTTTGGGGTTGCAGACTGCCACCTTCTCATTGTATTCTCATGTGGAGGAAAGAGGGTGAGAGAGCTTTCTGTGGTCTCTTTTATAAGGACCCTGATTGCATCCATGAAGAGTCTACCCTCATTACTTGATCACCTTTCAAACACCTCACTTCCTATTACCATTGCGTTGGGGTTTAGGATTTCAACATACAAATTTTGAGGGGACACAAACCCCAGTCCTTTGCAGAGGTCTTCCTTTACAGCCACCTTTAAATACATAGCATATTGTTCTTTATCAAAGTATCTTGTTCTTTCTTTTCAGGGCACTTTGTATACCATAATAATTTATGCATATCACTGTTTGCTTGTCTAAAGAATATCTCCCTTCTTTAGTGTAAATTTGGGGAGATCACTCATAGATTTTCTCCTAAATTAATTGCACCAAAACACGGAGTATGTGACTGATGGATATCTGCTGACTGAATGCATTTACAAAGGTATTCATTTCTCCCAAAATGTTTAGGAACTCTTAGTCTAAAAGAACATTTTGAAGATGAAACTTATGACTCACTGACTATGACCCATTTGATATTCTTAATTAAAAATTAAGAATTCTTACTGCTACTAATTCAGATGTTTATTTAGTAAATGAAAGAACATTTGCTTTAGAATTAGTTTGACCCTAGTTCAAATTATACCTCTGCTTCGTTTTCACTAAGTGTTAAGAGTCTCTGGAGCACAGATTGTTGGTCACTATGCCCTGGCATTTGCATAGTGCCTGACATGTGACAAGTTGTAAATAAATATTTGTTGGAGTCATCCAAGTTGAATCTTTCTGGATCTCCTTTTTCTTAGTCATAAGCCATAACGGATTGGGTTATGATTTCTAAGATCCTTTCAAACTCTATGAAATATACATATATATATATACATATATATATAAAATTTTTTATTTCTATAGGTTTTTGAGGGACAGGTGGTATTTGGTTACGTGAGTAAGTTCTTTAGTGGTGATTTGTGAGATTTTAGTGCACGCATCACCTGAGCAGTATTTACCGAACCCAATTTGTAGTCTTTTATCCCAGTTCAACTGGCTGTTTGAAAATAGCCAAGCAATTGTATTGTGTATGTTTGCTAACAATACTGAATATAAGCCCTGAAATAATGCATTACCAATATTTTAACACCTGTAAGTAATAGCCCTTTCCTTGCCCAGTACTTGAAGTTGTTTATGAATAATTCAGAAGTTATTGATGAGCAATAAAAAGGTTTTATGGTGTTAGAAGCCTTGCTTTCCTATCTTAACAACAGTATATCAACAGTCACATTTGCAGTGTTAAGGATCCTGAGTCCAACGTCAGTTCAGCAACTTAGGAGCTCTTAATAATGGTCAAAAGAAAAGAGTGTGAGAAATTAAAGCACTTGGGATATGAGGATTAGAATAAATGATTCTATAGTAACTTTTTTTCCTTATCGATGAAGGCGATTGATGATCCTCCCCTCCTCCATGGTAACTATGTGATTTAATTGTCAAAGAAATTAGGTGGATAATTCCATTCAATTCAACACACATGTATTGGATGTTTGCTTTGTTCAAACTATAATTAAGCAGGAGTAGAATAAATTTATATTGGGCCTAAAAAGAACTCTGAACAGAAGGATGCTGGACATCTCAAATCACAGAGCTGTAGCTTGGAGACAATTACTCATTTTCTTGTATGATAGTGATTTTGTATAAATTAGTTTATCAATCCATGCCTTAGTTTTCAGCTTATTTTCTAGGAAGGATGATATTAAAAATATTTAACAAATGGTAGAGCCATAGAGAGTAATATTTAAATAATAATTTTTAAATGTTCTTTTTTATTCCCTGACTAAACTATATGATATTCTACATCTGCTTACCAAATTATATACAGTAGTCCCCTCTTATCCATGATTTTGCTTTCCAAAGTTTCAATTGCCCAAGGTCAACCACAGTCCAAAAATACTAAATGGAAAATCCCAGAAATAAACAATTCATAAGTTTTAAATTGCATGCTGTTCTGAGTAGCACGACGAAATCTTGTGCCATCCTGCTCTGTCCTGGGATATGAATCACCTCTCTGTCCAGCATATCCACTACCTGCCCATTCATCACTTAGTAGTTTTCTCAGTTATGAGATTGAAGAATCGTATATGTAAAGTTTGGTACTATCCCTAGTTTCAGTCATCCACTGGGAATCTTAGAACATATCTCCTGGGAAGAAGGGATAACTGTGTGTTGCAGTGCAAATGATGAAGTCAGTGTTAAGATTTCTAAATAATTGTTGATTTATGGAAAGTGTTGGTTGACTCTTTTGAGTAGAGCTGTCACTTGCTAAATGATCCCATGAGTCAGCCATGATTTCACACAGGTAATTGCATCAAATGTTTCCAACATGTTTCTTCTTAAATTGATAGTCATTAGGTGATTTATAATCTCAATAACTACAGATTTTTTCTGAACATCAATGATATTGTTCCTTTTCCCTCAGCTTCTGCTACACTAACAGCAATTATATTACATTTTTCTATTCTGTATGATACTGTCTGACATTTTTATATATTCAATATTTCTACTACTGAATGTCATTGAAATCATTTGTTGGTGTGTCATGTTGAAGTAGCGTGAGCCCTGTCTTGCGGAACAGAGGAAAGGCACAGTGACACAATGGTAAGAGCACAGATTCTGCTGCCAGCCTGTCTGGGTTTGGACCCTCACTTTGACCTTTACATTTTGAGTAACCACTTCTATGCATTAGTTTCCTTATCTGTAAAATGAGAATGATGTTGACCATTCAAGTCAAACCCTCTGATAATGTGCCCTACTGTAGTGTGAATTGGGATATGCTGCAGTTGGCAGCTGGCTCCGGTTCTCCCTAACCCTTATTCCTAAGCAGGCGGTGGACTAAGGTTCTCATCTTATCCGTTGAGTAGGCAGATGCTAAAGGTGTCAGCAGTAGCCTCAGCTGCAAAGTAAAGAGGTAGAGGGTCCAGTGCCTTCATCCTCAGTAGAATTTTTGTACTGAACTAATGGGATAGATACTGATAACTGGGCAGGTGATTCTGGAATTGCCATCACTTTCTTGAAAGCCACAGCCAGCCACAGGACCCAGAATTGTCCATCCATGTGGATATTTAAGATTGTACAGACAAGCACCACCAGCTGGGCCTAGCCCAGCATTCTGAGATTCTTTGGGGGAACCAGTAACATTGCTCAGACAACATGATTTGTTTTCAGAAGAGAGAGATCGTTGGAATAGGATCCTGGAGACCTATTATGTCAGAAATTAACATTATAATTACTTAATAATGAGGAGGTAGAAGTGGTCTCTAATGTTGAGGGGATGCAAGGGAGGAGTCCGAGAGATGGTAGGGGCACTAAACTGCAATTTCCCAATCAACATATTTCAATATTTCAACAACTCATAGGATTTTACTGATATATTCCAACTAAGTGGCGTCTCTACTCATGAAAATTCTCATGAAGATTAGAAGAATTATTACTTATAAAATATTTTTTAAAGTGCATGGCTCACAGTACTCAACAAGTGTTAGCTATTATAATTAGCTTCTTTCTTAGAACAATCTAAGCTTGTGTCTTTGTTTTATTAAACTGTGGTAGTAGGAAAAGTGAGACAAACATTAAACTAAATTGTGGGACCATTGTACTTATTTATATCTGATTATAGTTAAAAGGCCATTATTCCTCCAGGGTCTTTGTTTAGTTTTAGTTTAAGTGGATTTGACATTATTAAGAGAAACAGAGGTGGCATTTCAGTATTGATAATGCTAATGCTTATTAGTGGTTTCTCGTCACTCTGAATTTCATGCCTTGATATAAAACTTTTTTTCCCTCTACACTGATCTATTTTCTGTCCATCTGTACTTACTAATAGAACAGTGCCTTGCATGTAGGAAAAATTTGAATAATTGAATATATATTAAAGTGGTTTTTAAAGGGAAAATAAGGGCTATGGCTAGACCCTACAATAGACATGTTAGAATTAGATAAAGTGTGTTTCCCCAGAAAAGGGCAAAAGAAAACAATGAGTACTTTAGGGGTATTGGTGTCAGAGGGATGAATTGTTTGTAAGTTATTAGGGCTTGCCTGCATTCCTAGTCCTGAGGATGACTTTCTTGTAATGTATCCTGAGAACCAGTGGTGAATGGCGCTGCTTGACTCTGCCCCAGGAGTGCTTGTCTACTTGGGAGGAAGAGGACTTTCTGTGTTTCCTACAGTCTGAGACAAAGATAGACCTTGAAAGCTAATCTGTAATAGCTCAAGGTGCCCAAGGATGGTTTAAACACAATACCGTTGCAAAAACATCATCGATATGCTTATATCTCTTGTCCTTGACATCTCTTGCCTTCAGCTTTTCTCTTTCTTCACTCTATCTAGTGAATAATTCTCACGTCTACGTCTTGTATTAGGAGATCTCTTTCTGAGAGTTTGATCTACATTATCTCTAGCTAGAATGTTTGGTATAGTGTCTGCCTGCCACAGATAAAGCACTACATACCTATTTGTTAAATTGAACTGGATATTGTTGTCTCAGCTTCTCGCCTTCACCTTTCCACTTTTGTTTGGATATTTCTTTTACCTGCCTCAGTTATCTCCCAGCTCAAGGTCCTCTAATATGTTCACAAATCTGCAGTGTTTGACTAGTAAGACAGTAGAGTAACAGCAATCTCGTGTGGCCACTTGCCACTAGGAAGACATGGAGGGAGGGCATGAGAAGTGGAATCTACAGATATGAAAGATCTTTGGGGCTGGAGAAGTAACTTAATTTGTCCACGTAGATTCATGTTTATTGTCAAACAAGTCATACCCATAAATATTTGTTTCTGGGCTCATCTGGGCTTAGATCATGGTTTATATAAATCAATAGTATTACCACATTAAAAAATGAATCTTGAGGTTTGCAAATTAAAACATATTCAATCAAGTGCAGTAGCTCATGCCTGTAGTTCCCACTATTCAGGAGGCTGAGATGAGAGGATTGCTTGAGCAGAGGAGTTCGAGGCTGCAGTGAACTATGATTATACCATTGCACTCCAGTGTGGGTGACAGAGCAAGACCCTGTCTATAAAAATAAATTTTAAAAAATATTCATTTAATTTTGTTTTCCCACAGAATTTTGTACGTCATCACTGGGTGCACAGGCGTCGGCAGGAGGGGAAATGTAAGCAGTGTGGTAAGGTAAGAGCCCAGCCACCTCATGACCTCGCAGGAGGCTCTGCAGGCCTCTGCAAGTAACTGAGGTAGATGAGTCCTGTCCCCAAATCCAGTGTTCACTACATCAGTTCCTTTCTGAAAGACCTTACTTGTCCAGGTCTCCTTAAGAGGCATTGTAGTTGTTCTAGAACTCACTGCATGAGGCAATGGTGTTAATAAAAAGAATTAGTACATTTTAAGATACATGGATGCATTCTTACAGTGAATTTCATTGATGATTTTTGAAAATATAACTATTTTGTGAAAATACCTTCATGAAGACAACTGGCTCATCATACTTTGGCCAGTAGCAGCAAATCAATGGGTTTGAGCAACACTACGCTCGCTAATATAAAAGTGTGTTTGGGCGGAACTGTTTAGGACAACATGGTCAGAAGCTAGAAATGTGTTTCTCCCTTGGGACATTATCCAGTTCATGGAAGAGATGTCCTTTTTATTTGTGGTTATTTATATCTACCTTGTCTGTCATCATGACTGGTTATAGGCCCCTCAGGATGCAGTGCCACTTGGAAAAGTGAGCTGGAGCAAGGGGTGGGGGTGTTATGATTGTATACTATTAAATGCCATAGATTCCATGTGTCATTGACCCCAACAGATTTGGGTTACAGCTTTTTCCAATGTACAAAGATCTACTTTAAGGATGACAGGGTCCTCTGGGAGGGTTAAACTGGTGGTGAATATCACTATAAGTAGGTATAGTGTGATTCACCACCAATTTAAATGACATTAATAGTAAGCTGATGGTCATTAGTAAAGGGAAGTTTTGATTTGGCGGAGAGCAAAATAGTTTGGGGGAAATATATTCCTAAATAATTAATTATTCCTCTGTTTGTTTATTCATGTGACTCCTTTGGGTCAAGCATTGGTGTGAGCTACCCAGTGCAGCATTCTTGACAGTAGAGCAATGCAAGGAAATATTGGCTGCCTGAGGTAGGGTTGTGGAGGGTGAGGGAGGGAGACTTGGAAAAAATTGCATTAATTTTGCTATTTTGCCCAATGCCTGGGAAGAAAATATGCTGTAACCATTGGTTACGAAGGTCTTCTCTGGAAGGCTACACACCTTAGCCTCCAGGGCATAGGCCTCCATTGTAACCAGTATTTTGTCCTCCAGTTCAGCCCGGTGGCTCTCAGTTGGTTCTCTTTTATCCTGTAAAGAGGATGAACAAAACAGGGTGAAAGCAGGGTGAAATAAAACAAAGTAAACAAGGTGGAAGGGGGAAGTGGAAAGATTTGTACTGATTCTTATTGGCCATCTTACATGTCCTGGGGAAAAGGAGGTCACACTTCTATTCTCACATGACCTTTCTCTCTTGGGTCCATCAACCTCTTCCAAGGTGTTGCCTTGGGGCTTATGTATTTTCTTTTACTTCAAGAATCATCGACTGTAACTTTCCCATAAGTGTGCATGTGTGTGTGTGTGCATGCGTGTGAGGGTAACAGTATGCTGCAGCCAGGCAGGCATAGCCATTTTTTGGGTCAGAGATGTAAAGAGTAGTAAGAATCTGGATGAATAGGCCCTTCACTTTGGAAAAATATCTTCACTGGAGCCCAGTAGCTGGCACCACCTCAATAACGTAAGCCGTAATGGAGTGGGAGGGATTTTATTAAAAGAAAATCAATAAACATTTTATACTTTGAGACAAGTGTTCCCTAGTGCCATATTGCACTCTCTTCTGGCCTCTTGTTGGCATGGTCAACTGAACAGGAAGAACTGGGCTTCCTCTACCCTGAGTTACTGTGTCTCCTTTCCTGCCAGTGTTCTCAGCCAGCCATCATGCCATGAGCACAGCTCGCTGCACGTCCGTGGTCAGTGGGGAAGTCAGTGATCCAGCTTGTCACATCATGTTTCAAAAATATTGCACTATTATAGTCATGTGTTTATAATCCAGCTTCTCCATGAATTCTTCAAGACTCAAACAATTATGGGATGGGTGGGATTGTCTCCTTGCCACATAATAAATTACCCTTCCTTGGATTCCAGCTTCCACCCTGGACAAGAAAGCTATGGCTCTATTTCCATTTATAGATTAAGTAATGAAAATTCACTCCAAACATTAGTGCTATACATAATTTTCATCAGTAGTGTTGTACATTCTTATTCATATTCATAGACTTTTAAACCTTACTCCATCCCCCATACAGACACATACACACACACACACATTATTCCATAATTTACTCATTGGGGTGGAGTGAAAAATAATTGCTTCACTTAGCAAAACTTTTTTTTTTTTTTCCCAACTGATGACTTGCAAACTTTACAGATTTTTTAGGAAGTGTTTATGGTTAAAGAGGGTTTGTGGTTTCCATTTCTACTTTTAAAATAAACAATAAAATGATGTTTGGACTGATTTTCTCTTGCCTTACATATGTGTTTGGCTGAGTGTGTGTGGCATTTAACAGAGATCAGATGAGATAACTCATGATTTAATTGCTCAGTTCCTTTAACGTTAGCCGAATGCCTCAGGCTACTAGGTTTATAACCCTTCTGCAGTTTTTCGTTGTCATTCATAGTCCTTGATTACATAAGAGTCAGGGTCAAGGCAGAAAAGAGACAAAATGCTCATGTTCAAATTATGTAATTTGATGAGAGTTTAATGAGGAGAATATTTAAAATGTGTGAAAAGCATGGGGGGTGGTGGTGGAACCACAAGAAAAAATGGAGAACACTGTGACTAATGTTAGAGAGCTGTGGTCAAGCTAAGGCTGAAGAGGTGAGGAGATGGAGAGGACCCCTTCCCAGGAGCTGCAACTTTCAGTCACAAGACTCAGCCACCCTGTGGTGACCTACAGCCTGGAGAAATAGATACCCAGTTCCACCTACCTTCATGTTCTAGTGGCCAAACCCAACAGAAACCAGAGCACAAGGGATTGTTTGATGCAATCCGTAAAAGCCAACTCTTTACAATGAGTCATTGAGTAGAGAAGGATGGAGAGTAGAACTTGAGAGGCAGATGGAATTGATCTAGCACATATTGTTTAATGCAAACCTGTAGTCAATCAATGGTTGGAGGCAGAATGCATACTTTTGCTGTAAACATGTCTCTGATCTTCACTAGATCTACACATTGCCTTCATTCAATCAAAATTTATGAAACACCAAGTTGTCTATAGTGCTTCAAAAAAATCTATATTCAAAAAATATAGTAATGATTATGGCTATTTTGACTCTTCATTTTTTGAGGGAAGCAAACATCCAAACCTAGCATTATGGTAATTGTGAAAATATGTTTGTAAATCACAACTTGAAAGCTTATCTTTTATTTATTCGTATGTAAAAGTTATAAAAATAAGCTAACTTTTTGAAAATCAAAATTTAAAAATTTCAAACATCAATTCTTGAAACCAGTTTTAAATGCAGTATACACATTGAATATCCCTTATCTGAAATTCCTGGAACCAGAAGTTTTTTGGATTTAGATTTTTTTCGGATTTTGGAACATTTGCATATACATAAGATATCTTGGGGATGGGACCCAAGTCTAAATATGAAATTCATTTATGTTTCATGCTACACTTAAACACAAAGCCTGAAGGTAATTTTATACAATATTTTAAATAATCTTGTGCATGAAACAATGTTTTTACTATGAGCTATCACATGAGGTCAGGTGTGAAATTTTCTACTCGTGGCATCATGTTGGCACTCAAAAGGTTTTGGATTTTGAAGCATTTTGGATTTTTGATTTTCAGATTAGGGATGTTCAACCTGTAATACATAGTTAAACTTTGTCTACATTTTTTATACGTTCAGTTCCTGTATTAGGCTGTTCTCATGCTGCTGATGAACACATACTCGAGACTGGGCAATTTACGAAAGAAAGAGATTTATTGGACTTACAGTTCCACGTGGCTGGGGAGGCTTCACAATCATGGTGGAAGGCAAGGAGGAGCAAGTCACATCTTACGTGAATGGTGGCAGGCAAAGAGAGAGCTTGTACAGAGAAACTCCCGTTTTTAAAACCATCATAGCTCATGACACTCATTCATTATCACAAGAACAGTGCAGGAAAGACCTGCCCCCATAATTCAATCACCTGCCACCGGGTTCCTCCCATGACATGTAGGAATTGTGGGAGTTACAATTCAAGATGAGATTTGAGTGGGGACACAGCCAAACCATATCAGTTCCCTAACCAAACATGCTACATTAATATGAATTATTTGTCCATAAATATTATGTATTTTCATATATTGTTTAAATAGCATGCAGTATTTATTAAATGGGAAAACGTCAAAACTACTCTTTATTTGTAGTAAATATTGTTAAAAACTAACTTGAGAATGAACTTAGGGTGCAATATGTAAATTATACACAAAAATGCCAAAGTGTTTAAAACTAGTTCATGGGAGTGCAGTTGGGATATTACATGGGTAATGAAAGGGATTATGGAGTACAAAAATAATGGAAAATACTGACTTGGGCCTTTCAGGAGTGTCCCCTTATCAACTTAAAGCAATGTATTCTACTATTCTGAAAATGTGTACCCTGGGAGTTAAGGTTAAGGACAAGGAAGGGAAGTTTAAGGGTGAGGATCCATGCACTGGTTGGGCAGGTTTGGTTATTTGCCTGTCTGTGTGTTTGTGCAGCTATAGCAAAGGAAACCTCTCCCAGTAGCCTCAGGAGGATTATGAGTAGATAGAGAGGGGGCAGTACAAGGGCAAGGAATTCAGGATGCTCCACAAAGCCCCTGCCCACATGACTGCTGGAAGCCTGGCCCTTCTCCCCTTGGCTGAGTATCAAGAAAGGGGACAAGGACAACCACCGTTCTACTCTCTGCTCCTATGAGTTTTGACTATTTTAGATTTCTCATACTAGTGGTATCATGTAGTGTTTGTCCTTCTGTGTCTGTCTTATTTCACTTAAGCGTAATATCCTATAGATTCGTCCTGGGAGGGGGAAATGGGGAATTATTAGGCAAAGGGCACAAAGTTTCAGTTATGCAAGCCGAGTAAGTCCTAGAGATCTACTGTACACCACAGTGCCTGTAATTAACAATACTGTGTTGAATACTTCAAAATTTCCTGAGAGGGTTGTACTGTTAAGTCTTCTCACCACCAAAAAAAAAAAAACAACAAAAACTAATAATAAATAAACAGGGCAGGAAAAGATTTTTGGAGTAATGGATACGCTTTTGGCATGGATTGTGGTGATTCATGGGTGAATACTTATCTCCAAACTCATCAAATTGTATACATGAAGTGTGTATAGTTTTTTAAAGTAAATTATACCCCCAAAGAATTTTTTTTAAAAGGAAAGAGGATGGGGGCTAAGGGGTCCTTGCTGCAGTCCCCAGTTTTCATCTGTAGAACCATTTTACTACTGTCGTTGCTCCCTGGGTCTTTAGGTGTGGTCACTATCCTGGTCATCACAGCAAATACAGTGCCCTGGTCACTCTGGGGCCCTTTGTTCTTTCTTCAGTAGTTCCCGCCCACCCGTCTACCTTCTTCTGGCTGCTGCTGCTGGGCCTGCTGGTACTTGTGAACCCAGAGGACCTACATGGGGAGCAGAGGCCCAAACCTCAGGCCAGGGTGGCAATGAGGACACTTCCTGTCATGGTGTTCAGGTCCCAGGTACCCAGGCAAATGACCCCTTTGCCCCCTGATCGTGATGGGGGACATGGTCCAAAAAGTTCCAGGTACGCAAGGTCCCAGTCCCAAAAGGTTCTAGGTACACAAGCAAATGGCCTCTTTGTCCCCTGATCAGATGGTCCTCAGAGACAAATGGCTTCCGTCCTTCTTCCTCACTTCCTCAGCAGGGCTGATTCTGCTTCTTACATATTTACCCTCCTTTTTGGAGAATCTGGCCCAAGTCATGTGTCTCATGATAAATCTCCGGTTTTGATTCCAGTCTTTTTAAGGGACTGATCTCATCGCATATTTCATATGTTCTTGCTCTCTCTTTGTTGCTGAATTTGATTGAAGTATAAACTAGATATTATCAAAATGAACAAACAATCAGAAAAGCAAATCCAAACATTTTTGAAATCTTTGTGTTCTTCTCCTATTTAGGATTACTGTCAGATAGATGAGATCATATATGTAAAGCAGTGTATGGTAAATGTGTACCTCATATTTGGATGCCAGTTGAGGAGAGCTAGTTTCTTCATGAAAAGCAAATCAATTATAGGCTATGTACAAATAATAAAAAATTTAGTATTTTTTAAGAGAGAAATTAGAAACATACAGCTTCTCTGCCTTTTAAATTAATAAGGCATATAAAACTGAGAAATTATAAAAATATATAAATATAACATAATAAATATCTCTGTATAAAATATATAATCAATGTGTTATAGTTATTTACATATGTATATATGTGTATATATGTGTATCTATGTGTGTACATATATATATCTGTGTGTGTACATACGTGTGTGTGTGTATATATATACAGTTATTCTTGCCAGATAAGAGACTGAAAATTCATAAAAAGGCAAAAGTTATTTACATATGTATATATGTGTATATATGTATATATATCTGTGTGTGCACCTATATATCTATGTGTGTACATATATATGTATATGTGTGTGTGTGTGTGAGTGTATATATATATATATATATATATCGTTATTCTTGCCAGATAAGAGACTGAAAATTCATAAAAGGACAAAAATAAAAAAAAGAAGCATTGGGGAAATGAAGAAAATAATGACATTTAAGATAAAAATTGGAGGAGGAACATGAACAAAATGTATATGGAGAGGAAAGAAGAGACGAAGAAGTGGAAGGTGAGAAGCAAAGGGACAGAAAGGTCCAGAGAGTCACCAGCAAATGAGTAAGAGTATCTGGAGAATGAAAAGGAGGAGTTCTGAAGCCACCAAGCTGATATTTACAAGCTGAGCTGTGCTCATTCCTGGGACACACTGGGATTCCCTAGGGCAGGCAGGCTTGGAAAGGGGTAAGGGAAGCAGTTCCCAAATCCTCATTCACCATTTGTCTCTTTATTAAAACCTGAATCTGACCTGCCTGAGAACACTTTTGTGATTCCTGTGCTGACCTCCCTTTCCAAATTGCCTTTCTTCAATCCGCTTATGACGGAAATCATTCTTCTCAGTCTTTGCCCCAGATGTAAAAGCCTAGGAATGTCAGACAGACATATGAAATATTGATGTCAGAAAAAAATCTCCTTTAATTAAAAAAAACAATGAAATGAAATATGATTTCAAGGAAGAAAAAGAAGTGATATAAAATTCTCTCTTGTTAAAGAAAAAGCATGTTTATATATTCTTTAAATTGACCACCACAGTGATGAGCAAAGCCAGTGCTTAGTTTATTTATAATCCAGGCAGAGAAATATGAGCTGAATAGTTAGCTGAGAAGCAAAAATCAAAGTTCTGCTGGTTAATAATTGGAGCTTTCACTCCCTGTAGGGCAGGATTAATCCAAAAGTACATCCACAGTTGATTAAACAAGTCAGGTAAGTCTAAAAGTACCTTCAAGTTGGTTTAACAGTTGGTTAGGAAAGTTTTTTATTTTGATGAAGGTCTAGTAAACAGGTATAATTCTTGTTTATTAGTTTCAGCTGGTTAAAAGCAATTTTGGTTTAAACACAGCATTCCATTTTGATATCTAGTAGGCAAGTGGTATTGTTGAGAGGACAGTTTTCCTTTTACATGGAAAATGTTTCCTTTTTCATGGTCTTGTCCAATAAAAAGATAGGCATATTATTACCTTTTCAGATCCAAACCATTATTTTAGCTCACGGTTCCCAAGATACGGACTCTGAGTTGAGATTTATGTGCATGAAGTTTATTAAGTGATCTCAGGAGTGACACTGATGGGGAAGTAAAAGCACCAGGACTGGGTAGAGGGAGACGTTGAACTATGGGGCAGTCACAACAGAGGCCTTAGCCAACTCCACGGGGAACTGGAAGAGCCCTTCAGAGTTGCCCGGCCTTGACCTTGGCCTTGACCCACAACTGGGCGAGGGCTGTCCTTGGCTGATGTCTTCGTTCATTGCATTGCTATAAAGCAATACCTGAGGCTGGGTAGTTTATAAAGAAGAGAGGATTATTTGGCTCACAGTTCTGTAGGCTGTACAAGAAGCATGGCACCAGCATCTGTGAGGGCTTCAGGAAACTTCTGCTCATGGTGCAGGGGGAAGGAGGAGCCCTAAGTGTAGAGATCACATGGCAAGAGAGAAAGAAAAGGGGTGCCAATGTCACCCAACAATCAGATGTCACTGGAACTAATGAGAGAGAATTCACTCATTGCTGTGAATGCAGCACCAAGCCACTCATAGGGGATCTGCCTCCATCACCCAAACACCTCCTAACAGTTCCCACTTCCAACACTGGGGATCAAATTTCAGCAGGAGATTCTAGAGGGGACAGATATCCGAGCTGTATCAGCTCAAGTGACTCTTTCAGGCTCAGGGCAATTCCTGAAGATGGGAGGGTGACTCATTTGAAGACCTTCAGCTTCCAGGACTCCTCTCAACTGAGGGAATGAGATGAGTGGCTCAGGCCTGAAGCAGAGTTATCTGGGTGGAAAGCCACAGTATTCAATACTGTCCACTCCTGGTGCTACTCAGAATCCCTTGTTTTGTATCATACATTTTTAGAGCAGCTCTTCCAGGGTTCTGATTGGTTGTATTTCCTGGGAAACTTAGAAGAGGAAGGATATGGGATAAACTATAGTCCCCATGGTTGCAGCTGGTCTTACCTCTGCTACTGATATTTGTCATCTCTCTCCTCAACCACTTATCCTGGATTCGTCTCACTTTCAACTAGTGCTTCTGGTTTAGGTGACCTACCTGGTAGGGGGACTAAGGCCGTCATCTCTCAGCAATCTGATTCCCTGGTCTTGGTTGCTGCAGTTGTCTATTTATTATTAAAATTGTTCATAGCATTACAAAGCCTGTCCCAGTGGATTTCCTGGTTACCAGATGTATTCTTCCAGCTTCTGTTGTCAGGTAACACCTAGATCTGTGCCTAACGATCAGGATCAATTACTCCTGTCAGGATGCTGGCTCCTTTCTGTGCCTGCTAGTCTCTTAACACAAAAATTCCAAAGTAACTGGGTGCAGCGGTAGCTTAAAGTTTAGGAGCTTCCTGTTATGTCCCATGATGAAGAAATTATCCGTCTGGGATTTAGACCCTCAAATCCCGGAGCTCTGGGGACCAGAAGCACAAACTCCCCAAGTGGGCCGCAGTAGGCATAGCCACTCACTGGTTTCTGTATTTCTGTATTTTGTCATGGAGACACAGCACCATAAAATGATCATAGATTTAGTGAGTAAACATATTGAGTCTGGTGGATGGTGCTCATAGGATATTTTCTCAAAGCTGAAGTCAGTGTTATATTTTCAAAAGATTATTCCATCTCTCTGTCAGGCCTGCATCTTCTGGATGGTGTAGGCCGTAATAGGTCCAGTGGATCTCATGGTCACACAGCCGCTTCTGCACCTCTATGCCATAAAATAATTTCCTTGGTCTGACACAATGTTGTGCAGGATCCTATGTTCGTGGGTCACACATTTCATAAGCCCTTGCATAGTGGTGCTGACTGAGACCCTGAAGAAGGGAGAGGTAAGCCCATATCCTGAATATGCATTGATTCCAGTCAAGATGAGTTGCTGCCCCTTCTAAAGTGGAGGCGGTTCAGTGTAATCAGTTTGCCTCAAAGTAACTGGTTGTTCTCTCTGAGGGATGATGCAATATTGGATTCTCAGTTTTGGTGTCTTTTGCTGGCAGGTTAGAAATTCAGCAGTGGCAGGAGCCAGCTCAGTTTTGGTGACTGGCCACCCATGCTATTGGACCCACATATAGCATCCATCACTCCACCATGGGTACTGCACTTATAAGCCCATTGCACCATCCATCAATGGGCTGGCTGATGACACAGTATGGTACCTGCGTTGTGTCTAAGATTTTAGTTCTTACAAAGGGAATGCTCTCTGGTAGGAATTAATGTGCAATATCAGGATTTTTCACTCTTTGTACTTACTTTCATATGTCCTTCCATATACCTCTTCCCTAGACCTCCTGTTTCCCTCCAGGGCCCTGGCCAACCAGCCATGCCATTTATCACTGCCTGTGCATCATTATATATTCTTATGTCAAGCCACCTATCTTTTCACATAAATGGGATGACCAGTTTCTTCACCTGAAGTTATGCCTATGAGGAGGACTTATTATTCTTGTCTCTAGGGCCCACTCCTGAGTAGGCTTCAGTGCAGCAGTAGTTTACTTTTGGCCTGGATGTATATACCAAGTTGATCCATGCATGAACCAATCTCAGCATTTTCCTCTTTGAGCTCGTCATTCAGTACTCCCATTTTTCCAGAGGTGAGTTGAATGAGAGACCTGGTACTGTAATAATAGTGGATAATGTGGGTGATCTGAGCCACCTACTCGTGCATCCCTGGTACTGCTTGTTCCAGATCTCAGATGGTCCCACTTACTGTAACAATGGATTAAGGCTGGGCTCACTCAACCTTATGACGTAGTGATCTGACAGAACTCAGCTCATGACACCTGGTGATTAATGGACAGGTATTTCTCCACCACAGCACAATAACCTGCCAGAAAATATTTTTGAAAAGTATATAGTTCCCTCTTGCAGAGAGCACAACCTTGTTTCAGAATCCTAGAGTCTGTGTTGATTTTCCTATTGGTGCTTGTTATAAACATCACAGGGCATCTTTCTCCTTCTCTAAATTTCTAATCACATGGAGTGACAGGGATTCTTTCATTGCAGGCTGGACCTGCTGCAGCACGTTTCATGCTCTGGGCCCCATTCTAAGCTGGCAGCATTTAATGTCATCCAATAAATGGATCACATTCCTAAATGTGGAATATGCTGCCTCCAGAACCCAGAAAGGCCAAATAAAGTGCTGTGCTTCATTCTTAGTGGTTTAAATTATGAAATGCAATAATTTTTTCTTCAGATTGGAAAGGATATTCTAGCATACCTTGGACTACTGACCCCTAGAAGCTTCATTGACATGTGGGACCCCTGCCTCTTCATAGGGCTCATCTCCCACCTTCCTTCTCACCAGGACCTCCGATGTACCTCCCACTTCTTGCTCATCTGCTTTAATGTGATGCCACTGATATGGTGGACCAAATGATGTTCTACAGAATGTTCACACAGTTCCGGTTCCTTTGCATTATATCTGGATAACATTCAGAAGAGTTGAAAGCCCTGGTAGATGCCTGTAATAATGTACTGTTAACCCTGAAAGCACTTGCAGATAGTTTTGAATTCGCCTTTCAGAGAGGGATGGAAAAAGTTCATTTCCCAAATCAGTGGCCACATGTCATGTACTTAAGGCTGAAATATTCCAAATTTGGCACAGTGGCTGCAAATAGAGTATACTAAGTTGAATTTGTGATATTCAGGCACCATTCTCCAGTCTTTGTCCAGTTTTGTAGGATCTCGGCTGGTGAATTAAATGGGGATATGTTGGAGTACACCACCTCTGCCTCCTGCCTCCTTTAGTCTTTAAGGGTGGCACTTAGATAATTTTGGAAACATAAACACAATACCATCATCAGAGCTTTCAAAATTAATATAAATTTAATGCCTATTACTTCTTAAGAATGTGACTTGATTTTGATTTTGTTATGGCTAGAAGGATGGTTTGAAGCTTTCCCTTGGGCTTTCTCTTACACAACAGACCAAGAAACCAGTCTTGGGGTTGTGCCAGTTTCCAAGTCTGTTTACTCCACTTACACAATTGAGGACAAGCGAAATTAATACTGATGGATTTGTGGAACCAGTAGACTCTCTGAAAACCAGCCCTGGTCTAGGACTCCTGCTTTTTTTTTTTTGGAGAAAGAGTTTTGCTCTTGTTGCCCAGGCTGGAGTGCAATGGCGCGATCTCAGCTCACCGCAACCTCTGCCTCCTGGGTTCAAGCAATTCTCCTGCCTCAGTGGCCCAAGTAGCTGGGATTTCGGGCATGCATCACCACGCCCAGCTAATTTTGTATTTTTAGTAGTGACAGTCTTTCTCCATGTTGGTCAGTCTGGTCGTGAACTCCCGGCCTCAGGTGATCCGCCCACCTCGGCCTCCCAAAGTGCTGGGATTACAGACATGAGCCACTGTACCCAGCTGGACTCCTG
This sequence comes from Pongo abelii, assembly GCF_028885655.2. Taxonomy (NCBI): domain Eukaryota; kingdom Metazoa; phylum Chordata; class Mammalia; order Primates; family Hominidae; genus Pongo; species Pongo abelii. The sequence goes on along the minus strand of NC_071991.2, from coordinate 135,019,792 downwards.
CTTTTTGTTTGTTTGTTTAACTGGGCCTCATGTTTGTTTGTTTGTTTGTTTATTTATTTGAGACAGAGTCTTGTTCTGTTGCCCAGGCTGGAGTGCAGTGGCATGATCTCGGCTCACTACAGCCTCTGCTCCCCAGGTTCAAGCAATTCTCCTGCCTCAGCCTCCTGAGTAACTGGGACTACAGGCGTGCGCCACCACGCCCGGCTAATTTTTTTGTATTTTTGTAGAGACGGGGTTTCACCATGTTGGCCAGGATGGTCTTGATCTCCTGACCTCGTGATCTGCCCGCCTCGGCCTCCCAAAATGCTGGGATTACAGGTGTGAGCCACCACGCCTGGCCTGTATCTTTATTTTAATAGGGGACCATTAGATACCTGGTGCTGCTTCATACCCAGGGTATACACGTCAACTTGTACACTTGTCCATTAGTCTTTAGAATATTTGGACATTTCTCTCTCTTCTCAGTGTACAACTACCCAAGTTAATGGATGTAGGTCCTTTTAGTTAAAGACCAGAAAAGTGTTACCATAGAGTCTTGCTGTGTTGTTGTAAGATTCTTCTCCTGGGGACTTACCCTCTCCTTCAATCAATGGATTCTGTCTTTGAAAACTGGCTTAGGTCGAGAAACAGAGCAAAAGATTATGACTTTTTATTGCAACATCTGCCCTCATCTCTCTTGATCATCCATTCTTGATGTCTTCTGATTCTATTAATTGAGTAATATCTATTTTATCTGATAATCTATCTTTCTTGTAGGGATGTCATGCTATGTTAACCATTTCCATAGCTCTCTAGGTCAAGTCTCCTTGGCTGCAACTTCAATCTTACAATAAGTGCACCCACTTTGTTTTGATGGTTTAGTGCTATTATTTTAGAATTCTATATTCCAGTTACTGTCAGAGTGCCCAATCTGTAAGGCGTTTCCTAGCATCAGGGCTAACCTACGAGGGAGAGCCACCTCTGAACATCCCAATAATGTTGGTGCTCTTCTCACCAGCACATTTCTTATTGCTTTGGTAAATGGAGTGTCCTTTGGGCCTCTGGCAGATCATAGTCAACTGATGGGCTTTTCAGCTGTACCTAATATAGCAGCTTTAGCCTGCCTAGTTCTGAGATTTGGTTTGCTTCTTCCTCTGTCACAGCAATTCGGGCATTTCTACTTTACTTAACATGGGTCATTTTTTTTTTGTTCAAGTTTTCAAGAGCCACCCTGGTGTTATCATCATCTTCTAGGGTTCTTGATGATGTGTTAAATCCTCTATTATAGATGAGGGCTCCCACAATGGGAAATTCTCCTTTATCCAACTGTAAATTCTGCCCTTTTTCATCCTTCACCCTCAGGATCCAGTCCCCCACACTCTCCCATTCCTGCTAGAACATATTGATTAGGTCCTGCAGCTAGTTCTTTTGAGATGTAGTTTTTTTCACTCTTAGCAGCCTCTTCACCTTCCCTGATCAGGCACATTGCTCTGCAAAGATTATTAGATAATTTGAGATACTACTGGGAAGAGTAGATGTACTAAAACCCCAAAGTGAAGTCAAAACTATTTCTAGAGAGCAGACTCTTTTCTCCCTCTAAGGCATATATTACATGCTAATGTCACCTTGACATAAATTCATGAAGCAAGGAGGGGCACAATCAGTAATTCTGGGAAATTTTGAAGTCTTCTTCTCAGTTGTCTGGGAGCTAGTATAGCAAAATAGTCTATGTTTACACAAAAAGGAAGTGTAGATAATTCTACCGGCAGAAGAGCATTTTCCGCAATCAACGAGCTAACGGTAAAGAGTAAAGACAATTATTTCCTGTAATGTCGCACCATCGGCAAGGTTATATGTTAGGTGGCGTAACTGATTTGTCATTTGTAACTCTGTTAACATCAATCCTATCTTTCAAAAATATTTAAACTATTTTAGCTAGTCTTTTTTTTTTCTCAAAAAAAACCCCCTGCTTTGTGAATATTATTAGCATTAAAATGATAATTTTTATTGGTAAGTTTATTATGAGTTAATCAGAGGCGGAAATTAATTTTCATGGATCAACGCTATAATAATGATAGCTAGTTGCCTCACTAAAATAATACTTTCATAAAAGAAACCTTCTGGTGTTCTAGGACAAAGATATAAACCCAACACGTAAAGGTTCATATATGGTTTTGGCCTTATTGAATATAGCACTAATTATCTGAAAAAAATATTTCTGTCTTAATATCAGGATAGTCATAGCAATATGAAATATAAATATTATAGCTAAAAATAGTTAATGTAAATTAAAATGTACAAAAGTTGCCATTGTTATAGGTGTCTATCTCAATTCCAAGGTCTTGGGTTAAGTTGTCTACTTCCACGAAGGCATCTGCTTCTGAAATGAAAAAATCGTGGAAGCTATGCCTTAGTTGTTTCATACAGCATGACACATTTGTGGTAAGAGTTGTTAAGTTGTACTGAGAATCTTGTGCCTTAAATTTTTGATGTTTTTCCCCAGAAGACTGAATGATCTATAGCCCGCAGCAGGAGCCTTCAGATAAATGAATGGAAAAAGCAAAACCTTTCTCAGGATGATGGGGGTGATTGGCTTTGATTAATAATATATTGTGATTACCAACAATATTAGAATGGAGGAATTTAGAATACAGAGGGGTAAAAAATGTCAATCTATGGGCATAAATCCTTGATTCCCCTGGAACAGGAAAATATTATAGACAGTAAGGGCACTGACAAACTTTCAGAGTCATTAATGCCATAAAAGATATTGTAATTAAATCCAAGAGACAAGCATTTAGATTTTTCAAAGACGATTCTAATAAAGTAACTATCTAGATTCACCTAATTTGCAGCACTGTCAGAAATTATGAAGATATTGTTTACCATAATCCGATATAGATGAATATATATGTTTACATTTTGAAGATCTTAAATATTTATAACAATTTTAAGACTAGTAAAATTTGTATAGAAAATTTAGGAAATTTAGATAACTTAGGTTTTCTATGGGTAAATAAATCCTAGTTTTGCAAAGTCTAGAATATTATGCTACCATTTTTACACTGTGAGAAAACTATGGAAAAGGCATATTATCAAACCAGCCTAATTTTCAAGGATTCACATTAGTCACATTACCAGGCAAGGGTACACATATCAGGGGAAAACTGGGCTGAATAATTTGTTGAAGGAAAAAGCCAATAATTTGTGTATGCATTAGGGAGTTGGTTTATGGTGGGTTTTGCTGGTTAAAAACTGAAAGCTACACTCTGGATAAGACAGATATAGTCCATAAGTCAGTAGATAGTTGGTTAAAACAAATGCCATTTTTTATCACCGGAAAAAGAGTTTTCAACTAGGTTGGTGTGGGTCTGTACCTGGGTCACGTGAAGGTCTCAGTTACTTATCTACTTCTACGGGTGGAATGCCCAAACATCACAGTTGTTTGTCAACTTCGGAGGGTTGAAAGCGGTTACATTGAAGCACCACAACCAGTTTGAGGTCTTCTAACAAAGTGAAAATGGAAAAATTTTCTTGACACTGGTGTGTACCAAATCACTGTGTTATTGCTATCCCATAGGATACCTTTATATGTGGTCCAACAGTTTCATCTTAAAATTTTCATCTTATTTTGCTAGAAATTTAACTTTGCCATTAATTAAACATATGATAAACATTTTAGAGATGAAATATAAAATATATAAAAGTACTTTTTTTTTCAAAAATCATAGGAAGTATTTGTGTAGAAATGTTTGGAGTTCTGTGTTTTAAGATAAATATTAATGAAAGCAAATTGAGTCGTCTTATTTTATAATTCCATGGGTTTGTCCTTTGTAATACTTTATGAGCCTTGGACACGCTAGTGGATATGGAGAGGTTTATTTTGTTGTTTAAAGTTTTGGAGGCAGGAGGAATATCAACTCTTGTGTTGGATCAAATCAAATCAAATAGGGAATCAGCCTATGGTCAGAATATTCTCTCACCCCAAACAAAGTTAAATACAGAAATAATGAAATAAATTCAGCTTATTTTAAATCAAGCCCCTTTTTTCTGGTTTCGGCCAAGGCTGTAAAACTGAGTGCCATTTGGTACCTACCCTAGATGGCAGAAGAAGTCAGAAGGCAACAAAACTTTAGTACTCAGAATAAATCTGGTTTAAACTTTATTCCAAAGGCTCAATTTGATTGAAAAATCCCAAAGAACAAAAAAAGACCTTATTCCTCAATGTTCTTGGTATTTTAAATCCTGAAGTCAGTTGGATCCAAAGCATCTGTCCTCCCATCCCTGTTTTCCTCTTTGACAGTACTGAACTAAACAGCTCTTAAAAATCATAGTCAGTTGAACTTCAATCAGGGCATCAGTCAGTACCATATTAGCAGATTTGGGCCAACATTTAAAAATGAGTAATTTGGAATCCGGTTCATTTTGGCATGCTGAGAGCCTGGCCAGAGTCTTCCTATAGCAGGTGGTTTAATGGGAACTTGGTCCATGAAGGCTCTGATGTGCTTCTATTTATGTCTCTGTGTTAGATGATAAGCCCGAAGCTATGGTTGCTGTGAGTCTGCCAGACAAGAATCTAAAACAAAGCACAGAGTTGATTACCACCAGGCTCATTGCCAAGGGTCCTGCCACAATACTGCATAAGTGTAGTGCCCAGTGCCCCAATTGTGATTGGCCTTATTGTTTGTTTCTAGTATCGGTCTGGCTGTTAGTACCACAGTGTATTGTATCTACTCTCTCCCAGAAACCAGAGGGCTAATATTTAGTAGTGAGGTGGGGCTAGATACACTCACCCTGTATCATTGAGTAAAGCATCACTTAGTCACATATTAGACACCAGAAAGCTTTCTCGGTGAGATGGTGGAAGAGGTTCTTGTTCATAGATCTTGGCAATAAAAGCATTCCTTAGCTTTATATAAACACACATTAAATACATAAGTAAGTAAAGTGTTATAAAGAGTTTTAAATGCATGGCCTCATTTGATGCTTATAACCACTTAGTGGTATAGGGGAGGTTTGTATTATTTTTCCCATTTTCACATGAAAGAGGAAGTTACAAGAGTTAAGTGATTTGCCTAAGATCACTCAGCCAACCAGAAGATCCAAGAATGGTTCTGAGCTTTGCCGTCTCTGCTTAGCTTTTGTTTGATGCACAGCCATCTGATATCTAAGTGGAGAGAATGGTGGCCTGGTGGTTGCTTTTAAGACTTATAATGATACATTTAAAACCGCAACATTTAGCAGACCTCTAGTCGTGGCTGCTACTGCTGTCTTGCCACAAATTCTACTGTACTGATTTTTATCCATGCCGCATTTTAATATTGTGGGCTCAAAAATGAACATTGGAATCCTACCATCTTTGCAGTGTCTGTAGGGGTTAGTTTTTTTGCCTGGAAGGATGCTGTGAGGAAACATATTTTCAGGTGGCTTGAGTAAGACTTATCATGTCTGGATAGCATGAAGTTTGTAATTAGATCATGATAGAATAGCAGCAACTTTTTGTTCAATTAATCAGAAAATATCATGGCATGGCTATGATGTTCAAAGAACTATGCCAAGTTGCTAAGAACTATACAAGGACTGACTGCCTTCAAAGAACTTGTAGTTCCATTGGAGAGATAATACATGTGCACACAAAATAACCAGCCACATAGGGCAGCTATTTATAATGGCAAGGGTAGGTACGAGGCAAGGCAAGCCTGTACAAGGACAGATCACAGTGAGTTGAGGTGATTTTGGAAGACTCTTGTAGATTTTTTAGTGGAAGCAAAATTTAGATACTGTATATGAAATGGGGGTAGGTTTCTAGATGGTATGTTGGGAGTGAAGAAACAGCTAAAAAAAATAAATAAATAGAACTATAAAAGAATAAAACATATTGTGGATATGAGTAGACCTGTCTCACTATGGACAGGAATTTATAATGCAAAGGAGTGGAAGATAGATGTCAGAAAATTGATGGGAAGATTATGGATGGCCCTGAATACCTGCATGAAGAGCTTATTCTGTTAATCTGTAAGGAAAGAAGTGTCATTCAAGTATTTTGAATGGGAGGCAGAAACTTAGAAAGCATCATTTCACCTGGTGGCAGTGCCTAGGATAGAGTGAGGAATAAAGGGAGAAACAGACTACCAGTGGAGGCACAAGTTAGAAAATGGAGCAAAAATCCAGATGGGTGGTGACCCTCAGCAGAGCGTGATACCGGACTGAACAGAGGCACTCGGGTCTCACCCCAGCTTCTGCTGCTCTTTTCTTTCTTCACACAGTAGCCACAAAGTGTCTCTGTAGCGTTTTTTTGCTCCCTGAAACATGGATTGGGGGACGATGAGGAACTTTTCAAATGGCTGCAATGTGAAGTCATTTCTGCAGTTTTGGTGCCATCTTATTTCATGTTAAACAGTTTAGCATCATCTTTGAAAAGACCTGCATACCTAACCCTTTGGCCCACTAGACTCTGTGTCCTCTTGTAAGCTGTTCTGTTTAGGCAGTTGCAACTCTCAGGTGTTGGGGACTGTGGGGGCTGTTGCTGGCTCTGTAGTAGTAAACACATGGACATCAAACTGCAGCACTTAAGTCCGTGTGTGTATGTGTGTGTGTGTGTGTATGTGTGTGTCAGAAGCACTTTTTTTTTTCTTGGGCAAAGATACTGTCATTGACAGAAGAAGAAATAGCAAGAGTCCTTATCTGGGAGGAGAGGAGCATATCAGGGGTCCTCAAGACCACCCCAGGTTCAGTGATTCACTAGGAGGACTCACAGGACTCAGTGTATAGTGCTAACATTTATAGTTTATTACAACACAAGGATACAAAATAAAATCAACAAAGGGAAGGGCTCATGGCACCAAGTCTGGAGGAGGCCAGGCACAAGCTTCCAAGAGTTCTCTCCCAGGAGAGTCACACAGGATGTGCCTAATTCCTCCAGCAAAGTACTGTGAAACACATGTGGAAGGAATATTGGACTCAGTGTCCAGGGTTTTTATTGAGGCCTTTTCACATAAGCAATTTTCACATAATCACATAAGAGTTGCAACTGCCTAAACAGAACAGCTTACAAGAGGACACAGAGTCTAGTGGGCCAAAGGGTTAGGTATGCAGGTCTCTGCATTGCACAAAATAAAATTCCAGACATCTAGGAGGACAGCAGATATTCAGCGAAAACTACATTGTTTGTGCAAAAAGTTTCTTTTCTTTTTTTTTTTTTTTAAATTTTAATATGGAGACAAGGTCTTACTGTGTTGCCTAGTCCGGTCACAAACTCCTGGGCTCAAGCAATCTGCCTACCTCAGCATCCCAAAGTGCTGGAATTACAGGCGTGAGCCACCATGCCCAGCCTGTGCAAACAGTTTAGGCCCAATGAGACACTCTTAACTGCTGTCAATTGGAGAAACCCTCCTGCAATCCGGGTTCCCAGATGCCAACCAAGGGCCAACCTTGCAAGCAGCCTTTCTTTATTTAAAAAAAATTTTTTTTTTATTATTTTTTTTTGAGATGGAGTCTTGCTGTGTCCCCCAGGCTGGAGGGCAGTAGCACAGTTTCGGCTCACTGCCACTTCCGACTCTTGGGTTCAAGCAATTCTCCTGACTCAGCCTCCCAAGTAGCTGAGATTACAGGCACATGCCACCAAGCCCAGCTAACTTTTCTAGTTTTAGTAGAGACAGGGTTTCCCCATGTTGGCCAGGCTGGTCTTGAACTCCTGATCTCAGGCAATCCACCTGCCTCAGCCTTCCAAAGTGCTGGGATTACAAGCATGAGCCACCACGCCCAGCTGCAAGCAGCCTTTTTAAGGAGTCTGACTTGCTATGTTAACTCTTTTCTGCACAGGGAGTGAAAATACCGCTTAGGTTTTTGAGAAGGAGGTATTGATGGATACATTTTTCAAAATCCAGGAGAGTCTGACATTAAGGTCATGTCTCTGGAAGTGGTAGTTGAGGTTGGAGCAAAAGTAGTGAAACCAGTCCTGGTCGTCTGTCCACTTATGGAAGACTGGAGAGGTAGAAGAGAACTGGGACAGTGTATTAGGAAATAAAGAGAGGAAAGAAGGCCGGGCGAGGTGGCTCATGCCTGTAATCCCAGTGCTTTGGGAGGCCGAGGCAGGTGGATCACGAGGTCAGGAGATTGAGACCATCCTGGCTAACACGGTGAAACCCCGTCTCTACTAAAAAAATACAAAAAATTAGCCAGGCGTGGTGGCGGGCGCCTGTGGTCCCAGCTACTCAGGAGGCTGAGGCAGGAGAATGGTGTGAACCCAGGAGGCAGAGCTTGCAGTGAGATGAGATTGGGCCACTGCACTCCAGCCTGGGCAACAGAGCAAGACCCCATCTCAAAAAAAAAAAAACAAAAAAAAACAAAAACGAGAGAGGTTCAAAAGGAGGAAATGCTCAGTAGTATATAAAGTACTGCAGATAGGCAGGGATTATGGGCACTGAAAAATGCCATTGGGACATCATTTAATAATGTGATAATTGATTTTCAACTTAAAATTATCTGTACACATTAAGCCAGACTTACTTAGCCAGTGCCTTGAATAGCTTTCCTGCCTATCACATCTTTCTGTTTTCTTTTGATCACCTTACAAAAGCTCTGTTTCAACATTTTTTATTGTGGCTTTGAATTTTTTGTTTGGGTTTAGATTTCACAGGCAGAAGGAAATGGATGAGCTTTGGGAAGGCTAAAAAAATTCTTTGTGCAATACTACATACTTCTCTCTGGTCATTATTTAGGGACAGCAGCAGCCGAAAATCACCTCTTCTGTTCTGGATGGAAAAGTAATTCAGTTTGTTCCTTTAAGAGGATTGGGTTTACCATTTCATTGATTTCATCGTTGCTTCCTGGTAAAGAATAAAAATTAAAAGCTGCTTGTTTTGAGTGGAGACATTCCTGGTAAAGAACAAAAATTAAAAGCTGCTTGTTTTGACTGGAGACATCTCAAGGGGCTTATGAAAGTGTCTGAATTTACTACTACACCCTTGGACTTCTCCCAGACCCGGAGTTCCAGTTATTGTCTGATATTTCATTTCTTTTTTTTCTGGGTTCTCGGATGCTAAAGTTGTATAGAGCCTCTGAGACGAATGATTATTGTTATACAGGACCATGTGAACCAATAATGGCTTTTCCTTTGGTTAAAATATATCAGAACTACATTTATTTTTTCAAAAAGCCTTTTCTGTGTGGCTGACTTTGAGTAGTAGGTGGTCTAGGAAATACCAGCGCCTCCTCTCTCTCTCACTTGAAATGCTTTGGGAATAGAAAATCATTGCAGGCAGAAAGTGGAGAGTGTGGTGCTCAACGTGGCCTTTGCAATTCTACTTACCTCCAGTGGTGGGTGACAGTTCTGGCCTTATTCACGTCATTGCACTTCAGGAGGGCAAATGTGTGCTGTAACTGAGGTGGTTTTAAATTATCTGTCTCTTGTCCTAATATCCCAGGGCTTCCAGCAAAAGTTCTCCTTCCACAGTAAAGAGATTGTGGCTATCAGCTGTTCCTGGTGCAAGCAGGCGGTAAGTTTGGGATGAAATAAAGCAATGTGGGCTCATGTTTTGTCGAAATACACTTATGTCATTATTTGAGTTCCTCCCTGGAAGTAGAACGCATTCCTAATTTAATGTATTGCTTTTCTCATATACGATCCTTGGAGGAAGAAAGACAGACTGAAACTATAGAACAATAGCATAGATGAGTTGGGATACACTAGAGAGATAAATTAACTTCTATATTTTTTGTACATTAAAGCTTGGGGTCAAAGACTAGAAAATCCTCCCCTAATTCTAACACTGGGTCTAGAATTGAGGACTTCTCACTCCTAGACCACATTTTCCCTCCAGTGCCTCTATATTGTTGAGAACTCCTGCTATGGTACGAAGGTGCAACATTAGAAGCAAAGCAACGTATGACATAAGAGGTCCCTCCAACACAGGTGGACAGGAATCCTGGCTCTTCTGGTTTTAATGTTTAATGTGCATGACTTTTTATTTTGGGGCTAAGTGTGAGGATAAGAAGAGTGGTTCTTGGATGCTTTCTTAGGTTTGGATGTTGTCTGTACACTCACTGAAATGTAGCTCTTTCTTACATTTGAACATATATATTCATTAGGATCTGATGGTAACGTCCCTATTTATTTTTCTTCAATCTACCTTTTTTCCCACTTTATTTAGAGTATAATTCCTCTGTCTGTACTAGATACTACATTTTCTTATTTGTTTGTACATGTGTACCTGTGTACCTGTTCTTTCTTTTACCAGATAACATATAGTCTAACCCAGCTGTTGGCAGACTACAGCTCATAGGCCAAGTCTGGCTGCTGTCTATTTTTGTAAATAAAATTTCACTGGAATGCAGCCATGCCTAGTTATTTATATATTGTCTGTGGATGTTTTTTTTCGTTTATGTATTGTCTATAGGTACTTTCATGCTACAATGGCGAAGTCGAGTAATTGCAACAGAGGTGGATGGTCCCATAAGCCTAAAATATTTACTCCCTGTGCCTCTATAGAAAAAGTTTGCTGATGCCTGCTGTAATTTCTCAATCTCTCTATTCTTTTGAATAAGTTGGAATATATAACCCCTTCATTGCACAGGGGACCTGCAAAGAAAAGGCTGTGGTGTCTTGGTGAGGTTAAAGGTTTGCAGAAAACTCCTGCCACTACACACATCATGCTAAACTAGCCACACAGGCCATGGGGCTGGAACAGACGCATTTGGATTTAGTTGAAACATATGAAATTGACATTTTGTGGGTCAAAGCCATTTACATTTTGGCAGTTCCGTATAGTTCAACTTAATAATATCTCTAGCCCCTACATGTCAGAGGAACCTGCTGTCACTAGATAGAGACTCGGTGGTCTGGAAAGCTCAGTGTCGCTGCATCACAATCCTGTGACATTTTTTTATTCCTGGCATTTTCATTTACTTTCAGTTAGTTGTTACACAAATAATCATTTCACATCTGTTCAAGAATGTGTGCACAAATATAAGGCCATCCTAGTTATTGAATGAAACTCTGTACCAGCAAGGCAATATCTCCATTTGTGGTCCCGGGGTCCCCAGTGCTGCTATCTTTGCTCCTGGTTCTTCTAACCTGGTGAGACCCCACTGGTGGGACAGCCTTCTGGGCAGCAGTGTGCTCAGATCGGCTGCATCTGCTCCTGCCCTGTGCAGCTACCAGGCTGTGGTGAGATGGTCTATCCAGATTCAATTAATTTGGAAACTCAATCCCACTTTACAATGAACATGTGTGCTCTCTTTCTATTAATCTGTAGTCCAACTGAATCACTACAAAGGACAAATTTCACCTGACCATTGTGGTAGAGCTTTGGTCAGTTCCACCTATCTTTGAATTTCCCGGTTTCTCACATTGTAGAAGGTGATTTTTGTAAGGATGGTAGATACAAAAGATTTGAACACAAATTACAGTGGTGGTATGTTTTCACAGTCCAGGTGAACCCCTTCTAGGATATTTGATGTCAGACAAGCAAATAAATATGTGACCCTTTATGGTACAGGAGAAAGAATATGGGGTTTGGGACCTGGATTTCCAGGGTTGGGGTTTTGATTCCATCATTTAAAAACTGTGCAATCTTGGATGTACCCCTGAGTGTCTAGAGTGGAGATTACTTAAGTATTCATTGAGAGACTTGACATAGGCAGTCTCTGCAATCCCTAACGTTTTAGAAATGCAGTGGTCATACATTTGAGGGTTTATTTGAATTGCCAAGAAAAAAAAGCCATTTTTAAAGAAGGTATTCAAATGTTAATAATATTTATCTGGTATATTTGTTTGCAGATCACCAATAACTGGTGACAGGCAGAATTATTTATTATCTTACCAGTATTTTATACACAATTGCTTGATTAATAATTAGCCACTGGATCACAGCAGATCTTGAAGACATGTAGAAACGAAAACAAAAACCTCTCTAATGTTATGTAATGTAATTAGGGTGGACATATTTGCCAGTTTTTTCGGAGACGGTCCTAATTTGTGTTTGTGTTTTCAACATAATTATTATCAGTGATACTTTTTACTTTTAACATTTTTCCAGTTAAAATAATAAATTATATAGTTACGTGAAGTATAATCTAAGAAGAAACTGAGGTTAAATTTTTAAAATCACTATGATTAAAATTTAAGGCCTATAATTATTGCATAATGTTGATTTTAGTTTTCTTTTTCAGAAAAATAAATGTTATTACACATCACTATCACTTTATAGTCACACAAAAGATGGTTGAAAACCTGACTGGCCTAAGGTCACCAGTCTGAGTGTCACTGTTGGGGTATACAGTTAAGACCCTAATACTGTGGTATTGTTATGATCGTTAGCCTACATTTACTTCCTTTCAAAAGCAAAAATCACTTTAGACTTGCCAAGAGTAATAGGGTCGTTGTATTTTTTTTAGCAGTCCCAGACAAACCCAACAGAAGCAATCTCTTTGTACTTTGTTACTTCTGGGATTTTTCAACTCTGTAGAAGAGACATCATGCTTCTTTTCTGCCTTCTCTAAACCGGAAAGACAACCTGGGAGGATTTATATCTATGATAGGAGAAGGAAAGGCAGGTGGTAGGCATTGCCTTTCTGCCTGTTCATTTCCTTCTTAACGTTATCTTAAATCAACCAAGTCCATGGCCAGCACAGGTCAAGGGAAGTGTATGTGAACATTTTGTGCAAAATCAGGATTAATAGAACCCTCCAAGACTCTAAAACTTTTAAGTAAATATTCCATGCAACGATTAGAAAGTTTTAGCAGGCTTCATCCTGCTAGACTGATTTCTTATTATCAATGTTATAAGTTTGTAAACCAGAATAAATTTGAAGTCTGGTCTCTAAGCTCCTGGGGCTGGCTGGGTGGTGATGAGGAAAGCATGTCCTCAGTCCTCAGTGTGTGCCCATGTGTGCATGTGTGCATGCATATGTATTTTTGTGCATGTAATGAGTGTGTGTGTGTGTGTGTGTGTGTGCGCACGTGTACATATTTATCCCTTCTTGCTGCAGCATTACTCTTTGACCAGAATTGTTTACTGGCTTATTTTTCTCTTCAGTTTCACAATAAGGTGACCTGCTTCATGCTGCATCACATTGAAGAACCCTGCTCCCTGGGGGCTCATGCTGCTGTTATTGTCCCGCCCACTTGGATCATTAAGGTGAAGAAACCTCAGGTAACTGCCAGGACTCTGGTGCTGCTGGGCCAGTGCAGAGAAAAATGAACTGCTGCTTCGTGCTTTTCTCCCCAGACTAGTCTTTGGGTTCCTATGACCTCTGTTCACTCACCCCCAAGGCCCCATGCTTAGCTTCCACAGTTCATCCCATTGGCCCATCTCTTTCCCACGTTGGGCTCTCTTATGGAACCAGCCTCCCCATCCTAATGAATTCAAAGTTCTAGAGCAGGAATGTTGCTTCCTCATTCATGTGCTAATGATATTCTCTTTGATAGGTGCTCTTCCAAGTTTCACTGAGTACTAGTGGTAGGTATAGCTGATGCTTATGCAACTCTGTTCTCTTCCAGCCTGGGCATTCCCAGAGGGTCAGTGTGAGGGCAAACTGTTCAGGCTTCATGGTTTGGTTAAGATTCCTGCCACTTCCAACCTGGAAGGCAGACCTTCCTGAATACACAGGCCTGCTTAGAGAGCGACATTTTTTTTTTTTTTCTTAAGGCAAAGTAGAGTTTATTCTCTTAATATCTAATCTCATTCTGTGTTCTCCCCAGTGCACTTCCTGTCCTTGTGAGTATCCACCTCAGTATTCAGGGAAACCTTAGTGGTTTCTTGACAAGGTCATAATCTTTGAAATAAAATATTTCTGCCTTTGTACTATACATCCTTGACAGTTAGCTTCAAGTTATGGGATGGCAGATTTTTAGTGCTGTGGGAAGAGAGACTGTAGCTCCCTCAGGGTACAGGTACTGTAGGAAGACTTATCAAATGCAATACCTTTAAATGATATGGTGGTCCTACTTCCTGTGGTCTCCAGACTCATCATGTAATTCATTCTCATTGACTCAGGTTTATTTAAAAACTGGTGGATCAGGGATACTGTTTTGCTTTGTGTGTTTTATATAAAGTTTAGACTCTGTTGATGAGTAATGTTTACGAATAAAATTATAGTCTATGGAAGCCCTTGGGATATTTTTTCCAGAGGCAAGTATAGTGTCTACATATTAAAAAATGAGGAGCCTAGTGCTTCATTTTATATTTTAGAACCAAATGCCAAGATATGTTAAATGAGTTACCCAAGGTGATAAAACAAATTATATATAGTATTACTATTTGAAATTCAAGTGCACTGAATTCCAGTCTTTATTTTTAAGTCTCTTTAACATTTCTACTTAAAAATTTTTTTTTTCTAAAATTTGGTAATCTCTCCAAGGCTTTACATTAAACATTCATTGAGTTAAATCCACATCTTTCCATTGAAAACCTCAATTGTATCAGGAAGGCTAGTAGGCATTGCGATAAAATACATGATTCTTACTCTTAAGAATCTTGTTATGAAGTTGGGGGGAGCTTCATGAAGAAGATGGGTTTTGTTCTGCTTTGTAAAAATGGGTGAGATTTAGGTCTGTGGAGTAGAGAGAGAGTAGCAGGCAGGAGAATGGCACACAGGCATGAGTACTGTGTCCAAAATTGTATCCGTGGAACTGTGAGTCTAGTTTGACTGAAGTGCAGGGTTTATGCAGAGGGTATGTGGGAGATGAACATACAATTGCTCAGGCCTGACTGTGGAGGGATTTTTTTTTTTTTAATAACCATGAACTTTATCCTGAAGTAGTAGAGTTCCTTTTAAGCAGAGGAGTGATAGAGTAAAAAAAATAGATATATGTAGTATTTTGGAAAGAAACAAGTAGCAAGAGTGTGTAGAATAGCCTAATGGTATGGGAATTTGGAAGTCCGCAGACACATCAGTTAGGAAAATCAGGAGATAATACCAGTTTGTAGGGAAATTGCGGTTTACTTTTCTAAACCTTAAGAAGACCTTTTTGTAATGGAAATTTTCAAGCAGATGAAGAAAGAGAAAGATTATAATGAATCCTTTAGCCATCAACTTTTCTGCCATTCTTTTTCATGTGTCTCCTGCTACTTCATATTTTCGTTTTATCAATTACCTTTTTCTTTTGAGATTCACTTGCAGCTGTGAGAAGCAATACAGAGGAATCACTTGCACCCTTCCGAAATTTCCCCTCATGGTAACATCTTGCAGTATTATAGTACAAAATCACAACCAGGATATTGACCTTGATTCAGTCAAGATACAGTACATTCCATCCCCACAAGGATCCCTGGTGGTCCCTTGTCAGGAGTCATATCCATTTCCTCCTGGCCTCACCCCATCTACCCCATCTTCCTGGAAGTGGAATCCCCCTACTTTTTCTTTAACTAGTGTATTTTAAAACAAACATTAGACAGCATACCACTTAGTCTGTAAACACTTCATTATGCTTCTGTAAAAGATAGCACTAAAAAAACCCCGAATGCCATTATCTCAGTCATGTTAATAATCCCTTAAAATTTTTTCCTATTGTCTAAAATATATCTTTTTTTACTGTTTTTCAAGTCAGGATCCAAAGTTCACAACTGCCTTTTGTTGACGTAGTTCTTAAGCTTCCCTTAGTATAGAACAATACCCACTGTTATTTGTCAGGCCACTTACCCGTTGATGAAATTGGGTCACTTTACCCATAGGATTTCCCATATTTTGATTTTGGCTGATTCTTACCATGTTTCCAAATTATTTCTCTTATTGCCCATATTTCTTGTAAACTAATATTTAGACACAGAGACTCAATTATATTTAGGTTTAATTTTTTTTTTTTTTTTGGTATAAGGGATACACTGGCAGTACATTGCCATCACAGGAAGAGGGTATCAGCCATTTCACTCTCAGTGATGCTAAGATCAATCAGTGGGTTCAGGAACTGTCATCCTAATCCGTCTATCATAAGGTTCACCATCAGCTTGTCATCTGTTGTTATCTATCAAAGAGTTTTGCCAAAGTCTATTATTGCATTAGGGGTTGCCAAGGAGTTGTTTGCCAATTTTCACTCTTTTTAGCTATGATTTTTAGAAAAGAGACCTTTCCTTCAGTCCCAACAAATACATGACAAACGTCTGAGTATTTGCCTTTATTTGTAAGTTTTCAGAATAATATGCTGATGCCTTAGCAGCCCTTATAGGGCGTAGTAGTGGTTGTTTTTTTGGAGAGTATCATTATGAAATTACTTAATTATGTTTTTATGTATTATGTGTTTTTCAATACGTTGTCATCATTCTTCTTCTTATATTTATATTGTTTCATCTCCAACCAGCTGGAACCTCTTCCACGTAGTGTCTGTCTCCATTTGTTATGAGCCATGAGGTTTTGAGAGCTTCCTTGGTTTTAGGAACAATACTATGTCCCAGGATCATTTAGTGCGTTTCCTGTCCATACCTGGAATCAGAGTCTTGGTTCTTTCTCTAGAGTCTTGGTTACTTTTAATGGGATATGGGATTTATAGCTCACAGTCTGGATGCAAAGTCCAAATTCATTATTCAACATGTACCTTTTTATTGCCATCTATGATTCAGGACAATGTAATAATAATAATAGTAAGAAGAGCTAACATTTATATGTGTTGGGAAAGTTTTCAGTATTTTACATTCAGTATCTTATTTTATCATCATAGTATCCTATGAGCAGGTATCCTGTTATTCTCACTCTATATCTGAGGATTGTGAGGCACAGAGAAGTCAAATAAATTACCCAGGGTCATATAGTTATTAAATAGTTTGAGATGGGACTTGGACCCAGGAATTTTGATTCTGAAAAACAAGCTCTTATTGGTATGCCACACTGCCTCACTGTCTTTCTGTAGCCAGCCTTGCTGAATCAGATGTTTTTAAAATTTTAGTAGTCTTTTCTTTTGTGGGCTTCAAAGCCATCAAGTAAGTTAACCAATGAACCATAGTCTATTTAAAAGCTGATGTATGGTGAGCTTGTGGGGACAATGCAGCAGTGGTTAAGAGCTTTCTGACTTTTGAACCAATACTACCTGGGCCCGTAATAACCTTGCGGTAGCCACGTAACTAATTTGTATAATGCTGAACAATTAAACTCTTCTATTGAAACTCTTCGACACCAATGTTAAATTCTATAGACAAAAAAACCACGAGGAAGAAAACAAGGAGAAAAGTCATTGTGTCTGTGATCTGTTCATAGATGACAGTAAAAACTATAGTTTGTAGTGTGTGGATCATGGGTGGCAAATTTTAGCCATGATTTGGAGGTCAATATATTAGAGAATTCATTTAAGACATTGGGAAGTGACTAATGGAAAATTTGGAAGGTAGGTGGAGAATAGCGGAGTAAAATGTTTTTCCAAATTTGAGGATATATACACACACACACACACACACACATACATATACACATATATGTATATGTTTCTATATTCTATCATACTGCTTCAAAATAAATAATAGAGAAGATGTTCTTAGTTGAATTCAGTTCATGTTTATTTAACTACATGCAGAGATGCTATTGTATACAGTAGGAGGTCCAAAGATGAATCCACCGTGATCCATTTCCACAAAGAGTATACTCAATAGTGGGGAATATAGCTAGAACTATCTAAGTCACTGGGCAGAGTGTGGATTTTGAAAGAAAAATTCAGCTGTGTGTAAATCCTTAATAAAAGAGTGCCTCCTACTATCTCGGAAGGTTTACTTTTTGGTCAGTATGCATCTTTGGGAGAAACACACAAAGGATGGTGAGATGAAGGGGCCAGACAGGTTGGTTGAATCAGCCATGGTCAGCATCTAAGGTGGCCTATCTCTCCAAGGTGGAGAGTGGTCAGTGCTACCTAAGATGTATAAACACAGTGTGAATATGAAGCAGTATGGAACATTTTTGGTCGTGGGGAGCAGGGTAGGCTAAATAGAAAATACGCCATTTGTGGTAGGCCTTAAAGGATGGAGGCAGTGTCAGTGAAATGAGGGCTGAGAAGGACAGTAAAAGTTGATAGAACTTACTGAGAACAGTTAAGATAGATCTTTAAATAAAGTCACTTTTATTTGGGATATTTGTGTCTAAACAAATGACTCTAGAGAGGAGGAGTAAAGGAAATCTATTTGAGTGTATTATGGGCAGGAGACATGGTTTATAAAGAGTTGGAATTAAACTGCATATTTCATTTTTACTCCACAAGCAACTGTGAAATTGGCAGCTGTGTGAAACCTTGATGCTAAAGGGAGTGAGGACTGCTTGGGTGATTTGCTGGGTTTCATCACCTCATTATTTAGAGAGATGAAGAAATTATTTTGTGGAAATAAAAAGATAATGGAAGATAGAAGATTTTAAATAATTCAAATGAAAACCCAAAATTTAAGAATCAAGCCTGGATCTGTTGATATATTTGAAGTCCAAGTTATATTTAAAGTTACAAATGTCAGTGTTTCTCTTTCAGACTGAAAGTATTACTAGATAATATTTTGATCGGACAGGCAAGTTAAAGATGTTCAAATACCAGTGCATATACTTGGAGCTGATGGATTGAGACTTATGTGAATTTTCTGTGGGGTTAAGTTGTAGAAGACCACAGTTGAGAAAGCTTTTACAGAACTTACGTATCATGAGATGACACCATTTGAAAAATATTTTGCACTTGATCCCCTAAATTTTCCAAACTGTCACTTTCTTGTAACTTTCTCACGAATCTCACTGGGCTTCTCCTATCTTCTAAAAAAATATAAAATGGATCCTCCATTCTCTTTCCTTAATATAGCCTGTTGTGACTTCATAGTACTGAGTGGGAACAAGCTGGTTTCTTTGAAAGAATGATAGTGCTCAATCTTTTATTGTTTAGTTTGTAGTAACATGAGTAATACATAAATATGCTCCCTGTAAAAATTAAACATCTCAGATAAGAGAGTCTCCTTTCACCAACATTTAAAATGATAAGCATCTCCCCTGTCTCTTCCTATGATATATGCAGAGTTTTTACTGTGCATTTCCATGCACATGGAAATGCACCCACAGAAAAAATACAGAACCACTTTGAGTGTAAGGGTGTGTGCTTTTAATAAATCATTCTTTACATAATGCTTTAAAACTTGCCTTTCTTAGTAAAAAAAGATTCTTGGGGAAAAGTCTATGTTATTATATGTAGACTTAACTCATTTTTTAAACTGCTGTATATATCCCATGCTGTGGATATATCCCAGTTTATTGATCCATCTGCCTACTGGTGGATATTTATATTGTTTCTAATGTTCTACTTTTAAACAATGCTGCATTCATTTCTTCCTAGCCCTGTATGAGCTTTCTTCATAATAGTCCCCCTTTTTTTGGTTTATCTCTTCTGGTTAGATAATCTTCTTAAAATACTGGGAACCCATGAAATGTAATAGCTAATTTTGTGCAAGGACCAATAATATCCTGTAAATTAGCCTCAAAATTGCCCGAACCATTTCCTTTGGTGAATTCTAAAGCTTCATTAGTACTTGTGATTCAGTCAAATAGGCCTGGTTGGAGCTGTTGGGACCCTGTCTGTAACTTTTGGAATAAGTTTTCTTTATCCTTCTGCCTGCCCATCCTCAGAGCAGCCTTTGTTCCCTGGCACAATGGGAGCCCAGTAGAGTAAGAATGCGCTTTAATAGACTAAGTCCATTACTCTCTCTCCTACTGTCTACCAGAGTTTTGTCCAGTATATGATTGGGGGGGAGACTTTATTCGGGATGACAAAGAAGAGAGAACAGATCTCTTCTCTTGGGATCTGTTATTATAACCAGTCATTTGTGATCTTATAACCTGGAAAAATCCCTGAAGACTAATAAGAGGTAGTTAAGTTTCAGTCACAGTTGAGTAATTTACCTATAAGTATTTCTTAATAGCCCAGCAAGGAGTCATAAGTATGATCAGGGTTTTATTGATAGGATTATTTCTGTGGGAAGGGAAAATTATCCTGGTATGAAGTACAGGAAAACAAAAGCCTTTTTCTTTAGGTCTTTAACAAAAGAGCAGGCACAGAATGTCTAGGGGGTGACTGCTGTTGGAATCAGAAGAATGCAAAAATCCAAGTGAGAGTACAGCATTTCACTGTGTTTTTAGTGTTGATCTTGCAAAGCGAATGCTTTTATCACCGAGTTAGCTGCCCTTGATATAATAGAGATGATTTGTTTTGGAAAATAGGACAAGTGTTAAAGGTTTCTTGCATATATCACCAACAATTCTACACAGTAACTTCTTGACATAATTTTAACATTCTCGAAAAGCATGCTCTTTTGTTTAACTCTCTCAACAACACTGACCCAGGCAGGATAAGCGATCCTGTAGATTATCGAGAGTAGGTGATTTATTTCATCATGGTCAAAACATATACAAAATCTGCCTTCACACCCATCTGTTCCTAGAGATAGGGATAGATACATATTTATACAAAATAGAGATATGTATTTATACAAAAATAGAAGGGAGCCATGGGATTTTGAGGTGTGTTGTGAAATTCCTACTATTTATCTTTTGTATTTGACTATCCGTAGGGCTGTAAGCTTACTCAGAGCTCACATAGATGCGCCCAGGTACTGTAAGTCAACCACTATGCTTGGTCTCTGCCCTGTTCTTGTTCTGTGAAGTGAAGAAGGCCTCAGATGCATTTGGTTTGGTGAGGCTAGAAGCACTTGTATTTGCTCCCTCTGTGTTAAAAAAAAAAAAAAAAAAAAAAAAAAAGCCCGTTTTGTGTGTCTGTTCCCTGTAAGAATTGAGTTCTTTGCCTGCTCTGTTTTCAGACATCAAGCCTTACTTTAATGTGTTTTTCTAACTCTGTGCTCCCCATACGTGCTTGATCATCAAAATCACCTGAAATACTGTGAGTTCTATGATCAGACAAGTTTAGGAAACAATCTTAGCCTCATGCGTTAGATCTGTCTCTTGGAGTTTAATTGCTGATATCCTGTCAAGGACCCAGGTCCATAGCATGTTCCTGCAAGCACTTGGTGTCTGGCATTGCTCTTGGCAGTAAATGAATTAGAACTACAAATAAATTAGGAGGCAAACATTCACTTCCCAAGGATCCTTTCCCAAATCAGGAGAGGCTCAGTAAATGCTGTGAATTATAGGAATTTTTGTTCATTATTTCAACAATGATTCGAGTGTACACTATGTGCCAGGAATTTGTGCTCGGTGCTGGGGACACACAGCTGAGAATGAGGCATTATTTAGAATGAGCTAACATTTACTGAAGTGCTTATGGTGGGATGAATACCCAGCTAACTGCTTCACATACCTTTGCTGGTTATAACTTCATAACTGTCCCGTGAGGTGGGTAGTGTCACCATCATTTTAAAATTAAGAAACTGTTATTTCAGAAGTTTGACTGACTTGGCCAAGGTCACTGATCTCATAACAGGGAGATTCAGAGTCCATACCGGACGTATATTCCTGTCTCTGTTCATCTTCTGCTTAACACAATCTATGTGTCTCCTCACTTTCCTCTTTCTACTGCCATCACTCTGTGATAGAGTTGCCTGGTAAACTTTTAAAAAGTATCCTTGCCTGGGCTTTACCCCAAACAGATGAAAGAATAGTTGATGGGGCCCGGGCATGAGCATTTTTCAAAACTCTCTGGGTGATGCCAATGTGGAGAGATGGTTGAGAAGCATTTAGACCATTGTTAATTGACACCAAATACATACTGTTCCTGCCAGCCTCGTGGTGTCTAGCATTCTTCTTAGATCATTTGGCTGATTAAATGATTAATGATTCCAAATCACTTTTCTTCCCTTTTAAAGAAACAGAAATCTATCAAAATATAACAAATACTTTCATAGTGCAAAATATTCCTCAGTGAGGGACATGATAAAAGACCCGTTTAACTGAGAATTTAGAAACTCGAAGGTCCATTTTCAGGGGGAAGTATAGTCAACAGTAAGTGATGAGGAATGACCTGGGGTCTAGAGCACCCATGAGCTCCTCGCTCTCTCTTTTCCTGGTGTGACTCTGAGATCCTGAGATCTTTTAATCTGATGGGAAAGAAAACCTTGGGACAGATGGTAGTTCTTGAAAATTTCCCTCATCCCTGGTGAACACAGGTCATATATCAACTTATTTTTTTCCCCAAATCCAAGTCAAAGTGAAATGAAAGCTAAATAGGAGCTTACTAATTTGGATGACTTAGTATATGTACTTTATACTAAAGATTATTTTGAATGCTCAAAGAAAAAAGAATACATTAAAAAGTAGAAGAATAGACATTTGCATTTCTTGAGGCTGTTTGACAACTTTACTCAAACAATGCATGCATATATACTTATATAAACTTTTAATTTAAGAATTCTGTGTTTCTTGCTGCCAACACTTTGTTAAACATCTATTATATGGTCAGTAATATCTTGCCTTTTAAAGATAGCAGTCTAATTAATCATTGACTCTCCACTAATTAAATCTGTTTTTATCTTGTCTTCAATCAGTGGGTTGTGACTGATCCCTATGACAGTTTCTTCTCAAAGCATCTATATCAAATATTAAGAGAAAATGGTTAGTTGAAGTAATCACAATATTGTGGTCTATAAAATTTCCAGAAAGAGAAAGACAAGGAAAGTAAATTTGGGGGTCACTGTATTTCAACAAGTTTGAGGCACTTTTATAAGAAGAAAAAAATCAAGGCTACTAGGGGAGGGAAAACTTTTTAAACCATTAGGTCTTTAGACAGAGAAAGAAAGAACAATGACTTCCATCCCACTGTCATAGTGATTTAAGGTGAGTATTACCTTTGCATTTTACAAGTCAGACAACTGATAGGACAGTTGCATCATAAATTTTGAGTAGGGTCAAGAGTCATTTTATGACTATTACTAGAAAAGATCATTACCAAAAGAGTAAACTAAGAAAAAAAAAACAAAAAAGAAAAATAAAAACATGAAAAATGGCCTCCTTTTTTACATTTCCACATAGGTGATCTCCATACGAGGAGATGAACTTGAACTTGGTTGGGCGGGAGACGAACCTGGTTGGGCGGGAGACTGGAGCCCCTCAGAGAATTTGGGATTCTTCCATTTTTACTGGGAGGGTTGGCAGGTATAACATGTGTTGTTATGTGAGTCCATGAGAGCCTCTGGGGTTCTTACTCCCTGCCTCTCCGTGTGGTGGAGAGTCAGTCGCTTACTCTGAAGCACTCGACTGATTTCTGTCTGTGGCTTACCCATGAACAGTGGCTTGGAAGTGTGAAAGCATGAGAAGCATGCAGTGGAACAGCATGCGCTGCCATCATCTTCTACTTGGTTCTGCATGGGAAAGCTCCTGGGCTGGCTGCCTCTGAGCTCAGGCATTTCTCTCTCTCCCTACAGAACTCCCTGAAGGCTTCAAATCGGAAGAAGAAGAGAACAAGCTTTAAAAGAA
Source organism: Pongo abelii (assembly GCF_028885655.2). Classification (NCBI taxonomy): domain Eukaryota; kingdom Metazoa; phylum Chordata; class Mammalia; order Primates; family Hominidae; genus Pongo; species Pongo abelii. Next base: position 134,996,452 of record NC_071991.2, on the reverse strand, counting down.
AAGCCAGTAAAAGAGGGATGGAAGTAAGTGTTTCAGAGTTTCATTCTGAGGAATTTCCACTTTCTTTCCATAGTCTACTCTGTCCTATGAGATCTGGTCCAAGTTGATTTTTCTGATCTATCTTCTACTACTGCTTTCTCCTCACTACACTCTAACCACAACAGAATTCTTTCTGTTCTTTTTAAAAAAACAAACACTCAAAACTAACCTCTGCGCTTGCCTGGAAATGTTATCCCCAAGATGATGATGATGAAGATCAAAGCTAATATTTCTGGAATATTTGGAGTTTACAGAGTAAAATAAAAAGCCTGGCTTAATTCTCTGGAGCAAATGATAACTTGAGATACTTTCTTCTAAGCCTTACATGGAAGTTGTGTTAAGAGTCAGCCCTGGGAAACAAAATGTATTATTGGGGTGGTAGTGGTGGTGGTGGTGGTTTTCCACCTCCCTTGCCTTGGGGTTGCCTTTCAAGCCATGGATGCGTATCCTAACAGTGCCGATTGCTTCTTTCAGCAGGAAAACAAAGGTCGTCCTTTTGTGATAAAACCCATCTCTTCTCCTCTCATGAAACCCTTGCTTGTATTTGTGAATCCCAAGAGTGGAGGCAACCAGGTGAGTAATTTTTCATGAATTTTAACTTAGAAGTTTTGATAATTTCTTGAAGACACAACTCTCACTGCCAATTAAAATAGTACCACTAGGATCCCAAGCTTTGGAAGACACCGGTTTCTCAGGAACAAGGTTATTGTTTCTCTGATAGCTTTACACATTACAGGGCTGGGCAAAACCTAGATGTTCTATAATTTATCTATCTGCTTCCATATAAGACTATAACAGAGGCACTTAAGAAACCTAACTACTGACTTTTTCCTTACAGATTTTCAAGAAAGGATATTCTAGAATTTCTCTTAGTTCATATGTTTCAGGATTCCTCAATTCTTGTAGTTAGGAGGCCCTTTATCAACTTCTTTTTATTTCTTTCTATTGCAATTTAGATACAACTACTTTCGTCCCTATCCTCAGAGAAGAAAAAAGGATGATTCATGAGCCATGATAATCACTACCAAATACCACCAACATTATAGAAAATACCAACTTCTTAAGGTTTCACTTGGTCCTAGCCCAAATCCAATAGTACAGATACTTATCTCATTTGAGAATGAAGAAATTGACTTAGAAAAGTTAAGTCTAAAGGCATGCCTAAAGTGACACTGCTCTTTAAAGGACAGAATTTGTTCTTGAATCCTGGTCTTCGTCTCTTCATCCAATTATCTTCCCACTCTCTGAGGCTTCTTATCAATACTCTTCTATGAGCTTTAATTTTCTGTTATTTTCTTCTGAGTTTGGATGAGAAAATATTTTCTTTATCCATGAAGTATATATTTTACATTTTGAGACAAGATTCCTTCAAGTTTTACAATAAACAACTGGAGATTTGAAACCCTTTAGTCATCCCATATAAGGAAAGTAAGTTGTATAATTAGGATTGACCCACTGGTCCAGGATGATGTTCTTATTACTAAAGACAATGGGCATTGTCCAGAATGTATTAATTACAATAAAACTTCTCTTATGGGAGCTTATGATTTAAATGAAATATTACCCTTCCTTTCATCTCTGTCTTCAAAATTCTCAAAAACTTGTTATGGTAAAAATGTGTATTAACATTTTGGAGAACAAGGAAAAGAAATTTGTGTAAGCAAAGAAACCATTTGTTTTCAAGGCCTGCATTTTTGAGTTGCTGAGAGATCTTCATGGAGTAATGGTGGCAATTCTAAGACATCATTAGAGGAGGACCTAGACATGGGTTTCCTTGAAATGAGGTTTAATTTTCCCAGAACAATACCCGCTCTCTTGGGCTAGTATCCCTATGTTCTATCAAAGGTTAGAGATGCAGTTGGGAACCCTGAAACATGGAAATGTAATTGGTTCCATGATTTTGGCCACCTGAGCACCACATATTAATTAGTTTCAAATGTATTTTGTCATGACAGTCCACATATAAGATGCATTTATTAAATCATTATAAGCTCTCTTTCCTAGGGCACACAGAGGCTTGTAAGTTATCTGTTTCTTTAAGGAGCTGGTGATCCAGTTAAGACATAGCCTGTTCCTATTCCAGTCTATGTGTAAATTATTAATGATGGGGACTTCAGAGATTAAATAATATTGCTTCCTTTTTCACTAAATAGAAAAGAGAGGTCAAGGAAGCTTAAAATGAATTTTCTAAAGACATCTTGTAAATGACACAAAAGGAACAAATGGAAAATAATTTAAGCAACATTTACTGCATGTAACTTCTAAATTGAGTGGCTCAGACTGCAGTGCTATGATATTTCAGAGGTAAGCAGTGACTTGGGAGCGATAAGGAAACGGTGTCATGGACATGGCTGAAATCAAAGATGGGCACTACTTAGTTATGCAGAGGAGAGAAGACTGGAAGGTCTGTCCTTTTCCTGCTCTTTACTGTGGCAGATTCCTGTTCGGCAAATTCTTGTTCATCCTTCGAGGCTCAGTGGTGCCTTTCTGAACCATTTCTCGAGATCAATCATCCTGTCCACTATGCCCTGATAGCCCTTGGTACACGCTTGCATGATATGAACGGTAACATAACTGCTCTATGTGCATCTTCACTGTTGGGGTACAGGTCCACGATTGAATCTGATTTCTAGAACACGGCACATAGTTAAATAATTGTATAATAGGATTAGAAGAACAGATGTCATGATGCCGATTATTCATTTTGAGGACAATATGATGAGTGGTGCATGCATATTAAGTTATTGGAAATGTGATTAAATATTAGAATGATCCTATGGAATCACGTCTTCAAGAAACAGGATTTTGCAATGGAAACTAGTTTTTTTGCTGTTTAAAATATTTTAGTTTAAAAAATCTTTTGGCTTTTGAACAGAGGAATAATATGGTGGAATTTAATGTGCATATGATTCAGATGGGAATTGTGTCAAAATGCAGATTCTGCTTCAGTAAGTCAGGGTGGGCCCTAAGATGCTGCATTCGTAACAAGCTCGCAGGTGCTGAGACTGCTGCTCAGAGAACCATACTATGGTTAGCAGGGGCTTACTGTGATAAATAGAAAAATAGATATTTTTTGTTAAATCTTGAGTTTTGCCTTTTAATAATTTACTTATTCCACTCACTTGCTTTTAGATATAAAGCATTCCTATCTCCTTCTGTCTTTGAAACTTAGGCTTTAGACTTTTTTTTTCTTTTTTTCTTTTTTTTTTCACTTTTAACTTGCTTAGTCTTCTGTTTTTTAAGTAAATTACTGGACAATATTGCCACCTACTGGCAAGAAAAATAGCTTTTTTTCTTTATATAATATTTTACTTGTGTAAGAAAAACATTTTGAAGGAATGTATTGGGATGAACCATGTAAGGACTGCTTCTATGTCTCTCTTTTAAGAAATCCCATATTTTAAAACTCTTTAATTTTTTTTCTAAATTGGTACATTCTTTTTGTACATACTTATGGAGTACATATGCTATTTTGATACATTTGTGGCGTGTATAATGATCAAGTTAGGGTATTTAGCACATCTGTCACCTCAAACATTTATCATTTCTTTGTGTTTGAAATATTTCAGATCTTCTAGCTATTTTGAAATGTACAATATACTGTTGTTAAGTATAGTCACCCCACTGTGCAAACACTAGAACCTACTTCTTCTGTGTAATTGTATGTTTGTTCTCACTGTCCAACCTCTGGTCATCCCCCGCACCCACCACACCCTTCCCAGCCTCTGGTAACTATCATTCTACTCTCTACATCTGTCAGATCCACTTTTTTAGCTCTGCTACATATGAATGAGAACATGTCAATTTTTGTCTTTCTGTGCCAGGTTTATTTCACTTAACATAATGACCTCCAGTTCTATCTTTGTTGCTGCAAATGACAGGATTTCATTCTTTTTTATGGTCAAATAGTATTTTATTATGTATATATACCACAGTTTCTTTATCCATTCTTCCATTGATGAACACCTAGGTTGTTAAATCTCTTCTTTTAAACTTAGCAGTAATTGTCTCTTTGTTTTTCCAACACTCTTAAGGTAGCAATAACACTGGGTGTTTCGCAAAGCTGTAGAGCTTGGTAGCGCTGCTGCTATTATTTTATTAGGATTTGAATTATTTGAGGAATCAGAGACCAAAATTTCAACTTTATTTTATTTTATTTTATTTTATTTTTTTTGAGACGGAGTCTTGCTCTGTCACCCAGGCTGGAGTGCAGTGACACGATCTCAGCTCACTGCAACCTCCACCTCCCGGGTTCAAGCAATTCTCTTGGCTCAGCCTCCCAAGTAGCTGGAATTACAGGCATGTGCCACCACACCAAGCTAATTTCTGTATTTTTAGTAGAGATGGGGTTTCACTATGTTGGCCAGGCTGGTCTGGAATGCCTGACCTCAGGTGATCCGCCCGCCTCAGCCTCCCAAAGTGCTGGGATTCTAGCACTGTGCCCAGCCAAAAATTTCAACTTTGAATACCTCCTTCTGTGGAAAGAGATAGTAAGTGTAAGATAAAGTTTACTCCAATGCAATCCCCTCCTATGTGTGGAAACTTTCGAGTACTAGAGAAATAGGTCCCCTCCCTTACACTTCTGTTTGCCTTAATGTCAAAACTTAGGTTTTTCTTTGAGGTCCTGGACTCATTAGCATCTTCCTGAGTTTTATAGAATCCTGTGATATCTCTCAGTGTTTCCTGCTTTCACGCTGTCTCTCCCTCACGTTCTCTCATGACTTTCTCTTCCAGTGACTTAGACTTTAACTTCAGGGTAAAGCAATATTCTGACCTCTAGGATGATTCTAGCTGATCATCCCTGAGAGCCAAGGGATCCAGACCCTGGCTTTGCACACTGTTCGATGTGGAATCCCAGGGTAGAGATATGGCAGGAGTTGGATCCTTGGATTACAGGTCCCAGGGTCTTTATCAGTAGGGTGATCGAGGAAGAGGTATCCAGTCTGTGGACGGACACATGCCAGCTGAGTTTACACCACCATCTGGGAATAGGCTTTCTCAGACTAGGGCCACCCCTCCTAAGTCAGGGGCCAGTCACATCAAGGTGGGGAGAAGGGGAAGACAGAAAGAGTAAATAACTTCAGATGAGAAATTTGAGTCCCAAAACTGTTTCTAAACTGGACAAACAACTTTAATGAAGTAGTTACTTTTTTGCAGTACTGGAAACTTCTCAACCTAGTGATAATTCAAGGATCATTAGGTTTAGATAAAAGTTTAGGCTCCTAAGGTTTAGAGTAGGCAGGGAAGAGGGCAGAGGGCAGTCAATAAATGAGGATACTTGTCAAAATCCAGCTTCAATATCTTCTTGTCCAGCTAGCCTCAACAGATGGAATTAAAATAACCAAATGATGAATCTATGGAAAGTCCTATTTCTGAAATCATAATATTTAGTGGGAGGATTGGGCAGCTAAGACCCAAATTAGCTCCTGCGATAGATCTGGTTCCTTAGTCTGCAGCCAGAGTGATGTATAAAAAAATGTCAGTCTGGGAGAAAAAAAAGGTGGTCTGAATCTCTTAATTAAGACTTTTCAATGATTCCTTGTTTTCTATAAATTAAAGCCTAAGCTTCTCAGCATACGTTATTTAAACCACAACTCACTTCAGCTGTCTCCTCTCTTGCAACTCCCTGTCTCATGGTTCAGAAAAGTGAACAGAACGTAGCTTTTTCATGGGATGTCTTGCTGTTTCACAGTTTTTGTGCCTTTACCCTGAAGCTTCTTCATCTCTTTGAGGTGGAAAGAAATAGTTTACTCATTTTTCAAGACACATTTCAGATATTTTACTTACAACGCCTTCTAATCTCTCAACTTGGGCTTAAGAGTGTTTCCTCTGGGCACTCATCCTCCTCAGCAGACATCTGTATCAGAGAAGTTCCCATCTTTAGTGAATTAATTTATTTTGTATTGCTCTCCTTCCAGTGAGTTCTGAGATCCCGACGGTACACATGGACAGAGTAGGGGTCTAATACGTATTTATCGAATAAATGAGGCATTCTGTTTGGATTGTTTGAAGCAGTTTGAAATAATTATTTCTTAAGCCCTTCCTCTCATTAATGTATTTTTCTCAGGGCTTTCTTATTGTCTGGGCAGTTGTTCTTTCTATAATCTAGATAATGCCTGCATGATATAAACCAAGACTTAGTAACATAGCAGAGTTTCAGCCTACACTAGAGTTATGGTGCTTTGATGAAGATTGATGAACTGTTTGAACCGACCCATTCTTGATTGCGTCTCCATACCCCCAACAATTGTCATTATGTTTTCCTTTATGAATAATGCACAGAACTTCCTTCTGAGAGCAAGATCATCTCTGTCTTGTTCATTTCTGTATTCTTCTACCTAAAACTGTGCCTGTCACATAGTAGGTGAATGAATGAATCTTGTTCAATCCAGTCACTTCTTGGGAATTTGTATTCTCCTGTTGCACTCTCTCCCTAGTACTTGCTGCTTGGAAGAATAACGTTCTTTTCACTCCTAGGAATACCCATTCTTATAATATCTAAAAAAGTTCTGTGGCCAGTGAGGTATATCTACAATAGCATGCATGGATTGGGATTGGCATATAAGCTGTTTTTTTTTTCATTTAGAGAAAATTAGACTCTTGCACAAAAGTTGCAGTTTTTGTGTTTGGCATTATAGCATGTGATAACTATGAGAGTGTTGGAGAGTTGTTAGTGAGTGACACGTGTCTAAATGAGCAGATTTAATCCTACTATTGAGGAAGAAATGAATTACCCTTCTCCTGGTGAATTAATATTTGTCAAACCATTCAGTTACATTTAATAAATTACCTCTATTAAAGCTTTAAAGTTACTTAACCTAGAGGTAACAGCAGAGTTAATAGAATTCATTTAAACGTGTGAGTTTGATCTTTGTTTCTCCACCCACTAGGTGGAGCATTTTTTCAATGCTTTCTTTTAGATACTTATCATTTTTGGTAATAAATACCATATTTTGGAAAGAAGATTACTTTTTAAAAGATGTAATCATATCATGCCTGAATGTCAACTTCAACAGGGTAGCCATGCCTGTCTAGCAAGTTATCTCTACACAATTGCAGGGATGTTATTCCAATAGACTGCAATAGAAATGGCACCTCTGTGGCCATTCATACCTTTTAGAGAAATTCAAGTTTAAGGAAAACAACCTCTCAATGCTTTTTATTCTTATTTTTTGGAAGATGTTAATTACCTATTAATATTTGCATAATAGAGAGGCTGAAACTGAGATGTGCACTCTACTATAGCAAAGGTGGAAAGGAGTAATTAACATCAACAATTCAAACTACTCTAGGAATCTAAAACTGAACAAAGACTTTTCTAGCAAGTCAGTTGGAAATGTTTTATAAATTAGTTGGTCATTAAAATAACTCCTGCATTACCTATTAAACATAAAAGATTATTCGAGATAATCCCAAACACACTTCATAGCAAGGCTCAGCATGAGAAGAGGGAAAATGATCCAGTATTTTGTGTGTATATAGATCTAAATCTATGTTTGAATTTGATAGGAAGCAAAATATGTCATTTGGTGAAACTGAAGGATTTGTTGTAATTATCAGATAGAATGCGATTTCCTAAAATTATAGCAAGCACATGGTAAGGCAGAACTTTTAAATTATAGGTTTGGCTGGTACATGCAACAAAAGACCTGCATCGGCCTGTGTAACAACAGGAGTAACAATGTGATAATTATAAGCTACACTTTAGAGCTCACATTCTCGTGTAATTTAATAAATAGATTAACAGGCTGCAAAAAAGAAAAGGATTAACATTAACAAAGGTCTGTTTTGTGCCACATACTGTGCTAGATACGTGACTGTTAGTGATTCACTTAATTCTCATACTCACCCTGGAAGGTGGACATCCTTTCTGTTTTATATACTGCATTTCTGCAAGGTTATAAATGCTCATGATTACTCAGAACACTGAAGTTAGTTTGACCTCAAATTTCATACTATGTCCAGTATACTAGGATGACTCTTAAATGCAGCTTATTAGATATACAAACCTAGGCATATTTTAAGAAAGAGCAATTTTGATATCTACTAAAACAACAATATTGTGAGCAACAAACTCGGCTCAACTGGTCAAATATTATTTGCTATGGGTGATAAAATGGGGCATCCTACTCATTTTTAAAGCTCTTTTGGCATTGCTTGATAAAAAGATCCTTCTTGCATTTCTTTTCTTTTTTTTGAGACGGAGTCTCGCTCTTTCTCCCAGGCCGGAGTGTAGTGGCGCTATTGCGGCTCACCGCAAGCTCCGCCTCCTGGGTTCACGCCATTCTCCTGCCTCAGCCTCCCAAGTAGCTGGGACTACAGGCGCCCGCCACTGCGCCTGGCTAATTTTTTGTATTTTTAGTAGAGACGGGGTTTCATTGTGTTAGCCAGGATGGTCTCGATCTCCTGATCTCGTGATCTGCCCGCCTCGGCCTCCCAAAGTGCTGGGATTACAGGCGTGAGCCACCACGCCCAGCCCCTTCTTGCATTTCTTGTTTGCTCAATCCACTTTAAAAATGATCTCTAAAGTGACCTTATGTCTGTTGTAATGATGATCTTTATAAATGTCACAGTTACTTAAAATGCCCCAAAAATGTTCATGTGAGAGAGAAGTGTTTGGCTTAAACAAACCAGTATAGGCATGGAGATTGAAAATGTCAAAGTAAGCTGTGATCTTACTGAGGAAGTTTTATATATGTATAAAATAACTGGGAGCCTGGGATACTTTTGCTTCAGTTAGAAAAAACTATTTCTATAAAATTATATGAATACTTAGCTAATACTGCCCATATTTTATATTATACAGACAATAATCTGTACAATAAATTGAAAATTAATGTCAAATTACATAGGCTGACTAATAACTTTTCTATATGGATTTTCATACATTAATGATAGTAAAATAAATATTATTCATTAAGGGCTTACTGCATTTTAAACACTGTGATGTACTTCTCAAAAATTATGGCTTTTAATCCTTGCAACAAGTCTGCAAACTGGGCATTCTTGTCTCTGTCTTAAAGAAAAGGTGGGCTGAGCTAAATGAAATGAAGAAACTTGCCCAGAGTTACACAGGTTAGATAAACATCTAACCTGACATTCAACCTATGGCTATCCATGACCAAAGCCCGTGATTTTAACTACTCTTCCATACTGCTTATAATTAGGTATTATTTTATTTATTTATTCATCATTCATTCACTCACTTATTATTTTTTGAGACAGGCTTTCACTCCTGTCACTCAGGCTGGAGTGCAATGGTGTGATCTCGGCTCACTGCACATTCCGCCTCCTCAGCTGGGACTAAAGGCATGTGTCACCACACCTGGCTAATGTTTGTATTTTTTGTAGAGATGGGATTTTGTCATATTGCCCAGGCTGGTCTCAAACTCCTGGGCTCAAGCAATACACCTGCCTCAGCCTTCCAAGGTGTTGGGATTACAGGCGTGAGCCACCGTGCCCTGTGTATTATTTTAAATAAAAGTATTTATTTTTTAAATGAGCAGTTATTCTTGGGAAATTTCTTCCTATTATTGTCTTTTTGTGTATTTATTTTTTACAGGGAACCAAAGTCCTGCAGATGTTCATGTGGTACCTGAATCCACGGCAAGTGTTTGATCTTTCTCAGGAAGGGCCAAAAGATGCGTAAGTCTGGAAATATTCTCCATGGTCCATATGTATTTTAGGCAAGTGAGAATTTTCTGCTTCATTATCTGATTACCTTGTGAGGTATTTCCTGACCATCTGTCATCTACCTTCTCACCTGTACTCTCCTTCCTTTAAAACTTCATCCAAAGTTCTCTCCTACTCTTTATTGGCTTAGTTCCCTTCAAAACATACCTTCTCAGCTATTAACTCAGGATACGTCTAGTGTGTTTGTTACTTACGTATGTGTAACTGTAGGTTGTTCTCCGCAAGTCTGTGAATTGAGAAAGGACTCATTGTTTTTCTATTTCTTCATGTACAACTTTGGAGATGCATATTAATGGAATGTAAATGTATGTCTGTGGAGGGTGGAGCCATGTTTGTTTATGAACATTTGAACTGAAAAGAAAGAGAGAGAGAGTGTGTGTGTGTGTGTGCGTGTGCTTGTGTGTGAGAGAGAGAATCAATTGATTATACCCGAGGACTCTGCACAAATGTGGGGAAGACATATTAATTCCTGCTCAATCCCGTTTCTGAGCTTCTCAGAAATCTCATTCTCTGTTTTTGTTAGAAGTGTTTAAAATAAAGTCTAGATTGTAGGTGACCCATATCCTCTTTCTCCCCTTTGGTTGAGAGGCATGCAGTGGAAAAGACCAAGGACACTTCTGCTGTTCTGTGGTTCCCTGTTTTAAATTCATGTACTAGGATAGTTCAGATGTTATCTGATAAATGTTAGAACACAAGGATACCATTTATTTTTTAATAAGTAACAATATCAGAGGAAAAGGTGATTTCTAGAGAAATAGTATTCTTGTATAAAATGGATAAATTACTTACTTTAAGCATGCAGATTAGGAAATATGAAAATTAATTTGTTATTTTCTTAATGTATAAATTTCTTTGCCAGTTGAGTTTGCTGCAGGATTCTTTCTGTCCCTATAATACACACATATATATATTTATATATTTATAAACATATATAGCAGATTTTATATATTTATAAATATATATATAGCAGATTTGCCTTAGCATAATCAAGTACAGAGAATAAAAATAAATATATTTATATATTTATATTTATTTATTTATTTTTATTTTCTGTACTTGATTATGCTAAGGCAAATCTGCTATCCTGGGATGTGCCATTTTAGGAGCTTATTTTTCTCAAGATTTTATCACTTTAGTTAGACCCTAGAGAGACACTTCAGAGGTCACCAGAAAGAACATGGTAGGACAGGAAATATTTTCAGAAAAAACCCATATTTTGTGATTTAAATAGGTGATATTTTCTAGATTACTAGCCTCTAGCAGCTTCACCTAAGCAAAAGATTTAGCAGGGCCAGTGTCAATGCATGTTCCTGAGAGCCAAGAGGAAAGACAAAATGATCTCATTTCAAGCAGAGAAGTTTGAAATAAAGAAAAATCAGTCAATCTTCCCACTTTGGGTTGGAGGTATAAGTGGTGTGTAAGTAACTGAGCTGAGAGAGAGACTAGATGGAATTGTAGATGTGATACCTGTGTTCACATCTGATAGTGGGGAAGCTTCCCCGACTCGCTGAAAAAGATTTCTTAGGATTAAGAGTAGAAAGTATAAGTTAGAAAAAGTAAATACATCCAGGGAAAGCTAATAAATATAAAGAGGGGATATATAAGGACTATTGATTATCAATTAATGATGATTTTCTTGGGGAAAGGAGAAGAGGAAATGATGGGAAAAGAAAAAGAAGGAAGTCAAAACTAATGAGGAAAATAATGTTGACATATAATAGAAGTTATGGGAAATAAAGGACATCCTAAAATCCCTTAAATTCCAACGTTGAATTATTCATTCAAAAATAATGTCTGATGCCTACACATGTTCCACTTGTGGGAGTCATTCTTCCTGTGGTTATTTGGGACCTATGAAGCATTGTCATCCTCATGATTATACATTTTCTCCAGCGGACACCACCCCTACCCATGTTGTCCCCTGCTTTCTCTCTGCTCTAGCCAGTGAAATGTTCTTTTGTTTACTTTTTCTTCTATTTCCTCTACAGGCTTGAATTGTATAGGAAAGTACCAAATCTGCGAATTCTGGCCTGTGGTGGGGATGGAACGGTAGGTCCCTGAAAGAGAATCCAGTTATCTGCCAACTCTATCTTTCTTATTGTTTTCTTGTGGCACTTCTTTTTATTCATTGCCCGGTCTTTCTAATCCCCTAACACATGTATATCTGTCATGTGACTCATAGCCCCTCAGAGTAACAAGGGACTTTGTTATTGTTCTTATGAATACATACTTGATCCTTCTAATGTGTGCTTCACTCCCTCAACTATGCTGTATTCTTTCCTGTGCCATGAAGTAGGGATGTGGTCAAATCCTTAAAATGAAGGTGATAGATAGATAAATTCCTTTTAAAATGTAAGCTGAACTGTTTCCATTTATTCTTAATAATTTGGCCACAGTAGGGAGAAATACATGGACACAATTGAATTATTATGTTTTGTTTTTATTAGTGGGAATAAAACTCAGAATATTGACTGTTGTTTTGCCTTAAAGATTATTAATTGGTCCTATTTATGTTCTTTTTTATTGATATATTTTACATGTATATGGGGTATGTGTGATATTTTGTTATATGCATAGAATGTATAATGATCAAGTCAAGGTTTGGAGGTATCCATTACCTAGAGTATCATTTCTATGTGTTGGGAACATTTCAAGTTCTCTTTTCTAGCTGCTTTGAAATATATAATACATTGTTGCTAACTGTACTCACCCTACTCTGCCGTTGAACATTAGAACTTATTCCTTCTGACTGTATGTTTGTATTCATTTATGAAAAAAACGTGGAATTGGGCTGAAGTTTAATATCATGGATATATTTTCTCCTGTTTATTATGCCTCATCGGTTTTCTCCATTTGGCCTCTACTTATGGTGATATATTTAACAAAGTAAAGAAATGAGGATCATGACATTTAGATTGTGTTGCCTGGTGGTTCTTTTTCTTCCGGGTTTGGAATCTGATCTCATAGGATCTACGATTGTATTATGAACTATCTTTAGCTTTTCTCTAATTTCCCTAATTAGAATGTTTTATTCTCAAAGGTAGCAACAAAATCTTCAAATACTCTCTCTCTTAGCACATAAGCACTTAATGTAGGGTTGGATACACATTATATACCAATAAATGCAATGAGAATGAAATAGAACTGTGATTTTTTATTGGTCTCTCAGATACTGTGTGGAGAGTAAAAACAATGTTCAGTTGGGAAAAATAGTCTTTATCTTTCTTCAAGGTTCATATTACACGTTATTAGTTTATAAAATTCATTATAATGTCTTACAGCAAAGAAGCCAAACCTATTTAACTTTTTTAAACCCAACGTTTTTCAAAATTATTTGGCCATGGAATTTTTTTTCCCCACACAATACCAATTTCAATTGATTTTAGTGTTCTAGGGAGATAAATTTAAGGGATATGATAGGGCAAAATTTCCCAACTTTCTTTAGTAAGAATTACATCCAAATGAACCCTCTGAGGATGGATATACTGTGTTCTTCCTAACTTAAGCATTCCCCAGCTTAGTTATCTTTAATGAAAGGGTAAACTCACTGTGACTCTTTACCATACCCATAGTTATCTTCCTTATTTTAGCATCTACTTGCCTTCTCATATGACTTCAGCAACTCACTCACATCTTTTCTCCTTTTCTAAACCTCAGTGACAAAAAGAGAAAAGTTGAGGATGTCGTCCTTCCTCTTTCTTAACTCGAATCCACATAAGCTACGCATAACATCCCCAGATATTGGACTTCTTTGTTGCCTTGGGTGCTCCACCTCCCAGGCCTCCCTTTCTCCATGGAAACTCCCATTCCACCTCTCCCTCCCTCATTCTCTCTCTTTTCTTCTTCCTTTTCTTTTCCTTTTTTTTTTTTTTTGAGACGGAGTCTCACTCTGTTGCCCAGGCTGGAGTGCAGTGGCACAATCTCAGCTCACTGCAACCTCTGCCTCCCAGGTTCAAGCGATTCTCTTGCCTCAGCCTCCCAAGTAGTTGGGACTACAGGCACGTGCCACCACAGCGGGCTAATTTTTGTATTTTTAGTAGAGACGACGTTTCACCGTGTTAGCCAGGATGGTCTCAATCTCCTGACCTCATGATCCACCCGCCTTGGCCTCCCAAAGTGCTGGGATTACAGGTGTGAACCACCCTGCCTGCCAGTTTTCCTTCTTTACTCAGCAGATATGTGGAGGAAGCACTGTGCTAGGTCATGTAGTATTGAGATATTCTCTGCAATTAGATGAATATTTGAAAGTATGGGATTCCAATGAATAAAAGATAAAGGGGAAGGAGACCCAAGTCCACACACTTGTGAAACGTATAATTATGGGTCCTGAGCCAAAGTCCAAAAGGAAAATAAATGAAAAAATAGAAGAATAGGACAACCACCAGTCTGTTCTGTCAAGTAAACAAACCAAAAAAGGAGTTTCAAGAAAGAGGCAGTAGTTACATTTTTAAGGAGAGACTGAAAAGTTACCATTGAATATGGAATTTCAAGAAAGCAGTTTCAATAGAGTATGTAGGGCAAAACCCAGAATGATGAGTAAGTGAAAGTTGGTACAATCTTAATAAATTCCTAATGGCCAGATCTGATTACAGTTTCGAATGTCTGTGATCTCTGTGATGCCATTGTCAGCCTCCTGACATGTAGACTACCTACTTCTCCTACTTTTCATATCCAGTCTTTTCAAGCAACTCTTCATTAATGATACCATAACTTATGAGTGTTCCATAAGGGTAACTAATTTTTTTTAATGTGGTATGTACTTTTTCCTCTTAGGGACATTATCTATATTTTAACTTCTGTTTTTACCTCCTCTGATGTAATTCGCAAATGTACTAGTCATTTACACTTGGGTGCCCCATGGCCACTTGCATTCAGCATGCCTAAAATAAAAGTAGTACGTTTACCCTAGAGTTGGTGCATTTAAACTAATTATTTTTGTCAGTGGTAACATCTGTAGTTAAAATACTCAGAATCAAAACTTTGCTTATCTTTTACCTTATGTAAACCCAAGTTTTATTTAATTTACCTTGTTAGAATAAGATGTTTTGTGAAAAACATGGGGTATATGAAATGTTTATCATGGTATGTGATAGATATTTGTTTGTTTTGTTAGTTTAGAAAATGAAACTTTTAATTGTGGGTGGAGGCAGAGTTTATATAGAGGAAACAGCCTGAGGAATTCATGAAGAAAACTGCTGGCTTTAGGCAAGTGGAGTATAATTCTGAATTCAGGTATATATTTGACATAAGGTATTCAGCCTTTAGTTAGTGAGAACATCTATCACTGTAGAAGCTGGCAGAATGCTGCCAGTAAAGTGACAAAGCTTAGGGAGAAATCAGAAATTGAATATTTTTCACTGACTGGGATGAGGCTATATTACCCCATAACCATATTAGTTTAAATTAAGAGTATTATTTAAGGTATAGAAAGTATTATTTAAGGTATAGAAAGTTTGCATTACTTTGGAAAAAAGTTCTTAGGCTTCAATATTAGCTACTTTAATTGTATATTATTTAAAAAATACATGAAAGGCCAGGTGTGGTGGCTCACACCTATAATCCCAGCACTTTGGGAGGCCGAGGTGAGTGCATCACTTGAGGTCAGGAGTTTGAGATCAGCTTGGCCAATCTGATGAAACACCATCTCTACTAAAAATACAAAAATTAGTCGGGCATGGTGGTGCACACCTGTAATCCCAGCTACTTGGGAGGTTGAGGCAGGAGAATCGCATGAACCCAGGAGGTGGAGGTGGCAGTGAGCTGAGATTGCACTACTGCACTCCAGCCTGGGTGACACAGTAAGACTCTGTCTCAAAAAAAAAAAAAAAATATGAGAAAGCAGAGGGAAACATTCCCCAATAATGCACTTGGAAGTGGAGGTGAAAGAGGTGGTTCTGCCCTCATTTCTGTGACCTTTGGCAAGTTCCTTAACCTCTTTTGAGACCTTCTAAATCTACAAAGAAATGCATTCAGATCTCTAAGGTTCTTATAGCTGTAGCATTATAATAATATAGGCTATTGTTCAAGGGAACTTTAATGCAAGCCACATTTGTACAATTTTGAATTTTCTAGAAGGTACTTTTAAAAAGGTAAAAAGCAGGTGAAATTAATTTATAATATATTTTATTTATCTAAAATAGTATTATTTCAATGTGTTAATTTATAAACATTGTTAAGGTATTTTATGTTCTATTTGTACAGTCTTCAAAATCTAGCATATATTTTATACTTACAGCACATCCAATTTGGATTAGCTATATTCAAGTGCTGGATCACCACATGTGGCCAATGGCTGCTGCGTTGGACAGTGCAGGTGTAGTCTGTTCGTTACTGGCTTGCACAGTTCAGAGGCTGTCACATAGTTACAGCTGTCAGATGGTCTGATCCC
This sequence comes from Pongo abelii, assembly GCF_028885655.2. Taxonomy (NCBI): domain Eukaryota; kingdom Metazoa; phylum Chordata; class Mammalia; order Primates; family Hominidae; genus Pongo; species Pongo abelii. The sequence goes on along the minus strand of NC_071991.2, from coordinate 134,980,332 downwards.
ATTTTCAGATCTCTGGGCTGCAATAAAATTCAGCTAACTCAAGAATGATCTCAAACCTTCATGTTTATAAATGAGAAATAGCCTGTCTTTGGTTATGTGATAAATTTGTATTTTCTCACTTCCTTGGCCACGTTGACACCTATTCAACTCCCGATGGCTGTCACCCTGCTGAAATATTGATGAGCACCTGAACTGATCTCCTGAGGCTCACGTACCCTCATTATGGCTCCTTAAGGTGTGTGACCCATGGTCCCTATCTATCTGGCTCCTGATTTTGGTGAACTTGGCTGGATCTGCCAGTCCACCTTTAACCATTTTAATTATTTCCAAAAGGCCTGACATTAAGTTGACTCCAGCCATCCACTTCATGCTTATTTCTTGTTCTATTGGCTTCTCTAGATAAAAAGACATCCCAAATGGTAGGCATCCCCATGCCCTGACTCACCACAGCCAGTGCAAAGAAGGAAGTATTATTTTCCTTTAATCGATAGGGACAATCCCTCATCCTGAGCCCCTTTCCTCATTCATCCTCAGCCTAGTTATATTTCATCCTCTCTCACTGAGTAAGCACACAGTGTACCTTCAGTGTGGATTCTATATTGTTTCAAGAAAAGATCATATTCTGACTTTTATCTTGATTTCTTTTGGGCTAATTTTAAGCACATTTCTTTTAACACATGTTGGCTTTATTAAGTGCAAACATACATTAAAATATCAAAAGGAAGAATTATCATGCACATATTCAAAAGGGTCCCCCAGTCATCCAATACTGTGTGGTCATTTTCTTTCAGAGTTCAGCAAAACTCGTGTTTTCCTTTGATTTCCAAACATGAGTGTCCTTTGCTTTTTGGCCTGCATGTACTACAAGGTAGTGCAACGTGCATCTGTTCTGTTGGAAGAAAATATCAGTTCGCTGTCATCTCCACCCTTCAGCCACCCCTCATGTTAGTATACTGCAGAATGAAAATATTGCTCAAAATGCACTTGATAAACATTCAGTGACAACTAATGCTAAAAACGGACAGATGGTGGCAGCATTGACCAGCTGCTGCTATGCATGGCTGCTCAGGGACAAAGCGGAGGACCTGGTGTTCTCTATCTCAGCCCTGCTTTTCCTAGGAAGGAAGGAAAGAACTTTGCAAGCTGGAAAATCATTAGGCCCAATCAGGATAACTTTCTTCAGTTCTGGTGGAAAATATACCAAGTGCAATAAGTTGCAGTTAATTAAATAATTTAATTGAAAGGATGCTAGGTGAGCTGGTGGAGATGATTTGGGAAAATACGAAAGCCGTGGCAGAGTTCCTGCCCGTAGAAACTTTCAATGTGCAGTCTGGACTTCAGGTGGAAACAGGTTCCGGATTACTGTAAAGACAGAGCTTCCAGTAACAGCTTTTAGATCCTTTGTGAAGTTTTTCTCTAAGGACAAAGACACAGATTGTTTCCCAAGATTTTTTATGTCTCCTGCTATTGTAAGTGTGTATTTGTTTCCATTTTGTTTTTTTATAGCCCCTTTTTTACTGCAGGGTATCTCTGCTTTTACTGTTCTTTATAGTCTGCAAAAGAAAGGCTTTCTGATTTGATGGCAGCCAAAGGTGGGGCTGATTTGCAAATTCAGGGCTCAAGTGGAGAAATGGGAAGAGGGCATTTTGCTTCTAGGAAACTGGACCTTTATTGATGAAGTGAGAAAAGAGGAAGAAAAATCTAGCTGAGTCATAGTAGCTAATGTTAGTTTAGCATTTCCTGTTTGTCAGGCACTAGCTAAGCAATGTCTACACATGAGTTGATGAAACAACTCTAAAAGACAGGCATTATTGTTACTCTTGCTATACAGATGTGAGGGGAGCTTAGAGAGATTAAATGACTTGCCTAAACTCACTCAGCCAGTTTGTGGTGGAGCTGAACTCCCTGCTGCTCAGCTTGGTGCCCCACACTTCTGCACTGTGCTGTCTTCCGGGAATGCTGGCTGTTGGGGAGTGCTGATAGAGCTGCTGGCTGAGAAAAACTATTCAGGAGCTGTGGAGGGGCGATATAGACCAGCCTCAGCCAGAGAACTATTAGCCTAATGTTGGTTGTCTGTGGGAGAATTTCAAGACAAAACAAAATCTGTGCTGTGAAAGGCAGGAGGCCTTTGATGACTCCAAGGGTGATGGAATGATGAAATGCAAGATTTTCTGCTTATATTCAGGAGACAATGAATATTTGATCATTTGGCTACAGAAAAAAGGAGACAGAATCTATTTATCTGGTTCATAAAGCAAATTGAATGATGAGAGGCGAAGCACTTTTACATTCACACCCTGTGTACTTGTCCTTTTCTGCATAGACCAAGGGTAAAAGGAGAAGAGATGGTGAGAAATCCAGGCACCCTGTGGGCTCTGCCTTTGTGAGGAATCATAGCTCAGTATCACGAGAACTCCTGACAACCTTCTCTGAGAAAACAAATAGGAACACAGCCTAGAAGATTTGAATGAGGGCTATTAGAAGACACAGCATCGGCTGGGTGTGGTGGCTCATGCCTGTAATCCTAGCACTTTGGCAGGCGGAACACTTTGAGCTCAGGAGTTTGAGACCAGCCTGGGCAACATGGCAAAAGCCCCCCATCTCTACAAAAAATGCAAAAATTAGCCAGGTGTGGTGACTTGCACCTGTAGTCCCAGCTGCTCGGGAGGCTGAGGCTGGAGAATCGCTTGAGCCCATGAGGTAGAGGCTGCAGTGAGCTGAGATTGCACCACTCCAGACTGGGCAACAGAGTGAAACTCTGTCTCAAAAAAGACCAAAAAAAAAAAAAAAAAAAAAGACACAGCATCGATTCATAGAAGTTATGGGACATGTCACGTACTTCAAAGTCATTTGGAAATTGTGTTCCATGGGCAGTGAATTAACCCCCTAACGTTCCATCTGTTTTAGTATTAGCATTCCTCCTGCAATGTGGAATTGTTTCTTCTTTGCAAGCTCATCTTCACAGGGAGTTGCTTTATTTGATTTTTACTTTTCTATCTCTGAATCACTTTGGTTTCTAGTAATATTGAATTGTTTTCAGGACTTTCAGATGAAAGCTGGGTTTTTCTGTAGATTCCTATGGCTCCATCCTGGGGAGATGGCAGGGGTATGTCATTGGGCTTTTGGGAAGTCGGGTCGAGCACTTACCAGAGTGAGGCTTTCTGGGCTTCTTTCAGCCCTAGCAAGTCTCACCTTTCTGTGGGCCATGACCTCAGACTGGTTTTCACATTCCTCCCTCCTCTCTTCCTCCCTGCTATGGGAGAGCCTTGCTCCAGAACAGCTTGCTGTCAGTAGGGGATGCACTTTTATTTCTCCATTATCAGGCAAAAGCCAAAATCCCGGCTTCCTCTGCTATTTGCAAGAGCAGGAGCCAAGCTGATCCAAGCCTTTACCCCAGCTCTGCCACTTTGTATTTTTTTCTGGCCCGTTGAAGCTGTGTCTTTTTTTTTTCTTTTCTATCATTGTTGTGTCTGAGTGAAATGGGATATTGAAAGTGTCAACTCATAGCATTTTCTTTACCCAGAAAAGAGAGACATATTTCAAGCGAGCATAAGAAACATGTCTAATTTAAATCTGCTTGAAAGAAAATGGGCTGACTTGGGAGTACAAATCGTAAAGGAGAGGTTGAATGGTTGTCTCTTAGAGAAGTTTTAAAGAGAATGCCTTCTTCTTCCTTCTTTGGAAGGGGTGGTGAGTTAGATTTCTACTGAGTTCTCTCGTGGGTCTGTGAGTGTGGCTCTATTCAGGGCTGTTGTTTCTGCAGTTGGTGATCCCGGATGGGTGGGCTTTTTCTGAGTGTTTATGTCCTTTTTATGGCCTTTAAGATTCCTTCTTGCAGTTTATTAGAACTATCTACTTTTACTGTGTTTAATTTTTGCTTTTAGCAGTGCAGAAACAATGTCAAGCACAAACATCAGAACTAATTTAGCATCAGACATTTTTGCTTGGACTTCGGTAGCCAGCTTTGTTGGTATTGCACGTAAAAGAAGAGACTAAAGAAGCTCTGGGTCAGAATCTAAGGATCTGTCTGGGAGTAAGTTCCCCAGTTTAGTGAAATGGACTGACTTTTTGACACTTATAGGTCTGGAATTTTAGTTACCACATTGGGTGAACCATGTGGTCTGCCTTTTTAGAAGATAAACACAGTTTTAGACATAATTGGTAGATGAGCAAGTTTTACATCCTGGGAAGTCATCTTTGTGGAGGAGAAATAATTTTAGATGGAAGTCAGGAGAACCAACGTTACCATGACTCTGACACTTCTAATCATTTAGTCTTGAGAAAATTCCATGGTTTTTTTGCACCTCAGTTTATCAATCTCCAAGTTCACTGAATTTGGTTAAGCAATGTTTAAGGTTTCTTCATCTCCACAGGTTCCAAAAATCACATGCCACTGCTTCCAGGAGGGTCTGGCCATATCCAGAAGGGGGTTGAGTTCTTTATTTAAAGGCTCCCTACACCTTAGCAGTTTAGGAGTTGGCCACTGGTGTTAAGCATTCCTATTTTTGAATACCATCTCTATCGTGTAAACCATGTGATACTAAGGAGGTCACTTACCCTTCCAATTCTCTGTTTCCTTATCTATAAGATGGAAATGAAAATTACATTAATATCTATCTTACAGAGAATGTCTTAAAGTTTAATACAATAATTCATTAAAGGACTTTGCTCAGGCATGGCACATAGAAAGGCATCGGTATGGGCCTGGCATGGTGGCTCACGCCTGTAATCCCAGCACTTTGGGAGGCCGAGGTGGGTGGATCACAAGGTCAGGAGATCGAGACCATCCTGGCTAACATGGTGAAACCCCGTCTCTACTAAAAATACAAAAAATTAGCCGGGCGTGGTGGCACACGCCTGTAGTCGCAGCTACTTGGGAGGCTGAGGCAGGAGAATGGCGTGAACCCAGGAAGTGGAGCTTGCAGTGAGCTGAGATCTTGCCGCTGCACTCCAGCCTGGATGACCGATCGAGACTCCGTCTCAAAAAAAAAAAAAAAAAAAGAAAGCATCGGTATGTCCATGTTTGTGTTACTGTGAACTCCTCGAGGCAATCTTTCTATCTTATCTGTCACAGCCTAGCTCATTTATCTCTTTATTTTGATTGCTTAGTTCTGGGTTTTATATGAAGTAGTGTTCAATAAACAAACGATCTAGTATTTTCAAGAAGCATGACTCATACAAATATAGAATGAGTACATGTCAAAAAATTTGCTTAGCTCTTTAATGAGGGAATCTGCAAGATAGTAAAGCTGACTTATCAGAACTAGAGAAAAAGAATTATGTACTTTGTATCAAAATAATTTTTCTAAATTTGATGCAAAACTGATCAACGTCCTATGAGAGAATAAAACTATAAACTTTGAAGCAATCATCTCTTCTTGACATTTGTGTCTCTATAGGACAGAAATCTATGTTAACCTACAGTTACACAATTCTTAGATAGGCCTGTGAAACACTATTTTAGTATGACATTATAAGGACATTCAAACTCCTTTTTGCCATTTCAAATTTTGGTCAATTTTTCTAATTAGTTATAAGACTAAACCCAAAGTATTATTTATCTTAGAAAAAGATTAAACAGGGATATGATTCTAGTATATAAATATCAATTTCCTGCCTAAACTTATAATAGGTACTAGGTCTGTCCATAATTATGTTTTCATAATGTTTCATTAAGGAAAATAGAGGGATATTCAGGAAAACACTATCAATTTCCAAGATGATGCTATAGAAGGCAACCATTTAATAAGTACTTACATGGGCCATGTACCATGTTAAGTCCTTTATGTACATTTTAGTTTAATTAGTAAACAATCGTGTGAGGTACGTATTATTATCCCCATTTTGAAAATCAAGTAAATGAGTCTCAGATTAAATAATTTAGTCAAGGTTATGCAGCCAGCATGAGTCAGAATTGAAATTCAGTCTGATTCTGAGTTTTATATTCCCTCCTGTGCCCTGTTATACTACCAAAGTCTTAAACTCTGAGAAATTTACAAGTGCGTTTCTCGTTAAACACACACATGAATGGTTTAGTTTTGCCTGTGTGATAGAACATGTGCAAAATGGTCCTTTTTCCTTTAACCATTTTGAAACTGCCTGTGATAAGCAACCTTTCTCTTCCCTACTCACTGAATTAAAACATACATGTTTTAAAGAAAAATAAAACCATTCTGTTTAGCTCTTGGAAGCCTCTGTTTCTCAAACTGTTTTCTTTGTAACTTATTTATCTTTCTTATATCTCTTCTGGCCCCCGATACGCCTGTAGGTGGGCTGGATCCTTTCCATCCTGGATGAACTGCAGCTGAGCCCTCAGCCTCCTGTGGGGGTCCTTCCTCTGGGGACTGGGAATGACCTGGCTCGAACTCTCAACTGGGGAGGGGTAAGAACTGCTCTCGGGGACTGCCCATATCATCAAACAACAAACCGGATTCCAGATCCACTGATGTTCTAATGGAAGAGGGGGGTACTGCTGCTGCTGTCCAAGGCATGGGTTAGAGTTGAGAATCAAAGTGCCCTTGAGCCCTTGTTTGATCTGGTAGCTTCTTCAGTTTAAACTTATAATCAGCTAGAAGGGAAAGGAAAGCTTGGTATGAGAGAAATATAGTGGTTAGTACACGGGCCTGCGGCTTTTTGAGGTATCCACTAAAAGACAGTGGGTGAGTTTGGCCTCAAGTCTGCATGCAAAAGGATCATACAGACTTCAGTTAATCCAGACTCTCAGCCCCAGCTAGGATAGCAAATCTGGTTCAACTTTACACACCTTACTTGGGAGAGTTACGACTTTTTTTTTAGCGTTTTGTTTTGTTTTGTTTTGATTAGTGTCATCAGAGCTTTGGCTGTATAGGTACTTACCTGTCCTTTCCACAATGAAGCCAACTTCAGGCAAGCTTGGGGGAAATTGTTCTGCAGTCACTAAACAGCCATTTATTTACTTATGTATGTTATAGTACTAAGATAGTAAGAAGGCACAATATATATACATACACTGTGTATTTATACATATGCATACACATATACAGCCCCAGCAACATTTTTTTTTTTCTTTTTTGAGATGGAGTCTTGTTCTGTCACCAGGCTAAAGTGCAGTGGTACAATCTCAGCTCACTGCAACCTCCACCCCCCAGGTTCAAGCAATTCTTCTGCCTCAACCTCCCGAGTAGCTGGAATTACAGGTGCCTGCCACCCTGTGCAGCTAATTTTTTTTTTATGTTTATTAGAGACAGGGTTTCGCCATGTTGGCCAGGCTGGTCTCAAACTCCTGACCTCGTGATCCACCAGCCTAAGCCTCCCAAAGTGCTGGGATTACAGGCGTGAGTCACTGCACCTGGTCCCCACCAACTTTTTATCTGCTCATATGAAAGCATTACCTGGGCTGAGCTCTGTGAAAATTATATTCAGATATTTAGCAGATGCTAGCTGACCTTTGGGCAAATTAACCTTCCACAGGTCTTTTTTTAAAGTAGGCAGTGTAGAAATAAAAAACATATTTACATGGGGCAGCTAAGGTTATCATCAGTGTTAACTTCTCCCTTCCAAATCAGAGACTTGAATATCCTATTGAGGATAGTCTATAGTGCTGTCAGTAATGGATCTTCAAGGATTAAGTAGCTCCCTAACAGGGCCATTCCTCAGTGAGAGAATGGTGTCTTCCAAGGAGGTCAGGGAGAGGTGATTGAGAGGGAACGTTAATAGATAAGCATTGTCAATCCCATCCCTGCTTGATTCTTTCCCTGCCTCTCCAAACACATTTGTTCTGAGTTTCCCCCAAATTCCTCCAGTGAGAGCCATGGGGAGTCCTGTTTTTTACTCTGATAAAAATAGCCATCCAGCCTCCAGTATGACCCTTAATGTGTACCAGTGACTATTGGTTCTTGCTGCTGACAAAAAATATTCCTCAGCTCAAACCAGCCAGAGCTAGTGTTTCTATGTATCTTACTTATAGTATTGTCTCAAATTCTAAGTACTTCAAGGTAAAAAATTTGTTCTCCAAACCTTGCTAATTTCTAAAATAAACAGAATATAGCAGCTTGGCTCTTCCTTGCATAAAATAGCATTGGCTTCACTGTTCTCCACTCTGGACAGCAATGGATATGTTCTCTGATTCCTCAGGGCTACACTGATGAACCTGTTTCTAAGATCCTGTGTCAAGTGGAAGATGGGACAATTGTACAGCTAGATCGCTGGAACCTCCATGTGGAAAGAAACCCCGACTTGCCTCCAGAAGAACTTGAAGATGGCGTATGTAAGGTTAGAGAGTTTTTTGTTCTGCAGAAAGGAGCCCTGGAGCATCTGCCTGAGCTACAGGAAAAAAATTCCTGGCTGGAGAGTCATGTGCTGATGAATTCCTATGAGATAATGTGATAGTATTTGAGTTGATGGCTACTGGGGCTATGTATATAATATTACCACCTAATGATTCTGCCCCATAGACCTCTAAATACCTAGATTCCATACCTGCTTCCAAAGCTCAGGGAGCTCTTCTCTGTCTTCGACTTCTACACTAGAAAGGCATGTATTTTGTCTTAAACATTCATGTTAATAGCAAATAACCTATTAGAAGATGAAAAAATATGTATGTTTGGAAGCATTGGACACTTGTTCTTTCAGGAGAAATATAACCTCCTGAGATTTCTGGCCTAATATAAAATATATCTTACGTTGAAGAGGTATTAACTATGCCAATGTTACCACTTGGGTGGTACTTGAAGATACCTCAATAAATGTTTTGACTTCATGTTATTTAAAAAAAAATTTTGACTTTTATTTTAGATTCAAGCTGCATGTGTGCAAGTTTGTTTCATGGATATATTATATGATGCTGAGGTTTGGGGTATGATTGATCCGATCACCCAGATAGTGAGCATAGTAACCAACAGGTTTTCAATCCTTGCCCCCTCCTTCCCTCCCTGCTCTAGTGGTCCCCAGTATCTATTATTGTCATCTTTATGTCCAGACTTCATGTTTTCTTTTAGGGATTGAGCTTTTATTTCAACCGAAAAGCAAACCAAGGTATATATGAATAGTTGTAATTAGTACTGTGAGCCTTCAGTTGGTCCTTCGGTTCTAAATTATGGCTTCAATTTCAGATAAATTTGGTAGGTTTCTGAGTAGCCACTTCCCTCATATTGCTTTCCATTTTCCTTCTATGATTGAATTTTCAAACTCTGTATGTGTAAGAATCTCCAGGTGTGTTTGTTAAAATGCAGATTACAAGGCCCCGTCATCAGAGATTCTGATTAAGTAAATGCAAGTTAAGGCCCAGGCATCTGTACTTTAAATGGTATCCCAATTATAGTGAACCATGCCATTTATTGAGGCTAAGATTTCATGGATGTTTCCGTCTTATAATAGATTAAGCCCCATATCATTTTAGATTTAGATCAAACCAACACCTATTTATTAGCGTCATGACCCTGATCAATTTAATTACATATATTATAATTTAATAGATTTTCAAGTTTCTTACTTGGCTAAATTAGATTAAAACATGTTTTACTCTGTCTTTATGGTTTTTTCACCTAAACCATGATCCTGAAATTCTAGTAGATTTCTAGTAGATATCATGATTGCTCAGATGAATTCAAGTTTATAATGTCACAATGTTGTTTAAACAACAAGTGTCATCTTGAGATACGAAGCTTTTTTATAATGTGTTTGACTTATAGAAATTGGATAGAAAACAGCTAAAGTATAAAGAAGAGTACCATATGGATATTTTAAGTTTCTTTTCCTACTAAGGTTGGAATAGTTAGATGTGCAATAGAAATCCATATTTAATTCTCTTTCCAACAGCTTAAGAAATGGAAAGACTTCTTGGTGTAGCCAGGGAACACCAATCCAGATAATTAAAGGGTTTATTTAAAATGAGTTTTTAAAGAGATGTATGGGAAACTGGGGCAAGTTTTCCTGGAAAATATAAATAACTTAAAAACAGACTGAATTGGGATAGGATTTAGGTGATGGTGACCAGATGTTCTCCTTAGCTATCAGTAGATGTTAAGACATGGGTTAGAATTGTGGCCAAAAGAACATAAATGGTAGAGGAGATGAACATGTCTGTGCTTTTGGCAGGATCACCAACCCATGCTGTCATTACTAAGAACTGGTATTTTGTTTAAGTGCAGGAACTGGATATTCTCAAATAAGAAGGCTGAAGAGTAAGACATGATTTTGGCATTGTTCTATGTGTTTAGTTTCTCTCCCGGTCCTTCATTTAGTTGAGACCATTTCTAAGGGCTCACTTGGACTCTGAATCATTACATAGGCTTTGAATTAAGAGCTTCCATGTGGGGTCATTCCTTACTTTCATTAGAGACCAAGCCAATCCAATTTTCTTTCTTCTGCATTTATATCTCTTTTGTTTCCTCTCTTATTTCACTTTTTTCTTAAAGAAAGTTCTGCTTCTAGTGAAACAGAAAATCTTGCTGATCAAGGGGCATATGAAGCACTGTAAAAAACGTACTTTTGAAATCTTGAGGGTTAAAACACTTATCTCTCAGAGAAGACAGGTACAGTTCAATTTGGGACACAAACCGGATAATTAGCTGGAAACATTTCTCGTCTTTATTTACTTTAATATTTACCTTCCACTTGAGTTGCAGAAGGAAAAGTGGGAGAACCAGCCATTCCCACTCTTGCATTTTCCGCATGCTTTCTTAATTGTTCTAACATTGAACTGAAGCTTAAAATCACATTAGTTTTGCAGTTTTAATGCAGGATTTGAGGCTGCAGAGTTCTCTTCATTCAGCTTGCGGTGGTAACAGCCAGAGACCCAAAGGACTCTGGGAAGGAAAGTTAAAGCTTCCATGTGTATCTGTGTGGCTGTGTTTTCAGATTTCATGGTCATAATAAAGATATAAGGATTGATAGATTAAACGAGAACTTGAATAATACTAATATGTAGTTTTGTTGTTGTTTTTCTCTCTAGGCCAGCAATAACCAATGGGTCACATTGCCTTATTTTTTTATGACTTTTGTAGAAAAGATTGTGTGTGTGTGCGTGTGTGTGTGTGTGTGTGTATATGTATAGAGAGAGAGAAAGAGAGAGAGAAAATAGGTGATGGATAAACAAGTTAAATATTCATTTTACATTACAGTATTGGTTTGCTGAATATAAATTCTTGAAAAAAGTGCATCCACTGATTAAGTTGGTTAGACATTATCTTTACAATTGAATTTACTTTCTAGGTTTGCTTAGTGAATTCTTCTCTGTAACTATTGCAAATATATATCCCTCAGCCTAACCAGTTCCTATTATTACAGCATCTATAAGAATGGTTCTTATTTAATAATTTGTATTTGTAACTCTTATTTCTTATACTATTTATAATTCTTGAGAAAATTACTTGATTTTAGCTTTAACTCATGAATTAATCCAATAATTTCCTGTTCTTTCTATGTAAGCACCCTCTACTTCGAGTTGTGGCTGATCTGTCTCCTAGGGACTTCTTCAGAGATAGGGGTCCGGCTTTAGGTTTTATTCTTCTCTTTCTGCCTGGTCACACACAATTTTGCCTCTGTCTTTGTTTATCATTGCAGCTCCCTCTGAATGTTTTCAATAACTACTTCAGCCTTGGATTTGATGCTCATGTCACACTGGAGTTCCATGAATCCAGAGGTGAGGACAACGTCCCATTTCCATCTCCCAGGGAGGAAGTTTCTAGCAGGTGTTTTGCATGTTCCCTTTTGTTTGTATATCACTTATGCATTTACAGTGGGCTTCAGTGTTGTTTGATTTTAACCTTCAGGATGACTCTGGAAGCTAGACAGGACAGGAACTTCTTATAAATGGGACCCTGAGACTTGGTTGTTTAGACAAATGGGATCCTGAGACCTAGTTGTCCAGGGTCTCAAAGACAGTAAAGGGCAGGACTAGATGTGTGTTCCAGGTCTCAGGATTGTTAATCTTTATTTTCTACTGGAAGATTTGAAGTGAGTAAAATACTAAGAAGTGATAGAGAGTATTACTGAAGTCACTAGGATATTCTTTAGCTTCACAAAACACTGTTAAAGTGCAATACTACACAACCAGAGCCATTGAAATATGGTAGCAGAAACAAAAACGTCCCCTCTGTTTGTATCAAAGAAACAACAGGCATCTTAGAACGATAGAGGAGCTATAGGTAGTTTAGGTTGAAAGAATAGGACGTAATGGTGATGGGATTAATTAGGAAGGTACTCGGGATCCCCACTGGATGATACAGAGGTGTGAATGAGACCATGTAGTGATTTCAGGTACTAAAAGAGATGGAGTCAAGATTAGGGGAACCGAATTTTTCAAAGAGAAGATGAAATAATGATATGCTGTTAAATATTTCATCAACATTTTCTGGTACCATTTAGAACTGATTAAGTTTAGGGTTTTGACTTATGTTTTGTAGTCCCAATTGATCTCTCTCTCTCTCTCTTTCTGTCTCATTCTGTCTCTTAAACTCTCTTATTAATATAGCTATACTGTATATCCATATCTATGCCTGTATCTATATCTGTACCTAGTGCCTTCTGAATATATATATAACCAGAACCATGCTAGGATGTAGATTGTTAAGAGACTTGTGAGATAAAGTCATAAATGAGAAGTACTTTACTTTTTTCCCTCCAGGTTATGTAAGAAAGGAAGTGGTGTTTAGAATTTTTGCATACTTTGGAATTTGAAATAACAGAGCACTAAAAGCTAGAATTCAGATTTTCAGATTCTGGTAATAACATGAAAATTCTGATCATGCACTTATGCACTAGAAGTCAAGAGTGATGCTACAGGATTAAAAACCACTAGAGTATAAAATACAAGTAAGGAACAGATCTTTAAAGTCTCTTACTGGATCCAGCAATGTTAGCAGACTTTGACCTTCCTGGTTTCACAAGGTTTGGAGAGGACAGGCTCTGTAAAGGTCAAATTCTGTGCCAAGCAAGAACAATACTGTTTGAAGAGAAAGCCATAGTTTGGTGTTCCTCTCTGATTGGCCAGAAAAATCACAGCTGGAAGGCATGATTGATAGCAGAACCTCAAATATCCTGAGTCAGAAACACTACCACTTTCCCCCTCCCTGCCTTAGACAGTTCTTGGATATTAGGTATTCAGAGGGACCTACCTTGGGGCCAACATTTATGATCTGTTACCCTTCCTATATTTAAGGAGAGTTCATTTGGGAAGTATATGGGGGATTTTATTCTTCATTTCTTACCCCATTTTTTGTCTCATATTCTTTAGCAGAATCCAGATCCTGGGCCTCTTAATAAAATACCCCAAACTTCTTAATAATACTTGCAAAGTAACACAATTATCACGAATACATGGATTTCCAAAAATAGGCATGAAAAGAGGTCTAAATGAATAATTGTCCAACAATGAGCTCATTCAATGAGCTCAATGAGCTCAAGTGAGTCTCATATTTAGTCTAACTAATCCGGAAGTTTTTCTAATGATTCACTTCCTTGAACTGTGGTGAAGTTTCTATGAATCAGAGTGAGAAGGGAGCAGGGAGAGACCCTTACATGGAAATACCAGGCTTAGAAGAGAATTCTTTTGGGGAAAGTGATTTTTCTCTTTTATTTTAAGCTGTAGGAATATTTTAGAGTGGAATATGCAAATTGTTGAGTGTATGAACATGTACATTTGTATGTATGTGATTATAAAACAATTAGTTAAAAGATGTCAAGCATTGATCTTTGTATAGTTTATTGCTAAGGCTTATTGTGTTTTGATGCAGTGTGAAATGGAATTGTAAACATTTCCCGTGCATGTAAATCAGAGCCTTTGAGGAAAATCAGCCACTGAAGGGCTGATAAGGGAGAATTTATGTTGATTGGAAATAATAGGTACAATATTCATGCAGGTGGGATAGAGATGGTAAAAATAAATAAATATCTATAAGATATTGAAACCAGATTTTGTTGATACACTTAGACCAGAGGTATGGATTTTTTCAGTAGCTGTTAATCTGCATTTTTTAAACATTAAATTAAAAAATTATTTGTCTATGAAATATATAATTAAGCAAATAGTCTTTTTTTTTTTTTTTTTTTTTTTTTTTTTTTTTTTACTGTTTCTGTTCATTTGTATTTTCCCCCTATTTTTAACTAGTTAGTCAAGAAATCTTAAGCTAAGCTATAGAAGAAAAAACAGGATACGCAAGACCACATTTTTAATTGTGGCAAGCTTAACTTATTTTGTCAGTAGATAGTGAGTGGCTGTTCTCAAACCAAGAAAACTCATAGTGAGACTTTAAACTGTTTTCTAACACAGGCACTGTCTGCAGCTTCATGGATCATTTGCCATAAAATACCTGAAGGGTAATGCAAAGGCTCATGAAAGCCATTGTGAAAAAAATAAGCTTGGATAGTAGCATCTATGAGGTATTAGTCAAGAAAATGTAATACTTTCAAGTTGAGAATTATGCCAATACATCTACATAAAAATAGGCAATTAATATAAATCTCATTAAAGGAGAATTTTTAAAAATTTAACTATGGAAAGAATTTTTAGCACAGATATAAATATAGCCCATCAAATGGACACTTCTCAGCGTAACTACATATATTGTATTTCTTTTAGAAGGAATAATTAAACTGGCATTAATTCCCATGTTTATATCTACTTTATTCCAAACACAAATCAAACTCAAAAACATGTTTAATTACATTTGGAAGCTGCATACATAGCTTACGGAAGTCATGCCCTATGACTATGAAAGTAAATAATCGCTTCTCCACCTCCTTCCACCTTTTCCTGTTATCTCAGCCCAATATCCCTGGAAGCCCTCCAATTTTTACAAAGCATCTAGAGTGCCTCCATCTTTAATGTGCTTGGGAATCACCTGGAGAGCTCCCCTCCACAGATGTATAGACTCCACACTCAAGTCATTCTAATTCAGTCGATCTGGCTAGGGCCTAGTCATTTGCAATTCTAACAAGCTCTCAGTTAATGTCAGTGATGCCGGTGTGGAGCTACACATTTATAGTCCAGGATTACTGTCCCTGTAGCACTGGGCCACTGTACTAACTGGCCTGGAACTGGGGGAAAGATGATAACCAAACCATGGGATCTATTGGATCTGTAGGATAGGAGGGAGTTGGGGAGGAAGTAGGAGTGCTAATCTAAGTCACTACCTTTAATGAGATCTCCATAACAAAACTACTTTTCCTCTTTCACAGAAGCAAATCCAGAGAAATTCAACAGTCGTTTTCGAAATAAAATGTTCTATGCAGGGGTAGGTATACATTTTATTTCATAATTACTACATATTACTTAGTGCCAATTCACTGTGTATCATAGTTGCAAACTACATTAGAAATAATCACATATACATCTCATTTATATATGTCTATCTATGGTTACTGTTTCGTGTCTGGGCTTCAGAATGAAAGTGAGGTGTATTTCTTAAGTTAGCTGTCAGAAAGAGAGTTGATGTTCCTCACCTCTGAGCTTTTAAGCAAGCCCTGAGGCTTCATGTTGAACAAGAGAAGATGCTATTCAAAGAGGGATGTGAGAAACAAACATCAAAGCCAATGTAAGAAATGGGGGAATTGTGTAGACTGAGGATGTCTGCAGAATTTTAGGTAAGAACGTAGTTTTCACCAGGGTATGCACATTGACATTTGGATTAGAAACTGGCAGAATATGGGGTGTTTTTCATGGACGCGTACGTGAGATTAAAGGGAGTGCCTTCTTTTTCCTTCTTTTGTTTCTCAGGCATGTTCATAGTAGTAAATAGAGAATGAAAAAAGGCGTCCAAAATATCAGTACAGTTTAAATTTATGCCAATGGATAGGAGGAGTTTAAATAAAAGGGGTTTGGAAGCTGCATATGTAGTTTATGGAAGTCAAACCCTGTGAAACTCAAAGCAAATAAGGAAATCTTAGTGGAAAGACTGTATCAGCACTTAATGGACAAGGAAGTGGTCAGAAAAGGTTGTCAAAATAAACCTTCCAATGACCCTCAGAATTGTCTACTTTTTCACTCTCATTCGGTGCTCTTAAATTTTATAGTGAAACTGTAAATTGTAGTTTGGAAGCAAAAGAAAAATTTCAACTTGACAACTACTGCACTGCGTTACTTTGGATTCTGCAGAAAGAGAACATGTTTAGAATTTTTGCATACTTTGGAATCCTTGGAATCTAGGATATGGAAGCAAGGATTTGGTATCACCATGTAATTACGAATTTCTTCTTCTTTATTTCCCTGTGGTATAGGCAGCTTTTTCTGACTTCCTACAGAGAAGTTCTAGAGATCTATCCAAACATGTTAAAGTTGTTGTAAGTATTGAATATGTTGATTTATTTCATTTGAATATGATATGACTGCCACAAAAAACTCCCAAATAGTTTATATATTGAATCACTGGACTGCATAGAACTTTGGAGATCATTCTGTGTAGTTCATTCAACCTACACTTATTATGTGTCAGGCACTGTCTTAGTTGCTGGGGATGAAGATAAATGAAAAGACTAGTTTCACTCCTGAAGAAACTCACAGTTCAGTTTTGAAGAAGGTCACGTAAGTCACTTCAGAACAATACAATTTTTATTCAACCATGTATATAATATGGTTGTGGCACAAAGGGAGAGAAGTGATAACTCTGACTATGGTGGGGTCAGGAAGACCTTTATACAAAAATAAATGATGTTAGCTGGGTCTCGAAGCATAGATCGGTACTCTCCAAACAAGTATCTTTATTCCAGGATAATCTGAGGAGGATATTTATTCCAGGATAATCTTAGTTTTAGAACAAAGTGTTGATTTCATTATTTTGTGGTGACTCACTGTCCCACCTGCTCAAGGCTCCTCACCACTGGATGGGTTTTTTGTGTGTGTGCTGTTTCTTCCTGGGTCTCTATATCAGCTTGCGGAAATATACTGCTTGTGGGCAAGAGAGAGAGAGATTTATCTTTCTCAAGGTGACACATTCAAAAATAGAATAAAATTAGATATTAAGAAAGACATTAATGTTTCCTTATAGTAACCAAGTTAAAAGAAGGAATGAACATGACTTTGTTGCACATAGTTGTATAAGTAAATGACAGAATGAGAAAGAAAGAGAAAAAAATATATAGATGGAAAAGAAGTGATGAGAATATAGCAGTGCTTGAATTTATCAATGCTTGAATTTATCTTATTCTAAAGAATAAGAATAATTTTGACGGGCCGGGCATGGTGGCTCATGCCTGTAATCCTAGCTCTCTGGGAGGCCGAGGCAGCTGGATTGCTTGAGCTCAGGAGTTCGAGACCAGCCTGGGCAAAATGGTGAAACCCCATCTCTATTACAATACAAAAAATTAGCTGGGCGTGGTGGCATGTGCCTGAGGTCCCAGCTACTCGGGAGGCTGAGGCAGGAGATTGCTTGAACCTGGGAGGCAGAGGTTGCTGTGAGCTGAGACCGCACCACTGCACTCCAGCCTAGACAACAGAGCGACACTCCGTCTAAAAAAAAAAGAAAAAGAATAATTTTGACAAGAGAGAACAGAACAAAATATATACATGAAAATAGAGAAAAATATATGATCTTAAGCTAATGAGAATATGAAGAAATATAAGGAGCATGAAAATATAAAAATTAAAATGTGTAATCACCAGTAAAGCATGTATAAGACATGAATCTCCTAAATCAGTTGAAACAAGAGACAAAGGCCTTTACCACTGCTATTAACAACCATTGGCATCCCTTTCAGATGTTTCAGTTCTCATACAATAAAAATATAAAGCAAGTATCTTTTAGTGGTGGACACTCTTGAGACTGAAATATTGCCTTCTTAAAGCTAGATAGAAGAACACATGGCCCATTGAACTATGAGGATTATTATTTTGATAAAATCGTGGCTATTAAATTTAAGTAGCAGCAACCTTACATTAAACTTCCCCTGTTTCTTCAGCTGCCTGCAGCCTAGCAAAAATTAAGCTTTACTGCCCTTTCCAGTGTGTTTTGCATTTACAGGCACATCCACAATACCTGCCAGGAGACCCAGTGTATGCTGGGCGGTGACCATATGGAATGGCAGTGTACTGTACAAGTTACTGGATTGATATCAAACTCTGTACACCTAACTGCTAGAGAGTTTTCTCTCTCATATCTCAGTCCCCTTGATGATACATTTCTCATTCATGGGTGACTTTATAGTAGAGTCTAAAAGATGCTTGCAGAGAGGCCAAAATGGCAACAAATAACTAGGAAAGATGTGATATCAGCCTATATATGTAATATTAAAGGTGGAATATTTATATAAATTATATCTTATGAAGAGGAAAAAATCATTATAACTAGGTGTGAACATTTGGGATTTAGCTAGGCCTACCTTTGCTAGGTATATGACTTTGGGGAAATCATTTAACCTTTCAGAGGAGTTTGCTTTCTTCATCTGTCAAATAGGTGTAACAAGACATGTCTTTGAAGCAATGGTTTTTGACCATTGTGCTGTGACATAGAGAGACACAAGGATACTTTTTCAATGACGTCATTCTATGTTTTCCTGAGTGTGAGATGAAAAGGATGGAAGGTTAGTGAGAGTGATTAGATGTCTACCCAACAACAGAGCATCTTTTCTTTGTCAGAGGGTGAAGTCAGTGTTTCTAATGCAATAGCCAATAATGTCTCATAGAGATATACAATATGTATTTGAATATTAGACCGAGAAAATACAAAATGACAGTAAAAACCTACATATAGCCATTATTTGTTCCACTTTCCATATTTTCTTCTTGTTATTTATCAGTATATGAGCTTGTACAAAGGAACATATTTTGGATGCAAATATGTCCCTTTGTGTGTATCTGAAGTTGGGAAAAAGTTGAAAACTGCTATTCTAAAGGAATTGTACAGTTTATTGCAATAATATATAAAAAAATCTCTGTAAAGCAGTATACGGTGTAAGGCACACATTTTCATATGATTTAATGAGTTCCCAGAATCACTAACATGTTTCCCAGAAGGAAAAATAGAAAGTTAAAAAATGAATTCTGTTCTAAATACAATAATATTTATTATAATCTTTCTGCAATGCAACCATAATGCTTTGTACACTATTAATGTATCACATCCTAGGTTTTAAGTTTTAGTTGCTTATAACATGCAATTTTGACATTTACAATGTCTACTTTTTTATTCATTGGCATAGTCATTTATAACTCATTTCAAGTTCTTAAGTAAGTTGGAAGATGTTTGCTTAGTAGTTGAGAGTACTAGAAAAACATCTTTAATGTTTAGAATTTTATTATTAAGTTATATTTGAAAATAATTTGTTTATTTAAAATTGTAAGATTTCTTGGAAACAATTCTTTGAGAATACTCATGAAAATTAGGCTGTATGGAGATTAACTGGGAAAAAAAATGCAGGTGATGGAGACAACTTGACCACTAGCAAAATCATTATACTTAGATTGAAACTGATCCTAAAGAACTCTTTCAGAATTTGCAGGGAGCTCGGGGATGCTTTGCTCCTCTCTCCAAATGAGAAGGTAATGGGGAAATCCTGTGATAAGGGTGTGAGGAAAGCAGATATGAGAGCAGGCTCTACACCTTTGACATCGGAAAGTCTATAGTCATGACTAGAGTTATTCTCTTTTGACTTTTGTCACCAGTGGGAAATGGGAAAGGAACATGAAAGACTTTTCCTTGATTTATCAAAGGATGATACCCTTGCAGAAAGCGCTAGCAGGTCGGGGAAGCCATGTTCGAGGGTTGTTGAGGCCAAGCTAGGCTGAGACCCTTGATTCCCAGGTCTAAACTCCAGGAAGACAGTGAATCTTAGAAGTCTAAAGTCTGAATGGCCGGGCGCAGTGGCTCACGCCTGTAATCCCAGCACTTTGTGAGGCCAAGGAGGGTGGATGACCTGAGGTCAGGAGTTCAAGACCAGTCTGGCCAACATGGTGAAACCCCGTCTCTACTAAAAATACAAAAATTAGCCGGGCGTGGTGGCGGGCACCTGTAATCCCAGTTACTTGGGAGGCTGAGGCAGGAGAATCGCTTGAACCTGGGAGGCTGAGGTTGCAGTGAGCTGAGATCACGCCATTGCACTTCATCCTGGGCAAGTCTGTATAGGATTAAATTTCTAAGAACAAACCACGAATGAAGATAATACTAGTGTATGATAGATATCTTTTCAAAAGTTTGCAGTACATAGACTTTTTAAAAAGTCTTCAAAATATTTGACATTTTCAAAATAAAAATTGTCTCAAAAAACAAAGAAAATAAATCATTATATTTGTGACTTGTTTGAATCAGATAATGATGGTGGTGAATACTACTGCTTTAACTTGAGGCTTTTTTCTTTTCATTCTTTTAAGTGTTCATAAATCTTTTAATGTTGACACCATCAGTCTAGATAATTAATAATCATCCATTGTTAGGAATGATAATATTTCCTTTGATTGTGAGACCAGAGAAGAAATCATTTTAATCAAATGGAGGTTTTGTTCTTACCTTAAGTGCAAACAAAACCAACCTCTGTACGCTGGGTGCAGTAAAGCTATAACCAGAATATATTTTTAATCATTGTGACCGGCATTCACTTAAGCAGAGATAGGGCAAGGAGAAAGAGACCGTGATGTGTACTATTGTCAAACTAGTTATCTTTGATAGGTTTTTAGACTTGTGACTACTTCAAAACCCCTTTTCTGTTTTGATTGTTTCAGTGTGATGGAACAGATCTCACCCCAAAGATTCAGGAACTGAAGTTCCAGTGTATAGTATTTTTAAATATACCCAGGTAAGCTCTGTTTGTATTGTTTCCTTGGTTTGAGTGAACTCTGACTTGAGGTTATCTGTTTTCATAACAGATAAGTTTCAGATGTAAACAATGAAGATCAGTTATCTAAATGGGTAATTAAAGATTTCTAGGTCTGATAATTCATTCTCCGATTTGGTTTATTTAGTGTTCTTTGTGGTTGGTGGTTTTGTGCGTCATGTGGCATGCATTGTCTGTACTTACCCATCTTTAAGAAACTCAGGCACCCCTCTTGACTGGAACATCTTAATTTATTTCTAAATTACTGTTCTTCCCCTCTTCCTCCCCCTCTAAGAATGAGAGAATTGAAACACTTTTTTGTTCTCAGTTTCCTAAAAACTGTTGAAAAACCATCCAGTCTGATTCAAGTGTGGAATTCATTCAAAATTGTTGCCAGATGATTTCTTTGAAAAATAGGATGAGTTAGAGTATTGTTTTCTAGCCAGGATGTCAACTCTCCCTGGTGCTATTACGCACTTCAGGAGAAAGGGATATTTAAGATAACTAGACTCAAAATAAACATATTATCTCAGTGGCATAAATTATGTTCTAGGCCCTGAAGCCAAGATTTTGGAAGGGATGGATCTATAACCATTTATTTGCCTGCCAAACAACTCAGACTGCAAATACATTGTATTTAGACTGAATTCAATTGAAATGAGAGTTGTATGTAAATCTGTGGCTAGGAAAACACATCCTAGTCTCCTGATTATTCTTGGCAGTGCTCAATATAGTCAGTTACAATTTTATTCCAGAAATATTTGCAGCTTAATTGAAGTAGAAGGCCTTGATTCTCAGAAAGCATTGTTTATTACTTTGCTTTATTATTCTTTCTCTTGTCCTTCCTCTCTTCTTCTCTTGTCCTTCTTCCTCTCTTGTCCTTCTCTTTTCTTGCTTCTCCCTCTTTCCCATTTGTATTCTTCTTCCTCTATTTCTACAATTTCTTTTGTTTCCCATTCTCTTTCTAATCTCTTATCTATATTTCATCTCTTCTTCACTGTGTCTTCCATAGTTACCTTTCCCTTCTCCTGTGAGTACCTCTTATTTTGCTTATGTATTAATGGCAAATGCTTCCCACTTCATTTCCCTGTCTCTTTTCTACCGGCATGCATACATCTTCCTTAAAGACCAAATTCTGAAACCATCTATAGACAATTCATGATATATCATAGAAAACAGATACACATGAATCATAGTGAGAAATATAAATAATGAATGAGGAGAAAGTTGGATACCACAGGATACTTTTATTGCAAAATTATGGCCCATTTTCACAGCTTGGTATTTTGTAGATGATAAGAAGTGCATTTTCTTTTCTATTGGAAGGTGTGTACCAAGAATGGAAAACTGTTTTTATGTTTAATAAACATTGGGTCTAACTACGAACTAACA
Source organism: Pongo abelii (assembly GCF_028885655.2). Classification (NCBI taxonomy): domain Eukaryota; kingdom Metazoa; phylum Chordata; class Mammalia; order Primates; family Hominidae; genus Pongo; species Pongo abelii. The sequence goes on along the minus strand of NC_071991.2, from coordinate 134,958,222 downwards.
CCTCATGATAGTCATGAGAAGTATGGGACATATTTACTTCTGTCTTTAATCTTCTCTTGCAGATATTGTGCTGGCACAATGCCCTGGGGAAACCCAGGAGATCACCACGATTTCGAACCTCAACGTCATGATGATGGTTATATTGAAGTCATTGGATTTACCATGGCCTCTTTGGTGAGCAGCACAACTATTTTATTAAAATGAAATGTCTTTTAGTCGCAGAGTTTATTCAATTCACAGGACTTTAGTTAACTTTTTCTCCTGCTTTATCAAATTACAAATTTTATGAATTATAGAGTTGCTTAGGAAAAACAAGAAAAAAATCATTTATGTCACTAAGGAAACCGATGCCCATTTGTTTGAACCTCAAGAATAAATGAGTATCACTTCTTATTTTTCCTGATTAATTTTCGACCAGAATGAAAAGTTTTTATGCTAATTAAAAACATTACACCGGGCTGGGTGCAGTGGCTCACGCCTGTAATCCTAGCACTTTGGGAGGCTGAGGTGGGTGGATCAACTGAGGTCAAGAGTTCCAGACGAGCCTGACCAACATGGTGAAACCTGCCTCTACTAAAAATACAAGAATTAGCTGGGTATGATGTACTGCCTGTAATTCCAGCTACTTGGGAGGCTGATGCAGGATAATTGCTTGAACACAGGAGGCAAAGGTTGCAGTGAACTGAAATCGTGCCATTGCACTCCAGCCTGGGTGACAAGTGAAACTCCATCTCAAAAAAAAAAAAAAAAATTACACCATAGAAACATCCCAGCATTGGCACAGAAGCCATAGCATTTTATACCTTTTTGGTTCACTGAGGACTTTTGTGTTTAGGTAAAAAAGAAACTGTAGCAACTTGTGGATATCCATCTTACTTATGAATGAAATGATCATCTCCATTATCACAAAATATCTGAATATACAAAGACATCATTATTGTGATATTAGTGAATACTCAGTTGCCACAATATTGAGATCACCTTGTATTTTAATTTTGTTTGCTTGCATTAAGGAAGGAAATTTATAGTGTAAGTATATTTTCAAACAGGTTTTAGCCATGCATTCCTGCTTATTATTAAATGATGTGGGGACCAGTTAAAATTATGCTTATCATTTCTTGTGTAAATCAGGCCACACTGAGTTTGTAATGCAAATAAAAACAAAGCTTCTGCTTGTCACCTTTGGTTGGCACATGATTTGTGCTGTACCTTATGCATAAAAGATAGAAGGTTGTATTTCTCATTCTAAACAAATCAAAATAGGTCTCTTTTTTACTCATCTTATGAATTCCAAATAACTCTACCTTGAATTAGTGAAGTTTAACAGAAAAATCTGTTGTGCTTGTGGCAAGAATCTTCATCACCTGATTTTTTGATGGCCCTTGTTAACTCATCTCTAGAATAGAATAGTTGTCATGGTAGAAAAGATTGGACTGGGGTTGACTTACTTTCCAGCGTTGTAACACAATATAGCTCCTTATCTCCAGAGCTTTTTATGTTTATTGCAAATGAAGATACAAGCCAAGAGCAAATAGGATTAAGTTTAGGAAGGATATATGCAGGGAAGAATTCTTTTTTTTTTTTTGAGACAGAGTCTCACTCTGTTGCCCAGGCTGGAGTGCAGTGGAGCGATTTCAGCTCACTGCAAGCTCTGCCTCCTGGGTTCACGCCATTCTCCTGCCTCAGCCTCCCGAGTAGCTGGAACTACAGGTGCCCGCCACCACTCCTGGCTAATTTTTTTTTATTTTTAGTAGAGATGGGGTTTCACCATGTTTGCCAGGATGGTCTCGATCTCCTGAACTTGTGATCCACCCACCTCAGCCTCCCAAAGTGCTGGGATTACAGGCGTGAGCCACCGCGCCTGGCCAGGGAAGAATTCTTGGAGGTGACAAAATCATGCGCATATATGTGAAAAAAAACTCTAAACTGTCCATACGTGGTTTACTTATTCTTTATTCACTGATCCAGTGAACATTTATTGAGTGGTTATCATGTGCTAGAGCCTCCTAGTTCTGACTGTGTGGTAGAAGGCTCTCAGGACTGTCTGCGAGATGACGATCCCTTACTTAGGCCTGGAAGGCCAAGGGGAATATTCAATATTTCCCCATTGCTCTTAGGATCAAAATCTCTGTCCTTACTTGGCCTGTAAAGTTGAGGTTCTGTCTGGTTCTCTAGCCTTCCGTGCTCTCATCTTTGCTTTCTAGCTCAAGCAGTGGACAAGTGAAGCACAGCATCGACTCTCCCTTGCTTCTTTTGTACCACCAAGCCATTGCACGTGTGCACTCTCTCTCTGAAATGTACTCAACTGTTTCTTCTATGCCTTCTCAGACTATATCTGTGTCTTGTTCTTGTTCTTTTTGTAGTCTTTTCTGGTATGGGTGTTTTTTTTTTTCTAACAATTGTATAATTAGTTTAATTTTTATTATACTAATTTGTATATTTAGTATAATAATTAGAATATTACACTAATTATATAGGAGCAATACTGAAACTGAGTAATTAGTGGAGAGTTGAATGGAGGGCTCTTTCACAAATAGTGCACTAGGTTTATGAGAAACCAATTCTTGAGCTGAAGATAAAAAGGAAAAGAAGATAAAAAGGAAAAACAGTACCGGAAAAAGAACTACTTGGAAAGGGTTACCTGATAGGAGTGATATTTGCAAAGAGGAAGCAAGCAACCTGTGCTCGCCTGGCAGGGAGCAAGCCAGAGACATAAATACAGCGACTTCCCACTTCACCTTGACCTCTAGATCTTCTGCTGGTGGGTCTATCTGGAGAAGTCTAATTGGAAGCCAGAAGACATGGGAGCCACTGATGCAGTCCAAATAGGTCGGCCTCACAGAGCAGAAAAGAAGGCAGCGAAGGCTGGAGACGCAGCCAGGGCAGCAAATGGTGGATATCCATCACTCCACTGTGGGTGGCCAATCCACAACAGGGAGCCTGTGGCATGCAGTTGGCAATGCGTGATGTGACTGACCGAATTTTACCAGGAGAAGAAGAATGGAACTTGGCATTCTGGAAAAAGGAAAATTTACAACCATTTGGAAGTAGGAGGAATTGTAGTGCTTTGTGGGAAGTATAAGTGGTTTCATGTAGTTTAAATGTAGGTGAAAAGAGAGCGGGATCACAGGTGGTGCTAAAGACGTGGGTAAGGGCCAGATCATAGAGTGCATCACAGCACTGATCTAGGAGCATTTACTTTATTCAGCATTCTTGAGGAGTTAGTAAAATTTTTTTAAAAATAAATATTTATATGGGAAGGTTTCAGTGTAAAAATCGACAAAATAATACAACAAACTCCCAAGTATCATCACTCAGCTTTTATAATTTTCAATTCATGGACAATCTTATATTTGTCCCACCTACAACCTCTTCCGTTATATTATTCTGGAGCAAATCCTAGACATTACGTGTATACAATATATGTCACATATACATCATATGCATAGCATATATATCATTTTATCCATCAATAATTCGAAATGGACTTTTAAAAGATACTTTCTTTTATAAACACAACCACGATAACATTATATTATTTTAAAAAATGAAAATAATAGTACCTGAATATCACTAAATATTTACTCAGAGCTTGAATTTCCAGTTGTCTCACAAATATCATTTATTTTCTTATGCAGTTTCTTTGAGTCAGAATCCAGATAAAACTTACACATTGTGGTTGGTTGATATGACTTTAAACTCTCCATAGTTTCCCCTTCAACTCTTCCTCATTTATTTATTGAAGAAATTGGTCATTTGTTCTGTCAAGTTTCTGAGTCTGAATTTTGCTGATAGAATCCCTGAGGCATTTATTAAAATGCGCTTCTTTCTTTTTTCTATACTTGATAGTTGGATCTACATACACTACATATATTTTCCCCCAAATCTATTTTGTAAGCAGTGTTTTCTTTTTCTAAAAAAGAATATATAATGTCTGGCTTTCTCCTTTTTTAATGTTGGCAGATATTGATGGTCAATGTCTGGATGTAGCAAACATTAAGGGTTGCAAAATAGTGATATTCTAATTCTATTTTTTTTTTTTTTGAAATGGAGTTTTGCTCTTGTTGCCCAGGCTGGAGTGCAATGGCGCAATCTCGGCTCACTGTAACCTCTGCCTCCTGAGTTCAAGTGATTCTCCTGCCTCCAGCCCCCCAAGTAGCTGGGATTACAGGCACCTGCCACCATACCCGGCTAATTTTGTTTTTTTAGTAGAGATGGGGTTTCACCATGTTGGTCAGGCTGGTCTTGAACTCTTGACCTCAAGTGATCCACCAGCCTCAGCCTCTCAAAATGCTTGGGTAACAGGCATGAGCCACCATGCCTGGCCTGATATTCTAATTCTATCCTTCTTCATTTACTACTTGAAATATTTCTGTGAAGAGAAATTTCACTTCACTTACTATTTGATTACTTAGTCATATAGTTTGTGTAGGAAAGGCTCAATAAGTGATTCTTTTTCTTTCTTTATACATTTTCAGAATACTGAGTTAGTTCTCTAGCATCCTCCAATGGTGACTCTGGTTTTAAATGGCCTTCAGTTTTTGAACAATAATCCCATCAAAGATTGGGATTTAGCTTCCCCTAATATTTGGTTGGGCCCGTGACTACTTGGATGAGTTGAATACAGTGAAGTAACACTGTGCACCTTCCTAGTCTGGGTCATAAAAGGTCCTTTCAGCATATGGGAAATTTGAGTGCTAGTGATGATGTCTAATTAATAGGACTTTTTTTTAATTCAAGGTAATACTTAGTTCAACTGTCTCTCTGCTTTTATTCCTTTAGTATCAATCATACTCATTTATTGAATACTCATTGAATCTACAAATTCTGCATCCCTAAGTGGGATGCTGCTAGGTAAAACTGTTAAGAAGTGAACCAAAAGAAAAGCCCTGTCATCAGGGTGTTCATAGCTCGGTGTTATCAGGGGGGCAAAAGAGTAAACAAGCAATCATAATCTGAGGCAGCAAATTCTAGGAGAAAGGCGGGGTGAGAGTGGAAAGAATTGACATCAGAACAGTGTTTGTAAAATGGGGGAGTCAGCAATAATTTCTTAGAGGAGGAAGGAGTCCCTGGGAGTGGAATTGCCAAGTGAACATGACCATCAGGGAATCAGCCTAAGAGACCACCATATCCTAGGAGAGGATTCCAGTGGTGGAACCCTCATTACTCCTAGTAATGACACAGAGTCAGTGAAGCCATGGATGTGGAGAAAGGGCAGAGATAGAGTTCTTTAAACTGTCAATGGGGAGGCTAAAAGAGATGGAGTAAAACAGGGTCAGACTTGTGCTTTAAAAAGATTATGCGGATGACATTGTAGAAGACAACCAGAATTTACAACTGGAGGCAGGTAGACAAGTCAGAATGCTGGCATGTTGAGTCCAGGTGCAGAAACGAGAAGGCCTGACCAGGTGCCGTGGCTCCCGCCTGTAATCCCAGCACTTTGGGAGGCCGAGGTGGGCAGATTACCTGAGGTCAGGAGTTTGAGACCAGCCTGGCCAACATGGTGAAACCCCATCTCTACTAAAAATACAAAAAATTAGCCAGGCATGGTGGTGGTCACTTGTAATCCCAGATTCGTGGGAGGCTGAGGCAGGAGAATCACTTGAACCCGGGATGTGGAGGTTGCAGTGAGCCAAGATCATGCCATTGAACTCTAGCCTGGGCAACAAGAGCAAAACTCCATCTCAAAAAAAAAGAAGAGAAAGCCTGCAAGCCTGAAGTAAGAAAGTGCCAATGAAGACAGGGGGGCTGGTGAGTTCAAGAGAGTTGTTTGGACATAGTGACGTATTGTGAAGGGTACAAAGGGAAGAGTATATCCAAATTCCAGGAGGCTAGCATAGATAGCTAGGTAAAGGATAAATGCATTAAATGAGATAGAAAACATAAAAGAGAAAATATCTCAAAAGAAATACACTGTTTTATCTATTTTAAATTCAAAATCTCTGTAAGACATCTAAGGAAATATAGAAATGGGTAATTTAAAATATATGTTTAAAGTTCAGGAGATCTTTTCAGGTTGGAGAGATTGTTTTGGAGAGGGAGGGGTTCTGCCAGATCCTTTTTATTCTTCTCCTATCATTTGTAAGAAAAAGAGAAATAATCGCAGATGGGAGCTGGCAAAAAGGAAATGGAATACTAAAATTAGGTCAATTATTTTTTTCTCTTTTCATCATGTGAATAAGGTAATCCATATACATCAACAGCTAGCATCAAATGCATGATTGAATCTCAGATTCCAGTGACTCTAATTGCTTCCAAGAAAGGGAATGCTATCTAAGAAAAGCAAAATTAAATGGAGTTTAAACTGTATGGTTTTGAACATTCTAGACCTCTAAATGTATACTGGCATATATTTCTCTCTTTTTAGACACATTTTATCTTACTACTTGCTACTCATATAGCAGTACAGAATTGTATTTTTTTTTCATTCAGGATGAAATAATCTAATTTGCAGTCTTCAATTTCACATTTCTTGAACTGCTATATTGATTATATTTCTAAGAAGGTAAATTATTTGAAAACTCAAACATTTGTTTAAGATGATTATGTAAACAGACAAATGTAGTTATTTGGGTATATGTGTATATATTTTTGCATATTTAATATAGCTGCTATATAATTAAAAACTTAACCAGTAGGTCAAGCTTTTTAGAAACAAACTATTTTTCTTAGAAATTTATATGTGTGTAGTAATTAAAGGCTATAAACTTTTAAAATCATGGAATACACTAATAAATATATTTGTACATTGCTTATGATTTAAGTAAAACCCAAAAAATTGAAAAATCAGAGTGGCACTTTAATAAGTACAGAATTACTGGAATGAGAAAAAAAGACTGTTTCTTTTAGACTTTTTATCTTGTAATTGCAAATTTCAAAGTAGAAGTCTTCAATTCATTTTACTGGTTGAAATGCATTCCTGCTAATTAAGATGATTCTTCATTGGGTGCTGGGTAACCTGATTACCTTTTTGGATTTTACACAGACCATAATCAGACATTGTAATTTGTATTTATTTCTGCCACAATTTTCTGCCATTATTGTTTCTAAGGTCCTTTCATGTTGAGTTTGTTTCTAAGTAATTTAAACTTCTCAAGACGTTCAAAGCATTATTCAGTCAGAGAAATTGGGAACCTAATTTGCCATTCAGTATGAAATCCAAAGATTTCAGTCTCGTAAACTTTAAAGAAGGCACGTCCAGCTTTCTTTTTGTTAATTGAAATAAAACTATGTAAGTTTCTTTATAGTTATGAATTAGGAAAGCAAGAGGTTATCCAGTGAGCAAAAAGTACATGGAGAAATTCTCAGGGTTGAAGTTTTACACTTACCATATATCTTTGTTTTAAGAAAAAAGGTAATATTAAATATATGCTTATTTTGATAATATACATAAGAACTAAAGTAAAATATCAGTTACAATTTTATGACTCATAAATAACTATATTTGATGTGTTTCTAATTGCTTTATTTTTACATTTTTAAAAATACATGAAACCATATTATAAGGAAAACCCATACTACAAATGGCTACCTACTTTTTTATTGTATAAATATATCCTAATTTATGTAATAATTATTTTATGCAAAGTTTCCTTTATGAAGCTTTTAGGTTTCTGATGTTTTATATTGCAGATAATCCTGTAATTAACATAATTGTTTGTAAACCTCTCTTCACATTTCAAATTATTTTCTTATGGCAAATCCTAAGGAAATTACAATGACATAAGCATTTTGAAGCCTCTTAATAAAAATTATAGAATTATTTTTTAGAAATGTCATACTGTTTACTTGTCCAAGAGCGGCGTATAGAGTTCCTGGATGAGAAGTGAGTTAGTAGACAGAGTTCTGGGGCCGGCCGCGACTGTGGCGATGCGGGCCGTGGGAGCCCCACATGGCATCGGGGATCGCTGAAGGCCAGCCAGCTGCATTCCAGGTGGCACGAGGGACCGCCGTTGTGCTCAGAGAAGTGATTTAAATACCTAACAGATGTTGAAAATGTGTTAATGGATAGAGACATAAATGATGTTTAAATATTATACTTGATGAAACAGGGAAGAGAATAAACTTCCATCCCTGGAAGGAAATAAAGGAATTATATATGTTTTATACAGATAAAATTCTGGAACAGACAATTATGTCCTTACAAACAACAACATTTGAGAGTAAGGATAAGTTTATTTTTATTGTTACATTTTGTCTTTTTTTTAAAAGAAGTTAAATGTGTTTTTTTGCATATTTTAATGGGCTGTTTATCTTTTATTGTTGACATAGAAGAGATATATTCTGGATACAAGTCTTCTGACAGATTTATTTATCAAAAATGTATTCTTTTGTTTATACTTTTCCTTTTTGTGTTTTTAGTGTTTGTTTTGATGAGCATAAGTTTTAAACATCCAATTTTATGAAAAAGGCTTAGTTTGTATTAGAGCTCTTTGTGTGCTTCCTAAGAAATATTTGATTACTCCCAGAAAGACTGGGAGGCCATTCTCCTATATTTTCTTCTTGAAGATTTATAATTTTGGCTTTATATGTTAGTATATGATTCAGCTCAAATTAATTTTTGTGTATTGTGTAAGATATATATTCATTCATAAAAAATGCATTTATCCGGTTTTCTCCAGCACTATTTGTTGAATAAACTTTCCTTTTCTGTAAAATTGCTTTGGTGCTTTTGCTTGGTACCTAGATTCTATTCTGTTCCATTGATTTGTTTATCCTCATTGCCAATACCACACTGTCTTAATTAGCTGTATGGTAACCCTTGAATCTGGTAATATGAATCACTTTGTTGTTCTAACAGTGTTTTCCTTATTCTAGATCTTTTGGCATTTGCATATAAATTTTTAGAATCTGTTATTATCTGCAAAAAATTAGGATTTTAATTGGAATTGCATTTAAGTTTTAGATAATTTGGGGAGGAATTGGAATAGTAATAATATGAATGTTCCAATCCATGAACATGGTATATTTCTCCATTTATTTAGGTGTTTAATATCCATCAACAATATTTTGTAGCTTCAGTGCAAGTTTCAGGTTTTTGCACACCTTTTGTTAAATTTATTTCTAAGTATTTTTTAATGCTATTTTAAACAGTAATTTAAGTTTTACATTTAATTATTATTGCTAGTATATAGAAATAACTATATGTGTGTCTATACATATACACATACATATTTGTTTATTGACCTTGTCTCATAACTGCTAAATTCACTTATTAGATCCAGTAGTTTGTTTTTTTTTTATAGATTCCTTAGGTTTTTCTGCATACACAATTATATTTTTTGAAATAGTGTTTTACTGTTTCCTTACAAGCCTTTCCTTTTTTATTTTTTATTTAAAAAATTTTTATGCCACTCTAGAAAATTCTTTAAAATTTCTTTTTCTTGGATGTTCACTAAGACGTTGAATAAAAATGATAAGAATGCACATGTCTGTATTGTTCCTGATTACATGGGGAAGCATTCTATATTTTTCATAAAATATGCTTAATTGTAGTATTTTTTTATTAGTGTCCTTTATATGATTAAGGAATTTCCATTTCATTCCTACTTTCCTGAGAGCTTTTGATCACAAATGAGTGGTGTATTTTATCAAAGGTTTTTTGTATCTGTGAAGTTGACATACAATTTTCCCCTTTCTTTTGTTTATATCACTAATTTCATTAATTTTTAAAATCTTATACTGATCTTGCATTTCTAGGATAAGCCCTTCTTAGTCTTGATTTATTATCATTTTTATATTGCTAGATACAGTTTACTAATATTTTGTTAAGCATTTTTGTGACTATGATTATGAGGGAGAGCAATAAATAAATTTATTTTCTTGCATATCTTGATTGGGTTTTGATATAAAGGTTCTACTGGCCTTAGAATCTGAGACAGGAAATGACATTTTCTTCTATTTTCTGAAAGAATTTGTGAAGACTGGTACTATTATTTTTTTTCTTATATATTTCATAGAATTTCCTAATATGCTTTTTGGCTTTGAGATTTCTTTAAGGCAAGTATAGATACAGAATTATTCATATTTTCTATTTCTTCTTGAGTCAACTTTATTAAGTTAAATATTTCATGAAACTTGTTCATTATTTTGTCTAAATTGTTGAGTTTATGTTTACAATGCTATTAACATTTTACTGTCTGTAGGATCCCCCTTCCATTCTGGATACAAGTAATTTTATCAATTTACCTATCTTTTTCTCATAATCCTTTTTCTCTTTCTTACCTTATGCTCTTTTTTATTTTTTGATATGGAGTTTTGCTCTTGTTGGCAGACTGGAGTGCAGTGGCATGATCTTGGCCACTGCAACCTCTGTCTCCTAGGTTCAAGTGATTCTCCTGCCTCAGCCTCCTGAATAGCTGGGATTATAGGTGCCCGCCACAAGGGCGAGCCAATTTTTGTATTTTTAGTAGAGGCGAGGTTTCACCGTGTTGGCCAAGCTGGTCTCAAAATCCTGACCTCGGGTGACCTGCCCACCTTGGCCTCTCAAAGTGTTGGGATTACAGGTGTGAGCCACTGTGCCCAGCATTACCTTATACTCTTATTTCCATACATCTTTTACATTCCATATGAGCTCCACAAGTCAACATTAATATATTTGCTTTGAACAATTGTTACTTTTAAAGAAATTAAGAGATGAAAGACAAATAGAAAGTTCTTTGTTACCCACCTGTCTCCCTTTCCAGTGCTATTCACTCCTTCCTGTTGATCCAAGTTTCCATCTGGCATCATTTTGCTTTAATTTAAATGATTTCCTCTAAAATTTCTTATAGTGAAGTTCTGTTGGCAACAAATACTTTTAAATTTTATTATTCAGAAAATGTCTTTATTTTATCCTCATTCTTTGAATTATGTTTTTGTAGATACAGAATTCTGAATTCTGGACTGACAGGTTTGTTTTTGTTTGTCATGCTTTAGCTCTTTAAATAGTTGTTTTTTTTTCTTCTGGCCTCCATATTTTATAATGAAAAGTCAGCTGTCATTTGCATCATTATTCCCTTGTATACAGTGTGTCTTTTTTTCTCTGTTCTTGAGATTTTCTCTTTATTTGTTGTTTTTTAAAAATCAAAATTTTAATTTACGAGTAGTAATTGTGCATATGAAGCAATACATAATGATGCTTCAATACATATAATTTACAGTGATCAAATCGGATAATTAGCATATCGATCATCTCAAACATTTGTTATTTCTTTGTGTTGGGAACATTTAATATCCTCCTTCTAGTTTTTTGAAACTAGATATTACTGTCAACTATAGTCATCTTACAGTGGTATAGAACACTAAAATTTATTTCTTCTATCTTGTTTTAACTTTGTATCCTTTAACAAGTTTCTTCCTATCCCTCCCTTTCCTTCACCCTTTCTAGCCTGTAGTATCCTCTGTTCTACTTTTTACTTCTATGAGATCAACTTTTTCTAGCTTCCACAAATTAATGAGAATGTGTGGTGGTTAACGTTCTGTTCCTGTCTTATTTTATTTAGCATAATGTTCTCCAGTTTCATCCGTGTTGCCACAAGATTTCATTCTTCTTAATGGCTGAATAATATTCCATTGTGTATACATGCTACATTTTTTTTATTTTTTGTTGTTGGACACCTAGGCAGTTTCCATATCTTCGCTATTGGAGCCGTGATATAATAAACATGGGGGTACAGATGTCTCTTCAATATACTGGTTTCCTTTCAATTGGATAAATGCCCAGTAGTGCAATTGCTGGATCATATGATACTTCCATTTGTTGTTTTTTGAGGAACCTCCATATTCCTCTCCATGGTGATTGTACTAGTTTATCTTTAGTTTTAAACCTCTTTGTAGCTGTATTACTTTCTTATTGCTGCTGAGAGCAAATGACCACAACAGTGGCTTAAGACAACACACATGTATTATTATAAATTCGTGGAGATCAGAAGTCTAAAATGGGTTTGTAAGGCTGTGTTCCCTCTGGAGATTCTATGGAAGAATTAGTTTCTTTGTCTTTTTCAGCTACTGGAGGCTGCCCACATTCTTTGGCTTACAGTCCTGTGTCACTCCAACCTCTGTTTCTATTCTTGCATTGTCCTCTCTGACTTTCATTCTCTAGACCCTAATTTTTCTTTATAAGGACCACTGAGACTACATTGGGTCCACTAAGATAATCCAGAATAATCCTCCTATCTCAACAACATTAGTTTACTTACACCTGAAAAGGCCCTTTTGCTCCATGAGGTTTGTGTGGTTCCTGGGAGTTAGAACATGGGCATCTTTTTTGGTGGTTGTAGTGGTGAGCACTGTTCTGCCCACCACAGTGGTTTTCTTTGCATTTATCCTGTTTTAGGTTCACTGGTCTCCTTGGACCTAAAGGTTTATTTTTTTTTCCCCAACAAACTAGGAATATTTTTATTCATGTATTTTGTGCTCCATTCTCCCTTTCTTTCCTTCTGGGATTTAATTAAATGTATTTTAGATTGCTTGTTATTGTCTCATAGGCCATGAAATAAAACATTTCTGTCTCTGTTTTTCCGATCTGGTAATTTCTATTCATCTGTTTTTATCATCACTGGCCTCTTTTTTTCTGAAGCTTTCAATTTGCTCTTAAGTTCACCCAGCAATAATTTTGTTTTTTTTCATTTTATTATGGGTGATGTTTTCTTGCTTCTTTGCGTGTCTTGTCCTAGTGGATGATACATCGTATGTGGGTCTGGATTGTGTTTCGTTGTGACTTAGTGTGTACTGTCTTAGCATTACATTCTACTTAGTTCTCCACTTCCTGCTTTACAAGATAAAAAATCAGTCTTATATAAGGGGTGAATTCTATTGGGCCAGTATTAAAAGATGGATGGGGTATATTTCTTTTGTTCCGGAATTATACAAATCTATTTTATTCCATTGCTCCATTATATTTTGTTGATTCTATCACTATACTGTCAGGATATTGCAGATTTTAGAGGAATGATTGCCCATATAGCTACTTTTAAAGCATACAAATGATTTTTTTCTCAAACCGCATCATGAATACGAGTCTAAATCTCAGTAACAGCTATAAAACTGGACAGGTCCACAAGGGTGGCTTTTTTTTTTTTCCTGCTTCTCGTGAACTCACTTTGGTAGTGACTAGAATCTACTTTCATTAAACAAAAATGAAAAAAGACACATGTATACAAGTAATCCCAATGAGAGTGTTGAGATTTTTACAAGACTTTTTCATAGAAAAATTTTTGACTTATAGTAAGTATGCAATAATTGCTACTATTTTTTTAAATTTGCAGAAGGGAGGTTTTTCAAATGCAGTTCTTTCCTTTTTACTCTCTAGCAGTTTAGAGTGGCTGGACAATATCACATCACTTATATAGTCAAGGAAAGAAACAGGGCTCTAGACGGGAGGAAGTGGAATTTGAGAACATGATTATAGAATTGTAGGTACAACCTAGAATCATAAAATGCTAGTTCTGAAAGTGATTGTAGCAGCATACTGTAATCACTTTACATATGAGGAAACTGAATTTATGGAATTATTTTTGCTATAAATATTTATTCGTGTGGACAATAATTAATACCACCACTACTAATAGCATTTAGGTTCCCTACAGCATGTTTTACCATGGAGCTTTAAAACATACCAGTGGGCTGGGCGCAGTGGCTCACGCCTATAATCCCAGCACTTTGGGAGGCCAAGGTGGGTGGATCACCTGAGGTCAGGAGTTTGAGACCAGCCTGGCCAACACGGCGAAACCCTGTCTCTACTAAAAATACAAAACAAAATTAGCTGCACATGGTGGCGTGCACCTGTAGTCCCAGCTACTCAGGAGACTGAAGCAGGAGAATTGCTTTGGAGGCAGAGGTTGCAGTCAGCCGAGATGGTGCCACTGCACTCCAGCCTGGGCAACAGAGTGAGACTCCATCTCAAACATAAATAAATAAATAAAATAATAAAAAACCAGTGCCTAGAAATCTTAATTCTTGATAAAATGAAAAAAATCTTAATGATAGAGGTTCCTGACAGTAAAATAGCTTGTAAAATGTTGTGTCAAAAACTATGAATTAGCTATTGGTGCCACTGCAAATTATGTAAGTAAAATTTCTCATTTTGGTAACTAGCTGAGTATATCAAAGAGGAAAATAATTCAATAGGAGATAGATCCATTGAGGCTATTTAGTACAGGAGGGTAGTTATGGGATGTTAGAAGAACTGAAAAGTGGTCAACCCATAGATTAGCAATTCATAAATCGACAACTGTAGGAAGTCTCTGTCACCTCTAGGGCTAGAGGGACAGCGAGAGAAGATGGTGTTATTAGCATCAAGGAGCTCAGGCTATAAAACAGAGTTGGAACCTGGGAGAAGTGGCCACCTGAGAGGCCTGTTGATGGGCATGCTGGGAGGGTCACATGGCAGAACTAGAACTCTGGAGAAGGGAATTGCTCCAGGAGAGTTGGAGCCTCAGTGAGGACTGCCTGTCTGAGTTGGAGCCACAGGGACGGGTTCGCCTGGAGAGAGTGCTTCTCAGTAGGAAATGGAAGCTCAAAGGAATTATTAGCTATTGCCAGACACTGATTGAGAAAAAGAGATGGGAAGAAATACTTACTCTCTCCTCTCTTTCAGCCCACTAATATTTATATTTTTATTTTTATTTCTTATTCCTTTGTGTATGACGTGAGGTAGAATACTGATTTTATTTTTCTCTATATAGTGGGAAATATTCCCAGCCTCTTTGGCTAAATTATCCATCATTTCTTCAATAATTTACAATGCCACATCACCATAGTTCATGTGCTCATATCTTTGAGTCTATTCTGTTCTATTATTCATTTCCACTGGCTTTCACTATTTTAATGACTGCATCTTTAAGTATTATGTATTTTGGATTCTAACAGGGGCAGTCTGCTATCCATTGCCCCTGTTCTTTCCAACTATCCTTAGTAATTTGTGGATCTTTATCCTTCAAAATTAATTATTGAATCATTTTTACAAGTATATTAGTCAAGATTCTCCAAAGAAACAGAACAAAAGGGAGTGTGTGAGTGGAGGAGAGAGATTGAGATTTATTTTAATCTCACATGAATTGTGAATTGGAGGCTGGCAAGTCCCAATTTGCATCAATTTGCAGGGTAGGCTGACAGGCTAGAGACCCAGGGAGCAGTTGATGTTGAAGCTCAAGTCCAAAGGCAGGCTGATGGTCAAATTCCTCCTGTTCTGGGAAGGTTCTTTTTTCTTTTTAGAGTCTTCAGCAAGTTGGATGAGGCCCACTCATGTTTGCTTTACTCTAAGTCTACTGAGTTAAATGTTAATCTCATTAAAAAAATACTTTCATAGAAGCATCTAGAATGTTTGACCAAATAAATATCTGGTTACTGTGGCTAAGTTGACATGAAATTAACATGACAACAAGATTCCTTAAAATAGTATTTCTATTATTTTAATTTGAATTACATTGAATTGGTACATTAATTTTGGAAAATTGTTATTAGAGTATTGAATTATTCTATTCATGAATATAACATGCCTCTCCATTTACTTAAGTCTTCCCTTCATCCTTCAATAAAGTTTTAAAGTTTTCTGCATAAAAATCTGCATGTATTGTTTTTGTTGATATTGTAAATGGCATTTTATATCCTATGGTATTTCTGTTTATTTAATGCTAGAGTAGTAGAATACTATTGGTTTTTTAATTCAACAGTGTATCAGCCATCTTATGAGTTTTAACACTTGGACTGTGAATTTTCTTGGAATTTTTATGTATGGGATGATATCAGTAGAAATATTAGTAAGTTTGCATTTTTTCTTTTAATTCTTTTTTTTTCTAATTTTATTTCTTTGGCTCATTGTGTTGGTCAGTACTTCCAATATTATGTTGAAAACTTTCGTTGCTGATGGATAACTTTGTTTCTTGAAAGGAATGCTTCTAAATTTTTTTTTATTGTAAATAATATTTTTTTCTAGGTATCTTGGTGGGTGATCTTTATCAGTTACAAAAGCTACTTTCTATTCTTAGTTTTCTATGAAATTCATTTTTATCATAAAAGGCATTGAACATCTTTTTTTGCTTAATGTTTTGAGATGATAATGTGGTTTTTCTCATTTAAACCATTAATGTACTGAAATTACAATGATGTATTTTCTGATGTTGAGTAATTCTTAATTTCTTGATTCTTAACAATAAACCATAATAACTTTAACTTCTATAAAAGAGACCACTGGCATCAATTAGATTTTTTAAAATGATTTTGGCATTTATGATTATGAATATAATTTAGGCTAAAATTTTTTGTTTTCTTGTACTGCTTTTATCTAGTTTTGTTACCTTAAAAGCTATATAGCATCATATTTTCTAAAGCATCTTGTACTAAATAGACACTGTCTTTCCTTAACATTTAGGTAGGACTGGCTTGTAAAACATCTAGCCTCTTTGACATTTTTGGGGAGGGGATAGTGGGGAAGGTAAAATGAGGAACATTTTTTGATAACTCTTTCAATTTTTAAAATAGCCCTAATCTATTTGATTTCTGTATTTATTACACCAAATTTTGTAAGTTATATTTTTCCCAGAAATTTCTTTCTTATCTAGGTTTTTTGATTTATTGTTTTCATAAAATTCTTGCATGATTTTCAAAACTCTGTATTATCTCTTTAGCTAGCTCCTTATTTTATTTATTTAATTTTATTTTTTAGATACAGGGTCTTGCTCTATTGCCAGGCTGGAGTGCAGTGGCATGATCATAGCTCACTGCGGCCTTGACCTCCTGGGCTCAGAAGATCCTCCTCCCTAAGGTTCCCAAGTAGCTGGGACTATAGATGTGCACCACCATCCTCAGCTGATTTTTAAATTTTTTGTAGAGATGGAGTCTGACTATGTTGCCCTAGCTGGTCTTGAACTTCTGACCTCATGCAATCCTCCCACTTTGGCCTCCCAAAGTGCTGGGATACAGGTGTGAGACACTGCACCTGGCCCTTTCTTATTTTTAATAAAGAAAATAATTTTGGCCGGGCACAGTGGCTCACACCTGTAATACCAGCACTTTGGGAGGCTGAGGCGGGAGGATCACGAAGTCAGAAGATTGAGACCATCCTGGCCAACATGGTGAAATCTGTCCCTACTAAAATACAAAAAATTAGCCAGGTGTGGTGGTGCCGTGCCTGTAGTCCCAGCTACTCAGGAGGCTGAGGCAGGGGAATCACTTGAACCCGGGAGGTGGAGGTTGCAGTGAGCTGAGTTTGCACCACTGCATTCCAGCCTGGCAACAGAGTGAGACTCCATCTCAAAAAAAAAAAAAAAAAAGAGAAAATAGTTTTATGTTTTCTATTCTTTTTTGTTTAGTCTTACAAGAGGTTTGTTTACCTTGTTAGTCTTTAAAACACAAGCAGATGATCTCTTGCGCTTGATCTCCATGTCACAGATTTTTTCCTTTGGGTACTTTGTTCCAGGAATGAGGCTGGGGCTGATAGTGGCGGTGAGGAAGGAAAGGAGAACAAGGTTTGCTCTTGCTTCACCCCTCCCCCAACCCAGGATTGCCCGTTCTTTCCGTCTGACAGCAAGTAGAATGACTTGGGCAGTAAGGAGGAGGATACGCTTTGAGAGGGGTTGAGGGAAAATATTCCAGGGAAGAGTATAGTGTGAAAAGATAGAAAATCTCAAGACATAGCTGCAGTGCAAAGGAGAGCTATGGTCTTGGGGCAATAAATGGCAGTGGATGCATTAGGTCAGGGCCTGTCTCAGTTTTCCTCTCAAGTCACAGAAAAGCAATATCTGAAGTTCTCACAAGACTAACGCATGCTAGGTTAAATAGAGAGCGATTGTCACGAATAAATCAAAGTATTACTAATAGTAAATGATTTATTCTAGAAAGTCTTGGGGCTTTCTATTAGGGCTCATAGGGCCTATGTCTTATAAGATGCTAAGCCTAGACCAATCTGAGACATGAAAAATATGTATTTCTAATAAGTTTTAAAAAATTACTTATACTCTAATTTGTTGCAAAAATAATTTAATGTGATTGTGCTAACAATAATGGAAATGTCTCTACCCTGAAAAGCTAATTACAGTAGTTCCTCTTGTGTCTGTGCAATCATCTTGGATTGATTGTGAAATGCCAGTAGGGGTGGCATTGACAGTTATTAACTCTACCTGTTTGTAGTATTTGCTGTTGTTTTATTTTTGAGTCTGAGAAGATGGCTTAAAAGTGGTCTAGACTACTGTGTGTGACTTCCAGTACCAAGAGGTTGGAAGGTATTCAAGCCATTTTCAGTCCAGTTAGACTCAGAGGAATACCTTCTTACCAGGCAGGTTTTACATTTTATCTGTCATTAGGCCTACTCAAGACTACAAAATAAAAAGAGTAAAATCGTATCAGATAATAAGGCAAAAAGAATTTTAGTAACTTCTCACAGCATTCTCCTCTGCTTTCTTTCTCACCAGTCAGTTGGTGGGAGGAGTGTAATAGACTAGGAAGGGGCACGTAGGAACCTTTTGGGTGTTATACATTTTCCAAAATTTGGTCTCCATGGAGGTTCACATGTGTGTATAAAATATTTATTAAACTGTATAATAAAATTTGTGTGCTCTATGTGTGTTATACAACAAAAATGTATGATTTTTCTTTTATTTCCTGAAAGGATAAATAATACTAAATATATATTTTTTTTTACTAAGTCAGAAGAGGTTATACAAATGTGTTGCTCCTTAACAGACTTTTAATATCGTCTTGAAACTCCATTCTGTGGCTACCATGATGAACTGAGTTCTTACTGTCTTTCATTTTGATCCTCAAAGCTGCTTTACTCTCCAGAGTGTTCTAAATTAAGTAATTGATGTTATTTTGCATTTTGTTGATCTTATACAGGTTAGAAATAGCTTGAGGAAGTTTAGATAAAAAGCAAACACCCGTTTAAACTTGAAAAGTAACAATTGCTGCATATTTAAGTATTAGATAAATACAATTTAGAGGTTAATAAACTACCTGCTTTATATCCTTCATATTGGTTCTGTTCTACTTTCATTGGTTATTTAATGAGAATAGATAACACAAAGAAAAAGCTTTGTATTAAACTAACATGCTTAAATTTAGATGTGAAACATATAAGAGTAAAAAGTGGTAGTTAATAGAAATTTATGGTAAAGCTCGTCAAAATTGTGAATATTTAGTTTATTTGCATTAATGGTTTATCCA
Source organism: Pongo abelii (assembly GCF_028885655.2). Lineage (NCBI taxonomy): Eukaryota > Metazoa > Chordata > Mammalia > Primates > Hominidae > Pongo > Pongo abelii. The sequence continues at coordinate 134,939,082 of NC_071991.2, read as the reverse complement.
GGTTTCCTACAATGGTGGTGGTTAATTTTACTAATTTTGGTATGTTTATCACAGACTCCTTGGTTATGTACAATGGACTTGGGGTTTCCAGCTTTCTTTTTCTTTTTTTTTCTGAGATAGAGTCTCGCTCTATTGCCCATGCTGGAGTGCAGTGGCTTGACCTCAGCTCACTGCAACCTCCGCCTCCCGGGTTCAAGCGATTCTCCAGCCTCAGCCTCCTAAGTAGCTGGGACTACAGGCACCTGCCACCATGCCCAGCTTTTTTTTTTTTTTTTTTGTATTTTTAGTAGAGACGGGGTCTCGCCATGTTGGCCAGGCTGCTCTGGAACTCCTGACCTCAGGTGATCCACCTGCCTCGGCCTCCCAAAGTGCTGGGATTACAGGCATCAGCCACCGCGCCTGGCCTCCAGCTTTCTTAAATAATGAGAACTAACTCCTTGCTCCCCTTTGGCTCTTGTTTTTATAGGCAGCCCTGCAAGTTGGGGGCCACGGAGAGAGGCTACACCAGTGTCGAGAAGTCATGCTTCTAACTTACAAATCCATTCCCATGCAAGTGGATGGGGAGCCCTGTAGGTTGGCCCCAGCTATGATTCGGATCTCCCTGAGGAATCAGGCCAACATGGTACAGAAGAGCAAGAGGAGAACATCCATGCCTTTACTCAATGAGTGAGTCTGCTCATGGCCTACCTTGCTTAACATGAAGACCTTGGAGAGGAGAGTGCAGAGCATGTGCATGGTCTGGGGACCTCACTGTGTTGGGAAGAGGAAAGAAGTCCAGGAGACTCAGCAGTTCCTTGGTTTCTGTCATGGGAACATATAGTTTTTTTTCTCCTTGTTTATTGTACAGTTCCACGCCCTTCTTTTAGTAGTTATTACTGTACAGGAGATAGATGATCCTTCTTCACTGACCACTTAAGAATATATTTACTGGGACTAGCAGAAAATCATTGAGAGGGTTTCTAGGATGGTAAACCATGTTCAGGTAAATGCGTTTTTGTTTGTTTTGTTTTAGGGAAGCACATAGTTAGCCTGCTCTTTACCCAGGTGGCTTGGAGAGTGTTGGTTTCTCCAGTCACGGGTGGTTGGCAGAGCTGGTCAGTGGCTTGCCTCTATCCACATTGCATCTCTTTCTGCCTGCCAGTGAATTGTTCCCTTCCTGATGTTCCCATTTTGGGGTCCTCCATACTCTGGTGCTTCAACTCAGTGTTGGCTTTCTGGGCAGCATCCTATTGTCCAGACATAGCCTGACCCACTCTTTCTACCCCTAAACACATGGTATCCCACCTGGAGTTTTCCTTTCTTAGGCATTTTAATAAACTGACTTGAGGTAAGGTAATATTGACTGGATATTTAGAATTCATATACATTTTATAGTGTGTCTCACTCCAACTAGTGATTAAGTGTCTGTGGGGTTGGAGAAGGGGATGGAAAATGAACAGAATTTTTGGCATCTTTTGAGTATTTCCTCTATATCATACTATGTGCTTAAGGCCATTTCAGGGCTTAGCCTTTTGTCATTCTCTGTCACAGTGAGGGACTCTCAAAGGTGCTCCTCCCATTTGTGGCCTGTAACGCATGGTTACCTATTTGCACTGAGCGGCTGGCTTCCTTGTGGTGCCTGTAAAGCAAGGGCGCGCTTTGCCATGCATTTATTGAGTCAGTATAACGGTATGCAGAAGTCCTTACAATAGCCAGCAACACAGGTGCCCTCACTCACTACCAACGCTTACTGCTCTCTCTCTGTGGTGGTACATGTTGGTTGAGGAACAGGATTAGACAGTGCTCTCAGAGTGTTCCAGCTTTTGGCATCTGGGTCTCAGTTTGAAGCTGGGGTAAAAAATCCTCTCTGTCCGCTCCTTCCTTCTCTCCCAGAATCTGGACTTCCCCCAGAATTTTTCCTAGGTCATTTTCCAGAGGTGTTTTTTAGTTACATGTCTTTCTTTGTTTACATTTTGCATTTAGTGAAACTCCTCGCTCATTCCTCCTGCCCTCCCTGCCTGCCCTCCCTGCCTTTACCTTCTATTAGGTTAAATACACAATTGCTGAGGTTATATGTTAAAAAACGTGGCATGTCAGTAGTTGTATATGGTTCATCACATTCCCCCTAGAAATGTTAGAGTTAAATGGACCATGGGTTTGCTGGAAATCTATGAACTACTAAGTGAAAAACCATCTCTGAAACTGTACTATAGTCTATGTTGTTGGGTCACTTGTAGATACTTTTGTTAAGAAGATATGCAGAAGCTAAAAGTTTTTACTATATATAGGCAGAGAGCTCACAGTCTTAGGCCTGCTGCTTCTGTATTTAATAACCTTGTCAGACATGAAATGGTTTTCAGGTATTTAGTTTTAAACAGCTTTTACCTTTGTGTTGAGAATTCGTATTTGCTCAGCAACCATATTGTTAAGAGTTCATTTGAATTTCTGCACCTATAGAAGCACATAAAAAGAATTGTTTTCTTTTTGTACTCATGGCACACATGATATATGATGGCATTTTTTGTAGCACTTAGCTTTGCAGGTGTTCAAGAAGCAGTCTCTACTTAAAAATACTGTTACTGGCTGGGTACGGTGGCTCACACCTGTAATCCCAGCACTTTGAGAGGCCAAGGTGGCCAGATCACTTGAGACCAGGAGTTCAAGACCAGCCTGGTCAACATGGCAAAACCCTTTCTCTGCTATAAATACAAAAATTAGACCGGTGTGGTGGCACGTGCCTGTAATCCCAGCTACTCAGGAGGCTGAGGCACGAGAATCTCTAGGACCACAAGGCAGAGGTTGCGTGGAGCCGAGATCACACCACTGCACTCCAGCCTGGGCAACAGACTGAGACTCTGTCTGAAAAAACAAACAAACAAACAAAAGAACCAAAAACAAAACTCAAACAACAGCAACAACACACCCCAAAACTGTTACTTACTTTCTACCGGAGGCAGTGGTGCCTGCGTCCAAGCCACCCCATGCCCTCTGAAAGACTTATGAGAAATGGGAATAATGGTATAATTTTCATTTTATTAATGAATATTTATGACTTAAAAATAAAAATCTTTATTAGTACTTGTGAAAAATTATCATTCAACACTATATTTTGAGAAAATCAATACAGATAGCACACTTTCAAAAGAAAGCAAAAAAACCTAGTCATCATGTAATATTTGCTTACTAAACCTTAATTGCTCTCATTCTGATCTTATTTACCTTCTAACCTTCTATGATTAAATATTTCTTTCGATTTTACCAGAAAATCGTGTTTTGAAATCTAAGGTCTTCCACTAGATTTCCAAGTGGAGTTTCAAGTTCAAGGTCTGCCTTTCCTTCGAGACTGTTCTGTAAGTGTTCTTCCACCTTCTGAGTCCTTCAAGCCTTTGTCTGCTTTGGCCATCAATTGTGTGAACTGCACCATTTCAAACAATGAAGAAAGAGAAACTTGAAAGACATTTTCTTTATTTCCTGCCTTCCTTTCTTTGCCTGTCTTCTTTTTTCTTTACTTGAGGAGAACTAGTCGAAAATATCTTTAGCATTTTTAGCTTAAAAACCTCTGTGTGTGTGCGTGTGTTCCCAGTAAGAAGAAGGTGGTTGTTTAATTCATCTTTAAAAATTAGGCTTCTTTCACACAGCATGTTAATTGGATATTCGAGACATAAGTGCTGTGGCTCCCTTAGTAACAGTTCCCTTTCCACTTAGATGCCAGTGCTCCTTGTGGTTCTGCCCTTTCTCTGGGAGACTGTATCTCTGATCTGTGTCTTCAGCCCAGAATTTTCTTCTAAAGATTGAAGACTCATACCCGAATATCTTAGTTGACATTTTTACCTTAATGTCTCATAGTAACCTCAAACTACATGCTAGAAACTGGACTCATTAACTTTATTTCCTTGACTTTTCTACCCCACCATCCAGTGAGCCTATTCCATTCACAGCTGTACACATGAAACTACCATCCACTCATTTGTCCTGTTCCTGGCCTCTGGGGTTCTCTCAGTCGCTTCTACTTCTATACACCTGTGTTAGTCCATTTTTGCATTGCTGTAAAGAAATACCTGAGGCTGGATAATTTATTTATTTATATTTATTTGTTTGTTTATTGAGACAGAGGCTTACTCTCTTGCCCAGGCTGGAGTGCCATGGTGCCTTCTCAGCTCACTGCAACCTCTGCCTCCCGGGTTCAAGTGATTCTCCTGCCTCAGCTTCACAAGTAGCTGGGACTACAGGTGTGCGCCACCATGCCCAGATGTATTTTTGGTAGAGACAGGGTTTCCCCATGTTGCTCAGGCTGGTCTCGAAGTCCTGGGCTCAAGTGATCTGCCCGCCTCAGCCTCCCAAAGTGCTGGGATTACAGGCGTGAGTCACTGTGCCCAGCCAAGGCTGGGTAATTTATAAAGAAAAGAGTTTTATTTGGCTCACAGTTCTGTAGGCTGTACAAGCATGGGACCAGCATCTGCTTGGCTTCTGGTGAGGCTTCAGGAAGTTTACAGTCAGGGCAGAAGGTGAATGGGGAGCTGGCATATCATATGGTGGGAGAGAGAGCAAGAGGGAGGGGGGAGGCACCATACTCATTTAAACAACTGTTCTCACATGAACTCAGAGAGAGAACTCACTCACTACCTCAAGGAGGGCACCAAGTGTTTATGAGGGATCTGCCCCCATGACCAAAACACCTCTGACCAGGCCCCACGTACAACATCGGGGATTCCATTTCAACATGAGATTTGGATGGGACACACATCCAAACCAAATCAACATCCATCAGGGTAGCTACCACCTTCTTTGAGCTCTGTCTTCTGTTTATTTCCCAAGTCTTTGACTCTAATCTCCTCTATCCTCTCTACCAGTAAAGCAGCCAGAGTTCAAAAGTCATGCGAGCTACCTCTCAGCAGCATTACTAAAATATGCTTCTGACTATTTTCTGTTCCCGCCCTTGCTGCCTTCACATAATCTGTCTCTTCTGATATACCCATTAGATTGATCTAAGAATCCCAAGCCTGTGTTCCTTAGCTTTGCAGACCTTTTTGATCACTCCCTTCTTCATTCTCTTTGCTCTTTGTTCCAGGGAAGATTGCTGTTCCTGGAACAGTAGCCTGTCTCCTGCATCATCCTGGTTTTGCTCTCTCGTCCTCTTCTTGCAGTGCCCTCTGCACCTCTTTATCTTCTGCTAACTCGTCGCCCACAGCTTAGGACCCCATTGAAATGCTACTATTCCTAATAAGCCTTTTCTGTCTACTTCTAGCTGTTAGATGTACCTTTACATGTTTCAGTGGTGCTCTTGGTTATTTCCATTACACCACTTACTAAAAATAGTGTAATCATTGATTTACTCCTCCTTTCTCTGCTCTGTGGGGAGGCCCTAGGATTTTCCTCTTAGGATCCCCAGTGTCTGTCATAGCTCGTGAGACAGTCACATCTTGCATCAGCGACTCACACATGAATCCATTCTATAATGCTATCTCTGCTGTGTTTCTCAGAAATTGCTTTCTAAGATAACATAAATCTAAAATTTTGTGAATATAAAACTAATATCAAATGTGTTTTGATCACATTGTCTTATAAGTGAAAGATACATATTTAATAATTTCAAGCTATGGTCCACATAGATAGAAGGAATTTCCATGAGAAATAGTTAACTAATAGGGCTTCATGATGCCACTAGATCTTCATTTATGCAAAAGGAAAAATTAATGTTTTCTAAAAAATATTTCTTGGCTTATAATCCTGTTTGCTATTACTATACACAAACTAAAAAGCTAGGTGCCGCTGTGTTCAGAAGCTGCTCATTTATATGGGAACATATGTCATTTATCATAGCATAGGAATCTACACAGAGTATGAACTACAGTAAATACCTTCCCCACAAAAAGTAATAAGCAGATTTATCTAGGTTCATATTCGTACGCTAGTAACATGATGGCCAATATGCTGGATTATGTTCTTTATTTGAAAGGTGCCACTGAAGGATAATAGAAACAAAATTACCCAGGTGTTTCAGGAGATCTTCAATGAGCTATTAATAAATAGATAATATTATCCTTAGTTCACTAGTAATTAAGGCTACATTATTAAAGATGATCATTTTATCCAATGACCAGGTTTCTAGTCAGCAAACTTTGAATTGAGCAATCGAATTCCATCATCCTAGGCTGCTGAGAAGTATTATTGGTTGGAAATGATAGTACTTGGAGGATAACACAGACAGAGAGAGGCTTGGTCTGGAGTTAACTCATGGGTGACTTTGTATGAGAAGTTATGTATCCTGCAGAACAGAGAGATCCGGGGAACTAGGTCTAATGTAGTTTCATGGTAACTCTTTAAATAAGAGAGTGGAGAGAATAATTATGTAAAGTCAACAAAACATTTTGGGTTTAGTTTCTTAAATTCTACATCTTGTCTTTTCTAGCAGCTGCTATAGACTCCAATATAAAAGAAGGGAGAAAAGGGAGAAATCTGTGGTTTCATTTTCCTACCCAGAATGTGGGTGGAATGATAGCAATACAGTATACAATTAGACTTTCTTGGTATTACCTTTGGAGTTTTTTAAAAGCCTTTGTTGTTTAACTGAAGGAAGTTGAAGTTTTGGTTGAGACACTCTTTTTAAGATGATTGTCTTTTGATGAGTGTTCCTATAAAGCCTGGGGAAACCTGATGGCTGTGTGATGAAAGGGTTAAATTGACCTTGAATCTTTTCAAAGATGAGTTTACCATGCCAGCCTACCACTCAATATGTAAGTGTGTGCCTTCTCTCCTTGGGTGTCCTGATGGGCCTGAGCAAGGGAGGCCATGGTCATCCCCCTACACCTCCCGACCTGCTGTCCTGCATCAACCCCAGCCTGGCCCCGCTCTGGTCTGTGACTTGCCTAGAACCAGCGCCTTCTGTGTGTCCTGTTGGCTTCGTTGCTATCACCGGCTTTTTTTTGGATTATTTCCGTGGCTGGCTTGGTTTTCCTTTTCCTTTCCTTCGCTGTTTGGTGATGCGCTCATTTAATTTCTGTTTAAATTTTGTGTGTCTCTCTTTCTCTCCCCTGGCTTGTTCCTTGTCTGTCCACGCTGTCGCTGACTCTGTCTTCGCTGCTCATTCCCTGCTGCCTCTAGTATTCATCAGGTGCAAACTGCGGACCTGCGGCGAGTGTCTGCTCCCCCCGGCTCCTTCACCATGTGAGTACAGTGCCGTTCTGTTTCTACATTTTCTCCCCAGCCTCGTCTCCTCAGGGTTGGACTCCCTGTGTCCCTTGCCTTCACAGGTCTGTTCCTCAGATAAGGAAGCCACCTCACCAGAATTGCTTTCTGTTGCCCTCTTTGATTTGAAATGGAGCTGTGAAGTTTTTTATGTTCTATGTGCTTCCATCCTCTAAGTTAACAGTTCAATTTTTGGATGAGATACTTTAGGGCCCATGGTTGCCTGGGGTTGTATAGAATTCCATACTAAGCATTGGTTTTTATGGAAAGTGCATAATACCATTAGACTATGTCATTACTTACGGCTCAGAGATAAGCTCGAGGAAGTGCCTACAGCCCTCAATTTCTGGATGAAACCTTAAGATTCTGCGTGGAGTTTTGAGTGTGTGTATGTGTGTATTTCTGTTTTGGAAGATCCATAGTTACCGTAAAAGTTCAATGACCCCAAACTGTGTCACTGAGTTAGCAAAATGCATTTTTATCTATATTTAGGAGTTTTTGCTTAATGTAGTCCGGGGTATTATTTTTTTCTAGTGAAAACAAAAAAATATGTTTTTTAGCATTTCAGCTCAGAATTATTTTGTGCTGTGGACTCTGCTTTGTCCTTTGTTTTCTCCGTACCACATATGCTTGTCTAGCATTTATTATGCTTCAGGGACTGTTACAGATACTTTACATATTAATTCATTTACTTTCCCAACAACCCTTGGCCATATGTGGTATAATTATCTCCCTTCTATGCATGAGGAATCTGATAGACGGAGAGGTTAAGTAACTTGCCCAAGGTCAGACAGTTAATAAATCATAGAGTAGGATTCAAACTCAGGCAGTCTGGCTTCAAAGTTCATGTTCTTAACAATTCATAGTCTGCTGCCTTTCATCTATCAGGATCTTGTATATTTCTCAAGGCCCACTTGAATGATTACCTTTCCAAAGAATTCTTCTTTGATTCTTGCTGTCAGAGTTAATTACACCCTCACTGGAGTTTATCATTCATGTATCTGTTGCAGTTCTCAAGGTTTAATTTGGTGTTAATTACATTAACTCTGTGTCTGTGTATTTTACACAGTAGACTTAGGCTATTTGAGATGATTGGCAATATCTTAATATGAATCTTGTGTTCCCAGCCGTGTTCACAGATTTTAATATGAAGTATTCTGAAGCCAAACAATGATTGATTGGTTTTCTTGGTGGAATGAGTGAATAAAAGAATACATGTCTAAATAGAATTGTACAATATCTAACATCTGGTGATATGTATGACAAAGGAATTCCTAAAGTTCAGTTATATAATCTACTTTCAACTCTCATCTTATGGATACTAATTTATTTATTCATTAAAATATGTATTTATTCAAAAACCTTTATTTTGCACTTGCTCTGTGCCAGACGGTATTTTATGCTGTGTGTCTAGTGGTAAGCACAACAGAGCACTACCTTCCTGGAGCTTACACTTGAGCAGTCAAAGAATCAATAGGAAAATGACATTCAATTGCCAATTTGAATGTTGTGGCTGGAGTAAAATTCTATATTCTATATAGGCCAGTTCAATAAATTTGAGTTTAAGGAGTGGCTGCACGTGATCGTTATTTTTAGTGGCTCCGTTGATTGTGACCAAAGAATTGAGAATGTTAACAGCAGAAACGCATATGATAGTCATCTTGTTTCTATCATGGGTTAAGTTTTGGTTGTATTTACACTTTAGTTGTGTATCTTAAATTGGACTGTTTATCTCTTATTCCACGAGTGTGTGTGCTACATACAGTAAAGTAAATTGTTCATACTTGTTTCTGTAGGGTGCAGCAGGCACTAAGTTGTGGTCACTTTAAAACTTGAATGTTAATTTGAAAATATTTTATATCTACATATGATATATATTGAATATTACATGTCATAGATTTTCTACCTATAGATGAAACATTTATATAATAAACATTAAATCAGGATATTATTTTAAAAATCAGTTAATAAAACTATATGGAATACAGCAAGGAATGTGGAGAAAAGTTTAAGCACATGTGCATTTTGTCTGTTTATGTTATGGCAGTGAAGATAGCCTTGATTTACTCACACACTAGTGTTTGCTAATTTCAGCAATGTTGAAAAAACCATGGTAACAGGTGCTTAGGTCCTGTCGAAGTTAGGAGCCCCAGTATTGTTAAGTGAGATTTTATGTATTTTTGGCGGGGAGGGGAAGGGGGTTGCTCTCTAATCAGCCATTCTCTGCTCAGAACAACTCTTTTTTACAGATGATCTTTTCTTTGGGTGAACCCTCTCTTTATGCTGCTCTTGAAGCAATTGTTGCTTCCTTCAAGAAGCTTGAAGTAATCTTTTTTTTTCTCTCTAGCTTTCAGAAGACTTTTTCTCCAGGGATGGAGTACATGGTGGTAACAATGCAATGTATGAATTATTAGGAATTGCAACATACTACTAATGTCTGTGTATATGCAAAATTTCCAGTGTATTCAGAGAAAAATCATGAAATTTTATGTTTTGATCATTTATGACAACATATGAATTGATTAATTTTAATCAATGGTATTTAGTGGTCTCATCCAATAGGACAAAACAAAGCAAATAGAATATTTGTCCATAAGTCTTGCATAGTGCGACTTAATGAATTAATAAATTCTTTATAATTGATTGGCTTCATAATGAAGTAAAGTCCTCATTGGAAGAGACATGTACACACTACATTTCATAAATCATGACTAGTCATGCTAAATGCTGTAACTGCCAACTCCTATTCAGCTAATGCCAAAAAAGTATGAAACTGCAAAATGTGTCTTCTAGAACTCTCTTAGCCTTTAGTAGCTACCTCTCATTAGGTTCTGTTTCCCTCCTGCTCTTCCCCCATGAAAATGAAATAATGTATTCCATTTACATCTAATTTGTTCATTGCTTTCATCTTTCAACAAACATTATTGAGTGTTTACTTCAGTTACTCGATGCTCTGTGGGTTATTGGAGAAGCAGAGACGAGAACATAAGGTTTCTGCCCTGGAGAAATGAACATGCTAGGAACAGACCCAGTTGTGTTGCCTATGACAGAATTACGAAGCCATGTGACAAGCATCCAAGTAGAGGTTCTGGTTTTCTTCCATATGAATGACTTTGTATTGAATGTTTATTATATTTGCTTTTATTTTTAATATTTAAAGTTAACATACTGTAAAACTGACTTTTCTGGTGTACAGTTCCATAAAGTTTAAGACATATAGAGATTCATATAACCACCACCGTAGTCAGGATATAGATCAGTCTGTCACCCCAAAAGAGCTGCCTCATGATGTATCCCATTGTAGTCAAACCCTCCCATCTCCCAACCTCTAGCAACCACTAATCATTATAGTTTTGTGTTTTCAGGAATGCCATATAAATGGAAGTATACAATGTGTAGTCCACTGTAGATGGCTTCTTTGACTGAACACTACACCTTTAAGATTTATCCAAGTTGTTGCGTGTATCAATTATTTGTTCCTTTTTATTTCCCAGCTGTATTTCATTGTATGGATGTTTTAGCTTGTTTACCCACTCCCCCAGTGAAGGATACCTGGGTTATTCTTCCAGTTTGGTGGCAATAATGAGTAGAGTTCCTATAAATATTGATGAACAGGTTTTATGTAAACATAAGCTTCATATCTCTAGGTTAAACATGTAGGAATGGGATTGCTGGGTCATATGGTAAGTGTATGTTCACCTTCGTAAGAAACTGACAAACCGTTTTCCAGAATGGTTGCACCATTTTGCATTTCTACCAGCAATGTATGATCATTCCAGTTGCTCCACACCCCTATCAGCACTTGGTACTGTTAGCATTTGGGAAGCATATATCCAAGTCTTTTGATCATTTTTAATTGGGCTGTTTGTTTTCTTTCTGTGAGCTTTGAGAGTTCATCATGTATTCTGCACCCAAGGCCTTTGTGTGCTTTGCAGACATTCTCTCCCAGTGTATATCCTGTCTTTTCATTCTCTTGGTGATATGTTTTGTAGAGTGAAACTTTTTGACAGAATCCAGATGATCATTTTTTTCTTTATAGAGTTGTGGTTTTGGTATTATGTTAAAGTACTCTTTGTCTAATTCCAGGTGAATATTTTCTCCTTTGCTTTCTCCCAAAAGTTTTATAGGTTTTCTATTTTGCGTTTAGTTCTGTGATCTATTTTGAGTTTTTTTCTATAAGATGTGCCATTTAGCTTGAGGTTAATGTTTTTGCATATGGATGTCCAATGCTTTTGGCACCATTTATGAAAAGATTATCTTTTCCTATTGAATTGCCCTTACAACTCTATCAAAAATCAATTGGATATACAAAAAGTCATCCCTTAGTATCCATAGGGGATTTTTTTCCAGAGTCCCTTTTCTTAGATTCTAGATGCTCAAGTCCCTCATATAAAACGGGTGTTTGCATATAACCTATGTACATACTTTCATGTATTTTAAATCATCTCTAGATTGCTTATAACATCCAATACAGTACAAATGCTATGTAAATAGTTGTTCAATGTATTGTTTGGGGAATTGTGACAAGATAAATAGTCTGTACATGTTCAGTATACACAAAACCATTCTATTTTTCTGAATATTTTCAATCTGTGGTTGGTTGAATCTGCAGATGTAGAACCCACAGAAATGGAGAACTGATTATACACACACACGCACACGCACACACGTATACGCACACACAGACACACAGATCCAATGTAGACTCTATTCTGTGCCATTGACCTATGGTTTATGCCTTTACCAGTGCCATATTCTTTCTATTATTATACCTTTATAATAACTCTTAAAATCTGGTTGCGTTATTCCTCCAAATTTATTCTTCATTGTCAACACTGTCGTGGCTATCTGAGTTTCTTTCTCTTCCCATACATATTTTTAGAATCAGCTTGCCTATGTCTCCAAAAATTCTACTAGAAATTCGATGACTGGAATTATATTGAGTCTATAGATCAACTTGGGGAATGTTGATATCTTTACTGTGTTGAGACTCTCAGTTCATAAATTCTCTATGTCTCTTCATTTATTTTGTTTGTCCATCATTGCTTGGTAGTTTTTTGCATAAAGATTTTATACCTATTTTGTTAGATTTGTGTCTAAGTAGTTCATGTTTTTGGAGCCATAGTAAATGGTTTTCTTTTTTGGTGTGTTTTTAAAATGTTTGTTTCCAATTGCTCATTGCTAATACATAGAAATACTATGGAGTTTTTTTTCTTTTGATACAGGGTCTCACTCTGTCACCCAGGCTGGAGTGCAGTGGTGCGATTTCAGCTCACTGCAACCTCTGCCTCCTGGGTTCAAGTGATCTTCCCACCTCAGCCTCCTGAGTAGCTGGGGACTACAGGCACATGGTACCATGCCTAGCTAACTTTTGAAGTAGTGTGGATTTTTATATGTTGACCTTGTATCCTATTGGCCTTACCAAATTCATTTTTTAGTTGTAGGAGTTTGGTAGCATCCTCAGGATTTTCTACATAGTCCAGCATTCTGTGAATAAGGATAGTTTTATTCCTTTCTCTCTAATCCGTATGCCGTTTCTTTCTTTTGCATTGTTGTCCTGGCTAGGATTTAGAGTACACTGTTGAATAAGAGTGGTGAGAGTTTCCCTCCTTGCTTTGCTTCTGATATTAGGGAGAAATCATTCTGTCTTTCACCATTAGATTGATTATTAGTTGTAGAATTTTTGTTGAAGTGTTTTGTCAGCATATCTGGAAAAGATTAGGGTATTATTTGTTCTTTATATGTTTGTTAGAATTTACCGATGAAACTCTCAGGGCTGCAAGATTTTTCCTCTTTCTGAAGCTATAAATTCAATCCAATCTCTTTAGGAGTTGTAGGACTACTCAGGTTATCTATTTCACCATGAATGAGTTTTAGTTGTCTTATAGTTGCTCGAAGTGTTTGAGGAATTGGTCCATTTCATCTAAAATGTTGACTAATGTATGTAGAGTTGTTGTATTTCCTTCTCTCTTTCATGTCTGTGAGGTCTGCAGTACAAGTCCTCTTTTATTCCTGATATTAGTAACCTGTATCTTTTTCTTCTTTGTCAATCTTGGTAAAGATCTGTCCATTTTATTGGCTTTTTTGAAGAATTGGCTTTTGTTTTACTAACTTTCTTGGTTGTTTTTCAATTTGCAATTTTATTGATTCCTGCCCTTTATTATTTCCTTCCTTCTGCTTGATTTGGGTTTATTTTGCTCTTTTTTTCCCATTTTTTTCTAAAGTGGAATCTTTTATTTATTTGCTTCAGTATGCAATTGATTCAAGTTCAGGCCACAAGTTTTGACTAATCTTCTAAGGGTTGTGGTTACAATGTTAGTTTTGTTTCCAAAGTCTTTGCATTGCTATTCTTATCTGTCTGGCTTACGAATGACTAAGTTGCCAGTATGGGATCTGGGTGGAGGTCTACCTCCACTGTAGTTCAGTTCCCAAAGTCTATGTTCTGGTGTTTAGGCTAGATTCATGTATTTGCAGCCTAGAGATAAACCCCTGAGAGTTCGTGAACATCTTTATGGAGTTGTTTTCTGAGTTCCTTCCTTTCTGCTGTCATCCCTGGTACTTTCTGGTTTCTTGGGGCTTCCTTTGTTTGGTCCTTGTGCCAGAAAGCTAAGGCTTTAGTTACCTCACTCTGCTGCATACTGCCTGTAACTGTGTTCATGTCCAGGGCCAACCTTATGATAACAGAAAGAAAAAGAAGCAATGATAGTTTCTGCCACTCTCTTGGCATTATAGCTCTTGTGATTAGAGAGGAAGCCCCACTTGCCTCCTAATTTTAGGTGCCGGAAGGCTTTGTCATTGCTGCTGCCAGAAATAGTGAAAAGGCCTGAGTAGTGGTGTAGTGGGAGCAAATTGGGGGCGGGGGGAAGAAAGGGAGATCCTCTTCCATTTCTTTCAGCATTCAGAGTCCCTTTTTTTCTTAGAGCTGGAGCACAAGCATGTTGCTAGAGCTCTTTCTCTCTGCTCCTGGTGTCCCCTTTTGGGCTTTATGCTGCCTGAAGTCCAGGCTGGGGCTTATTGGAGGGAGAGGGATTGGGGAGTTTACTACCAATTTGATAGTATCTTAAATTCTGATGTTCTTCACCAATCTACTGCTATCATTTACTTTTCAAAGTTCTCAAATAGCTGCTTTATGAAACCTGTCCACATTGTATAGTTGCATTCAGTGGAGAAGAAATAATGCTGTGTGCTGACCCACCTTCACCAGGATAAGATCTCCCCTGTTTTTTGAAGCAGAGAACTATCGGACTGCATTCCTTCTTGCCCACTGCAGTGACTCAGCGAGTGCCATAGCTAAACTCAGCAAAACAACTCTGCAGAGATACCAGTGTATTTTGAATTACAACTAACATATGTTAAGTGTAATATACCATCTTGCACAGCAGTTGCAATTTAAACATAAACAGGATATATCCCACTGCTAAATTGTGTGGGTCTGCTTATTACCTTGGGAAAAGCAAAGTTAGAAACCGATCCATGAAAAAAATATGAATTGTCATATTTGACCACTGAATATGACTCAGCATTCCAAAATTGCTTGTGATAAATGAAGACTTCTTGGTAAGGATGAAAGTAAATTGATTTTTATTCCAGGAAGAAAGGAAGTTTTATTAAAAGAAAGGGAAATATTTTTGATATATTAAAATTTTTTATCGTTCTGTTTTAGGTGAGTTTAAGAATTTTATTTTTATAAAACTACCAAGACGGAGCAAAGAACCTTTGATCTTCACAATTGAAGAAAACGTAAATCAGCCATAGGTGGTTAAATGTTTGCATTGCCTCTGGCCAGAGAAATAAACTAGAAGTAGAAGATCCTTTGAAAAGCTTTCTAAAATTCTGTAATTCTGTTCTACAACTAGTCACATCAAAACTTTTGTTCTAACATTTCCTTGAGTTTGTATAATTATATTATGAAAGGTCTCTTTATTCTGTTTACTTAGTTGTGGCCCTTTAATTGGAAAATAAGACTTCATTTGTGTTATTCAGAACCCTTTTTCCTTTCCTTTCCTCTCTTTATAAACTCTGCCACACCTTAACTCTTTAAGGAAGTAACAAAAATGATGCCAAAGTGGAAATTTGCATGCATGCATTTGTAAACTAAAAGGCTTACCTCTAAAGCAGCTGAGATGATCCATCAGTTATGGTTCGCCTCAATGAATTAAGCTGCTGGTGGCTAATACACAACCTTCCTGAGAGTCTGAGAATGAATCACACTCATGGGCCAGTGGAGCCTCCAGAAATGTGCTTCATGTCTGGGGCAGAAATCTGTCCAGATTCTGATTCATGGATTATGATTTTTGAGTCATAGCTCCTGGACCCGAAAACCAATTTTGAGGGTACCAAAACAGTCTAAGTACTTCAACTTGTGTGATTAGGTTTGTTGGTCATGCTTTTGTTATTATTATTGTATTCCTAGGTGATTATCTCTGAATTGTAGGATTATCGATAATTTTTTTTGGATTTCTGTATTTTCTGATAGATTTCCATGAATGGGGAGTACTTCTAAAAAGGGAAAAAAAGCAAAACACTTCATATTTTTGAAAGAACAGGAGAAAATTGTTACATTCTTAGAATTGAAAGGCATGCCATTTGCTGAATCTTAAGGTCAGATAGTGAAGTGTAAGAGTTAGCTTCAGGCTACCTGGAAAGCAAAGCTATTTGCTCTCTAAATTTCTGAGCAAAGGAAGATGCTAAACTTTGCCCATCGTCTCTTCTTCCTTTCTTTCTCTCCCTTGGCTCCTGAATTTCTTGGGTAATCTTACTAGTAATTTCACTTCAGACTGTGCACAGTTTCTTGACTTTCAGTCATACCATCATGTCATCCCTTCTTTCCTCTTGTTATGCTACTCTTCCCTGATAGTTCCATAAAACAGACATCTGCAATGGACAATTCCAAAGAAAAGAAATTAATGGTTACTTGGACTTCAGCTCATGCCAGTTTCCACACTTTATCTCTCAGTTTCCATGACAGCCCAGGCTGCAACTCAGATAATGTTTTTTTTTTTAATTTTAAAAAAAATTTTTAAATGAATTTCTCCCATGAGTTCCCTCACTCTGCCTGGGCTTCCAATCCACTCCAAGAGGTCTAGTGACACAAAGAAAAGGGGCAGTGGAAGCAGTCCATGGGTCTGTAGCCAGAGCGTCTTCCTCTTTATTCTGCAACCCCTCTTTCCTTATGGTAACATCTTTCTGATTTGAGTATCTGGGGGAACCCTGCATTTGTCTGTGTAACATCGGCCATGTATTAACCTTTTGCATTTCAGTTTTTCAGATATTTAAAAACTGCAGTTGGTCCTTCGAATTCCTATCAGCTTTGAAGTTCTGTTATGGTAGAATTCAAAGCATGATCTTAGAATCATAAGAAAATCTGCCCCCCAAAAATCCGTAACATGAAGTGGATGAGACTTGCTATGGGACAAGACAGCGTTGTCCTTGGTTCTGAGTACTGGGCAGGGGGGCCAGGCCGTGTTCTTCCTTGGTAAGCATAGTTCATGTCTCACCTTCCTGTCAGCAAGAACCAAAGTGGATTTTTACATTTAGTCAGAGACATAATATGTACCTAAGCACCTTGCTCTGTGATCAAATTTAACACCCTACTAACTTCTAAGGTCACAATTGCTACTAGTTTCATTCCCTAGATGAGAAGACAGAGAACAAGAAATGGTAGGAAACTTGCCTATGATTGCATGCTATACATTGATAAAGCTGACATCATAGCATTTAAGGCATTGATCTCTGCTGTCAATATCACTTCTGGTCATTTTCTTGTGTGTGCATACATGTGTGTATATTTATATTATTTATATATTTTAATCCAATCATATTATATAAACTTTTAAAGGAAACTTGGTTATGAAGAACAACAATTCATTTCTGAATGTTGCAAATGTGTGAATCTTTGGTGTCATAAATGTATTTATAAATGTATAAATCTTTGGTTTATAGTTCAAGTGTTGTTATAATAAAATTTCAGAATGACAAATTCCAGGTAAAAATAGCACCGCTAAGTAATTTGAAGTCTTTTAGAATCGTAAGGAGTGGCATTTGAACTGAGAAACAGGCTTATCAGGAAACATCATGCTGACATCCACAGTGGAGGAATCGTTCCTATGTTCTTATATTAGTAACAGTCAACCCAGAGCTTGGCAATCAGTCCACTTACGTAAAGGCGCAATACACTTAGGGCCCCTTCCACATTTAACATTCTATCTTATTGCTTTCAAATTTATTTTTGGAGATGAATTATTTATGTCCTCATAGGTGTAGAAATAGTCTTACCACTCAGCACTTTTCATATAGTAAAAGGTTACTTCAAAAGTGCGGCGGAGATTTACTGCAGGTTTTGTTGCCTTGAGTGCGCAGGGAATAAGGGAGCTCTTGCAGAAGTCAGACTTGGGGGTAAAGGAGAAAGTTTGCAGGAAGGTTTGGGGATAGTACATGTGCCAGGTATGTTTGGCAGGGAAAAGGAGGGGGAAACATTTATGAAATTTTTAAAAAATAAAAATAAATTTCACAAATAGAAATCTGACTTTAGAGATACAATTAGTCCAACAAATACAACACTTGTTTTTTAGATTTTTCTATGTTTTTAATAGATAAGTGAAAATTAGGGTCTGAATAGCCAGGGCAGGGATATCAAATTGGCAGAGGTTCCCAAGCCAGATTGTAATTTTTGAAAATTAAAAATTAGATTTCTCTCATTTTTCCATTATATATCTTTTTTATAAACACTAGTTGTAGGATTAGAACAAAAGGAGTTAGTTCTTTTTGTGCATCTTTTTATAGATATCTGTATGAGTTTGCTAGGACTGCCATAACAAAGTACCACAGAGTGGGTGGCTAAAACAACAGAAATTTATTTCCTTACAATTCTGGAGGCTGGAAGTCTGAATGAAGGTGTCAGCAGGGTTGGTTTCTTCTGAAGCCTGTCGCCTTGTCTTGTAGATGCTGTCTTCTCATGTCTTCATATGGTCTTCCCTCTTTGTATGTCTGTGTCCAAATTCCCTCTTTATATAAAAGACACTAGTCATGTTGGATTAGGCTCCACTCTAACAACTTCATTTAAACTTAATTACTTCTGTAAAGACCCTGTCTCCAAATACAGTCACATTCTGAAGAGCTAGGGGTTAGAACTTCAATTTACCAATTTGGGGGACAGATAACTTAGTACATAACTAACTGCATCATACTAGATAAATTTGATTGGATTTTAGTTATATTTCTGTGTCACCCTCTGAAGACTAAACTTTGTGTATATTAGTTATATAAATATTTTACTTGTTTAAAATATTTTTTTATTAAAGGGTATAAGGAGAGCTGAAGAACATTACCCTATTATTTATAACAGATTTTCCATATTAATTATATAGATACAATAAGGTGATTGACATCTCTGGACCCAAATTCACTTTCTGTAAAATAAAGTGGTTGAACAATATGTACTTTAAATTTTTGTTCAAATCTGAATTCCTAAAGCATGATTATAATAAAAAAAATCTACAGAAATACGTACAGACTATAAACGGGAAGGAAAAGGAATACTTCTGTTAGTCTCTGTGAGTAAAATATTTGTTTAAAAATGGACTGCCCACCCAGAAAACAAAGCAGAACAAAAAACCTAAATATTTTTGGATCGACCATTATAACTGCCATGTTATTAATGGATTTATTGCATTCAGGAAGGAAAAAGAGACATTTCAATTTTTACTCCAGTACTAGAATAAGAACTGACATTATCCTCTGACATATCAACAAAGAAACCTAGATGTTTGTTTTGAGCATTCCAAACAAATAATCCAAATAATCCAATTATTTTGGATTACTTTGCTGAAGTGGTAATGAAGTGTGAGGTGCATTTCATTTGTAGGAGGGCTTCAATTTAATTATACCAATTTGACTGAGTTTTGCTGGTCTGTCATAACACCCTGAAACACTTACATGAAATGAAAAGAGTACATTTTAAAAGGCATAAAAAGAAAGTACTCATTGATGCTACATTTAATTAATCCCTAGAACTCATCACATTTTGTGTCAGAAAATGAAATTCTATAAATGATTCACCAAGTACCAAAGTTATAGCTCAGGTATTTGACTGAAATAAAAATACTTTTCACCTTGGGCCATTATAAAAATTAAGAAAAAAGATAAATAAAATGAAAGTACCATTGGAAGAATTACAAATGGAATGAAAAAGCCAAAGCCTTTCAGTCTTATATAATAAAGACCTATAGTTGTATTTATTTTGAAAAAGTAATCACTTAGACCTTCCTTACTGCTCTTAAGAAAGGTGGTTTATGTCCTCTAATTGGGATGTGATTATGTCATTTGGCTTGATGTTATTTTGTTGTCCAGGAAAAGTAAAATAAGTATGTTTTCTTGAGTAAAGGCTCTTGTCTTATAAATACATTGGTTTGCTGCCTTTAATAGAGACTTTACTTTAATGTGGTAAGTGAAAGGAGAGAAAGAAATGGAACAAGCAAAGGCACTCCAAATTATTTTCACATTCTATTATGATATTATCAATAAAACCATTATTTTCTTTCTTTTTCATTGTTTTCTTTTTAGTATTTGTAGCATCAAAATATCTAACTAGTTATTTTGTGTTTGTTTCTCCTTCATCCAAGTAATTTATTTTATATATTTACTTTCATTATTATTTTTTTCTGAGACAGGGTCTCACTCCGTGGCTAGGCTGAAGTGTAGTGGCACTATTATAGCTGACTGCAATCTTGAACTCCTGGGTTCAAGTGATCCTCCCGCCTCAGCCTCCTGAGTAGCTGGGATAACAGGTGCATATCACCATGCTTATTTATTTACTTAAAAGAAAGTTTTTAGAGATGATCTCACTGTGTTATCAGGCTAGTCTGAAACTCCTGAGTTCAAGTGATCCTCCCAAAATGCTGAAATTACAGGTGCCACTGCACCTGGCCCCAACTGACCCATTAGTCCACCCATAAAAGTATATTCTAGGGAACTCTTTTTCTCAACCTTGCTATCAAATTTTGTAAAAGTTATTTTTGTTGATGAATAGTTGTTATATTGATATAATTATTGTGTGATTCTTGTAAGTTCTGTTCTAGACATGTCTTTATTCTGTCATTTTTACAAAGAGAAAAAGAATGTTTCCAAAAAATAAGAGCAGTTTATAAAATCCCTCAGTCATTGGATCGGGAATTAGAGAAGGGTGATGAAGGATTTCCTCCCAATTGGCTAAATGGGCCGAATTGGAAAAGAGGGAGGGTCAGGTTTAGAGGACTCTCAATTATTCCTTCTTGGATTTCCAACAAGAAAACTTGGGCTGGTGGGAACACATCTGAGCTACTAATAGGAGCTGAAGTTCCCACCAGCTGTAGACTGATGAATAGAAATATGGGGCCATCTATATCTCTTTCCAGAGACAAATGTAGCTCCCCACTGATTCAGGGCCTTGGCAAGCAATTGTCAACCTGTCCAGGTAAAATATTAATTACCTATTAATGAAAAAAAAATCCTGCAATTATTTTTTCTCTAATACTCAGATTTTAGGAAAGTATGTACATTCTTTCATAAAATGTTTTATGTGAAAGGCTAAAACCATTTAAGAAAATGCCTTTTATGTAATGCCGCTTATTGTCAGGCCAATCCTTACTTTTTATTTCCTTTATAAAAACAAAACATGCTCTTCCCTTGACTGAGCCTGTTTCCTAGAAATGCAGATCTACTACCACACAATCTGCAGAGTAACTTTTCAGTAGTAATGCGTCCTGTAGCTCATACGTTCCATTCTTTCTATACATAATTGGGTTATGTGATTTCCCCATTTTAAGATAGCAATATCTGTTTTCACTTCATCATTGCTTCATGAATTTTGGCTACTGTTTTTTTGGATATTTTTATTTATAACACATTCTGAGTCTTTGATTTTTTTCTGTTGGTTTGTAGATGAAATGTGTTCAATATTTAAAGATTATGCCTAGTCTATTTTGGTTAAAATACTGTTTTAAAGTTACACATAGACACTCAAATACCACCACTTAATTCGTTAAAGTTCTTGGAGTTACTAGAAGGTTAGCAACTATACCAGTAGTTAGAAGCCTAGTTTCAGTGTTCTTCATGGTTGGTATGAAAGACCACAAGTGTTTTCTTCTGTGAAATGACATTTTTAAAATACACAAATCATAACACTTCATCCACACCCTTTTTTAGCAACAAAAGTGAATTTATCGATTGCAAATAAGAACACGAAAATACAACGGTTTGTGATTGCAAATCCCGGGGAAGATTTTTAGCATTTTAAATAACAATTAAGTTTAAGAGAGCCCTCTGATATATAGAAACTGAAAGCTGAAGCAGAAAATATCTGTCTTCCTGAACACATGAGATCTAAATCCATTTTGATGGCTTAGGAGTAACATTGTCCTCTTATGTCTCATTGGTTCAAGCCCAACTGCTCCTTGCTCCACTATGTGTAGTGATGAATGGTCCTCCCTCCAATCGACAGTAAAAGAATTCTCCATGCTGTGAGAATTCCATTTAGTACCATTGATTGCAGGCTATGGTATTAAAAGTAACTCATGTTAGTGTTTTGTGATAGAATCTTTAATCATTTTTAATAAGCAGGAAACCTTCATTACATGGATTTATTTCTTAAAGTGGAAATGATTTTGGCCTGATGTGATGAGAGACAGGGCTTGAGTTTTTACTTGTTCCCATTCCAACTGTTCTTAATTTTTCTTCATCTCAACAGTGGGAATTTGCAGAATTCTTCTATGAGAATGCATGCTACCTCTATGTCTAATTTCCATTTGTTTCTATTTCCTGTGGTACTTACTTCTCCTTTGCCTTTTATTAGGATATTTGTCCAACTTTTATACTCCTTAAGCATGAAAGAATATAAAAAGAGTGTATGTGGGAACTTAAAGTCTAAAACTCCTACCTTGAAATACTTTTTTAAAGGTTGTCATCTCTAGTTGCCAGTTCACCAAATATCAGGGCAGAAGACGCCATCTTCATGAGACTTAAATTTGCAATAATATCTAGTAATGAGTAGAAATTCTTCTCTTTTGTATTAAGCAGGGGCAAGCCAGAGGCTCAACTCGATACCTGAAGGTGGTACAGCAATAACGTAATGCATAGTCAGTGATATGATTTCTTGTTTGTTGCTTTTAGTTATGGGAGTAGGTTTTTCCTTTGAACCAAATTCTTTTGAGTGGTCCCATTCAGGCCAGTGATTCTGGCCTAATCACACATGATTAGGTGTGATGAAGAATGTAGTCAGTTGTCAGGAAAAAGATTTTTTTCTCATTGCAAATTTAGGAAGTCCATATGGGGATCAGTAATTTAACACATATTGAAAGCCTCATATTAAACATATGTAATGGGAGATTTAAAGATAAATATAGTTGGGCATCCTGTCCTTGAAGAGCTCATGATTTAATGGGGAGAGCAAAATCATCATATCATGATTACATTTATGTTTTAAACAGTGTGCAGTGTGATGAAATTTTTGGATGCAGGGGGCCCAATTAGCCTAGGTGCAAGATGATATTAGCTTGGTCTAAAGGGGTTTTAGTGGAAGGAGCAAAGAAGCATATGTATTTGAAAGATTTAGAGGAGGATAAATTGCAGCAGAGAGAAAGAATGAGCTTCTGGTAACTTAGTTGGGAAACCAGAAGAGTGTTTTGAACTGAATTCCAAAAGTAAAGAGCTTCAGGAAGCAGGGAGTTAACCATAGTGTGGAAGGCTACTGAAAAGTGAAGTCAAGTGAATTTAATATGCATGAATAAAGGAAAAAGAGAAAGTAACAATATTGTATAGTCTCATGGAGAGGGAACTTTGAGGTTCTGGGGCAATGAGTTGTTCAGTGGCTTAAAAAATAAATCTGTGACTCTGGTAATAAAAAGTTATAACATGGCTGGGTGCAGTGGCTCACACCTGTAATCCCAGCACTTTGGGAGGCCAAGGTGGGTGGATCACCCGAGGAGGTCAGGAGTTTGAGACCAGCCTGATCAACATCGTGAAACCCCATCTCTACTAGAAATACAAAATTAACTGGGCATAGTGGCCCACTCCTGTAATCCAAGCTACTCGGGAGGCTGAGGCGGGACAATTGCTTGAACCAAGGAGGCGGAGGTTGCAGTGAGCCAAGATCGTGCCATTGCACTCCAGCCTGGGTGGGCGACAAGAGCAAAAAGTCATAACACATGTATGTAGGGATGGCTCCATGTAAAATTCCAGAATTGGATCAACGAGCCAGTAATAGTGATGGCATTCACTGCCACAAAAGGAAACAGGTGGCCAGAAGAATTTGAAATATCATTCAAGGTTGTTAGTGTGTCTATTTTCCTTTAAAACAAGAATGATGAAACTGCTATACTTGTTAACCTGCTCTGCAGTGCCACTGAAGGAAGCCACTGCTTGCTTGTTCTGTACCTTTGCTTCCCTTTAAATACCATGAACATGACACTGAACAGAAAACACACTCTAGAATAACCATGTGGTAAATTAGTTATGGGAGTAAGTTTTTCCTTTGAACAAAATGCTTTTGAGTGGTCCCTATTCTGGCCAATGATTCTGGCCTAATCACACATGAAAAATCTATGCTCAAAAGCATAGATTTTTTTTTCATTTTAAAAAGTTTTCTAAGTCTGTGGAGTACAAGCATAATTTTGTTATATGCATAGATTACGTAGTGGTGAATCAGGCCTTTTAGGGTATCTATCACCAAAATAGCATATGTTGTACCCATTAAGTAATTTCTCATCATTCACACCCCCCTAAGCATAGAGATTTATTACAAATTTCCATGGATGCTTTAAAATTTTAATTACAACGTGACTTTGAAGATCTCCAGAAAATTTAAAAAATAATTTCTGTTTCAGCCAATGTCATAAAAATTTATTGACATTTGATGCTTATAGTCTGTTTGCAATATGTTAGCCATCAAGGCAGCAAATATTTCTTTGATATACATCTAGCTTTGGTGGTTAATGTTTGCACTCTTTTGACATTAGTCCATGTGACTGATTATTTTTGTAACTTAAAAGCCAATTCCCTAAAAATGCTGGTAGATGGGCTAATAAACAGACTATGGAGAGGAAGATTTAGACTGCAGGGAGAATTTGCAAATGATTAAGGTAGCCTGAACAAAGACTAAGCCACTTCCATTAGCATCTTACTGCTTGGTGAGGATCAAGCAGAGACTTAGAATAGCCATTTGAAGATGCAGTCATAGGGGCGTATAGAATTAGATGGAATAGCAAATACTGAATTAGATGAGATCGAACATTGCTTTTGACTCTATAATGCTTCCATGATGATATTATAAGAAGGGCTGGAAGAATAGCTGCCTCAGATAATTTGTAAGCTGTAACATATCCTATTACCTCCTCACAAATGGATGTCTTAGAGACTGAGAACTTACTCATCTTCCATCAAAAAAGAATTAATAACCTCTGAAGGTACTTTCTCCAGGAAAACATGTTGGGCAGTGGGAGTGCATGACTGATTGCTGCTAATGTGATTTTGGTTTATGCTTGGTTTAAGAATCAGAAACTTCTGTACAATTTATTTCAGATTTCCGAGGCACTGTTTCCTACTCCAGGCAGAGGACAACTGAATTATTAAGATTCTGTCTGAACTTGGCAGGTGTCAGAAATTCATTTTAAATCTCTGTTCAGAAGCCTTGATTCAATTTGGTTTTATTGTTCAATGTAAAGAGGTCTTCTTAGATACATTTTTGGAAAGGTTATTGTCAGTGACACTTCAAAAATGTACCAGGATATGCTTCACCATTTTAGCAGCAAGTTGCCAAAGGAAGCCACTGAGTCTGATAATATTTAAATAAGGCTCAGCTTCAAGGATGTGGAGAAAAGGAGACCCTCTTAGACTGCTGTTGGGAATGTAAGTTAGTACAACCACTATGGAGACCAGTTTAGAGGTTCTTCAAGAAACCAAAACTAGAGCTACCATATGTTCCAGCAATCCCACTGCTGGGATGTATACCCAAAATAAAGGAAACCAGTATATTGAAGTCAGTATATTGAAGAGATATCTGCACACTCACGTTTCTTGCAGCACTGTTTGCAATCACTAAGATTTGGAAGCAACCTAAGTGTCCATCAATAGATGAATGGATAAAGAAAATGTGGTACAGATGCACAATGGAATACTATTTGGTAATAAAAAGAATGAAATCCTGTCATTTGCAACAGCATAGATAGAACTGGAGATCATTATGTTAAGTGAAATCAGCTAGACACAAAAAGACAAGCATTGCATGTTACCTATTTGTGGGATCTAAAAATCAAAACAATTAAACTCATGGACATAGAGTATAGAGGGGTGGTTACCAGAGGCTGGGAAGAGTTGTGTGGGGGTTATGGGGATGCTTCATGGGTTAAAAAAAAAAAAAAAAAAATAGAAACAATGAATAAGGTCTACTATTTGTTAGCACAACAGGGTGGCTATAGTCAATAACTTAATCATACATTTTGAAATAACTAAAAAGCATAATTGGATTGTTTATAACACAAAGGATAAATGCTTGAGGGAATGGATAACTCATTCTCCACGATGTGATTATTATGCATTGCATGGCTGTATCAAAACACCTCATCTACCTCATAAATATATACACCTACTATGTACCCAGAAAAATTTAAAATAAGAAATAAGGCCCATGGGAGGTTGAGGCAGGAGAATAGCGTGAACCCGGGAGGTGGAGCTTGCAGTGAGCCGAGATCGCGCCACTGCACTCCAGCCTGGGCGACAGAGCAAGACTCCGTCTCAAAAAAAAATAAATAAATAAATAAAATAAAATAAAAAAATAAGGCCCAGCTTGATAGCTGATAGAAGAATGTGATGATAGATGTTTGTGGTTCACCATTATTTAATTGAAGAACAGGTAGTTCTGAAATGGTTTACTTACTTTTTTGATGGGGACATCTACCATTTGTAGGTTCTTCTGTCTTTTTATTTGCGTAGATTCTACTGGAGGTAAAAAGCGGGAGCATAATTCAACATGGATTTATTTCCTGATCCAGAGATCAAAGGACAGAAATGGATGACCAAATCAGTTATGCCTTTTTCACAAAGGGAAAAGCTGCTAGAAAGCAGCTCAGAAATGCTCCAGTGCCAAGCTGTGCTATAGCATCAGAACCATATACAGTTGCAGAGGAATTTGATTTCCTTGCATTCATTTACTCATTTGTTCAAAAACATTTATTGTAAGCAACATGGACCAGGCATTGTTCTAGGTGCTAGAGCTGCAAAGAGGAGGAAGAGAGTCATAGTGTGAATTCATAGCCTTTCACACTGTGAATTCACACTATAAATTCATATTTTAATAAAACTCTGTTTATAAAACAAGAGCCAGTTCAAATGAATTTTATTAGATTAGTTAGAAACAAACTTCATTATATCTAGATTATGATCCAGTAGAATTGCTTGAAAGAAGTTAAGGCAATTCCTTATTACTATTAAATCGGGGCTAAAGGGTGAAAGGCAGACAGAGTTATGCTTTTCTGTCTCATAAAAGAAAAGCAACTCTATATGAGTAGCAAATGCCTGGTTAAATTACAATTATTTATAAAAATCGATGTTTCTACATAGTGAGTGTTACAAGGGGCAAGCCTTACACTGAACTGTCTAAGAAATGTTAATGAAAACAGGATATTTGTAAGGTACAAAATGCAGAATGATTACATAACATTAAGGATCTTGTCTCAACATGAGTTAAGATTTATATTCATAATATTTTCAAAAAGTAAAAAAACTAGCAAACATTCACCATCCCTACTTGCATTATTATCCAAAAGACTGTGGATAGCGACATTCCACTCAATCTTTTATCCCTACTGATGTTGACAGATGCCCATTCTGCTAAGGTTTCCTGTCTACTAAGTGCTAATTAGAGCTGCAACTCTGGCTTCAGCTATGATGTTATTATCTAGGACTGAATAAAAAATATAAGGCTTGTGGAAATTGCAAAAGTGCTAGGGTGATAATAATAGTAACAACTATTATTATTTTTGACCACTTATTATTTGCCAGGAAGGTGCTAACTGCCTTATATATGTCTCATTTAGTGCTCACTACATTTCTATTATCAGTCCCGTTTTCAGATCACAAAATGGTTTAAAGAAGGTAACTTTAGCGTTCTGACCATTTAGATTGGAACTAAATTTTTTGACCATACATTTTGCTTTATCCACTTGCTATCATGTCTTAATATTAAAGGATATCACTCCTATATAATTCATGTTTCCAGTGACAGAATGAGTTAATGGAGTCCGTGGTTTAAAAGTGACCCTGGAGAACCAAAACACTCAGCCCATCCACTTTATCCATAAAGAGATTAGGCCTGGGTGGGAGATTGGATGAGAGGCGTCTCTTATCAGTCCGAGAGGAATAGTGTGTACTAAAGAAATTGATCAAAAGGAGGAAGACATTTGAGGGCACTGGGGAGGAATATGACTCTGATGGATTGAAATTCTACATGGGAACAATTGAAAAAGAAGCTTTTGGCAACATCTACAGGAGAGCAGAAATAGCAAGATTAAGTGTAAATTGAATAGCAGTGAGTGTTCAGGGAGTTGTCTTAATGGAAAGTCAGTCTACCTCCCTTCCAACATTTCAGGGTAAAAGGTGTGTATAACATGGATAAGGGAAGCTGTGGCATGGAGGTTACTGGAAACCCATCTGAGTGATTCAACAAGTGCTGTTATTATGGTTCTTGAGAAAGTGTTCATGGGAGACATTTGGGAATTAAGTCTAAAGCCATGAACTTCCATTCTGCATAAGGATCTCAATCACAGTGTTGCAGAGAATTGAGGTAGTGACCTAAACCTGCTGCCTTAGTGAGAAGGCGACAGGTTTAGGTCACTACCCCGATAGGAAAGGGAATTCACAGACTGCTGAATCCCTTCTAGGGAGTTTGAGATGTTCCATGGAAGCCAGGTTTAGAACCCCTGATCCAGAGCCTAATCAGTATGGCAGTATCTTGTGGCAGATGTTGGCAGGAAGGCAAATTTATTTTTACCCAGGATGTTTGTCTCTTCTTTACTAACTTCCCAGACAAAATTTAAATTTACTGAACTAATGGCAGTGCTATTCCCCAGACTCCAAAGAACAGCTTTGTCATCCTCTACCTTCAGACAGCCATTAATGGGACACTAATATATTTTGGCATAAAGGTACGAAATTGAATTACTTGGCTTTCATTTAATCTCTATGCACTTCCCCCAACTCCCCCATGTTCTAGCTGTCTGTTTTCATGTTTTTAGTTGGCCTTTTAAAATACTAGGTGGGAGAGCACCCAGAAGTGTAAAATGTCATGCCACCAGCCAAGCTAGACAATCTCCCCGCAGAGGTGGCCCAGCACCTTGTCAGAAATGTTTAGGGAGGTTCCTTTATGTGCTCTAAACATTTTCCAATATCTGGTAGAAGCAGAAAATGCTGTTGATTATTAGGTAGAACCTTATCTAGGAGAACAACTTTCAGAATAATTATTATAATGATAATAGCTAAAATCTATTGAGCACTGACAATGTGCCAGGCATTTTTCTAAGCATATCACATGTATCGGCTCATTTAATTCTCTTAATATGCCTATGAGGTGGATACTGTTATCATCTCCACTTTACCTATGAGAAAACTGAAGCATAGAGTTTCCCGATTAACTAGGAACTGGAAGAACTTTACTTCAAATCTAGGCAATCTGACTTGGAGCCTGAGCTCCTCACCACTTTGCTGTGTTGCCTCCCATACCTGCTGTTTACACCAGGGTTGCAAATGATTCGAGAAGGTTTTCCATTATTGACCCTAGGGTCTAATGCCCTAAAATTTGCTGATGAGTCTCAACTGGGACATCTTTTGATAGGAGTTTAAAAAAGAAAACAGATACCCTGCCCAGAAGACTAGGTTTGAATAAGCTGCTGCTAGTGGGAAAGTGGGAAGTGTTGTAGGTTGTTGGGAAAAGATGGGAGCTGAGAGCAAGAGAGCGAAAGTGTAGGGAAATGGATGGGAGAAAGTGTTAAGCGGTGGTTAGAGAGAGTCTCTGTTTTCTTCTGTCTTGCTTAGCTGATCATTCTGGAGATGAACTGAGATCATATGTGAATTCATTTGGGATCTATAAAGTTTGATCCAAATAATAGTGTCTGTTTTATGCCCTGGTGTGCCCCCTGGAAGTTAGGGTAGAGTAGTGGGTGGCCAGAGGTTCAGGAGAAAACAGTGCATGGGTTGGAATCGGAGGGCATAGATGAGAACCTGGGAGGACATGGGACAGGGAGCAGCCACTTTATGGGTTTTGAGAAAGGTGATACACACTGGTAAGCCCCAAATTGGGGAGCTCCAGGAAGGGGAGTCCAGGAACTTGTCAGCAGTCATTCTCCAAATCTCGTTTCCCATTTGCAACTACTGCCCAATTGAGGTCTTAGTCCTGATACCTCCAGCCCAGTAGAGAAGACTGAAGCCCACTGCCATTAAATTTACTGTTATCTCAAAAAATTGCTCAGGTAGAGTTCATTCAACCTCTGCCCCTCCTCAACTTCTCCTATTAGGGTCTGATAGGCCACTGCATTCTGTGGTTCCAGCTTCCCTCTTATCTGCTGTGTGTGCAGGAAAATATTTTCTAATTACAATCTTTGCAGATCAGTTGAGTGAACTTGGAAATAAAGGGATTATCAGACCCCTTTAATTTGGGGATAAAAATCTAATGTGAACACTGTGTGGTCACTCTGTTAATTGCATAAATGTTTTCCTCCTTATTTGCATCTAATTCCTAACACTCTTTGCTATAGGCCTTATTTTTATTCTTGTCCTGCATTATTGTTTATTTACATATGGACATGCTTTTAAAATAACTATATTAATTCCTTAAAAATTATACTTGATATAAAATAATGCCCAGGTTTCACCACACAGAGATAACAACTTGCAACAGCTTGTTGGACGTGTCTCCATGCACTTCTCTTGCATATACAAACTCCTGAAGTCCACAATTTATATGAAGGAGTTTATGCCATATATAATTATTCATGATTTTTTTTCACTTCACAGCATGTTGTAGCCACACTTCCCTCTAAATGAATAAAGACCTACACATTCATTTGTACTCTGCCCAGTGTGCTCTGGTTTACTTAACCACCCCGCCTGATGATTGTTTATTGATAAAGAAAGAAATCTGAGCAGCACACAGAGATCATCAGACTCTGCTAATCCAGACTTTATAGTTTTGCTGTCAGATCCATGGGATTCTTGGTATTTATCCATTGACAAGAGAGTCTGAACTCCTCAGAGGAGCAGAGAAAGAACATGAAACTGATGAGTAAAGGGTCCAAGGCTTTGTGTTTAGCACTGCTACTTAGTGGCTATGTGACCTTAAAATCACTTCACCTTTCTGAACCTCAGTTTCCCTACCTGTAAATGATATTGTGAGTTTTCATTATATTCAAGGTCTGTTCTACTAACTGAAGGTCTGTATCTATAAATATACTGTCAAGCTATATCTCCAATCACAACTTAAATGCTTCGGCTTTATTCGTCCATACCTTTTTGATGTCCAGCACTATGGTAATACAAAGTAAATACCCAACAAACACAATTTGAGTGATGGATCAGTATAGCTGTTGAATCTGTCTTTTCAAATTTCCCCCAGAAATACCCATCTCTGTAGTTTTATACTGATTTTTTTAAGCCAGTGAACCTCAGACATTTTTACCTGCCTACAATCCCTACCATCTCTCTTTAGAATTTGTGCACGTATATCTACACTTTTAAATAGCCACAGTTTAAATCTCTCTCTCTCTTTCTGTGTGTGTGTGTGAGAGAGAGAGAGAGAAAGAGAGAGAGAATGCACCATGTGTGAGTGTGCACATATGTATCTGTAGTTTGATATGTATGTGCTATTTTGGGTGAGTAAAGTGGGATTCTATATGGAGAGAGTTACTATACTTTGCACTAAAATGAGGCTTTAGACAACAGAATGAGATTATTTTTTTACTCCCTCTCCCAGAGTTTTACTGAAATTAAATGTGTGTGTGTCTGTGTTTCTGTGTGTGTGTGTTTGAAGTGAGGGTAGAGAGGGGTGTCCTAATATTGTAGACACAGTATTCCCTCCTTTCATCTGTTCTTTCTTATCTTTCCTGTTTTCCTTCCTTCTCTCCCTCATTCTCTCCCTTCCTCTCTCCCTCCGTCTTTCTCTTTCTTTTTTTGTTTCATTATTTCTGTTTCCTTCTTTCCTTCCTTTTCCTCCTTTACAGAACAAATTAAAGAATAATGCCATTCTTTCTACTTTAGTCAATGACTTTAGTCAGTGGTGACTTCTATCACCATTTAATATAAAAAAAAGAGAAACAAGCCTCTGTATGAGAAAATTCTCTCAACCAATGAAATCCCAGTATAAGGTAGTATTGAAAGACAAGTAGGTATTTTGTTATATTAATATATTGAAGAAATGTATTGACCCATCGTGGTGGTGATAAAAACCAAATTATTCCACTCAACTAATGCCCAAGATTAAACCACTTTCAAAATATCGCTTAAGAAAATCAAGGAGTCGAGTTACAGACATTTGGGGAGTGAATAGATGTTCAGAAAGTTTGGTACTGCACCATTTTATTGCTTAATATGTGTCTGGAATCAGTATGCATTGAATTCTTTCAAAATGAGTTACGCACTTCATTCTCTTCCTAAAGGACACTGTACGTATTTAAACATTTTTCTTCATTTTGGAATGCTCAGAGCCACCATTACAAGCAGTGTTTATTGCAATATGCTTTGACTGAGAGGTGCTGTCAAAAGAGGCTATTGAGCCGTGTAGAGCTACTTCAGTCTCAGCCCTGTGGCTTCTGGATCTTGGTCTGCTTTTTAAAGATAGTTTTTCCATCTCTCTGAGGGTCAGGCTGCCCCTGACCATGTCTTACTGTGATGTGCATATCTGCCTGTGGTTCTTAAAGCTCCACTCCACCTCCCACTATTTCAGATTCGCTGAATCTAATTTATTATGTAACAAGCACATGATCTTATTAAATGTTTTTAAAAATCAATAGAAAATACGATATAAAAGTGGGCTCCAAAGGCTCTTTCTGCATATTTCCATATTCTTACCTAGATTCTAGAAACTTTTGGTTTCTGGAGAAGTGTTCTCCAGATCACTGTTCAATTCTGATAAGGAACCCGCCTTTCCAATTTGAATGTGAACTCTTCCTTCTAAACATGAAGAGACAATATTGCCCTTATTCCTTCAGGTGCATGGCTGCCAATTCCCCTCTCTCATTTGTATCTGACCACTCGGTTCTTGTTTTGCAGTCCCCAGTCTGTCCCAGATCGTCTGAGGATCCGGGTGAACAAAATCAGTTTACAAGACTATGAAGGATTCCACTATGACAAGGAGAAACTCCGAGAAGCTTGTAAGTTGGAAGTGCCTCATTGATTTCATGCGATCAGCCTATCTTTAGCTTCTTGATCCTCCTTGGTTTGATGGGTAGATTCATTTATCCTTGTGCCTGAAAATCGTGGTTAGAGAAGTGAAGTGAAACACAGTAACATGTGAGCTTCAAGTGATAATGTATGGGCTACAGAAAAAGGAACTGGAAAAGGAAAGCAGCTGAATAAAATCATTCTGCTGTGGATGCCAAGTCAGGATCTCTTGGCTTATTCACCACTTTAGTCTCAGATTTGCCTAAAATGAGGAAAGCAAAAAGTTGGTGATACCAATGGTATAGCACCATCCAGAAAACTCTTGAGACAACACAAATCTCTTCTTGGCGCCTGTGTTATCAAACACTGCCCTCATTCGTCACAGAGGTGTGGCAAAGAGGCATATTCAGCACTTCTAGATATTATGCTGTTATATAATGTCAGAGAAGGGGGCCCATGGGAATGTTGTGATATTAAAGTGATTCATTGATGATGAGGTGCCATTATTTTTGAAACCTGCACTTGAGTCAACGTATGAATTACTTCTCAAAGTTTGTATTTTCTGTATGCTTCTTTGAATACATAGCTAATTGTTAGTTCATCTCACTAGTCAATCAGTATGTATTAGACACTTTTTACATTCTGGTACATTCTGATCACTGCATTAAATCTCTGTCTATATAAGAATTTATGAGGTAATTGGTTAAAATAAGCCAGAAGAAGTTAAGACCATGAGAGTGTTAAATATTAGGGTTCTCGGCTCCTTCCTAATTGTGGGGGCCAATAGTCAACTGCAATAAAGTCAAAGAAGATAAGGAAAACTGGTGTCCAAGGGAATAGGCAATGATGCTGATATAAAGAAATGACTTTTATATGGAACCAAAAACTTATGAACCCAGTCCCCAGATGGTCCTTAAGTGTAGACCTGGCTACCTGTGTAAAAGAGGAAAATAGTTAGAACTGGCAGGATTAATGGTAGGAAAGCCTTCCTGGGATGGTCTTTTCTGAGCTCTGGTTTCTGAGACTGATCTGAAGTAGGCTTTACTGGATGGAAATTCTGAGGTCCAAGGATAATCCCAGGGGTGGGTACAGAGGGTTCTACAATCTGGAGTTGCCACGAGGCGAGGAGCCATATCCCTGGTAGCCTAATCACTGAATCTACTAGAGAATTTGCTGTGAATTTTCTTTCTTAATTCTCTCAGCTGCTTCAGCTTCCTCAACCCTTTATGTTGTTTTCCTTAGACATCAATATCTTTTAGTTTCTCCCCAGCCTTCTCACTTCCATACTTTACCCTCATTTCCTTTCATAGGAAAGTCTGAGCTGGAGGAGGAGCAATTCCCCAAACCTCTGAATTTCTTCCTTCTGTAAACAACATATTACATTTTCTAATATAAATGAGCTTATAAGTGACAGACTAGCATATAATCTATTTGATCCATAAAGTGATAGACATGTATTTTTGCGATGGGAAGTGTAGCTACAATGTAAATTAAATTGAGTTCTAAAGGTTACTAATCATAAAGAACAGTGTTTTATGGTCTTTCTTGTTTTAAGCTTCCAGACAAATAGCTAATAGTTCTTAAAAGAAGATAACAGATCTCAAGTAATATTTTGCAGCTTACCATCAACTCTGAAGAAATTCAGTTTGGAATGGGGACACATTTGAAATTTTTAGCTGAAATGAGATTTGAAGCTTATCTGTAGCTTTCAATTATCTGTTTTATCTTTTCTGTGGCATTATCTGTCTACCATTGCTGGAGGTAATTGTGGTTTGAGTTTTTCCAACAAGATGACATTTTCTGGCAAGAGCTTTACTCAGCATATGTGATAAAATTTCTATGTGAAGAAACTTCTTAAGTCAAATATGGCATAAATGTAAGCCAAATGAATTGAACAGTGTCTTTGGGACCCCAAAGAACAAATAAACTCTCTAAAAGGGGATAGAGGAGTTATTCTAAAGATTTAAAAACTCATTCCAACGATTTGGATTTGAAGAAAACAATAAAAGAATTGGAAGTAAAAGTGACCAACTCAATCATTTTACTTTTAATATGCGGTGATGGTGCTTCTAACTGTGGTTTTTCAGGAAAGTTTATCCTTTGAGGCTCTGGATTCACTCCTACTAACCTTTGCTCTTTTGCCTGGTTCCAACTTGAAACAGAATACAGATTCATGGGAAGGCTGACAGGGCTCAAACTGAGTATAAAGACAAAAGCAAGCTTAAGTCCATATATGAGGTGCATGCCAAAATAAATGTTATTTCAGAAGCATTAATTAAGTGAAATTTGCACAACACATCTAGATAAAAGGGACTCTAGGAATGTACTCTGACCTGCTTCCCAGAACAAAGAGAGTGAATCCTCTTAGGTCATTCATTTATTGTCATCAAAGACTGAACTAGAGCAGTAGCGTGGTACTGCGTTTGAAGTTAGTTCCATTTCTTGATGGTGTGCCAAGTGATATCTTCAGGCAGCATGTGGTTCTTTTCCATCACTGTTTAGCAGAATCTTGCTCATTGTTCACGTTAGATAATAAGCTTGCATGTTTGTCACCTAACAAAGCCCATCTTCCGTCCATAATGCAGGGCTCCCTGATAATAATGGATGGCAGCCCTTTAAATTGCTTTGCTTATTTTAGCACAGAGAAAGAGGACTATACTATTTCATATATTTCCCATTCCTCTTCCATTTAGCCCCATCTCACTGGGGGGCAATCCTTCTAAAATAATATCCTGGAAAAATTTAGTTCTTGTCAATCTTTCCCTCAGCTCTTGCTGGTAAATTTCAGACTTATGTGAGACACTAAAAGTCTTCCTTACTCTATAGGATTTATCAACCCTCAGATAATAGTTGTGGTTTGCAAGAGGGGACAGTCTATTCAACTTAAGAGGTAGAACATAAAGAGAAAGTGGCCATATTAAAAAAATTAAAGCAAATCTGTAATAATGATATCAGAAAATCACTCTCATAAACAGAAGTATGCAAGTGGGTCCTTAATAAAGCTTATAATCAAATAATCTAGGCAAAAGATAATCTGTTTTTAAAAATCTGTTATATTTCTAACCCCAGAAGAGATTCATTGACATATGATATATTTTTTAAAAATCTGAGATAACATGATATTCCCCAAAATTTAACTCTATTCCCATGCAAACTGGTTAAACTTCACTTTGGGTACCAGTTTATTCTGCACTTTTAAATTGCTATGATAATTTACACAGATCTAGGGTTTAAAACACAAGCAGTAGAAACCAGCTTGAAGCCAATTGAAAACAGACGTAGTCTATAAGGATAGGGAATTAACATTTGTTGTATATCAAATACAGTGTTTGACAATGCTTTCACATATGTGATCTCAGTATAATTCAGTATTATCTGGATGTCTATAACATATAATGCATAATATATCAATAAAATAGGGTACAATCCTAGTATCATTAGTGTTAACCAAACTAGGTATTTAGTTAAGCATTTGCCCTAATGGAATTTCCTTGTTTGGTGATTTAGTAGAAAAGTCAGAAATTTCGGTGTTTGAATCTCAGTTGCAACCTTGACAAAGTCATTTAATTTCTCTGATGATCAAATCTCTCATCTGTAAAATGAAAATATAATTATAACCCCATTCAGTGCTGAAGGTTAAATGTAATGCTGTGTATGGAACCCATGGTGTGAAGTCTGGCACATGAGCGTGCTCTCCAAAAATGGTAGCTATGATACTTGTGGTGGTGGTGGTTGTTAGAGAGGCCCTGCTGTCATACTGCTCATCAGTCTTCAAGTCCATTAAACCAGACTCAAAGTAGGTCATAGAGGCTGACTTCCTCTATGTAGAACTCTTCCTGGCTTGAGGCAGCTCACTTCAAACTGCACACACCACCACCCTCCAACTCACTTTCTTACTTTCAAAAATAGAATTGAAAATACTAGTAAATATCACAGAAAGATTATGGGAAGAAAGTGTAACTAAATCATTCAATTTACTTTTATTGTGTCTACTTGTATAAACATCTGCTGTAATGACAAGATACTTAAATCTATGAAGCATGTAAATACTGAATGCCCATATAGGATGATCTGAACATTTACCTGCAAATTTCCTTCGTTAAGTCCTAATACATTCTCTTAAGTGTGTCATCTGTTATCCACCACTGAATTTTTTGAAACAAATTTTTATTTTGGAATAATTTTAGATTTACAAAAAAGTTACAAATGTAATACAGGACATTCCTGTACATTCCTTCCCCAGTTTTTCTTATTGTTAAACACTTTACATTACCATGGTGCGTTTGTCAAGGAAACCGATATTGCTACATTACTATTAACTAAACTTTTGGAATTTCTATCCCAGGATCAAATCTAGGATGCCATATTGCATTGAGTTTTCATAGCTCCCTAGTCTCTTCTGATCTGTAACTGTTTCTCAGCGTTTTCTTTCTTTCTTTCTCTCTCTCTCTTTCTTTCTTTTATAACCTTGATAGTTTTGGGGGAATACTGCTTCCTGTAGAATATCTTCCAATCTGGCCTGTCTGTTGTTTTACTCATAATTGCACTCAATTTATGGGTTTTTGGAAAGAATGCTATAGAGGTGAAGTAGGCTTTTTGTCTCATGATGTCAAGACTTATGTGATATTCACATGACATCCCTGGTGATGTTAACCTGATCATTTGGTAAAGGTGGTATTTGCCAAGTTCCTTCACCATGGACTTACAATTTTTTCCCCTTCCCTACTCTATTCTTTAGGAATAAGTCACTAAGTCTAACCCACTTTCAAAATGATCAGAGGAGGTGGATCAAGATTTTTAAAATTGTTTCCAGTTTGCATATTTGAGCTCAACTGAATTTGTTAACTATGCCAAAATAGTAGAGCCACTCAACCGTTCATGCATTCATACTTTCAATAATTACATGTTTGCATCAGTTATATATCAGATACCACACTAGATGTTAGTCATTGAAAGATGAAACTAGAAAATCCAACATTACAACGTAATTTATTCAATGCACATTTATTGAGTCCTTACTGTGAGCAGGGGTTGGAAGAAAAAAAAAACAGAATTTGTTCCTGATTTTCTGGAGCTTTTTTTCTTTTTTTAAAAAATGTGATAATAACTGTGATGGGGCAATGGAAACATTCTATACCTGTTTTTCTAGCAAACATCATTTAAATAATGAAAGAAAGATAAAATATATAAGCAAGAATGAGAAAACCCAGTCTAACCACTAATTAGGTGTGTGACCTTGGGCAATGCATTTGTCTTCTTCAGGCTTCTGTTTCCTTATCTGCTAAATGCAGTAGTTAAACTAGACATTTCTTAAGAACAGATTATAATATAATAAATGTTTAGTTTTATAGAAATTACATAGGATTAAAAAATTTTTCACCAGCATATTTCCTTAGTAGAGTTTTTAAAGCTCCAACATCATTCATAATGAGTATAAGCATTAGAAACCATGTAAGTACATTGTGCTTCAAGAGTTTGCTAAAAACACTGATTTTTTTTTTTCCTATCGATAGCTTCATCTAAAATTGAATCTTTCCCCCTCATTTAACAAGTTGACAACAGGGCTGTTCAGTAGAGATTAAGCCTCCATTTGGTGGAGGTAGGCTTTCCAAGTTGAAATCTGTCTGAGGAGTTAAATGATGTCAGTTTGTCCTCTGAAGGGCATTGTCCTTCCTTTTTGCGAGTGTGTTTTTGTTTATTCCTATTTTCACGATTTGACATTTACCCAGAGTTTCGTGCTTAGTTTCTTTTACTGTCTTTTCCCATCTCTTGTCTGTATCTTATATTTATCATTTTATTTAAAATATAATAATAATAATGGTTAACACACATTGTACTATTGCCGTGAGCTAGGAAATGCCTTTTCTACATGTATTGTGTAATTTAATTTACCCGACATCTCAGTGTGATAGATAGTATTGTTATTCCCATTTCACATATAAAGCAATTGAGGCACAGAAAACTCAAACTGTCTAAGGGGCTGACATTTTGAATACTTATTTAATCACTGTGTTTTCTGTTTCCTCTAAGTAGTACTTCCTATTTTTCATATAAATGTCTTTAAAAACATAAGTAAAAATTTACATTTCAGTCTTTCACGATTCCATTTCAAATGTCTTCTTACATTTAAACTGACTTTGACTTAGTTTATCACACTCAGGTTCGTTGGACAAGTTTCTGTTTTTGGAACTTCCTCCAACCTCAAATCAGCCATTCATAAATTCAACAAATATTAATTGACTGCTTACCTTATTTCTAGTACTATTTCAAGTATTTCTAGTACTATTTCAAGATACAGAAAAGTGCTTGCCCTGGAACTTATGTTCCAGTGGAGGGACAGACAAATGAATAAATAATACAATACAGCAGCAAGTGCTATAAAGGAAAGTAAAGCAGAACAGTGACAGAGGATCCTGTTTTTGATAAGGCAGTCAGCAAGAGACTTTCTGAAGAAGTGACATTTAAAGAGAGACCAGAGACTTTCTGAAGAAGTGACATTTAAAGAGAGACCAGAACAAAAAGAGTGCGTGTATATGTGGATTTCTAGAAGAGTATCCCTGGGCAGAGGAAATGGCAAGTTCCAAGGCCAAGCATCCTTAGCATATTTAATGAATGGCAGGGATGTCCATGTGACTGGAACCTGCTTAGTTGAATGGAGATAGTCAGGAAGTTATTTTAAAGGGTCAGCATGTGGCGGGGGCTTATAGGCCATGGAGAAGGCTTTGGATTTTATTCAGAGTGTGATGAGAAGGTGTTGGAACTACTTGAGGAGTGTATCATGCCTGAATTTATTCTAGATAAATTTGGCTACTAGGTAGAACATTTTCAGGTTGCAATGATGGAAATAGAACAGCAGGTACCAGGCTAATGTGATACTCCAGGTGACAGGCAATAGGAATGAGGGAGTTAAAGTAGTAGAGCTGGAGAGAATCAGTTGGATTCTGGCTACATTTTGGAGGTAATGCTGGTAGGATGAGATGATGGATTCGCTGTATTGCATAAGAGTGCAAAATTCAGTTGCCTCTGATGTTTTGACCTTGGCAACTTGGTAAATAGAGGTAGGGAAGATGCAGAGGATTCAGCAAAGGAGACCAAGAAGGAGCAAGACCAAAGAGGAGCCTATGGTTAGCTACAAAAACAGCAGGAGAGCTTGTTCATTGGAATCAGAGAGAAGAAAAATATCTCATAAAAGCTGTCTAGCTGTCAGCGTTTCAGAGAAGTTGAGTAAGATGCACACTAAGAATTGGTAGTTGGATTGGAGTAGAGGGTAGTTAGTGGTAGCCTCACGAGATTGTGGAGTGAAAAATGTGAAGGTGCATAGAGAGGATTCGTGTGCAAATAGGGTCAAGTGAAGGTCAGATGTGAGCTGCATAATGACATCTTGATCAATGATGGACTGCATATACAACAGTGGTCCCATAAGATTTTAATACCATAGTTTTACTGCAGCTTTTCTATGTTTAGGTATTTTAGATACCCAAATGCCGTTGTGTTACAATTGCCTGCAGTATTCAGTACAGTAACATGCCATACAGGTTTGTAGCCTAGGAGCTACAGGCTATACCATATAGCCTAGGTGTGTAGTAGGTGATTCCATCTAGGTTTGTGTAAGTACACTCTATGATGTTCACACAATGCAGAAATCACCTAACGACATGTTTCTTAAAACACATCCCTTTCGTTAAATGACATATGACTTAATTCACCACAGATTGCTCTTTTAAGGTATTTAACTATAAAACGAAGGAAAGAAATGGGATGATGACTATAAAAGAATATAGTAGAATCAAAGGAGGATTTTTTTTTTAAATTTGTAAGATAGTACAGCAAGTGTGTATGCTGGTGGGACCAATTCACTAGAGAGAGAACTTGATTCAGAAGAGGGCCAACTGCAGGAGCAGTGCCTTTGAGTAGGTGGTAAGATGGAACCTGGTGAGCAGTGGAAGGTTGTGGGCAGGAATGTGGGGCAGGTTCTCCCGAGTACAGCAAAAGAAGGCAGAGGAGGGAGTACAGATACAGATAGCTTGGTGTACTTGGTGCTAGGGAGAAACAGAAGTTCTATTCTGATTGCTTTTATTTTCTCAGTAAAAGAAGAAGCAAGCTTACTAGTTGAAAGTTGGAAATGGATAGTATCAGTGTTCTGGAAAAAAAGAGGAAGGTTTGAAATAGCTTGAGGAGAGAGACAGTGACAGGGTTGGGCAGAATTGCTGACCTTTACTTTGGAAGTGGATCATTAAATTCATTGTTTTTTTGTAAGCACATAGAGCCTGACTTGCCAGTTTCTGGCTGTCTTGGTTTATAGATGAGCCTACTCTATGTCTTTCTAATTTCAAAGGACTCTGATACCAGGGGAATATTGGGCCGAAATATGATCTTATTATTAATATAAACTTCTTTGTCATCTAATTCTGTTTATGACCTAAAGGCTTTCTTTATTTATAAGAAAATAAAATATGCTCTGGTGCTGTGCTATATTAGAAGTTAATAATGTTAGATTTCAGACAAAGAACTGGGCCTGAAGTGTTGATGATATTTGATCCTTCCTTCACTGTTAAAACTTAGCCTTTGGCAATGAGAGCAGTCAATTGCAGGTAGATCCTTAAGTCTCTGCCCAAAAGAATATTTTCCCTTTTCATTGGTTTATTTTATATAACACAGACTCAAAATTATGGCCAACTCTTACTATTTATAGACCAGTCTAGTCCATTTGGTTGCTGTCTTACCAGGTTGACAACTCTGGAATGTAAGCTCAGATGGTAGTTAGACTTCCCTTTGAAGACTTTCTTCTAAGATCTTTGTATAAAATTTTTACTTTCATTCATCTTGCTAAGGTTTGAGTAGTGCAGTGTTGGCCATTGCAGAGTCACAACTATCCTGTTTAATAATAAATAATAACATCCAATAATTGCATAGGGCTTCATGGTTTACAGAGGGCTGTTGTATACACTGGCCACATGCATCATTACAAGGACACTTAAGATTGCCTCGCACAGGGTTACATTGCTGTGATGGGATTTTAATAAGAAATTACATATTTTCTCTCTTAATCTGGGGCACTTTCTGGTATACAGCCTACTTCTTTATAAAGACAAATTTAAAAGAATTTGTGGTCATAGTTCTTGTCATCGGTTGAGTTTCCAGGGAAACAGACTGTGAGACTGAGTTTTGTGTGCAAGGGTTTTATTGGGGATTTCCCAAAACGGAACCACAGCTGTGCAGGGCAAGAAAAGCGGGACCAGGAAGAGGGAGACGTTGAACTTTGCTGTAGTCACAACTGAGGACTCCCGTAGGGACCTTTGGACCTGGGACAGCCATTTTGAGTTTTCTAAATTGAGGCAAGGGTTATTGGACACAGATCAGGCTCTGCCCTGGAAGGGGATAAACCTTGAGTGAGGTAGCATCCTTTCTGGAGAAGGACTCAGCTGTGCGCTATCAGCAAACTTTCAGCCTCCAGGAAAATGAGTGCCTCAATCCTAACACAAATGCAGTGTTTCAGTTCCGAAAGCAGAGTCTTGCTATGTATTAATAACTCAGCACCTGATTTTTGAACTAAGGCCAAGAATGAGCCACCCACATACCAAAATCCTTGAGTTCATTCATTCAACTCTTCATTTAACAATGATCTATTGAACACCTACTATGTATCAAAGACTGTTATAAGTACTGGAAATTCAGCTTAAGTGAGTGCCAGCCCTCAAGTTTTTCTCTTGTTATATCTTTTGACCTGATTTCCCTGCTATCCCAAATTCAGGGAATTGGAATACAAGTTGATTATTCAAAAGTGTCTGAATTAGCAAAGTAAAATAGAAACCTAAAAGATGAATGCTGACCTTTCCTTAAAAGTTCTTTCTGATGAGTTATTGCCAAGCCAAATATTCTCCATTTGGAATTTGAGTAATTAAAAGTGGAAACCTGAATATAAAGCCATCTCAATTTCTGGCTGTCACTTCTAGTCTGACGCTATAGTCAGCAGAGAAAACTTCAGAGTTTGATTCTCAATAGGATGTGTATTTTTTATATATTCATTTCTTCCTTTACTGTTAAAATGTAACCTTTGCTAATAAGAGCAATTCATTGATTGAACTAAACAGAATCAAGGGCGGAAGTGTAAACTAATCTGAAAATAACATCTTTGCAGATTGACTCAGAACCACAATTTTTTATTATTATTATTATTATTATTATTATCATTATACTTTAGGCTCTATGGTACATGTGCGCAATGTGCAGGTAAGTTACATATGTATACATGTGCCATGCTGCTGCGCTGCACCCACCAACTCGTCATCTAGGATTAGGTATATCTCCCAATGCTATCCCCCCCCTCCCCCCACCCCACAACAGTCCCCGAAGTGTGATGTTCCCCTTCCTGTGTCCATGTGTTCTCATTGTTCAATTCCCACCTATGAGTGAGAATATGCGGTGTTTGGTTTTTTGTTCTTGCGATAGTTTACTGAGAATGATGATTTCCAATTTCATCCATGTCCCTACAAAGGACATGAACTCATCATTTTTTATGGCTGCATAGTATTCCATGGTGTATATGTGCCACATTTTCTTAATCCAGTCTATCATTGTTGGACATTTGGGTTGGTTCCAAGTCTTTGCTATTGTGAATAATGCCGCAATAAACATACGTGTGCATGTGTCTTTATAGCAGCATGATTTATAGTCCTTTGGGTATATACCCAGTAATGGGATGGCTGGGTCAAATGGAATTTCTAGTTCTAGATCCCTGAGGAATCGCCACACTGACTTCCACAAGGGTTGAACTAGTTTACAGTCCCACCAACAGTGTAAAAGTGTTCCTATTTCTCCACATCCTCTCCAGCACCTGTTGTTTCCTGACTTTTTAATGATTGCCATTCTAACTGGTGTGAGATGGTATCTCATTGTGGTTTTGATTTGCATTTCTCTGATGGCCAGTGATGGTGAGCATTTTTTCATGTGTTTTTTGGCTGCATAAATGTCTTCTTTTGAGAAGTGTCTGTTCATGTCCTTCGCCCACTTTTTGATGGGGTTGTTTGTTTTTTTCTTGTAAATTTGTTGGAGTTCATTGTAGATTCTGGA
Source organism: Pongo abelii (assembly GCF_028885655.2). NCBI lineage: Eukaryota > Metazoa > Chordata > Mammalia > Primates > Hominidae > Pongo > Pongo abelii. Next base: position 134,895,453 of record NC_071991.2, on the reverse strand, counting down.
TATTAGCCATTTGTCAGATGAGTAGGTTGCGAAAATTTTCTCCCATTTTGTAGGTTGCCTGTTCACTCTGATGGTAGTTTCCTTTGCTGTGCAGAAGCTCTTTAGTTTAATTAGATCCCATTTGTCAATTTTGGCTTTTGTTGCCATTGCTTTTGGTGTTTTAGACATGAAGTCCTTGCCCATGCCTATGTCCTGAATGGTAATGCCTAGGTTTTCTTCTAGGGTTTTTATGGTTTTGGGTCTAACATTTAAGTCTTTAATCCATCTTGAATTGATTTTTGTATAAGGTGTAAGGAAGGGATCCAGTTTCAGCTTTCTACATATGGCTAGCCAGTTTTCCAAGCACCATTTATTAAATAGGGAATCCTTTCCCCATTTCTTGTTTTTGTCAGGTTTGTCAAAGATCAGATAGTTGTAAATATGTGGCATTATTTCTGACGGCTCTGTTCTGTTCCATTGATCTATATCTCTGTTTTGGTACCAGTACCATGCTGTTTTGGTTACTGTAGCCTTGTAGTATAGTTTGAAGTCAGGTAGTGTGATGCCTCCAGCTTTGTTCTTTTGGCTTAGGATTGACTTGGCGATGCGGGCTCTTTTTTGGTTCCATATGAACTTTAAAGTAGTTTTTTCCAATTCTGTGAAGAAAGTCATTGGTAACTTGATGGGGATGGCATTGAATAAACACCTCTACGCAAATAAACTAGAAAATCTAGAAGAAATGGATAAATTCCTCAACACATACACCCTCCCAAGACTAAACCAGGAAGAAGTTGAATCTCTGAATAGACCAATAACAGGAGCTGAAACTGTGGCAATAATCAATAGCTTACCAACCAAAAAAAGTCCAGGACCAGATGGGTTCACAGCTGAATTCTACCAGAGGTACAAGGAGGAGCTGGTACCATTCCTTCTGAAACTATTCCAATCAATAGAAAAAGAGGGAATCCTCCCTAACTCATTTTATGAGGCCAGCATCATCCTGATACCAAAGCCTGGCAGAGACACAACAAAAAAAGAGAATTTTAGACCAATATCCTTGATGAACATTGATGCAAAAATCCTCAATAAAATACTGGCAAACGGAATCCAGCAGCACATCAAAAAGCTTATCCACCATGATCAAGTGGGCTTCATCCCTGGGATGCAAGGCTGGTTCAATATACGCAAATCAATAAATGTAATCCAGCATATAAACAGAACCAAAGACAAAAACCACATGATTATCTCAATAGGTGCAGAAAAGGCCTTTGACAAAATTCAACAACCCTTCATGCTAAAAATTCTCAATAAATTAGGTATTGATGGGACGTATCTCAAAATAGTAAGAGCTATTTATGACAAACCCACAGTCAATATCATACTGAATGGGCAAAAACTGGAAGCATTCCCTTTGAAAACTGGCACAAGACAGGGATGCCCTCTCTCACCACTTCTATTCAACATAGTGTTGGAAGTTCTGGCCAGGGCAATTAGGCAAGAGAAGGAAATCAAGGGTATTCAATTAGGAAAAGAGGAAGTCAAATTGTCCCTGTTTGCAGATGACATGATAGTATATCTAGAAAACCCCAGTGTCTCAGCCCAAAATCTCCTTAAGCTGATAAGCAACTTCAACAAAGTCTCAGGATACAAAATCAATGTACAAAAATCACAAGCATTCTTATACATCAATAACAGACAAACAGAGAGCCAAATCATGAGTGAACTCCCATTCACAATTGCTGCAAAGAGAATAAAATACCTAGGAATCCACCTTACAAGGGATGTGAAGGACCTCTTCAAGGAGAACTACAAACCACTGCTCAAGGAAATAAAAGAGGATACAAACAAATGGAAGAACATTCCATGCTCATGGGTAGGAAGAATCAATATCATGAAAATGGCCATCCTTCCCAAGGTAATTTACAGAACCACAATTTTATGCACTAGTTACGTGGATAAAAACTGCAGGCTTTCCCTAGTTCACACTGGTGGAAAACAGTCTTTCTTAGTACCGAGTGGGTTTCCTGAATCACTGGTCCACTGCCAGTCTCCTGGAGTCATCTATAAGCAGAATTAGAGATGTCTCCAGGCTGTCAGCTGCTAGGGATGTCTTTGTTTGAGACCGCCCTATTTCTCATCTCCTCATAGAAGCTGTCCGTGTATAATTTGTTTATTCATTTTGCTTCCCAAAAGAGGCTTGGGGCCCCTTCAGCTGATTTTAGAAAATCTTTCTGTCATGAATTCTCCACATGTATCTAATCAACTTAGAAATTCCAGGCTGCATGACTGAATGTGTCCCCAGCATCTAGTTGTTGGTGACCTTGACCGTCACCCTGCAGTGTAACAGACAGCATGATGTAGAAATTGTGCAAGAGATTTGGACCAGTGTATCTAATAATCATTTCAAGTGTTGAAGTTTTAGGTATGGTTATGAATCTTTCCTTTCAGACATGTAATATTTCATCTTGATTTTCGGATGTATTTGGCTAGCCTGGCCATGTAGCCAAGATTCCAGTGTCACAGTCAAGCATTTGTTATCTCCCTCCCAAGTACTTGAGCACTGGTAGTAAATATCAGTAGTGGTTCTTTCTGTGTCTGAGAATTTTACGAATATTCATTTCCATTGTCAAGGGCATGCTAGGACCTCACAGTTAAAAGCTTATATCACAATGAACACCAGAAATAATTGCCAAGAGATGATATACATCATCTTGTTGTACTAGTACTTTATTGCATGCAACATTAGGAACCTTCTTTGAAATGGAATTATCGTCATCAAAAGTAGGCATTTACATCATTGTCATTAAAACGTATTCAGTTGGACAAGGATGACATTTCATAGCACTGTTTGGTCTGGACCTTTGGTTCCTACTATGTATTAGAAGAGAGGTATGTGGGCCTTCTGCCCATACTTGCTCCTGGATAACCACAGTCAATGCATGAACCGCAGTCATCAGAAGTAGGAAAAAGGCCATTACAAACAGCATCCATGATTGGATCTCATGCTCCACCTGACAACTTTTGTCTTTGTTCAGAAGACCAGGCTTTAACATCTCCTTTTTTTTTTCCTGGGATTTTCTTTCTCATTTCTGCTTTTCCATTTATCATGTCATGAATGCCAAAGATTTGGAAAGAGAAAAAGAAAAGGATCTGTTACCAACTCCTGAGGAGTTGTGGGCTGGGCTTTGATGGGCACCAGGGGAGTGTAGTGTTCCCTTTCATTCTTTCTTCTGTTCTTTCTTCTCCAGCCTTCAGAATTTTCTTTCCCCAATTCTGTCTATAACACATTCTAACTCAGAAACCATTTTGTTGTATTTTAGGTGTTATCAAACTGCCTTTGGGGCATTGACAAGTGGTCTTTGTCCTCCATCATCACAGTTTTCACTAATTTTACATTATTTTCACAGTCTCTGTCTGCTGCCTTCTTTGCTCTTTTTTGCTCTCTCCAGCTCAGCAGGCCACAAGTCCATGGTGTTAGGTAAGTATATCAGAAAGTTGTAACCCCCACAGCTATGCAAAATGACTTCACCGTCACTCTTGCTCCTTTTCCCTCTTCCCATCCAATTGGCCACAGAGGAGTTGCTTCCTTGGACTTCGTATCTCTCTCATATGCCCTTCCCATCTCTCTCATATGCCCTTCCCTTCTTGTCTTTCTGCCACTCCTCTATTCCAGACCTCACCATTGCTCAGCTCATTGACTGTATTAGCTTCCTCACTTATCCTCCAGTCACTCACCTAATTTTTCATCAATTTGTCTTCCGTATTACTCCCAATGATTTTTCTAACATTTTGTCCAAGAAAAAGGTGGGAGATTTTTAGGCACTGGGATGAGCGAGTGGAAAAGTACTGGAGGATGTTGTGGGGAGGTTGGTCAATTGCCAACCCATTGTATCTAATTATTATCATCCATCAAGTAAGAATTGTAGTTTGTTTATAACCTTGGCACATTTGGAACTAACAAAATAAAAGGAAAGATTCCACTTGTCTTTACATCCTCCCTTAGGAATTTGTTTCTTTTCTCTAGTCCCCTGCCTCTCCTCCTTGAGTTTCTTATTTCCACCATCCTTTTGACTTCCTGAGTAATGTGAATGCTATGAGTAACGAAATAGGTACTGATAATTGTTCTATGTCAGGATGATCTCATCAGCAAAGTATCTGTCCAAAGCAAACTCAGAACAGTTTCTTTTTCTTTTCCCTTTCTCTTGATTTTTCTGTAACTAGGCATCTGTGTTTGCTAATTGTCTCTTATTACCAATAATTATTTAGGCTCTTACCCACCCACAGAGTCTGAGAGAGAGGGACTCTGTCTTTCATGATGTTTACATTTCAAAAAATGACTTCTAGCTCCTGGAGAAAGACATTCCTGGGTTGTAAAATTTGGCATGAGTCTGGGAGCAGATTTACATACATCTCAAAGGGGCAGAGAAAGGATTTACAATGGAAAGTTTGCTAAAGCAAATGCTCTAAGAAACAAGTGTTCAGGGCCATATAGTCAAGAAGAAACCTGTCGGCCGGGCGCGGTGGCTCACGCCTGTAATCCCAGCACTTCGGGAGGTGGAGGCGGACAGATCACGAGGTCAGGAGATCGAGACCATCCTGGCTAACACGGTGAAACCCCGTCTCTACTAAAAATACAAAAAATTAACCGGGCATGGTGGTGGGTGCCTGTAGTCCCAGCTACTCGGGAGGCTGAGGCAGGAGAATGGAGTAACTGGGAAGGCAGAGCTTGCAGTGAGCCGAGATTGTGCCAATGCACTCCAGCCTGGGCGACAGAGTGAGACTCCGTTTCAAAAAAAAAAGAAACCTGTCTAAAGTTCCATCATGCTAAGGGAAACATGAAGGCTGTTTTGGTCAGTATACATCTGGAACCTTCACCTTCTGTTGGAAACCTGTTAGTATCTACCCATCCTTTTGAGAATAAGGTCTCAACTTCTTAGTATAAAAATCAAACCTCCGGCCTTAGCCTCACCCTACTCTACTCTGTACCTACCTGCCTTCCTAATTCCTGAACATTTCCTTTTCTTCTTTTCATGCTGTGGTTCTTTAGAGCCTAAGGGTGGTCTGAGATAATTTCCTTTTGTCTCAAAAACTCTTGTTCCTTTTGTCAAACCACCTTATTTTCTTCACAACTCCTCGTGGAAGAGTGTCTCGTCTTGGGGAATGTGTAGCTCTTCTGGATTCTAAACACGTGGAGTACATGTCTGTCTGATTCCTGTCACAAAGATATCATCAGTAGGATGTTTTCATGTACTCCCCTCCTCCTCCAATTCTGTAAATTCCTTGAGGGCAGGTACAATGTCTTACTTAGCATTCCGTGACCAACTGCTGACACTAGAGTTGTCTCCAGCACCAGAAAGTCCTTAAAACCCATTTGCTAAAATGATTAAGTGAATGACTTATAGACGTGAAAAATATTGTGGCATAATTCTTTGTATATACAATATATATTTACCAAATTAATGAAAATAGAAACCATGAGTTACTATTCAAGATTATGAATGCCATAAGCATTTAAGAGGATGTTTTTAAGTGAGTTGCATGTTCCTTATGTTGCCCACTTAGTTAGTATACTATCATGATAAAAGCAGAATTGGATCTGTACTTGGAAACCCAAATTTCTAGAGAACCTGTTAGTTTCTGGAAAGTGCTCAGAAATCTTACCCTTGAATAGAATCCAATGAAAACTACATAATTTACTTTTATCTTGTGGATGACATTTTTAATGGACTATGGACAGGACCTGGGTTAGCTCAAGCTAGGTAATCCAAACTCTGTGATTACTTTTAATTGTAAGGACTAGGAGTTGTGAAACTGCTGACAGGTCCCAGGCATGGCGTGGCAAGGTATAAAGTTCTTGGGATGTTATGTTTCCTTTTGAGTGCTAATATGCCCATTAGTTGCTCCCCATTGGTTCCAGGTGAGCAGGTGGTTGTAAAACGGACCTGTGACCCACAGCAGGGAAAAACTGGATTGAAATACCATATTGCAAATCGATTCTATCTAATTATTATCAGCCATTAAGTAAGAATTGTAGTTCCATGATAACCCTGGCACATTTGGAACTAATGAGTTAAAAAGAATTCCACTTGTCTTTACATCCTCCCATATTGTATTTCCTATAGACAAAGTATCTGTCTATAGGAAACTCAGAACAGTTTTCTTTTCTTTTTCTCTTGATTTTTCTGTTTCTTTTTAACTAAGACTATTTTTCAGAGCAGTTTTAAGTTTACAGAAAAAGTAAGTAGAAAGTACAGAGAATTCCGTATATCCTCTCAACCCTCCCCTACCCCAACCTATCCACACACAGTTCTCCCCTTTATTAACATTTTGCATTAATGTGGTTTATTTGTTACTATTGATGAGCCAATACTGATACATTATTATTACCTGAATCCCATAGTGTACATTAGGATTCACTCTTTTTTCATATAATTCTATGGGCTTTCACAAATGTGTAATGACATGCAGTCATTATTACCGTATCGTACAGAATATTTCACAAGGAATACCTTGTGTTACGTCTTTTCATTTCTCCCTTCCTCTCCCAAGCCCTTGGCAACCACTGATTATTTTATTGTCACTGTAGTTTTTGCCCTTTCCAGAATTTCACATAATTGGAATTATACATCATGTAGCCTTTCAAATTGGCATCTTTCACTTAGCAATCTTCATTTAAAATACCCCCATGTCTTGTCTTTGCTTTATAGCTCATTTCTTTTTATTGTTGAATAATATTCCATTGTCTGGGCATACCACAATTTATCTGTTCACCTACCAAAGGACATATTAGTTGCTTACAAGTTTTGGCAATATGAATAAAGTTGCTATAAACATTCATGTGCAGATATTTATGTGGACATAATTTTCAACTCCATTGGGTAAATACCAAGGAGCTGATGCTAGATTGCATGGTAAGAGTATATTTAGTTTTGTGAGAAACTGCCAAGCTGTCTTCCAAAGTGGCTGTGCCGTTTTGCATTTCCACCAGCAATGAATGAATGTTCCTGTTGCTCCACATCCCCACCAGCATTTGGTGGTGGTAGTTTTTTTTTAATTTTAGCCATTCTTTTAGGTGTGTAGTGGTATCTTTGTTGTTTAATTTGCAATTCTCTGATGACAGAAGGTGTTGAGCATCTTTTGCTGAGCGTATTTCCTGTCTGTATTTTCTTTTTATCAGATTTTGTTAAGATCTTTTGCCCAGTTTTTTAACTGGCTCTCTTGTTGTTGGGTTTTAAGAATTCTATGTATTTTTTGGGTACCAGTCTTTTTTTTTTTTTCATCTCTTATGGATTCTTTGTTATAGGCTCCTAGATGTGGATTGCGGAGTTACAGAACATTTAGGAATACTAGTACCTACTGTCAAAGTGCACAGATTTACACTCTGAAACAATTGATTTCATGGCACCCTGGCCAGCATTGAACATTATTTTTTAATCTTATTTTAAAAGAAGTGAATATTCTAATTTGCATTTATTTACTAAGCTTTCCCCCTGTATTCACTCACAATTTGTATCTAGGGTAATTCTCCTGTTTCAAGACAGAATGAATTAGATATGACATGAACCAACTACAGCAGCATAAATGAGATGGTTTCTCTGAGTATTTTCCATTGCTAAGATCTGATTATTGATTTGGTGAGACTTGCTGAGACCAAGGTTGAGCTTCTCAGTGCACGTTCTCTCCAAGAGGTAGGAGAGTATCATGAGGAGAAGGCGTCATTATGTCCATGTGGGACAACCAGCTTCCTTCTGTCCTGTGGCCTCAGTCTTTTCTTTTCTTTTCTTTTTTTTTTTTTCAGAATTTGTGCAAAATTTAAGATCAGTTTTCTCTTTGTTTTTTCTTCTATCACTCCCCCATCCCCCCACCCCCCAAAAGGCCCCGGTGTGCGATGTTCCCCACCCTTTGTCTATGTGTTCTCATTGTTCAGCTCCCACCTATGAGTGAGAACATGCGGTGTTTGGTTTTCTGACCTTGTGATAGTTTGCTTAGAATGATGGGATAACAGTCTTTTATCAGATATGTGTTTTGCAAAGGTTTTTACCCAGTCTGTGGCTAATTTTTCATTTTCTTAACACTGTCTTTTCACAGAGTGGAAGTTTTCGTTTTAATGAAGTCTGACTTAACCATTTTTTTCTTTCATGGATCATGCTTTTGGTGTTGTATGTAAAATGTCATTGCCATACTAAGCTTATCTAGCTTTTCTCGTATGTTATTTCTATGTTATTTTCTAGGGAATGGGGTTTTTTTTTTTAAAAGGCTATTGGTTTCTTAATACTATGTATAGGTTGATTAAATGACACCAAGTACTTGCATAAACTCTATTGATTATGTTAGTAAATCTAAAATTGATGCTTAAGGAAATGTCAAGTTTTTAAAATGTGTATATACATAGTGTTAACAAGTTTAGTCTAAAATTACTATCTATATTTTGATGGTTTACCATATTGTTCAATACCTTTTCCTATTTTCTGACTTTTTAATTCTGTGATTATATTTATTGTTCTTTTCAGAAGGTGATAACCTTTTTTAAGAAGCCTCCACAATTCATATGTGTACTTAAAACTTAAAGCCCAATCTTTGCAAATGCTGTGGTTTCTGAGAAGCTTTTCTCTAAGGTATCACACCTTCTTATAATGATCCTATTGAAGATAGTTTGTGCTTTGAATAGGTAAATGGCTTCATATAGCTGCAATTCTATTTTAACAGTAATTGCACTGTAACAGCAATGCCACATAATTAAATCTTTTTTAAAAAATGCTGAGCTCTCAGCTCTTTATTTCCACAATGACATCTCGTTGAACACATCATGGTACCTTGCAGAGAACGAATTAACTGCTGTGAGTTTTCTCCCTTTTTATAAATCCCATTATCACTTTCATGTGGATTTAGTGTGAAAGGTGGCTCTTTCTGCTTTGGCTCTTAGGGCCTTGGCTTGTGTCATCAAGAAGGCAGCTGTGATTCCCCTCATCTCCTTGTAGGTTTGATTGATTCTTTTATTTACATGCTTTAGTTTAGACTCTACCCTTTAGAGACTTTGGCACAACACATTATCTGCTATAAAAAGTTCTCACATATAGTCTGCTGAAATTGGTTTGGGAATTTATGAAAGGGCAGTACATGTTGATAATAGAATTAAGGGTAAAAGTGATGAATTAAATAAGGCTTAGAGGAGTGAATATATGATGTTTTTTTATAGGTAGGACTTAATCTTCACAGTAACCCAATGGGGTAGATAATATGATCTTTCTCAGTGCATTGGGCCTTTACATACTATACTGTAAAAGAACCAAGGGGAAGCTAAGCTCATTGAGCAATAAAAATAGTCAAAAGTATCTGGAATTGTAATTTTCCTGAATGTAGTTATTTACCAAGGATAATTAAACATTAAAATGAATGGTATGAGAATATGTACTATAGCAAAACTAGCAAATTGATAATATCACAGGCTAGCCAGACTGAAAACTAATACTGCTAAGTAAACACAATATCAAAAATCCTTGGGAAACACCTTTGAATATCTTGTGCCACTGATGTCATGAACTTTTCACACCTCAAGTGAGCACATAGGTTTTGTTTTATGTTTAGTTTGTGTTAACTGTCATTGAGGTCTTCAGTTCAGTATTGGAAATTCTATTGTAAGGATTTCAATAGCAAAACAAGTCACAGTGATTTTCTGTAATAATCTTGATTAAATTCTAGGTACTCTTGTTATCTTTACTGTCCCAATAATAATTAGCATCTGCTCACAATTGTATAGTTGCATTTCTTTGTAAAGTAAGCAATACTTACTTTAATTCTGTGACCCCTAAATTACAGACCAGGTTATATAGCAAGGCCGTCAGCAGTTTTGATAAGCTTGAGTCATGGTCTATAAGTTCACCTGAATCTGGCCTATTGGAAAAGGGGAGGAATGGGGAACCTTTAAAAATGACCACATTTCTGCCAAGTATGTTCATGAGAATGTGTCTGACTTCACTGGTAGTTTCTGAGCCTGATGGTTCGTCCAGGCCTGGAGATGTTTCCTCTCTGTTCACAGCCTTTCCCTAGTGCTTGTGAAGCTCTACGTATGAGACTCATGAGTCCATCCTCAGCTGCTGGTCAGCCTGTCACTGGTTTCTGCCTTCACTTCTCTGAGCTCAGTGTTGAAATCTAGTAGAAACTCCATCCTTCTGTGCGGCCCAAGTTCAATGGAAAGTAGGAATAGTTCAGAACAGGGGCTCTTGAATAAGAGAAACCTAGGATGAAAGCTGTTGTTCCGTTTTAGTGGTTGTAATATTTAGGGCATGTTATGTATCTGAGACTCAGTTTCCTCATTTTAAAAATAGAAATAATGATATCCACCTCTCAGGATTGTGGCAAAGATTAAATAACACAGTAAAACTGGTACATTATTTATGTGAATGTAGGTTATTTTTTCTCCTTCCTCCTTGCCCTCCCTTTCCCTTTCTCCTCCTCTCCTTGTTCTTCTTCCTTCTCCTCCATCCTCCTCTTCTTTTTTCCTCCTTTTTCTCTTCCTTCTCCTCCTTTTTCATATCATGTAATCAGTATTATCATTTTCATGTTCATTCATATTTATTCCACCCCTCCCTAAATTTATCATATGACACAATGCTATGCAACATGACACACAATTATGTATCTTTAATATCATGTGGATTTGGTCATACTCCCAGATCACAGGCAGTGGAAGTCTGTTCTGGCTTATGTGGCTTTTCCAGAAGTGTGGAGTATGATTCACTCATGTAAGAAAATAAATTACTTCAGCTACTCTGCTCCTTCTCTCAATGCTACTTCCTTGAACCCCCAGGCTTAGGCCCTGTATTAGTCCGTTTTCACACTGCTGATAAAGACATACCTGAGACTGGGGAATTTACAAAGGAAAGAGGTTTAATGGAGAACCAACAGTTCCACATGGCTGGAAAGCCTCACAATCATGGGAGGAGGCAAGGGGGAGCAAGTCACATCTTATGTGAATGGCGTCAGGCTAAGAGAGAGCTTGTGCAAGAAAACTCCCATTTTTAAAACCATCAGATCTTGTGAGACCCATTCACTATGATGAGAACAGCATGGGAAAGACCCACCCCCATGATTCATTCATCTTCCACCAGGTCCCTCTCACAACGTGTGGGAATTATGGGAGCTATAAGATGAGATTTGGGTGGGGACGCAGAGCCAAACCATATCAGGCTCCAAGCAGCTGTGCCCAGGAAAAGTGATCCTAGCTCAATTCAGCATCTGGGAGCTCATGTAGTTGGCATGTGCATTAACCTCAGAGTCCCATCTGTTGTGAATTTTCATTGGCCTCTACGCAATTCAGCACAAAGATGCTGTGCTAAAGGTTGGGCCAGAATAAAATTTGCTTTAGACATCCCTGGATAGGGCAGTTTAACCTCAGAGTTGGTCTACAAAGGGTCTTTTGGCTTTCTTCAACAAATAATTCATTTGAGGAAATTATTTGACTGTCTTTTGCATCATACCAACTGATTCAAGTTTTCTTAAAACTCTACACTGTTGATGAGAATGTAAATTAGTACGGCCACCATGGACAACATAATGGAGCCTCCTCAAAAAAACTAAAAATAGATTGACCATATGATCCAGCAGTCCCACTGCTGGGTATGTGTAGGTACAAAAGAAAGGAATCAGTATATGGAAGAGATATTTGAATGCCTGAGTTTATTGCAGCAGTATTCATAATAGTCAAGATGCAGAAGCAACTTAAGTGTCTATCAATGGATGAATGGATAAAGTTAATGTGGTATATATACACAATAGATTATTGTTATGCCATAAAAAGAATAAAATTCTGTCATTTGCAGCAACATGGATGGAACTGGAGGATAGTATGTTAAGTGAAATAATCCAGACACAGAAAGACAAATAGGGCATATTCTCTCTCATATCTAGGGGCTAAAAAAGTCAGTCTCCTGAAGGTAGAGAGTAGAATAGTGATTACCAGAGACTTGGAAGCGTAGGAGTAAGGGGAAGTGAAGAGAGTTTGGTCAATGGGTGTACAAATACAGATAGATAGAATAAATAACCTTTATGGTTCTATAGCACAGTAGGTGATAGTAGTTAATAATAATTTATTGTATATTTCAAAATACTAGGAAGAGAAGATTGAGACTGCTTCTAACATAAAGAAGTGATAAATGCTTGAGGTGATAGATTGCTTAATTACCCTGGTTTGATCATTATACATTGTATATATGTATCAAAATATCACATGTACCCCATAAACGTGTAAAATTATTATGTATCAATAAAAAATTAACTTAAGAAACAACTCTAGGCACCTTTCATTGTAACCTTTAACAACATTGGTATATAAAGCTTTGGGCAATTCAGTCTCATATATAGGGTCCCTGAGCTTGATTTATTATCCGGCTGTTTACAATTTGTGGTGAAACATGTATTTTATAAATTATATTTTGTTATGTTTCATCTTGGTGTATATAGACTTTAAAAGTTTTTTATGAATATAAGAGTATAATTGTGGATTGGTTGCTAGAAGATTTTGAATTTGCTGGGGTTGAATAGTTTTAATTTATGCATTATTTGGCATAAATTTGCATAATAAGTTCAAGTAGTCTAACTTCAAGTATAGAAGACAAAATTAATTAGTATGACCTGTGGGCATTTTACTTCAAACATAAAATCCAGAGCATGCACATGTAAAATGTATAATGGATTTCTCAACCAATTAATTTAATCACATTCTGGATTATGAGACATTTAAACAAACAGGAAATAGGGAAAGAGGGTTAATGTAGGTCAGGGTGAAGCCATAGAAGGGTGCTAGGGCAGGACTTATATTTTGGCTGGAAAGGGGTAATTTGTAGTATAATTTTCTCAGGGCTTAATATCACCAGTAAATTCCACAGTGTAGTTCCTATTACCTGAATTTGTCAAAGCTTCCTCATTGTTTTAGTCTGCTCTGGCTGCCATAACAAAATACTATACACTGGGTGGCTTAAATAACAGACATTTATTTCTCACAGATCTGGAGGCTGGAAGTCCAAACTCAGGATGCCGGCATGGTTGGGTCTGGTGCGGGTTCTCTTTCTTGCTTACAGATGGCTGCCTTCTTGCTATGTCCTCAAATTTGTGTGTATTAGTCCAGGTTCTCTAGAGAAATAGAACCAGCTGGATATGTAGATATGTAGATATGTAACAGGACATCTATTATGGGAATTGGTTCATGCAATTATAGTGGCCAAGAAGTCCCACAGGATACCATCTGAAAGTTGGAGGACCAGGAAAGCCAGTGGTGTAAATCAGTGCAAGCCCAAAGACCTGAGAACCAGGGGAACTGGTGGTATATCTTCCAGTCTGAGAGCCTGATAACTGGAGTGCAGGAGTGGGTTATCACTGGTGTAAGTCCTGGAAAGAGAACCAGGAGCCATGATGTCAGAGGGCAGGAGAAGATGGATGTCCGAACTCAAGAAGAAAGAATTCACTTTTATTCCACCTTTTTGTTCTGTCCAGGCCCCAAACAGATTGGATGACATGATGACACTTGCCCACATTGACAAGGGTGGGTCTTCTTTACTCACTCCACTGATACAAATGCTAATCTCTTCTGGAAACACTCTCACAGACACAGCCAGAAATTGTGTTTTACCAGCTATCTGAGTGTCCCTTAGCCAAGTCAAGTTGACACATAAAATTAATCATCACAGTGTGTATATACAATACAAAGGTTTAAATATTAGTAGTAAAATAGGCACCGGTGTACCCGCCACTTAGATTAAGAAATAGAACAGGTACCACCCCTCATTGTTGTACCGGGATAGCTACTTTACTCGTATTTGCTATTCTCTTGATAGGTATATATTTACCACCAACGTATGCATCCCTAAACCAGATATTGAGTGGTTTTGAAAAACTAAGTAGCAAATCTAAATCCCCCTGTGTAAAGAAAAGGTGATGCTTTCACTTTTAGCTTAAGTTTCCCAAGAAAGCTGAAAAGAGTCTCTAGTTCATTGTCGGGCTTCAGTTTTTCTGAGAGTGCACATGGACTCATTCTAAGAGAACTTAGTGGGCAAGGTAATGACTGACTCCTGGGCAGTCCTTGGCAGGTGTTCAGTTGAGTTCTAGCTATCAAATGAATATATTATCACAGGGAATAGGCTTCTTTGAATTTTTCTGCTTCACTATGATCCAACTCTTGCTGTCAGGAATAGGTTCAGACAGAGCATGTCAGGGGGTGATATAGTGTCAATATATTTTATATAACACTCATTCTTATTGCAAATACAACTTTATTGGGGCAGATAACCCAGTAGCTTCTTGATAGATCATGGGTCCTTCATTCAACTCTTGCACTTGTTTGATTGTTTGGGTTATCTGTAAAAGTCTTAGAACTTTGAAGGTCTTGTTTCTTTGTCTTCCTTGCTGTATGGTTGCCTTTGAGAAGTTCAAAAACATTCCAAATTTTAATCCTTTGTATATAATCTGGTTTTTCCTTTCTATAAGCTTGTAGATTCTTCCCTTTGTCCCCAGTACTCTTCAATTTCAAAACAAGATGATGTTATATTGTTCTATAGTTATTGTGCTTGGCATTTGGTGAATCATTTCAGTTTGGAAACTAATGTTTTAGGAAATATTCTTCATTTTGTTTTTTATATTTATTCTCTATTTTCTTTTGTTTTTTGAAACTCCTATTATGGGGATGTTTTTTGAAACTCCTCTTATTGGGACCTCCTGGACTAGGTTTCTAATTTTTTTAGTTTTTTTTCTCCTACTTTCTATCTTTTTATTTTTGCTCTACTTTTTTAGAGATTTTCTCAACTTTATCTTTTAACTTTTCTAATGAGGTCTCTATTTTATCAAATTTTTATTTTCAAAGGGTTTTGTACTCTTTTATTCTCTGAATGAGGTTCCTCTTTTTTTCCTTCATATTCTTTATATCATTTAATATTATAATTTTTCCATTTCATGCGTGGACCATTTTCTCTCAACTCTCTGAGGATATTAAAGATATCATGTTTAAAGTGTTTTTCTCTGCACAAGTTCATTTTCTATTTTAAAAAAACTTTTAGATTCAGAGGTATATGTGCAGGTTTATTATACAGGTAAATTTTGTGTCACAGGTGTTTAGTGTGCAGATTATTTCACCACCTAAGTAATAAGCATAGTACCAGATAGGCAGTTTTTTGATTCTCACATTCCTTCTCTCTACCATCAAGGAGGCCCTGGTGTCTAGTGTTCCCTTCTTTGTGTCCACGGGTACACAAAGGTGGGGAATATTTATGTCCTACTTATAAGTGAGAATATGTGATATTTATTAAATAGATTTCTGTTCCTGAATTAGTTCCCTTAGGGTAATGGCCTCCAGCTCCATCCATGTTGCTGCAAAGGACGTGATCGCATTTTTTTTAAATGGCTATGTAGTATTGCATGGTGTATATGTCCCACATTTTCTTTATCCACTCTACCCTTGATGGGCATTTAGATTGATTCCATGTCTTTGCTATTGTGAATAGTGCTGCAGTGAACATACACGTGCATGTGTCTTTATGTTAGAGTGATTTATGTTCCTTTAGGTATATACCCAATAGTGAGATTGCTGGGTCAAGTGCTACTTCTGTTTGAGTTCTTAGAGTAATTGCCAAACTGCTTTCCACAATGGCTGCAATAATTTACATTCCCATTAGCAGTGTATAAGCACTCCCTTTTCTCCACAACCTCACCAGCATCTGTCATGTTTTGACTTTTTAATGATAGCGATTTGACTGGTGTGAGATGGCATCTCATTGTGGTTTTGACTTGCATTTCTCTAATGATCAGTGATGTTGAAATTTTTTTTCTATGATTGATTGCTGGATATATGTCTTCTTTTGAAATATGTCTGTTCATGTCTTTTGCCCACTTTTTTTTTTGTAAATTTGTTTAAGTTCTTTATAGGTGCTGGATATTACACCTTTGTCAGATGCATTATTTGCAAATATTTTCTTCCATTCTGTAGGTTGTTTATTCTGTTGATAGTTTCTTTTGCTGTGCAGAAGCTCTTCAGTTTAATTAGGTCTTATTTGTCAGTTTTTGTTGTTTTTGTTGTTGTTCCAGTGGCATTTGGCATCTTTGTCATGAAAACTTCGCCAAGTCTTATGTCCAGAATGATATTTCCTAGGTTATCATTCAGGGTTTTTATAGGTCTAGGTTTTACATTTAAGTCTTTAATCCATATTGAGATGATTTTTGTATATAGTATAAGGGAGGGGTCAGTTTCAGTCTCTGCATATGACTAGTCAGTTATTCCAGCACCATTTATTGAATAAGGAGTCCTCTTCCCATTACTTGTTTTTATCGACTTTGTTGAAGATCAGATGGTTGTAGGTGTGTGGCACTATTTCTGCGCTCTCTATTCTGTTTGATTTGTCTATGTGTCTGTTTTTGTACCAGTATCATGTTGTTCTGGTTACTGTAGCCTTGTAGTATAGTTTTGAGTATTGTGATGCCTCCAGCTTTTTTTTTTTTATTATAATTGCCTCGGCTATTTGGGGTTTTTTTGGTTCATATGATTTTTAAAATAGTTTGTTCTAATTCTGTGAAGAATATCATTGGTAGTTTGATAGGAATAGCATTGAGTCTGTAAATTGCTTTGGGAGGTATGGCCATTTTGGTGATATTGATTCTTCCTATCCATGAGCATGGAATGTTTTTCTATTTGTTTGTGTCATCTCTAATTTCTTTGAGCAGTGTTTTGTAATTGTCATTATAGAGATCTTTCACCTCCCTGGTTAGCTGTATTCCTAGGTATTTTATTTTATTTGTGGCTATTGTGAATAGGATTGTGTTTTTTATTTTGTGCTCAGCTTGGATGTTGTTGGTGTATAGGAATGCTACTGATTTTTTGTACATTTATTTTGTATCCTGAAACTTTGCTGAAGTTGTTTATCAGAAAAAGGAGATTTGGGGCAGAGACTCTAGGGTTTTTTATGTATACAATCTTATTGTCTGCAAACAGTCAGTTTGATTTCCTCTCTTCCTATTTGGGTGCCTTTTATTTCTTTCTCTTGCCTGATTGCTGTGGCTACAACTTCCAGTACTATGTTGAATAGAAGTGGTGAGAGTGAGCATCTTTGTCTTGTTCTGATTTTTAAGGGGAATGCCTCCAGATTTTACCCATTCAGTATGATGTTGGCTATGGGTTTATCATAGATGAGTCTTATTATTTTGAAGCATGTTCCTTCAGTGCTTAGTTTGTTGAGGGTTTTTAACATGAAGGGATGTTGAATTTTGTCAAAAGCCCTTTCTACATCTGTTGAGATGATCATGTAGTTTTTGTCTTTAGTTCTATTTATATGATGTATCACATTTATTGATTCATGTATGTTGAACCGCTTTGCATCCCAGGGATAAAGCCTACTTGACCGTGGTAGATTAGCTTTCTGATGTGTTGCTGGATTTGGTTTGCTAGTATTTTGTTGAGGATTTTTGCATTTATGTTAATGAAGGATTTTTTTTTGTTGTTGTGTCTCCACCGGGTTTTGGTATCAGGATGGTGCTGGCCTCACTGAATGAGTTAGGAATGAGCCTCTCCTCCTCAGGGTTTTCTTTCTTTCTTTTTTTTTTTTTTTGTTGAATAGTTTCAGTAGGAATCATACCAGCTCTTCTTTATACATCTGCTAGAATTTGGCTGTGAATTTGTCTAGCCCTGGGCTTTTTCTGGTTGGTAGGCTTTTTATTACTGATTCTGTTTTGGAACTCATTATTGGACTATTCAAGCATTTAATTTCTTCCCAGTTCAATCTTGAGAGGATGTGTGTTTCCAGAAATTTACCAACTTTTTCCTGTTTTTCTAGCTTGTGTGCAGAGAGGTATTCACAGTAGTCTTTAAGGGTGTTTTATATTTCTGTGGGGTCAGAATTGTCACTTCTGATTGTGTTTATTTGGATCTTCTCTCTGTTTTTCTACCATTATGTAATGCTGTTCTTTGTCTTTTTTTATCTGTGTTGGTTTAAAGTCTATTTTGTCTGAAATTATGGTAGCAACCCCTGCTTTTTTCTGTTTTCTATTTCCTTGGAAGATTTTTTGTGTGTCATTGCACGTGACCTGGGTCTCTTGAAGACAGCCTACCATTGGGTCCTGTGTCATTATCCAACTTGCCACACTGTGCCTTTGAAATGGGGCATTTAACACATCTACCTTCAAAGTTAGCATTAATGTGTGCGAATTCGATCCTGTCATTGTGTTGTTAGCTCATTATTGTGCAGATTTGTTTGTGTGATTGCTTTATAGTATCACTGGTCTGTGTATTTAGGCATGTTTTTGTAGTGGCCGGTAGTGGCCTTTCCTTTCCATATTTAGCACTCCCTTCAGGACCTCTTATAGTGCAGGTCTGGTGGTAATGAATTCTCTTAGCATTTGCTTGTCTGAAAAGGATCTTATTTCTCCTTTGCTTTTGAAGTGTAGTTTGGCTAAATATAGAATTCTTGGTTTGAAATTCTTCTCTTTAAGAATGCTGAATATAGGCCCCTAATCTCCTCTGTCTTGTAAGGTTTCTGTTCTAAGGTCAGCTGTTTGCCTGATGGGGTTTCCTTTGTAGGTGACCTGCCCCTTCTTTCTAGCTTCCTTAAACTTTCTTCCTTTCATTTCTTCCTTGGAGAATCTGTGTGTCTTGGTGATAATCTTCTTGTGAAATATTTCACAGAGTTTCTCTTCATTTCCTGAGTTTGAATGTTGGCCTCTCTACCAAGGTTGGGGAAATTCATGGATGGTATCCTGAAATGTGTTTTCCAAGTTGCTTGCTTTCTCTTTTTCTCTTTCAGGGATGCTGATAAGTCATAGACTTGGTCTCTTTAAATAATCCCATATTTCTCAGACATTTTGTTCATTCTTCCTCATTATTTTTTTCTTCATATTTGTCTGAGTTATTCTGGAGGACTGGTCTTCATACTCTGAGATTCTTACTTCAGCTGGTCAATTCTGCTATTAATAACTTGCAGTTGTATTCTGAAATTCTTGAGTTTTTCAGCTCTAGCATCTCAATTTAGTTATTTCTTAAAATGGTCATTTCATCTTTCATCTGCTGTATCATTTTATTGTATTCTTTAGAATTTTTGGATTGGGTTTTAACTTTCTCCTGAATCTCGATAATCTTCATTCCTGTCCATATTCTGATTCTATTTCTGTCATTTCAGCTATTTCAGACTGGTTAAGAACCATTGCTGGGGAACTAGTGCAGTCCTTTGGAGGTAAGAAGACTCTCTGGCTTTTTGAGTTGCCAGAGTTCTTGCGCTGGTTCTTTTTCATCTTTGTGGGCTGATTTTCCTTCAGTCTTTGAAGCTGCTATCTTTTAGATGTTTTTTTGGTTTTTGTTTGCTTTTATTTTCTTTGGTGTTGTTGGGTGTTTGATTATGGTATAAGGTGGGTTTGGTCAACTGGCTTCATTTCTGGAATATTTTAGGGGGCCAGTGCTCAGCTCAACACTCCTGAGCTGTGTGCTTTAACTCTGGTGGGCTCATTTTGGGCCCCCTGCTTTCATCTCTGGCTCCTCAGGGTTAGGAACCTGTTGCACTGATGGGCAGTGACAGCCAAAGAGCTTCACTGGGTGGTGGAAGTGAGATCTGTGCTCATTTGTACATGCCAGAAGCAGCAGCAGTGTGATGAGGTACATGCTGATCAACTGGAGTGGGGCACTGGTGGGCCAGGGGCTTCCAGCCTCCACACAGGCATTTGCAAGTGGCAGTAATAGTGGGTGCGGTGGGGCACTGGTGGGTGTGGGGCTAGTGGTCTCCATGTGTGCATTCACACTGGAGGCAGTGGCAGCATAGGGCAGGGAGTGGGGCTACTGATCTTCATTTGTGTACTGGTGCTAACAGTGGTGGTACAGCTGGGTGAATGGGGGCAGGTTGCGCTCATGCTGGCAGCAGTGGCACAGTGGGTTGTAGATACGTCCCAGCAGGGAAGGGTAGGCAAGGTCTGCTGGCACACACACACTGGCAAAATGATATGGGGGTGGCCTTGGATGAGCGCATGCCAGCAAAGCAGTACAAAGGATGCTGCAGTGGTGGGAGGGTGCAGGTGGGCTGGCGTGCCTTGGCAGGGGCCACTGTGCTGGAGCTATTTGATTGTCAGGCACAGTCTGCCAGCACAGGAGCTATTATGCATGTCCCTGGGAGACACCCCAGTTGGGCATCTGCGGCTGCGCTGCAAGCAGGAGAGGCCAGCACACAGGGGTCACTCAGGTCAGACTGGCCCTGCTCTGTTCAGGTCTGACAGTTTGCCTAAGGCTAAAGTTTCCTAGGTGAGCATGGGACGCCTTGGGGATGGGTATCCCTGGTCATGCTTCACTGCGGACATTGCTGCACCAAACCCTCTGGGCTCCACACCTCTCTAAGCAACTATCCCTTCCAGCTTAAGTTTCTGTGGGGGTCGTGTGGTCTCCTGCTGCCAGGATTCTATAAGTCCATGGTGAGAGTATGTCATTCCTTCCCTGCTCAACTCACCACTACCCCAGGGGTTACTGAGGGCCAGGAACGGATGTATGGTAGCCCCTGCAGGGTTTCCACCTTCCTCCCCCTTAAACCCAGCATCTGTGTCCTCCCTCTAGCCATTCTCAATACCTTCCTTATGAAGATCTGCTTAGAGTATGCCAGTCTTTCTGATGTCCTGGTCCCTCGATGGCAGGTGTTCCTTGTGGCTGTGTCTGTTCAGCTATCTTGCCTGGAGGATCCTGTTTATTTTGATCTTTGGCTTCTGCATTAGAAAGATTTCTCAATTTTCTGATCACTTTTGCCTTTCTCTTCATTATTAAAAGTGGGAAACATAAAAGCTGCCTGGAAGTTCTGAGCTCATGCATAAAGCTTATTGACTTCAAGCTCCAATGTGGGGGAACTGGGTGAACTGTTTCTTGGGAATGATGAATCAGTGCTGTGTTTAGACCTATGGGAGAGGTGCTTCAGCTTTTGATGTCCTAGATATGTCCCATTTCTGGCTTTGCCCTGCTTCATGGGATGATGTGTCTAAAGTGCTAAGGAAAAGGGCTCGTCTAGGGATTTCTCTACCCTTTTCTAGACTGTGCTTTGGATTCTTAGAATTCCTGTCCCAACAGCTCCAGACCTGCTTCTAGGATCTGCGTAGGCCTCTTTTTCTGGTCTAGTCTCACAGGAGTCATGTAGGGTGGGCATAGGACTAAGGAAGGCCCTTTGGGGCAGCAGTTTGCATGGGCTTTGGAGAAAGCTTGGGGGTGTGGTCTGTAATATCTGTATACATACGCACAAGGTCTTTCATGTTTTGAACATCCATGGAGTGGAAAGAAAAGGTCTGACTATGGACCACAAGCACTATGTTTTGTTCTAATACTCCTTGGAGTACAAGAATTATGAGTTTCAGCATCTCATTTAGGTAACTACAAAGGAATACTTATCAGGATAGGAAGATAGAACATATTTCATTTAACAGTTTTGGGAATTAGCATTAAACTTATAAATATCTAGAAATATGGAATGCAGGTCTTTATGTTCTTGCCTGGAGCCTTATAAATGTTGGTAGTGGGCCTGTTCTCATGTTAATATATTTCCTCATGGTTTTATCAGATTCCATTGAGATGAGTTTTCCAATGTTCTTCCTAGAAAGTAAGGTTCTGGCTGCCAGCTTTTGGGGAATTCAGTGTGGAAAGAAGGCTGGGGATCACTGCAGTCTTCAGATGATCAATTAATCTTCATTTTCTGTAAGGTAACTGCACCTTCCGGCAATGGGGAGTGGATATCTGGTGATCTAACATCCAGTGCTTCTATCTTAACCACCTCCTTTAACCTCAGCTCCTGAGGCACCTGGTACTGCCAGTTTGCAAGCCTTTTGAGGGTTTTGCAGTACAAATTGTTTTGGTTCATGTCTATCCCCACTAGTGGTTTAGGATTTGACTCTCTAAGGGCTCTGAGTCAGTTACCAATTTTTCATGTGCTTCAACTGTTATTTTCTCCTTATTTTTGTTCATTTCTTTTAAAAATCTATTTACTGTAGGTTAGTAGTATTTCTGGTGAGAGATTAATATGTGCGTTAAATCTGCCATCTTATTCTAGAACCCAGGTTGTTCTTTTCACTTAGTTAGAACTTGTGAATTCCATTTAATCCCTGCAATAAAAGTTCCATTATGAAGGTTGAGTATTGACTCATGCTTCCTGGACTTAAACAAAGTCTCTGCTACCAAAATAAGATGAAATGTTGAGCCCAGGGATAGTGACACTAATGCTCAGGTGATAAGTGCTCTCACTACTCCTAAGTAAAATAGAGGAAATGTCAAGGAAGCTTGGCAGTTGGTTAACAATAGTGTAGAAGGAAGGTGGAATTTTTGAAGTTTCTGCTTTCTCTTCGCCATGTAAAGGCCCAAATGGAAGTGTCAGATGACAATATTTTTCTACTACAGTTGTTTTTTTACATGGCAGA
This sequence comes from Pongo abelii, assembly GCF_028885655.2. NCBI lineage: Eukaryota > Metazoa > Chordata > Mammalia > Primates > Hominidae > Pongo > Pongo abelii. The sequence goes on along the minus strand of NC_071991.2, from coordinate 134,873,082 downwards.
AAGAGTAGAAGTTAGTTTTTAGAAAACTGGAATATAACTTATGAAACTACTGCTAGCTAATCCTTGTAGTACTGTGCTAAATTAAAGGATAGATGATTGGATATGTCTATTTTCTGGCTAAAGATGCTCAAAAGATAGTGAAAAGAGTAAGGGAGAATACAAATTGATGTTTTGATAATTTGTTTTGTATTGAATCTTCACAAAATCCTATATGACATCTATTCTAAACACCATAGTCTTTAAACCAAGGCTCAGAAGAATTGACTAAGTAGCTAAGTTGAATAATTTGCAAGACCAAAGCAATACTGGGATTTGAACCCAGCAGTGGATGACTGCAAATCCTTTCTACTGCATATTGCTACCTTCTTGGAATAAATTTGACAGTTGTTGGTAATCATGCTATAAAATTGTGGTAGAGAATGCCCTTTTTTTCTTTCTTTTCTCCTCGCAATTAACAGCTAAGTATTGCTCTATCAAAAGCAGTTACTCTTACTTTGTTCCTTGAAGAACAGGCAAAGTTGTTGATTTTATACCCATATTAGAGATGAATGACATGTGTTTGAAAACTTTTTAGCTATTCCTCTTGATTCCATATCTTGAATATACAATCTCTAATTGTAGTTTAAAATGTCTGCTATGAAGTACATTGAATTTATACTTGGACCAGACTAACTCCAAACACTGATAATAGAAGGAAATCAGAGGTGTTGATGGGATTCCTGCATATGTATAAAATATATCTCCTAACTTAAGTAAATGGATAAACATTGATTAAAATCTATTTTCTGTTTTTGCACATTTAATATTAAAAGGAAATATCATTAAACAAGATTCCAATGTGGATGCTCATGTTGATTATAGCTGTATTCCTCTTCCAGATTTATTATCTATGTCAAAATTCCAACTTTTCCTCATCATTCCTCAAATATTAGAAATTCTATTCTGCTCTTATCTTGGTGGATCAACTTATTTCAGTCTTTATAGTGGGTCTAGGTGAAGATGATTCATCACTATTTTTAGGAGATCTCCTTATTGAATTTCCCTTCCATTTCCTGCAAAGATGCATGATTGCCATGCTGAAAACTTTTTGATGCTTCTGTTTATCTTTTAAAAGAAGGAGAAATATTCTTTTAGAATGATTGTTACTCCCCCAAAGATATGAGACTTACAAGTGCTCCTTATCCTCTACTGACTGCCTCTTGCTTACCTTGTTTCTTGTCTACCCTGGACAGGTGACTTGCACCTGAAAGACAGACTTTCTCTTTTGCATCCAAACAGTCGTTAAGCCCATCTTCCTCCCTCTTTTTTATACTCATTTATTGAATATCTACCATTTCTTTACTAGGCATTGGGGAAGTGAAGGTAAACAATCCACACTCACTCACAGGCTTCCATAGTTCCACAGAATCATGGATGCCTTAAAGATTTATGTATGCAAGACTTTAGAAACATAAAGGAATGGGGTGGTGGGATCGATTAGGTCTCCCTAGCAGAAACCAATCTAGGCGGTAATATTGAGATACAAACTCTATTTCTTTTTCTCTAGACCACCTTTGCTCCTCTAGCTAAAACGTCAAATGAGGCTTCATGTTTTTCAGAGAACCTAAAATCTAGCCCTTCACCCAGGCAAGAATTAGCCCCTCTTTCCTATAGTTTTCAAATGACTAAGTTAATACATTTAATATGGGCTGTGTTATACTTATCATTTTTTTGTTTATATATATGCCTTCTTTACTACTTGGAGATTCTTCAAGGTTTTTTATGCATTTTAAATGTATCTTCTTCTGTGTATTATGAATTTTTAAGGCCCTAGTACTTTGTATTTTCAGCCACATGTATGGATGATGGCTTTAAATATACACTCAATGAGTGAATGATTGTGAAAAATTCTTAGAGAACACCACTGTCTTATCATTTGCTTGCTACTTTCCAGTTGGTTAATTCAAAATTTTGAAGGTTTTATGTTAAATCATGGATTTAATAGTGTAATTGTACTTTTAAAATGAGAAATTTGTAGATTTTTTTTTTTTTAAGTTTTGGAAAGAAGACTATTTTTCAGTATTTCAGGACTGTTGTGATTCTATCTGAAGTAGGTTCTATACACTAAAGCCACTGTGTGTGTTCGACACTACCTAAGTAGGATATTTTATAAGGTGCATAACTTAGTCTTTTCTCATTGTTTTCTGAGGTCCTGCTGTTACCACTCTTACATTGGCCATCCTTAAAATTAGTTGGATTTTTAAGCTTTGCCTCTTCTAGAAGCTGTTTTTTGTTCTTTTCTTTCTAACATTTCATGCCTTTAGTTCTGATGTTGGCCACCAGGTAGCAACAGTGCCTTGAGTAGCTCAAGTCTCATAAATAGGAAACTGTTGTAGACAGACAAAAAGATGAAGTTGTCTGCATTCAGGAAGGAAGGAGTAAGTGTTCAGAATCCTCAATTTTTAATTCCCCCTGGCACTGCATCCTCATGTTGTCTGTTGCATGCAAGCATAAATTTATGCATAAGCATAAAAAATGCAAGCATAATTACCAACTGTCCACGAGCAGCCTTCCTGTTCTGCCAATCCATCGTTACTGTGACAATTCACTTCATCTCAGGGCCAGTGAAATACAATGAGATGAGGGGCAGGTGGCAAGGGGCAACATGGATCATGCTAGGAAAGTGTGTGACAACTGCAAACAAGAAGAGACTGAAATAATAAAAAAGGTATAGGGAGAAAGTACTTCTTTCTTTTTACGGACATATCTAAAAAACCCGTAATATTTATGAGATTGTTTTTTAACCATGAGAAACACATTTATGCTGATATAGAAAAATCAAATATGTTATTGTAGATTTTTCTTCTTCCTTCACCCTTAGCGATACCTCTGGGTATTCTAGTTGTGCGTGGAGACTGTGATTTGGAGACTTGCCGTATGTACATAGACCGCCTACAGGAGGTGAGTTTATTTAGCCAAATTTTTATTCTCCTCAACTTTCCATTTTTGTAAACAATTACCAGCCATATATATTTGCTTCTGAAATGATGCATTTGGAGAGGAAATGGAAATGTGGTGGCTTTGTCCTTCAAGCATACGCTGTATGTCACCCTCTCCCACTGTCTCTGTTGTTCACTCCTCAGATGGTTGAAATGGAAAAGCATTGACTACAGGGTGCTGTTGCCCTGGTGTGTTCCATAACTATAGCTTGGAACTTGTCATTTTACCAGACACATACCTGTATATTTGAGATGTTCAGAATTTCAACAGGGACTGATAAATAATGAAATAAAACAGTGATATTTAATGTTTTGTGTCTGACACTTATGTCAGAGACAGCTAGATTTTGTAAACAAAAAAATAAATAAAACTTCTATGGGAAAGAAAAATCCCTACATTTCATAGGAATTTGTCAGAACACAAAAGAATAATCTATTTTTTTTTCTCAATCTGGCCTTGCTTTAGACAAACAGAAAGGAAGTGACCCCGTATATGGCACTCCCATAAATGTGTACTGCACCAGCAAAGCCAGGAGACCCAAACTCATCATTACAATTGTTGGTTGTTTTTGCAAAAATTTGAGGGGGAGTCTTAACCATCTCCATTCCACAAATTGCAAAAAGCATATATGACGATTTCTTTATCATTTTTTTTTTGATGAAAGATGTATATTGGAGTCACTTTTCTTGGGTGTGGCCTAGAAATTTGTATTTTTAAAGCTGTTGGGTTGTCTGATACCCCTTGATAAGCAATTCTGTCCCAGACAACATGTTATACATAGGTAAATATTGCAAATAAAGTAGATACATACTGTTTAAAATCCCTCTGAGTTGTAACCACTTAGCCCTGAATATTTGATTCTGTTTCTCTTGGTAGAAATAAATTCAGGTGGGAGGCACATAGTGATGTGAAAAATTACTGATTTTGAGAAATAGATAACAAATATTGAATACTGATATGGATGAGAGAAAGATGGTCAACAAATTTTACACTTACGGCTTCATTAAGCTATTTTGACTGAGGATAGCTGCTTAAACAAGTTAAAATATATGAATTTTTAGTGACTCAGGTCCAATTCTGTTAATATGTTCCCGAACTTCTAGTATCTCATTTCCCAAAATAATGTTTGTATTTTGCTGTGGAATCTCACTCCAGAAACCTGTACTGAAAAAAATGAATCATAATTGGTGCCAAACCTTTTTACCTTTCTTGTTAAATGAACACATGTAGAGCTTTGTTAACCAGACTTCACAGTAGAATGATATTAATACAGGATTGATGAATTGACTTTGTTAAAAACCAACTTAACTAACTTAATAGCATGCTTAATGCACCAATATTCAACTAAAAGTAGGATTTTTAAAAAAGAGGCAACTCAACAAATAAAGAGGAAAGATTTTTAAAACTAATGGAAAGTAATGTGATGAAACCCTGTGGGAAACAGGTGTAAGGACAAAGGTACCCAGGATTGCTGACATCTGTAAATAGAATCACTACACTCATTAGCAAGGAAGCCTAGGAGGCATGACAATGGTGACAAGTTCGTTATAAAACATTATGAAAGGAGTCAGGCTTTCACAATCTGCCGGTAAAACCTCACTAATTTCAACCCTGTTAATTTGCACTTTGTGATAATGTGGAGGTGGTTGGTGATTTTCTCTTTGTAGTCTTTGAAAACCCCTATTTGCTAAGCGACTTATCAGTATAAACAGTTACCATGACAGTATATATCTGGTCTAAGGTAAAGAAAAGCTTTCTAAGTGCTTAAAGGGATTTCCAAAGCCTTCTTCACAAGCCAAAAGTTTATATGCACATTAAATATAATCCCCATTTATTAGAACAAAATTGCCTGTCTTTTACTTCTGGTCTCCTCTATAGGAGATTGAAATAATAATATATCACTTACCTCTAAATACTATGTAGGACTTATAGGTTTCAACAGCTTAATGACCTTCTCTCAGTCCAACTTGGTTTGCTTTTATTATTTCTGGCATTACCTTCTTTATTTAACCTTTATGAATTTGGGTGTGTTAGATACTTTCCAGATGAGCATAGTAATATTAAATTGGGAGTTCAGTTGAGATCGAGTTGTGGGGCAGCTTGTTCAAACTAATTTTAAGGTATGGATTTTTTTTTTCATTTTCTCATTAGGACCTACAGTCGGTTTCTTCTGGCTCCCAGAGAGTTCATTACCAGGTAACAAATAATTGACTCTCCTTGTTTCTTACCTTCTGGCCAAATGAAGTCTATCTTTCAATTAATGTCTTATTTTGATTTAGAGTTCACATCTTCCCTAGGGATAGAGTTCATTTTAAGAACCTAGTGAAAATGGTATTCTGATTCTTTTGCATTTTCCTGATTTTGGACCACCCTAGTCTAGCACAAATTTAGACTGTGGATTTTCTCCTAGACCATTTAGAAAAGATTATAAAAGTGAGTGCTTTCAGTAACAAATACCAGAAAACTCAGCTGAAACTAGCTTAGCAGGGAAAGGGTCTCTTGGTTCACATAAGCAAAAAGTCCAGATCAAGGTGGATTTCTCATCCGATTTGGTCATGGCTCACACTCCACTTTCCTGCTGGTCCTTCTGCTTTGTTCTCCTCTTCCTGTCAATTCTACCTCTGAGCTAGATGACTTTTTGGTCCAAGCTGACTGCCATTAGCAACCAGGACTATGTTTTTTCCATCACCTCCTGAAAAAGAGAATTCCATGCTTCCTACAACCATCAAGCAACAGTTTTAAAACGTAATCTGAGTGGTTCATCCCAGGTCTTTTGGACAATCTAATAAACCCAGTCTGCCTCTCTCTATAGCCCATATAAAGTCTGTAGGAGAACACTCAGTTATTCTTTATCCCAGCAGACTTTGGGGGTGTAGTTTCTTTCCAGCTTCCTCATCCCACTTGTGATACACAGATCTCTTCAGCCATCCTCTTACCCATTAGATTTCTCAGACATGATGTAGATCCTAGTACACAGTATTACTCCCGACTGCAAGGAGCCCAAACAAAGCTCTTTGACTGGTCTCATTAAAGCCCTTTTATCTGAGAGGCTCCTTACCCTGTCCTGTTAAGAGGAAAGGTATGTGGGAATCACAGCATGCCAACAATTCTCTCCAAATAAATCTCTTCAAACCCTTTATACTTCCATGTGGGGAGGAATATAACTATGCCTAAATTTATAAATGTGTAAATCCTGGTTTAGCACTTCACTTTGGATTTTTGTATCTATTTTCCTATGCCTGAAATTTCCAATTTAACATCCTTTAACATAAATAGAAAACACAATAATTTAAAGAAAAACCTATACCTTGTAGCCTTCTAGGTATTCCCCCTACCAATGATACCCTCTGCCCTTGGCTGAAGCAGCATATCTTCAGGTTTAACGACAGGAATTGCCTTTGTGTTCTTATTTGTATATTTATTTCTCAAACAACGTATCCCACACTTCCAGAGTTCTTTCTTCCATCTGTCTGGCCTTGAAAGGAAGAAAAGTCACTTAGGACATGTTTACATTAAAAACAAAACAAAATTAACTTCTTCTAGACTGTTTTTACCAAACACTAGAAGACAAATTTCCACCTAATTTTTTAGATAGAGCACAACTTTCATCAGAGTGACTATTTGCATATTTACCCAGAGCCACTATCTAGGTGTAAATTTTATTTTAAAAAGCATAGTGCATTCACAATAGCAAAGACATGGAATCAACCCAAATGCCCATCAACGATAGACTGGAAAAAGAAAATGTGGTACATATACACCATGGAATACTATGCAGCCATAAAAAGGAATGAGATCATGTTCTTTGCACTGACATGAATGGAGCTGGAAGCCATTATCCTCAGAAAACTTATGCAAGAACAGACAACCAAACACCACATGTTGTCACTTATAAGTGGTAGCTAAACAATGAGAACACATGGACACAGAGAGGGGAACAACACACACTAGGGCCTTTTGTAAGGGTGGGAGGAAGGAGAGCATTAGGAATAATAGCTAACACATGCTGGGTTTAATACCTAGGGTATGGGTTGATGGGTGCAGCAAACCACCATGGCACATGTTTACCTGTGTAACAAGCCTGCAGATCCTGCACATGTACCCAAGAACTTAAAATAAAAATTAAAATAAAAAAAGCATAGTGCTTTTAAAGGTAAGAGCTGATCTCTAACAATTGGCAGTAGTAGTTATAAGACTATGAGAATATTGTCTTTAAGAGTTTGTACTTTTTCCTCTTGGACAGTTTGAACCTTTACAACTTTATCAAAAAATATGTTAGATTTATCCTAGCTAGGTTTATGAAACTACTTTTATTTATTATTCCTGGCTTATACAATGTAGTCATTTTTGGTGTGAGAGTTAAAATTGTGGGCATTTTGTACCATATTTTTTTATGCCCTATCTGTAACTATTCATGGAGATCAACGGATGGATAAGACACTACAATATGAGTGAGTTATATATTGCATGTATTGTTTGGTGATAACACTCAGAAGGATTAATGATATTTTTCTATGTCAAAATATTGCGGCATTATTTTGTTTACTTACAGTCAAGTCAAATCTTGGTGTCAAAACTGCTGCATTATAAATGCCACATCAAAAGGTTTTGTGCGCTGAACATCTAGGACAACGAATGCAGTGATCAGGGATGAGTGTCAGGGGTGTCACCTTTTCCCATATCCTTCCTTAGGACAATGAAGGAGCGAGCAGAGTGATAAAAAGCAGGGGCCTTTGAGCATGAAGGAATGGTTGGAACAAAAAAGATGCAAGAAGCCCAGAATTTGCTCATTAAACAGGAAAGAAAAAGAGACTGTGTTAGAATTAACGTGGCCAGAGCACAGGGAGAAGCTAATGAGGAATTTCCTGAGCAGGGCAAGGAGAGCTGGTTGAAGCATGAAGCTGGGAGAGATAAACTTTCATGTTTGGCTAAGATCATCAAAGGAGGAATGAGTTGGAGGCATAGGAAATAGAGTTCTGTGTTAGCCGTATTAGTTTTGATATGCCTATTAGATCCAAGAGGGTTGGTGAGTAGGCAGTTGGGTATACTAATATTAAACCTCATTAAAAAATTCAGGCCCAGAGATAGAAATTTTGGAGTCATCAGCAAATGGATGGATGGTGCTTAAAACTACAAGGCTGGAGGAGATCACTTAGGGAGGAGTTCAGTTAAAGAGGAGGGTCCAATGTTTTATCTGTGTTTATTCATGAGTCAAGAAGAGTGCAGGTTCAAGACAGCAATTGGTCAAGAAGAATCATGGAAACTGAGATGAGCAGGAGGGAAGCTGGAAATCAAGGAGAAGGTGGTATCACGAAAGCCAAGAGTGAAATGTATTTCAGAGAGGAAGGAGTAATGGACAGTGTCAAATGCCATTGAGAGGCTGAAAAGATATGGATTGATTTCTATATTTTTTTCTAGGTGTGTGTATTATAAAACACATGGGATATAGGTGCTATTAATTTTTATGTAGAAAGTGACTGGCAGGAAATTTAATACTAAATCTTTCATTTCTTAGTGCAGAAACTGATTACATCAGAATTCCCTAGTTTGTCCCGGTGGGAGTAAGGAGTGTTATAGGTGAAAAAGAAACATGAACAACGAAATGCCTTAAATGCCTTTAAATGAAGTTTCTTGTCTATGAGATGGCATTAAATAAGCTTGGAGGATTAACTGTGAAGAGAATAAATTAATACCAGTATGTTTGAAAACTTGAGAAATTCCTGTCAGCTCACGAATTTGCAGCTAGGATTTTAGCTGACTGTTTTCTAAGACCAGAAAAATCTCAAGAGAAAAGCAGCATTTAGAAAGGTGTACACGTGCCCAAGACACCTTATTAGTGAGCCATATGGCAGTTTCTCGCCACTTAAGCATTTCGTTGCTTTGGTTTCTTCCTTTTCCAAATGCGTGGTGAATTGCCAACAAAGCACTGAAGCTCAAAAATGACGCCTCATGTTAACCTAACAAGGTATTATGGGTTATACAAGAATGTGTTAGATATTTATAGCCTGTTGAAAATTCCTGCCTACACCATCTCTGAGGTCAAAATTCAAAGGCCCCTCCATCCTAATAGCATCGACGTAACCCATAACTAATACGTTTTACAAGCAAAATGCATTGCACTTGCAGATTTAGGATATTCTTGAGGTTGCCAAATGAACAAGAATTAACATTAGAATTGGACTCTACCTGCTTATTTGATAAGGGTGCTTTCTGAGGCCACCTACTTTGAGATAATTCCTTCTCTGCTTCCTCCCTTGAAATCATGATATCCCTTCTTAACCCCAAATCACAAAGGTACTAAGAAATAGAGGCAGATGTGCCATTCTAGTGATTTCCAGCTGGGAACAATTTGCTCCCTGTGGGGGACATTTGGCAAGGTCTGAAGACTTTGAAATTTATTGGATAAAGGCCAAGGATGCTGTTAAACATCTTATTGTGTGCACAGAGAAGCCTCCTACCATGAAGAATTATCCAGCCCCAAATGTCAATAGTGTAGAGCTTGAGGAACCCTGAGTCACTCTGATGGTTCTCAGTACATAAATGAGAACCCCAGATAGGTATAAGACCTAGATGAGGAAAGGGAAAGGAGAAAGAAAGAAGAGGAACAAAAGAAAAAATAGGGATGGAGAATAGAAGGAGGCATTTATAGATGTAGTAGGGTAGAATAAAGAGAGAACTAGGAGCAATTAGAGGGTTTTTTTTTTTTGTGGACACCTTGGGTTTCCCCATTTCCCCAGGGTGATGCTTTATGGGGCATTAAATGGTAGGAATTATAACTTGAGATTTTAGTGCATACCATAGGATTCACCTGTAGATGCAAAAATAGATTCAGCCAGGTGATTACTTTCTCTAAGAATTAATTCACTTAAAGATAGTACCAGAATGGTTGGAATATTTAAAAATAGAGAAAACATTATTGAAAAGCCTTTTCATTCTTCAGGGTGGTACAGACGTCCTTCACTTTCATAAGCAAAAAAAAAACCTCTTGGTCAGATCGGAGTCTACATTACTTGCTCCTCCTCTGATCTCCTTTGTGCCTACACGCCTGCTTTTCTGGAGGACCAGTCTGTGTTGTATTCCATTAAAGTTGTGTCTAGTTCTAGGCAAACAGTATTTTCCTATAAATATTTCATTCATCCCCTTTCTCTTTATTCTGGCTGTCCTTATTCATCTCTCTCCTTTCTCTGAAATCTCTTCCTCCTCCATTTGTTTTCTGGAGTCTAGAAGAGTCCTTCAACAGATGGAGTGGAACAAGGTTTAGAGAGTCTTCCTGGGAATTGGTTTATCTTGTCTGAGAGAGAAGGACAGTACCAGCTAGAAACTTTGGAGAATGCCATTCCTTTGGACTAGATTGAAGCTACCAGAAATGGGTCAAATGAGGAATTAAATAAGACTTGCCTAGGGTCAGGTCTGTTGTCTATTATGAGTGAAGGCAGTACTGGAGTTGTCATTATTGCTAATGGAGAACTTTCTCACACAAAGGGACTCTTGAAAATGTTAGAATATTGCTTATTTCTATCTTCTACCCCACTGTCACTGTTTCTTCATCTTTGAAATCTGGGTTGAAGAATGGCCATGCCGTTTCTGTATTCCTCCACTGTAGGAGTCATGAGTGGTAAAGTAGGTTCGAGATGAAGGGGTTTTAAGATATTAAAATAAATAGTAGCAAGTCTATTTGGGGCTGTAGTTAGACAGAGACACATGCATACCTATTTGTATGCAACATTATGTTAAAAAATGGATAGATGGCTTATATGTGGGACATGTTGGGGCAGACAGATGAGAAGTTTGAATGGGTAACAAGAGAAATTTAAAAGTAAGGTGATTATCGATTGGCCATTATTAAATGAGGCAGGGATTCCCAAGCCATAGAATGTTTGTTTTGTTTCTGTTTACGTCTTTTCTCAATTTTATGAAAGAAAAAGAATTTCATTCACATTGAAGACATAGTTCAACACTAGGTGAATATTGCTTAATTGGAAAACTTACTAGTGTGTGATGGGGCTGCTGTGCCTTCATTAAATTATGTGTGCATCAACTATGAGCAATTGCATGTAAATTAAGGGTAACTTTGGCATATGCATGCCAAATAGTGGTTCAGATGATTTTCTCATCAATTTTATATAATTTATGCCAGTTGGCTTTCAGAAATATATATATATGAGGAATGTCAGTTTTGCGTTTGTGCATGTGCCTATATTTTTAGCACAAGAAACATATTTTCCATTAACATATATCATAAGAGAAGATTCACATATCAGGGATTTTTGAAATGAGCAGTTTTTGCTAATATTATTCATTTAAAGAGCATGTAATTTTAGAAGATTATTATATTTAAAATAGAAAGGAGCATGGTATATCTAAGGTTATGTCATTTGGCCTACATTACAGAGCAATGACAGTTGCATTAATCTAAATCACACCGTTTATATGAAGAAAAATAACAGATCCAAAATGGGCAAGTCGAGTATCTTATCTCTTTGATGAATTATTGATTTGATCATGCAATTTGAGAGGACTGGAGAGACTAGAGGCCGTAAATTACCATTGAAAGCTTTGGATATGATGGTTAGAGGCACAGCTCAGGGAAATATAGCTGCATTCATACAATCCTATTTCTTCAGTATCTACTGTCAGATGCTTTTGAAAGACACATTTTTAAGATTGTATTTTTTCTCTCTATTGGAAAATAGGTCGCTGTACATTTATTTAATGTGCAGCATTCACAAATCAAACATACTCTGACCATTCATGTTCTTGTGTAGTGATTAGAACATTGCCAGGTCCAACCTAGAGCTTCCATGAAGCTAAGGTCTGTCCTGGAACCAAGTGTCCAGGAGCTGTTTGTTTTTCTTACTTCCTATTTCCTTCCAAATCCAATTCACGGTCCACATTGCACTGCTTTTCACCCTTCTGCAGAGACCAGAGGATGCCCCTGAATCAAGGAATCCTTAATGCCAGGGCTACCCACTCTACCAGCCTTCCAGACCCTCTGAGAACAGAGGAAGTGTTTACCTGATGTGAGCTGTGTGGATTAGTAACGAGAGTTACTTTAAACACGAATTAGAGAAAATTCAGTAATATCTGTCTATTAACATCACTATCACTCACTTACACTCCGATTATTATTATTTTTTTTTAGTACAAGAGAAAGGTGTGTAGATAGACATGATGCAGGAATTATTTGTACCCTGCGTACGGAAGAACCTGTTCATCTGTGTGGTCACGATAGGTTAAGAATATGCCAGCATAAAAAGTTTATGGACTATCGCGGTAAATTGTGAATTCCTGTCTGATATTCTGCTTCTCTTTATTCCTGCTCCATTTTTAACCCATACAATATGCATTTCTCTCTGATATCAAGGTCCTCATGGTATATCTCTTGACTTTTATAAGCTATGTGTGTTCGGCAATGCGCCAGGTTTTATAATCTTGGTTTACCTTAGTTTTGATATTGTACCTAATTCTAGACTTCTGTTTGGTTTTTAACTCTCCACCCAATGTAGACCTTTATGGTGTACATTTTTGTTTTCTCACATTTATACAAAGTTACGCACATAGACATACATGAATACATATGTGGGGATTGTTGCTTAAAAATACAAATGTAGCTGGGTGCAGTGGCTCATGCCTGTAATCTCAGCACTTTGGGAGGCCATCATGGGCAGATTGCTTGAGCCCAGCAGTTTGAGACCAGTCTGGGTAACATGGTGAAACTCCGTCTGTACAAAAAAACAACTCCAAAATTAGCCGGGCACTGTAGCATGTGCCTGTAGTCCCAGCTACTTGGGCAGCTGAGGTGGGAGGATTGTTTGAGTCCAGGAGGCAGAGGTTGCAGTGAGCTGAGATTGCACCACTGCACTCCTGCCTGGGTGACAGCGTGAGACCCTGTCTCAAAAAAAAAATAAAAATTATAATAAAAATAAAAATGTGTTTACAATTTGCATGTGCACACTATACATATTATACCACAATTTATTTTTAACGGTAATGTACCATGGAAATTCATCTTGCTAACAGGTGAAACTCTAATTCAGTCTTTAAAAATTATCACTCTATTCCATGGTATATATTTAACCCTGTTTCTATGGATAGGCATTTTTAGTTTGTGTAGTATTGTTGCCAATGTTTGCAAAATTCCAATAAACTTTATGGTACTTCAAAAATAAAATCATAACAGAAATGAAAACCATGTAACATGCTAAAAACATATTAAGATCGGCTATATTTGTGTGAAGATTATAAGTTACATAACGCGTACAGCAAAGTTATCCAAAATCTGTAATTGGATTTTTCTTCACATGGTGGTAGTCTCGGTTCCTGTGTCTGGGTTGAGGTTGCCTACCCTTCCCATTGATTACCATATTTCTGTGGAATTCTTAGGCAGCAGGGAACGCAGTGGTGGGAAGTGGGAAGACAGCAAGACTGAAGAATGTGTGGGGGCAGGAACTCTGAGCTACCAGGAGCAAACTGTCTGGTAAGAAACAGGAAGCTTAGTTTGACATCTGTGGAAGATCCTTGACTAGAGTAGAATGAGGTCTTCATAGCCATTTAGATCATTCTAGGTTTGCTTTCTTCCTGCTTTTGTTTGAGCTGAGTCTAGAAAATTCTGAGCTCTCAAACTTGATCTATACCAAACCTCACTCTTCCTTCAAAACCTGAAATCATAATTCCTCTAGAAGCTGTAAAACCCTGTGCATAAGGTCATGAGCTCTGAAGTAAAAGAAGTCTGTACTCTCCACCACTGAATAGCTTGGGGCTTCTGGGTAGTTTACTTAAATTCTCACCACTGCAGTTCTTTATTGTGGCCAGCTCTCAGATGCAGGAGAAGCGGTTCAGGAAGAATAGTGGGGCGGATTGCAGGAGAGGTAGGTAGGAGCTAGATTATGCAGCCTTCTTAATAACAAAACGAAAAAAGCCTGCACATGCATAGAAGGTTATGGGTTAAAATTAACCTATTATTGAGACTGTAGCCTAATATTTCTAAATTATCTCTGTGGCAGTGTCCAGGTGACCCTAAAACTAAGGGAGATGATTATGTGAGACTTGAACACTCCAATTGTGAATTCTGATAGTAACATATATGGCTGAGAGAAATTTTATCAAGTATAAAATATTCAGTAGATGAAATAAAAAATGGAATAGTCTAAGCTTTACTTAATCTATAGCCACCATTAATACAGAAGTAGAGCCATGTTTATGGGGAATTCTCAGAAGCAAAAAATGAGCATACCGTAAAAAGAAAAAAAAAAAAAAAGGAAAATTACCATCACCAAAATGTGGTTCAGTGATTTTTTGACAGCTTGTCCAGATTAGTGTTTCTTATCCTTCACTGCCAGACAGTGGAGATGAGTCAGGGCAGAAGCTGTAGGTGGAAGACTAAGAGTAGGAAGGAATGAAGGAGAGCCAGAGTCAAGAGCTACCTGTTCTACTTGACATCGTGACAGCTGGCCTCTATGAAACTGGGTTGGGTGACTCAGGATTGTATCTACTGGCACTTCTTGGCCGTACATCAGCACCAGGACTATTTGAAAACTACAGCTCCAGAACAAAGGTTTTTAACCCCAAATTTGAGACTTTGAAGGAAAGGGCTTTCTTAAATGTGAACTGAGCCTTCCATTTGCTTTGCCAACAATGAATTTCTTCTGCTCTCTTCTATATATATATTTTTTCAATTACCAAGCTCTGATTCTTTTGGCAGCTGGCTCAAAATCCTTTTTCCAAAATTGGTGGCTGTTGGCAGCAGCCAGGAAATAAATTGAAATCATAATTAAAATAGTCGTCCCTTGGGAAAAGAAGTTAAGACTTGGTAAATCAGACTTACAGTAACTCCAAGAATTGGAGCCAGAAAGAAGCATGCAGAGCACCTAGACTGGTTCCTAGTGTAGTGGCCACCCTTTAAAGACATGGTCCATGCTTCATTTTTTGTGACCTTCCGTCACATGCCTTGCATTTCATTGGCTTTAATAAATACACATCAAAAAGGCTGATCACAATTGTATCACAGGAAAAAGAATAATGTATAGTTTTGTGACAACTGACAAATCAGCAAGTGACAAGTTAATTTTGGTGAAACTAAGGAAATAGCAAGTAGGCAGTTACTATTGAATGGGGAAGGGAGACACCAGTAAAATAAAATGTTCCGAAATGTATGCCTGTTGGTGATAGAAGACATTCAGCCTTGAAGACAGTATCCTGTATTTAAGACAATTATATAACATCTAATATTGTGAACAGAGGCACTGGATTGCCGATTAAGACAAGCCCTATAAGCACCAAACCAACAAATGGCATGATTTCAGCCTTTGTTTAAAGGCACTCTTTTGTATTCACTCATACACATTTGTCCTATTTCTTTCTTTTCTCTAAAACTCAGAATCTGAGTGCAAATGTATTTATGGATAAATAGTGTTGTGTTAGGGGTAGCACCATGTAAATGATCTGGTCTGAAATGTGGCCTGTGTCCCATGAGACCCTCATGTGACAAAGGGCAGAATTGTTTTAGGTAAAATAATGTCTCAGCTGCCTAGCATGAGATATAATTATCTCTCGGATAATTATATCTGCACATAAGCATGTTTCAGCCAATGGGTTAAGCATTTTATGTGTCATTAATTCCTCAAAAGAACGCTTTATGATAGATATTTTTGTAGCCATTTTAAAATGAGGTATTCAAGGAACTGGATAAGAAACTATCCTAAACTCTCACAGCGAGTAGTGGGTAGGGCGCCAGGATTGTCGTGCCTCTCAAAGCTGGTGCGCTTCCCATCAGCTTTCCGCCGCCTCTGGACTTGCTGCTTAATTGGGGCTGGATCCCATACAATCTCTCGCCTTGTTTTTCCATCTCATTCATCAGATCTGTCTTCCCTACGATATTTTAACACCTCAAGGACAGGAACATTTTTTGGCATCTCAATTCTTAGCTTGTCTGTGATAATGATGATCACATCCTACAAAAATTTCAGTTTTGCGAAGCAGACTTTCTCACTATCTTTTTGCTCTGTTTTTCAACTCAAGTGAAATCCAGCATCCACCACCGCCACCTCAACCACCACCAACTTTTCTGTCCCTAGCCTGCTCTTCACCTCCTATTCTCTCTCGGATCTTTGAGATATACTTTCAGCACCCATTTATGCTTCGTACCTGGATTTTCTTGTTTCTTATTTTACCGATTACTGGCATATTTTGTGGGTATATTTTGCATATTGTCAATCTGCTATGTTGGAACATCATTTTAACATTGACTTCAAAAAACTCTCCAATTTTTAGTGTCCCAGTGTAGGTGAAGCATTTTCATCTGCATAGATATGTACATGGACTAGATTCAAGGGCAATTTGTTTTTGAGACTTGATGCTTTTGTACATTTTATATATGTAGAATTTTTAAATCAGTAGTTTAATTGCATTATTAATCTACCCAGATAGTAATTACAGTTTTTCATTGGAATTCAAATGACTTTTAACATAGGACCTATTATGTGAGTAGCTGTTTCTTTAAGAACTCACTTTTTTTTTAAATGAGCAAGGTGGAAAGAGCTTCACAAAAGTTGGAAGAGGATGCAAATCTATTTCAGGGAAGCATTTCAGAGGAGTTAGAGTTCTACTTTTCCTTTCTAACAACTCCCAAAATTGCAGTTTAATCTTCAGGTCACCAGGAAAGTATCCAATTATTAAAATCAGATTCCTGTGCCTTTAATTAATGATGTATTGTTTAACTTCAATTATTAATACCATACAATGGTAAATACAAATACATTTTTTCCTTTGTTTATAAAAATGAACATAAGTAGAAGAACTTAAGGCACTGAAAACAAACACTTGGGAGAGACTATGGATGGAAATAAGCAAAAAGTTGAGTCCTTCCATGTAAAAATTGACCCAGTTTCAGTCTGCTACTAGGAGAATAGCCACAAGCTCAGAGAGCTTTTGATGTTTGTTGTTTTGGTATTACAATTACCAGTAACTTTGCATTGGTGATTCCTATTCTCATAAGGCATTTTACTGATCAGAATCTTCTTATTTTGTTGAAATCTCTCTGACATAAATTTTTGATTCTTTAAATTAATAGCTTTTTTAGCATCTTGGAAATCTCGGATCACTTTGATAATCTAGAAAGCAGTGGTTTTTCTGTCCAGGAAAATGAACATACACATAGACATACCAAATCTAGCATACAATTTTGGAGAGTTCAAGAATTGTTGAACCTCTTTGAGGACCCATTAAAGTATTTTAAAGAGCTTTATGGTGACCAACGTGTTTTCACCAAACAAAATTGTAATGTTATCTTTAGACAAAACCTCTTTAAGAACATTGAGTTATATCAGATGTTTCTGTAGATCAAACATTTTTGCAATTTCCATCCATAGATCAAAATGTAGAGTAAATAAGTGAACAAAAGCAAACTACATTAAAAAAGTCAGGCATGGATATAAAACTCTCCAGACACACAGCCACCTGCACGTAAAAAGATATATACCATCTATATTTCCTTACCAACCTGTGGTAGTCATGTTGCTGAGGCAGTGCTTCAATCTAGATTTTACTAACCTAGACTAAATAACATCCAATTTTCTGTAATTAGAATAGCCTAGAGATAGTATGATGGATCCTTAGGTTTTTAAAACGATAAATCAAGCATTCCTGTATTCTTTCCATTGATTTTTACCTACACAAATTAGGGTATGTTTTATTGTGTCCTCTGCAGCATATTCAACATCAAAATGCAGAAAGTGTCCTTGATGTTTTAGCCCCTTTATTCATAGAGAAGATAATCCTGTTTCTGGTTAATCTCTTTATTTATTAGCTTTCATAGTTGCCACTAAATATTTTGAATCACTTCCAAATTTCTTGGTCTATAATTACATTTCTCACCCAACTGAGAGACGTCAGTAGCTTTATCTGTTTTTCAAAAATGCATTAAGTACCTTAAGTTCCTCTAAAACAAGTTGTCACACGTGTCAAAATATAATTCTCAAAATGTTACACATAATTGTCTTATAAATAGTTACTAAGCACATGTCAAGATTTCACTTAGCTCAACAATCAGGATGAAAATCCAGTTCAAAAAAGAGGAAAATATATACACGTGTATACATGTTATATATACAGGTGTATATATATTATATATGTATATATAATATATATAACATAATATATGTATATATATTATATATAACATAATATATGTATATATATTATATATAACATAATATATACATTTATATATGTGTATATATACACATATATAATATATATGTGTATATAATATAATTATATACACATATAATATATACACATGTAATATATATGTGTATATAATATGTGTATATACATATATAATATATAATGTATATATACACACGTATATATAATATATATTATATACACACATAATATATATGTGTATATATGTATATACATATATGTATCTACATATATAATATATAATATATAATGTATATACACACATGTATATGTAATATATAATATATGTATATATAATATATACACGTGTATATATAATATATATACATATATACATATAGAGAGAAAGCAAGAGAGAGACTATATGTAACATACATTTTTTCTGTATATATTATATAGTATCTCTGTTTCCATAGCTATATGGATCTATTTATAAATATAGATTTTGGTTGCATTCCTGAATGAGACCAGTTTTCCCTCTATCAATTATTTAATTCACAGAATTCATTTAGAGTAAAACTGCATACCCTAAAGGTTTCTAGTTTACTAAGATGCATCCCTTTTGTTCGGTAACTTTAGGTTCTTTCACATACATCCTCAGACCTATCTGAAAGGCTTGTTAAAACACATTGTTGGGTTCCACCCATAGTGCTTCTGTAGACCTGGGATGGGCCCTGGAAATTTGTGTTTCTGACAAGTTTCTAGCTGATGCACACTTTGAGAACAAGTGATTTAAGCCCAGGCTTTATTTGAGGATGAAGTAGGGCAGCAGGGAGTGTTGATTAACTCCCAAGAAAGTCAGTACAACCTCTGATTGGGTCCTTACTACTTCTTCTATGTTATTCCTGTTTCCTTCTCCTGTCCCCTCTGTACACACAAGATCATCCACACCTGCGGCTTCAGCTGCCAAGTCTTTATTGCTGCCTGCACAGCCGCACCCCAGTGCTGCTCCCTACATTCGAACATTTCAAATCCCTAATAAGGGCCAGACTCCCAGTTTCTTCCCCACAGAGACCTGGCCTCCCTCATTTGTCCCATTTCTGTCAGTGATTTCAATTCCACTGCAAACCAGGGCTAGAGTGCTCCAAATCACATGTTGTAAACTAGAAGGTGCTCTCCTCCCTCCCCAGTTATCACTGGCGGGCTTCTCTTAGTAGAGAAAATGTTTAATTTTTAAAAATTTGGAATCTTAAAGAGAAAATCCTTTCAGTTTTCAATCTGCCATTTCTCTCTTCTGTTTCGTGGATGTAGCCTTAATTCTTTATAAGAAATAAAAGCTTCTGAGACTTCAAGGAAGTTTGGAAACTGAGAATTGTAGTAAATCAGGGAAGCAAGCTAGTCCTGGCAGTATCTTGGAAGGGCAGCTTTGGAAGCCTGGGAGGTCAGAGGCCAGGCTTCTAGAGGTCATGTCTGAGGTGTGTAAGTGAGACTTGGAGCAGGAGATGATAAACATAAGCTTCAGGAGTTTGGAAGGTCAAGAAAGGAGAGTTTAAGAAGATTATCAAAAGATATATCAACTTCAGTTTCAGCTACTCAGGAGGCTAAGGCTGGAGGATCACCCGAGCCCAGGAAACCGAGGCTATGGTGAGCCATGATCACACACCACTGCACTCCAGCCTGGAAGACAGAGTGAGACCCTGTCTCAAAAAATAAAATATAAATAAAATATAAATAAAAAAATAGATGTAACAAGATCAGCTGAGGGGAATTTATTTTGGAAGAGAGGGAACTATTGAGAGCAGAAGAATTAATGAGTGGATTTTAATAATGCTACAAAGTTCAAAGGAGAAGGAAAGGTAGTCCAGAGTCTAAATTAAGTGATTGGCTTTGGAGAGAAGAGAACTATTTTTATACAAACCCAGAGGAAAGAATGATGGCAGTTATGTCAGGCAGACTTGATGTTAAATAGGAGAGGGGAAATTGGGAGGTCATAGAAGTGAGACGCCTAGAAAATGCTCAGGTGAATGAGCACATTGCAGTCTGGATGAGTGTTGGACAGAGTGATTTTGTCATGGGTTAACCTGGCGCTGATTTTGTTCCTTGTCTACTCCTCTGTAATTGGGTTCAGTGGAGAAGGCTGAGGTTAGAGATGACGTCAATATGCGAGGTTGATTTTCTTTGTTTCCATGTAGATGAACAGTCCCTGTGTATGGATGGCTGCTGCTTTTTCTCACATACCGTATGTCCCGTGTGGCCAGTAGATAACGTTTGATTCATTCCCATTTTGTGTCAGTGCCTTAGACCTATGTGTCAATGACAGCCAGCTGCCACTCATTCCTTGGCTTCGCAAAGGGAAAGAAAGAAATTCCCATAAGGAAGTAAATGTCCTAAATTAGATTATTTATGTTTAATGGAATAATTGAAAATATTTAATGGAATAATTGAAAACCTCCTGGTAATTTTATGCGGGAGTCATTTTCAAAATGTTCTATGTGAAAGAATTTCAAAAAAGAGTCCTTCTTTCTGTTCCTAGAGAAAAAAAAAATGTGATTTGCCCTTCTCACCAGTGCTTTGTGTAGGAAAGGATGGCAGAATGCTGAGTGAGGGAAGCCCATCAGGTTATTGAAATGCAGCCACTAGAATGTGTGTGTCTCTTTCCAGGACCATGAAACCTCCTTCCCCAGGGCTCTCTCAGCACAGAGGCTCTCTCCTCGGTGGTGCTTCCTAGATGGTGAGTTCTGCATTTCTTGTGGGTATTGTGGGAGTTGGGGAAGTTGAAGAGCAAGGCATCAGTTGATAGGGTGGGCTCTAGTTTTCCAAAAGATTATTCAGAAAGCCTTCATGTGACTCCACATGGCTGGTATTGGCATGAGGAACAATGTGGGCCTGCTGATATTGCACTGTCCTTTCCTGAAGTCATTTCCCTCAACACAGCTTGGTTAACTCTGGCTGAACTCCAGCATCAAGTTGCTCAGGCCGATGTTTTCCTTTCATCAGCCCTCTTTTCTTAAAGCTTGACTGCCTGCCTTAAATTAATTCAGACCAGTAGCTGGATTCTATATGCATAGGATGGATACTAATTTCTATGTTATTTGCATCTTATGGAACATTCATATTATTTTTATGAGACCATTATTGCAGTATGATGTATACGTTTCTGGAAAAAGGTGGAAAAATTCAGTTGCATTCAAATCTGCTCAGATCCGCATGACGTATTGCATGCATAATAGGTTAGTTATCTTATGATTGTTTAATGAGTCTGTTTTTTATCTCAAATATCTCTCTCCTAGATGCTGCCTAATACTACATTTCTATCCAATTACCCATATTGCAGTACCTTCTCACCTCTGTATATTCATGCTTACATACTACTGAATGTATCTACTACCTATTCTCTCTTTTGTTCATATGGAGACATGATTTTCATTGTAGACCCCTTTTTTGTTTATCTGGGTGAGCATCTGAGAGGATATAAACGTGAATATGAGTATGTCAGGATTCGTGAGTGTATGAGCAAGCATTGGGATGGCAGCAGCAGAGATCTATTAAGATTTCAGGACTGTCCAGTAGCCTAGCATGACTGAAATGTAAGGGTTTTAACTGGCATAGTGGAAGAGAAGGTTATAACTTTGGTGCCAGATCACAGAACACTTTGAATGCCGTATGCATATTTTTCTAGTGTTATGAAGATGGGCACTTGTATCTATATGAGATCTAACCCACATAAATCATGATGTAGGTTTTTGTTAATGTCTCATCAGCTGCCTCGGAGAACTTTCCTCCAGCTTCTTTATTCCATAGCAATGAGAAACATAATTATTTGTCATTGCTGAATTTGCAGAGGAACAACTTGTATTTGAGAAAATTATGAAAATATTTATGTTGTTATGTTCTATCTAAAGTCTTAGATAAAACTACAACTGGTGTGGCTGACAGTCTTAGCCCAGGTAGTAGTTTTAGTCCATAGTTTTATTAAAAAAACCTTTAAAATGTAATTGCAGTCATGGTTTAAAAGAACAAAGTAGAGTGAATTTCTCCAAGGCAGATTTTATTCTATTCTTAGGTTTTAGAGAGCCGGGGCGATGATTGGCTGGTTTCTTAGTTCTGTCGCCTTTGGAGAGAAGCTACTCATTAAATGTTTGTGAATTTTAAATAATTGCTTGCATTTTGAGTTTTTCTTTCTTGTGCTGTTTGTTTGTAGAAAATCTATTTATAATATTTGGGCTTTGTTAGATAGATTTAAGTGAGAAGCACATAATTCTTTTTGCTTTTTTTTTTGTCTTTTTTGAGGTGGGAGTCTGACTCTGTTGCCCAGGCTGAAGTGCAGTGGCATGATCATGGTTCACTGCAGCCTTGAACTCCTGGGCTCAGGCAGTCCTCCCACCTCAGCCTCCCGAGTAGCTGGGACCACAGGGGCACGCCACTATCCCCAGCTAATTAAAAAAATTGTTTTTGTAGAGATGAAGTCTTGCTTTGTTGCCCAGGCTGGTCTCAGACTCCTGGCTTCAAGCACTTCTCCCACCTGAGCTTCCCAAAATGCAGCTGATAGTTCTTTCTAATATTAGGAATATTTAAAATAATTTCTAGAAACCCAAAATTTGTAATTTAGATTTTTTTTCACATACCATAGATGTAGCTCAATCTCTTTCAGAGAATGCTTAAATAATTTTTTTGCTGTTTTGGCTTCCTTCAGACATGGCTCTAAGGATGCAGGTTGAAAGTGAAATGATTCATTTAAGACCACATATGTCCCTGGCCCTGAATCTTCAAGCCATTTTCCAAAGTGGGAAGTCACTTCCCTGAGAAGTCTACGTAACCGTAGCTTTTTCTAGCTTTATTTACTTAATAAATACATACCAATTCCTAACTTTCTTTAAGATCCTGTGCTAATTTCAGGAGGCATAAAAGATTAAATGAAACAGATTTTTAAAGAGGCAGATCTCTTAGTCTCATGGTTATCTGTGAAGATAGTCTGTATAAGAAGTTTTAAAAAATGTAAATGTGCATTGAGGCAGGGTCAGTACGTTCTGTCTGGTGTTGGGAGGTTGGGACTGAGAAAGGTTTCACAGAAGCAGAAGCACTTGAGCTGGTTCTTTAAAGACAAGTACGATTTAGATGGCAGAGGCAAAGGGAAGGGCTTTCCAAGCCTTAGAATAGCAGTGGCAGAGGCATGGAAGTGCTGAGGTTTTCTTAATAGATTTAGGGACTAAATCTATTTTAGTCCCAGGAGACTAGCATGACTGCCATGTAGGGGTTTTGACCAGCATAGTCGAAGAGAAGGTTATAAATTTGGTGCCAGATTACAGAACATTCTGAATGCCATCTGCATTTTTTTTCCCCTAGCAACTTCTGCTGATCGCTTTTATCGAATAGACAGATCTCAGGTAAGTTTTTTTCCAGCCTGCTTGTGAAAGTGAAAAATTCCCAAGTTAATGTGCTTTATTGGTAGCTAATCTCATGAATTTTTCTAACGAAAAACACTGAGGCACAAATTTTGGAATGGTGTTCATAACTTAAGCTATGAACCTTTTATTTATCTTCACGTGTTTTATGATTTCTGGACTAAAGATGATGTGGCTTGATCTTGCAAATGAGTACAGAAAATAAGTTGACTTGTAGACATTATCACCAGCCTGTACTCCAAATTTTCATTCACAAAGATATTTGTACTCCTTCTTAGCCAAATTTTATGTCTTTTTAAGCTCATTTCTGTTTAGCAAGTTTGAGGCCCCAAGTGTATAACTAGACTACTTAATTTCAGTTCGCCAATCCCTAGAGGTCAGTGATGAGGAAAAAGAAAATGGTTTTGCCCAAGTCAAGAATTCCTCCCATTATCTGAATTCTCCTAGGAAAAAAATGTACAGTATTCAACCTAATGATAAAGTTGTTAACCATGCTGCTTAGCTTTGACCAGATGACGGGGTAGAAGTCCACTTATCATACACTCCTGCTGGGCCAATGGTATGTGGGTGTCACTTCTCTAATAGTATTTGGGAAGAAGATGAGGCAAGACCATTTCTAGATATACCTAAAAAAAAATCCTGGTTAATTGGAAATCCTGAACCAAAGGGATTCATCTCTCCCTGTCTCCCACTGCCTGCCATAGGGCAGCTTTGGGGAGGATCACCAACTGATCAAGCTTCTGACAATACAGTGTGATCCTTTGACATGTTGCAGAATTTCATTATTCCTCGAGACCAAGAATACTTGTTTTGTTATTCTTCATGCAACAGACTTCTTGTTCTTCCTTAGGAACATTTGCACTTTGTGATGGAGATTTCCCAAGATGAGATTTTTATTCTGGACCCAGATATGGTGGTGTCACAGCCGGCAGGGACACCTCCGGGCATGCCTGACCTGGTGGTGGAGCAAGCCTCGGGGTGAGTGTGCTTCTCCTGGCCTGTGAGGCTGGCCTCAGGGTGACATCCATGTCTGGTTCACCTTTGAACTTGACATCGTTCTAATGACATCAAATGATTTTGAAATGTAGATTTTCTTGTTGTGTTTCCTTAGAGTGGTTATTATAAGTCGGTCTTATGAATGGCCATGAAGAAACACAAAACCAGATTTGCACCATGTCCAAGCCTCTTTCCCCATCACAGCAACACTTCCTAACACACCTAGAAAGCACTAGTACTTGTGTTTGTGCTTATACGTTTGTAGTAACTCTGTTATCTACATTAAAAATTGACACAGGTGATTTGACAAATTTTCTCCTCTTCCTCTTCTTTGCTATTTCCAGGCTGCTGGAGACATGTAGATTATATAATAATAACTATGACATACCAAGCCCTTTTTAAGAGCTTTGTCCTGTGTCTCTCTTCTATTTCTACCACCGCTTCATAGTGACTTAATCATCTTAAGTGCTCTGTGCTTATTTTCTCATCTGTAAAATACAAATAACAATAATCCTCACTCAGAGAATTGTTTGGCGATTAAAAGAATTGATACAGGTAAAGCACTTAAAGTCGTTCCTGGCATTTTTAAAACACACATTAAATAGAATGTTATTACAATCATCATCATCATCATCATCATCATCATTCTAGTGACCTTGAAAATTTGGTACAATTATCCTTAATTCATAGATTAAAAAATTGAGACCTAAAGGGTTATGTTACTTGCCTAATATTTCACAGAAAATAAGTAGAAAAAATGAGATACAGTCCCGGGCTACCTGATGCCAGAGCCCATGCATTTAACTACTACCTTCTACCACCAAAACATAATTAATATTTCTAAATTATTTCAATAATTCAAAACTATTTATTTAGAGATTTTTGTGTGCCAGGTCCTAGTGTAAGCACTTGGGGAATAACAGTGCAAAAATAAAAACAGGTAAGAATCTTTGCCCTTATGAAATTTAGTGTTTTCCTGGTCTGTGGGGCCTGAATTATTGAAATAAGAATTGCTCTAGAAACCATACACAATATGCCCAAATAGTAAATGCACATCGTGTACACATACTCATACAGTATGAATAAACAGGCCACTAGGCTAGCACAGCTGCAATGTCATCTTCATTCCTGTTTTCCCCTTGTTACTTGATTTACTTTTTTTCATTTTTTTTGGTTCACTGCTGCTATTTGTGAGTGGTTTCCCACTCTGCCAGGGGCAGTTGATGTCCAATATGTACCAAGTCTAGGGGGAGACAAGAGGGGACTCAAGTGGCTGCATGGAACTGATAGAAAGCTGTTCTCAGGAAGCCGGAGCTGTGACGTCAGAGCATGGGGGAAGGCCGACAGGCACAAGGGGTAGCCTGATGCACCCCTGGGAGCCGCAAAGGTGGTGGGGAAGGCCACCTTCGCAGGGCACATCCATGCATCAGACCCATCAGTAGTGGGGAAAGCAGGTAGAATGTTTTGTCCTACTGCAGAAGCAGCAGGTGCTAGAGTCTGGGTATCCTCCTACCCCACCTAACCTGGGCTCTGACTCTTGATCTAGTAAGGAGAAAGTCCATTCTGCCAAGTTGCCCTGGTCTTTGTTCATTTGGTCATTTTCTTTTTCTTTTCCTTTTTTTTTTTTTTTTTTTTTTTGAGATGGAGTCTTGCTCTGTCGCCCAGGCTGGAGTGCAGTGGTGCGATCTTGGCTCACTGCAAGCTCCGCCTCCCGGGTTCACACCATTCTCCTGCCTCAGCCTCCCAGATAGCTGGGACTACAGGTGCCTGCCACCATGCCCAGCTAATTTTTTGTATGGTCGTTTTCTTCATGTCAAATAATGGCCAAAACGAATTGCTTTGGCCTGGCTAGACCTCTGTTAGCTCTAGCTCCGAAAATAAAGTAGCCTGAAAATCCACCAGGGCTTGAATCAGTGCCTTTCCTATTTCTCACCAGTTGCTTCCCCTGAACTAAACCAGGAACAGGGAAGCAGTGAAACAGGATGGGCTTTGTTATTTTCTAATCTGCATTTCTGCACTAGGTCTGTTACTTCTTATTCATGTCACATTTAAAATGACTTAATCTTGAAAATCAGTTTTCTCATCTGTAAAGGGGATAGAATCATACAGATAGTTCATGATTGTTGAGATAAATGAATGAAATAATAAATGTGTAGTATCTGGTAAACACTCCATAAAGATGAATTTTGCTTCTCACATTTACTGGCAAGATTCATCTTCAGAAAGTGGAAACGAAGTCACGTGGCTGACTTTGAATGCTTAACTGTCTGGTGCCCTTCTTTCTCTCAGGATCTCAGACTGGTGGAATCCTGCCCTGCGGAAACGCATGCTGAGTGACAGTGGGCTGGGGATGATAGCTCCCTATTATGAGGACTCAGATCTGAAAGATCTCAGCCACTCCCGCGTGCTACAGTAAGAGTTCTCTCACTGTTCTTTTCCTCTGTGCCACTGTGATTGCTGGGAGAGGATGTACTATGGGCTGTGCACCAATGGGCAGGATTCTCTTTTCAGTGACGCTCAGGCTGTCTCATGCAGGTGATACTCTGTGTTTTCATTCCATGCACCTTGCTCACTTTTATCTACCCCAAACCGTTCATGGAGCTCCACCTTCTATTTGTCTTGCTCCTGAGCCACCTTGAGCCCCTTGCATGTGGACCTCCACATACTTTAAACCTCACCAGTGTCTTCTTTACTGGAGTCTGGTGTTTATCAGACGTCCCTGTTTGCCACATCATAAAGACATGCAGGAGAGTGATCATGAGTAGCTTGAAAGTGACACGTGGTTTCTCATTTGCAAACATGTTATCTTGCTGTTTCATTGGTCCTCAGTCCTGAGCCTGTGCATGTGTACTCTACCCGGTATTGCCACATGGGTTTGTTGGCTAAAGCTGGGTGCTGCCCATGTTGTGGCTGCAGTCTCTGTGGGTAAGCAGTACAGCATTTGTTCACAGATTAGAACAGTACGCGTGCTTTCTTCTGAGGTCTGATCATGGTGAGAGTGTAGGATGCATGCTGAAGTTCCACAGCAGTGTTGATACCTTTGTGCTCGGTGAATCCACCTTCCTGTCATCTCCTCTGGTGACAGGTACACTCATTTGCACCTACTCTTTAATTTCAGGCCAACCAATCCATCTCAGAGGTTATGCAAATCCAGTGTGTTCATGAAATTAGGCTGGTTTCCAGTTTACCTGGGGTCTTAATCAAATAATGACAATGGCCTTGTAACCACACAGTCTTAGTCTTTTGACAGAATAACAAGATTACTAAAGATTCTTAGAAGCCTAGGGTTAACTAAAGAGGCAAAGGAAGTGCTTTGTTTCTGGAGAAAGACCAGAAGCCATTTCAACATTACAAAAGGGAAAAAAATGAGAAATTTGGAGCTAATTATTTCATTGGCAAAGTTTCGAGGGACACACCCTGAGGGCAAAAGGAGACTTCATTTTAATTGCTTCTCTGTATTACCTCTTATTTTCTTGTGTGAAGAGGGGAAAGGAACAAAAATGAATTACTATGGAATTTTCTTTTTAATTAAACTGTGTTGTTAGTTTCTGATGGCATTTTGATTGCTTACAATTCAGGATGTTTTTCCATTTCCTTTTTATACAGAATTGAGGCTTGCGAAGCAGGGTGAGTCAGCCACCCACGAATGGCTAAAAAAGTGGCCGTTTATCTGTGGGCAGACTTATTGGAAAATTAGAGTTTTAATTAGCTACAGAAATAGAAATTAAGCCTAGACAAACCAGATGAGTATTTTAGTTGTATATGTATATAGTCTGTTTCCACAAAGCAGAATATGAGCTCAATCTAGTTTTCTAGGTCCTGATTTTTCTATATATAACATACTGATGTATGTATCATGATAAATAAAATAATTGTATATAAGATAGTAAATATTCTTCCCAAGAATCACAAATAAATTTACCACTTTATATGATAGCCAGGTTCTTAAAACCAGATGTCAAAATCAACTCTTTCTGTTTGTTTGGGTCATATTATCCTTTTAGGGATGTCTCTTAATTTTTGGTTGATCTACAATTTACGGCTATAATTTTTTACAGTCATTTATACTACTTTAGTTCTAAAATGCCCTGGAGTAGTAGACACTTTTTAAAAAAACCTGAAAAATTACTTTGAAACAAGCAAAGTGGCATTCAAACATTCACTCCCAGCCTTTCAGCTTCTCCAGCTGGATCTCCAGACATCATGGAACAAAGGCAAGTCATCTCTACTAGGCTCGGTCTGAATTCCTGTCTCATAGAAGACACAGCATAATAAAATTATTGTGTTAAATCACTTAAAAATAAAACAAAACTAAGCAAGATGACTTACCTCAACTTTTTAATTAATTCTTTAACTTTTAAAATTATTATGTCCATTTATTTCTTAGAATATCTTTTTATTTCCTTCAGACATCATCTCTGATACAAACAGGTATAATTGCAGTTGTGGAAATATCTAATAATGTTAGTAATAATTACTATTGATGGACTACTTCCCACTTGCTTTGTATCATAATTAAATTACCTTCTTTTAACAATTTTTAAATTTAGCTGTTGCTTAACAGATAAGTAAACTGAGTCTCCTAGAGGGTAAAATATTTATCTTAGGTCACTTCAAATGGCAAGTGAGGTTTGACCTGAGGTCGGTTTGACTTCTGACTCCATGGTTTTTCCATTGTCCTACACCATCTTCCCAAAGAGACCATACAAAGTCAGCGTACCAGAGACACAGAGGTTTACTTTGGTTTCTATTTCTTTTTTACATTTGTAAAGTGAAAAATCCTACAATATAGGGGTGCCATGCACGCACATTAAATATACAACTGCAAACTTACCCAGAAGTAAATATGGCTGAGAATTAATTTTTAAGCATTTTTTTCTTTAAAAGAAGAGATGGAAACAAAATATAATGGTAGTAAACTTCAGTTTAAAATTACTAAATATATATAAACTATGTTCTAATCAAAATAAGCAGAAAAATTATATAGACGGCCATCATGTACCAACCACCTTGATTTATTATGTCATTGTTTTTCTATATTTGCATTATGTCTTTCTTTCAAGCCATAAACAACATAGAGTAGTGTAAAAAATATTGTTTTATGGTTTTGTTTTGTATTGTACAAGTTGGAGTCTCTCTAATCGGAAAATCTGTAATCTGAAATGCTCCAAAATCCAAAACTTTTAAAGTGCTGACATGATGCTCAAAGGAAGTGCTTATTGGAACATTTTGGATTTCAGATATTTGGATTTGGGATGCTCATCTGGTAAGTATAATGCAAATATTCCAAAATCCTAAGAAAATAAAAAATCTGAGGCACTTCTGGTCCCAAGCATTTTAGATAATGGATACTCAACTTGTATTTTTGTTTTTGCCTGTGTTATATAATGCATATATTTTGGAACTTGCCATTTCACTCAGCATTGTATTTTTGAAATTCATTCATATTGATATATGTGGGTTTTTAATAATTTTTGGTATAGAATATTGCATCGTACATATGCTATAAATTGTTTCTCTATTTCGATATGGATTTCTAATATTCTATTATTTTTAAAAATGCAGCAACCATCCTGTGCCCTTCTGTGTTGCAGAATATATATGCAGTTTCAGCTTACTCGATAATGCAAAATTTACCTTCCCAGTTAGAGTACTGATGAATCAGTAACTGAAAAGGCCCTGAACACTTGTTGTAATAATCTAGGTATGATCAGCATCTGTTGCTTTAAGCTTTAAAGGCCCAGTCAACTTGGGGGATAGGAAAGGTTCAATTTTAACATCTTGTCGACAGTGCTAAATAACTCACTATATAAAAAGAAATCAAAAGAAAAACTTTCAATTCTTAGAACTGAAAATACTACTTATCAGAGTTTTTGAGACACTGCTAACGTAGTATGCGTAGTGTGATTTAGGACTGCAAATTCATTTATCAAGGGAAAAATGATTGTGTGCAAATAAGCAAAGCATTCAATTTGATAAATTGGAAAAATAATCCCAGTGTAAAGAAATGAGAGGGGAGAAAAATAATAAAGATAATGAGAGAAATCAATGACAAGGAGAATAAAACAGACAGATGATGAACAGCAAGTAAAATTTTTGGCTGGGCTCGGTGGCTCACGCCTGTAATCCCAGCACTTTGGGAGGCCGAGGTCAGGAGATCACGAGGTCAGGAGATCAAGACCATCCTGGCTAACATGGTGAAACCCCGTCTCTACTAAAAATACAAAAAATTAGCCGGGCGTGGTGGCGGGTGCCTGTAGTCCTAGCTACTCAGGAGGCTGAGGCAGGAGAATGGCGTGAACCTGGGAGGCGGAGCTTGCAGTGAGCTGAGACCGTGCCACTGCACTCCAGCCTGGGCGACAGCGAGACTCCATCTCAAAAAAAAAAAAAAAAAGAATTTAAAAAATTCTTTGAAAAGATAAATAAAACAAAATTCTGAGAAGTCTGATTTAAAAGAAAAAAGTACTGAAAACAGAAAGAAATATACCTGCAAGGCTTTCCCCATATCATTCTTCCTCCAAGGCACCCAGAGTATTTTTGTGCCAAGCGGCCCTTTCCCCTCCAAATTGCAACTGACCCGGCTCTGTTGGATCTTCTCAGCATTTTCCCATGGTTTTAAACTTTAAAATAGTCCCTTAGATCCATCAACCTCCCTTTTTCTCAGGCAGAGTGAGAGGCAATTAATATAAAGAGGATGAATTAGATTTCTATCATTACTGGAACTGGTTGCATTTATATTAAATGTTTCCACTTAGAAACATTATAATTTTAAAGGAAGATATACACATGCCTACTTATATGCAGGTCCTATGGGAAAGACTATAATTCCAAAGTAGGATACACAATGTGTATAGTGTCTTCAAAACCTGTGAATATAATAACAAATATTTTAGAACCAAGTTTGAAATGAATTGGTGAGAAGTGGTTGACTGACATTATTACTGCTGGGACCATAATGATTTTTTTTTAAGTTAAAAAAAAATGTTTTCAGTGTCCAAGGAAGTTCTATTTAAAATGACATGATTCTGGAAATGTATTTGCTCTTATCATTAATTGTACCACCACGATTAGTGACAAGACTATATTTCATTTGGCAGAAGATTAATAAGGAGGGAATGTACTTAAATTTTAGCAGACCAAATCTATTTGAGTTGTAAGGAAGAATTTTGCCACTTGAGGGTCTATGAGATAAGAAAATAGGCATGGAATGAAAACTCTGACATATTCTTCTTAAGTTTTCTTTGAGAAAAGGACTGACTCACCTCTGAGTCAGATGGGTTAAGAGCAGGCAGGTAAAGGGGCTAGGAGACACTGCTTTTGTTTCTGAATCAGAGTAACCTTTTTCCAGTTCTTAGATTTTGTAGTTTGTAAGAAACCCCCAAATGACTGAAAGAGGTGTACTTTTTCTCAATGTCCCCAAGTCCTGAAAGAACTAAAATGGACTGTCACACAAATAATATCTTACCACTAGACTAAGACACAGGGGAAACAGTGTAGTGAACCACACCGAGGGCAGATATTCAATCCAGATAACTGTCTAGGCAGGTATCTGGTACCCAATCAGCTGCACAGGGCTAATGGGTTTTTATGATTGACAGAGGATTTCTGTCGACAAGGAAAGATAATGCTATCAAATGTTTAACTATAATGTGTGAGGTCTGATTTGTGATTTCATTTGAATCCTAAGAAACAGAGTAAACAATTCAGTCAATCATGTATTGAACAAATCAATATTGGGCACCTTCAGTGACTGAAGTCAGGTACTGAAGATATAAACCTAAAGAAGAAATAATTATTGCCGTTGAAGAGCTTATATTTAAAGGGGAAATATTAGACTAATTATTATAGTTCCTACTAATAAGTGCTATTATGGATATATGCATAGAGTGTTCTGGAAACAAGAGGAAATATAATTTGCTGCTTTTTTTTAGATTTAACTTTTTTGACCCTAGAAAGGATGAATATTTGAAGAATTAACAAAAATGTCAGCCTCAAAGAAAAAAATAGGCTTATTAAGGGTTCTGTGTGTATTTTCTTCATCTTTTACATATGAACAGATAAGTATTTGTCCTTCCTCATTGTGTAAACCAGAAATGTCTCTCAAATAATGGAAAACACTCAATGGTAATTCAACATCCCTGTATGCTATGTGTGCTTAAGGAAATTTGGACAACCGAGAAATTATTTGGAGATATCAAGACACCCAATAATACTTTAAACTGAAAAACTGGCCTTTTTAGTATAGTCTGCAATTGCAATTCTGAATCACTATATTGAGAGGATAAAGCCCAGAAACCTCCTGTGTTCTGAAAACTCAGATGTTCTAGGCTGATTATGGGAGAAATAACTTCATTCCCCTCTGGTCCTCAACTATTTTCTTTACTCAGTTTCTCCTGGGAACATTAGGTTATGGCCCGAACTTAATAAAAAGGGTAATTGTGCTTATTGTGAAAGCGTCAGGTTCTCAACAGGAGGACAGACTATTGGACAGCATTTTGAGTTTGGAAATATTCTTTGAGCTTCACAATCAGATAAGCGGGAGAAAATTAATCTTCTTAGTGGAATGCAGGTTTTGCTGAAATGTATCTTAGAGATGAAATCAGTGCTGTCAGGATAAAGATGGCTCCTGGCATCTGTTTCACTGAGATAGTTGGGTCCCATTTCTACCTACCTTTGACATCCCTGCTTACCTTTGACTGGTCTCAATCTTGCTCACCCCGGATACTCATTCCAGCTGGAAGAATACAGGATAGCTGACATATGTCTTCCTTCTTCTTTTTCTTCTTGACTTACCTCGAGTTTGAAATGAATTGGTGAATTACTCTATTTGGCAAGCACATAATAACGCTCTATTCCTATGGGTGTGTGAAATATTTAATAAGAGATTTTGCTTTGTTATTTTTAGAATTGTTCCTCAATCAGTTATGCATATGGAGGCCCTAAACCACTCAGAGGAAATGGATTTAAATTTACCTTTCCAAGTTCAGTTAGTGGAAGAGTTAGAACAGAATTCCCTGTGTACCACATCTTATTTTGACTGACATTGAAAGAAAAACAAACAAACTTAGTTTGATGTTAAACGTCCATTTTATTTGAAATAATCCCAGGAAATTCTCGCCTTTCATTGCCATGAGTTCCAAGTTTTGCCAATGATTACAGCATGAGGAAATATTAGTGTTAAGTGGCTCTCTTTTTACATTTGTAAAAGCTGGCAGCCATATTTATTCACACTTCAGGAATACTGTGAATGTGAGGCAGTATTGATTGGATCCCTCTTTAAAGCATGTGAGTTCCTTGGATGACGAAACTGTGCATTTCTCCCTCTGTCTCCATAGCACTTTGCACCATACCTAGAATGGTAGGCATTCAACAAGGCAGGCTTTTGGGATGAATAGAAGGATGTTCCATTCATAGAACATCCCTTGATAGAAAAGGTGTTCTGTCAAACCAAAATAGATACATGTCTATTTCTATTGCTATACTAAACCCAGTACTTATCAAATTATAACAAAATAATAATGATAACAAAATAATATGTAAAATATTGACCATTTTTGTTAGGCTGTGGGTTCCATTTACATATTTCAAATTTGAATATAAGTATGCTTGATCCAGGGAATTCACAGATCAAAATAATAAAGATGCACTTGAATGCCTGACTTGGAGCAATGTTGGTATTTCACAAGCAAGAACGTAAAAGGTAAGTATGGTGGGTATAGGAAGTTGTGGGCACTGTTGGTGAGCACAGTGGCAGGTAGGGTGGCAAGGAGGAATTGTTTCCCAGGCATTCACCTCCAAAATAAACTGTTGGTCCATTTGCTGCATTCTCCAACTTCCACCAACCCTCTTGTTTTCTCAATGTGTCTGCCTTAGGTGAATAATTTGATTAAACAGATCTAAAGTGTGAAAGAGTGATCATTTTGAAATATTTTCAAAAAAAATTTGCTTGCAAACCTCAAGTTGCTGGGATGTGGAGCAATAGTCACTTACCATATTCGGCGTAGAGTTGAGGAATGTGAGAGGGATGTCATATTATCACTGGAAATGGTGGTGGTTGAGTTATTTCGGGCATGGGACTTCTTTGTGGTACTTCTGGGGCCCTCTGAACCCCCAACTCTAAGAAGATCAGAACAAGAGATATCTCAACACCATGCTAGCACTACTTATTTGGAATTCAGGGAGATAGAGACCACATTCTCGCCCCCCCGCTCCACCTTTTTTTTTTTTTTTACCTTTCTGGATGATTGTGTCAGGCATCACGCGTAAGAACAACAATCCTCTACCAGTTTTCTCCAATACTCTGTGAGATGCTGGTCTTACTCCATGACTCCCTTACAATCTCCTTAAAGGTGGGAATGGAATGTTATAAGTTAAGTACCTCCCACAGCTCTTGGAATAGAGTTAAGTACATAGCAGTTCTTAATATCTAACACTGGAGTCATTGAATTATTCTCACAGTCTGTCGAGCCCATTTTAATTTCTTGTTTTCAATATTACTATGATTTATCTGCATTCATTATATTTTTTTTTCACAGAGCTCCTTGAACTGATCTATAACTGAGAAACTCTCTTGTCCTTAGACACATTAGAGTCAGGAGGAAGCAGACAATGTTTAGATTCTGTTCCCACCCTCTCCTGAGAAGGGTGGGGTGGGAGGAGATGTTGTCAGAAAGCTTCTGGGGTATGTTACAGTTATCTTCAGAGGTGCCAAACCAGCTTCCAACCCCGCCTAGTTTTGTCTTCCATTTTCTAAAACTGGGATCAGAAGTCCTTATTTGGATTTCCTAAAAATAAGTAGCTGTGGCTGAGCCCTTACTCAGTTACCACAGGGAGATATTGCATATCCGGGATCACGAGATAAGTGAGGTGCCTTGCTTATAAGCCCCACGTGCTAAGACTAAACGTGGCTCTCATGTGACTTGCCTTCACAATCCAGAGCTCCCTCATGTTTCAACTTATGCTTAAAAAGAAAAAAAAGAAGTCCACATTTACAAAATCCAGATGGATTATGTCTCAACAGAAGCTGTTGGCCGGGGTTCCCAGAGTCACTAGGATAAAGCTGGCAGCTTCGCTTTTTCTAAAGGGTCCTTCCTCCTGGCTCTCCGGGTATGTCTCTGTAGGCTGGATTTTAGAATAATGTGCCTTTTCTATTTCTTCACCCTTTTTTTAGAAAGTGGGCTGGCAACTATATTGCAGAGACTGATTTCTAAAGGCAAGCCACCCATCCTTTATTGCTTCACAACTGTGCTGGGTTTAATTATTTCTTTTTTCATTTTGTCTACAGAATGCTAAAATGTGATGGCTACGTCATCAGGATGAATAAGCTTGTGAAGTGTTATTTTCTCCAACTTCATCTCTTTATTTTATCTATTTCTTTTCTGTGCCCACCGTCCACTTTTGCCCATTCTTCCGCAATCTCTCTACTCATAGATTTCAAACTCCTTTGCCCTCATTTTGTTGCAGTTCTTAAAAGGTAACAGTAGGTGGCAGTAAAATTTTAAACTCGAAAGACATTCAGGCGACTCAGCTAACTTGAGGGTATACAGAAAGTATGGAATGGTAAATGCTAAAGGTAAAACAGTGTTTTTTTAAAAATTTGTTTTTAAACTTTTTAATTGACTAATTGCATGTATTTATTGTGTACAACATGATTTTTTGAAGTACATATACATTGTTGAGTGGCTAAACCTGGCTAATCAATGAATGCGTTACATCACACAGTTATTTTTGTGGTGAGGACACTTAATATGCACTCTCTGTGCATTTCTTAAGAATATGTTATATCATCATTAACCAAAGTCACCATGTTGTACAATGGATCTTTTGAACTTAGTCTGCTGAACTGTAATTATATGGCCTTTGACCAATATCTCCCCAACCTCAACAGTGCTATTTTCTAAAAGCCAAATATATCTAAATATAGGAATCTGTTTTAAAAAAACAACAAGATATTTCAAGCACAGCTCACATGGGGGTCATCAAGGCATATATTTGGGTAGGCAAGTCTTAAAGACTGGGAAATTATGATAATAAAGGGAATTGGTAGAAATTTGTATCAAATGAGGAACTCACCAAGCAGCCTTTATTATTTACATGCTGGAAATTATTTCCTTCCCTCCACACAAATGCTCATCTCTGTCTTCTTCCATTTTGCTCTTTCTGCACCCCTTCCCTCTGTTGGTCGTGAATGTTACCTTTGAGGCTGCTTGGCATTGCCTGAATGGGTTTGTGACCACTTGAATAGAGAATGTGTTTGTCTTTCTGTCATTTCAATGCCACTCTGTGTGTTTGCTGTAACTTTCATCTCTCACTCTCATTCTCGCCTGCTCTCTTTTACTGTATGTGCTTTGTTCACTGTTTTAAAAGAAATATTCATAATTAGAAGGACCAAAAGCAAACAAAGAGAGGATTATGTAGTCGATGGAGATTTGCAGTGCTGTGGGATTTCTGGTCCTATTTTACCTAATTAGAGATGCTTTGGGGCGAGAGTGATAATGGTGAAGATGTCACATAGATCCATGGTCTCGTTCTTTCTCCCTTGGGTCCTCCAGTGATGTCACAGGCCTGGCAAACTAGTTCTCCAGGATAGGCAATGCACCCTTGAGAGATGCTCAAGGGAAGAAAGCTATTGCCCAGAGATGATAATCTGCAGCCATGCTTTCACAGCACAGTAAATCATACCTTTGCTCACTTGATTTGAATGAAGATTCTTGTCTACCAACAGTTTTAGGAAATAGATGGAATTTATGTAGCATCACCACTTCACGGTAAAACAGAAGAAAAACAAAGATGGTGTTTCTGCAGTTGTGATGCAGACCCTTGAAATGTGCCTGGAGAGAATGCCCAACTGGGAAATCAGTTTTCATTCGGGACTACATAGGAGTGTAACAGAGGACAAGCATCATGGCTCAAGAAGCAGGGAGGAAAGTTGAACCTGGGGAATGCTGACCAGGCATGAACATTCTTACATGTTCAAAATAGGAAAAAGGTGTGAGCACATGGTGGGAGGCTGTTCTATCCAGGAAAGACTGGATTCCACCCAACTGTGACAAAGGTAAATGAGAAAGTCCAGGAAACTCTCAGGGCTGTGGTCAGGAGAGGGGAAAAGAAATACAAGTAAATGACTGAAACGACAGAGAAAGAGCATTCAGAGCTGACATAAAGAGCTTCTCTTTCTCTTCCTGAGTAGGATGGATAATCACTTGATGTTTATAGAAAGTGGTCTTTTTGCTGTGGTTCTCATCCTCAAAGCTAGACAGTGAAGAGGAAAGACAGGCATGAAAGGGAAATTGAATAAAATACACATATAGTGAGTTGTTTTCAGTGTGTGGACATATGTGTGCTGCTTTGTTCCCCAACAAGAACTTCACAATAAGGAGTGGTGTACTTATTTGTAGTGTGCTGTGTAGGGTGTAGAAGGAGCACAGTGTCTAGCTTCCCCAGCATTCCCGCTTTGTTTCCTATTGTTATTGCAGGATGGTAACCAGAAAATGAAGGGGCCTTGGCTATTTCAGTGAGGCCCGTGAATTGGATGAGTATCTCCCACCTCTTCTACTCCATCCACAGTCTGTGGTCCTGGGGAATCCCACTGCTGAGTGTTTTCAGAATATGAATCTATGCTCTTGTGCCTATTTAAACTCTGCTGTCACACCTGTCCTGCATGTTTATCTTAAGCCCATCTCTATGTGGTGGCCCCATCCCTTGGCCAACTCCCCACCAGGTGATGGTTTAGCAGTGCTGAGTAGAAGGTATATGTGTTGGGGACACTGGGAATAGAGATAGACATTCATTTGTAGATGTTTCTTTACAGAAAGTAAGAGTCCCATGTAGAGGCATCCCCAATATTTATCTAATCTATCCTTTGTTCTTTAGGAAAGACTAATGGATAATCTATTGACATCCTATCTCCAAAGAAGGAAATGATGTAGCCATTCTGAGGAAGGGCCAAGTAGGAAGGCCATGGGTGCTTTTAAATTAAAGCCATGAGATGATGAAGAAAAAAAAAAAAAGCAAAATACGCATAGAGTCTAAAAAAAATAAAAAGAAAGAAAACTGGACAGTGTTATTCAAATGAAAAGGATATTGTGTTAGGATCAGCTTGTAAGTTTTGATCATTTCATGAAGCTTACCAAGAAAACGCACATATCTAAAACCTATTGTAAAGTATATTATACCAGATATAAAGACTGAAATAGTCATGACACCCATTATTTCATTTCCAGGTTTATTGACTAAAAACGATAAAACATCATAAGAGGTGCAATACTTTATAAAGACCTTTGCCTTCCCAAATATAATACTCATTTGCTTTTATGTATTGCTCTTTGCTGGTAGAAAACTGGGCACATTTTTCAGTGCCCTTAAGCCTTGTAATCGATCTACTAGAAAGATAAAAGGCTTTGAAGGAAAATTTGTGGATTGAAGGCAATCTAAAAAAAGTATCTTTGAGTTTCTTAGAGATGCTTGAGTTTAGATAGAGTGCTGTCTATAATGCAGCAGCCACTAGCCAATATGTGCTGAATGTCTTGTTCCCTGATTTGTGATGTCTCTATATATTAATCTAATAAAGTGATTCATTCCAAGATATTATAGCTGTGTTTAGCTGGGTAATTTCATATATTCAGACTGCCATGACAACACCCCGTTCCAGAGCAACAAACCTACTTCCTTGGGAACCTGGAGACTTGTCTGAAGCTGACTGCCTCAAACACAGATTTCTGTTTTGTCTTGTTTTGTTTTTTGTTTGTTTGTTTGAAGTTTGTGACTTTAAAAATTCAAGGGACTTTTGCTTTTGGATCCATAATATGACTGTGCTGGTTTCAGTATGAAAATATTTTAATTTTTACCAGTTAAATTACATAATATTCTATCTAAAATAGCATTTTGTTCTCCCAGAGCTTCCCTTTTTTTCAAGTTTCTCTGTGTATCCTAGTTTGAAAAGTTGTCTTTATTTTAGAGACAATATGGATATTCTCATAAGCAGGGTTAATATTGGGAAGGGTACTTTCACCAGCAAATATTCAGATCAAGATTCA
Organism: Pongo abelii; assembly: GCF_028885655.2. Taxonomy (NCBI): domain Eukaryota; kingdom Metazoa; phylum Chordata; class Mammalia; order Primates; family Hominidae; genus Pongo; species Pongo abelii. The sequence continues at coordinate 134,833,526 of NC_071991.2, read as the reverse complement.
TGGAAGAGGAAATTCAAAGTAAAAAAAAATATATATATATGTATATATATAAAGATATGTATATAATTAAAAATATGTAACTATATATTATTTTAATTTTTGATTTTTTTGAGACAGAGTTTCACTCTTGTTGTCCAGGCAGGAGTGTAATGGTGCAATCTTGGCTCACTGCAACCTCCGCCTCCTGGGTTCAAGTGATTCTCCTGCCTTAGCCCCCCAAGTAGCTGGGATTACAGGTGCGTGCCACCATGCCCGGCTAATTTTTGTTTTTGTTTTTTTTTTTTAGTAGAGACAGGGTTTCACCATGTTGGCCAGGCTGGTGTCAAACTCCTGATCTCAGGTGATCCGCCTGCCTTGGCCTCCCAAAGTGCTGGGATTACAGGGGTGAGCCACCATGCCCAGCTATTATTCTAGTTCTTTAAAAATAATTTTAAAATTGACATAAAATTATTATGTATTGTATACAACATGATGTTGTGAAGTATATATAGCCATTAATTATGTAGCTAATTAACGTATGCATTACCATGCATAGTTATAAATTTTATTGTGAGAGCACTTAGCATCTACTCTCTTAGCATTTTTTAAGAATGCAATGTATCATCCTTAACTATAGTCAGCATGCTATACAATAAATCTCCTGAACTTATTCTTCCTATCTAACTGTGACTTTGTCTACTTTGATGAGCATCTCTTCCATCTCCCTCACCCGCAAATGCCCCAGCCTCTGGTAACCTCCATTCTACTCTCTACTTCTGTGAAATCAACATTTTAGATTCCACATGAGTGAGATCATGCAGTATTTGTCTTTCTCTACCTGGCTTATTTAGCTTAACATAATATCCTTCAGGTTCATTCATGTTGTTGCAAATGATAGGATTTCCTTCTTTTTATGGCCCACTGGTATTTCATTGTGTATATATATATACCACACGGATATATATACCACATATATCCATTTGTACATTGATGGACACTTAGGTTGATTCCATATCTTGGCTGTTGGTAATTGTGCTATAATAAATGTGGGAATGCAGCTATCTTTTCAGCATGCTGGTTTCACATTCTTTTAATATTTACTTTTAATATTTACCATATGATTGCTGAATCATATGGTAGTTCTATGTTTGTTTTGTTTTTTGAGGAAACTTCATATTATGTAGGTTGTTTCTTTGCTCTGGTGATTGTTTCCTTTGCTGTGTAGAAGCTTTTGAATTTGAGGTAATCCCATTTCTCTATTTTTGCTTTTGTTGCCTGTACTTTTGAGGTCATGTCCAAAATAATCATTGCCCAGACCGAAGTCATGGAGCTTTTCTGTTTTCTTCTAGCAGTTTCATGGTTTGGGGACTTATATTTAAGTCTTTAATCCACTTTGAGTTGATTTTTGCACATGGTATGCAGTAAGAGTCTAATTATATTCTTCTGCATTTAGATATCTGCTTTTCCCAACACTATTTATTGAAAAGACTGTCGTTTCCTTATTATGTATTCTTGGAGCTTTTGTTGAAAATCAGTTGGCTGTAAACATGTAGATTTATTTTCCGGCTCTCTATCCTGTTTCATTGTTCTATTTGTCTGTTTTTATGCCAGTGTCATGCTGATTTGGTTACTATAGCTTTGTAAAATATTTTGAAGTTAGGTAGTGTGATGGCTCCAGCTTTGTTCTTTTGCTCTAGATTGCTTTGGCTATTCAGGGTCTTTTATGGTTTCATACACTTTTTAGGATTGTTTCTACGAATCTGTGAAGAATGTCTTTAGTATTTTGATAGGAATTACATAGAATCTCTAGATTGCTTAAAATATGAACATTTTAGCAATATTAATTATTTTAATTCATGAGAAAGATGTCTTTCCATTTATTTGTATATTTTTCCATTCCTTTCATCAATGTTTCATATCTTAATATATTTTTAATTATTATTTATCTTCTCTTAATCTTTTTTCCCAGTGCAGTGGTGCCACAGTGGAAAAAGCCACAAGTTTCTTTAATAACAACTAGTTCAAAGACTCTGGGCAGACTTTTGCTCTTTTTGCCTCCCTATAACTATTTCTTGATCATTTTTCTTCTTTACGTTTACATTTCACAAATGCTGTATTTACCCCTACCTCCCTTCTTTCCCTCTCTCCCTTCCTCCCTCCCTTCCTCCCTCCCTTCCGCCTTCCCTTCCTTCCCTCCCTCCCTCCTCCTTCTCTCCCTCCCTTCTTCCCTTCGCCTTCCCTTCCTCCCTCACTCCTTCCCTCCCTCCCTCTCTCCTTCCCTCCTTCCTTCCCTCCATTTCTAAATTACACGAAGATTTGTTAATCATTTTTATCTGCTTTATGCCATCATCTTTTTAGTGTGTTCTTTGCCTATGTTTTGTGTTCTCCTCTGGTATTTTTGCGTAGATGTCATGCTGGTTCTTTTCCATTATTACTTGTAATATTTGCATTGGGTCAGCTTTTTTTTTTTCCTCTTTTTGGAGCTTCTAGTTTGGGATGGATGATTGGGCTTAGTGATTTGGTGTGCTGCTCTTAAGTTTGACTTTGTTATCTTCAAACTTTTGCTTAGCAGCACCCTCTTCTAGGTTTGGGTCTACTTCTGGCTAGCAGAACACCCTGGCTCAAAATGGAAGGCTTTCTGCCATAGGTTTTGTTGTGTATAAAATAGTTTATATCTCTTTAGCTGACTAAAATCAAAATTATCTGTTTCTCTAAAACTTAGCTCTATTTTTACTGTACTTGGTAGCTCTTCTTCATGTATGATGGTTTGGGCTTATAAATACCTAGTTTAATCAAAGAGGGTATTTCCTTTACCATTTCTCATCTTCCCTGTCATTTTCCATGGGTTTCAAAAAAATTGAAGGGCAGAGGAATTTTTTTTCTGTGTTACTAACATGGAAGTTTTTCAGTCATAGTCTTTAACTTGACCTCCGCCTTTTAATTTGTCTTCTTGTTCTTTTATGGTTCACTCTCCACTGCTTGCTCATTCCAGAATGTGTGACTTCTCTGCCTCACAATCTTGCTCCATTTAGCTTAGAAGGTAAATTGCAAGCACTTCACAGGGGCCCCACATGCCATGTATGAAATGGCCCCTGCCACTTATTTCTCAAGTCCTTGCCTTTGTTACTCCTTTACATTCTAGCAATACTGAGTTACTTGTATATCTGATAGGATTCTATGCAATTTCATATCTGTACTCCTTTTCACACGCCTATTGCTATTCTGCCTGGAGTTCTTCTCCTTCCTAACTTACCTAATAAGCTCCTCTTTATTCTTCAAAGCCAAGTTCAGATGATTCTTGCTTTTCTAAGCCTTCTTTCACACTTTTCATACTGAATCAATCTCTCTGTCCTCTGTGCTACCTCTTTGCCTCATATATATTTTGATCATTACATGTTTTTTACATTATAATCATGTGTTTACATATTTTTCTTTTCCACTAGATTATGAGTTCCCTGAAATTGTTCTTTGCATTTCCTTCCCTTGGCACATGGCCTGGTAATAATAGGGTCTCGAGTAATAAATTGAATCAACATGAATGGAGAGAGTCAAACCTGAATAATAATGATTTAGGCTTAGTAGGAGAAATATTTTTAAATGCATGGCTTGAATTTTTGTTTTGTATTATTTTGCTGCATTTAAGCAAAATAAAATGCAAAAAGTACCAAAATAAATAAAAACAAAGCAGAAACAAATATGAATATTCTGTAGCTAAAGGACTCATGATCAGGAAAGAAGTGAAGAGGACAGTTATAAGAATGCCAGTAATAGTTTACACTGTAAGGGCAGATGCTTGCTCCAAGATAAAGTATACATGGAGGAAAAATAAACAGTCTGGGATACAACCACATGTTTTTCAGGTGTGGTGAAAAGAATAACCAGGGGGCTTTCCTGCATGCCTCAGTTGTCAGGTTTAAGATAATTATGTGTTTCTGGGATTCAACCTCTGTTGTTAAAATAACTACTTATATTGCTGATTTCAGAATATTTCTTCTCTCCTGAGCTAACTTCTTTCCCCTCCCTCTCTCTTTCTTTCTTTCTTTCTTTTTTGAGACAGAGTTTTACTCTTGTCACCCAGGCTGGAGTGCAATGGCTTGGTCTCGGCTCACGGCAACCTCTGCCTCCCGGGTTCAAGTGATTCTCCTGCCTCAGTCTCCTGAGTAGCTGGGGTTACAGGCACCCACCACCATGCCCAGCTGCTTTTTGTATTTTCAGTAGAGACGGGGTTTCACCATGTTGGCCAGGCTGGTCTCGAAATCCTGACCTCAGGTGATCCACACATGAGTTAACTTTTTATGCCGATTTCCAGCAATAATGGATGATGTGCATGTCTCAGTAGTACAGTGCAGTAACTTGTTGCAGTGAAAGGTGAAATACTGAGTGAGGATGGAAATACTCCATATGTCTTAAAATTCCACAAAGCCAGGCATATGGGAGACATTCAACATGGAAACTCAACATGACTAATTTTCACAAAACACTCTGGAATTGATATTTTATCCACTGCCTGGACATACTGCAGAATGCATCCCCTTGGGACTCTAACGGAGCCATCTGGAATTTTTCAGATTTAATATCAGGGCTTTGCTTTTGCAGAAAGCCAGCAAAGACCTTGCTTCACAAGCTCTCCACTTGAGACATTTAGTTGTCCTTTGGCATGAATTTTACTTTGTTCCTGTAGCTCTGTGACAAATTAATTGCAAACAATCCAAGACACGTTTTTACTTACTTCTCATCAGCAAACACCAGGAGGAAAGATATTTCCTTGTGGCTGATTCTAGTATGACCTAAGCACCTGAAGAAATTAGCTCATCTTATTTAAAATATAGGTTCTCTTTTAGATTCAGCTTCTAATTTCATTTCACCTCTCACTCAATACTCCCCTCCCCAACTTTATTTTTTGTAGTAATTAAGGCAGAATATGGGTGCCTGTGTTTCTGGGTGCTTTTGATGTCCTTTGGCTCTGAGAGTGTCCACATTATAACCAATTGGAGCTTCAGGCACTTTCAAGTCTCTAGGACTTTTCCTTGCAGCTGGCCTAGGAGCAGGCAAACTTGTCTTAAAGATGGTTTGACAGTAACATGATGACCTTTTGGGAAGCTCCAGAATGTGTCAGTCTGAATATCAGTGTGACAGAACTGAGATTAATTCAACTCAACACATTTTAATTAAGGGCTCATCTGTTCTAAATAAGATACAGCCTTAGTTTTCAAGGGGGTTACAACCCAGTGAGAAAGGCTGGTATGTGGATGATAAAAAATAAGGGAATCCAATAGGATGATAAATCAGCCCTACCCAGGGAGGCCAAATGGTGTTTCTCGGGCAGCGATGACTTAGGGATTGTGGCAGGTTTCCGCTCACCACCCCCATGTCCATCTCCCGGAAGCCAATTTTCTTTCCACCAAATCTTGGGACTCTATAGTTTTCATGAAAAAGTCTACTTTAAGAGATTTGCACAGTTGAAATAAATTGATACTTTGCCACTCATTGAGGTTCAAGGCCTTTTCTCCATTACCACTGTGTCTTTATTCTTTACTGTTCACTCACATAATAAACAACAATCTTACTAACCAGTAGATAAAGTCATATCAAGCATCCCAAAGTAGCTAAAAATTATTTTCAACCATTTCTGTATTGACTGAATGATTCTTGCCCTGAGGTTTATCTTCATGTCTCATAAATATTAGTTATAGTAATTGGCAGCTCTATTGCCAAACTCCTGAGTTTATCTTTGGCCATTTCCCTGCTATGGACTTGAGTGAGCCAATCATTCAGAGAAGAGGACTCCTTCAAAATAAGGGAAGTATGTGATGTCTTGTCTTTCCCTTCAAAATTTCAACAACTCTGAATATAATGTTATATGTCTCTCTCTTTCTCGTCAGAAAAGAATAAGTGTGAGTCAAAGCTGTAGTCTTCAAGCTGGAGGTGAATTCATCTCCAAACTTAGGTTTATACTACTCAAAATATTTCAACTAGTAGTCAACTGGGGGGAAGCAAGCCTTTTAGGGTTGATATGATTTTTCATTTGAGATCTGATTACCATAATTAGAGCAGAACTCACATATAGTTTGCAAAAGTTGTTGATAGAGTTCTGAGGAACCTCAGTGATTGCCTTCTTGCCTCATGCTGTTTCTCCCGGGTTCTGAGACATAATGCAGCAAGTAGAGGGTCAGCTCACTCAAACATTAAATTCCATGAAGAGTGAAAACAAAAACTGGTAATGATAAGGGTGCATGCTATTTCTTTTACCTCTGTCTCAATTTATACTGTTCAAGTAGATCTCTTCGTATCTACAGACACTCAATCTAGTGCTTTTTTTATATACCTGGCTGGAGCCCTGTCCTTGGGAAATACACATCACAGGATTTCATCTACACTACATTTCTATGAGTTCTCTTTTTCTGTGTGGTAAATCTAGACTTAGCTAAGTTTGTTGCAGTCCTAGGACACCATGCGTAGATTGACATTTTAGTAACCTGTAACATCCAACCAATCCAGGTAAGAGTTGGGAATTGTTGATTGAAATATACCATGCAATCAACACATTAATTACACTGTCTACTATATTGACTTTCCATTTAATTCAATTTGAGGGTAAAATTACTAGGAAATTATTCTTGCTTATTGTTATAATTATCATATAAAATATTGATCATGCTTATTATTTCCTTTTAGGTCACCAGTCTCTTCAGAAGATCATGGTAAGAATCATCTGTCTTATTTATACCAATTCAGGATTGAAACTTGACCCCTGGTCTTTGCGGTTCATTCTCAGAGCAAATAATTGTTTAAGCAAATGTCTCTAAGATGTTGGCTTTGTGGTTTTTGAATGTGAAATGTCAAACACTTTTAAAAACTTAAATCACCCTAGCTGAATTTGATATCTTTCAAATCTGTTCCAACCTGTCTGGTTGACAAATATTGTGAAGGCTTAATTTATTCTGCCTGATTTCAGTCCCATCAGCAGAAACTTTTTGTGGTTTTGGGCTAGTCCTGTAATTTTTATGACTCAGATTTTTATCCTTAAAATGAGAGTTTGTGGTAGATATTCCCTACAGTCCCTTCCAGATTGGACATTGGGATCATGTTCCAATCGCTCATTTGCGAAGAGCACTCTAAGTCTGAAAGGAAGGCAAGCAGTCAGTGGTATTTGTTGTTACCCAGTTGAGATGAATTGTTTGCATTTTAAGAGACAGCTAATTCACTCAAAAGAGAAAATATCTCATTTTGTTCCATTTCACCTTTGGAGTTGTTCATTTATCCAATCAGTCACAAAACTGTTAAGTGGCTACAATGAGTCAGTTATGCTATATAGTTATGTTTTACAAATATGCTATATGGAACTTTGGTTTGGGGCCCCTTTGTATCTTACTGGGACTTTGGAAATTCTCTCATAATTGGTATCCATACCTCTAGATTTCTTTTCCCTAGTTCACTGTATACCGGGCTAGCACCAAAATGATTGTTCTATAGTAAAAATCTACTCCTATTGCCTCTAGAATGAAATCTTTCCAGCTGACCAATAATTGTGTTCAGCTTTTCAATATTATATTTTAACACGGACTAGTAAGCACCGAATGATGGAATCTTTGTCTTCCTCCACTGCTTATTGCTTCATTTACCATCTTTTCCCTTCTCCTACCCATGATCTGTTTTCTAGCCATGTGACAATACATCTAATTCTACATCTAATTTCTGGGGCTCACCATCTTTTCCACATCTCCCCACTTTTATCCATACTGGTCTCTCTGACAGGAGGCTACTTCTTTTGCCATATAGACAGTTTCTATAGTTTCTACGCACCTCACCTCATCCTCTGTGAGGGCTTGCTGATCTGCTTATCATTGTGCCAAATATTTTTATACATTCTAGGGCTTAATGCACAAATTTCATGCTTTATTTATCTGTTTTCCCTATTAGACTATGAGTTCTTTGATATAGTTGCCAATGAAGAGCAAACAAGGAAAAAGTGTTTATTAAATGAATGAATTAAGAAAAGGGAGAAGGAGTTTTAGGCTGGCCTCTTCTACTGTCACATTGCGATATCTGACTTAGTACTGGAATGAAGTTGTGTTGTTCTCTATGAAGAATCTTAGGGAAAATTATGTTCAGGCCCATTAAGTCAGGATCAGGCAATCGACCACCTAATGGTAACCTGCTATTATGTGCTATTTTGCTGATTGCTGTTGGTATTACTAGGTGTTTGCCCATTTATATAGGCCCTTGGGCTTCCATGTTCACATTATAAACTAGAAGCTTGTGTTTGGTTTTCATTTTGAACTAGGATTCCCTTTAATGACTTTTGGTTATCTTTGCCTTCCTGTCTATGAGAATTTATTCCCCATTCAGACAAAAATGGTGGGTGAGGGAAATTTGTGAATTATAATTTGATAATCCACTAGGACTTCTTAAGTGGTTATGAAATAATAGGGGGCATATGTCAGGGTCCTTTGAAGTCCTAAAGGGTGACTACTGCCAGAAAGACTTGCTTGGAAGATTAAGAGCACTTCAGAATTGATTATTTTAAGAACCTTATATGTGATTAGTTGAAGAAATATTATTGAAATTAGAGGGCCATTATAAATTCATGGCTTCAAAAAATTTCTTACATGTTCATACCTCTTAGTTTGTTTCTGTGACTTCCAAAAATAGTTCAAGTACATAATGCAAAATTATAGTGATGATTTACCTAATCTTATGTAATTGTTCATCATTTTCTAGCCCATATATTCTTGAAAAAAAAGTTTTTCTTTATTACCAGAATTTTCTACCCACCACTCAAAATTTATTTCCTTCTGTTTATACATTTTTAATAGCTCATATGTACTATGGCTAGTATGAAACCTCTTGAATGTCATAGCATCAATCTTACATATTATTTGTACACAATAATGGCATTGCAATACACTTGTAGGAGAGGTGAGAAGTAGCAATTTGTCTTTCTCAAATTTATTGATAGAAAATTTAAGGCATGTTGGACACATGGATTGTGAAATTGGAATATAAAACCTTATGTCTCTTGATTTTCTATTTTGTTTGCTTTCCTCCAATAGTCCTCCCTCTGTAATAACTAGTCACTTTGGCTCTAAGACAAGAACTTATTCTTGGAAAAATCTAATTTTGCAATGTCCAGTAACCCTGGTATTTTTCATTCCCATGGTACTCTTGCATAGAGAGCTTAAATACAGTGGCTTTGTCCTTTACCTTATCTTGTTTGTTTTCTTTTCCTTGTCTGGGATTGTAGCAAGTTCAATTGAGAAATCATTTGTGAAATCACTTTCTGATTTTTTTTTTTTTGAGAAGGAGTCTGGCTCTGTCACCCAGGTTGGAGTGCAGTGGCACGATCTCGGCTCACTGCAAGCTCCACCTCCTGGGTTCACGCCATTCTCCTGCCTCATCCTCTCCGAGTAGCTGGGATTACAGGCACCCGCCACCACGCCCGGCTAATTTTTTATATTTTTAGTAGAGATGGGGTTTCACCGTGGTCTCGATTTCCTGACCTCGTGATCCGCCCACTTCGGCCTCCCAAAGTGCTGGGATTACAAGCGTGAGCCACCGCGCCCAGCCTTTTCATTTATTTATTTATTTTTGAGATGGAGTCTCACTCTGTCGCCCAGGCTGGAGTGCAGTGGCATGATCTCGGCTCACTGCAAGCTCTGCTTCCTGGGTTCACGCCATTCTCCTGCCTCAGCCTCCCGAGTAGCTGGGACTACAGGCGGCCGCCACCACGCCCGGCTAATTTTTTGTGTTTTTTAGTAGAGACGGGGTTTCACCATGTTAGCCAGGATGGTCTCGATCTCCTGACCTCTCGATTCGCCCACCTCGGCCTCCCAAAGTGCTGGGATTACAGGCGTGAGCCACCGCTCCCGGCCCACTTTCTGATTTGTTAAAAGCACCCCAAACATAGTATTATTCGCTAGCATCCAGGCAGTAGAAGAGGAAGCACAAGTTTATCTGTGATGTTTGCTCGGGATTATGTTCCGCCCTTGAAAAGTTAAAAGAGGACGGAAGAGAATAACCGTTTTTCTCATTATCATTAAATTTTCTCTAGAAACCTTTTATTATATCAGGGTGAGGAGGAGTAAAATGTTTAATACACCATTTAGCTTATAGTGCCAGAGTAAAGGCTCAGTTGATGATTACATGTGTGGTCATATAGAATTGGCAACACAAGGTCTAAATGACACATAAACTGTTTCTATATTTATATAATAGCGCATCAGGGTCACTAAGAATAAAGGCTAAATTGTATTGAGTGCTTATTATGCAGAAGCACTGTGCTCACGTGCTCCAACCACCTTATGTCCTTTCATCTTTCACAAATAACACTCTGTAGTCGATGCATCACCCCCAGTTTCACAGCTGCAAAAGCAGGCTCAGAGTGCTTAAATAACTGCTTAAGGTCACATAGCTAGTAGGTGAGAGAGTTAGTTTTCAGACCCAATTCTAACAACCAAACTCTTAACTCTCTTTTATTGGCCATGTCCCTGGAAAACCAAAGACATGATTGAATGGATAGAACTATGGAGATAATTCTTCCTTCCTCTAACAAGAGTATATTTACTACTGTGTAAGTTAATTTCTTTTTAATGACAAAACAAAGCAGAACAAAAATAACAACTTCTCCCTCCTGCTGGGAATGATTTGTCCCTGTAGAAAAAGTAAATACCAATGTCACATTTTCTCATAATTAGTTAACTGAGTGAAACTGAAGTTTCAGGGAAACCTGCCATGCTAAACCCCAGTGGAAACATTAAGTTTTAATGTTACATCTGGAAGCTGGAGCCCTACTCATTGTCAGAAGATAAGCTTGGCAGTGATTGATTGCATTGTCCTCTGCATTTCCTCTGTATTGAATGCCTATCACTTCATCATTTAAATTGCTCCTGGAGCCATCTCCTGGTCCCAGGCTGCTTCCCTGGCTCTGAGAACTCATCTTCCATTCTGTCACCTTTGCCTGCTTATTTTACAGACTCCTTGGAATGCTGCACTTACTGCTGCTACCTGTACCAGCACACTCAGGGCAGGTCATCTTCCAATTAATGTCTGTTCGTTTACAAAATAAAAGGCATGAGTTGCCTCTCAAAAGAAAGTGCCAACAATCTGCTGCATACCCCACTGGAACATCTAAGGCAGGCGTCCCTCTCCTGTCCTACCTCTTAGACCTGTTGTCAACTATGGCTGTCACATTCTAGGGCAGCTTTTTTGTTGCAACAGTAACATAGTGGACATGAATTGCAGTAATGGCTATTTGGAAATAAAATTGTCACAACCACAATCACTAGTGTAAAGCGTTCAAGAATGAATCCACTGTTAGGCTTGGAGACGGCTGTACTTGGCAGTAGGTTACTGATGTGGTTTGGCTGTGTCCCCACCTAAATCTCACCTTGAATTGTAATAATCCCCGTGTGTCAAGGATGGGGCCAGGTGGAGATAATTGAATCATGGGGCAGTTTCCCCCATACCATTTTCATGATAGTGATTAAGTCTCATGAGATCTGATGGTTTTGTAAATGGGAGTTCCCCTGCACAAGCTCTCTCTTGCCTGCCACCATGTAAGATGTCCCTTTGTTCTTCCTTCATCTTCCGCCATGATTGTGAGACCTCCCCAGCCATATGGAACTGTGAGTCAATTAAAGCTCTTTCCTTTATAAATTATGCAGTCTTGAGTATGTCTTTATTAGCAACATGAGAATGGATTAATACAGTTATGCAGTGAAACACACTGTGGCGTGGCCCAAACTCTTTGAGGCATCAATGGCTATACCTCATCAATTCACTTTTCTTTCATGTATATTACTGAAATAGATACTATTCATAAAATATATAAAATGTTATCTGCTCAGTTTAAATAATAAGCAAAAGGAACTACTGTGTACTTGGCCCTCAGACTAAGAAGTAAAACATTTGTAGGAATTTGGGAGCTTCATGTCACTTGCTTTCCTAATTATGTCCCCTTCCCTGTCCTTCAGAAATAACTACTATTCTGCCTTTTTGTTAATCATGTCCTTGTTTCTTCTTATTGTTTTACAATAACTAGTAAATTTAGTAGTAGATTTACACAGTAGTAAATATACTCTTGTTAGAGGAGGGAAGAATTATCTTCCCATATATGCATATCTTACATATGAATGTATATGTGGATATATAACTCATATATGTATTCCTATATGTGTGTATATCTGTGTGTATATATAGTTTTACGTATTTTGAATTTGTACAAATTGAATCATGTTGTAATTTGTTTCTTTTGTTCAAAAGAATATTTTTTTGTGATTCATCCTTATGGATGAGTGCCATATGCATTTCGTCAATAGTTCATGTTGTATGCTACTCTATTGTATGAGTACCAATTTATGTATCCAATCTGCTAATGAATATTTACATAAATAACAGGTTTCTTGGGGGTTTGTTTTTATTTTGCTATTGCAAACAATATTACTATGAACATTCTCTTTTTTTAACTCTTTCTGGTATCCATGTGCTTAAACCTGGGAATAGCTTAAGTTAGGTGGTAGATTATACACATATTTAACTTATAGCATTATAACACGTTGTTTTCCAAAGTGATCATTTTAATATACACTCCCAACTTCAGTGGATAAGAATTCCCATTGATCTACATCCTAACCAACACTTGATATTAACTAATTTAAAAATGTTTGCTAGTCTTGTGAAAGTATGAAATGGCATCTCAATGTGATTTTAATTTGTAATCAAGGATTACACATGAGATCAAGCATCTTTTCAGATACTTATGGGCCATTTGTGTTTACTCTTCTATGAAAGGTCTTTTTGTTTCTTTTACTCACTTTTCCCCACCTGGTTGGTTGTGTTCTTAATGATTTATGAACTTTTTAATGTATTCTAGGTAAAAATAGTTTTGTTGGCTATGTGTGTTGCAAATTTTCTCCAGTTTGTGGTTTATCTCTTCGAGCTCTTTTTGATGTCATCTGATGAATAGATGGATATTCTTTATTTTACTGGAGTAAAATCATTAATGTTTTCTCTATGGTTTATGCCTTTGGTATTTTTTAAAGAAATCTTTCAAAGCATAATCATAAAGATATCGTCTTGTAAAATTTTTAGAGTGCTTTCTTTAATATTTGATAACTTGGAATTGATTTTTGTGGTTTGGTAAGAGGTAAAGGTCAAATTTAATTTTGATTGTGTTCATATACATAACCAGCTATTTCATTTTCATTTATTTTCTTCACTGACTTGCAAAGTCTGTTGTCTCCCTGTAAATGTGAGTCTCTAGGTTCTATTTTCTGTTATACTGATGAATATATCTATCCCTGTACTATTGTTTTAGTTGTTATAACTTTGGTATGAGTCCAGATATCTGTTGGAGGATATATCCTGTAATTTTTTCTTCGGGAGTGACTTGGTTATAATTGAGTTTTTCCTGTTTCATATAAATTATAAAATCAGCGTATCAAATTTTGTGTTGAAATTTTTTATGAAAATTGCATGAATCTATAAATTAGTATAAAGAAAATTGATATTTTTATGATAATGCGTCATTCTATTCCAAGCTACATCTCTTGACATTTAATTGGCTTTTTAAAATGGCTATGAATAGAGTTTTATAATTTCCTTCATGAAGGATTTGGTCATTTTTGTGTTAAATATATTCCTAGGTACTTTATATTTTTAGTGACAATTTGTATGTTGTATCTTTAAAATTATATTTTCTTTGCCCACTTTTTGATAGGGTTGTTTTTTTCTTGTAAATTTGTTGGAGTTCATTGTAGATTCTGGATATTAGCCCTTTGTCAGATGAGTAGGTTGCAAAAATTTTCTCCCATTTTGTAGGTTGCCTGTTCACTCTGATGGTAGTTTCTTTTGCTGTGCAGAAGCCCTTTAGTTTAATTAGATCCCATTTGTCAATTTTCGCTTTTGTTGCCATTGCTTTTGGTGTTTTAGACATGAAGTCCTTGCCCATGCCTATGTCCTCAATGGTAATGCCTAGGTTTTCTTCTAGGGTTTTTATGGTTTTAGGTCTAACATTTAAGTCTTTAATCCATCTTGAATTAATTTTTGTGTAAGGTGTAAGGAAGGGATCCAGTTTCAGCTTTCTACATGTGGCTAGCCAGTTTTCCCAGCACCATTTATTAAATAGAGAATCCTTTCCCCATTGCTTGTTTTTCTCAGGTTTGTCAAAGATCAGATAGTTGTAGATATGCAGCGTTATTTCTGAGGGCTCTGTTCTGTTCCATTGATATGAACAGACACTTCTCAAAAGAAGACATTTATGCAGCCAAAAGACACATGAAAAAAATGCTCATCATCACTGGCCATCAGAGAAATGCAAATCAAAACCACAATGAGATACCATCTCACACCAGTTAGAATGGCAATCATTAAAGTCAGGAAACAACAGGTGCTGGAGAGGATGTGGAGAAATAGGAACACTTTTACACTGTTGGTGGGACTGTAAACTAGTTCAACCATTGTGGAAGTCAGTGTGGCAATTCCTCAGGGATCTAGAACTAGAAATACCATTTGACCCAGCCATCCCGTTACTGGGTATATACCCAAAGGACAATAAATCATGCTGCTATAAAGACACATGCACACGTATGTTTATTGTGGCACTATTCAATAGCAAAGACTTGGAACCAACCCAAATGTCCAACAATGATAGAGTGGATTAAGAAAACGTGGCATATATACACCATGGAATACTATGCAGCCATAAAAAATGACGAGTTCATGTCCTTTGTAGGGACATGGATGAAATTGGAAATCATCATTCTCAGTAAACTATCGCAAGGACAAAAAACCAAACACCACCTGTTCTTACTCATAGATGGGAATTGAACAATGAGAACACATGGACACAGGAAGGGGAACATCACACTCTGGGGACTGTTGTGGGGTGGGGGGAGGGGGGAGGGATAGCATTAGGAGATATACCTAATGCTAAATGACGAGTTAATGGGTGCAGCACACCAGCATGGCACATGTATACATATGTAACTAACCTGCACATTGTGCACATGTACCCTAAAACTTAAAGTATAATAATAATAAAAAAATATATATTTTCTAAGTGGTCTTTGCTGACATATTGAAATGAAGTTGAATTTTAAAATCTTGTTTCTTTATCAATATTCCTGCTAAGGTTTTAAATTCATAAATCTTATCTGAAGCGTCTTTTTGTGGGAAGAGAATTCTATATAGGCAATCTCATCTACAAAGAATTTTGTTTTGTCCTTTCCAATCATTATGCTTTGTATACATATTTCTGGTGCTTTCTGCACTGGTCAAAACCTTCAGTGCAGTATTGACTAGTAATAGAGATAGTCAGCATCATTGACTTGTTCCTGATCCCAAAGTGAGTGCCATCCACAAGTCACAATTAAGTAAGAAGTTCACTGCCAGGTGGTCATGATGCAGGTGGCAGTACTTGTTTTGTGGATATTTCTTATAAGGATCTTTTCCTTCACTCTAATTTGTTAAATTCAACAGACGTTGAATTTTATTTAATGCTCTTTTCTTCATCTTTAGAGATGACAGTTTTTTTCCCCTTGGTCTGTTAATACGGTGCATTTTACTAATTGATTTTTAAATAGAAATCAATATCATATTTATGAGAAGAACTCAAATTGGTTATTATATTTACCACCTTTATACATTGCTAGATTTGATTTGCTAATATTTTGTTTAGATATTTACATCCATGTTCATAAGTGTGATTAGTCTTTAATTTTGCTTTCTATTATGTAGTATGTATATGATATTCATAGCTTAAAATGAATTAGGAAGGGTTTCCTCTTTTTATAATCTCTGGAAGACTTTGTACAATACTTGAGTTACCTATTTCTGGAATATCTTGTGTATACTACTATTATTCTCATTTTACAGATGAGAAAACTAGGACACAAACCGATCAAATGACTTGTCCAAGGCCACATGCCTATTGAGTAAAAGGTAGAACTAGGATGTGAACTCAGGTGAACTGGATCCAGATCCTTTTCCTAACCATTTCTCTGTACTGTCTGTCAATAGCATTGCTGGAATTTGAGCTCATGTAATAGGAAATCATGATTTTATTTGTTAAATAAAGACCTCATAATTGTATGAGGTCTTTTTATTGGGTAGAAAGTGATTATTAAAGATGGGAATTTTTTATTCATGTAAGTAAGAAAAACCCTTGACACAGAAAAACATTCAAAGATATATTTTGGATCCACTTCTTGTAGCCCCATACTTCATGATCAAGAAAATAGGGATCCAATCTCCCGTCAGTAACATTCTTTTTTTAAATAGTAGAATTCTCAAAAGGTAGCTATTCCCTTAAAGAGATATCACAAGTAGGAAGATAATTATTATGACTATGATGACTATGAGTAAAGAAGATTAAGAAAGTTAGATACTGGCTGGGTGCCGTGGCCTACACCTGCAATCCTAGCACTTTGGGAGGCCGAGGCGATCACCTGAGGTGAGGAGTTTGAGACCAGCCTAGCCAACATGGTGAAACCCCGCCTCTGCTAAAAATACAAAAATAAGCCCGACATGGTGGTGCATGCCTGTAATCCCAGCTGCTTGGAAGGCTGAGGGAAGAGAAGCATTTGAACCCAGGAGGCAGAGGTTGCAGAGAGCCGAGATCATGCCACTGTACTCTAGCCTGGGCTACAGAGCAAGACTCCGTCTCAAAAAAGTAAACTTGACTGATGTTACAGATGGAAATATGTGCAGATCTTTAATTGCATTGCTAGGTAGAGCCTGCTATACTGACCATCACAGTACGTTACTTTGCAATGACTTTGGGCTATCATTAATGTAAAGTTGCTGGAGTGTCCTTTTTTTGCCCCATATCAGATTTTTCCTATAGAATCCCCCTTGTAAAAAATAGTGCTCATTTTTGAGGCTCTTTCTCTTCGTGGTTTAGCTCATGTTGCTTTAGAGCTTTAGAGAGTTACTTCTACTCTGCTTGTGGGACCCTCTCTAGACCTCGCCTTTCTTGTCTTTATTTAGCCATAAGCTTTCTGTCACCTCCTACCATCTCTCTAGCAGGCACCTTCATTGTCCTTCATTCAGGTCTCACCTCAATGCTCATTAATTTCCGTGTCTTGGAACCACCTCCATAGACGCTAAGGACAAAGATGAATTTTCCTGACAACTTAAATGCCCATGATTTCTCCTTCCTTATTGCCTACTGTTTTGTTTTTTTGAGTGTATTCCAATTTTCTTTCCTCATGGGTAATGTTGCTCTTCTTATTTGACTATAAACTCAGTGAATAGAGACATTGCCCTATTCTGTGCTGTGCCCTGGCACAGAACTGATTCTCTCTATACAAGTCTTACTGTTAAATTTGCTGCAGTATGTGGTGTTGGCAAACAGAAACTTTCATTACACATCTTTGAATCCCATTGCAGCCTCATTAATATTGTTCCCAGTTGTAGAAGATAGGTCACTCCTGGTCTTTTTCCAAAGAGATTCAGTTACTATGTGGTGAAAAGATGGCCTTTTGTGGTAGTCTCAGTGGGCGTTCCCTATAGACTGTGTTTTGAAAGGAAAAGAATAAAAATGATAGCATATTTTTTCTTAGTTAGCCTTCTTTCACAAATCCTAGGAAAATAGATAATTCACTGCTGATTAAAAAACAAAACAAAACAAAACAAACCCCCCTGGTTTGATTTTCCAAAATCTGGTTATATTCCTTTCTATGTGTCCTGACCCTACTATTATCTGTCATTTCCCTTTACTAAATCTCACTATTGGTTGTAACCATATAATCCTTTTGATTGTTTTGGTTTTATTGGAATGCTTTGTTGGTGATAATTATCTAGTTGTCTTTTGAAGGTTGATTATAAGTGGCTGGAGGAGATGAGGGAATACTCTTTTTTGTTTGTTTTTGTTTTGTTTTGAGATGAAGCCTTGCTCTTTTGCCCAGGCTGGAGTGCAGTGGCACAATCTTGGCTCACTGCAACCTCCATCTCCCAAGTTCAAGCGATTCTCCTGTCTCAGCCTTCCGAGTAGCTGGGATTACAGGCGTGCACCACCATGCCCAGGTAATTTTTTGTCTTTTTAGTGGAGACAGAGTTTCACCATGTTGGTCAGCCTGGTCTCAAACTCTTGACCTCAGACAATCTGCCTGCCTTCGCCTCCCAAAGTGCTGGGATTACAGGCGTGAGCCACCATGCCCAGCTGAGGGAATACTCTTTATTAAAATTTACCTACAACGTTGCGTTGGGTTGCTTTTGGGGTTATAGAATATTTAAGTTAAAATATTAACACATTGTAAAATAAAAAAGTAACAGGAAAAAAGGAGTTAGAAAAAGGAAGAAAGCTGGTGTCCTAGTCCTAGTTTCCTTTTTTGTTTTTTTTTTTTTGAGATGGAGTTTCACTGTGCCACCCAAGCTGGAGTGCAGTGGCATGATCTCAGCTCACTGCAACCTGTGCCTCCCAGGTTCAAGCGCTTCTCCTGCCTTAGCCTAACGAGCAGCTGGAATTACAGGCGTGGGCTACCACGTCCGGCTAATTTTTGTATTTTTTACAAGAGATGAGCTTTCACCATGTTGGCCAGGCTGGTCTCGAACTCCCGACCTCATGTGATCTACCTGCCTCAGCCTCCCAAAGTTCTGGCATTACAGGCGTGAGCCACCACGCCCGGCCCCTAGTTTACTTTTAAGTGGAAAGATGAGAAGGGGCGATCAGACAAGGTGATGTGTCTGGCAACAAGTGAAGCTATCATAGATTTCATTTCCACAGATAAGTCAATACAGTATTTAGGAATTGAGAAATCTCTGACTCTGGTCTTTGTGTAATATTCTATGATAGCAGAAACAAAAAATTGAATTGTGCCTATTGTTAAAAGTTTACTGTGTTTATGATTTCTACTGTATGAAATTATATGATCTGGGTTACATTAACACCCAGTGAAACCAAGGGGCTGGGTTGGTACACTGAAAGTTATTATAATATAATTCTCATGTGGGGCTAATTGTTACTATATTTGTTTTTAATTTGACTAGAAATCCCAATATTTAATCAAAAGTCTTCTCCTCTACCTAGAGCTTGTTTTATCATTTTGGTGGCCTCCTCTTGCAAAGAACTGGCTGGTGACTGGTTTCCCTGAATTATGGACTTACCCTAAACATATCTTATCATCATTACCAGTTGCAAAATATTAGAATGTGTTGTCACTGTTTCATTTGGTTCCTAGAAGGTTAGTCTTAGATATGTTACTTTAACCTGTATGCTGTAGTACTTTGAATACATTTTTTGTTTGCATTTTTGTTTGCCCAACCTGTCAATTATAGCTGCTTAGGCCTGGATTAAGCAGTTAAAATATTAACCACTGTTAATAAACAGCAGTTTATTAACTGGATAAAGCTGTTAAAATATTCACCAGTCCAGCCATCTTACAAGCTAATTAAGTCAACTAAATGCTTCCTTGTTTTGCCAGACTTGTTATGTCAGTCCTCAATTTCTGGGTTCATTTTGGGTGCCCTAAATCTTAGGGTGTGACTTTCTTAGCATCCTGTAACATCCGTTCCCCAGCAAGCACAACTTCACATAATACTTACCAGAAGTTCATTGCTGAAGCCTTTCCTTCACCCAGCAGAGTGACTTGATTTTCTACAACTTCCGTCATCAGAGCCAGAAAAGTGTGGGATATGGAGACCACTAAAACTACATCCCTTTGGCCTGACCAGGGAAATATTGGGAAGGAAGGACCTCGTATTACTACCTAATGACCCCATAGTATTGTTTGACAGTCTATACAACCAGATAAGCAGGCAATGTAGTACCCTGTATTGTTTGACAGTCTATACAACCAGATAAGCAGGCAATGTAGTACCCTGCTAAAGAGACAGGCTTTCTCATATCTCATAAATATTTCACATCCTGGGTCTACATGCTGGTTTTATTCCATATTAGCCATGTGGTCTTCAGCAAATTACTTAATGTAATTAAACCTCAATTTCTTCATCCTGAAAATGAGGATGATAATAATAAGAGTATATAACTAATAGGCTTATTGTGAGGATTAAATTAGATAATATAGGCAAAGACCTAGCATACAGTTTGCTTACAAACATCAACAAAAGAAGGAGACAGGAGGAGAGGAAGTGTGCAAGAGAAAGTGAGAGCAACCATCAATGTCAGACAGCCAAAAAATGGGCATATAGATTTTTTTATAAATAGACCTCATATGTCTCATTTGCATGGGCTTTTGGGATAGTTAAAGCCTATTGTTCTCTAGGATTACTTGAAATACACATTTCCTGTAGGTTACAGCCCAATGGACACAGAATGACTTGTGTATTAGTCCATCCATTCTCACATTGCTATATAGAATTACCTGAGACTGGGTAATTTATAAAGAAAAGAGGTTTCGTTGGCTCATGGTTCCACAGGCTATACAGGATGCATGGATGGAGAGGCCTCAGGAAACTTACAATCATGGCAGAAGGCGAAGGGGAAGCAGACACATCCTACATGGCTGGAGCAGGAGGAAGAGAAAGCAAAGGGAGGGGGGGTGCCCCACATACTTTTAAACAACCAGATCTCATGAAGACTCACTATCATGAGAACACCGAGGGGGAAATCCACACCCATGATCCAATCACCTCCCATCAGACCCCTCCTCCAACATTGGGGATTACAATTCAACATGAGATTTGGTGGGGACACAGATCCAAACTGTATCAACTTGTATCATTCTGAGTAATTGTCACTTTTGCATGGGTGGTAGGGTTGGCAATTGCAAAAGCCATGGTTTAGAGTCGCTTGCATCAGGCCTGGGTTTCCCCCTGGAGCAGGCTGAGCTTGGCTGCCTTCTAAGGCCTCTTCTGCTCTGGACACTTACAGGCTCCTGAGCCAGGAGAGAACACTGAGCAATGAAACACAGGAGGAAAAATTAAAAACATCACCTTTAATTTTTGGAAAGTATTTTGGAGTTACCTGTGCCCTGCTCTCTAAGGAGTTCCTGTAGGGATTTCTGCTTATGAATTCCAGTATATTGTTTCTGTTTGGGATGACAAATGGGGTTTCTATTGCCACACCTTGCCACAGACCCACTTTTTGAAAAACACTAAAATCCACTTTGCAAGTGTATAAATACTGCAGGCAGGCAGCTTCCACATTCTTTGGCAAGGGAACAAAATACTATTTAATAATGCAGGTTCCAGCTTTTCTCCTGACAATGCAAAGTCCCAATGATTATTGGAAAGGGAATTTGAAATCTGCCAGAATCCACTCAGTTTTCCTTGTCTGGTGACATTTCCATCCTGTCACCCTCACTAGTGAAGACAATTGTTTCAGCCATTGAGAAAAAAAAAAAGGTATTTTATAAGACTGCAAGAAAGTGATTTAAACTATGACTATTTCTGTTAACTGTTTGCTTTGTTTCTCTGACTGTGTGCCTCTCTAGTCACCCTATCTTCTTTAACTATCCTGTGGGCTTTTTCCCATTGTCAAAAAGCATGGTCTACCCAAAGCCATTCTTTAAGCATCTGATTTCCCAGCTGTCTTTCTGCTGTATATTTAAACTCCTAGTTCTCTTTGGGGAAGAAGGTGGTAGACTTGTGTGAGGATATAGTCTGAATGAAGTCTCCGAGTGATTTTTGTTGATGTTATAGGGGTGGGAGTTAGGGGAGAGGAGGGAGAGTCTTTGGCCTCACACTACCCTCTGAGTCCTGAATGGGGTTCTCTCAGCATCTTGTTTTCATGCTATTTCTGGCACACTCCTCCCTGACCCTATTTCAGAGGTCCCTATTATCAAATGGAAGTGCTTCTTATGTCTTCCTTCATTCTGCTAAGCTGCCTGTTCTCTGTAGAAATCTCTACCCCCACCTTTTCTACCAATGCAAATCTTCGTTTTTGGAAAATTTCTTATACCTCCTCTAGGAAATCATTCTCTACATCACTCTTATTTCTTTAGCAATCAGGGACTACATTTGGATGTATAAGTATCAGTGTTAAGTTTCTAGATATTCTTTCTTTTTCTTAAGAATATATGAATTCCTATGAAGAATGAAGGTTTAGTCTTGATTTCATTTCCCTTCCTATCAACTGGACAATAAAAATCTGATCTTTAATAAATATAATTGAAGACTTACTGATACACTGAAGCCTATTCTATTTCAAATTAATATTTTATGTCTTGGACATGCTTCAGAAGTAACCATTTACATAATACTTCTTCTAAGGCGTAATGTTGCTTAATCAATTTGGCATGATATAGTGAAAGTTAAGATTTATTTTTACTTTTCTGAAATAAAATGCTTAATTTTTATATTCTTCCAAGTAATAACTGTCATATGCTTATATGGGGAAGATTCAAAATTAGTGTTTTATTATAACCTGGTAGGGGTGGGTCTAGGGGAGGGATAGCATTAGGAGAAATACCTAATGTAGATGATGGGTTGGTGGGTGCAGCAAACCACCATGGCACGTGTATACCTATGTAAACCTGCACATTCTGCACGTGTATCCCAGAACTTAAAGTATAATAAAAAATTAATAAATAAATAATGCAAATAACCTATATTTACAACAATAAGTGAGGGTATGCTCTTGACATTTTATTTATTTTTTAATTGTACACTTTTGCCATATGTACATTTTGCTGGTATGTCTCTGAACATGACCTTTGCTAAATTAACTCCTTCCTGACTTTACTTTTGTTCCAATGAGGGGTGTTTAGCTATTCTTCTTTTTGGTTTAAAAGTCCGTTATATTACAGAGTGGTCAGTTTGCTGCTAGTCACTGAGAAGAAATGTAATGTGCATCCTGAATGAGTGGATGACATATAAGCTTATAATCTTTTTGAGCTCCAGTACGTACTCAACTGTACTTGGCTTCTGACCTTAAACATCATTTTCCAAGCAGTCTTGATGTTTGGTAAAACCAGTAACCATCCATTACTCTCAGGCCACATCAGACCTGCTTACAGAGATCACTGGGTGAAACATGAGTACACTTGTTCACCCTAAGTTCCTTTCAGAGGCCTTGAAGGACACTGCTAAAACACATCCAGTGAATTCAGGGATGCTGATCGCAGGAAGAATGCCTGCCTGATGTTGGAGGAAGGGGTAAAGCCAAGGCCTGAAGCTGTCTCTGTGCTTCTCTGTAAAAGTCACCAGAGCTACAGGCCAGCAGCACATCTCTTTTACGTGGCACCTTCCTCTCATCTGTGGGGATAATAAGGACTTTATTAGTTCTTCCATTTCTCTTACGCTCTCAGGATTATAGCTTTATCATCCAAATGCCAGGAAAGTAAAACAGAACAAAGTTAGACAATCTAAATTAAACTCTCTCAACATTATAGGGATGAAGGACCTTCAGAGTACTAGAACTTCTTAAAAAAAATCTCTTGCATTGCTACATCAATTTCCAACACACATATTATTTCATTCAAATGTTAAGAAGGGGAAAAGAGTGTTACTGTGTACTGTAATTATTTTAGGTTCATGATGAAAATGCTTTGCAAGGGTGGGCGCGGTGGCTCACGCCTGTAATCCCAGCACTTTGGGAGGCCGAGGCGGGCGGATCACTAGGTCAGGAGATCGAGACCATCCTGGCTAACATGGTGAAACCCCGTCTCTACTAAAAATACAAAAAATTAGCCAGGTGTGGTAGCGGGCGCCTGTAGTCCCAGCTACTTGGGAGGCTGAGGCAGGAGAATGATGTGAACCTGGGAGGCAGAGCTTGCAGTGAGCTGAGATGGCGCCACTGCACTCCAGCCTGGGTGAGAGTGTGAGACTCCATCTCAAAAAAAAAAAAAAAAAAGAAAATGCTTTACAAATATGAAAACTCCTCCCTAGATTTCTTTGCAAGCTTAATGTTTGCCTAACAAAATAGTTAATAGGATTCTATAATATTGATGTTAGAAATGAATTTATATTTTTCTAGTTTTAAGGGAATAGCTATATATTACTTTAGATGGTGGTACTATATAAAAATATGTTTTCCCATTACATCCAAAGTGATGATATTAATTTATTGCTAGAGAAAGAATTGATATTGAGTTATAGAGATTTTCCAGAAGGTATTTTAAGACCCTTTGCTGGTCCTTTGTGACTGGTGGCATGTATGTTACACAGCAGGTTGAAAGTGACATGCTGTGATTCTGGAAGAGTGTGAACCTATTGGCCCTGTAACCCATGAGCTTGTTTTCACTAACCCAGTGCTCAAAGCAAATTAATTCACCCACGAAGTTTGCTTTAACACTTATCTAAGGGTTACTATCAATGTTCTAGGAAGTAACAAGTATCATTGCTAACATACAGCTCTGATTTGACTCATAAACATTTCTGATCTCATGAGATAGTTGCAGTGGTGTTTTGCTGTGTTTACTAGATGCATCTAATAAACACCATGAGATTTACAAAGAGATTTGAAGATACTTGTGTCTCCAAAATTGATTGCAAGGTGTAGCAGGGGCCAGTAAAGTGAGCTTTCTTCCACTCCCTAGAATGTCTTCCTCAATCCAGAGTTTAAAGTGTATTGAAATGACAGCCGGCTGAATCACCAGGTCAAAAGGATCAACCAACTATTTATTAAGCACTTCATGTATTTTCTGTCCCATAGAGATTTCAGTGACAGATATAGTATGGATAAAACAAAGAGAAAAAAATGTCCTCATGCTTATGACTTAATTGCAGAAGTGGAACTTAAACATGTGAAACCATTAAACAATTTCACAATAACAGATAAGCAAGTGGGATGCTTTGGAGAGACATCTGGTCCCTGTGCTGTTTATAGCCAATTCCAGTGGTGAATAAAAGAAGTGGAACGGACTGCTTTTGAAGGGAGCGCATCCTGATCCTCTGGCAGCAAGGTAGAGGTTTTCTGCCAGGAGGGAACACTAGACGGAGGCTGTTTGTTTTTTCTTCAAACAGAAATCTCTTCCATGCTAATAGGAGCTTCAAAAGGATTGCCACAGCAGATGGAAAGAACCAATATATATTCATGCATTTAATTAGCAGGAATTAATTGAATTGGGGGATTAATTCTGTCATTAGAGAGAAACAAAACCTATTTTTGTCTCCTATCTGTGGTTACACACTCTAAGATGGATTTGGCACAGGTGGTGTTTGAATATAAGGCCACTGTAGTATCTAATGGCTTTTTGATGCCACTGAAGGATTCATCCCAGGGATGATGAGAAGGTAGCCATGTGAGATGTGTGCTCTGCACCATGTTTCAGCAATGGAGGAGAAGCTGGTAGGTGGAGTGTGTGGGGTATAAACCTAGAATTCAGTGAGTGTTTGAAAGAGGAAAAAGGGGAGGAGATTGGGAGAGTCTCTTCTCTCACATCTGATTTTTTTTTCTTTTTCTTTTTCTTTTTTATTGAGATGGAGTCTCACTCTGTCACTCAGGCTGGAGTGCAGTGGCATGATCTCAGCTCACTGCAACCTCCGCCTCCTGGGTTCAAGCAATTCTCTTGTCTTAGCTTCCGAAGTAGCTGGGACTACAGGCGCCCACCGTCACGCCCAGCTAATTTTTGTGTTTTTAGCAGAGACAGGGTTGTACCATGTTGGTCAGGCTGGTCTCAAACTCCTGACCTCAGGTGATTCACCCGCCTTGGCCTCCCAAAGTGCTGGGATTACAGGCGTGGGCCATAGTGCCCGGCCACATCTGATTATTAATGAGAGATTAGGGACAGACTCACCTAAGACAGAATTTTTAATTCAATCTAACAAGCACCCATTGCCTAGTCTTCCCCCTGCCTTTTTTTTTTTTTTTCTTCTCCAAAAAGCTGTTCCTCCAGAAAAGCAGTTTTCAGCCTTTTTAATTTTTAGGCCAAGATACTCATGACCTAAACCAGATGACATTGTATGCATAACACATTCCCAAAAGTGACATAGGTAACAAGACTGTTGATCATAGCCCTTTCCCAACACCAACAAATCAACACCAGCCCTCCGACTTAAAGCACATCACAATTCAAGTATATGATGTGACAGTTTGTACTTTTCAAAAATAGCTATGGCATTTTCTCCCACCTACACACTCATCTTGCAATGTGACTTTGATGCTCTTTCCATTGAAATGTGGGATCTCTACGCTCTCTCTCCTTGTATATGCGCAACATGGACTTCAGCAGGAATGATACCTTGGGATTTCCAAGGCGAGGTGAGTTGATCACTGGGCTCTCTTGGGATGGTTGCTTTTGGAACCCAGCCACCATCTTATAAGAAAGCCCAAGAAGCACACGGGAAGCCCAGGAATCCCACGTGAGAGGATCCAAGGCTCCCAGCCGATACCAGTGCCCAGTTACTAGCCATGTGTCTGATCATATTTGAAGTGGATCTTTCAGCTCTTAGTGGAGCAGCTCCAACTGCTGCCAGGTATAACAAAGACAAACTATCTCTGCAGAACCCTGCCCCAAATGCAGATTTTTGAGCAAAAGAAATAATTGGGTTTTAAGTCATATACTTTGCTATGCAGTAATAGATAGTTGATACAGAGTTGCATGTCATTAGAAGAATAATCTTAAATCTGTTCTAATATGTTAAAAACCTTCAGTAGTTTAACTTTTATTATAACAAATAATTGGTCACATGTCTTTTTGCTGATTGTGAAGAAGTCCTGTAGGCCTAGATAAAAATACAGAGGTCTTTAGAAATATATATAATTCCTTCTTTTTCTCACCTCATCTTGGACTTATTCAGTATGCCTATGTAGAATAATATTAATTACAGTCATTTTTCTTGAGCTGCTTCCCATTTATGCCTCATTAGCATAATTCACAGTGGTCATCCATACCAGTGAATGCGTGTTAGATTACCTTTGCTGTGTTTGATGATTATACTAAATTTCATTTTTTTGCGAGCTAAGCCTTCACAGTTTGTTGCTCATGTACCATGGCTGGCTGCTCACAAAGTAGAAAAATTGGACAGAATGTTTCTGATAAGGTAAATACAGGAAAGGCTATGCAGAAATATGTATCTCAGAGAGTGAGCTATTGGGCAGCTATGGTATAAGTTATCTGGTAGCCACGCAAGAAGTAACGGATTGAATAAAGGCAAACTATGAAGACTTCAGTCATGATAAGATCAAGAGAATTATTTGTGTGACATTTGCGATGGATTGTGTCTCTGTTGGCACACACAAAAAGTTGGGACTTAAAACTGTAAATTTACTTTAACTTCATTTTGTATGTCATGCATTCATGAAACTTTTTCCGGCGGTTATTTATTTTCATTTTTGGCTGTCCTGCTCCAAGTTAAACAGAGGAGAAACAGCATCATATAGTGGAAGAAACTCAGACCTGGGGAAGGGAGGCAGCAAGTAAAAGAAACAAGAGTCGTTTGTCTCTCAGCTGGATTGCTGACTAATCTGTGTGATCCTGCAAAGGTCAGTTCAGATCTCAAGCCCTACTTTCCTCATCTATGAAATGAAAGGTTAGACTAAGACCAAAAACAGCTCTAGAAAGTAGAGTATTATTACTCCTTAAGAAATAGTTTAGGGTTGTGACTCTTGCTTTGCACATGAAAATATTTAGGAGCAAAAGTTCACAGAACTTGGCAAAGCTAGATGCATTTATGATTCCCAATGAGTCAACTGATGTTTTTCCCTACATCTCTACAAGCCATTCTTCGTTTAGCAGTTTTTATATTTACTTTTACTTTTTTCTTCTATAATTTTGGAAAAAAGGAGTTATCTGACTGCTACTATGGGCAGGCAACAATTTGGTAATAGAATATTATTTTTAAAACTAAAAAATAACTGAATATGAAAGATTAAACTTTTAAAAAATAGACATAAGTGCTCAGAGTTGTGATTCTATTTTGCATGTAACAATGTAGTTATTTCAGTTGCTTTATTGAGAATCACAAATATATATATATGGCTTTGCCAAGTTCTGTATACTTTTTATTCCCCAATATTGTCTTCTGTACAGCAATAATTACAACCTTAAGCCATCCCTTCAGAAGTAGTCATATGCCAAATTCTACCTTAGTCTAAAATAACTCTTTTTCTGTGTGATGGGGCTAAAAACATCAGTTCTCCCTGCTGCTCTTTGCAGATGCCCAGGTACCTTAATGGTTAGGTTCTCTGTACCTTGAGCTTATTTGCAAGGCAGAGCCTCAAAAGAACTGCTTTTTTCATTTTTCCACTGATAGAACTGGAGCTTGGTAAACTAACTTGCCCAAGGTCATAGCAGTTAGGGATACTCACAGGACTTAAACCCAGGAGGTCTGAATGTAGACTCAATTATGGCATATCCCTTCCTAATAATAAGCCATATTTTGTTTTGTACTTCTTGCCAAAATGTAACTCCATGATGACATTTGTTTTGTACATTGCTGCCTTCTTACTGCCTCAATCAGGGCCTGGCATGATGGGAACAGGGGAGATCTTAGTCTGTTCCTGCTGCTAGGACAAAATATCTTAGACTGGATCATGTTTAAATAATAGAAATATATTTCTCATGGTCTGGATTCTGGGAAGACCAACATCAAGGTGCTAGCAAATTGCTCTCCGCTTCAAAGATGGCAAGCTCTTGCTGCATCCTCACATAATGGGAAAGCAAAAAGAAATGAAAACTGTGTCCTCACATGGTGGGAAAGATAGAAAGGACAGGCAGCTTTCTCAAGGCTCTTTTAGAAGGGCATTAATTTCCTTCATGAGGGTGGAGCCTTCATGACTTAATCACTTCCTAAAAGGCCCCACCTCTTAATACCACACTGGGGATTAAGTTTCAACATGAATTTTGGAGGGATACAAACATTCAAATCACAGCAACTATCTTCTCCCTTTCCTGATTCCACATGACAGAAGCCATCTCTTCCTTCCGCACATGGATGTCTGAGCACATCCAGACTCTTGAGAGCCCAGAGTTAAGAGAGAGAGGCTGTGAGAAGGCAATTCCCTCCTGGAAGTCTTGGCTTCTCAGTCCCAGCTTTCTGTCTTGGTATGTGTACTGAACAACAATTTATTTGAAGATACAGCATAGAAGGAAAAATAAAACATTTCCTATGAAGTAATGATTCAACTTCTAACCTGTAAAAATGAAAAATTTCTCAGTTCCCTACCCCCTTGCATTCCTGTCTTCATAAGTTTCTGTGTTTTAATTTTCCAAGAAACTTAATATTAATATACTTAACAACTTTTATATCCATTAACAACTTGACTTTCTCTGCTCTTTGAATTTTGGAGCATTGTTTCCTTAGTATGAAGGAGTTTTGAGAAAGGCAAGAAGACAAGCTCAGAACTCAAGAAACTATGAAGAATTAATATTGTAATCATAACAACTCATTATTTGTTTTTAAGCTCAATCCTTCAGAAGGTTATTATCTGGAGTTGAATAATAATAGATTCAGGCTCTTTTTATGTGGAAGAAATCTTAAACAACAGTGTTCATAGGGAAGGACATTAATCAGGAGAGAGAAGTGAGCCTTGTTTCTAATAATGTTTGCATAATAGCTACCCTTGGGTGTATTGCTTGACTTAAAATAAATATTCATGCTTTTCACATCCAATACAATTGGAAATTATTCGTGGTTATGATTCTGTCATATGATCTTCTACCTATTCAAGGGGACTTCAAACTGGGAGGCTGTTGGAAACAAACAAACATAAATAACAATGCTTGTGAGTGATATGGGATAGAAGTTGAAAGAGGCTATAATGTTGGCTATGGGGAGAAAAGGAGCGAAGAGTAGGAACTTAACTGTTTCCAGAGGAGGAGAAGCAGACTCACACTGACATACTTAAGGACATTTATATGCTCTCCTGGTTTGCTTTTAGCTCTTCAATAGCTTCTCATCACCAGGAGAATAAAATTTAAGTGCCTTATCTTGGTGTCAGACTCACTCGCTGGAGTGGTTCCTGTGAAACCTTGGATCGCGTTACCTGAGACTACTCTACACCTCAGATGTGACAACACAAAGCTCTTTGCAGATTCCCTCAGACACCATGACTTACCTTTATCTCTTTGTTCACATCCTTCCTTCATCTTGCGAGGATTTTTCAAAGCTTCTTTGTTAATTAATCTATGTATCATAGAAGAGTCAGCTTAAACTTCACCTGCTTCAGGAAGCCTTCTATGAACTCCACACCTAGTCAAGAGTTTTACCCAGACTGTCCTATTTTTATTAACTTATATATTTAGTGATCCTTAAATAGCCTTTGTCCTGGGGAGTTTTTTCATCATCTTGCTTTATTGCTTACATGTACTGAATTTTATTACATAAATGCTTTCAGTTAATTAATTCATTTTTCTTTCCTTTTCTGTCTCCTTTCTCCTTTCTTTCTCTGTTTCTCTCTCTCTCTATTAACTTTTAAATTCTGAGAAATGTTTCAATACAGTCTTGAGAACATAGGCTATTTTGTTGTTGTTCTTTTGTTTGTTGGTTGGTTTTGAGATGGAGTCTCACTCTGTGGCTTAGGCTGGAGTGCAGTGGCATGATCTCGGCTCACTGCAACCTCTGCCTCCCGAGAGTTCAAGCAATTCTCTGCCTTAGCCTCCTGAGTAGCTGGGATTATGGGCACCCACCACCACACCTGGCCAATTTTTTTTATTTTTTTATTTTTAGTAGAGACAGGGTTTCACCATCTTGGCCAGGCTGGTCTTGAACTCCTGATCTCGTGATCCACCCGCCTTGGCCTCCCGAAGTTCTGGGATTACAGATGTGAGCCACCATGCCTGGCCAAGAACATAGGCTATGTTTTGAACTTCTGTGTGTGTTACAAGGCTTTGCATTAACTGCTCCCTCATGCAACTTTCCTAACCTTGTTTCTCTCCTATTAGGGACATTCTGCTTCAGTCAGGAGAACATCCTATAGTATTAAAGTCCAAACTGATTTGTTCTCTTGGACCTGTGATTGCTAATACAGCTGTTACTCAATATCTGTGGGGGATTAGTTCCAGGACCCCTTGCAGATACCAAAATCTACAGATGTTCAAGTCCCTGATCTAAAATAACTCAGTATTTGCATATAACCTTTGTACATCCTCCTGTACACTTCAAGTCATCTTTAGATTACTTATAGTACCTAATATAATGCTAATGCTATATCAATAGTTGTTATACTATATTTTCAAAATTTATAGTATTTTTTACTGTTGTATCATTATTGTTATTTTTTGAATGTTTTCGATGTGAGGTTGGTTGAATCTGCTGATGTGGAACCTGCAGATACAGAGGGCTGGCTTATACGGAGGGCTGGCTTTGCTTTCCCCAGCCTCTCGTTCCTCGTCCTTCAATGCAGGGTTTTTGATAAACACCATATCCTTGGCTCATTTATCTGTGCTTCTAATCTGATGGGTTCTATATTAACAGAGATATGTCTGCCCAGCTTCACATGCCAATTTTACCCTTATTGGTAGGCTCCTTCTGAAGGTCCATATGTCTTTTTCATGTACTTATGTGCAGTCACAAAATACTGAAAACTGTGCCTTCTGTTTATATAACATATCTATTTATAAAACACTTCAAAAATTTTATCCTAACTACCAAGAGGTGAGCAGTGCAGCTGTTAACCTCATTTGCAAATGGAGAATTGGTTCAAAACAATTGAATAACTTCCAAAATTTATGTGTCCAATGAATTGTAGCGATTAGAATTAGACTCCAGTTGAGAGCATTTTTCACATTACAAACCTGACAACAGTGGTTTTTTCACTGTCTATAGGCCTTGCAGAGCCTAGTAGAGTTCCGTGCATGATGAACTCAATGAGGGCACTGGACACAGGCTCACACAGGGTCTGTATTATGGTGCTGATTTGGGCCTCTATACCTCAAGAGAATTAACTTACTTTAAACTCCACTATGGACATTTATAAAAGGAAGAGTGAGACACTGTGTTTTCATAGGGTTTTTTTGTTTTTGTTTTTGTTTTTTACACATAACACTTTGTTAATTCCCTTTCTCTTATTTTCATCTCTCTTTTCTTCTCTTTTTCTCTCTTTGTTTTCTTTTCAGTCAGTTCAACAGTTAATTGGTGTGCACCTACAATGTGCAAAGCATTATGCTAGGGTTCACAGGGGAATGCAAAGAAGATGCTGCTTATAGCTTGTTATGGCGAGGCACTTTTCTTCTCTCCATTTTTCTCCATTCTTCTCTTCTTCCTACCTTCTTTTTCCTCTGATGTTCAAGTAGCCCTCATCATTTCTATAAATTTCCAAGGCTTCAGCTTTGGTCAAAGGGAAGGCACTCAGCCCAGGGCCAGTGAGTAAGTTTAACATTCTTATGGTCCTTTGCATCTGCTCACCCAGGACTCATACATACTCAATATATAAGCTTTGGGGGATTTGCTCAGTGACAGCTGGGGACTCCATGTAATTTAATGCATGATACAGCACTTTTGGCTAACTCTGTATGAGAGACTACTCAAATAGGAATAAAATGTCACTTTGCAAAATACATTTAAATTATTTTTCTTCTAAAACTTTGTGACTTTATTTAAAGCCTTAAAATCTATTTTTTGAAAGTCAAAAAATAACAGATGTTGGTGAGGCTGTGGAGAAAAGGGAATGCTTATACACTGTTGTTAGAAATTTAAATTAGTTTAGCCACTGTGGAAAGCAGTTTGGAGATTTCTTAAAGAACTTAAAGCAGAACTACCATTCGACCCAGCAATCGCATTACTGGGCATATACCTAAAGGAAAATTAATCATCCTACCAAAAACACATATGTACTCACTGTTCATCTTAGTACTATTTACAGTAGTAAAGACATGGAATCAACATAGGTGCCTATCAGCAGTGGAGCAGATAAAGAAAATGTGGTGTATATACACCATGGAATAGTACACAGTCATAAGAAAGAATGAAATCATGTCCTTTGTAACAACATGAGTGTAGCTGAAGACCATTATCCTAAGTGAATTAATGCAGAAACAAAACCAAATATTGCATGTTCTTACTTGTCAGTGGGAGCTAAATCTTGGGTACTCATGGACACAAAGATAGGAACAATAGACACTGGGAACTCTAGAAGGAGACAGGGAGGGGGACAAATGCTGAAAAACCTCTTGTTGAGTACTATGTTCACTGTCTGGGTGACAGGATCAATAGAAGCTCAAACCTCAGCGTCATGCAATATATCCTTGTAACAAACCTGCACATGCATCCCCTGAATCTAAAATAAAAATGAATTTTTTTTTTGAGATGGAGTCTCACTCTGTCACCTGGGCAGGAGGGCAGTGGCGCGATCTCTGCTCACTGCAACTCCACCTCTCGAATTCAAGCAATTCTCCTGGCTCAGCCTCCCAAGTAGCTGGGATTACAGGTGTGCCACCACTCCAGCTGATTTTTGTATTTTTGGTAGAGACAGGGTCTCACCCTGTTGGCCAAGCTGGTCTTGAACTCCTGACCTCAAATGATCCACCCGCCTCAGCTTCCCAAAGTACTGGGATTACAGGTGTGAGCCACCATGCCTAGCCTCTCATTCGTCTTCTGCACCCCACATAAGGTGCATGAATCATTGGACACATCTATTTTTTTTTCCCTAAGGCTACATATTCTTAAAAGTAGTTTGTTACCTATTACCGCTAGGCTTTTTTTTTTTTTTTCCAGAAGAATCATCAGTAAATTAAATGCCAAACACATGGTTGTTTTCTCAAGAACACAATTAAAATAGACTTGATTCCTCTTTCCTGTCTCCAGTCCTCTTAATATTCATAGCAATAGGTATTTATCTATCATCACAAAACACACAAAAAGACTGATGATTGCTTAAATCCCAAGAGAGCAAAGTAGAAGGAACTAGAAAGAAGGAAGCAAGTGCAATCATGATTAGGCACTTACTCTACATCCGTGGCTGGGTTAGGAACATTCATAGGACTTCATGAACCCTACTAAGTTTCAACCTGCTCTTTTACAAATGTGGAAACTGAGGCTCAGAGGGGTTAAATGATTTGCCCAGTGTCCTACTGCTTAAAGTGTCAGAGTTGAGATTTGAACCCAATTTGCGTGACTCCAGTTTTTAAAGTATTTATTGTACCAAGGCTGGAGGGGGCACACATGGGCCCTAGAAGGGTGCATGGAATGGGTACCTGGGTGGGGAAGGGTTAAAGAGGGGGCCTTGGTCTGCTTGACCAAGATATTTTCCTTCCCTGATTCCTGCCTCATATGTAGACTACTTGTCCAAAATATGGATCCAACTTTGTGTAATATTTTAATGAGAGGGTCTTCTACTAATCAGACTCTCTCTTTTGTCTTTCACAGCAATTTTGCAGGCAGTGATAGCTGGTGATCTTATGAAGGTAAGATATCTTTCTACCAAATCTTTGGCGATGCTTTAAGAACTTTAAATCAACATCATTCCTCATCAAATTTCTGTGTTGCCATCTGTCATTTGTCATCCCCTGCTTGCACTGGCTGAGTAGAAGAGGCAGGATGTTCTTTTGAGAACTGAGCAGAGATGGTGTTCAAGAGCACTGGGGTACTTGTCTCAGTTACTTAAAATGAACTGTATGTCCCCAGGATGCAATGTGCACAGTGTGCCTGCCCTCTAGAAGCTGACATTTGAAGAATTTAAAGATTTCCTTTCAGGCAGGTATTGAAATGAATGTATCTGTAAGAATTACCTGGGCAACACTCAGAAATGCATCCTTCAGGCCAGAGATTAATCTTTCCTTGTCATGGTTTTATACTTTGTGGATCATAGTTAGTCAAACAAGAACTCTCATAGTTAGTCAGACTAGAACCCTGATCCACTTGAAATAGTTTAATTTGTGTTTGTGTTTTCTGGTGAGTTTTGTTCAGAAGGAAGGAAGCACTCACCACTGCCCTGAGGGTGAATGTAAAATCTGAAGTCAGACTTTCTAAGTTTGGATCTCGGCTCTACCATTCACTGTCTGTGTGATTTCGTGTAATTATTTGATTCTCTCTGTGCCTTAGTTTTTTCATCAGTAAAATGGAATAATATTACCTCTCTCTTTGGCTTGTCATGAGGAATTAATGTAATAATACATATGAAGCTCTCAAGACTGTTCCTGTTACATGGAAGGGGCTCTAAAATGTTAGCTATTTTATTAATATTCTGATACTGTAGATCTGTGTTTTTTAATAGCTAAACATGGTGGAAATACAAATATTTGTTATAGAACATCATCTATGAATATTCTAAAGCTATATTTGGTCCTACATCATTTTCAGGCATCAGGCTCATGACTGCCCATATGCCCCTGCAAACCCCCTGCTGGAACTGATCTGCTCTGTATTAATGACAGCTGCCTGAAGGCAGAGGCTATGCCTGACTCCTCAGCCCGTGGAGTAAGGTGCCATTGCAGATCAAGGAACCAATAGCCCTAAGAGAAAGCTGAAAAGTCCTACCCTCAGACATAACTTTTTTTAGGCACAGCTGTTGAACAAACTGAAGGACACCTGTGCTACATTTTTCAACAGGTTACTAGAGGAAAACAAATGGTGAAAATGTTTGCAAACATCTTGATCAACTGCCCCCTTTAGGCACATAATCCTGAAAATGGTGCCTGTGCCACTGCACAGATCATAGTGTCAATAGAAATTGTTACCCGGAAGAGAAGAGTGCTCTCCAAGCAGTATATTGATGAGTTCAGTGCTGTTTCTTACCAGTGGATTAAGCCCATACCATCCTATACTCTGTGCAAGGCCTTCCATTAGGTTTTGTGGGAAACAAAGGCATGAATAAAATTGATTCTTGCCCTTGCTGGATTTCCACACCAGAAAATTTTGCAAAGCACTGTACATTTGAAACCCTTCCATTGTATTTTCTATATGCTTTTAGTTTAGACAACTGATTTCCCAAGATCCTGAGTTTATTATCACACTTTTTTTGTACTTTTAAATAGAGAATCATTTGCAATGTGGGAAATCACTATATCCAGCTGGTTGTCTTATTATAGGTTGGTGCAAAGGTAATTCAGTTTTTGTCATTTCAGTGACAAAATCTGCAATTATTTTTGCACCAACCTAATGCATTCTCTGTTACAATTCTTTCCTAAATGACTAAAACATGACTTAATAACACCTTATTTTGTTTTTGTTTTTGGAGATGGAGTCTCACTCTGTCTCCCAGGCTGGAGTGCAGTGGTGCGATCTCGGCCCACTGCAAGCTCTGCCTCCCGGGTTCATGCCATTCTCCTGCCTTAGCCTCCCTAGTAGCTGGGACTACAGGTGCCTGCCACCACACCCGGCTGATTTTTTGTATTTTTACTTGAGACGGGGTTTCACCATGTTAGCCAGGATGATCTCGATCTCCTGACCTCGTGATCTGCTCGCCTCAGCCTCCCAAAGTACTGGGATTACAGACGTGAGCCACCACACCTGGCCAATAACACTTCATTTACTGAGAGATGGAATATTTACTGAGGGCTTAAGGTTTTACTTTTTCTCTCTTACGTATTTTCTTTATTTTCCTTCTCAAATATTCATGCCCTCTTTCTCTTCTCCAATTTCTTTTGTTTCTTCTGAGCAGAAAGTGCAGTATATATAAAATATTAAATTGGGTACATGTGTATGTGTTTGTATGAGAGAGAGGGAGAGAAAGAGAGAGAGACAAAGACAGCGAGAGATAGAGACTAGCGAACAGAACATCTCTGGAGCCATCCCCGTGTGAAGCCTGTCACAAATAGCTCCTGGACAACTGGGCTGCAAAAAGTGCCCATGGACTAACTGAATGTTCATGGTGTCTAGAAACAGCACAGGAAGGCAGGATCAAGGCAGTTGACCCTGAACAGGTCTGGTTGGGTCCATGCTGCTATCCTTTGTCGATCTCCCCACAAAGAAAGGGAGTGTCATTTTAAGACAACGCAGTTGAACAGAACAGGATATCCTTTTAGACTTTTGTGGAAAATTGCTAGCTACTTCTTCCTGCCCTCTTGCCCCCCAGTTTAGGGATGGAAGTCCCATATATTCCTTACTTCCATTCGGCTACTGCTTTTGATCCATGTCCTGGGAGGTCTTCCGTGGCTCTTTCCATCCCCTGCTTCATGTTTCCCTAGTGCTTCTCTGAGACCTTTGTGATGTTCCCGTCCATTACTGTGTGATTCTTTACCTATCCGTCTCCCCCATGGGCTGTGAGGGCTTTGAGCACAGTGACTGAATGGTATTCACATTTATCTTCCTGGCATCTAGCACATGACAATTCTATGGATGTATTTGAGTGAAGATGTGAACTCTGAATTTAGGTTCTTTTTTTAAGAAAGTATTTTTAATTGACAAATGATTATACATATTAATAGAGTACATAGTGATGTCTTGATACATATACAGTGATCAGATCAGGGTAATTAGCATATCCACCACCTCACACAT
Organism: Pongo abelii; assembly: GCF_028885655.2. Lineage (NCBI taxonomy): Eukaryota > Metazoa > Chordata > Mammalia > Primates > Hominidae > Pongo > Pongo abelii. The sequence continues at coordinate 134,796,329 of NC_071991.2, read as the reverse complement.
TTATCATTTCTTTATGTTGGGAATGTTCAACATCCTCCTTCTAGCTATTTAGAACTATTTAATATATTATTAACTATAGTCATGCTACAATGGTATAGAACACTAGGACTTATTCTTTGCATTTATGTCATTTATGCTCTTTCAGCTTATGGGATGTTTGATTATCTATAATGTGTGCCATCTAACTTCTTGAAAGATAATGTGTTCCTTTTGCTTATTACCTGCTGGGTTATTTAATTCTCATTTGTCCTAAAATTACCTATTAGAAGCTTAATGCAGGCACTCTTGTCATGAAATACTGTAGTTTGGAGATGAGGGACTCATTCACATTTTCTGTAATGTTCAATATTTTATAAACTTAGACCATATCCTCATGTAGCCACCTTATCCTCAGGCTACAAAATTCTGTTTTTTTTTTTTTTTCCAGTCTTCTCTCATATAGAAACTACTACATTTTCTGAATCATTTTGGGTCTCACTCTGTAGATCATCTCTAGCCTATTAGGTATGTGTTGGATGATTAACAGAAGGTTTGCAGGCTGGGCTGCATATCTGGATGAAGGAAGCCAGATGTGTGTTCGTGGGTGTGCATGCATGCATGCGTGTGTATGTGTCTATACTTGTATTCAGTGATCTTACATGAGAGAAACAGAAGCAGCTTTGATATTTGGTATATAGGTTCATAAGACTAAAGAAAAACTGAAGGACACAGGCAAGAAGCTTAGCTACAGTCACCAAGCTATTCCTGCTGATAGCCATAATTACTCTTTCACTCAGGAGAATGCTAAGCCAACATAGAGATGCTTTTGTTCTCCACTCCACTCCTCACTACTCCTTTGAGAGAGAGACCATAGAGACCAGTGCTTAGAAAATAAATGAAAAAAGTAATTCAGCGTGATTCAGTTTCCCTAGCCTGTTCAATACCCACAGACTCTCTCCAGAGTTAGAAGAGACACTGGTCATCTCTGTGAGTGATAACACAGTCCAGGAATGTTACTTCATCTTTTTGACTTTTCTCTATGTCCTCTAAGGCTGGAAACATTGTGGTTTGCTACATGACTCTTATTTTATTACCGGTTAGCTGTTATCCTTGTTCTGGATTCTGCCTGAGCTTCTTTTTGTATGTCTCTCTTGCAGCTAATAGAAAGCTATAAAAATGGAGGCAGTCTGCTAATTCAGGGACCAGACCACTGTTCACTCCTTCACTACGCAGCTAAAACCGGCAACGGGGAGATTGTGAAATATATCCTTGACCACGGTGAGTAGGCGTAGTGAACTTACCGAGGATCACTTATCTGTGAAATCCATTGCATTTTGCATTTTCTAAGATACCCTTCATCCAGGCAGTCTTCAGAATGGCAGAAATACTCTCGAACTTTTAGCAGACTCTGCCCCTGCTTATTTGAGGCAGTCGTGGTTGCAGACCACTGACACATATGGGCCATCCTAACCAAGCAATTAATAGAAACAGTGTTCGTACCAAGCTCTTTACAGGCAATTTTCCGACTAATCAGTTTTTTTTTTAAGTAGAGGACAAAAATAAATGCAGCCTGGCATTGTGCACTTTATTTTTTTCTAGAGCTCTTCTGTAAATTAATGGGTTGGGATCCCCTACCTAATCTATATTTGTGGTTCATCATTGTGAAGATTCATGAGTCTAATTTTTTTACATCTTTCCAGTTTCTCATTTTTTTTTCTGTTTGATCTCATTTATCTTTTCCACCCACATTACGCTTTATCCTCTTTGAAAATGTCTGGTACTATTTTGTTGTCTGTGGCAGATCATACTAACCTTCCAGACTGCTTTCTAACTGGATTTGTAATTTGGTGCCAGATCGTTTGCAGGAAGTAGCATGCACTATAGCATCTGCCTCTAAAAACCCTTTGGAAGCATAAACATATTTAATGAATACCAAATCTAAACTGTTACATTCAATTTATCATGTTTTGTAGTATTTCTAGGAATAAAGAACAGGAATAAAGGGGAAAAAATACTGCCTAGCTAGTCTGTTTTAAATGAGAAGGAATGAAAGAGTCTAATTCTGCTGGATCTTGGTATACAGAGAGATTGGAAAAGTTTCTTTGAGCCCTGACAGTCAGCCTGTGGCTGACTCCTTTTGTACCCAAATTCAGCCTGTAGATAGTAAGCATACTCGTAAACATTCACATCCTTTTTGCTCCTTTTTTTTTTTTTTTTTTTTTTTGGCAATTCAGCAAGTATGTCTCATTCCGTTCATTGATTCATTCATTTAACAAATATTTGTGTAGTGCCTAACAGGAGCTGCCTGTTATAGATGGTACAGAGACAAAAATAAAATACAGTCACTGTTTTCAAGCAATTGCAGGCTAAAGAAAAAAATAAGATCATGTGTATAATTAAATTTAAAACAGATATATGGAGCTGTTTTAAGTCCTATGGTAAAGCCACAGATAGATAACATAGCTACCATTTATCAAGCACATACTTGCCGATTGTTTATAGTAAACGCATCCCATCATTTGACAAGGTCCTTGCAAGGTAGGTACTAAACTGTCAATCACGTTAGACACCCCTTGCTTTGTCTTCAGCACCTTCTCACTGTGAAGATTCTGCTTGAACCCTTGGTCTGAAATACAGTAGAAAGGGTGGGTTAGAAAAAGGAAAGACCATGAAAACAGGAGGGCTGTGATGACAGGATTTCTTTACTCCTTGTAGGCTGGGTTGGATAATCCCAAACCTGTCTGCCCTGGAAAGCCTAGGTAGGTAGGATGTATTTTTGGTGCTAAGTCTGGGGCTTGTATCATTCCATCTCCTATTTCCCTGGCTATTCAGTCTCTTGTAGTTAAAAGCGTTCCTTTCTGGGCAGGAGTGAAGCCACACTAATATTTCAGGATTTCTACTGCTCAAAGCTCAGGTGAGGGTTAGATGTATACTGTCACTTTATTTTTCTTTAGCTCAGGTTTAAAGTTCTCCTATTTGCTGTCTTCTTGATTACTTCCAATCTACTCTTTTTAGTTTACCCTTTACCCAAGAGATTGAATGCTTGCTTGGATACTTTAAGCCATTTGGTGCCCACCTACCCTCTCTCTGGAGTTAGGTGAGACACTGGCCATCTATTTGAGTGACAACACAATCCGGGAATCTCTCTCTCCACACCCCCCCACCCATCTTTTCACCTTTCCTGGAGAAGCAGTATTTCCTCCCCTAGTCCTAGGATCCTCTCTGTATCCACTGTCTCACTTGGTCTCATTTAGGAGGCTGCAGTCAGCTCTTTTTTTGATGAGGCTTTATTGAAGATGGACTCTCACATGTTTGGGGCTTTCAGCTGGGAGGGCTGTGGAAGGCCAGGACACTTAAGCCTTTCTCAACACCTGGTCTTTTTTTTCCCAAGATCCTTCACAGCATGGTAGTGCTGGGGTTCCCAGGGGTGAGAGTGGAAGCTGCCAGATGTCCTGAAGCTAAGCTGGGAAGTTCTGGATGATCTCTACTGCATTCTATTGATGAAAACAAGTCACAGGGGCAGCCCAGCCTTAAAAGGATGGGAAACAGATTCCAGCACGAGCTGTGAATAATTCATGGAGATATTTAATCTACCATACTCTCTTATGTCCTGGTCTCTGCAGTTTAGAGTGAGCAATGTCCTGAACTTCTGACTCACCTGGAATCCCTTAGAGCTTTGTTTTTCTATTTGACTTTGGTTCTGGGGCCTAAGAACCCAAGTTTCACAAATAAAAATACAATGTGGCTGGGCATGGTGGGCCCATAGTCCCAGCTACTTGAGGCTGAGGCAGAAGGATTGCTTGAGCCCAGGAGGTGGAAGCTGAGTGAGCTAGAATTGCACTACTGCACTCCAGCCTGGGCAGCGAGCCAGACCCTGTCTCTTGAAGAAAAATAAATGATAACAATAATGAAGGTTTTAACAGAAGTATAGCCCATGCAATATTTGAAATATGATTACACTAAAAATGAAAACAGCAGAACTCCTCATCTGAGCTGCCCCAGGGACATGAATGATGAGTCCTGGGATGATATCACCCTAACACGGTAGCTTTTCACTTCCTCTACTTCCTCTCTTTCCCCTGCCTCCAAAGATAGGGCCTTTAAAAGCACCGTTCATCCATGCTCACAGGCCTTGGAGTTTCTAACCCCAAATGTAGATCAGTACACACCTACTTTGCCTGGCATCAATTCGTCTGGCACATTAGTCTCTGAGGGCTTTGATCAAAACCTAACATTCCAATACAAATCAGTTTCTCATCAACCCGCAGTGACTCTTGCAAAGACTGAGTCACACAATACCACTCCACCCAAATGGAAGGACACAAAGGAATTCAATCTTTTTTAGGGGGGTGGGAGTGCTTATTTTTCCAATGCTTTGGTTAGATGTTATAAATTAATCAGCGTAATATTTATGCTCACGAGAAGAAACACAATATTCACAGTAATCATCCTAACTTCACTTCTAGGCAAACAATTCCTGAGGTCTCAGAAGGCATCCTATACCCTTCCTGCCTCACCAGGATCTCTAGTAGCACAGGAAGAAAGACTGGAGATGGGAGAGCACAATCCATCTCTTTTGTTTGCAAATAAAACGTTATTATAATGTTCAGTCCAAGGATCACTGCATTTTTGCATTTTTGATGGATGGCAATTTTTATCACTTTACTACTATAGCTGAATATGGAGACTCAAATGCAATTGATTCTTATTAAAGTTAGTTTTTATCAACCTTGATAGACATTGTCAGTTTCATTCTTGATGTCTATATTATCTTTATTTATTCAGAAATATGGATGTACAATCATTTGATATAGCCTAATTCACCTCATTCCACAAGAGCTAAACACTTCATTCAGCTCAACTGTCGTTTTGTTTGTTTTTTAATATCTTTAGTTGCTGATTCAGTTTATATTAACCTTTGCATTTTATTGAAAACTATCATAGCAAAACCATTCCTTTCTTTTAGATGATAGAAACTCCTTTAAATTATAGTGCTCTTGAAGTCAGGGACAAGTACACAGAAAACATTACCCTTTTTCAATACTGTAATCACCTTCTTAAGATGATCTCTGTTGATTGAAATAGTCTCTCCTAACTTAGTAATGATGATAACTCTGGAATGCCCTGACCTGACAAAGAAATCAGCCTTTCCAAGAGGCCTCAGTAAGTCTGGGATTTAGGGTTGTATACCAGACTATGGCATTGTATTTTTAAATTAGCATCAGATTTGCAGTAGGTAAGTCTGATCAGTTTGAATTCATGTAAATGACAAAAACAATAACAAATAAAAATTTTACATTATGCCAGAGATGAAGAAAGACCATTCCTCCTGGTTATTGAATATTGCAAATCTCTTAAAGACTTTGTTGTTTATTTACTTATTTTTTACAATTTGGTTTATGTCTGTTGCATGGTTTCATATGACGTAAATCTGAAAAATTGTTCAAACACTTGACTGTAATGATGCCATTAGTAATAGCAGTTCTGAAGGATTCACAGGCTCTTTTCCAGGTGCACAGCTGGTATTGTTTGTGGCTCTTGAGTTGACACTTCGTTTGCTTCCTGCAGCCTTACTCCTGAGCCCCTCTCCCCTCTGCTCTGCCCTCTGCTTCATTGGCTCTGGTCAGGAGTGTGGGCCGCCACCATCAAGAGGACACCTGAACAAGAGTCCTGAGATTAGTTATTCTCCCAGACACAACAAGCAGCAACTGATTTCTCTTCTGTGGGCTCTTTTAAAGCAGGCTGGGGGCTGTGCCACATGAGATGTGCGGTATGTCTGAAAGCGCCATGGGAGGCTTGAATTTTTTTCAGCTTGCATCTTCTTCCTTTGGATGTCTTCTCTCATCTATATAGCATGCTGCTTTCCTTTATGAAAAATTGGAATTTGGACATTTAGAGAGTTGAAAAGAGACTCGGGGAGGAAGAGTTAACAATTCCACAGAGACTGGGAGAGAGACTAAGGATGCAGGGATTCCAGCTGAGATTCCTCTCAGTGCTTCCCGCTTTTCAGCTCCTTTCAACCATATTTTCTGCCCGCTCCTTCCCCCCTCGTTTGCCCCTCCAAGGGACTTTTGTGTTGTTTCTTTCCTTCGCCACCCTGCACACTCTGCTCTTTTGTTTTTATTCTCCCCACGCCTACCCCATTGCCTCCTACTGGTTTTCCTGATAGAAATCTCACTCATGCATTTCCTTTTTGATTTCAATGGGTTATTTTGTCTTCCCTCTTTTTCTGTCTTCAGTCTTTCTTTTCTCTTTTTTTAACCCCCCTTTTTCTGCCTCTGGTCCCAGAGAGAACCGACCACCATCCTGCTGGGACAGGATGACAGTACTGTTAGCATTCCCAGTGCCAGCTCTCCCCACATCTGTGCAGCTTTTGTCCTGTGGCAGGGGAGGATTTGGAATGGTCTGCTGGCAGCGTCAGGGAGACTAATGGGAAATGAGGGCTCAGAGAGAGGCCACGGGAAGTGGAAGGAATAGCAAAGGGGATTTGGAGGCATTGGTGTGGGAAGCAAATTAAAGGATGCATGTGACAAAAGGCACGTCATATATAATACAAATATAATATTGATGACAAAGTCACATCAGCGGGAGCTGGGGTATCCAACAGAAGAGCCTATGGAATGAGTACTGGGCAGCAACATTGTAATTTGGAAGGCCTGGCTACTCAACACGATGTTCACTTTCTCATTTTGAAAGATTTGTGAAGTTTTGCTTCCTTTCGCATTCCCTGGGCGTCTCCTGAATACTGATGTGTATGTCCACTTAACAGAATTTTCTTTCCCTTAAGTTTCAGACCATTTCCCATATAGCACAGTCTTTTGAATCCATGTTTCAATTGTGAATCTTTCTCTTAAAGTGATGTTGGCTGGGATCCAAAATGGTTTTAAAATGTCTTTTATTCATTCATTCATTAAAACATTTTAATTCCGTCCCAGGCACTTTTGAGGAAAAAAAAGTTTCTGTAACAATCACTGCTAACCTCTTTGTTCTAAATGTTCTAAATGCATTATCATATTTAATTTTTATAACCCTATTCAGTAAGCTCTCATCTCCATTTGACAGGTGTTGAAAACTGAAGTATGGTGAAGTTAGGTTACTTGCCAAAACTCATCCATACGTGAGAGATGGTCTGTGTCCTCCATATTCCTAATACCAGCAAGGGAAATGAAACACGGATAAATAACCACAATGCAGGGTAGCACCATGTGAATGTCATAAGCAGAGTTCAAATGACAACTGATCTAGGGTTCTGGAAGAGCAGAGGCCGTTTTCATCTGAAATTTTCATGGAGAAATCTGCACCCATATCTCCTCAATAGGGATTTTACAGTATTTTTTCTGGTTCAGGTCAGCCAAAGGATGAAGGATGGACATTTCAGTAAACCCTGGAAGAGACAGAGACCTGAGATTTCCTTTTCTATTGAGGAAACAACAGTGAACTCTCTGCTGACAATTTGATGATCTCCCTTGAAATTCCTTAGGGGAGATGGCATAGTGTCCGCAATCAGAACGTATGTGTATATAAAACAAGCCCCAAACTCAAATGTTACCCATTCATATGCGTTGAAGGAATTCAGTTGTCTTTATTTTTATTTTTTTGAGACAGAATCTCACTCTGTCACCCAGGCTGGAGTGCAATCATGGCTCACTGTAACTTTGATCTCCTGGGGTCAAGCAATCTTCCCTCCTTAGCCTCCCAAGTAGCTGGGACTACAGGCATGTACCACCACGCCCAGCTAATTTTTTTTTTTTTTTTTTAGAGTTGGGGTCTCGCTATGTTACCCAGGCTGGTCTTGAATTCCTGGGCTCAAACAGTCCTCCCACCTGGCTGTCCCAAAGTGCTGGGATTACAGACGTGAACCACCGTGCCTGACTAGTCTTTATTTTTTTTCTCTCTTGTTTTTCTCCTTTTGTCTCCTTTCCTTTGTTAGTGAGACTCAAATTAACTTTTCAAAAATCACAGGTGTTATTGTTTCTGCACTAAAAGTCACAGGGTACAGTTAAACTCCACATTGTACAGCTAAAGCATAGCTCCCCATTGGGCAGTGCAGGTTCAAATAAGAAGAACAGCCTTCTCTTAGGCTTCTCCTGGCATCCACTCTCTGTAACTCCTTCCTTGCTAGCATTATGCAAACAGTTATCTTAAAACAGGCCAAAAATGATTACAAAATGTACCTGTCCTGTTAAAAATAGCTGCCCATTCCCATCTGTAGTCAGCTGGCTGCTACTTTTGCCTCTTCTTGGCCAGTGTTCAGAATGTTCTGCTATTTTGTGATTATCTATGTTGATGGGAGAATAAGGAAAGTTGAAGTTAATTAAATTGATTATTTCAGAGCCATTCCCCAAACCTTTTAATGGGCATTTTTTTTTAGATATTAATTATGAGCAAAAGTTTCTTGCCTCGTTATTAGTGCCTCTGCCTCTCACCTCTGTCAGCTGCAGAGGATGAAAGGGCGCGGAGGGAGGGAGAGTGATGGGTAGCCGCGGGCATGCCTGACTCACAGACTGGATAATCAGCTCTGGAATAATTCTGGGTTGGCTGCATTTGCAGTGATTCTGGTCAGAAATTGTGAAGAACAGCTTTTTTCCTTGTCCCCACCTTCATATTGTCAAATTATTGCTATGCTGGCCCAATTAAAAGGCTTGAGGATCCCCTCACTCGCATAGAGGCTTAGACCCTGGATGACTGTGGACTCACCGTGGCACGGCTCTGAGAGCACTGAATGACAGTGCTGAATGAAGGAGAAAAGTAAACAAGGCCTCTGTTGCCTAAATAGTTGTGCAATTAGCAGTACCAATGGGAACAGAGCTACTAATGAGTCTAGGCTGCTCATGTTCATGGACTTTCTTTCAAAAGGAGTGGCTTAGAATGTTCGCCGAAGGTGACAGGCACTCTTTAAGAGGACCACTGGGTACTTAAGCCCCTTGCTGATGTTGTGAAGAGTGCCCTGTTGACAGCTAAATAGGCCTCAGGTGCTTGGTTCTCAGGACATAGAATTTGAGTCAACAAGTGGCTTCACATGTAAGCGGGAGTAAAGCGACCCTTTCATACCACATTCCTTCACTGATGATCCCATATCTTGATGTAGTGTGACCTGCAGTATCAGGACAGAGAATAGGACGCTTCATGCTATCTAAAGTTGAAGCAGTACCTGTGGTGTGCCAGGCACTGTTTTAAGCACACTATGTGTATATGTGTATTGACTCTTTTCTTTCTTTCTTTTTTTTTTTTTTTTTTTTTTGAGATGAAGTCTTGCTCTGTCACCTAGGCTGGAGTACAGTGGCATGATCTCAGCTCACTGCAATCTCTGCCTCCTGGATTCAAGCGATTTTCCTGCCTCAGCCTCCTGAGGAGCTGGGATTACAGGAACGCACCACCACGCCGGGCTAATTATTGTATTTTTAGTAGAGATGGGGTTCCATCATGTTGCTCAGGCTGGTCTCGAACTCCTGACCTCAAATGATCTGCCTGCCTTGGCCTCCCAAAGTGCTGGGATAACAGGCGTGAGCCACCATGCCCAGCCCTCTTGAATTCTCACAACAACACTGTGAGATAAATATTATTATTAATTTGACTTTACATGTGTGATAAACGAGGGGCTGAGAGATTAATTAGACTTGGACAAGACCTAGTCTATAGTAGAGCTGGGATTTTTAACCAAGAAGGGACAGCTCCAGAAACTTCACCCGTGGTCACTGTCCTGTGCTGCTCTGCACTTTTGGTATGTGTGTGGGAGGATGATTATTCATGTTTTTGTAGAATCACAGGACCAAGGAACAAAGAGTTATGAGTTAAATCTTTGTTGTTTCCTTAATATAGGGTAGGTGCTAGAAGGATACAAAAAATAACTGAGGTGTTCTTATATTCAACAAATATAGAATAATTTATTTATGGAAGGCATGCATTCAAAAAGCAAATACATAGTATGAGGGTAGAAACAAATAAGTGCTTTGGGAGCTGAGAGAAGGAATACATTCCTTCTGTCAAAGGTCATCTTTTGAGAGGACCTTGTCACAGACTAGCCTTTGAAGAACATGTCAGATTGAGATAGATGGCTGTTCTGGATAGGGAGAGCTGGTAAAGCCTGAGAAATACGTGGTTGAGTGTGCAGTTACCACTTTAGCTTTTGTGAAAAAAAAAAATGGAACCCTGGGAACAAATTGAGGAAATGTAGTTCCAGATGAAAGACTGTGAGCTCCAGTGTTTAAATACTTGGAAGTAAGCAGTAGATATGATGTATTGGAAACCTAGAAATCTAGATGATACAAGACCTTCTTATCTTTCTTGGTAACTACTTCTGCATGCTAATAATGTTCCAGGCAGATACTGGTTAGGAAGTCTATTTGTCAAATAGGACAAACAGAAAAGACAAATAGGAGAGACTTTGCAAGAGAAGATTCACCTGGTCCCAGTGAATAGCAGGTGTGAAAGGGAAGAGGTCAAGATGATTTGGATGACCAGGAGAATTATGAAATCCCATAACATCTCTCTTATGTTGTCCTTGGCCAATGACTTTCATGGTAAGAGTGATAACCTCTTCCACCCCTTCTTACTATGCACAATAAGTTAATTTTTAATAATAATGATATCCACCAATAAAGAGAGCAAATCCCCAGGATTGTCTTTCTAAAGACTAAAATACTCAATACCTTGAACTGTGTTTGGCACTTACAAGCATATTTATTCATCCATTCAATCAAATGTTTAAGCATCTACTTATATCTCCAGGCTCTACACTAGACACCAAGGAATGACACAATGCTAGGCAAAGCATGGGCCAAAACTTTAAGGGGTTTTCTGGAGTCTAGTTATAGGGAGAGATAAATCAGTAGGTTATTTTAAAACAGTTTGTTAAGTGTCATGATCAGTATCATGATCATATATCCCCGCTTGCCTGGGGTGGTCCCAAGTTGGATGATAAATCCCATTACCCATTCAACTATAGGAAATAGGGTCAGTACATAAAGTGAGGGATTGTATAGGCAGGTGTTTAATAAGCTGTTTGAAGTGGGATCATGAAGGGCTTTATGGGGAAAAAAAAGTCTCAGCGGATACCCATAGGCTGAAGAGAGCAAGAGATGGCAGGGAGAGAAGCAGTGGTACAGAGCTAGAAAGGTAGACATTCCAAGCAGTGTTTGTAGACTGAATGGATTAATTCATGAATACACAAAACATTGTGAAAGGGAAAATTCACAGAATATTTCCATTCCTACGGATGCATCTATAGTCATTTGATGTATATGCATAGTATTTCTTTCTGATATGAGAAGGGAAATTTTATAAAAAGTGGAATTGTACCCTAGATGATATGTATAGTATCTTACAGCCTTAATATTATGCTTCATAAGACGCCATCCCAAGCAACTCGTTTGAGAATGAGAAATTGCCCTGATTCCTAAAGCCCACCTGATCTGCCCCTTTCTCCCTAATTAGCCACTTAATTATTTTTCAGTTATTCTATTCCAGTTTTATTTCATAAACTTGACTGAAAGCTGCTTGACAGCAGAGGTCATACCATTCTTTTGTATCTACCATTCTGTATATATTGGTTCATGGAGATTGGGAGTTTGGTGATGAGGAGGTAGAGGGATCCTTTTATTTTTCTTTTTGTCTTACTATTCCTATCGCCAAATTTAGCTTTCCAAGGCATTTTAATTCTGTGACTATAGATTTTCTGTTAATGTTTAGTTTTTGAGCTTATTTTTGATGGTCATCTTGCTTTCTTCTTATTTAGGACCTTCCGAGTTATTGGATATGGCAGACAGTGAAACGTGAGTGTGCCTTTTATTACATAGTCTAGGTTATTTTCTTTAGAACATATCTGGGAGAAGAATGTAATCTATCGAGCATATCATAGGTAATTTTAACTTAATTCAAAGTCCACTTTCAACTTTGTTCATAAATGTGCAGGGCTAATAGCCTAAATAAAAAATTACACAATAGAAATTGATGACAGTTGTCATAATGCTTGCCTCCATAGTCAGTGCTAATCATCATTTAGAGCTTGCTTCAAGCAATGTACTTCTGCACTGGTCCATCTTGGAATGCTGAGAAGTCTAAATAATTACACTTACCTTTTCATATACCCATCACATTTATTCTTTCTCAACTGGAGTTTCTGAGAAAATGGGGCCCTACTGCCCTAAGGCATTATTCACATGTAATGACATAACTTCTCTCTATTAGTCTAGAACAGGACAAGTTATGAACCACCACCGAAGAACTAAGAACATAGTCACTCTGTTTTCTGTCTTCTGTGGTTCACAGAAGGGATCCTGATTGAAAAAGTCATCAGCTCTGGGATGGTGCCTAAACTGATGATAATGTTTGTTTTCAACCTTATTTCTAAAGTAGCGAAATAGCTGCTGCTCCCCAAACAGGAACAAAGATAGGCTGTACAACTAATCCTGAAAGCCGTATTTGAAAAAGTATAAAGATGAGTTGGTGTGGAGAGGAATGAGGTGGTGAGTAGCTAAGCATGTGGGGAGGAGGAGAAGTAGAAATGAATAGAATGGAGGACAAAGAGAAGCAGTAGAGCTGTGGAAGAAGCTGTCTATCCCTCCATGGAGCTGGTCCGCATGCCAGCACATCCTTTTGGCAAGATTATAAGTGGTGCCATCACTTACCCCATTTTGCCTTCTCTAAAGGCTGCTATTGATTTTTCCTGAAACACGTTGGCATTAAGCATCTTGGTGCCTTTGGGCTCAGGATAGGAATACCCTCCTTCCTATAGAGCCTGTCAGTGATGGGGAAATGGCCAGTTTCCCTTGCCCCTTCCCACACTGAGTGGCTGGCCTCAAGCCTGCTGCCTCCTGGGGAGAGCCCTGGCTCTCAAACTCTCCCAGAGTCTCACTGTGCCTCTCAGATATCCTCTGTGGCTGCCCCCTCCTTCCACCTGCCACTCACACAGAATCTAAAGTGGATAGAGCAGAGTGGGTGTTGGCCTGGCTCTTTGAACTTGGGTTCTCAGGAGATACTCCACTGCAGGCCGAGTGGCCATCAACCAAGGGCTGCATGCTGTGCCTGAAGGGCCAGAGGCGCTCCACACTGCTCTCTGTTCTTTCACCCAGTGCCTTTCTCACTCTGCTCAAATGTATGCACAGAGAGAATGGCTTCAGTATTCAGATACATCTAGACAATTAGTCTGTTTAATACTGCATTGACTGTCACCTAAATCAAATAGTAGTTTTTTAAAAAAATTACTAAACCTAATCAACACGATTTGGAAAGGGGGCTAGAGTCAGATATTATGATCAGGTGATGACTAGCTCAAGGAATTTTTAGAAATCCCCTTCCCTACCTCCCCAGAATGTACCCTATAGCCAAGGTCTCAGCAGCCTACAGGGAAGGAGGCTGAGGAGCACCCGACATCAGCTCCCCTCACCCCATTCCCTGCTGCCTCCAACCCCTTTATGGGTGGTTTCCCATTTCATCTTTGATTTAGGGGTGAGACTGCACTGCACAAGGCTGCCTGCCAGCGGAACCGGGCTGTGTGCCAGCTTCTGGTGGATGCAGGAGCATCTCTGAGAAAGACGGACTCCAAGGTAACTCGATGAGTGAGTGCAAACATCCTCCCGCTGGGTGAGATCGCAGGCGCTGTTGCCTTTGCTTGTGACCATAGCACGGACATCCTTTCTGTGCTTATGGAAGTGCCTGGGGCTTTGGAAAAAGGAGGAAAAAATAGAGTGCTTCGTTTAGAGAAACTGTGATTTAAATGTATAAGCACAAAGGGAGGGCGTGTGCTTGCCTATGGGGCTTTATAAACCTCTGAACACGTTGACCTTGGGACTTTGGGGTTGTCCTGCTGAACGCTAGCAGCCAAGTCATGGGAGTTGAGGTCTGAAGCCCAAGGAGAGGGGTCAGGACCATTTTCAAAGACTTTGGCCTGACTACTGAGAAGCCCCTTTGGGGTTTTCCTTCAGTACTTACTCCAACGTGGTTTAAATTCTATGATTTATATGGCCCCTTATATGGGTGCCAAAGGGATTCTTTCCCAGCTCCCAGGATGGCAGGATCTGGCTTTGAGATGGTTACAGTCTTAAATCTGGTGTGTTTATGTAGTTCTTCATTTTTAAAAAATTCTTTCCATTTGTTTTCTAATATTATTCTCTAAAAGTTAACCTCAGATACTAGATAGCATGGGAATTACTGTCATTTATAGGTACAGGAGCTAAAAGCGTAGAGAAAGTTACACATACCCTTGGACAAGTAGCTGAGCCTTAAATTAAATTGAGCTCTTTTGACGTCCAGCCCAGTGCTGTATCAGCAGGTTGGTGGTTCTCATTTGGTGCCAGAACACCCCAGCCACATAACAAAATTGGTTTGTTTATGGAATCTGTTTTGTTGAGGTACAGTGATACCTGTGGCACTTGGCTTGAAATGTGGTTGGTTTCTCCACAGCAAAAGTTATGTAAATCTGAACTTAAAGTGTCCACTTTCTTAGAACTATCTTAATAAGAGGGCAGTGAGGCCAGATATTGTAGTGTGACATGTGCGCCAACCTGGATAGCATCAGCTGGCGGAGGTGAGGCCTTAGGGGAAACTCTGTTTAGGAGAACTGAGAACAAGCTGCACCACGAGTTAAGATTACAGAGAGCACCCAAGAGAAAGGGTTGAAAGATAGAGGGAAGGAGGAGTTGTAGCTTAGTAGAGTTGACCCAGGGCTCAGCCTATAAGAAAGAAGAGAGAGAAAGAGGAGTTAGTTTACATAGAAGATCAACATCATAGAGCAGGGGTGTCCAATCTTTTGGCTTCCCTGGGCCACATTGGAAGAAGAATTGTCTTGTGCCACACATGAAATACACTAACACTAACAATAGCTGATGAACTGAAAAAATAAAAATCACACACACACACAAATCTTACGATCTTTTAAGAAAATTTATGAATTTGTATTGAGCCTCATTCGCAGCCATCCTGGGTCGCATATGGCTTGTGGGCTGTGGGTTGGACAAGCTTGCCATAGAGGATTCTGATAAGCTCTGAGAGTTTTAGAACACTCTCGGTAGACTCCAGGAAAGAATGAACCACTTAACTATAGACACTTACATAGAAGAATCTTAATATATAGTTGAGGCATTCATTAAGCAGGTACCAAGTAGCTCAGGTTTTGGGCCAATGGTTGTAACCATGACACGTAGATAACTTAGAAGCCTAATTAATGGTTTAAGCTCCATTAGATTTATTTAAGTGATAAAAATCTGCCTATGTGCAATTTTTTCCCTGGGGCCTCCTCAAACTGCAGTCCACTTTATGAAATAACTTTGCCTTCCAAGTGGGCTTCTTTCCTTTCTGAGCCAGTTGTATTACATAGAAGTCTCCACTTCCCTGACAACCCACGAGCACCCTTGCTTTCTGAAGTCCCTGGCTGCCTAGGTATATCAAACACACTTGAGCTGTGTCCTGGTTTCTAGTGGTCTGTTACCTGTCTGGCTAGCTAATTGGGTACACTATTTCAAATGGCAGATAATTAGGTTGGTGTAAAAGTAATTGCGGTTTTTGCCATTAAGAGTAATAATTTCTCAATGTGATGTTCTTCCCAGATGTTATTTGTACTCAGATGTTTTGATGTTTAGCCTGATTGAGAAACACAACTTATAGTCAGGATTAATGGAGCCAGGTTATGGGTGGGGTAGGGTTGGTCTTGCCAGGGCCACTCAGACCACAGCAGCGCAACTGCCTCTTTGCCACACAAAGGCTGGTCCTACACTCAACTCAGATCACTTTAAAAACAGAGAGAAGCCATGAAAAAGAGGGACAAACCAAACAGGAATCAGGAGACCTGGCTCTTGAGCAGGTCTGCTTTTTTATCTTTCTAAGTTTCTGAATCAGATAAAAGACTCAATGTTCATGGAAACTTCTTCCTATTTTGTGTTGTGTATGTGTCTGCTTTTTTAAAAAAAATGGAAATAGCTTGTTTTTATAATTATAAACCCCTCACATAGAAAACTAGTAATGTAGGAAGATATGCTCCAAAAAGCAAAAAATTGCTGGAAACCTCACAACCTAGACCTAGATATCATTAAACTTCTAATGATCCCCCTTCACATGTAGATATGCCTGTTTTTCTCTCTCGTTTTTAACTAGATAAAGTCATAAATACATGATATCGTATAACTTTTCACTCAACGTTATATTCTAGAGATCTTACCACATGAAATAATATAGCTATACTTCAGTACTTTTAAGGGTTTTTAAATTTTGCCATTCTGTAACTTGATGCTAGTTTAAAGTTGAATGTGATAATTACAACTGAATCTTCTCCTGGAATTTTTTGGAGAGAAGCAGCATCCTGAGAATTTCTCCTATTAGAGATCAGTTCCTTAGAAATCAACTCAAAGGCCCACCTCAGCAACCTCTCTGAATATTTGGAACCTGGAAATTCCAACCTCATTATTATGGAAGTAAAGACACAATTATCTACTAAGGCTGCAAACAAGTTGAATAAAAATTATTATAGGAACTTCAAACTGGTGGTTAATGGCTAAATCCCAACTAAATAAGTAAAATTTTAGAAAGATTCTAGAGCCATTGTTACTTCCCTTTTGTCCTCTCCCCAGTAGGCTGTGTAGAGCAGGTTGGATTGAGGTCGCCAGTATCTGCTGGGATAGCCGAGATGAAAACTGAGAAGTCTCTGATAATATTTATAAAACTTGTGTGCATTTGTACATGGAGCTATTTATTTGGTACAATGATCACGCCTCTACCCTTCCTTTGGAACTTAACATAACTTTTTAAATAGTTAAAACTTTATCATTGAACAAAAATTAGAAATTTTGAGCGATGCCAAGTAATATCTACAGGCATTCAAAAGAATGGACACTCTTTCTCCCTTTACTGCTGACTTCTTATTCAATGGCCTTATTTAAAAAATAGCAATATATATACAAATATATGTGTATATGTGTGTATACAAATGTACAAAAGGCATTATAGTAGTCTGAAAGAAATTATATGATCATTTAAAATGTTGATGTAAAAAAATTAATGACACAAATTTATGATATATTACTAAGAAACGTTGTAAAACAGTATGTAAATGAATTGTGATTTTGTTTTTATAAAAATATGTATAGAGGCATATAAAAGACAAAATCCAGTTATCAATGGGAGGTTAGTAGTGGTTATCTTAGTTTGGTGGAATGATTAGGGATAATCCTTTTCTTCTTTGTGCTTTTCAAGCTTTCCAAGATTTCTTTAATCAATATCTACCACTTTTGTATTGAGAAACTAGCTTAGTTTTTAGAGAGATGAAATAGCTATAAATTGGGGAGAACTTAACTGAAGTCTGAAACCAATAAAGAAAACCTTTCAATTTTTTTTATGACTATCCCTTCCTTTTAGTTTCTGTATGTTGATTTCCCAAGTTTAGAATAATAGAAAGAGTCCTAAACTAGAAATCTAAATGCCTGCCTCCCTATTTTTTAAATTCAGTAATTTCTACCTCCCCATCTTCCAGAAAGGCCCTGGGTTTCAAAATTCACTTTACCCCACTGTTTCCTCCTGTATACTGTTAACCTCTGTGAACTTCTGTTTCCCTAGTATAAACCTCACCCGTCAAAAGTGATAAACTCTTTCCCTTTCATTTACCAATCACACATGTTCAATTTAATGCTCATATAAGACAATAGATTTGGAAGTGTCTTCTAAACTCTAAAACACCAAAGTGAAAGGATCCCTACTAGCAGGTATCTTTGGGTAGTTCTGTTTCTGTGATTTTTTTGTTTTGTTTTGTTTTGTTTTTTGTTTTTGTATTTCACAACTAGCGTTTTTCTCTCTCTCTCTCTCTTTTTTTTTTTTCCAACTATTTTCATATAGGGTAAGACACCTCAAGAAAGAGCACAGCAGGCTGGGGACCCAGACTTGGCTGCTTACCTAGAAAGCCGTCAGAACTATAAGGTCATTGGCCATGAGGACCTGGAAACTGCTGTTTGACCCTGGTATTCGGGCAAAGAGAATGTGAGCAAGCGTATCACATCTGCCCTCCCTGTGATTGGGCAGCTCCCGTGGAAGAAGCTGATGGAATTCATATATCTGTCTCTCTCCTGCAAGAATCTACCTGAGACCATGCCACTAGCTTTTAAGGGCTACCAAGATGTACAACAGAACATGATAGCCCATTGAGAAGGAGGCAGGATACCTGGCGATTTGTGGAATACAGTACGAGTTCCACAAAATTTGATCCTTATTGCTTCCAGCAAGTAGCATGAACTTCTGTGTTCACCTGTATAATTTATTTTAAAGATTCAAAGGATGTTCGTATAAATGGCACTGCTCCATCCTCCCCCTATGCATTGATTTTTTTCCCTGTACCATACAATTCTACTGTAACTACCCATCAACTTAAAAAAGAATATTATCTCTTCTCTTTACGTTCAGTCTTGGAAGACCACAAGATTGTCTGAAGGCCTTCTAAAACCCTCTGAATGTCCTGCAGAAATATAACTGTAAAATCACTTCCATTTCTAAGACTAAATATATCAAGACTATTTAGTGACTCTCTCTGCATGTCCCTCCCACCCCCCCAACCCTCCGTTTCATTATATAGGAGCTGGGAAGTGCCACGTGGATAATGTCAACTTGTGTGCTATATCTCTGAGGAATGGTGAGGTGGCATGGGAGATGTCTGTGCTTGGAGGTACCTCAGAGAGGTAACCCAGGGGTCAGCCCAGGCTGCTGGGCTGTAGCCAATAGCCATGCAGGACTGGTTCAGCTTGGGCTGTCTGTACAGCTCCGTACTGCCTATGTGTAGCCATCTTTGCCTTTTGCTGCAATAGAAGATGAGCAAAGGATTAAACAGAGGCCCACAGCTAGTTTGCAGAACCACTCAATTTTAAGTGCTGTTTAAATTGCAGAGCAAATAATCCTGTGTGGGAACTGTGGTTACAGGAAATGGAGCACTCTAACAATGTTTACTTCCAAACTTCGTTGAATGATAATAGAAAGCACCCTAATTGACTTGAAAAAAAAAAAAAAAAAAAACAGCAAAAGCAAAAGTAGCAACATATGTCAACATATGTCACTGAAGTAGGAAACAGTCGTTGGAATGTTGCACAGAGGCTAATAACTATAGACTGTTGGATACAGTGGTGAGAGGAGCCCCATTTTAGGTCTTTCTTTTAGGTTTTTGGTTTTCATTACTCCAAGTAATCCTTGACCCAAGAACAAAGGCTTGTTGTATGAGTTCCACTGCCAGATTTATGGGATGCCCGGATCATTCAGAAGGATGCTTCAACTATTATTTGTGAGGTCCAAAGGTTGTACTTGATAACCCCATTTTCTATGTATGGGATAGTCTAATATATTATTTTATCTACTTTATTTTCCCTTTTCAGAAAGTCCTTAGTGCAAACCACCATGGGAATCTAGCCAGAAATGTCTGTTGGATAGTTAGAATTGTAACATCTAAACCTGCCACGGATCGAATGGTACTTACAGGTACCTCTCTTAGGGACTCTGTGAGACCTAAAATATCAGAAGAAAATGTCCGTCTTTCTGTCCAAATATCTACTTGACTTGGGAGTAAGTCAAAAATAAAAGTGGGTGTCCAAGGATTTTGCTTTTGGCGAAATCTGACGTCTCCTGAGCTTATTTTCATTTTGTCCTTAGACACAGCATAGTGCTTCCCTAATGTTTCTACATATGACCATGGATGATAGTGTCTCTGCATTTAATTTAAAAGTCTAATGGTGACATTTTGCTTATCTGAGTCACATTTCAGTAACATATCATCATTTTGAAAGTGCGGCTATGATGTACTATATTAAATAGGAACAGCCTTTCAGTGGATGGGGATTTTATTACCACAGTCTCTCCATAGTCATTTCAAAATCAAATTGTTGGTGGGAGGATGGATTGAATTGTGAGTAATCTACTTCCATATATCAGCCTCAGAAATGGAACTATCCTTTGGATATTACAGGAGACACTGCAGCAGATTGTTTCCAGAAGCTGGAAAGATATGCTCCCGGAGAATTTAATCACTGGGCTTTTGCTGGGGGATTTTTAGTTGGTGGGACTGTCAAGGAAATGTGATGACAGAAATGTAATCCTTAACACAAACTGGAATCTGGTTTTGAATGGCATCTTCCATGCCCTGGATTGAGCCAAATGTTTGGCCAAGCCGTCAGTTATCTAGCTGTTACTGTTGGGATGAAGAACTCTGTTTTCATCAACTACCATCTCACATTTCCCTGTAAATACTTCCAAGTAGCCCAGAGAAAATTTAGGGTAAAGGTGGCTATGGGCCAATTTCTAAATAGCTCCAATTGAAGACATAAATCTGTGTTATGAAAAATGATGAGTTGGTACTATAAGATTCCTGATGCATTTGGAAATTGTTTCAAACCAAAAAAAAAAAAAGGCATTAGAGTCCTGTGTTATTCATGGAGACCAATATTTGATATATCGCTTTGAAAAAAGCAAGTACGACTAGGACTTGGGATTTCCAAAATAAAGTGAGCAGAATAACCACATGTTTAATGGCTTCAACATTAAACCACCTCCTGTAGCATGTTTTAAAAATTGGTCCTGGGCTTTGGAAAGAGCTAAGGCCTTATGGTCTAGGAGTTTCCATCTCAGCTTAAGTATCTTGTATCCCTACTATATTAGGCCATCAGGAAAGCAAGTGATCTAGTCCTGGTCTGAAGAGCCACATAACTGTAACAGACATAAAAATATGTACCTATAGAAATATCATTTCTACAAAGCCTACTGAGACAGCACTGAAGAGGCAGCTAGCTTGGCTGACTCCTCTGTGTTTGTTTCTTTGTGTCATGGCACTGACTGCCTTGAGATTCCATTTTTAGATGAGGTTGATAGAGGAATGGAAAACGAAGAGTTATTAAAAGACAACATTCTATAACCTGAAAGGTAGTCATTTTTGCAAGCTTGTATTTTAATATTGTGCATTTAACAAAATAGAACACAGTTAAACTGTGCTTTATCATATTCAAGGACTTCATCCATAATAAGAGAGATTAGTAAGCCAAGAATGGAATAAATACCATGATTAGGAATTTTGCTTTCAGAGTTTATGTTTCCTCTGTAGATGTGATAACCAAAAACCAATGCAAGTTTTGAAACATAATTTAGCTGGCAAATGCACAGTGATGGAAATTAGTAATGACTGATGGAAAGCCGTACATACCTGTTGCTCCTTATCCTTTCAGAATGGCTGCTTTGGCAGATCTGCCTGTGCTAGGAGCTACTCAACATCACTTCATTTTCATTTGGACCTTGTGAGAGTCCCTTTGCCTAACGAATTTCTGAAATTTATTTATTTACTAGAACCCTCATGATATTCCATAATATTCATGGCTTAAAAAAAATGACACAGCATCTTTATTTTATTACATGTCAATTTTATTAATAATATTTAGGGTTTTTTTTTAGTTATAAAAATGGCACATGCTTTTTATAAAATGTTTTAATACCACAGATGAGTATCACATCCACAGTCAAGGCATCCCTTTGTTCTGGTGTTGTGTCCCACTTCCCAAAAATAAATACTGTTAACACTGATGAACACTGTTGCTTGTATGTGATGTCAGAAATACTCCATCCGTTCATACACAAGTATGTATGTATATACGCATATACATTTACACACATATATAGACATTTATTTATATACACATACAAGTATGTATACTATATTCATGTATATTGCATAGGTTTAGAAAAGAGCAAACATTTTAAAAGCATGCAGATCATTTGTATATGTGTAGTGAACACCAATAGGCAAAACAGGTTAAACAGAGAATTTCCATTTATTTTTTTGTTTCCACCATTGCTAGGCTTAGATCTGTCATGGCATTACTACAGTTGCACTTGCCATTTTCTATTACCTGTGTCATAAAATTCATGACCAAGAGTTCCTGTAATTGTTTATGTTGCCTTCCACGAAGCATGAAACCTACCATAGCCCCAAGACTTATTATCTATGCTATGTTTGTATTTCAAGTAAAGGAGAGTTCTTTCCTCTGTGGTGCTGAAACCACTTTACAAGGCTGTTTGTAACACTAACGCTCAGTAGGTTGCCTAATGATATTTAATTAGGGCAGGCTACTGCCGGGAAGGTGTAGTAACTTCAGTGTAGTATGGGGTCTGAGCAGCTTGTCTTCCTTCGAGAAGGAGTAGCTAATGAAATCACTGAGAACAGCATGATATTTTATTCAATTATGCTATTTAAAAATGGGATTTTGTTAAAATGGCTCATCATAACCATCAAATAAAACTACTAATTGCTCTATTTAAATGAATTATATTCATTTTAGGAAAATAAGTAGAAAAACATCTAATAAATTAGCTTTCTGATTAATCTTTAACACTTATTTAATATAAAATGGCTTCTGCCTGCATCTTAATTGAACCACCTTTGAATCTCTCAACTCCTTTCACTCTGAATCTCTTACTCAGCTGATTAGAAGTCTTACAGGCCCTTCTCTGCCAGGTCTGTCAGATCGACTTGGACCCTACCCTTTTCTGTGTCCCAGTCATCCTTCATCTCTTGTCTCTCTAATTTTTGGG
Source organism: Pongo abelii (assembly GCF_028885655.2). Taxonomy (NCBI): domain Eukaryota; kingdom Metazoa; phylum Chordata; class Mammalia; order Primates; family Hominidae; genus Pongo; species Pongo abelii. The sequence continues at coordinate 134,773,820 of NC_071991.2, read as the reverse complement.
CCATAGCAACAGTCCTGTCCCTGGACTTTCTGCCTACTGCTGTCAATAATTTTGTCACACAGCTGCAAAAGTCTTCCCCAGATATTATGCTCGAAATAGATCAAAATGAAATTACCCTCTGGGACAAGTATACCTTTTACTCAAAGGACACATGGATGTCCACTGACCTTGATCATCTTATAGAATTATGGCAAGCATGATTCTGAAAATCTGTCAGGTTTAGCAAATATCTGTCTTAGTCCCATGAGGGTACACAATCATGGCTGCTGCTTCCTCGTTCAACAATGTAAGCCACATGCCTCTTTGACGGCACCTGGAGGACTAGGTTATAGATTTTACACTCCTGAGGGCCGTCTTTGGTTTTACACTGTCTCCTCACAGCTTAATGAGAAACGTGAAAATAAGAACCAAGAAAAGACTCATGCCCTTGGACAACCTCCTCTCCCAGGACACTGAGATTTACTGACCAGGTCCCAGAAAGAAAGCAGAAAAAAATAATTCTTAGGCTCTTGTAGCATAGATTTTAAAAGTAGAAACATGAAAATTGAATGGTATCTTCATAATGCATAGACTCCAGAGTCTATTTACATATGTATTCAGTTATGCATGTAATCATATGTCCATGAATCAATCATACATGCATGTATTTAATCATTATTTGAAAAATATTTTTCACTCTGAGGCAGGCATCATACTAAGGATATAACAATGAATGTAATAGAGAAAACTCTTGATTTCATGAAGCTGGCATCTAGAAGAAAAGACAAATTCCAATGTGATAAATGCACTGCAGGAGAACCCCAGGGTGTCCAGCATGGGCTGGAAATTCAACCAAGGCTTTATTGTACCAGCCACTCATTAGCCAGCAATGTTTTAGTTCAATGAAAACATAAGTAGGAAGAGAATAATATTTTGCATTTCCATTTTACTGGAGTCTTAGTAGATTTCTAAAAATGTATCTGAAACTAAGATTTTAAAACAAGACTTAGAAACACTATTAAAATGAAAGCTAAGACTCATTTATTCTAGCTCTCAGGATAGAACTAGGAAAAATAAGCAGAGTTTTCAGTGGGTTTTGACTAAATATAAAGAAGATGAAGTATAAATAATATGTAATAGTGGAGTGGATATCACAATTATAAACTTTCATCCTCCGTTAGCATTTAAACAGAGGATACCTGACCACTCTGAGGGGTGTTGTGATTAGGAATATGTGATTTGAGGGGGCTGAAATTAGATGCTGTGATTTTTCAAAAGATATTTTTTAATGGCTTTGTTGAATGGCAGGATTTTATTTTAAAAACTCATGAAAATCTTGATTTTTGATTTGTTAAACTTTGCTTTATAACTGAGAATTTTAAAAATATCTAGGGGAATGGCTGTTAGTTATCATTTAAAAAATTTTAAACTAAGTATGAATTTAAGAGCTAGTGAAAAGAAAACATACTAAAAGGCGTAATTTGATTAAAAATACTTCTGGAAGCTTATAAATTTTGATCAGTATTCTTAGTCATTGTCAAGTAAAATTCTATTAGAAATCTGTCTTACTGTCCATCCAATATAAAAAAGTGCTGTGATTCGATATTCTAAGAGTTAAGTATAATCTAATATAATCACAGAAGAAAATTCTGCCTGTAAGGTATTTGGGAGCCAAGTAAATGTACATGAAAGGCAATCATGGAAAACTCCTTGGCTTCTGCCACCAGCGTGGCAACCACAAGGGAGGTCCTACCCATGGAAATAAGAAAATAGTGATCCAAGTTTTCACCCAACTTTTGAAATTTCAATATTTTGAGCCAAATGCCTTCTGAAATGGGAGGCTTTGATAGTGGGAAATACTAAAATTATCTTTTCCCTCAGACCTTTAGTGAAACACACATATAGTTTTCACTCTATGACAGTTTAAACAACTCAAATCTATACTGTTTGTTAAGAACAATTTCAAGAATTAAGAAGTGCTTTAGCATTATGATGTATTGACATGTTTGAGCTTCAGTTGGAGTTCAAAACAACCCCAACGAGGTGAATAATGCATATAATACATTTTAGATGAATACACTGAATCTCAGAGCAGTGAATTCAGCCTGTGCAGATTCATATAGCAAATGATAGTGCTGCAGCCAGAACTGGGTCTTTAGAAATTACATATTAACATGTTTTCTAAGTAAGTCATTTTCCATCATTGCCTTCAAGGATGTTTTATATCAATTGTTCAGATTTCCGTAATATAGAAGATGCCTCCATGAAAAAAAAAATGTTTACGTAAGTTTCCATGGAAAGAATGAGTTAGAAATAAGGGAGAATGTGAAATCAAAAAGTCAGAGTTTTTGCTGTCAGAGAGAGGCTTGTCAGCTTGTACATAGTTCAAGGAAAGAAAAGTCTAATGTTTGCATACCAGGGTGGATTTCAAGAGAAGAAATTAACAGTGAGCGTTAATGGCTTCTTTAACTCATTTGTGATTCTCAGCATTTAAAAAATGTTAGTCCTATTTTTCTTCCTTGGAAGTCGCTGTTAGGATGATATAATTTCAGAATGCTGCAACAAAAAATGTTAAAAATGGCCCCAACATCCAAGACTCTATTGCTCTAAGTTTATGGGTGGGTATGCAAGCTAAGTGTTATGATAATACATAGTCATATACATAGAGGTTTAATACACCTATGGGAAATTCTGGCATATTTGAAGTAGAGAAAAACAAACAGGCTTGAAATGTCCTTCAATTCAGAATCTCATACTTTACAAGGGACATTTATGGGCAGATTGGTGAATATGTAGAAGGAGGGTGTTTGATCTGGAAAGAAAACAAAATTGGATTAGGAATAAGAATATGTAGAGGAAGTAGGTTAAGTAGGACTGTTAGTTTCAAGTTCTGCAGGGAAGATGATTTGTAGAATAAAATAAGGAAAGAAAAGAGCAATAACACATGAAAAGGAGTTAGCTTTATTACTTATAAGGATTTATTTTTCCTAAACATTTCATCCAGAAAAACAGATGGGGCTTTCTGAAAAACAGTGAAGTTGTTATCACTGTTTCTTCTAGTAGTTAAGTGAAGATTGAACAACTAACTCAGAGATCAAAAGCATATCTTTAATTGTGAGAGATCTTGGACTAGAAAAACTCTGTGAGGTTTTCTTGGCTTAAATGTCTATAATTTTAGACTGTAACAGAACTCAATTTGAGCCTATTTTTTTCCCCAGGTTCCTGCCAACTAGATAGCAATGAAGGCATTTTTTAAAAAAGCTTCCATCATTGCAAATATATCCCAAATCATTTAGGAGCAGGGATTTCATGACCCTAAAAAGTTGCCTTGCTTACACAAACACACCTTGCTTTAGTAGAAACATATCTTTTTTAGAAGATTTGGGAATTGGCTAGCATTTTTGCCAATTGTTAGCCAATTTAGGAGATTTGGGAATTGGCTTGCAATTTTGCCAGTTGTTAGCCAATTCCCTAATCTCCTAAAAAAGATATGTTTCTACCAAAACAAAAAGGTCACAGATTCAGGAGTTAAAGTGAAAACAAAGGATTTAGTGTTCTTTCCCCTACTTACTACCCATTTGTTGTTTGGGATGTAGAGTCAGGACTGGAGAAGAGGGTGGGAAATTCTATATCCTCTACTAATACAGAGGCATGGAGGCACTTTTTATAACTTTTTGTCATGAAACAAGACTTAACCTCATATCAGTAGACTAATGTTTCTGTCGTATTTCTGTTTAGGTGGATTACAGTTTTAATTGCCCATCATCCCTTATTTCTGTAATACAGCTTGAGTTCCTAGATTTCAGGTTGACTGGGTGAGGGAGGAAGTCACTTGAGATAATTTTAAGAAACGAGTCCATATCCAGAGTCTTGCAGAAAAGACCTGCTTCTACTCCACCTTCTTTCTTGTTCTACTTCTTGCCTCTGGTTTGGGGGCATAAAAGAGGGGCAGAGTTATGAGGAAAGGAAAAAAGATTCTCAAAAGTAGTACAATAAGAAGACTCTAGTAGTAACACAAATTCTCATGGTAATCTCAAATAAACAACTGATAGTGTTAGCAGATATTGAAAATCAAACTCAGAAAACATACAGAAAGATTAAACTTGTTCAAAGTGGCTTCAAGGGGTATTAGTTGTGAAAATTTCAGTTTATGCAGCATGGAAGAATTAGATTGTGTGTGGAACTTGGGGGAAGTAGGGTCAGCTAATAGAAGAACTTTTTAATGGAGCTTTCCAAAGGACGAGGTGGTTTTTGGAAGGAATTTGTCCAACCTCTTATAATACGTTATGCCTGTCCACAAACTTGTTCTGGTCCCTGATAAAGTTTGAAAAAAATAAGGAATATTTAGGGTTTTTTTTCCACAAATCTAAATATATTCACTTAAAAATTCAGAGACTGTGACCTTGTTATTTTGGGTTTAAATATACATTTTCCTCTTAAAAATGATAGATACATGTTTACAAATTGTCTTTACTCTTTACTTATAAAACACACACATACAGATATGATAGTCCTGTCAGATTACCCTATTTTTTGTTTCAAATTTATAGGTAATTTCAAATGTATAGGTGTTGGTGAGATTTATCACTTTTAAGATACCATCTAGCCTTGATATTTATTGTACCTTCTATATGCAACCAAATGGTTCCTGATCTCCTGATCTTCTGGAGATCAAAGAATTTTTATTTGCCACTCTACCCACCCACCATTGGTTGGATTGAGACTCCAATTACATACAAGCATAATTTCCAATGCAAGTAGAACTTTGATGCTCTCCCTGACTTACCGATTATAAGTTGGGAAAGTCTGGATTCTTGCCATCCTGGGGAAGGAGATTTAGAACTCTCATAGACAAAATATTCTAACACAACAGAATATTTTGCAAAACACATCTTTGAAAAGTTAGGGGCCAAAATAGTCTCAGCAAAGGTTAGCTTGGCTGTTTTTTAAAATTACCAATAGTTAAGTGGGCAACCATGAATCTGAATATCATACAGACCACCACTGATTGAAAGTGAGGAAAACCATTCTTGTGAAAAACTAAGGAAGAGAGGACAATCTCGGTTCTAAAAGAATGAATATATTGATTTAATTTGATTTCTAAGTGGGAAAACATTCCCAGGCATCCAGGGTACCCTTGGCTGTGGGTATTCCACTCGCAAAGGCTACATCTGTATGAAGAGTTGCAGTCACATTATAAAGGGCTTTTTCATGATTTCTGATTCTGCCCTATCACATCCCAGAGCCATGCTTTTGCAGAGCTGCCAGCTGGCAGGTGGAATCCATAAACAAGTAGCAGCTGTGGCAGTAGAAAGATGAAGTTTTATTTCCAGGTAAAGGAGGATTCAGATAATACGAAGTGGAGGGAGGGTGGGTGGGGCGGGGTGGGGGGGGGGTGGGGGGGATGGGAAAGGGAAGAATGAAGTTTTTTGTAACAAAGTCATAAAGTATTTTTCCCTAATTTTCTTGCATTTCCTATTTATATAAAGTATCTTGATCACTGTGTTGCTTTACAGAGATTTTCAATGGAGTTAATTTGGGAGACTGAACTAATCTCTGAAAAAGAAATTGACTAGTTACAGTTACTTTTTGGACACTTTTTCTGTATTGTGAATTGTGTGGAAATGTACAGAATAAAAATGAAGAAATATAGTTCATTTGTTTATTTTTTCTGGATCCTATAAGTTGGTGCGAATGCTATTTTTAACTATAGTTAAGTTAGACTTTCGAAATCAGGAGGTAAAGAAAGAGTTGACTATTAGAGCAGGCAGAGACTAAATAGGGTCCCTGATAAGGCAGGAATTTAAAAAAAAAATTAAGACTTCTGCTTCCAAAATGGACTAACAGGCCAGATTTGCCCTCCCACCAGATTTTTTTAAAAAAATCCTAAAACATGTATATATGAAACAATGATTGTTAAGACACAGGACCTTGGGGGGGAAAAAAGGCAATGATTCCTGAGCGATGGAAAGCAAATGATACAAGCCCTTTGATCACCTCATTTTATGGACTTCGGAGAGTTTCCAGATAGTGATTCACGGAGTGCTAATTTAGGAATTCCTAAGAAGTTCCTGAGTTGAGACAGAGCTGGAAGTTTGGGAAACAGAGGCAGCTAGAGCTTATAAGAAATGAGTATCACAGAGGGGAGAACCATACAGAAAAGTAACCCCACAGATCTGCAGCTACTTCCTCTTAAGTATTCAATAAAGTACTGATCAGTTTATGTATGTGAAGAAACTACTTGAGACTGGAGGAAGAGCCATCCAAAATGATCTAAGGGTCAGTGTCCAATGCTCACAAAGGACTGAGAATCGTGCCTGTTACCACTCGTCACACTGGAAAACCTCATAATTCGTGAGGCACTGAATTGGGTCTTGACTCACCTTTGAGGAATAATTAACCATAGACTAAATGTTGCCCTAAGACTGCCTAATCATAAAAGCAAGAGCTGAAAAGACAAAATTGTTTCCAAATAATTGAATCTTGTCTCTAAACAAAGCCCAAGGATATAGAGGAGTATAAATTCACCTAGCATGCAAAAAGAAACATTCACAACATCTGACATCCAATGTATAGGCATCAAAAGAAGCAGGAAAATATGTCAAGAGGAGAAAATTAGCCAACTGAAACTAACCCAGAATTGACATAGATGTTAGCGTTAGCAAAAATATTCAAATAGTTATGTTCCAGATGTTCAAAGAGTTAAAGACATGAAAAATATAAAAGAGACCCAAATGAAATTTCTAGACATAATTACAATATCTGAGATTTAAAATGCACTCCTAAAGATTAAGAGCAGATTTGGACACCACAGAAGAAAAGATCAGTACACAAAGATGTACCAATAGAAAATATCCAAAATGAAACATGGAAAAGGAAAGGGTTTTTAACTATGAAAAAAATGCATTAGTAGAATGCGGGACAACTTCAATTATTTTAATATACAAGTAATGGGAGTCCTAAAAGGAAAGAAGAGAGAGGGAGGATATAAAAACAATTTGAAAAAATAATTTCTGGGAATTCTAGCACTTTTACTTTAAAAAGACTATACAAATTCAATAAGCTCAACAAACTCAAAACACAAGAAACATGAAGAAAACTAGATAAAAATATCCTGTAATCAGCCAAAACCACTGCAAAAAAAATCTTATTAAAAACCAGAGAAAAAAACACATAAATAAAAATAAGAATACCAGTAGACTCCTTATCACAAATAATGAAAGCAAAAAGAAAACGGGGCAACATCTTTAAGGTACTAACAGAAAAAAATACTATAAAGCTATAATTCTTTAGCAACAAAACTATCTATAAAAATAAATGGGAAATAAAAACCTTTGCAGATATATAAAAGCTGAAAGAGTTTAACATCCACAGACCTGAACTGTAAGAAATGTTAATGAAAGTCCTTCAGACAGAAGAAACTGTTACCATATGAAAATACACATCTACATAAAGGAATGAGGAGCAATGAACATTGTAAGTATTTAAATATATAGATATATATATTCTTATTATTTTATTTTTAATAAATGACTTTTAAAACAAAATATTGATGATATGTGGAATTTTAAAGTAAAGTATATGACAATAGTAGCATAAAAGAATGGAGGGGAGAAATAGAAGTATGTAACTGTAAGATTCTTGTACTATTCATGAAGTGGCATAGTATTACTTGAAGGTAGACTATGATAAGTTGAAGATATATCCTATAGCTCTGCAAGTGGAGAAGCTGAGCGGTCCCATTGATTAAGGGACAGTTCCCAAGAAAAATCCAGCCGCCAGTGCAAAGGTTGTTAAAAAAAAAACACTGACTGATGGAATGTGTCTTCATGGAAAATGGCCAAGTGGAATCCTCCAGGGTTTCATTTCTCTACTGAAACAACCTGTAACCTGAGGGACAAATTACAAGAATCAGCTATTCCATAACTCTGGGACCTAATCAGACACATCAACTAGGGGAGTGGTTGAGGAAGAGAGAGCCTACTGAAATTTGGGATATGCAGGAACCTCTTTCAGACCACAGGCTGATTGCAGAGACAAAGGACAATGGGACTTCAGTTACCACACACTAAGGAATACAGACTTTGCAAAAATAGTTTGGAAAGTTCATCATACAAACAGATTAATACAGCTTGCAACAAGCAAAAAAATAGCGTCTGAGGATGAAGAAAATCTGATTTTACATTACTGAAAATGTCCAGTTTTCAACAACAATAAAATCGAAAAGCATAAAAAGAAACAAACTTTCACTTCTTCACTTAATTAGCCTTAAAAAGAAGAGAAAATGTTAAATTTTAAAAAGTAAGAAAATGTGGATTATTCACAGGGAAAAAAAGAATTTGACACTATCCCTGAGAAAGTTCAGATATTAAAATTTATTAGTGATAGATGTCAGCTGTCTTAAATATGCTCAATGACTAAAGAAAACCATCAACAAAAGAAGTAAAGGAAATTGTCAGAACAATGCATGAACAATTAGGGAATGTCAATAAAGAAAAATAAATTTTAAAAGGAACCAAGTAGAAATTCTGAAGCAGAAAAGCACAATAGCTGAAATGAAAATTTCACTAGAGGGGTGCAATGGAAGATTTTGGCAGGAAGGCAGAGGAAATAATCAGCAAACTTGAAGATGAGACAATGGAAGTTATCCAGTCTGAGCAGCAGAAAGAGAAAAATGAACAAAATCTGAGGAACCAGTGAGATGGCATCAAACTTGCCAAAATTTGCATCATGGGAGTCCCAGAAGGAGAACAGAGGGAGAGAAAAGAGCAGAAAAATATATTTGAAGATGTAATGGCTCAAAACTCCTCAAATTTGATGAAAGACATGAACATATACATCAAAATAGCTCAACAAACATCAAGCAAGATTGACTCAAAGAGATTGACACCAAGACATATTGTAGTCAAATTGTGTAGACAGTCTTGAAAACAACAACAACAAAAATGACTTGTCATATACAAAGGATCTTTAATGAGGTTAACAGCTGATTTCTCATCAGAAATCATGGAGTCCAGAAGGCAGCAGGATGATAAAGTAGTGGGGAAACAACAACCAAAAGCCTGTCAACCAAGAAATTTATATCTGGCAAAATTACTGTATCCTTTAAGAATGAGGGAGATATTAAGACAGTACCAGATGCACAAAAGCTAAGAGGTTTTGTTACCAGTACACTTATCCTACAAGAAATCCTAAAGGCAGTCCTGCAGGCTGAAATTCAAGAACAACCAACAGTAATTCAAAGCTGTATGAAGAAACAAAGAACACTAGTAAAAGTAAATACATAGATAAGTACAAAAGCTAATATCTTTGTACTTTGGGTTTATAACTCCTCTTTTTTTCCTATATGATTTAAAAGGCAAATGCATAAAACAAAAATTATAAATCTGTAATGACCACACAATGTATAAATATGTAATAAGTGACAATAACAATATAAAGGGAGAAGGACACAGATGATAGAAGTACAGTGTTTGAATAATATTGAAATTAAGTTGTTATTACTCATTATGTTAATTTTGATGATAGTTTCATGGGTTATAAATACATACAAACTAATTAATTTTACCCTTTATTATGTGCAGATTTTTTGAATGTCAATTATACCTCCATAAACTTGTTTTAAAAAAATCAATAGATTTTATATTAAAATACAGTAAATTTATTGTCATTACCCACTTTAGAGATGGCTTTGGTTTATGAAACAGAAACATCTTTTCTTGATAAGATTGTAAACCACAGTCTGCCTTAACAGCAATCCTAGAACAGGTTGTCAACCCTCATACAAGCAAGCAGCAAAGTTCAAATAAGGAATAAGTGTTATCCCACATCAAACCATAATACAACTCATATTTGAGAAGAACACCTGGCCATCACATTTCTAGACTTAAATACCAGAAAATAAATATAACTGTCCATTTATTAAGAGTGCAGAGAAGTTGGGATCTGTTTCTTCATTTAAAAACGACTCATGTAAAGTTTAATTCTAGGATCAAAATCAAAGGACAAAAGTGTCTTTAAAAAACTCTTGTGAGAAGAAGAATGTTTCTCTTTAAATGGATCTTCATATAGTTAATGATTTTTCTTGGATTATAGCAAAATTCATGCTTCGTGAGATTTTCGTTTGTATCCATATGGTCAGGATTTGAAATCAGTGATGCATTATTATCCTCAAAAATCATGCAGAAAGTCTTATTCAGATATCTTTAAGGATTCTGTTAGGGAAATGACTTGAGAATGTAAAACATGCAATAAATTACCTCTCCCAAAATGCAGACCCAGACTCCAGATTGTGGGTGCTTAGAGAAAGAACAGTAATTTTAGGGCCCCCACCTAAAATTAAAAAGTATATGTCCTTAGCTAAAGTTTCTAAAGCTACCGAAAGGAAGTAAAAATTATTTAGGTAGAATAATGACTTTTCTCATATTTTCTTCTCAAGAACATTTAGATCACATTTTTACAAAGTCTTGAGCTTTTTAAGTTGCAAAGGAGTAAAGAATAGATCAGCAAAAACAAATGTATATTTATATAGTGTATGTGTGCACATACACATTTATACATTATTTATGTTCATATATCTATAAGTATATACCCATATGGGCGCATATGTACGTGCACGCGTGCATGCAAACACACACACACACACACACACACAGAGAAATGCAACCAAGTATGAAAGGTCATCAACTGTTCTCAGTGCTACTGGATCTCTCCATGAAACCTGACTGCCCAACAGTTATTGAAGGGCTATGGAAACTTGAAGCTTGAAGAATTTTTCTCTTTTAAATGTCAGAGTCATATTAGGATTTAAATTTTAAACTGGTTTATTTTAGGTCAATGTAGCCCAGTCTTTTAGAGACAGGAATCATCCAGAAACTTCCATTTAGCAGAATGTGATTAAGACACCCAGGCATTCCCTAGGTCAGAGATTTTAAAATAAGTTCCTGGGAACAGCAGTATCAGCATCTTCTGGGAATTATTAGAAATGTAGATTCTCTGGTCCTGTTCTAGACCTGCTGAATTAGATACTCTGGAAGTGAGCCCCAGCAATCTGTGTTTTAACAAGTCTTCCAGGTGATTCTGATGCACTCTGAAGTTTGAGAACCACTGCCCTAAAACAAAGAAATGCAAATGAAATGGTTCAGCAGACCATTTAAAAGTGTTAGCCTACTTCTAGTAAAAAAAAATCTGATTTTAAGATCAGTATAATTCAAAATATTGTTGGTAAAGACTCAGAAAAAAAAAAGAGGGAAGAGAAACCTATGAATGAAGCCTTGCACATACTTATGTCTCCCTGCTTTGATATTATGTGATGCCGGCTTACTCCTGTTTGTTTCTTCATTATTTAATTCCTTTTGTGCTACTTCATTTACAGCCCTACAATCTGCGAGCACTCACAAACTTTTACTTATTAAGCAGTCATTACAATTTCTGCGTCACATTTCCTCCCGACTCTCTGTTCACAGAAGCAATCACTACAAAGGTTTTATGTGAATCTTACTCTGAGGGTTAAAAAAAAGTAGGGCCGGGCACAGTGGCTCACACCTGTAATCCCAGTACTTTGGGAGGCCAAGGCGGGTGGATCACCTGAGGTCAGGAGTTGGAGAGCAGCCTGGCCAACATGGTGAAAACCCGTCTCTACTAAAAATACAAAAATTAGACAGGCGTGGTGGTGGGCGCCTGTAATCCCAGCTACTTGGAAGGCTTAGGCAGGAGAATCACTTGAACCCAGGAGGCGTAGGTTGCAGTGAGCCAAGTTTGCGCCACTGCCCTCCAGCCTGGTCAAAAACAGTGAAACTCCGTCAAAGAAAAAAAAAAAAAAAGAAAGTGACAACATGTAGAACTTTTAATATTGCTACCAAATAGATTAAAATTTTACAACCGTAACTAATAATATAATTAATAGAAACTGTGCAGAAGGGAGAAGAGAAGATGAGGAAATGCTAAGAGTTGAAAATCAAGAACATGAAATTTCATTAGCATGGTATGTTAATAATATATGCTGCAGAGCTAAGTAGTGTGCTAAGATTGCATCTTTTTTTCTGAAATATTTAAAGGCCATGACCCCAATGCAAAGGACATGCAATGTTCCTATCTTCCAGGTCAAATAATTTCTCTTACATTTTTTTAATTGCTCTAAGTTATACCACATTTTAGTTTGCTTTATATTTGAACTCTTTGATAATGGTTTTACGAATTTTTTCCTCTGGGTGTTTGTTATTGTCTCTTTGTTCTTGTTAAATGATAAAAAACACATATATGCAAACATTTTTTTCAACATGCGACTAATATCATTTAGCTTCCTGTTTATTTTTGGAATTGATTCCATTCTTTCTTCTGAAAGCACTGGCTTGTTCTAATTTTGATGAATTGTTTCATAGACTTGCTATATACTTATCACCCTAGAATTTTCTTATCACTTCTTGACTCACATATTTCTTAGCTTCTTGATTTGCTGGAGTATAGCCATAAATTACTTCTTAAAACTAGGCACTAGGGAAATACATTTTCTGAGTTCTTACATGTCTGAAAATGTCTATTTTGTCCTTAGAGTTTGTCTGGTTTCAACATCATTTTTATCAGCAATCCAGAAAATTTTAATGAAGGAAAAGAGGGCCCATGTGCTTTGTGAAAACTAGAAGTTAACTCACAAATATAACAGATAAAAATCAAAGAGTCACATGTTATGAAGCAAAATGATTATAAAAATGTTGAACAACTTCACTTTACAGAGGAGAAGACTATGATTTAAAAAGATTAAAACATTTCCCAAGACTACTCAGCCAGCTAATGACGGGGAGACTTTACCAAAGCCCAGGGACTCCTCATCTGCAACTTGTATCATAATGCCATTTTCAAATGCCTTGCAAAGCCCAGGGACTCCTCATCTGCAACTTGTATCATAATGCCATTTTCAAATGCCTTGCAAAGCCCAGGGACTCCTCATCTGCAACTTGTATCATAATGCCATTTTCAAATGCTTTGCAAAGCCCAGGGACTCCTCATCTGCAACTTGTATCATAATGCCATGTTCAAATGCTTTGGATTCCACCCAAAGGCACTATTAAGATAAATGAAAGAGATATTTCTGGTAAAAGAGACCATGCTGAGCCAGAGGAGACCTGAATTCCAATCCCAGCTCTGCCTCTGAGAAGCTGGACATGTTTCTTCCTTTGCTTGGATCCAAATTGCCTTATGTGCACAATAAGAATGTAAGATTAATTGTCTCAGGAACTCTCCCTTCTCTCAAGTGGTGGAATTCTTTGAAGGGGATCTTTTAATAGACAACTCATTATAAAGAAGGGAAAAGCTTCAAAATTCTCTATATTCAAGGACCTCACATTGGAAATCTCCACTAACACCACCCCTCAAAGTGTATTGTTTGAATGATATTTGTCATAGCATTCATAACTGGTTGATATTAAAAAATGCAAAATTAAGAAGTAATATATCCACAGTCTACAAGGGTTAAAGCCCACAGCCCTTGTAGACTGCAATCTTCTTGAGAATTTTTTTGTGTGTGCTCATTTTCAGAGATCACCGGAGGCAGCCCTGTGTTGCTAGTTCATTGATTCTACAGGTGATCACTTCAAAGGCTTAAAAATAATGAGCTCAGTTTCATACAGATGGAAAGGACCAGAATTTACACGGAACACAGATGCTTAATAACTGTTATGTGTTACAACTACATTGAGGATATGATAATGATAGGAGGAAAGGGGTTTCCTCTTCTCTGATCAGTCTAATTAGGTAGCGGGGTTTCTTTTCTGCTTGGCATTTTCTGAATCAGTTTGGACCGACCTACACTGCTATTACAAACTGAGTGATCTTGGTCTTGAAACGTTCTTTTTCTTTCTGAGCTTCAGTTTCCTCATCTGGAATATAGAAAACAATAACACCAACCAAATGAAGTTGTTGTGGACATGAAATGAAATATTAGCCCAAAAAATACTGAGAACAATGCTGAACTCATAGTAAATGTCTGATAAATTGTAGCTGTGGAAATATACTGGAGATGACTACATTGTTGAAAGCCTTATGATATTTCTAGAGCACTGTTCTTTATGCTGTGGAAGCGGACAGGCGAAAGAAGAGGAGCCTGAATGCTTTTGTCTTGGATGTCTTAGTCAGTTTACCTAATTCTTTTTATTCTGACTATGAAATCCTAATCTACAGTTCGCCTCAATCCTTTCTTTCCCCTCTGTTGTGTAAAAATGCCTTCAAAATGAAAGATGTATAGATTTTGACAGTAATAAATAAGGTACAATCCTGAAAACTTACATTGAGAGAAAATGTGGAATAAATATACCCAAAAGTTTGAAATGAAAATAGAAGAAAAAACGTCAGCTTGTCCTAGACCTAGTTTCATATTATGTCGGTCTGTGGACTTCATTGCTTTAAAAAGAAACCACTGTGCTGTCTCTTTCAAAATGCAGGGACACACATCCCATATTGACTATTTAGTTTTCAAGTCTTTGAATAGCTTTCTTATTCTAAATTTGCCTGTTTTAAAACTATCTTCATTCTTCTGAGAATCATCAGATTTCCAAACTCAGATGGCCTAGAGCCAAACTTTTGAAGATTGTTTTATAACATTAAAGCCTCTGACAATATTCAAGTTGTAGTGATATTCTATAGGTACTCCAGATATCCCATAGGGCTCAGTTTCAGTTTCTGTCTTGTCACAGTACTGGAAACCTATCTTTACATTTCCTCTATCCATAACTTTTCATCTCAGCTCTGGAATTGCATTTGGCCCGTCTCATCTGAATTTAGTTTCCTTGTTCTTCCGCAGAAAGAAAAATGCCTCCTTAGCTCCAAGCTGAAGTTTTAAACGAGGACTATAATATATTTACATGGACTAAGGCCTTTCCATTGTCACTGATGATGGGTATGAAATACAGGCTCTTATGGCAGTTTTCAATTACCTGTACAGAAAAATCAATGGCAGCAGCTTGTGCTGGCTCAGTGAGCTGTTGGCTGACTGTAGGGAGAGGTTTCAGCTGTTCTGTCTGCCAGTGACACCATCATTCCTCCAACAGAGGCCATTAAGAGTGAGATTCTCAACTCCTTTGGCAGTTGCCCCTGTTAAAAAGTACACACTTAATCGCCAAATGTGAAATGATTGTTTAGGATGTCAAGCGAATGCTTATACTGAAAGAATGAAATCTGCTAACCATAAACCAAACTCAACTTATATCTTTCATTCTATTTATCTTGTATAAAAAGAAGTAGGGAGTTAAGGTTGAATGAACAATACTAAATTTCATCAGAGTGTTCCACAGTAGTGCTAGTCATTTGATTTAAGAAGTCCACTCGAGAAAAATTGATTTCTCAGAGATTTATTAGCTCTGTTGTAATTTTTATTTTCAAAGGACTAAACAGGCTGTAGTTCCCTGGGTCATAAGCTGGTTTAGTGTACTCAGTGATATAAATTGTTTGAACTAGAAACTCGAAACAGGTGTCTCTGGTTGACTTTTATTTTATGCCTCCAGTGAATTCTGCCCCTTGATATTAATGTCCTGTATAGTCCCCTCACACTGACTTTGGTTTGTCCCTTTTGCTAGACATTGGGGCCTGTCCTTTGGGTATGCACCTTCTTATAACCCAGCACCATGATGAGAAAGCCCAAGCTAGCCACATGGAGAGAAATGCAGGAAAAGATGCCCAGCCAGCCCGCATCTGTTTTAGCCATCCTAGTGATGGCATCATCAGATAGGTGGTTGAGGAAGCCATCTTGAATATCCCAGTCCTAGCATGTAGTAGAGTAGAACTGCCCTGACAAGCCCTGTCGGAACTGCAGAATCATGAACAAATAAATACAGAATTCTAAAGCCACCAAATTTGGGGCGATTTGTAATAGCAATAGATAATTGAATCAGATTCTCAATATCTGAAAAGAGACAGCCGAATAGACTTGACTGCTTGTGATCCCTTTGTTTATGTTAGTCGGTCAATTTATTCTGCATTGCCAAAGTCGCCATTTTGAAAATTAAAAGAACAAAAACCAACAAAAGAAAACAACTAGAGTCCAGAAAAGTTAAGGTAGAAGTAGAATTTAAGTCTAATAGTTCCTCCCAGTATCTGCTTCATGTTGACTGTAGCGGTCTCTAACACTTTCATGCAAGTAGATCATGATGAACAACATCTGGAACATAGTAAATGCTAAGTTAGTAAGAATTAATTTATTATCATTATTGTATGTTTTCTTCTAATGTTCATCTAAAGCCATCAGATCCATGATTATATCCACATCAGAGCATATAGTATATGCTGATAATAAAGTCTTTGAGAGGAAAAGGGTGAGGGGAAGGACTGAAAATATATCAGTAGGATAATGGCTCCATCTACTTTCTCTCCTCATCAAAGCAACAACTGTATCAGTAGCTTCTCCCTAAAACAGAGTATTTCATCTGAATATTATCATATTCAAGGGTTCTGCTTCAAGTCTTGATGATGACTTAGGGAGCTGCAGTCTCATTTTTTTAGAGCATTTAGACTCCAGCTTATGTTTTTTCTTCTCCCTTTATCTTTCTCTTTCCTCTACCCTTCTTTCTTCCCTGATTATCTTCCTTCCTTCCTCCCTCCTTCTTTCTGTTTTGGTAGAAAATCAATCACTTAATGACTTGAAGGAGTTTTAGGCTCCTAATGGAGAGCTACTTTAGACTTTTGGGAAGGAGGGACCACAGAGGTTATTTGTGAGTTTCTAAATCCCAGGTATGTCAGCCTGAAAAGCCTCTAACTGTGGGGGTCAAAAAAATCACAAAATTTGAGGTTAAACTACTAAAAGTTATTTTATATTCTAGGTCCTTTCTTATGATATGGCTTTGAGGTTAAAAAACAGTTTATGACGTATTTTATCAAATTTACTATTTACTTAACATAGCTAACCAGTAATATTCTAGTTACTGAAGTCATCATTATCCAAATCTCTGTGGTTGAAAAGTTGCATAAAATCAAGAATCAAAAGTTGCCATGACCTAGCACCATTCACTTTTGAGCACATGGCTAATAAAATTAGTTTCCTTTCAAAGAGCCTTCTATTCCTGGCACAAACTTCCATCCTTAACTAATCAAGATCTTATTGATCAGTCTCTAGCTAATTTTTTGAATGCTCTAATGCCCTAACAACCCAATATAATACAAGAAAAGTCAGCTATAGAGACAAATCATGGACTTTTAAAGAGATAGAGGACAATGGTGGGTAGTCTCTGGATATGAGAATAATCTGAATAGCAAATAATAGGAGGAAATTTTGAAAAATTAATGAAAGATTTACATATAATTAGAAATATAACCATGCTGCAGAATTAAAATGTGAAATGAGGCATATTGTCTTATATAATTTTGATGGATAAACAGAAATGCAAAGGTAAAAAATTAATGCTTGATTTATTCTTTGTGTTAATGATCAATGTTTATTTGTAGTTAAAATCTAAATTTGATAAATAATATATTTTAATTTTGTTCCTCAATAGAAATCCTCAACTTACAATGAAATTTTGGCCCCTTATATAAACAGATATTTTATAAGTTCCAATTATTCTCAGATAATGACACCCTCCTGTTTATACTAATGGTATGACATTTAAAATTCAACTTGTGATACAAAGAACAGAAAAAGATGAGCACTTATTGAGTGTCTTTTATATTTTGTGATGTTACCTAACTACATATTATACATATTTTCGCATTATTAATCTTCACAGCAACCTTCCATGGTAAGAAGCTATCAAAAACTCCACTTTATAGATGAAGAAACCAAGGCTTAAAATTTAAGTAGCTTGTATAAATTCAAATAGTTATGGTGTGAAAGGGAAGGAATTATGTTTGTAAGTTGTTTATTAATGGTGTTCAAGAAGGACCAAGTAAATAACCCACCACCTTACTGCTCAATTTCTCTGCCAGTTGAGAAATTAAAAATGAATGAATGAATAAATGAATAAAAATAAAACAAGACAAAGCAAATAAGACCTGAAAATATTACCTTTATTACTAATAAATCTTATGTTGGAAATTGTGGTGCCTATGGAAGGCCAAGTGGCCTTCCTCTTGGAGACTTCTAGAATGATGCAGTCCACAGGATGGCATTACATGTGGTTCACTAAATCTCCCCAAATGATATGATTTGGCTGTGTCTCCATCCTAATCTCACCTTGGATTGTAGTTCTCATAATCCCCAAGTGTCACAGGAGGGACCTGGTGTGAGGTAATAGAATCATGGGGGCGGTTACCCCCATGCTGTTCTTGTGATAGTGAGTGAGTTCTCATGAGATCTGATAGTTTTAAAAGGGGCTTTTCCCCTTTTGCTCAGCAGGACTCCTTCCTGCCACCTTGTGAAGAAGTTGCCTTTCTTCCCTTTGCCTTCCAGCATGATTGTAAGCTTCCTGAGGCCTCCCCAGCCATCCTGAACTGTGAGTCAATTAAACCTCATTATAAATTATCCAGTCTCAAGTATGTCTTTATTAACAGCATGAGAAATGACTAATATACCAACCTTGAAGTCCAAAGGAAATGTGAATTAGTATAATTGGGGTTTTAAAAATTCATCAACAAGAGATATAGCATTGGCTGTTCAGGAAAAATGAAGCTTTTAAAATGTACATCGCATCTTTAATAACATTTCATCACACACACACATCTCATGTGCCATTATCAGAGATAAAATATTTGGCTGAATGAGACATTGATATGACATATTGGGAATACATCTTGTGCTCTTAATAAGTTCCTCTTCTAAACATTATGGTGAAAACGTGCTTGAAATAGTATATTTCTCACCTACTAATTTTACTTTATTGAGCCAAAGAAATAAAAATGTTATTATCTAAAACAGTGGTCCCTGACTGTTTGGGCACCAGAGACTGGTATCCTGGAGATCAATTTTTCCATGGACTGGTGAGGTGCAGGGGATGGTTTTGGGATGGAACTGTTTCACCTCAGATCATCAGGCATTAGATTCTCATAAGGAGTGCACAACCTAGATCCCTTGCATGTGCAGTTCAAAAAAAGGTTTGCATTCCTATGAGAATGGAATGTCACCACTGATCTTGCAGGAGGCAGAGCTCAGGCAGTAATCTCGCTAGCTGCTCACCTCCTGCTCTGCGGCCTGATTCCTAACAGGCCATGGACCAGTACCTGGGCCATCCATGGCCTAGGGGTTGGGGATCTCTGATCAAAATACATAGTCAAGTTCAGTGTACATGAATTAGTGATCAATAGATCTTGAGAAGAAATTCTGAATTTATAGGGGAACATCAACCCAAAAACTCTAAAGGAAGAGACTGTAATAGAAAATAAAATGGAAAGAATAGGACTATTTTAAGAATGTCAGCACAGGCAGAAGCAATGAATTGATCTGATGGAAATGAATAGTAAAATAACAACGTTTCCATCACAGCAGCTTTTTATTAAAAAATGAAATTGCTGAAACTCAATACCGAGGAAGTACTGAAATTCAGTATTAAGTAAAAAAAAACAAAAAACAAAAGTTGGTACCAAAGACCGTTTGGTTTTTTGGGAAGAGATCATCATGTAATTACAATTTGTTCATCCTGTTAAAGGCAGGAATATCTGTATGTGCCATGCAATCACTGTAGCAGATGTGTTTGTTGGCTGCCCCAAAGCCTTGCCTTCTCCAGCCCCATTTCATTTGCCTGGCTCTCATTACAGAGACTGAAAAAAATTCTATCTTCAGTTTATTCAACTTTCCTTCCAGGTCAGGTCACATATGGAAAGAGGGTCTCCTAGGAGCTTTTGGGAGGATTTCTCCTTTTTCCATTAGAAAGAGGTACTCAAGAAGGAGCACTCTTAATACTATCTCCTGAGATGTAGACATCATGAAACCATAAGGAACAGAACAGCAAGGAACCAACACCAAATAGGCTGTGAAATCTTTGAGACACTGAACCAATGCAGCGACCACTTATTTCCAAAAGTCTTGCTATGTGAGGCATCATTGTTAGCTAGGTTTTCCTTTTATTTGAAGCTGAAAGCGTTTCTAACTATTTCTAAAAGTGGAGGTCACATTTTAAAATGAAACTTATCATCTGAATTCCTTCATGACTTTTTTCTGTTTCAAAAGGCAAATAAATACAATGATTTATTTCCCACAGATCAAAATGTTGTGTGATGTGGCAAACATGTAATAACAAATTTGGGAAGATCACTAAAAAGAACTGGAGTATATTCTGGGTCTATCAGGCTCAAACTCCAGCTTGACTGCTTCTAGCTGTTTGACCTCATTTGAAAGTTAGTAATAATAAGAGTCATTTACATCATAGGATTATTGTGAGAATTACACGTGATATTTTAAAATTGCTAACCCCCATGCCTGGGAGATTACAATGATTGTACCCTGTTGTTATTATATACCTTGAATTAATTTGCAAAATAAATGTTCAGTTTTTATAGTCATTTTCTTTATATCAAATTGTATTTTTTTTCCAGTTTTCTAGGAAGCCTTTATTTACTTCTTAAATGTACTAATTTTCCCTTTCTTGACAAAATTCCCATTAGTGCCACATTTTTTTCTGAGTAGTTTTCAAATGCTTTAGAAGCAATCACTGCTGTCTTTTTACCTCTCTCTCACTCACCTGCTTAGGATGAGACCAAATTAGTACCAGGAAAGTGGGGAGAAAGTTCCATGATGGGGCTATAAATTAGCTGGAGGCAGGTATCCAGCCCTACATATGTAAAAACAATTCCAGAGAAATTTCAAGTAGCTAGGTAGGGGAGATTTCAGTGAGGGTGTGAAAATGGAGCAGAAGTTAGGGCACCATTGATCTTCTCACACATATAAACACAGGGCCAAAACAAAACAAAACAAAAAACAGCACTGAAAAGAAACTGACAGAAATATGTAAAACAAATAACAATAACTTCCCCTCTCCACAAAAAAAAAAAAAAGCAGATTTTTGAGACATTGAAATTGCTGGCCTTGAGCGATAGAAAAAATCTGCTTGCATGCTAACTAAATATTCATTAGGAAAATTATTAAAATGGTTTAGAGAGAGCATGGACAGTGTGAGTGGTAAGAGTGGAGAGTGACTGGGGTGGGAACAAGGATTAGTTAAGCTATCAACTTCATCACTTAAGAAGATTTTTTGGTTAACAAAGACATGGCTTCCCTTTTCTCTAGTACACTTTGATGTAAGAAACCACCAAAATTTGGTTACTTCTCAGAGTGGGGGAGAAATTAAAGAATTAGCCATTAGCAAAGTTTCTCTTTTTCACTTTGGATATAGAATAGAAGCATCATAAGGCACCCCATTTAATATGGCAAACTCTAGTTTGGAAAGATTTTTATTATGGAGTTTGGAGCTTCTAGTATAAATTAATTTAGAGAGGCATTATAAATGGGCTGATTAAATAAATTGGTTCATAGTTTTGGATTATTCATTGAAAACACACATAAAAGTTCAATGTAAAATTGTCAATATGTGTCATGGTATATACTTCTAAATTTTTCTTAAATACTACATTCTCAACTTGGATCTCACGCAAACATCTGAACTCAACATTTCTAAAAGTAGACTCATTTCTAATATTTCAGTTCTGTTTCCTGGCTCAAAGGTTGGCACCATCGATCACAAAGCTGGAGTCATAGAGGTTATTCTTGATAATTTTGCTCTTTCAGCACTCATAGACAATTATTCACTGTTTCTTATCAGTTCTTTTCTCTCTCCTCTGTTGTCCCTCCATCAGCATTTCTGGTTTACTTATTTAGATCCCCATCACTTCCCACCTGGATTATTTCAACTGGCACCCATGAGATAGGAGGCTGGTGGGACTTGTTTCCTGGTCATGACCCCACTGATTGAAGCAAGATATGGTCAAAACAGATACAGTAAAGAAGTCAAGGCCGGGTGCAGTGGCTCACACCTGTAATCCCAGCACTTTGGGAGGCTGAAGCGGGTGGATCACTTGAGGTCAGGTGTTTGAGACCAGCCTGGCCAATATGGTGAAACCCCATCTCTACTAAAAGTACAAAAATTAGCCAGGTGTGGTGGCATGTACCTGTAGTCCCAGCTACTCAGGAGGATGAGGCAGGAGAATTGCTTGAACCTGGGAGGCAGCAGTTGCAGTGAGCCAAGATTGCGACATTGCACTCCAGCTTGGGTAACAGAATGAGACTCTGTTTAAAAAAAAACAGAAGTCAGCCCAAACCAGCAGATGGCAGTGACCTCTAGTTGCCCTCGCTGCTCATTAGGATAAAGACACTCCCACTGGTACCATGACAGTTTGCTAATGCCATGGCAATGGGCCATGGCAATGGCCTGAAAGTTACCTTATATGGTTCTGGAAACTCCCTGTCCCTTTTCCAGAAAGTTGTGAATAAGCTGCCTCTTAATTAACATATGATTAAAAGTGGGTATAAATATAGCGGCCAACAACCCATACGCTGACAATGCAGGCCACACTCCCTATGGGTTAGCTTTGCTCCACAAGGAGCAGTACCGGTACAATAAGAGTTGCTTTCTCTCACCACTGGCTAGCCCTTGAAATTCTTTCCTCAGTGAAGCCAAGAACCCTTCCAGGCTAAGCCCCATTGCCTGCCCTGCATCATCGTGGTGACAATGAAGGGATGAGACAAGATGGCAAGGTGGAAAGACAGCTATTGGTGATTGGTGAGATGGTGAGACAGCGATCAGCAGTTGGCAATAAGGAAGGAGACAAGATGGTAAGACCAGTGATCTGTGAGGTGATGAGTAGCCAGCAACAGATGATGAGATAGCGAGTGTCTGGCAAAAGATGGCAAGGCAGATGATCGAAGCTGCAGAGCTCTAACACAGAAGCTGTAGATGCAGCGCTGTAATGCTAGCCAAAGGCTCCTCTCAGAGCCATTGTCTTTCCTGGCAGGTGGTGGCAGTGGAGCAGAGTGAACAGGCAAGTGGCCACAGTGCTGCCTCATATCATACTCAACACTCTGGCCAGCTGATCACAGGACCATGCCCCGATCCCCTCACAGCAGCCAAGCCTGTCCAAGCCAAGGAAACCTGAGGAGGAGACTTTCACCTGAGCTCCACATTGGAGACTGGTTAGAGCCATTTTGGCTCATGTGGATTAGTGAGTGACCCCTCTGCCCCTCCTTCAATATTGGGTGAGCAGGAAATAAGGCCTTTGACTAGGTAATCAATTTGAAGTCACCTGCCATTTGGGGGCCCTGGACAGAAGCACAACTAATCAGCTATGACAATTTGTCATTTCTCCTCTAATGCCATTTTACTTTTTTATCAGCTATTTTATTTTCCACCCTGAAATATATGTTTTGTTTCCAGTTTTTGGTTTGGCTCCCTGCTCCTGTGTTTGGACAGTTGTTTAAGACAGGATACTGATTGTGAGAGTGTTCACTCTAGGATTGTGGGTTAGAAGCCCACTTCAGGATTGTGGGTTAAAGGCCTACCTTCACTGTTTGCCACCTTGTACATGCTCTGGAGTTTTTGGCATTTTGAGTTGGAGACCTACTCTAGGGAGGCATTGTGGGTTTGAGGATACCCACTGTAGGATAATTTTTATTCTTGCTTTTTTCTGTTTCCTGCCCTAAAATCCAAAATGCTTAATCCTGTCACTGAATTTTCCTTTTTCCTTCTATGTTTTGGTTAATGAAAATATTTCTTTTGCCATATTTCCTGGAGAACACAGTAGTATCCTACTTCCCACTCGTATTTCATAATCCACTTTCTTAATGCTTTGTTATCTATATTTATACCTTCTCTGCAGGAAGTGGGAATTTGAAATGAAAAATGATGAGAGCTCATTTATTTTTCCTCTTATTAGACTTAAAAAACTTCTGTGTCTAGTAGAGACGCTTGTCAGAAAAAGAAACAACAGTGAACATCCTGAAGGACCCACCACTAGGGTGCCTTATAGACAACTGGAGCAAATTTAAATTAGAAAGTGATATGGTTTGCTCTTTGTCCCCACCAAAATTTCACCTTGAATTATAATAATCCCCATGTGTCAAGGGCGAGACCAGATGGAGATAATTGAATCATAGGGGTGGTTTCCCACATACCATTCTCAAGATAGTGAGTGAGTTCTCATGAGATCTGATGGTTTTATGAGGGATTTCCCCTTTTGCTTAGCTTTCATTCCTCTCTTGCCTGCCGCCATGTAAGATGTGCCTTCACTCCTCCTTTGCTTTCCAGCATGATTGTGAGGCCTCCCCAGCCATGTGGAACTGTGAGTCCTTTAAACCTCCTTTTCTTTATAAATTACTCAGTCTCGGATATGTCTTCATTAGCAGCCTGAAAACAGACTAATGCACCACTCATATCTCATCTTGAATTGTAGTTCCCATAATCCCCACATGTCGTGGAAGGGACCTGGTGGGAAGTAATTGAATCATGGGGGTGGTTACCTCCATGCTGTTCTCATGATACTGAGAGAGTTCTCATGAGATCCGATGATTTTATGATTTTATAAGGGGCTTTTCTCCTTCTGTTCAAAATTCTCCTTCCTGCCATCATGTGAAGAAGGACGTGTTTCCTTCTTTTTTTTTTGCCATGATTGTAAGGTTCCTGAGGCCTCCTTAGCCATGCGGAATTGTGAGTCAATTAAAGCTCTTTCCTTTATAAATTACCCAGTCTCAGACATTTCTTTATAGCAAGATAAGAATGGACCAATACAGAAGGATTAAAAGAAAACAAACTCATTTTCTACTGTGTCACCATTTGGGTCCAATACACCCTGGGAAACCAAGATATTAGATCCAAAAATGGCTCTTTATGTCATAACACTATTTTACAATTGGACTTATTATATTAAAAAAAGGAAGGAAAATGGGGAGGGATCCCTTATGTAATGGCTTTTATGGCCCTTTACCAGACAACTGTAGGATGTGTTTGGCTCATGTTACTTTCAGACACCAAGAAGCTGCACCTAGGTGACCCCTCCTAGTTATTCTCCCTAGATGTCCCATGCTCCCCTGGAGCCTCCTCAGTCTCCCAATTCTAAGGGGAGGCCCACCAGTTCTCTAGTGCAGGATTCCACCACAAGGTCATCAGGCACCTCTCCCCCTTATCCAACTAGCCCCAGCCTATACCTCTCACTGCCCAAGGAAGTAAACCCTACTAGTACCACCAGGAGGGGACCCCTATATCAGCCCCTAAAATCAAACCTGTGTCCCTTGTGGGAGGTAGCTGATGGAGATGGGAGGGACAATCAATCAGAGTACATGTGTCTTTTTCTATGTGTGATTTGGCTTTATGCAAGGAGAAATTTGGCCAGTTTTTTAGAGGATCCAGGGAAGTTCATTGAGGAGTTTGTTGAGTTGACTCTGTCTTCTGACTTAATTTCACACGATTTGCAAAAATTGTTGTGCACCTGCTGTACCACAGATAAGAAACAGACGGATCTGAGTACTGTCCAAAAATATGCAGATGGAGTAGCCACACATAACCTAGACCATGCTAGTTATCATGTGGAAGGAGATACAGTTCCAGATATGGACCCTCAGTGGAATTACAGATCTTCCCAAGATCTGAAATGCAAAAATCACATGGTAACTTGCTTAATAAAAGATATGAAAAAGCATGTAGTTAAGCCAGTTAATCATGACAAGATTAAAGAAGTAACTCAGAGAAAGGCTAAAATTCCTGCTATATTTCAAGGCCATTTGTTTGAGGCATTCAGGAAATATATTAATACAGAAACAGACTCCCAAGAATGGCAAACTCTTCTGTGTATGCATTTTATACTCAATCTGCCTCTGACATTAGGAAGAAGACATAAAAGGCAGAAATGGGACCTCAAATTCCTATGAGCCAACTCTTAAACATGGGCATTAGAATTTACAATAAGAGCAGAGCAGAGGAAGAGGAGAAAATCAAAAGAAATAGCCAAAAGCACAATTGTTAGTGACTGTTTTAGGCACCCTGACAGCTCAAGATTACTCAATCCAAGTAAGTGTCCCAAGATAGATGTCTAGAACGTTCAGATAAGAACCCCTAATCCATCAGCCCTTGAGCCAGAATCAATATGTCTTCTGTAAACAAGAGGGCCATTGGAAAAGGGACTGCCCCAGTTTCCAAAGGGAGTCTTGGCTACCCAAGCCCATCATTTGCAAGACAGCAGAGGATTTAAACAGTCCAATATCCTCCATGACTCCCATTAGACACCTTACCATCTCTACAGAGGAACTTTGGGCAACCCTTAGTGTGGCAGGTAAAAATACTAAATTACAATGTGCTCTTTTTGTGAAAGACTGTTTTTGCCCA
This sequence comes from Pongo abelii, assembly GCF_028885655.2. Lineage (NCBI taxonomy): Eukaryota > Metazoa > Chordata > Mammalia > Primates > Hominidae > Pongo > Pongo abelii. The sequence goes on along the minus strand of NC_071991.2, from coordinate 134,747,622 downwards.
ACTTAAAAGTACTTAAAGGTTAATTAAAATTATGGACATGAGAAGGTGACTTATGAAATAAGGTAGAAATTAACTAGTGAGTAGGCGAGAGAGATATATGAAGAAAGATAAGGATATGAAGGTGTATTTTTGGTAAAGGATGTTATAAATGTAAAATAATTTTGTATGAGAAAGGATCTTGTAAGATAAATTATTGTCCTACAGTAAAGTGATTGGTTATTTATAAAAGAGGTGGTATAGGACTAGTCAGAAAGTTCAAGCATGTTGTAGATGGTCTGTGTAAGTCATGATGAGGTTCATGAAGGGGGATTTATGAAGGAATTTTGTGTATGATTAAGTTGGCTGTCATTCAAAGGCAATTGTTTAAAATAATCTTTCTAGAAGATGGTCTCCTATGTTAAAATGAGGTTTTCTTAAGGTATAGGTTTGCTGTTAATAAAATTTCAAGAAATTTTGCTTTTCAATACTATAATCTATTCTTTTTTTACATTTCTCAGATTCATATCTCAGAAATTCAACTGTCGTGTCTCACTATTTTTAGCATTTTTTCCTTTTGTGAAGGCCTAAAACAACTGTCTTCAGCTTTTCAATCAGCCTTTGTAATTTATTCTTCCCCAGTTCTAATGGTTGTTATGGCCTGATGCTAAAATATTTTGTCTTGGAGGTCTATAAAAGCAAAGTTTTCCTCCAGTATAACTTGATTCTATACTCTTGTTTCTTCGTAATGTGTAACTTTAGTTTTGGCTGTTGGTTTTTTATTTATATTGCTTAAAACAGTTTTAAGGGTAAATTAGTGCCTGCCTGCCTCCATTCCTGTCTGGCCTAAAACATTTAATTGGCTATAAGAAACCTGAAAAATTAATTCAGGCCATGGCAAGAAACAGGGTTGGACATTCCTAACTATGCCTCCCATTGGAATTTAGGCCAAGTTCAAAAGGCCTTCCAAGAGTATGGAAATTGAGTTGCCCTTTGCCACAAAGGAAAAGATTAGCTCCCCTGCTCAACCAGGAGATCTAGGCCCAATAAAAACCTGGAAAGAAGGATTTCCTGAGGATCAATTACAACTAAAATGGAATAGCCTATGTTAGGTATTGTTAAACACCACCCCTAATGCTGTTAAACTTCAGAGAATCACTAGCTAGGTACACCTGTTCAGGATTAAGCCTGTTTCTTATGAGTCCCCCCAAGTTCAAGAGAAGGACCATGACCTATATTAATAACTCTGAACAAATGGAGATTAACATTCAAAAAATGATGGACAAGCTACCTGGATACATAGATATAACCAGGCACTGATCCCAACTATGTCTGGTCAACTATCAAAATTGCCTTTCCAAGTCTTACCTGGTTTTGACCTTTCCTAGGACTTTTGTTATCTGTTGTGTTGCTACTAATTTTTGGCCCTTGCTTGTTTAACCTCTTTGTAAAGTTGGTGTCTTCCAGGTTAGAACAATTCCATTGTAAAGACAAAGCTGGCAAAATGTTTCGAACCCATCCCATCTTCTGACCTGGAAAATGAAAACATTATGCTTTTGGACCCCTTATATCAGGTATCCAGGAATTGTTGCTCCTCCAACCTAGGAGGGCCTATGCCCATGAAATCAGCAAGAAGCAGTTACAGAAGATGGACCTCTGTCCTTCTGAAACCTCCTAAAGATTAAGGAAGAGTGTGTAATTTCTAAGGGGAGGGATGAGATGGAAGGCTAGCAGGACTTGTTTTCTAGTCAATACCCTGCTGATTGAAGCAAATTCTGATCAAAACAGATGCAGTGAAGAACCCAGCCAAGCCCAGCAAATGGTAATGAAAGCAACCTCTAGTTGCCCCACTGGTCGTTAGCATAAAGATACTCTTACAGGCACCATGACAGTTTACAAATGCCATGGCTGTGGACCATGGCAATGGTCTGGAAGTTATCTTATATGGTTCTGGAAACTCTCTGTCCCTTTTCCAGAAAGTTCTGAATAACCTGCACCTTAATTAACATTTGATTAAAAGTGGGGATACTATAGCCAATATCATACTGAATGGGCAAAAGCTGGAAGCATTCCCCTTTGAAACCGGCACAAGACAAGCATGCCCTCTCTCACCACTCCTATTCAACGTAGTATTGGAACTTCTGGCAGAGGCAATCAGACAAGAGAAAGAAAGAAAGGTATTCAAATAAGAAGAGAGGAAATCAAACTGTCTCTGCTTGTAGATGACATGATCCTATATCCAGAAAACCGCATTGTCTCAGCCCAAAAGCTCCTTAAGCTGATAAGTAACTTCAGCAAAGTAATCAATGTGCAAAAATCACATGCATTCCTATACACCAACAATTGATGAGCAGAGAGCCAAATCATGAATAAACTCCTAATCACAATCGCTACAAAAAGAAAATACCTAGGAATACAGCTAACAAGGGATGTGAAGGACCTCTTCAAGAACTACAAACCACTGCTCAAAGAAGTAAGAGAGGACAAAAACAAATGGAAAAACATAACATGCTCATGGACAGGGAGAATGAATATCATGGAAATGGCCATACTGCCAAAGTAATTTATGGAATCAATACTATTCCTATTAAACTACCATTGTTATTCTTCACAGAATTAGAAAAAAACTACTTTAAAATTAATATGGAACCAAAAAAGAGCCTGTATAGCCAAGACAATCCTAAGCAAGAAGAACAAAGCTGGGGGCATCATGCTACCTGACTTCAAACTACACTACAAGGCTTCAGTAACCAAAACAACATGGTACTGGTACCAAAACAGACACATAGACCAATGGAACAGAATAGAGATCTCAGAAATAAGACCACACATCTACACCATCTGATCTTTGACAAACCTGACCAAAGCAAGCAATGGAGAAATGATTCCCTATTTAATAAATGATGCTGTGAAAACTGGCTAGCCATATGGAGAAAATTGAATTCCTTACACCTTATACAAAAATTAACTCAAGATGGTTTAAAGACTTAAATGTAAAACCCCAAACGATAAAAATCCTAGAAAAAAATCTAGGCAATACCATTCAGTACATAGGCATGGGCAAAAATTTCATGACAAAAACATCAAAAGCAATTGCAATGAAAGCAAAAATTGAGAAATGGGATCTAAGTAAACTAAAGAGCTTCTGCACAGCAAAATAAACTATCATCAGAGTCAACAAACAACCTATGGAATGGGAGAAAATTTTTGCAATCTATACGTCTGACAAAGGTCTAATATCCAGAATCTACAAGAAACCTAAACAAATTTACAAGAAAAAACCCAAACAACCAAAGTGAGCAAAGGACATGAACAGACACTTCTCAAAAGAAGACGTTTATGTGGCCAACAAACATGAAAAAATCCTCAGCATCACTGATCATTAGAGAAATGCAAATCAAAACCACAATGAGAAACCATCTCACACCAGTCAGAATGGTGACTATTCAAATGTCAAGAAATAAAACATGCTGACAAGGCTGTGGAGAAATACGAACGCTTTTACACTATTAGTGGGAATGAAAATTAGCTTAACCATTGCAGGAGACAGTGTGGCGATTCCTCAAAGATCTAGAACCAGAAATACCATTCAACCCAGCAATCCTATTACTGGGTATATGCCCAAAGAAATATAAATCATTGAATTATAAAGATACACACATGCATATGTTGATTGCAGCACTATTCACAATAGCAAAGATGTGGAATCAACCCAAACGGCCATCAATGATAGACTGAATAAAGAAAATATGGTACATATATACCATGTAATACTAGGCAGCCATAAAAAGGAATGAGATTATGTCCTTTGGAGAGACATGGATGGAGCTGAAAGCCATTATCTTCAGCAAACTAACATAGGAAGAGAAAACCAAGCACCACATGTTCTCACTTATAAGTGGGAACTGAACAATGAGAACACCAGGATGCGGGGAGGGAAACAACACACACTGGGGTCCTGTCCAGGTGGTGGGAGGAGGGGGAGCATCAAGATAAATAGCTAGTGTATATGGGGCTTAATATCTAGGTGATGGGTTGATAGGTGTGACAAACCACCATGGCACACACTTACCTATGTAACAAACCTGCATGTCCTGCACATGTATCCTGAAACAAATAAAATAAAATAAAATGAAATAATATAAAATAATAGAAGACAATAAAGTACAATAAAATAAAGGGGTATAAATAGAACCGCCAATGGCCCATATGCTGTAGACTCTGGGCACACTGCCTATGGGTTATCCCTGCTCCACAAGGAGCAGCACTGGTTCAAAAAGAGTTGCTTTCTCTCACCACTGGCTAGCCCCTGAGTTTTTCCTGGGTGAAGCCAAGAACCCTCTTAGGCTAAGCCCCAATTTTGGGGCTCACTTGCTCTGCTTCATTGAGGCTTCATCTTTTCCTTCTACTCTATCTACGCAATGCAGCCAGAATGCGACATTTTACAAATGCAAATCTGATATATAGTATTCTCTGGCTTAAAGATATCAAAGCATTCCTATAAACATAAAATTAAGTCAACTTTCTTAATAATACTGGCAAGATCCATGCTTATCTTTTCAGATTCATCCCCTACAATCTCTTGCTATGCATGTTATATAATGAAAAAAATGGCAAATCTATAAGAAGGAGTTAGTTGTCTTGTTTCAGTTTTGATTACTTTTTCACACATATGCTAAGATAGAAAGGAACATATATGCATATATATATATGTATATATATATAGACTTCTTTCAATTCATCCTTTCATTTTCTTATCTAATTTTCCACTGTAATCTCTATCAGTGTCAGCTGAAGATGTCAATCCATTCAATATAAACCAATTAGTCAGCAAGGTAATATGAGTGCTAAGAATTTAACTTCTTATAACAATTATTATTCATTTGCAGTTTGAAAAAAATGCAAAAATCTGAAAATTATATGCCAGAATGTATTATGACAAGATTTAGACATGAGAACAGGTTGTAATTAAATGAGGTATTTACAATACTTTTAATTTTCAATATACCAAGACTCACATTGCATACTGGATATGTACTATATTCATCTGAATTCTTGGAAAGCTTTTTTCAAACTATTCAGAATTAAAATAAACAAGTTGCAAATTGTGCATGCTCTGTTTTCAAGAGAAGAAAGCCTCAACACAAACTGAATGTGAATGGACACTGAAAGGTAACCACTCAGAAAGCAGCTGATTGGGGCACTCAATTACCACTAAATAATTCAGCATCTCTAATGGAAATCAGATCCAATGTTTCCCCAGTGAAGGAACAGCCTTTCTCAGTTACCCAATGCTCAGCTAGCTACTCAAGAGCTTTAGAGAAAAACAATAAAGTAAAAGGTAAGAAATATTTTAATGGTATTCACATTCTCTTGGGTGCTTTCCTGGCAAGAAATTCCCAACTTCCTAGCAGCTGCTGCCATTATGGGCAGATGTGGAAAGTGAGAGAAAGAAATCAATATTTAAATCTGAAACAGCCAGAAAGTTCAAGGAGGGGTGCCAGTATTAACTGGTTTGTGTATGTGTTTGGCCTTTCAAAAAAACCCAGTCTTAAGAGGAGAGAAGACATTTTAAGTAAACAACTCATTAGGAATCACACAGCAAGGTTTGGTTAGCTCATTACAAACACATTTAATTTAAGGAAGAATATTCATGTGAGACTTTTGTCTAGAAACTTCAATAATAGAATGAACTGTTGCATAAAGTAATGCATTTTTTTTTTCTCTCTCTCTCTCAAAACAGGAAGAGAATATTGATTTCCCAGTCTTGGCCACCAGCCCCACCTCATCTCACTGTAAGTATTGAGATGAATGAATTTATGTCTCTAAAAGCACTAAGCAATCTTCAAGAGAGTACTGCTTTATAAATAAAAAAGCTTTATTATTATTGGGTAGAAATGTTAGTGAGAAAGTTGGAACTCTTATCAAAGGGTGTTGGTGCCCCGACATTTGCTGTCAGCTCTGAAAAGGTGGCTGTGAAATTCATTGTATCCAATTCTGGTTGGCTTGGGGCCCAGCATACAGTGGGATTTCTGGCCAATGGCCCCATGCAGTGGGATGGCTGGCGCCTGGCCCAGGGATTAGAGTGCTTTCATTTCTTTGTCTCATTGATATTAGTCACAGAATCTCCCTTTTCATTTACAACCCAACACCCACCCCCACCCCACGCCACCCCATGCAGGTGGGGGACAAGGGGGTGCAGAAGCAGAAGTTGCTGCAAACTCTGAGCTTTTGTACCCCAACAGAAAAGAAGAAAATGTCCATTTCCAACTCAGCTATCCAACATCTGTATGTATTTCGTTATGCATATTTACCAGGAAGTGGATAGTCTGTTATGTCCTTGAAAGAAGAAGTGCCCTAAAGATATAAGATACTGCAAGTTAACCTTGGATAAACAAGGTATTCAGTATCTTATGGCTTCTTTTTATTTCTCCCTCTCTCTTCCTTTCTCCTCTTTCACCCTCCCTGATGAACTAGTGACTATTTTGAAATTTCATCTCAAAGAACAATTTGGTGAACATAATTTGTGGGCACATTTTCTTCAATTCCTAGATATGTGTGTGTGTGTTTATGTGTGTGGGCGTGTGTGTGTACTCTTTGGAAAAAGCCATATATATCATTTGTTGATAACTTTCCTTCGTGTCTTTCCTTTACATGTGCATGTGTGATTGTGTATTTGTGTGCATGTATGTGGTATATGCTTTGTAAAATCCATCAGTAATAATATGCCCTAGAGCCACATTCTGCTTGAGTCTTGGAAAATGCTCTGCTGAGTTCCATAGGATAAACTTTGGTCTTGAATAATAATAATCTTGTCTGAGATATTTATGCTCAGAAACTGAAAGTAATTTCCAAAATAAAACCAAGAACATGAATTCCTAAATAGCAACTGATCTAAAAATAAACCACAGAGCTCCAATACATCATAACACAGTGACCAAGCTTTCATCTCTTTGCATAATTCCCTTAAAAATCAATTTATATAAAAATAGAAATATTAATGCTTTAAATAAGGTCCAAGTTGAATACATGTAGATAACCTTGCTCCTTTTCATTATATTACAGAATTGCCATTAGTGAGAAATCTGTTAATTCCAGGTACAAAATACTCCCATTTTCTGGAACCAGCTGAGAGGTAGCGGGAAAGAGGGAGAGAAGAACCCTTAGATACCGCATAAATGCCCTGATGAAAAGTTGTCATCCTCTTCATTAGAGGATTAAACTTCAGCTTCTTCAGCTATGTAGTAGGAATACTGATATCTAACCTTACAGGGCTCATGATGTGCATTAAATTATAAAATGTATGTGAAAGACTTTGCAAAATTTACATTATTCAGAGAAGGCAGTGGTGTTGTAGTACTTGAAGATGTCAATATTTAAGGGAGTGTGTTCCTGCGACTATATCTTTAAGGGCTTCTATGTTCCTAAAATTGTAATAAAATGTCTAGTTTCATACTTAGAACAGCAGGAATTTTTAATATTGCCAGTCCGGTCATATTTTAGAGTAAAGAAAATGAAGGTCAAGAGCCATTAGTGATTTATCCAAAGTCAGAAAACAACTCAACAGCGGATCAAGGGAATCCTACTTCAGCTGATTTTTAACTCCAGATTCTTGTATCTGCATGCATTTCAAAGGACAACTCACTGTTTGTTTTTTTAAATAGTGATCTCTGAGAGAGGTAGTGCCATATTGGGCAGCTCAGTGTGGCCAAGTAATCCTAGAAAGGCTTTATAGTTTAGGGAGACCTTGACTAAAGGGTAGCGTTTAGGTACATGTGGCGGATCAGGAAAGCCCTTATAGGTATGGAAAATAGTAAGAATCTATGAGGCCTGAAAAAGCATGTTGTGTACAGAGGCCACTGGGGAGAGTTTCCTGGCTATGAGAAATAATGCACTGGAGATTGTACAAAAAACATGTGCATTAGTAAAGGCCAAATTTTAGATAATGCCTTTCAAGTAAATTTTGCCTAATGCTATAAATGTTTATATTTTTGAAAGAAAGACTGACAGGTTCTTAACAGATTTCTTTTCTTTTATGCTGACTCCATGCTTTATACATCTGCCAAATTAATCTTCCTAAATAGAACTTGCATTGTGTCAGTCTGTATTGGAATACTCCCAAGTCACTGCAATGTCCATAATAAAACAAAATTCAAGATCTGCCGCAAGGTAAACTTCACCCCACCTCACGTTTGCTTCTTGATCTGATCCTTTTGCTTCAGCCAAAATGTTCTATGAACCATTTCCAGAACTTCTCCTGGACTTCTGGGGCTTCCTAGTCTAGAATAATAGACATCCCTGACTCCATTCATCACATTTTTTCTAAACCCATTTTTCAAAACCCAGTATAAACTCTTCCATTTCTATTGAGTCTTCTTTCATTTTCCCTAATCTTTACTTTGAAGCTTTTTCTTTGGACCAAGAAAACAATCTATCACTGTAAACTCATATGCATTTGTCAGTAGAGCCATGTATGTAATCTCTTTGAGGACAGAGCACATGCTGTCCTGGATGAGCTAGTCCTGAAGCAGAATCTCAGTGGGCTGACTGGCCAGGCACTTACACACTGCAGACATCCTTCCTGGTTGATACCAATTGAATATCTGTTAATAATAGGAGTTCAGAATCTACTTTGAGAAATGAACAAATAAAATCGATTTCTTAAAATGAAGAAACTACTTTCGAAAGTCTCTGGATTTAACTTTTCCTTAACAGAATGTATGTTTAAAGGATTTGTTACTTCACAACATACTTTTTTTTTTTTTTTCTCTCACATGAATGAAGTTCCAACTTAACGCAGTATCTGGCCCAGAATTTAATGTGGTATTTTTAAAGATTCTTTTTAATTTGATAAGTGACAATACAGTGTTTGTTAATTACCAAGCAGCATTATAAACATGTTAAATGTTTAATTTTTAGCAAACTTACGGGACAAGGAATGTTATTATCCTTACTTTACAAATGTTTACCCAAGGCACAGAGGGGTTAAGTAACATACCAAAAGTCACACAGATAGTGTAAGTAAAAGGCCTAGGCTTTGAAATCAGCCAATCTGACTACACAGTCAATTTTATTTTATTTTTTTAGAGACAGGGTCTTGCTATGTTGCCCAGGCTGGCCTTAAACACCCGGACTCAAGCAATCCTACCTCGGCATCCCCAGTGGCTGGGACTACAGTCTTGGGCCATAGTGTCCAGCTTATTTTATTTCTTAAATAAATTTTATTGAGATACAGTCAGGAATTTTAGTTATACATAATAAAATGTACCCATTTTAAGTGTACAGTTTGATGACTTTTGACAAGTGTATATTCCATGTAGTCACCACGTTAGTAGACTATTTGGTAGTTGTATCAATTTCTCTCCCCCTCCCCAGCTTACAGTCCCAGGCAACCACTGATCTATGTTTTGCCGGTACAAACCCTTAGGTTTGCTTTCTCTAGAAATTCTTATAATGAAATCAGCATATACAGTATATGCTCATAAGAGTCTGGCTTGTTTTTCTCTGTGCAGTGTTTTTGAAGTTAATCCGTATTTTTTCATTTATCAGTAGGTTATTCTTTCACTGATGAATAATATCTCATTGAATGGCTCTACTAAATTTTAATAATACATTCATCAATTGATGGATTCCTAATTTGGAACTATTATGAATAAAGATGCTATGGGCATCTATGTAAAAACCTCTGTTTGGGACACATATTTCTCTAGAGCAAATACTTAAGAGTGAATAGTCTAACATCTCTAGGAAAATCTAATCATATGGTAGGTGGATGTTTAATTTATAAGAAGCTGTCAAATGGTTTTCCAAAGTGGCTGTACTATTTTACATTCCTACCAACACTTGGGATTTCCAGTCCTTTTAATTTTAGCTCTTTGAGTAGGTGTGTAGGTGGCAGCTCATTGAGGTTTTAGTTTGCTTTTCTTTGACAGGGCAAATGAAGGAATGCATTTCTCATATGCTTATTGGCATTTACATGTTTTCTTTTGCAAAGTGTCTATTGAGATCTTTTGCCTATTTTTTGTTGGATTGATTGGTTTCTGATTATTGGGTTATGTTTGTTAGACATGTATTATGAGAATATTTGCATTCTCTGGATTGCCTTATTATGATTATTAATTAATTAATGTATTTCTTTTTTTTTTTTGACACAAGGTTTTGCTTTGTCCCTCAGATTGGAGTGCAGTGGTGTGATCATAGCTCACTACAGCTTTGAACTCCTTGGCTCAACTGACCCTCCCACCTCACCCTTCCTAGCAGCTTGGACTACAGGCATGTACCACAACACCCAGCTAATTTTTTCAAAAAATTATTTTTTTGTAGAGATGAGGTCTCGCTGTGTTGCCCAGGCTGGCCTCCAATTCTCAGCCTCAAGTGATCTTCCCGCCTTGGACTCCCAGAGTGCTGGGATTACAGGCGTGAACCACTGTGCCTGGCCTATTATGTTTAATGATGGCTTTCAAAGAGCAAAATTTTAATTTATCAATATTTTACTAACAGTTTGTACTTTTTACATGCTAGCTAAGAAATCTTTGCCTACCCCAAAATAACAAAGATTTTCTCTTATTATATTGTAGAAATGTTATAGCATTTGCTTTTATGTTTAGGCCTTTAATTCATTTTGAGTTAATTTTTTTCTATGATCTCAGAGTTTATGTCTTTCCATATAGTCACATCATTTGCTGGACAACCTATCCTTTCCCCATTGAAAAATGTTTGATTCTATTTGTGAACTGACCATTGTTTCCCATTGTTCTATAAGTCTATCTTTATGCCAGTACTGTACAATAATCTTGATCATTGTAGGTTTATAGTGAGACCAAGTAGAGTCCTCTGGCTTTTTTATTTCAAAAATGGTTTGCCTAGTCTATGTCCTTCACACTTCCATATAAATTTTGGTTTCAGGTTGTCAATTTCTATAAAGGCACTTATTGGAATTTGGCTTTAATGATATTTAATCTATAGATAAATATACAAAGAATGTATGTCATAACAATCTTAAATTTTCAAATTGCTGAATATGATGAATCTCTCTATTTAGGTGTTCTATAAGTTATCTCAGAAATGTTCTGTGGTTTTCAATGAATAAGGCTTGAAAATATTTTGCTAAAGTTATCCCTAAGTATTTCTTTCTTTCTTTCTTTTTTCTTTTTCTTTTTTTTTTTGAGACACAGCCTCACTCTGTCGCCAGGCTAGAGTGCAGTGGCACGATCTCGGCTCACTGCAACCTCTGCCTCCCAGGTTCAACCAACTCTTCTGCCTCAGCTTCCCGAATAGCTGGGACTACAAGCAGGTGCCACCATGCCCACCTAATTTTTGTATTTTTAGTAGAGACGGTGTTTCACCATGTTGGCCAGGATGGTTTCAATCTCTTGATCTCGTGATCTGCCCACCTCAGCCTCCCAAAATCCTGGGATTACAGGCATAAGCCACCAAGTATTTCATACTTTTGATAATTGTTCATCGTTAGAAATATAAATAAAATTGATCTTTGTAATATTAACTTGTATCCACGTAGCATCATAAATTAGTTCTAGAAGCTTTTCTGTGCATTTTTGATTGATGTCTATGTATATACTCAAGTTATCTGAAAATAAAGCCAACTGTGCCCTTCCTTCTCATTTTTTTTCTTTTTCTGGACTTATTTTATTGGCTAAGATTTCTCATGCAATATAGAATAAAAGTGGTAAGAGTGGCCATTCTTGGCTTTTTCTTGATTTTAGGTGGAAAGTATCCTTTAGCTTTCTATGGATATCTTATCAGAACAAGAGTAGTCATTCATATTCTTAAGTTGATGAATTTTAAATTATGAATGGATGTTGAATTCTGTCAGATGCTTTTCCTATATATATTAATATATTCCCTTTTCCCCCTGCTTAATCTGTAAATATGAATTTTATTTTTTACATGTAAAACCTAACTTACTCTCCTGAAATAAATATCTAATATGACACACAGTATTATACTTTTTATACATTAATTGCATTGATACGATATTTGTTAAAGACTTTTGCATCTATGTTCATTTTATATTTTGCTCTGTATATTTTGTTTTCTTGTAATGTGTGATCAAACTTCTTTTGATATTTCAGGTCTAATTTTCTGTGTAAGTCTGAATAAGGTCATTGTCCAAGACCTGCTCTTTCAGAACCTTGATTTTAGAAGTTCTCGACAAAAAATACAAGACTGAGGGTCTTAAGTCAAGCTGCTTAGATGCATAAGACACTGATAAAGTCAAAATTTATAACTTTTTAGGGAGAAATTGTAGCAGGCATTGTTTGCTTCCCAAATTCTGTTTGCCTCTTCCTTGTGCTGACATAGTCTGTATGGCTATGTGACTAGAGAAGCTGACCTATTCTGCACTAGAATTTGGGTCTATTTTAAACCTTTAAAGCCAAATATGATTGGAGCTCCTTGAAACCATATTGAAGAGCATTGGGCTGCAAATTTGTAAATGCAGAGTCAAAAGATAGAAAGACTTCAGTTCTTGAAGACTTGGAAGCATTGACTTTATCAATTTGTGTTGTTTGTGAGATAAATTCCTAAAATTTCTAAGCCATTTTTATTTGCTTTATGTTTTTTAATAAAAAATCATAATTATTATAAAATATATCTAATATAGAAGTAAAATTTGTAATCTTGTCACAGCAGTAAAAAACAAAGTAAAAGGTTTGTTTTTATTACCTTTCAAATATTTCAGAGACGGGGAGAGAGATGTATTAATGGGGCTTCTAGAACGCTGTGGAAGTTTGATGAACTGTCCTTTTACATTCTAGGGATATTGAAGAACCTGGAGTGGTAATCAAGACTCTAAACATCCTGTCAAGTAGGCAATCCAAGAGACAAGCCGACAAATTTTTCATCAGGTTCCTTCACCTTTTTAAACTTCATGCTGATCACACTTCTCCTTGCATTTGCCACTGCAAAATCAGCAGCCTCATTTTCAAAATACCCTTAGGAGATGTTATAATTTCTGTGATTTCAAATCACCTTGCATTAGTTATATTTTGGCCTGGTAACACTCATGCAAGGGGCATGTTCATTACACCTGGAGAGGCTGAGAACTGACATTAGCAAGCCAAAGTCACTGCTGACAGGAGCTTGTGTGGGCAGAGAAAGTGCTAAAGGGCAAGTTTGGAGTTAATTATTTCGCACAAGAAACAGGAACAAGGGGAAGACTTTTGGGGAGCGGGTTAGTGCAGTAGCCTCCTACTGGGCTCTCTGCTTCCACCCTCATCCTCCTGTGCTCTATTCAACACAGCAGAGAGGACGTTTTAAATCAGAGTCAGGTTTAGTCACTCTTCATGGCTTCCCACTTCATTCAGAGCAAAAATGAAAATCTTTACAGTGGACAAAGGTCTTAGGTGATCTGGCCCGTTACTTCCCTTAATGCTTGCCTCCTCGCACTGAGTTCCTGCCATGGTGACCTCCTTTTCTTCCCCAAAAGACTTGGGGCAAGGTCAGACCTCAGAGTCTTTGCCTTTGTTGATACCTTGGCCTACAGGCTCTTCCCCCAAATATTTACTTGGCCAGCATCCTCAATTCTTTTAAGTCTTCTGTCAAATATCATCCCAAGGAGACTTTTCTCCCCCAAATTGACACTTTATCTTCCATCATTGCCTTATTTTTTCATGTTACTTATCACATCTATTAAAAAATTTTAATTGACACATTAAGAACAACAACATAGGGCTGGATGCGGTGGCTCACGCCTGTAATCCCAGCAGTTTGTGAGGCTGAGGTGGGTGGATCACCTGAGGTCGGGAGTTTGAGACCAGACAAACCAACATGGAGAAACCCCATCTTTACTAAAAATACAAAATTAGCCAGGTATGGTGGTGCCTGCCTGTAATCCCAGCTACTCGGGAGGCTGTAGCAGGAGAATTGCTTGAACCTGGGTGAGCCGAGATCATGCCTTTGCACTCCAGCCTGGGCAACAAGAGTGAAACTCCATCTCAAAAGAAAGAAAGAAAGAACAACAACATAGGCTATCTGAGAGTAGGGATTGTCAACAGTTTTTCTTCATGGCTCTATTAAGCTAAAGACTTAAGTTCTTAAAGAATATTAGCCTAATGAATGAAATAACTTGGACTCCGGAATCAACAGACCCTTGACTATGCCCTAGGATGAAGTTTGGATTTGAAATTGAGTATTTCACTGTGGATTAAAAAACATTCTACTTCAACTTTGATGAAAATGCTGGATTGAATTAAATTATGACTAATCTCAATCTCATAAATTTCTATTTATTAAAAAAAAACACCTCTCTTTAATCTGTCTTTGCATTTTTAAAATACCATGGTGAATAACATTTGGTTTTCTTAACCTCAGCCCTGTTAACATTTTGGGCCAAATAATTCTTTGCTGTGGAGATGCCAGAGGCGGTTAAACCAGAGCAACTCCATCTTGAATAGGGGCTGGGTAAAATAAGGCTGAGACCTACTGGGCTTCATTCCCAGGAGGTTAGGCATTCTAAGTCACAGGATGACATAGGAGATTGGCACAAGATACAGGTCATAAGGAACTTGCTGATAAAACAGCTTGTTGTAAAGAAGGCGGCCAAAACCCACCAAAACAAAGACGGCCACAGAGTGATCTCTGGTCGTCCTCTCTGCTCATTATATGCTAATTATAACACATTAGCATGCCAAAAGTCACTCCCACCTGCACCAGGACAGTTTACAAATGCCATGGCAATGTCAGGAAGTTACCACATATGGTCTAAAAAGGGGAAGAACCCTCAGTTCCGGGAGCTGCCAACCCCTTTCCAGGAAAATTCATGAATAACCTACACCTTGTTTAGCATACAATCAGGAAATGACCAAAAAGATGGACAGCCAGAAGCCACTGGGCTGCTTTGCCTATGGAGTAGCTAGCTATTCTTTATTCCTTTACTTCTCTAATAAACTTGCTTTCACTTTACTCTATGGACTTGCCCTGAATTCTTTCTTGCAACTGAGATCCAAGGTGTAGGTCGCCCCTACCCTTGCGGCAACCAAGACTATCTCCAGACATTATCCACTTTTCCTGGAGGGCAAAACAGCTCCCAATTGATAATCACTGATGTATGTAATTTTAGTATATACCCATCTGAATAAAGGGTGATATTTTTGATGTAACATATGTAATTGAGTAGAAATCATGGGAATCTCATGCTTACTTTATCAACCCTATGGAGAACACCTCAATCAAGCCAGCATTGTTCACCTAACTGGTAGCTAGCTGTATGTTACATTCGTATATGTTAAGATAAAGCTGAAGAACAGAAAGAAAATGGATAGCTCTTTGTTCAATGCCTTAGAAACTTTGCCCCTATGGAGTGTTAATAGAATGCTGAGACACCTTTTTCAGTAAAGGGACTGGGAAAACTGCTAATAAAAATAATACTGTGCATTCCTCCACACTTTATGCAGGTGAAATCCGATTAAAACAAACTCTGCTTGCTTCATACGGAAGTGGAATCACAAAAGGAAAACAGGTAACCTGAAGCCTGTGTGTAGGAGAAAGGAACGCAGCTTCCTTATTTAGTTATTTCATTTGAGAATTGTATGTGGTATATGTATGAAGAGTTTGGGAAGGGGGATAAACTGCAGGTGTGTAAGTGCATCTCTGATGCCATTCCTTTTGAAAAGCTTGATTGACTGCTTGATTGAGTTTGTAGAGCCACGTCTTTGGTTCCAGCTAACTTGTCCAAGGGACATTTCTACAGGTAGCAGTCAATATAAGAGCCCCAAGTCCCTAAAAACTACTTGCCACAAGACGATGCTTCTAATCTGGGGGTTTAAGGATAGTTCTAAGTAAACAAGTTGCTTAATAAATATTTGTCAAATTGAAATGAAGGGATGTAACCTCAGAACTATGAAAAATGCGAGTCTATTTTACAACCAGTTTGGGATGGATGCCATCAAATGATAAGCTGACCAGTAAAAGTAGGTAAAAGGAGCTAGCCAAGGAGCAGGAAAAGCTGATAAGTGGCAGAAAATCTCGAAATTTACATTTCGAAAATGTTTGGGTGAATTTGTGTAATACATCTTAATCCTTTTACACAATACTTTTATCTCATCTATATCATAAATATTTACCTATGCATTGCCTTAGTGTCTTTCCTCTATTGAATGAAATGAAAATTCCAGAGACACAAAGCCCAGCCTCCAAGTTTTACAAACCTCAGAGTTTGAGCTACATTGACGAATCCTCTAAATTCTTGGGTGTCAAAGGCATGTTACTAAATAGGTTGCTAAAGTCACCAAGGAAACCGAAAAAGGAAAGAGTTCTCCCTAAAGGTAAGTAGCACTTAATTGGGAACTTTGAGACGTCTGCCACTCTTTGTGACAATTGAGAAAAACTACTTTGTACATTTTGTGCTTTGCAGGTGAGATGTGACTGACAGCTGGGTAACTGCCTCTGTGTGTAGGGAGGGCTTTCGTGGGTGGAAGAAGAGGCTGGTTTGAAGAGAGTGCTTTTCCATTCTGAATATCATTAAAGAATTGTGAGGGGCCAAAAATGTAACTAAAATGCCATAAATTGTCCATTTAAAATATCCTATTTGGCAAAGTGGCTTTGCACTCATCTGAAGAATAGATCATGGGTGGAGTTTGGAAAAGAAATGTTGTGTTTCGTCTCTGCTAAAAACAAAACAAGGTATCATCTCATGGCCTCTTGGTTCAAATCCTGTTTCTTGCTCCGCGGGGAGAGACTGCCCCTGGAGTATTCAGCTTTTAATAAGCTTCCCAATCAGCTCTCGAGTGCAAAGCGCTCTCCCTCCCTCGCCCAGCCTGCGTCCTCCTGGCCCGCTCCTCTTATCCCTCCCATTCTCCATTTCCCTTCCGTTCCCTCCCTGTCAGGGCGTAATTGAGTCAAAGGCAGGATCAGGTTCCCCGCCTTCCAATCCAAAAATCCCGCCAAGAGAGCCCCAGAGCAGAGGAAAATCCAAAGTAGAGAGAGGGGAAGAAAGAGACCAGTGAGTCATCCGTCCAGAAGGCGGGGAGAGCAGCAGCCGCCCAAGCAGGAGCTGCAGCGAGCCGGGTACCTGGACTCAGCAGTAGCAACCTCGCCCCTTGCAACAAAGGCAGACTGAGCGCCAGAGAGGACGTTTGCAACTCAAAGTAAGTGAGAGGAATGTACGATTTCTCGGAGGGCTCTTCGATCGAGTTTGCTTTCACCCTGTGCCACTTTTCTGGGTGCCAGCAGATGATGGTGGTAGGGGTGAGAGAGGCTGCCTGGTGTCTTTGCTGATAGGACTGCTTTCAAAACTGACTTGCTCCAGAGGCCAAGGGAGGCATATTTTTGGGATTTCAGGTTAGGTTAGTTCGGGTGTGCTTAGATAAGTGAAATGAAAGAAGTTTTTGTGATGTTAAGCATGCATTTGGACCGTGTTCCAGCTACTAGCTGGAGAGCCAGACAGGGTGGGCTGGGGAGTGCATCTTTGCTTTTTGTAAAACCTGGAGCTTTAGTAGGTGTGTCTCTGGCTGGGTAGGTGGAAAGAAAGTAAGGCAGCCTGAACAAGCAGCTCTCATTTTCCCAGCCTCTCTCTGATTCTCTGATTGCCCCAGGCCCGCCAGCCCATGACTCTTAGCTGGCATTTCTAGGTAAGCTGTGGCGTCTTGTTTCTCCCAGTGCTAGCTGACATGGAACGTCTCTCACAGGACTACTGGCACCCGTCTTCCCACCTGACAGCCCAGGAATGGTTCCAGAAATGGTTAAGTCCAAAGTTTAGAAGACACACCTGGAGTCCCATCTCTCATTTGAATGCAAATTTAAAGAACTGCCCTGTACATAGTCCCTTAAACTTTTAATTTGACCCACATAAATTTAGGATATATTTGTTACTAATTTACTAGATATTTAGAGTTTCTGAGTTGTTGTTTCTAATAAGTTAAGAAAATATTTTTTGAGAGGAATATATTCAACTCCTTTCTTAATAGATGGAAAGTGAAACCTCCTCTCTCCTCTCCATACACACACACCCCTTTCTCCATGACATAACATGACACAACACACACACACTTACAGGAAGACACACATGCAGTTTATATACACTCTAGTGTTAACTCACCCTTGTGTCTGTTAAGAGCTGCTTTGTAAGTTTGGGGACACATTCAGAAAATAGGAGGGGTAGGGGCCTAAGAGGAGAAAATGTTAAAGCTCCAGTCCTTGAGCATCTCTCATTTTAAGAGTTATTAGGCATTTTGCTTTAGCAGCTTGAGAAAGGGGTGATGTGTGTGTGTGTGTGTGTGCGTGTGCATGTGTGTGTGTGTGTGTGTGCTGGAGAGAGGGGTCTGGGAGGAGATTCAGGAATTACCAAAAAGAGCTTTTGAACTAATAACATAATGAAACAATTTTATGATCCTAGGCAAATGTGGAATTGATGAAACAGCAGGGCCCATTTTAGCCCCTTAATTATCTGGGAATGCATTGATATGTAGAATTATTGAAAGTTAATGACAATGAAACAAAAGAGAAGTCTCCCAACACAGAAAATAAGGCTGTATTTTCCATCTTCATTATGTTTCCTTTTAAGTAAATTATGCACTTTAAAGGCCAAGTCATTTAAAAAATATCGTCCAGTTAAATTCAGAGGAAATTAAAATGAATATTTTTTTCTTCCTTTGGGACATGAGTTATTTCAGACTGGCAATATTTGTACTTTTTCATTTAAATTAGAAGATGAGATTTTAAAAAATTATATTATTTAAAAAAAACCTCTAATGCCATTATTTTGTGCTTTAAGAAACTTGGGGCTTACGTTCTCTAGTTGTACTTTAAATAAATAGAAGGTGATCTTTTTTCTGCCACTGCTCATTGGTTCCCTTTAGGACATCTTTTTCTGCATTTAGTGAAAAACCACTATAAGGAACTCCCACCTGAAGCCACATATAACAGCATTAGGTGCTGTGTTCCAGCTGTTTGCTTCTGGTTGCAAATGCATTATGTTCTCAAAGGTAGAGCTTGAGATAAATAAAAGTACTATTAGATACATGACTTTTTAATTATGACTTTAAATGAGATATTATAGATAATTAGAGTAATAAGGTATACCTAACTATATTTATAGTCTAATGTATTATATGTATTATATATAATTCTCTGTTTTTTTTAGACCTCTTTGCATGAGATCATGAGATTTGGTTTAATAAATGTATTAATTTATTGATATTTTCCATGTGCCTTATTTGGGCTTCACATATAGCAACACATAACAAGTTCTACATTTCTTTTTAATGAGCATTTTCATTTTTTAAAAAAATTTCGGTCAAGCCAATGGCCTGGTTTAAAATTTCATAAAAACCTAGTTGTTGAAAACAACAGAGAGAAATAAGATCCCCAGATAGTTGAATCACTTTTTTTAGTAAAATCAATCTTAGATATCAAATATTTTAACTTTAAATGTTTTATTTTTCCTTTGAAGATATTTTTGCTTTCTCACTTACATGGCATTCTCACATGAATTCTGATCATATTCCTATTTGTGATGTGGCGTTTTTAATTACTATTCAAAAATTTCCCACAAAACTGAGTTTACCCGGCTTGTTGAAAATGGTGTGATAAATTTTACAAGAGATTGAGGGCCTGAAGTCAGAATTCAGAATACAAATTCCAGTTCTCTAAACAATTATGCTTTTTAATATGGCAGCATAATGATATGGGGAGTTGTTCTTGACTTCTCTCCGGAAGGAGGTGTCCAGACTGAGACCACCCAATGTGATGAGTGCAAACGTCCTCCACACCTGAGTGCACCTCAGCCCAATTTGAGATGTGCTTTTCTCTGGAGCATGAGGCTGAGTGGGAGCCCTCCAATGGCTTTTGTTTCATGGCTTTGCTAGTGATGTTGAGTTGGGCTTCTCCATAAGGGTGAGGAATGTTTTTTTCTCTGGCTTCTGTTCTAAATGAATAATCGAAGAGTTTTTGCCTCCTTCTGGCACAAGGTCATGTCACTGCTGTGGGAGGGGAAGTAAAATGATACTCAGATATGAACTTTCTTTTTATGAGCTGGGCTTGCTTTTTTCCATCCAGAGTCAATTGGCTTAAGTGGAATTTGGGCCATGGCCTCATGGAAAGTTGTTTTTCCTTCTGATGTTTATGGACAATTCAAGTTTCCACCCACTGGGCTCTTTTTCCATCCACTTCAAGCCAGTCTAGTGTGTGGCATAGTTTTCATGGTGTCATTACAATATTTCTAGATTGTAAAATATAACAAGCCTCTTTTTCTTTCTATTTTGGCATTTAGTAAATAAGAAATTAAAACAGTAGCTTAAAAGGGTAGCTATGATGAAACATTATCAGACGGTATTATAAATATGGTAATATTGTGGACTTAATTATGTAGATCACATTCACCACAAATCCCTATTTCTTCAGGGTGGACAAGGAATACAATGACTCCTTCACATTTGAGATATTTTTAGGAATAAAATTTAATTCATTTTTCTAGGCTTTATTTATTGAACCATTTTTTCATAGTGGGTTTAGATAAAGTGATATCTCAAACAGAAAAAAATCATATCCAGTTCTCTAAAAATAGAATTGTTAGATTTTTTTTTTTAACTTCACACATGGTGTAACAAAAAATCAAGTGCTGTATATTAATCTTGAAAAAAGTGAGTCATAGTAACTGATAATTGGGCTCTTAATTCTAAGAATTGCTCTTAGCAAAAGCTAAAACATCATTTTAAAGCACAAATAGCATTCTGTGTGTCTAACCCTTTGCTCCCTTTTCTTCCTGCTTTTACATTTACCTATTTCTCCCCCCCTTTTCTCTCATTTCTCCATTAATTCGGTTGCCACTATTTCCCACCCAAGGTCCCAGAACGTCTTGCCCAATTCCCTCTTGCTATGATGGCATACATTTCTCTATGTACGGATGTACCAGGAATGCCTGCCCACATGTTGGCATTCTTGGAAGCTTGGATCTTCCTAGCTGATGTTTTCAACACTAGTGCCCTCTCTACTGATTCAATGGCATTTTTCCCCCATTTTTTTTTTCTTTTGATTCAAGACCATGGCTAAGGGTCAGGCAACATTTTTATCACTGCAATGTTGACCTCATTCTCTTCTCAGTTTCCCAACATCAATGTAGCGGCGCAGCTGGAGTTACTCATCTCCATCACATCCTCCCGGGGTCCTACTCCAACAATACAATTTTTCTTGCTCCTATGGCCAGCCAATTTAACAATATTTATTGTACATATGTTGGATGCCTAATACTACATTGTGCTGGACAATGTAGCATGTTTAAGAAATAGAACATGGTGTCTGTCTCCATGGTTTCACAGTATCTAATACTTTGTGTTTGGTCAGTGGTGTGAACTTGTGAAATTCTTTATTAGAAATGTATTTAAAGGAGATCTCAATTAAAATCCATTATAGCCTCACCCATCTCTGGAAAAGATGCTTTAAAAGTCACAGGTTGCTAATCCCAACCTTTTATGATTATCTCGTACTGTAACCTCCTTGATATGTTATTGTCTTAATGTTTTCCTAATTTCTTTGGGCACTCCTTTTTTCACGTTTTGTTTTGCTTTTTCTTTTCTTGTCTTCCGAATGTGTACATTTATTTCCAAATATTTCAGTTCCCCGTCTTCCTCTCTCCTCTCCAAATGCTTTAGTATTGTCACAACTCTTCTTTGAGCTTTAACTCCTTCACAAGGAAAATTCTCAAATCTGAAGATAATTGAAGGAAGATTCTCTCTAATGAGCTCTAGACTCACATTTTTAATATTTTTTCAATGAATACTGAAGGAAATCATTCAGGCACAATTTTATTTGGAGGAGAAGATTGAAGTAAAGGACTTCTTGTTATTTTATTTTTATCCCTACCAGACTTTTACGGATAGTGACTGACATACTATATGGTAGGTAGTGTGATGAGGGACACAGGACAAATAAATATGTCTTCAAGCAGCTAATGATCTACTCAATACATATGTAAGAACATTAAAACACTAATTACTACAACACAGATTAGAGGAAGATATGTACAATTGTTGCCCTAAGCAGTTCTAATGACAAAGGGATCACATTTTTATGAGAAAAAGGAAAGTGGAGCTCACAAAAGACTAAATGGTACGCAACATCTATTTCAAAAGCATTATGTCTGTTTGTTCCTTTAATGCTGTTTATTCTGGAAGAGAAATTGAACTCCTAATTCCTTTGTGTTTTCATTTCACATTTGCCACATAACGTAGCAGAAACAAATTATTGGAAGTGACATCTTAAGAATTCAGACTGAGTTTATTTAGAGTCACTATAATTTTTAAGACATGGCACTCCCTGTAGATGTCCTTTTCAGGAAAATTTATATGAGAAGAGAAGAGTGTCCTTTAATGAAAACATATACATGAAGGGAAAGAAGGCAAATCCTTGTACTTCAGCTGTGGAATTTGGGTGAAATCTTGAGTCAGAAATTGAAGGCACCAAAGGTTTTCCAAGGCAAATGCCCCCTCTAGGTGGAACTATATTTCTTCCCTTCTTTTGTCTTCGAAGTCTCCCCATCACCCCTTATAGTGACTTCAGCTCCTCCTTTCTCACCATTTGACACCAGCCCCACCCTGTCCAACCTGTGCACCCTATTAAGGCAAGGGCTGTCTCTCATTCTCTCAAGAACCCTAGCGTATTTAGCATAGAACCATTGAAGATGGCAAATGAGTGAGAAAATAAATAGGCAGCTCTAAATGCCATTCATTCTCTTTGCCCATGTTGTTCCACCCACCTTGACCATCTGTGTTCTATGCCTAATCCCCTTGCCTTACCAAACAACCTGGTGCCAATTTCCTGTTTAAGCCCAAGCATTCCCATTCTCAACTTTGAACTTCCAGAAACTTCTCCCACTCTCTTTCCTTCACTCCCTTCATTCCAAATGTCATATAGGCTTGCCAGTTCTCTAGAGTGTCTTCCTAATCATATTTCACCTTGATAATTTTAAACTTTTCATAGTTTCTGATTCAAGACTACCTCCAGAATGGAGAAAACCTTACTTACCTCTTCTTTAACAAACCATATTATTCAAAGTGACAAAGCTAGTCATTTGAAGCATTATTTTCATTATAACTTCTATGTAGCTATAAGGCCTTTTTTTCAGAATGTTTCACATTTATTTTTTCATCATATTTTTGTAACTCTACTCAGGTAGATTGAGTGGGATTTTTAAAAAATAGATACAGAAATGCAGGCTTAGAGAAGTTAAGGGGGCCATATTCAATGATATACAGATATGAAAACAAAAGTCTTAAAATTCCTAGTTTGAGTTATTCCTCTGTAATATAATGCCATCTCTTTCTTAGGCTAATAAATAGATTTTATCTCCCATTTGTCTCTCATGTCAAACTCCAAATCCAATGTATGTACAGTTAGAGGTCAAACAACCTATGGCAGCAGATCCCTGTCTTCAATGTTTATCAGATTAACTAGCGTCATGTGTAGGTTCCAGCTGCCTGGAGCCCATCTTCAGAGGTTCTGATTTAAGAGGTGGAATCAAGGAGCCTGGACATATGACAGGGCATATGGATACAGATGATACATTAGAAGCAGTAGCCTTAACGGGTCAATACTTGAGCTCCAAGGTCCAAAATATTGAGGTATAAACCACTACACTTCTTAGTAGCTCTGTGGCCATGAGCAAATATTGTGGTCTTCCTTACTTCAATGTTTTCATCTCTAACATGGGAGCACATACTTACCTTCCAGGATTGACGTCTGAGTAGTAATTGAGAAAATCAATGTGAAGTACTGAACATAGAGTCTGATTGCTGGGAGTGTTTGAGCAGGATGGTGAAAATGATGATCATGGTGAAGCAGCACCAGATGCAAGTCCTCCCTTCTTCCCGCTCCTGAATTGCTTTTCTTTCTCATGCCCACTTGGCATCTGCAACAAACATACAAGCAAAATCCTAGGTGGAATTCCATGCTTCTTGAAAGGCCTCGCCCCTCCACATGCTCATACCATTTTCTTCCTTCTCTCTAAATGCAGATTGAAAATCCTTTCTTCTGGAAGGAAACATACGGAACATGTGATCATGCTCAAGGCCTGGGAGTTGGGCAGGCAAAGTCTCCAATACAGAATCTTTGACCTTATCCATTCCCGTAAGGTCTAGGAGAGCATTTTGCATACAGGAGACTCCCAATCCAAGAGACAGGCACCTTATTGCTGACCTTAGTGATGCTCATAACCACATTCTTTCTGACCCCTGCTGATAGAGGCTTCAGTCCAGGGAAGGAGTTAAGGTTTGGAGTCAGGAACCAGCGTCTCACCACAGTCCACCTGTTGTTTGGTATGGGCTGCTGAATGCGTCACTGAATCTCCTGGAATCTTAGGTTTTTTAGCTCTAAGTGGGAAATGATGATGATGATACTTGTTTTGCCAACCTCATAGGTTGGTGGTAAAGGTCAGTGGTCACGACGCAACATCTTTAAGCTCTAAACTGTTATACTGAACGTGAACTGAACTTAATAAAGTCAGTGGGGCAAGTTCTGCCTTTCTGGTTCCCCAATCCTGCTATTGTCATTGTCATTTTCTTAGGACACCCAGAGATTGCCTAAGTTGCTTGAAGGTAAGTTTGACTGACAAAGTGAGGAGGAGGTAAGATGTGTGACAGGAATGAAGAAAAAGAAATAAGTCATACTGAAAAAAAAAAAAGCGAGAAGACATCTTAAGTGAGGCTAAAATGAAACAGGCATGCTTTCTTTTACCTCAGATTATGTTATAGTTCCTTCTGAAGTGTCTTAAAAGCTACATGTCACATTTTTTTAATTGGTTATTCTCACTAAATATAAGCCTTAGTAATTGGCTAGCAGCAGTTCATTTACGTGATAGCTGGATAACTGTGCTTCTCAAACTTTCATGTTCATACCAGTCACCCAGGGTTCTTGCCAAAATTCAGTAGGTCTCCAATGAAATCTCAGAGTCTGCTTTTCTGCCAAGCTCCCAGGTGACTGTAGTACTGCTAGCTTGGCGACCTCTCTTTGAGTAGCAAGCCACAACAGTTTAATTCAACAAACTTGAGGGAACAGGAGACAAATCAGAACGCTCCAGTCATGATGTCCATAGCTTAATAAAAATGATGAGCATCATTGTCAGTATGTTATATGCAAAAGCCTCTAAAACTTACATCTTTGTGACCAAATAATATTTACCATGTATGATTATTTATGAAAGAAAATTGCGAACGCCTCCTGATTTGCTATTGACTTCACTGAAGTTCCCTTAGGTGTAAAAAGCCCCTGGCCAGATGTTGCACTTGGGCCTCCTTACCAGTGGTTCTGCTGGGGTCTTTCTTGGAGAGGGTGTAAGTGATCCAAATGTTGCCTTCTTCATTTGCTTTAAAAACTAATGAAAAGTGTTTAGAAAACTTCGTTCTTAATATGAAAAAGATATATGTAATTTGTTTACTTAGTGTTAGAGTCTTCCCTTCTTTCACATTTTAACATCTATAACTGCATTAGACTCTTTCCTTCCATACCACAATGGAACTAGACCAGGAATCATCCATCTTTGTGACTTCCTTGAAGACATTGGGGCTGCCCAGAGAAACAGCCAGGGCTTTTTGCTTCAGAGTCCAGATTTAATTAATAAGGAACATATTGTAGTAACAGTCTTAGGTAACACAGAAAATCTTCACTCAGGGTAAAACAAATAGAAGCTATCTTAGTCTGTTTTGTGTTGCTATAAAGGAATACCTGAGGCTGGGTTATGCATAAAGAAAAAAGGTTTATTTGGCTCATGATTCTGCTGGCTGAAAGTTTCCAGACTGGGCATCTAGTGAAGGCCTCAGATGGCATCCACTCATGGTGGAAGGTGAAAGGGAGCAGGCATCACACAGAAAGAGAGGAAGCAAGAAAGACAGGAAAGTCCCAGACTCTTTTTAACAATCAGCTCCCAGGGGAACTAAGAGTGGGAACTCACTTACCCACCCTCCCAAACCCCACCAGGGAGGGCATTAATCTACTCATGAGGGAATCTACTCCCATGATCCAAACTCTTCCCATCCGGCGCCACCTCCAACATTGGGAAATCAAATTTCAACAGAAGGTTTGGTGGGGACAAACGTCCAAACTATAGCAGAAACCATATAAAACTTTAGAACAGTGTTTTCATAATGGTTTTCTTATTTGATGTGAATATGGCTTTTTTCAAGACCTAGCCATGGGATCTTTATGCCCAGTAGCAGAATTATCTCTGAGGTTTTAACATATGGTGGCCTTAATTTGTGAGCTGATGAACACCAGATTGTTGGCTTAAAAAACATACTTTGCATCTTGAAAGAACTGGATTTCAAGGGTCAAGTCAGCTCCTCAAAAAATATTTATTACAAAAAAAAATTGCCCTCTCTGTGCAATGTATTTCTTTAGATATGTTCCAGGGAATTCAAATGAGCAAGCTGCTAGAGGAGAGAAAACAGGTAGTTTATTAGATTATTTTTAACAAGTGTCTGTGCTTAAATCTTGAAACAATAAAATAAAGCCTTTCTTCCCATTATCTTTTCTTATTTACAATATACATTTCATTATTGAATAATGTTTCTGGAAATATGCAGAATCTCAAATATAGCTCAGTGCAGGTCAAATGTGTGAAAAGTTTGATTAATTTTAACCATGTGAAAAATAATGAAATATTGTTTTTTTTCCATTATGATGTTTCTTATTAGGAAAACACAAATGTACCTGAAGAAACACATTATTTTTCCCGTTCCAGAAAAATACATGTTCGTGGTACAAGATATTCAAATTTTATAAAAAAGAAAACTTACTTATAATTCTTAAAATAGGCACCACTGTTAGCACCCTGATATACCTTTACAGTTTTTCTGACGTAACTTTTAAAAGTAGTTAGATGCATAATTGGGTGTCCTGCTTTTTAACAGTGTTACTGATGCATGCAATATGTTTTAACAGCTATGCACATGTTAACATGTGCACTTGATTCTACCAAATGAGCCAATTAAGATGGAAATTCAATTTATTTAGCTTGGTATGGGTAAATTAGAATCATAAAAAATGCTAAGTAAATTAATGTTATGAATGCTCATAAAAGAGCCAGCACTGGAAAAATGCAAGCAAACAAACATCTCATAAAGCAACAAACAAATAAAAGTCTTTGTCCCTGCAGATGTGCTGTTTAGATGGGAACAAATAATCCTGGAGAACTCAGTGTGTGCCAATTAAAGGTCAAGCTGAGTACACAAGGTCTTTCTTTCTTACCCTAAAGGACCCTTCCATATATCCAAGGGTAAAAGTCTCCCCAGGGAAGACACAGATGCCTGGTCCCACCCAGGTTGGATCTAACCCCTTAGCTCCTCTCAAGAGCCTGAGAAGCTTTGGAGTTGCTGTGGGGCCCAAGGGAGTGGGCCTGATGCACTGCAGGTGGGTAAACTGCAAGATCAGCAAACCTCTTTGATGCGTGTCACTCCAGGGCTTGGCATCCTTCAGGGAGTTATTTGCTCTGTTATTATTTGGAATGACTAGTGAACAATTGGCTCGAGTTTAAAGTGAGTCAGATCAAATTTGGGTTTGACCACCACATTCCCGATCGCAGAGGAGGAGTGAAAGTCAAATGCGTTTAGTATCTGTGCCAGTATTGGGATTCCCACCAACTTTGGCCTGAAGTGATTTTTAGCCTTTTTAAATTGTGGCTTTAGTCTGATGGTTAGGGAATGACAGTTTGCCTTCTGATACGTGATATCTGGGGATTTGAAGATGTACTTGAAGGCTGTAATAAATGAATTTGGTTTGGAGAAGCAGATTAGAAGCAATTCAGCAGGAATAAGGCGGTAGATGTGGATTTCTACCAATTTCTCTCTAAACAGACAGATCCACATTTCCTAAAAGCAGGCTGACTCTGTGGGTTTCTAATGTCTCATCCAGTGACATTCTTTCACAAGATGTTAAATGGAAGCCCTTTATGTCAAAGGCAGCAAGACCAATAAGACAAAAGAAACAGCATTGGACTTGAACTGAGGCTTTAGAGAAAACATACAAGAATCCCATAGATAGAAGCCCCATTCCTGGACAGAGGAACTTCAGACCTCACAGAAAATTCTATTAGATAGCATTGAGGCTTCTGCCACTAAAAAGGAAGTATTGAGCATGCCATAGGGTCCTCATGGCCCATTTGGCTGTCATGGTGTATCCTAAGGAGATTCCTCTAGGGTGGATTTGCCTTCTTTGTTTTCCACATCTCCTCGGCTCCAGATGCCTCTTGCCATAAAAGTCCCATGAAATAACTCCAGCTCTGTGGAGCAAACCTGGTCCTCTTCTTGTTTTTCTCAGAGGGAGTGTTTCAAGACAAAGCAATATCTGCTGTTTTAGTGAAGAGTTCCTTCCCAAAACAGGGCCTGAGGAATCTTGGGTACAGAGCCCGGAGTTGGACAATCTGGTCCCTGAAGCCAACTCTTCCATAAACCTTTCTACTGTCTAACGCATTGTTTTCATTTATGTCCTCCCCACCTTTAGTGGCGGATCATAAAAGCAGGAGACTGAAATGTGCTTTTGGTGGGCTGGAGCACATCAGGGTTCTTTCAGCCAGGGCTTTGCTGCACATGTGCCTTCTAGATTTGGGGGCTGGTTTTCTGCCTTGATTGCTATTTGCTGTAATGTGTGATGTTCAACATTCTGTTTCAGTTCAGAAAAAAGTTTAGGTTGGGTATTTCTCTTCTTTTTCTCCTTCTCCTTCTCCCCCTTCTCTTTCTCCTCCTCCTCCTCCTCTTTCTCCTTCTCCTTCTCCTTCTTCTTCTTCTTCTTCTTCATTTTTTTTGAGACAGGGTCTTGCTGTGTTGCCCAGGCTGGAGTGCAGTGGCACGATCTCAGCTCACTGCAACCTCCACCTCCTGAGTTCAACAATTCTTTTGCCTCAGTCTCCCAAGCAGCTGGGATTACAGGCGCATGTTACCACACCTGGCTAATTTTTGTATTTTTAGTAGAGACGGGGTTTCACCATGTTGGCTAGCCTGGTCTCAAACTCCTGAGCTCAGGTGATCCACCCACCTCAGCCTCCCAAAAGGCTGGGATTACAGGTGTGAGCCACCGCACCTGATCAACTGGCATTATTTTCATTTGGAGGTTTCCATAAGAAGCTACTTCAATTGCTAATCTTGCATCACTGTCTTTTATATTTAAAGGAAGCCACTGTATTAATTTTGAGTTTCACTGGCTATGTTTCTTGTTGCTGAACCTCATTGTTTGTTCCTACGATTGCGTCTAGGTCTTTCACTTTACCCATTCCTGAATATGCATTGAGTATGGATATTCCTGAAAATGATTGCGTACCCACTATATGCCAGTTGCATATAGTACTCAATCCATGCTTATTGTTGCATAGAATTGGAGTAACTTTTTACTAGTTTCTATTCCTCTCTTGTCCCAT
This sequence comes from Pongo abelii, assembly GCF_028885655.2. NCBI lineage: Eukaryota > Metazoa > Chordata > Mammalia > Primates > Hominidae > Pongo > Pongo abelii. The sequence goes on along the minus strand of NC_071991.2, from coordinate 134,718,293 downwards.
GTCTGGACCTCCAGAAACTCTGGCAAGGATTAATATTAACTGGATGCCATAGTGCAAAATTGTGACATAAGTAATCATTTTCTTTCGCATCTGCAGCTTTTTTCTTCTGCTCTGTCCTTTGTACTTAGGTGATGATTCCATCATCAACGCTCAGGTACCTGGAGCCAAGCTCCTGCAGTTGTCCGAAGGCATACCTTGTCCTCTACCTTCACCCTGGACAGTGGGGTCCCTAACTTCCCTTGCTGTGTTCTGAGGACCCATGGCAATAAGTCAAAATCAAGACCTGCCAGCACCTCTAAGACGTTGTTCCTGGGAACTACCAAGAGCAAGGAGACTTGCTCCCTTATCACCAACTAGTTCTAGAAGCTGAAGGCCTTGCTTTCTGTTCTTATTATTTCTCATCATTTAAAATTTCTGAGCACAATTCACCAGCATTAATAATACTGTCATAATAGCTAATACTTATTGGAGTGCTTTCTATACAGTGGACAGTTCAATACTAGAACTTTACATTCAGTGCTGGGTTAAATGCTCCCAACAGCCCTATGGGGTAAAGACTATTTTTCTTACTAAATGAGGGAACTATGTCTCAGAAGTAACTTGTCCAAGATCAAAAGCTAGTAAAAAATAGAACTGAGGGTGTAGTCCAAATATTTCTAGCCACAAAATTCTTAAACGTCGTACTTTTCTACCTCCATTCCCCTATTCAATGTCAAGGGTCCAGTGAGTATTTGAAGATATTTTGGTTCACGATTCCTTTCTTCCCTCTAGCCAGTATCCAGGAATATTTCTTCACACTATGTTACTTATTTCTACCTCCTTATGATCAAGAGATTACCATGTCTTGGATAAGGAATGCTGCTGTTAGATTACCCTCCTTGATTGCATATGATTGCCCATTGTTTCATTCCCATTGTTTTCTCAAACACCAGTTGGCCTGGCATGGCGTTTCAACATGCCTGCGCTGAGGAAAGGGACTGCTGGGAGTACAAGCAGGAGGGTGTCTAGGAGCTGCTCAGTCTGTTTCTCCAGCCTGCCATCACCTGACTAAATTGTTTGTTGGATTGCTGTGTTCTGTCCCTGGGGGAGGCCACAATGCCGGGTTTGTTTGTGTTGAGAGTCTCTGGCTTTGATTAGCAGCTAGCTCCAGTGCAGCTGAACATACAATAGGGACCAAAGGATGGGAAAAAAAATCCTGCTACAGTTTCCCATTGGAAAGCATTCACTGTCAAGCTTGGACATCCAACAGTGGGACACAGATGAACAGAGGCTGGGAAAGGTTAGGTGATGGATTCTCCATGCCCTGCAGCCTGTTGTGTGTGATAGGTCATTCCTTTACATGAGCCTTGAGCCTCTATTTCTCTAAAATGTCTTTTATGATTCAGGTTTGAGACTGGTATTGATGTAGTTTGACAAGGGGAAAAACCTAGAAAGCTGCAAAGCATGAAGGAACCCCAGGATTACAAGAGCTAGGGTAAAAGCAGTGATCTATCTTAAAGGGCTAGTCACACGGTAAAAATTTTTAAAAGGGTCTTTAATCTGGCAGTATGGAAGAAGTTAAAATAACTATAGCTATAATTCTACAGCTGAAACAGGGAAGTAAGACATTTTTATTTTATAATATGGTTAGTGATTTCCTTACCAAACTGAGAATATAATTTTTATTTCTTCTCACTGAATTAAAGATTCACACCCATCATCCAGTAGCTGAATAACAAGGTGTCCCCCTGAAGTCAAGAGCATCTCATATATCCTTAGAGGGCTGCTTCAGTTGTCAGGATTTTTAATCAATAGAACATCTGTTTGAGACACTGGGCATGTTCCAACAAGACACTGTCCATGATCCTGACCTGTAGGCATCTTAGTTTCATCCTCATAAAAGGGACAAAGCAGACTTAGAGCTAGAAAATCAATCAAATGTAAAATGAAATGATAAAAGAGTGGTTTGGTGGTTTTTTTTCAGAGAAGGAAGACATTCTGGTCTGGAGTGGAAAAGGGTGGCTGCATGTAAAGAACAGGATTTTCTTTTCTTTTTCTTTTAGAGATGGGGTCTTGCTATATTGCCCAGGCTGGTCTTGAACTCCTGGCTTCAAGCGATTCTCCTCCTGTTGCATCCCAAAGTTCTGGGAAAGGGTAGGATTTTCAAAGGCAGGGTTGCATTGTGTATGGCAGAAAGACGTGGGGAAAGCATCCCAGGTAACACATGAAGAAAGAGGAAAGCCAAAGAGATGATCCAAGGCAAGACCTCAGAGACAGAAAACGGAGGGGCCTGATTTGTGCAAAGAGTGAGTGGCCAAGAGTGGAAGCAAGGGTTAGAAAAAAAATGTTAGGAATGATAGCAAGACGCTTCAAGTGAAAGCTAAGCTGCCTGAATTATATCAAATTAGATAGTAAGGAATCACTGAAGGTTCTCCACAACAGAGAAGAAAAGAATTGGTAAAAGTAAGGCATAAAAATATTATTTTTAAAGAAGTAACAGATCAGAGGTGGAGAGAATCAGTTAGGTTTTAAAAAGTAATGCTTTGTGTACCACCCCTTACCCCACCCCTTGATCCTTTTACATTCTGGAAATCCTGTGTATACTTCAATGGTTTGCTTAAATACCGTCACCTCCGAGAAAATTTTACCTTTATTGCCCTAGTTAAAATGATTACTTACCCCTTTCTCTGTTACACAACTTTCTATGGTTTCCTTTTATAGTCATTCATGATTCATTCATTCATTCATGTGTTCATTTAAAAATATGCAATGCACACAATGAGCTGGGCTCTATGTTAAGTATCAGGAATACAGAGATGAATACGACACAGTCCCTGTTTTTGAATAGGACAGTCTAACTGGGGGGAGCAGGCAGGCACATGAACAGCTAATCAGTGCAATTTCATTCAGTGCAATGAACTAGATATGCATTTGTAAAAACCAATTGGAGAGACATTTTAGTCAGCTGAGGGTGGATTCAGGGGAGGCTTCCAGGAGGTGGTGTCTCCTAACTTGTGTTTAAAGATTGAAAAATATAAGGAAGAAAGTGTGAGTTCTGGTAGAGGCAACTGTGTGAATGCTTACTCATTCTTACATAACAGTTACTTTAAATGACTATCTCTCCCCACTTCACTATAGATCTCTTAGCCAATACTTTATACAATAACACATGAATGAATAAATAAATGAATTGCTGATGCCTTGGTGTAAGTAGGTAGTTAAGACCGATTCTTTCTGGACATACCATGAGGTAAAATAAAGGCTATCTGTAGTCTAGACATTATAATGGGAGGTGAGTACATGAAGGGTGAGTAAAAAATGAGATGTTGACATTGATCAATTTGGGAGAATTCTAGTGCCATTGATAGAAAGGGGAAATCTAGGGGAAGAGCTGATTTGGGGCAAGAGAGTGTTGCAAGCCTGAAGAAATTGTGGAGAGACAGGATTATCCTAAGAACTGGGCATGAACTAGGTGCAGGCGTCTGAGGTCTCTGAACTGTGGACACCCTCGATGCCTGGGACGCCTTTTAATGAGAAGTAGCCTCAGGCTTGTAGCACTTGGTAATTGGTGACTGGGCTACCATCTAAGCTGTAAATTTCTAGTCTCATTACTGTACCTTCTTCCTCCTGAGCATTCACAACATACTTTCACTAGAAAATGTGGTAAGGCCATATTAACAATTTTTATTTTCTGAGAAACGTTTTTTATTACTTTGCTTCTTACTTTAAATGTTCCTTGGATGCATCAGCTCTCAAGAAAACTCTATAATCACGTCTAGACATTTCACATGCACATGGAACGGTTTGAGGCCATGTCTTCCAAGAGGCCAATTGGCTGAGGAGAGGCTTCTGTAATTTCAGTAACTGCATTTTAGATTTGCACTGATTCACTCATGCAGAAATGCCAGCTTTTTTCTTGAAACTGCTCATTTTCCTATGCTCAAATCAATGACCTTCTGCCAATCATATATGGAGTCATTATTTCTGCAGCCAGTGGAAAAGGTAGTTACTCATGAAACTCAACCCCAGGGTGACAGTGAAAGCCAGATTGTTATGGCTTGGTAAATATTGATTAAAATATGTGGAGAAAAACAAAATGCTGGGCTTCTATCAGAGGCAGAAACAGTCTCTTATGCTCCTTGTTGAAAGGGCCCCTGTCCTGGGTGGGTGTTTTGTGATGGTGATGTTTCTTCTTGCTGTCCATAGTCAACACCTCCTCCTCCTCCACGTGCCCTGCTGGGATGTGAAGACACTCCCTTACTTTTCTATATTTTCTTTATCTCACTCCAGGGATCCTTCTTTTTAGGGAGGGCAGAATCAGTGGTAAATGGATCATTTTCAGTTTTCTTCCTTTAAAATTATTTTTTCAGCTTTGCTAAAAGAAAAGAATGCTCAGGAAGTAAATATTGTCTGGTTTCCAATCCCCAGTTTAATTATCAGTCAGAAGAGACAGGAAATGTCCTGGGAACAGAATCAGACAAGTTCTTTTCTAAGAAAGCCATTTAACACAGGGCATATTATATTTAATGTTGTTCCAGATTCAGATTTAGTCAGCAATTCCTGGTCCAGATAATTTGGGGCCTGGGAGGGTAAAATCTTGCAATTTCACTGAAGCTTTGCCTTATCTGTTTCCTTTGACCAATCAGGAAGCTACTGCAGGATGAGCCTATTACAGTACAATTAAAACTCTTTTATCTGCAGATAACCCAATTGATATTTCGTACTCTGTTTCATACTCTGAAACAATTCATACTCTGTTTTGGCTTTCCATTAACAGCTGACATCCATGTAATATTTTACTATTCACAAATTGCCTTCCTATATCTCATCTCATTTTATCCTCTAAACAATTCTGTGAGATCCATTTTAGTATTATTACCCTCTCCATAGATGAGAAGGAGGAGGTTCCCAGAATGGAGACTTCTCCAAGATTTCTTCAAAAAGGGAGCGTGACAGTTGCCTCACTGACCTTACAGGATCTTTGGAGGGAATTATCATAGCTTGTGAAAGTATTTTGCAAAAAAATTTTTTTAAAGTTGGTGTTTTGTTATTTTCTGTGTGTAGATTATTTGGCTTAAAACATCAGCTTACACAATCGTAGAACATTGTCTCTTACAGAACAGTTTACCTGTTCTTTAGAATCTCATGGGGCTGTGGTCTCAAAGCGCCCCATACTTTATCTATGAATCAGAATTTTTAGATGAGGGCTTAGGAAGGTTAATTTGTATTTCTTTTTTTTTTTTTTTAGAAACAGGGTCTCACTGTGCTACCCAGGTTGGAGTGCAGTTGCTATTCACAGGCATAATCATTGCACACTACAGCTTGAGCCCAGGAATTCACTCCTGGGCTCAGGCGATCCTTCTTTCTCCACGTTCCGAGTAGCTGAGACTATAGGCATGCACCACAGTGCCCAGCTTAAGAATGTTAATTTTTAGCAAGGCCACAAGACTACTTTCAGACCCACTAAAGTTTGAGAACCATTTTGTGTGTGTGTAATATATTTGGCATGTATCTATTGAAAATATGACCTACTATGGCACTAGCAGTCTTCCAGAATTTGTTGGAATATAATAGATTCTATGTTCTAGACAAGCCTCTACAATTGGTTAATTTTGTATTAAATCACCTGAATTTTTCAGGCTTCTATTTCTTCATTTGTAAAACAAGGGACCTACACTAAAAGATCTCTAAGATCCCGCTAATTTCTTTGATTCAGTGTCTATGCTTTTCCTAAATTACGATCTGTGTATTCTCTTCTCTCTCTCCATGGAATCCTCTTAGGTGTTTAAGTTGGTGGCTCTGCAGCATCAGTTTCACCTAAGAACTCATTAGACATGCAAATTCTCAGCTAGTACCCCAGACTCTGAGGGTAGGGCCAGCAATCTGGCCCTTTAATAAGCCCTCATGGTGATTCTAATACATGATCAAGTTTGAGACCATTGTGATAATCCTGATTAGTAAATTCAAGCATATAACTACACAATTATAACATTTTGTTTTCTTAAACTTAGGCTATGGCTATGACTAAATATCTACTGCTGTCTGTCTCACAGGGAAAGACATTAAGAAAGCAAAATCCCTCTTTGTTTTTCATATGTGACTTCCAAGGGTAAAAACTCAACTTTCCATGTTTTGAAAGTAGCTTCTCTCATACATTAAGGTATTCAGACATCATTTGAAAGTCTGGCAAAGAAATGAAGTTTTAAATTACTGACAGTCTTCACTTTACCATAGTAAAATTAATTCACACCAGTCTCCCAACAACATAATTTATTAATGTATTAACTAGAAGTATATAAAATACTTAAACTGCATAAATACAAATTTCACTGCTAGCTGCTCAATCTACAAATCACGACATACATAACAAATTTGCTTTATAGTTGGTGACCCATCACATCCCTTCTTTCATAGTCTGTCTGTAATTGGTCACTGTGAATCTGTTATTCACTTTAGACACAGGCAACAAACCATGTTTGTTGCCTCCTTGTCTCACAATGATAAATTCACAAGATGTTTTTCAAAAATTGGTAACCCAAAGAAGAAATTGGCCAGCAAAGATGAAAGTACAGGCAAGAAATAAGAAATAATTTAACCCTGGAAGTGAAACTCAAATCAAACATAAGTGGAGTAACAGAAGTAACTGAAGGTGGGAACATTGATGCTGCTGCCACTTGAGTGCCACTTGAGAGACTCTCCATGTGTGGCCAAAGGCACTTAGTAAAGGCAAATTAATAGCTGTAAATAAGGAAATCGGATATGACTAAGAGGATGAAGGTGTCCTGAGGGAATTGATGCTGTAACTCACTTTAATGGATTCTTGGATTTATTTTATGACACTGAAAGAGTGAAGAATAAATGAAGATTTGGAAGCTAATCCAAATCTAGAAAGGTGTATGATGATTTGCCAAGGCACGGAAAAATGCTTACTCTGTATTGTAATGTGTACTATGAAAAAAGAAAAGCAAGCCGTTCTAATGACTCTTGATAAATACTTTGCAAAACCAAACACTTTACATCTCAATATTTCTAATGTTTTATGTGGCAGTATACTAAATAAATATCAATTTTACTATATTTTAATTTTTCTATACATTTATAATTAACAGAGTTTTTAATGATAGGTCATAGAAAAAAACATAATTTTCCTATTGATAATTAAGGTTGATCTTAAAACAAGGTCAGTTTTATGGTCCTAAACTACTATGCATAGCAAGAACTGCCTGTGTATCTCAAGTTTCAAATATAAACACTTTGAAAGCAAATGTATTACTCCAGAACTCATATGTCACTCCTAAAAAATAACTATATGAACTGATATGTTTTATATTTTTAAAATGGGCTATAGATGTCACCAGTTGAAAACATCCATCCATTGCTTCCCTCAATCAAATATTTATTGAATGCCCACATGTTTTTCTTTTAAGCCCTGATAGCACAGGAGTAAACACCTATTAGGTACCTGCTTTCACTGAGCTTTCATTCTCAATTAAGGAAAAGCAAATAAGTAGGCAAAATTTCAGCAAGTAGTAAGGAAGAAAATAAAAGAGGATAATGACTTAGAAAATGAGTCTTTGTATGAGGGAAAGAGGGGTGGTTTAGGAAGGAGAGTGCCAGGGAAGACCTCTAAGCTTCAACTAAACATGTTTCTGTTCCTGGGCTGAGATAAAATAACTGTTTCAGTGATTAAGTCCAAAGTTCTTACTTTGTAACTTATTGTACAATGTATTTTTGAAAATTAAATATCAATATTAAACATTTTTTTTACTTATCCTAGTCACATATGGCCTATTTTAAGTAAAACAAATTTTCAAAGCCAATAATTAATTTATAAATAGAACATTAATTCTAGGCTATGGTAACTTTCCATAATTTAAGCATTAAACAATATTTCATTTTTGCTGATTACATATGTTTAAATCTGGAGCCACATATTTGAATTCCAAAGGCTGTGGCCATAGCGCTACTGAGAAATGATTATTAAATAGTGTTGTGACAAGAAGAAGAAATTATTTCTGGTAGTGATTAAACAGAAGAAAAGCCACCCAATCTTCATATCAAGCAAAAATCACATTGTCATGGAAAAATTATAAACCTATATATAAAATATCTTTGAACATCTACCATCTAAGAACGTGGCATCAATTATAAACACTATTAGTGCCAGAAGAAATATTGCCACTAATTTTGCAATTAACACATGAGCATGAATAAAGACATTGGATTACCTTTTTTAGGTAATGAAATATGAACTGTGAGAGGGAGAAGTCAATATAAAAGATGTGGTTAAAAACGGTATTAAAGCCAAAGAAAGATGCAAACCATATTTGGTGTAAAGGATTTTATTCTTTGAAAACAAACATCTCTTTGATTCTTAGCCAAGCTGTGAGCAGGTATAATGCCTTCCCGTAAGCCAGTTTGACAACTGGTATTAACCTCAGAGCTTAGAGGAGAGAGTACGTGGTGAACATGCAGGGTCTTTGCTTGTTTAGCTGTGCATTTGTTATATAATTCAGTACCACCTGGAGCATGAAAACAAGCTTGGCAATAGCAAGGGAGCCCTAATAGCTGTTGGGTCGTTTCCTTAACTGTCCATTAGCCTGGATGCTCTGAATGGGACACCTGTGGACACAAAGTACATTGTTGAATATTCATTATACAGCCACAGCACAGTTGACCTCAAAGCTTACTTTGAGTCTGTGAAAAATAAAGCCAGAAGTTATAACACAGAGGGTTCTTCCAATCCCAGCTTGCTCGGCAAGATGAATAACCACCATATCAAGATGTGTGAAGAGGAATGACAAGGTATCTTGTGGGGCAGGTTGACAATGAGCTGCAGGACTAGAGAAGGCAGAGCAGGTTTCCATAAGGCAACTGCTGTTAGGAATAAAATTCAATTGACAAGCCAGTGTCAGAAAATCACGAGAAAGCGTATAATGCAAACTTGGAAAAAAATCCCCAAACCTATTATGTTATAAAAGTTCATTTTTCTCTATTCCGTATTTGGAGTCCTTTTTTAAAAAAAAATTCTAAATTTTGCTTTAGCTTTCTTTCTCCTATCTAAACAGATTCCCAGGGAATGTTTCCCGTTTTTATTTCTGTCAACAATAGCTTTAAGTTTGCCATGGAGCAAAAGTGCTCCAAATCTCTATAATAAATGCAAGTCACTGCATACTTGATTGTGCAAGGAAGAGTATTAAACTCTAAGAGGAAAACAGAGTACTAAATTTCCTAGAAATGTGAAATGATCCAGTTATAGCTGCACTACAGTAGATGAGCTAGTTAGAAAATGGAGTCTTCATTTTGAAGTTGACACTAAAATGTTCTGCTTTAGAGAAAGATTTTATAGTCCTATGTGTGGGTCTTACTCTTTCCATCAGGAAGGTAAGAAGTAAGTGTGAGCATTGGGAAGAGAGAGTGCCTGTGAGTGTGTGGGCGAATTATGGTGAAAGATGAGTAGAAACAGAAAAAATTAGAAGACTTTTATTCTCCCATGGTATAAAGGTATAAGATAATAATCACACAATTAAGGATACTCAATGATTGTCATTTAAATATGAATGCATATATGTATGTCTTCCAAACTAGCAGATACATATCGTGCAAGGGAATTTTGGAGCTAGAAAGAGAGAGAGATTTGTTTTCTGCCTTTTTGAATATCCTGGGAACATGGACATACAGACATGTGGCCTCTTAATTAGCAGAATACATGTGGAGGGGATTACCTAGGAGTATTGAGTATGGACTGAAAAACTGACCTAGACCATGTAAGACTCCCTTTGGCGCTTGGATGTTACACTATAAGCTACTTGAATGCTATCCTAAATGTACAAGACCATAAGGTCAAGGAGTCCCAGCAAAGTTGTATGAAGCTGGAGTGCAGGTACCCGCCCAGCGCATTCTGGCAAAAGTACTCAGGTCTTGCCCCCAGCTTCTGGGTCTCCAAGCCTTGGCAGTTTGTCCGGCTTCTTATCTGTACAGGTTTGAATACCCTTTGTGGACACACAGAGACATTCTGAGATCCTGATAAAATGGAAAACAAAACCCCACAGGGGAGACATCCTGGGTTTTCCATTTCAATGACTATAGAGGAAGCTGAATGGCTAAAAAACCATCTGCCAGCTGAACGAAGAGGACTGTGGTCTTGGTGAAATGACAAAGAGATGTTCGCTTTCAGCCCCTTGGAGTGCCTTGATTCAATGTCAAGTTTTAAGGAACGACTCCCCAAAGAACTCTCAGGTTGTGGGTATTAAATTAATGCCCTTTTTGGAGACTTAAGCTTTCTGAGAACAAATGGAAGAAAGTAAAAGATTACCCTTTGTAATATCTCACATTTACTAAGCCAGAGATTGATAAAGGCTTTATCTGTATGACTCAATTAGTTCTCACAAGAATTCTGTAAAGTGTGGAAACTAATTAATCCCATTTTACTGATGAGGAATTTGAGGCTGAGGGGTGTTAAGTAAACTGCAGAAGGTCTTTGGGTTTCAAATACAAACACTTTGAAAGCAATTATTTCCTATTACTCCAGAACTCAAGTAGTCAGCGATGATGCGGTGTCTGTTGAACTAGAGAGCTTAGGTCTTTTTAGGTGGACAAAAAGTAGAGAGTGGTGGATAAAGTAGAGAGAAAGATAGATGGATCAGAAAAACGTATCCCTACAGTAATTTAAAAAGGAAGAGACACGACAGCAGTCACTAAAATGCCAGAAAGCAGACAAAGAATCTTGATGTTGGTGATGGTGGTGGGGAGGGAGAGTTTATTCTACTTATTGAGGGCAATGCTTACTGCTTTTACATACCTTATCTCACTTGAGGCACTACTATTCCATTTACAAATAAGGAAACTGAAGTCTCAGGTAGGTTAAGTAGATTTCTCAATGATTTCAGCCAGTAATTAGCAAAGGCTGGATTTGAACTTAGGTTGTCTGACTCCAAAATCAATGTTGTGTTTACAGCTTCACGGTGAATGAAGGCAGACACCCAGAAAGATGGGGAAGGAGGATCATATCATTCAGATAATGCATGTAGTCATTTGTTCATTCACGTATTCGTTCGCAGCATACACATTTACTTGTCTCATCTTTCAAAGTCCTGGAAATACAAAGTTAAGTGAAACTTAGAGCCTACCATTTATTTTCTTAAAATTATATACGATGAGCACAAATATATAAAAAAGTTAATACTTAATGTGGAGCCACAGATGATAAAATGCTGTATGAAAGAATCTGAAGGATTCTCCCTGACTTTTCTGCTCTTTGAAGTCTCTACAATTAGGGCCAGCATGAGAGAGATGAAGTGCTGAAATACCTGGTTCATTCACAGCCTTTTCTTCAATGTGCTCTCGGCCACTAGATTACTCCTTTGTTTATCTATTTTTAAGACGAGTCTCACACTGTTGCCCAGGCTGGAGTGCAGTGGCATGATCTCAGCTCACTGCAACCTCTGCCACCTAGGTTCAAGCAATTCTCCTGCCTCAGCCTCCCAAGTAGCTGGGATTACAGGCATGTGCCACCATGCCCAGCTGATTTTTTAAATTTTCAGTAGAGATGAGGTTTCACTATATTGGTCAGGCTGGTCTCAAAATCCTGGCCTCAAATAATCCACCCACCCTGGCCTCCCAAAGTGCTGAGCTTGTAGGCCTCAACCACTGTGCCTGGCCATGATTACTCTTGTGAAGAAAGGGTCAAGTCTATCTTGTCTAGAAAATTTTCTTTCAGCCCTGTTGCCTACCTGGCCACCCACTCCTTGAACTCCCAGAGTACTTACTCATCCTGAACCTCACTCACCTGTCTTTGGTCACTCATGCCTCAGTTGATGCATCTTCCTGCAAAGACTATAAACTAAAATATTTGAGAGAGGGACGACGCCTTCCCCCACCCCCTGAAAAATAAAACCAGAGTTCTCTACAATGCAGTATTGTTTGCATATTGAATGCCCCACATATAATTATCATTTAAGTACAGGATTCTTTCCAGAAGGCCCTATACAATTCAGAGGCAGAAAGAAAATAAACACACGATCAAAATAAATACAACAAATGCTGTAGGATGAGAACATTTTACAGTTTCTGGGATGAAAAGGAACTCAGTAAAGTTCCAAAGTCTATAGGATTTCCCAAAGATGGCACTCGCCGGTATGTGGTCAGGAGATGTGAAGTATAGGGGTTGCCATATGGGGGATCTCTAGGATTCCTCCCACACTCTTTACCCACATACACCCACTTCTCAGTTAGAAAATTTAAAGGAGAAGTCATTATGATTTTGGAGGTGCTTAGGCATTTATAAAATTCTTGATATTAAAATTTAACTTTCACTAGCCACATAGGAAAAAAACCTAAAAATCATATTCTGATTTCTGCACCAAGGATACCCAGAGGTGGAGTGAAGAAAGCCCTCCATGGCTGGAGGCAACTCCCAGGAGCAGAGAAAGCAGAGCCTCAATCTGAATGGCCAGCCTCTGCTCTTCCCGACTTACTCAGGCCGATTTTCATCAAGCCTGACATATGGAGTGATAGATTCACAAACACAGCCTCATAAACACTCTAGGTGACTGATGTAATTTCTGATTAAGATTGCATGCATTTGTGGAAATGAGAGAGATGGGAAGAGAAAGAGAGAGACCACCAACCTGAGAGAACCCCACCTCCAATGGAGAGGCCGGGCTTGGGGACAGACAAAGCAGTTAATTGTGAGCAGTTCCACTAAGGGGCCTGGGAAACTCCAGCACTGAGGGGTGGCTGTGACCCATTTGGCACAGGCGCCACTGCCTTGCGTATTTCCACATCTTAGACAGTCAAACACCTGGGTTACCTCATGAGTGCAGCCCTGTTCTTAGAGATTTATGATGTTCACCAAACCCGGCAGCTGGCTAATTTGCTGGAAAGGTAATGCTCTGGCAGCCCAGTCTGCAACCCAATGCTCCCCAGGAGGGCTTTCCTCTCCTGCTTATGCTCTTGCTGAATTGCCTGGCCATTTTCTGCAGAAAGGAAAGTAATCTTCACTCTCTTTTGGGACGGCTCGATCTTCTGGTATCTGGCATGGGTCATTTTCAAAATCTGCCGCCTCCTGTTTGAAAGGCATGAGGCCCCTGTTATTAATGAAAGGTGACCTTGGCCTGCCTTTATAAAGTTCTCTTCCATTACACCACTTGACAGATGCAATCATGAAAAATGCTTCAGTCTGAATTTCTCAGGAACACTTGTTAGGCCTCCAAAGAGACTTTCTTGTAAGACTTATGTTCCCTGAATATGGACGACGCCCTCAAGATCAAAATTCTCAGGGTAGAAAATGAGGTGTAGGATTTGCACCTTGCTCCAAGTTTGCACAGAAATGAATGGAGAGACTGAGAATGGAGCTGAGGCAGTTTGAGTTCAGGGTCCTCAGAATTTTGATTTCTAACAAGTTCCCAGGTGACCATGATACTGATCGTCTGGGAAAAGTATTTCAGACCTGAAGAGAGAATCTTGGAATGAGCTGCCTCGAGAGCAACAACGGCCTTAAGAGATGATTCTATTCAGAGGTTTACTGACTATATTCAGTGGAGCCTGCGGATTCTGAGGAGGTGCCTCAGGGTAGATGCAGCAGGCAAGAGGAGATCACCCAGTTAGCACAAGAAATGATCAGAGCAGATATTTTTTATCAGATGTGTATTTTGGAGTTTTAGACATGGTTTTATTTGATAGGAGGTTTTTGCTACTTAAAATAAATTGAGGCTACCAATCTAGTACAGTGCATTTTATTTTCAATATGCAAATCCAGAGGCAGAGGCAGAGACTTAGGATCACAGAACTGCATACCGAGGCCATCCCAGCATGTAATGCCACCTCCCATCAGCTATACCATGGGATACTTTTACTACATTCTAGTGTCCCAGCTCCAAAGCCGCCCTTCTATACTCTACCCTGGAGTGCTGGGGATGTGACCCTGCAGAGCACATTTCTGTTTCTCAGTTGGCTCCACAGCAGGCTGTCAGTAAGGGGTGTGAGAGGGAAGCCCAGAGTCACTAGGTGGTTTAAGATCCTGGGTGTTCGAATCCAGCTAGATCTCCCCTTTCCACATTTCAGGAACTCCCTTTCCAAACAATGTCCCAACTTGCCCATGAGAGAATTGATGAAACTGTGACTTCAACTTAATTTGTAATTCTGCAACACACACACTTAAATGCTGTGCTTGCTGTTCAATAATACCAGCCCAGAGGTTACAAGAGATGAGATTCATTTAAGGCTACCACGTAAGTCCTCATCTGTGGTTTGTGATAAGAATTTGGACATGAACTTGCACTTTTTTTTTTCTGTAAGTGTTCTGGGACATTCAGGAGAATCCATCCCACACCACAGTCCTCACAGTCATCATTACTTTCGTAATGGTCAAGGACAGCAGCCATCTGGGCTCTTAAGGCACTTTCTTCAGTAAGTAATTTATCACAATCAACTACAGGTGTTCATTTGATTAATGGTGATACCATTGCATGGCATAATTATTAGCATCCTATTTTGCATTGGCAAGGAGCCCATCACCGTTCAAGCCCAAGAACACAGCCAAACCAATCCCTCTATCCTATCTATGAGCGTCTGATTCCTGACCTTGTGCTGGCTACCAATTTCTATGTGTCAGGATCAGCCAAGAAATACACCACGTCAATTACTTTAACAGAGAGAATGAACATGAATAATAGTTAACAATGTCTAAAGTTATTAATTATGTAACTGAAATAAAACATGGGGGAGTCATCTAGTATCACAAAGCAACATGGGCCGGGTGCGGTGGCTCACATCTGTAATCCCAGCACTTTGGGAGGCCGAGGTGGGCGGATCATGAGGTCAGGAGTTTGAGACCAGCCTGGCCAACATGTTGAAAGCCCGTCTATACTAAAAATACAAAAATTAGCTGAGTGCAGTAGTGGGTGCCTGTAATCCCAGCTACTTGGGAAGCTGAGGCAGGAAAATTGTTTGAACCTGGGAGTCGGAGGTTGTGGTGAGTCGAGATCACACCATTGCTTGCACTTCAGCATGGGCGAGAGGGCGAGATTCTGTCTAAAAAAAAAAAAACAAAAAACAAAACAAAACAAAAAAAAGCATCACGTAAAAGGCTGGGTTTGGACCTGAGAGATAATACCATAAAAATAGGCATAATGTATACGGCACATCTGTGTATACAATTTCCCTTGACTTCTAAGCCCATCCAGTCTCCTGAGAGTCTGTTATTGTGGCACTTTTCACTTGCTTCTGCCATGTAAACTTTGCATTGTGCTACACATATTTTTATATATATCTACCTTCCATCAGTTGCTGGTACCTCATTGGTGATCTTATTCGTCTTTGCCATATGCTGTAGTACGTGGAACAAAGTAAGTTAATACATGCAGAAAAGAACAATGATCCATGATACTGCTAAGGCCACTTTAATGAATGGAGTACTCAATGTATGCCCTATTCTGGAAAGCCTGTCTTGGGGTTGTGTCTTTTAGGGTACTATAGTGCCTTCTGGAAATTTTAGCAATGCTTCATAGTTTAACACTGAGCCACAATGACTCTAAAAATAGATATTTTCTTCTGCCTTTCTAATGAGATTTTCTAGTCTCTCTCATCACTCAGCAGCTGAATAATAGAATTATAGATGAAAATATAATAAATAATACATAAAATAAAATAAAATAGGTGAGATTATCTTCTGCTTTCCAAATGTGATTTCTCAGACCCTTCTCAGAAACCAGCACCTGATGAAAAAGGTTGAATAATAAACCTATGTCTGGCCCAGTCTAGTTGGTCTGTGCATGGTGAACATCCAATTCTGAGGAGATATTAAATTCCAAGGAGGTATACATTCTTTTGAATTTCTAAGTGGATTAAATGAAGCTTATCGGTACAACAGGTAGGATATCTGTAGTACATTAGCTCTTATAACCTTGTAGAAGATAAGCGAGGACCTTGCCTCATGATTTTCAAATTAGTTACTCGTGTGAGTTGAAATTTTAAAAACTTAGTGTGAATTTATTTAATCCTTTGATAGTTATGAAAGTGTTGGCTGGGAGCAGAATTTGATAATAAGGGAAAGAGTGAGTATAGGTCAATTTTTTAAAGTTGCAAACAATAACGTTTCCTCCAGCTATTATAGTTTAAACAGTGAGAGATCGATTAAGGGGGAGAGCTAGCTCCCACAATTACTGGGATAGCTGAATGAATAAATTCAAAGCTGGACTTCTGGGAATAGCTCCTAAAAACACACTGCAGAGCCACAGTCCTCACCTGCAAGCCGGATGCCACACACCGTGCCTGTGTCCCCGCATGACTCAGTTCCCTTATGAACGCATCTGAATGGCAATTCCCTAAGTCATCTGCAAAACAGTTGTGAGTGAGGCTGGGAAATGTAGTTGTTATTTCTTTTTAAAAGTTTGTTTCGTTTTCTGCTTTTTGCTTTTCCCTTTCTGCTTGCTGGAAGAGAGTTGGAGTGGATATTGAGCAAGCCGAGACACGATATATATTTGGAGGTGGGGAAATCAGAAGGCCCTCAGTGAAATGTCTCTCTGGAGACACATGTGGGGAGTGAGGGCTGCCAAGAGGGCTCAGATTCAACAAGATGGGTGGGGGGGGGGGGGGACCCGAAGGGAGATAAAGGAATCTACTAAAAAACCTGTAGGAAGTACCTAGAAGTATTTTGTAACAATACCACATTATAAAGAACACCTGGCAGAGTATATAAAATATTAAATATCACAGTATAAAATTATTTTACAGTTTTCATTACATTTAGTCTTTTTTCTTTTTTGTTTGACTATCACAAGAACACTATGTGGCAGGTAAAGAGTAGTAAATTAGTCTGAATTAGTTTTAATATCACCTAATTCATTCACTACCCAATTTGTATGTTTTATACATTTGTTGTATAGGTAGTTGTTTTAAACTGGAGTGTAACTTTATTGAAAATTTAAGAGTTTTCAATTTTTTTATTTTAAAAAGTGGCATTTTCTAGCCTTTTTCTTACTTTTTTGTCTATTTTTCGACCAGGTGTTGAAAATCTCTCCAGTGGTTAATAGCTTCACATTTTTCAATAAATATGAGAGAGGGGTGGAGGAATGATAAAAAAAAAAATTTAATGGCAACAATTTTCCAAAAGATAAATATTTAAGCTGAATTGGAAAGCTGAGAAAGTGTAGCTTAGAACCTGTGGAGATTGCAAGTATGCATCAGGTGAACGGGCGGAATAAACCACCCAGCAAATTGTCAACAGGCATAGTGTGTCTTTGTGCATCTTCTATTTCTCATTTTAGTAGGCTGCCGCTGCTTAGTTCCTTGTCTCATTTACCTGCTCTCTGTCACTGGTAGAAAAGGAGGTAAAGTACAATTAAGCAAAGCTGTTCTAAGAAATGTGCAGCGCGGATGGATTCATTTGAATGCCTCATTGCTGCACAGTCTAATTTATATTCATTTTCACTGGAAAATGATTACAACTGTATAATTAAAAAATTGGCTTTGCTATTGGCACTCAAAATTGACAGCAATTAATATCTTGTCCTTTAAATGTGGAGACATCACAGTTCTCTCATTGGCAATGTCAGGTAGGTTTTATGGATTCATTAGGGATTAGGAGTTGCCACCTGTGTCTTAAAACCAAGTCTATCAACTTTGTATGACATGGTCCATTGATGATATATGGGCATACCTCATTCTGTTGGGCTTCGCTTAATTGTGCTTCTCAGAGATTGCATATTTTACAAATGGAAGATCTGTGGTAACCCTGCATTGAGCAAGTCTATCGGCACCATTTTCCAAAAGCATATGCTCGCTTTGTGTCTCTGTGTCATATTTTAGTAATTGATACCATATTTCAAAATTTTTATTACTATTATGTCCTTATGGTGATCTGTGATCTGTGATCTTGCTGTTAGTGTTGTAATTATTTTGGGATATCATGAACTACACCTGTATAAGATGACGAACTTAAAATAGATAAATGTTGTGTGTGTTCTGACTATTCCATTGATAGGTCATTTCCCTGTCTCTCTTCCTCTTATTGAGCCTCCTTATTTGTTGAGACAAAATATTGAAATTAGGCCAACTAGTAACCCAACGATGGGACAGTGGCCTCTAATTGTTCAAATAAAAGGAAGAGTTGAACATCTCTCATTTTAAATTAAAAGCTAGAAATGACTACTCTTAGTGGGGAAGGGCATATCAGAAGCCAAGATAGGCCAAAAGCAAGGCCTTTCATGCCAAACAGCCAAATTGTGAATGCAAAGGAAAGGTGCTTGAAGAAGATTAAAAATGCTACCCCAGTAAATACATGAATAAAAGCAAAATAGCCTCATTGTTGATATGGAGAAAGTTTGAGTGTTCTGGATACAAGATCAAACCAATCACAACATTTTTTTCAATTCAAAGCCTAACTCAGAGAAAGGCCTTAACTCTCTTCAATTCTTTTTTTTTTTTTTGAAATGGAGTCTCCCTCTGTCACCCAGGCTGGTGTGCGGTGGCATGATCTCAGCTCACTGCAACCTCTGCCTCCCAGGGTCAAGCAATTCTCATGCCTCAGCCTCTCGAGTAGCTGGGGTTACAGGTGTGTACCACCATGCCCAGTTAATTCTTGTATTTTTAGTAGAGAGGAGGTTTTGCCATGTTGACCAGTTTGGTTTTGAACTTCTGACCTCAAGTGATCCACTCACATTGGCCTCCCAAGGTGCTGGGATTACAGGCTTGAGACACTGTGCCCGGCCTCTTCAGTTCTATGAAGGCAGAGAGAAGAGAAGAAGCTACCGAAGAAAAGTTTTAAGCCAGCAGAGATTGGTTCATGAGGTTTAAGGAAAGTAACCATCTCCATAATATAAAAGTGCAAATGAAGCAGCAAATGCTGATGTAGAAGCTGCAGCAAGTTATCCAGAAGATCCAGTTAAGATCATTGATAAAGGTGACTACACTAAATAACACATTTTCAATGTAAATGAAACAGACTTCTATTAGATGGCCTGCGGTGGTGACTCATGCGTATAATCCCTGCACTTTGGGAGGCTGAGACAGGCGGATCATGAGGTCAGGAGATTGAGACCATCCTGGCCAACATGGTGAAACCCTGTCTCTACTAAAAATACAAAAAAAGAAAAATTAGCTGGTCATGGTGGTGCGTGCCTGTAATCCCAGCTACTCAGGAGGCTGAGGCAGGAGAATCCCTTAAACTAGGGAGTTGGAGGTTGCAGTGAGCCGAGATCACACCACTGCACTCCAGCCTGGTGACAGAATGAGACCGTCTGAAAGAAAAAAAACAAACAAAAAAAACATGGTAACTTGAAGTTGAAGCCACTGCTCACTGACCATTCTGAAAATACTAGGGCCCTTAAGAATTATGCTGAACCTACTCTGCCTGTGCTCTATCAAAGGAACAACAAAGCCTGGATGATGGCACATCTGTTTATAGCGTGGTTTACTGAATATTTTAAACTCACTGTTGAGATCCACTACTGAGAAAAACTATCCCTATCAAAATATTATTGCTCATTGACAATGCACCTGGTCACCCAAGAGCTCTGATGGAAATGTATCAGGATTTTATTAATGTTTCCATGCCTGCTAATACGACATTCATTCTGAAGCCTATGGATCAAAGGGTCATTTCAACTTTCAAGTTATACGTAAGAAATACATTTTGCAAGGCAATAGCTGCCATAGATGGTGATTCCTTTGATGGATCTGAGCAAAGCAAATTTAAAACCTTCTGGAAAGGATTCATCATTCTAGATGCCATTAAAAACATTCCTGATTCATGGGAGGAGGTCAAAATAACATTAGCAAAAGTTTGGAAGAAGTGGATTCCAACCTTCAAGAATAAATTTAAGGGGCTCACGACTTCAGTACAGGAAGCAATTGCAGATGTGGAAATAACAAAATAACTAGAATTAGAAGTGGAGCCTGAAAATATTGCTGAGTTGCTGCAATCTCATGATCAAACTTGAACAGATGAGGAGTTGCTTCTTATGGCTGAGCAAAGAATGTGGTTTCTTGAGATGGAACCTTCTCTTGGTGGAGATGTGAGCATTGTTGAAATGACAACAAAGTATTTAGAATATTAATAAACCTAGGTGATAAAGCAGTGGGAAAGTTTGAGAGGAGTCGCTTCGATTTTGAAGGAAGTTCTCCTGTGGGTAAAATGTTATCAAACACCATCACATGAGACAGAGAAATCATTCATGAAAGAGTGAATTGATGTGACAAACTTCATTGTTGTCTTATTTTAAGAAATTGCCACAGTCACCCCAGACTTCAGCAACCAACTGCCCTAATCACTCAGCAGCCATCAACATCTAGGCAAGACCCTCTGCTAGCAAAATGATCATGTCTCATTGAAGGCTTAGATGCTCATTAGCACATATTAGCAATACAATATTTTAAAATTAAGATAAATACTTTTTTAAGACATACTGCTATTGCACACTTAATAGGCTACAGTGTAGTGTAAACATAAATTTTGTATGCACTGGGGAACCAAAAAAATTGTATGACTTGCTTTATTGCGGTGTTCACTTTAATTGCAGTGGTCTGGAACCCAACGTGCAGTATCCCCAAGGTATGGCTGTACATCAGTTTCCTCGGCCATTCCAGTCCTCCGGGTCACAGAGAAATTGTATCTAACCCTCACTCTTTACTGTGCTCTAGGATCTATTTCAGTATGTACTTTGCATCCTGTCTTTCTTATTTTTTCTTTCAGTCCCAGCATCAAATGATCATTTGAACTGGTAGAATAAGTGAACCTCTTAGGTTTAGAGGTAACTTAATTTTCATCTGGGCCTGTCAGGGGTCAAAATGTCAGTCTCAGACAATTTAGGGAAACCAAGTAAGTTTAGGGTTATCTGATTGATTCAAATCTTCCTGTCCCTGCTTAATATTTACAATCCCTAGAATAGTGTTTATGCCCCGGGGAACTTACTGAGAGCCAGTGTGCTGGGGGGAGATGGAGACATGAAGACTGGATCAAGAGCATCTTGTCCTTGGTCATCATCTGCCTGCCATAAAGGTTTAATCCTCACCACCTCTTAGGATATAGACTGTGATTATTACCAGATCACCCTACCATGATATTAATATCTGTCACAAAAATTCACCTTACCAAGCTCTGAACCCCAACACCCAATAGCAGCCTGGCAGAATCTACCACGAAAAAGAAAGAAAGTAGATGGATAATCCCTCAAGCAGTTTCAAAAAGTTTTAGTCATCCAAATTGAGAAACTAGTCACCACTGTAGTTTGTATATATGTATGTATGTACATTTGTATTTCTGTGACATAGTGATGTTAAATAGCAGGATTCATTCTGTACTGATTTTTCTTTTCCTATTGGTAAGTCCAGTTTTCCTATAACCTTTCTTCCTTTGGATGGCTAGGCAAAACCATAATTTAGTACTCAAGAGAGGGCGGAGCACAGGAAAAGAGAATAAAATTCATGACTTTTGAGTAACAATTCATGGCTTTTCAGGGCATAAAATTTAAAAAGATAATAAACAATGAATTGGCTCAGTGAGAAGTAGTTATTCCTCTCTCTGGGCTAGACAAAGATTCAGGCTGTAAGAAAATCAAGTCAGAAAGAGTAAGATTGCAAGGACATAGGTGTGTCTCTCAGTAGGGATCCTGTACCCTTCCCTTTGAATAAAAGAGGACAGCAAATAGAATCCTAGGTGCTTTAGAGATTTCATGAACAGATGAAGCTGTTTCTCCCTTCCAAAGAACAAAGAAAATCTTGTAATATCCTTTCCCTCTCACTCATGGCATTTAGCGTGGAACAAGCACAGGAGTAGAAGCAGCTGTGGAAGGGGTTGGAAACGGAGTACAAGGGTACATTCTGCCTCAGGCTCTGCCCTTCATCAGTGACTTTGGGCAAATTACTTAGTCTACCTTTCTATTGGGCAGGGTTGTTGGTATTGGTTTGTGTTTGTTAAAGCACACTATCAACTTGAATCTCAGAATCATAAGCCATATTACATACAGAAAACAACAAAATAGATTACTCACATTAAATATATGTATGTGTATACATATCTGTGGATGTAATGTATATTTATTAAATACATATATATAGTCATAGACATATTTAGTTTGAGTTCTTAATTATGGAGTGAATTTTAATGAGCTGTTTGTGGTCAGAAATAAAAATTTAAAAAATGAATTGTTGGAATAGAAATCAACGTGACTAAGCCAGCTCTTCATCCAACTAGAGGCATTCTTAAATCAAGTTTAGGTGGCCTTTTCATTAAAAAATTTGTGTAATGATTTCTTCTATTATAGCAAACATATATTGAATTACTCTCAGGTACCAGGTTTGGAAACTCAATGGTAACTTTACTAGTACAATATGAATAGGTACCTTTCTGAGTTGCCCTAAAAAGAAACTTAGTTTGTCAGGAACCAAACAGCTGTCAGATGCTGTGCTTCAGTGGGCCCAGCATGATGAAGAGTCAATGAGGAGGGACAAGAATAAGAATAAACTTTCATGGAGGCTGAAACTGTCCATAGGGAAGATAAAATGTCAACATGAACCAAAGCCCAAACTTTAAATTCGTTATTCAAAGTAGCTGCCACATATGCCACTGATACCTAATTGAATTTCAGTTTCTCTACTGAGCATTGACTGCTTCTGGCATGTATGGAAAATTGGCACTCTTCAAAGGGTTGCTAGTGGACCTCAAACCCATTATTTTCATATGAGGAATGCGAGGCACTGGCAGGTGAACTAACCACCCAAGATTGTGTGCCAGGGAATAGGAAAGCCAGCACTAAAGGTGGATATCCCTGTTTCTAGTGCAGTGATTTTCCCACCACATTTAGTCCTGGCTACCTAATAATAGGTTGCTCTCATGACATACTAACATGAATGTGATCTTTCCAAAACAGTAAGTCAGATTTTATTTTGAAGATATATTTAGCTCAAGGGTTGTCATATTTAGTGATGTAAAGATAAATTCTAGCAAGGAGGTAAATAAATTGTGAATACATTTCCAAATCTGCTGGAAGATGAAAACTCAGCTATTTTTGTTATCCTTGGTTCAGATTTTTCTGTTTCTACAAAAAAAAAATTTGGTGAGTTGAGCTGTGTTGGCTTTGGCATTTTTTCAAAGGGTTTCTTTCATTTTGCAGAAGACCTCATTTATTCCTAGCTCTCCCTGCTCCCAGGGGGTTGGAAACTCAGCCAGGGCATTTGATTTATATAATTAGCCTTTCGTGAGTATGGATGGCCTCTCACTCCAGCATGAAGTGAGGTGAATTTGAGGAAAAACACTCTTCCTTTATCCTTCTTTCTACCCTCCCTCCCAACTCTCATTCTCATTTGTAACCCGATTTACCAGAGAAAGCAATGATTCTGCAATCCAATGTGATCTCACCCTGTCAAAGCTTTCAACCAGAGAGACTTAGAGCCCATCAATTTCATAATAATGGGTGAATAATGACAGTCCCCTTGGTATTGCTCTCACCCAAATCCCCATTTAAAGAGGGCGACTGGAAGGACAAAGGCTAGTGTTTCAGGAAGGGCAGATTTAGGATAGATCAGCCATGGAAATCAGCATTGGCTCACATGTCCAGGACCTAATGAGAATCTGGCAGTGGCCCAAAATGAGTTGAATCCACTTTGCCTCTGCATTCTAGTCCCTTTTTGGGTTCTTTTCATGAGAATCTGTAGAATTATAAGGGGAGGAGGTAAGGAAGCAGTGCAGGGAGCGGGCGCTCACAGGAGTATTTGCTACAGATTCATCTCCAGTTCCCTTCTTATTATAGTGACAATGGATAGAATCTCTGATTATTCTATGAGGAATTCTTCCACACTTATTTCTATGTCCTATTTTGTAATTTGTGGAGATGCTCAAGTTCCCTGCTCCAGGTCGTGGTAACTCTGTATACTTGAAGTCCATAAGGTTGCCACTTGATTTGAGCTCATTTCAATTCGCCAATTTGACTGTCAGCCTCTTTATCTTTTTCCAATGGTAATACATCATCTTCTTCATGCATTTTCTTATATTCTCGAAATCTGACAGTCCTAGAAAATATAGTCAGAGACTGTCAGTAGAGATGAAATAAGAGGAAGAATGCAAAAAGTTATTTAGGACTAATGCCACATATCCTGATGAGATAATTTAAAAATCTATTTGAAAGTAGCTGGAATATGTCAATGAGGAAGTAGGGGAACTTTATTTTCTGCAAGAACAATCTTTATGCAGCCCTAATGGTGTAGATGATGTCCTTTTGGTAA
Organism: Pongo abelii; assembly: GCF_028885655.2. Taxonomy (NCBI): domain Eukaryota; kingdom Metazoa; phylum Chordata; class Mammalia; order Primates; family Hominidae; genus Pongo; species Pongo abelii. Next base: position 134,694,095 of record NC_071991.2, on the reverse strand, counting down.
AAGGAGAATAGTTTGAAAGGTGATAGAAACGGCTTCTTGCCCCACCATATTTGATCTGAAGCATATGGTGGTTACTCTGATTCATACAGAATGAAAATGCCTTGGTGTACTAATCTCAGAGCCAGCATTCATATGATAAAGACAAAATAGGTTTTCAGATATGATTAATAGGTTAAAGAAAGTTTACATCTTGTGGAGGAGGAAGATGGTGAATGCTATAGAATTATTGAGCTCTACTTAGTTTTGACGTTGATCTGAATTTAGTGCTGATTTTTATATTTTAATCTCTAACATTCTCAAACTGAGAGGATATACTCTGTGTGTGTCAGCTTCTGTGTTGTTACCAACTTGGTTGAACGTGAGGACATTGGCTAGTCTGATTTGCATCACTTTCTTATGTTGTGGTTTAGTTCTGAGCACATCGAATTGCCCAGCCATGCTTGTTAAAATACAGACTAACTGCATGACTAGTCTAAATAATATAGCCACTATAACTTTCTCTCTGCTATGTAAAATAATTTCCTTTAGATGAGTGTTGGACTTTATGGGAGTCCTCAGTTCCCAACTCTTAGCAAATGTCTTTTTTCTGTCAGCTCCCAAACAGCGCCACCAGGATGCTTAAAGAAGACAAGCTCAGAGGTTCTGTGGCTTTTCCTTTTGCTTCTCCTCTAGGTGCATACCTTTGTTTTAAGAAGATGTAAAACAGGTAGTAGGAATTCATTTTTGAAACTATTAACCCCTTATATATAACTCAGTTTGGAGAGATGTGCTATGCTGCTTTTCATCTTCTGAGTTTTTATTTTTGAGAACTTGCAGCTTGCATTCCACATGAACTTCCTTACTTCTCTCCATTTCTTTCCTTGGCATTCCTTCTGTTTTGCCCTCCCTGTTTTTTAGTTCTCTTTTTAGGCAATAAAGCTTTCTTCTTCATCTCCTGCTTATTGATGAATGAGTTTCATTCATCTTTTTCTCTCTCTTTTTTTGATGGGGAGGGGGAGCGGGGTGGTCTATGAATAGCTATAGACTTTGCCTGCTCCCATTTTTCCACTTAGCTATTCAGTTCCATGGAGACAGAAAGTGGAAGAGAGCAGCAGGGTGGGAGGCACCAGGGTCAGAGGTCAAGAGTGGCCACCTTTTGAATTAAAGTTTCTGGTTTGCACTGTGGATAACATATTGTAACCCAAAGTAACTGTGCAAGTACTTGGCTCAAAGCAAAGGGAAGGAGGAGAAAAAAGAAGGGAAAGATCAGAGGAAAGGAGAATAATGCAAATCTTGGGGTCAGTTAACAATATTTGCAGTGTTTTTTAAGATAGTGGTTGGTAACTCCGTATGGGAGTCATTATTCTTTGAACCACGCTGCATATCTTCCCAAGGGTTGGACTTGAAGTACATTGTGCAGTCTAGGTACAGAAGATTGCAGCTTTCCCACCTTATATGCAACTTTATTTAAAACAATTTAATTATGTGGCAAACTATTCTGCAATATCAAATCTTTTTTTGTGTTGGGGGGAATGCAACATATGCAATTTATTGTCACTTCTTACAGACTTTTCAAGACCAGCACTGAAGAGGCTATTAGTATCCTTTTGGGCGTTATATATGAACTTAAGCTTAGCTGGTTTAGTTTCTTAGTGGTTGTCTCAGAGTTAAATTGCAAGAGATTCTATAGAAATAGTCAACAAATTAAATTTGTTTGCTTTTTCATTTGTGCTGTTTAACACCCTAAATATAATTTTGATGAGAATTGGATTAACCTCAGAATCAAATTATGATTTTCCTACTGACTTTTTAAGGGGTTACTTTCCATTTTATTTGTCTTTATGCCAATAACACAGACATCTACAGTGTTTAATAACTGTGTGTAGAAATGGTAAATGATGAACACAAAAAAATTTATGAGTTTTTTTATATCTTAAGCATTTTTATATGCTAGGATAGTACTTGGTTTATATCAAATAATCTTAATGCAAATTGAGAGTCATACTAAGATAAGTCTCATGTGATTAGCCTTCTAGTTTTGTCTGGGGGAAAGGATTCCATTATAATAATAATTATAATCTGACTGAATCCCAAAATACAATGGTTCAACCTGAGTCTACAATAAAATAAAAGGATATTACATAGAAGAGTTCTTTCCAAATTGTATAGCTCATCAGAATTACCTGGGAAATAAAATTTTTTCTTGCTGGGTCTCATAACTGGTGATTCAGATGTGGAACTTATTTGTAAACTACTGTCACAGGGAATAAATCTTGCAAGTAAACTCTTCAAGTCTGAAACACATAGTGGAATTCAGAGCCATATACAGTAAAATTCCATTACGACAGCAACAATGAAAAATACAGTGAGAATGTTGTAAAACAAAACATTTTCATGTCTCATGCAGCTGGCTCATAGAAACAGTGCCTTATTGATATGATTACAATAAATACTATACAATGAATAAACATGAACATCAAATACTTTCTTTTTGAGACCATACAAGCAATAGTTATTGTTTGATGAAGGAACTAAATTGCATACAGTTTACATTGAGAATAGGGAAAGCAGAGCTGAACTGATAGACTTTTGAGTTATTTTGAGCTATTTATGCAACTGTGTTCTACCATTAAATGGCGCATCCTATATGTTCCAATTACCTCCCTACAGAAGAAAATGAGACAATTCAAATGTAAATGCCTTAAAATTATAAAAGCAGCGGATAAGTATAAGATGGAGTCCACTATTACATTGTTCTTAACAAAATTTCACTACAATAACAGCACTAACAATATTGGACAACTTCTGACATTCCTTGTCAAAAATCTTAACCTGGAAAACATACCCAGAGAGTGGAGAGTGGAGGAGGGCACTGATAGTTCCATAAAAGTCCTTGTGATATTTGGTATAAGTTGGTAATAAACCCAATTCTTTTGCATCCATTTCTGAATTCCTTTCTTCATTGCTTTGTCTAATCTATCCTTCTGATTTTTTTTTTCATTGAATTTTGGCTGATTGCTAGAACTGCTTATTTTTATTTTAAAAGCAACCACATTCTTCCTTTTACCAGTAGTTAAATATTATGTTACCATACTGACAAGGTTCATGCAACTTGGAAACTAGAACTTAGAGGACATGGTATGTTGCCTCTGTTTTGTTTCTTACTAGCTGTGTCAAATTCTTGATGGCATTTAGCTTCTCTGAGGATTACGTTTCATGTCTGGAAGATGGGGATAATACAAGCTGTCCTGTGTGCTTCACAAAACGGTTGAGATCAAATATGATAATATGCACAACATCTTTTTAAGTCACAAATTACTATATAAATAAAGTGACTTACTAGGGTTTACTTTCTTTCTTTACTCAACTGATTTCTTTTAAACTTCCAGATAATTTTTACTTTATACAGAAATAACTGTTAATGCTATTGATTTCATGAAAAGAATGCTTTTAAGATTTAATGTTGAAAAAACAATAACAAAAATAGTCAGTTACTAGAAGTCTTAAGGAACATATACTAACATTTTAATTAGTATTCTGAATTTTTGACACACAAGAGTAAAGAGGTTCACGGTTACCTCTACCTAGCTAGATCTTTGTCTTCAGATGCCAAGATACATTTTAAAATTTTTACATTAATCAAAAAGCAAACAAAACAGGATAAAACATGATTTTTCTACTGAGTTCAAAGAGTAAGCAAACTGTTAGCATGTTTGATTTTTTGTTTGTTTGTTTTAATCTGAGTTCCTAGAGTCCTGCTCATTCTGTGTCTATAAAGGAGCTCATTGATACTTTCCATGGGAATCCAACATTTAAGCTTCTGTTCTGCATGGTGTTCTGCACTGGGTAGGCTTGCTATACATTTTTTTTTGACTTAATATACGCAATTTCTCAGCTTGTCTTGGCATCCTAGGGCAAAGCTATGGACGCTTTGAGTTGTTGCTATACTATCTGAATTGACCAATATAGCTCATTAATCCTCTCTCTTAAAACATCTAGTCCAATCTTTACATGAACTGGTTCACCTGTCATAGTTGTTCACGATGTCAACTCTCACAGCTGTCTCCTTCCTGATGGATTTGTGAGCATTTACGGTAAGGTGCTATGAGCAGCCTACCCTGTCTACCATCTCCAGTGGTCTTTACACTGCCTTTGGGTTGCACGTGGTCACTTAGGGCCCTCTCTTTCCTGCATTCTCCCCATATCAGTCTTTCCCTATAGTCCTGCTTTAGTTTCTTATGCAACTCTATTCCCCACATTGCCTATTTTATTTTTCACTCTGACACATATTGCAAATTGTTTAGGAGACTCTAGTTATGTATGGATGTTGTTAGCAGAAGCTACGTTGTACTAAATACCATACTATACTCTTTATACGTTTTATCTCTGGAACCTAGGCCTGACTTCTTTGTAATTACCCAAACTATCCTTTAAGAGGCTGTTTGGACAGCATTAAGAATGGGGAATGAATGAGAATTCAGCTTAAGGTAGAGGTGGAAGGATGAAAACATAAAAGAGCTCATCCCCAATAAGATGGCAAGAATAGGTCAAATGAACTTTGCACCATATTCAGAATGAGATTTTGAAAATGGAAACTTCAGCTGGGCAAGGTAATACTCAGAAATTGGAGTTAATGATTCTTTGGGGCTGAAGCAGGGTGGAGTCAGGGGAAAATCAAAGCTCTGTGAAGAGAATTTGAGACATAGAGAAGATATGCCTTTGTGTTGTTACTAGGGGAGTTTGTTCTGCAAACCCCTATATTGTTTGGGAGACCCGCTGTGCTGAGTAGTCTGCCAGTTCCAAGCACCTCTTTGTCTCTGCTATCAAATTAGCTAATATCTGCTCATGTCTTCCAGGTTTGGCAGGCTTTACTGTGTCTGAAAACCTCCCTAACCCACCCCTGCCTCCCAAGGAAGAGTTAGGTTCTTGATCCTGTCTCTTTCCATGATGCCCCAATATCCTCTCTGTTACTGTCAGCTTGTTTGTCAGTTTCTTCCACCAGGATGTGATCTTTGAGGGCAGGTACTGCACTGTGTTTTGCTCTGTCTCTGGTCCCTAGCACCTGGGCTGATACCTACAAAGCACTTGATAAATATCCATAAGAATGAATGCATGAAGAACTAAGAGAAAATTAAGTTCATTTGAAATAGCTGATGAATTTTCATGCTTCTCAAATTATGCTGCTAGAATCAACGACCTGTGCCTTAGGCCCTAAGGCCACTCTGATGGTCACAAAATTCTGAGTCAAATGGGGTAAAAGATATAAAAATGTTTAAGTTGTGAATTTTAATGTAATACCAATGTTCTATCCATCTACCTGTTCATCTATTTATCATCTGTCTACCCACCGAGAAAGAAAGATTAGTGTTGTAAAGAGAGAAGTGACATTGCTCCCATGGCAGGCAGCCACTTCATCTTGGGCTTTTCTTCCTCATGGGCTTAGCCCAAAGACTTGGGATGAAAGCCCATAGGCTTTCCATGAAAGAATTTTAAACCTAGACCCAATGAAGGGGACTTTTGAGTATTTGGCATGTATGAGGATTTGGATCTTCCCTGGCCTTTTAAATGAGTAATGCCTCTTACCTGGGGGCTACCATGATTCTAGGGTCAGGACAGGGTCTCTGGCAAAAGAGTCAGATCTTAATTCTTTAGGGCTGATTCTCAAGCACAGAACAAAAACCAGGAGTGTACAATCAGAAAAGACAAAGATGTTTGTCTCTTTCACAAGGGCAGGCATAGGGGTGAGGAGTCAGGAAACGGTCTCTCTTGAAGGTTAAAGCTTGTACATTTGATGGAAGTGTGTCTTTCATATCAGAGCATGGTTTTTAGCACTTTCTGCCTCCTCTTTGGAAATAACTGCCCCTCAAATTTGGTGGTGTCATGAGGAAGTCTTCTTTTTATTGTGCACTGTGCCATTAAATGGTCTCAGAGGGGCATACCATGGGGACCCTATGGGGAGTAGTGCAGCACAGCGTACTTCAAGCCCTAGCTCTGTTCCTTATGAACCTGGCCTAATGACTGGATCTTTCTAAAACTCAGTTTCCCCGTTTGTAAAATGGGGACTAACAGTCATCCCCTAATGGAGTTATAGTAAAATTAACTGAGATACAAGCATATAAAACATTTAGTATTATGCCTGGAGCCAAAAAGAATAACCACCACCATCGACAACAACAAAATCCAATTAATGTTAGCTATGATAGTTGAGAGTTTTGTTGTAGTTAGACAACATTCATTTTAGGCACCGGATGCCTAAATGATGTGACCTCGGGAACTACCAAAGGCTGGAGGTAGGGCTAGGCATATTAGTGATGAACAGTATTCTGGCTGTGAATACGATGTGCCCATGGAAACGTAGCATGGGTCCATAGAGGAAGTGTGTAGGAATGCTGAGTGCAATTTTTCATTAAACCCCAGGGGTAACGAATATTTTCTTTGCTATCGGTACTTAATAAAACACTCTTTAGAGTGTTCAGTTGCTTCCAATTACTCCAAAGCTCACCAAGTCTTACCTGGAACTGATTCTCACAATGAGTCTAGCCCCGGCTTGGTGCTATTAACCAGGCCTAAAGCCATGTAATTTCTCCGAATCCCTGGCTATATTATAGATCTTGCTCCATTTCTTTGCTCGCAAGCTGAATTTTGGATAAGAAACCAAAACAGTTACTTTTTTTGAAATTCCTGGCAGGAAACCCTAACCCCTGCAGAGAGGTGATGCCAAGAGCAAAGGGAGTTGACAGAGTTGGATGCTTCCTGCTATTTTGGGCAGGAAGGCAGGAAATAGTCCTGCTTTACAATAATTATAGGCAACAGAGCTAGGAATAAAGTAGAGCCTCTATGGAAACAATCTGTTCTCAATACGGTGTGCTGAGCCACCAAGAGTGTGCACAGAATTTTGACCAGATCTCACTGTGTCTCAGTGACTAGCCACCCAGTGCCCATGCATTTTTTAACATGAATTATAAGAGGCTTATAACTCTTTAGTTATTTTTATGTTAAAACCTGTGGAAGGATCAGAAAATCTGCAAAAAAATAAATTTCCACATTAGAGAAGCTACTATACTAAATAGCTTGGAGTCATTTTTTCTGTTTAATATTTAATCAGAAACTCAGTAAACTTTTGGACAGTTTCAGGTCAATATTTGGCTAAGTTAAAAGAAAAAGAAAATCTAAAGCATATTTACTGAACTAATGAATACAGAGTTGAGGATTAGTTCAATCAAAATTTAATCAAAATTTGGATTAACACAAACCTCAGGACTGTCAAAAATTCAAGATTAGAAACAATAATGTTTTTACACTTAAGAATCCTTACAGGCTCTTAAAGTTGCGTGTGGATCTATGTTTTATCAATTCTTGTTCCTTAATCCTTGACCCAGGTACTTTATGTTGGAACTTAGTAGGACAGCTTCTGGTCCCTGTTCTTGCAGAGTGAGCTATTTCTGACACGTGAACAATAAGAGATAGATGTGGAACAAGCTTGTGACAGGGTTAGTGGGTGCAGACAGTAAATGACACCTGGGAACATTCCCCATTCCTGCCCACCATGGGAAAGCTTCTAGCCCCTTGGATATCCCCTTGATCTAACTTATCAGCTCTTCTAGATATCTTCTATTTGCACCTCCAGCTCTCCTCTCCTACCACCTTTATTCTGCTCTATCAGGAGGCTGACCTTCATGGAAAAATCAATAGATTCGTTTGCCGTCTGCCTTCTGCTTTGCTTTGGCCAATAGAGGAACTGTCGGGAATTCAAAGTGTTGGATAAGAATGCGCTTGGGCTATTTATTTCTCTCCCTCATTGCCTGTTTTGTTGTTATTGTTGTGAGTATTTACAGGTTGTTCCTCAGGCTGCTCTCTCCTTCTCTCTGTAGATTCTGACAATGACCCCTTCTAGTTTCCACCTCAGATCTAAAGGTGGTAAATCTTTTTCTGTTGCTCATCTCAGTATGTTCCAACATCTCTCCTTGGTGTTCCTTAACTCAGCTCATGCAATTTTAAATAATGCGTTCATGAAATTATCCTCAATGCATCCACTTGAGTATGCCATCTGCCTCTTGCTGGGACTCTTCTTCCAGTGCTGCTATGTAAAACTTCCATTCTGTTTAGACAGGTTTACTCACAGTGTCTTAGATATCCACAGTGGCTTCGCCACCTCCACATATGTAATGGCCTATACCCCTTTATCCCACAGACCATACCCAAACCAAATTTAACTATGCTTATGTGAGCAAAATGATGGTACAGATTTTTTGGAGAAAAAAAAGATCATGTACTATTTTATAACATGTCTTATTTTTAAAAGTATTTTAGTCAACATTATTTTATCTGTCCATATCTTATGCAAGCTTGTTTGGGCAAAGTCTGTTTCTTTCCATTTTATGAATTTCCCTGTGGCATCAACCTCTTTGCCACGCACACTGGAAAATGTATTTGCTGATTTAAATTAGCTCTGATTTGGAATACTTTTTGAATCTTTTGTGCATTCAAGTAAGCATAAAATAGCTCCACTTTCCACACTATAACAAACTTCCCAGACAACTACAAGCATAACCTATATCTACATAGGACTTCTTAGGCCATCCAATCTGCTTCGATTTGGGGGGTTTGGTGGAGAGCCAGGAATGTTAGGATCAGCTCCGATCCTCAGAAAAATAATGGAGCCTCTGTGTTTCACTAGTGTGCAATTATGGACTAAGTGGTGTGGTGCCTGGTATTGCTAAGCCAGAAATTATACAGAGTCCCCTCTGTTTCAACAAGCTTCAACTTATGCAGTGTGAAATCAGAGTTCTACTCTCCACCCCCTGCCACCACAGAAATCCCCAAACAATTGGCCACAATATAAATAGGGTGAGGGTTTTATTTTTAATCAGTTGTTTTTTAATAGAGCCTAGAAGGGAATATTCATTGGAATGGCAGATAATATCAAAGTGATCTCCTGGCATCTGGCAATTGGTAGAGATGTGAGCTCCAAAACCAAGTTGTCTCTACTCTTTCTCCTGCCTTCACTCTTGTTTCCCATTCCCTTAACTCTCTTCTTCCTTTGTCAACCTTTCTATTTATACATTAGTGTTTTAATATGTCTACCTGAATTTTTCTTGGTTTTGGAATTTCTCCAGGAGTATGGTATTTTGATCTTTTACCTCTCACAGTTTTTCTTGATTGCTTACAGAAGTATTTATTATCATGATTATTATAAATGATGATAATGGCAATATGGTTTACAACTTATCAGATAATTTCACATACGTTTATCTCACTTGCTACAATTCTACCTGAAATAGAGGACAGATTCTTTTAATACTTAAAGAGATGGAGATTCAGCAAGATCTGATGATTTGCTTTGGAATTTTCATTAAGTAAGTGAGAAAGAACTCTGAGACCAAAGGAATGAAATTTTCCAATTAAACTCTACTGCCTCTCTGAGGCATCATGCTACCCAGGCTTTTGAATCTTGTTCACTAATCAGTCAAGGTACTAGTGACCCTTCAAGTGACCCTTCTTTTCTGCTTCATTTCAAGCAGAAAAAGAGGTGGGAGCAGGGGCTGAGGCAGCTGACACTTCCCTAGCTAGGTTCAAGTTTCTTCATCCGTTTGCTCCAGAGCTTTCTGGAGGGCAAAGCTCCATTTAACATACTTATTGGCACTGGTGAAGTGGAAAAAATTAGTATATGAAGTACTGGCCAATACAAATATAATGTGAGCCACATACGTAATCTTAATTTTTTTAAAACCACGTGAAAAAAAGGAAAAATAAACAGATGAAATTAATTCTAACAATTTATTTTATTTAATCCAATATATACAAAATATTTTTTGCCATCTAACTCAATATAAACTTGTGAATGATATACTTTATATTCATTTTTTTCATACTGCTTTTGAAATTCAATGTGTATTTTACACTTACACCATGTCTCCATTCGGACTAGCCACATTTTAAGTATTCACCAGTCACATGGGACTAGTGCCTATTTCATTTAAAAATGAGGCTCTAGAACAGACGAGAAATTTCATCTTGGCCAGGCAGCAATTGGTAAGGTACTCCTAGCTCACATCCCCGTCCTCGATATTTCAGCAGAGCTACAATGGTGTCTGCCTTGAGAATATCAGATATATAATCAATATCAGATATATAATCAAAAGATTCATATGAAAGTCCAAGCAATAAAAAAAGAATACTTTGAATAATATCTACTATACTTCAAGCTCCACAAAGGCCAGGACTGAGCCTGTGTTACTCATTGTTCTACGTGTAATGACTGATTGAATGAATAAGTATGTTTGAGATATTTTTACATTCTTTTTCTGTTCATAGAATCTCTAAAATCTGATGTGTACTTCACACTTATAGTACATTTCCAGTCTGACTACTTACATTTCATGGGCTTAATAGCCACAAGTGGCTAGTGACTACTGTGTTAGACAGGAGAGATCTAGATTGTTGGGATACAAGATTGACTCTGTCATCAACATAAGTCACCAGATGGGTGACCCAGGGCAAGTTATTTTATTTCTTTTTTATTGTTTGCCAAACTCTCTGAAAGCATGAGTTCCAACTTAAAATTCTGTTAGCCACTTTATATAAAAAAAGAAAAACAAAACAGCAGTGATATCTGACGCCCATACCTAATCCCACACCCACTTAAAACAGCCATCTTTATTACTATTTCAAATAATTTGGCTAATAGAAATGGCATACATCTTCATTTGCCTTCTACGTATTTCTCCAAATGTACAAATACACATGCCACAAGGATACGTAGTTAGAAGTACTGAGGGGAGTTCAAGACACAATATATACTGGGCTTTTCAGTAACTGCAAGTTGGCCTGTTTTCTGGTGGCTGAGGTGGTTGGCGGAGAAACTTGCTAACAGGCCAGACTCTCTTGGTGGGGCATGAGATGGCCTGGTAGGGAGTAGGTGATTCTAATTTGGCTTTTGACTAGATACTTGACTGCCAAGCAAAGCAGACAGAGTCTAAATTTTAAAAGGAAACTTAAATGTCAGGACCAAGGCTATTGTCTATCATGATGCAAATTGTGCTCTGCACAAGGCTGCCCAAGCCAGAGAGAGAGTCGGGAGAACTTCTCTGTATGATGCCCAGTGTACTCCTGTGTGGGCTTGTGTTCACCTGGAGGAAGAGGTGCCTTCTGAAATTTTGTTCAAGGGCACTTCATGGGCCATCACCAGCCCTACTAAGGACCTAAGCAGACTGTATTCAACACCCGAGCTATGGCTAGAATGAAGAACTCCCCATCCAGCTAAGCTGCAAAAAATAACAACAACAATAATAAAAAGAAATCAGCTTGCAACTAAGGTCTAAAATATAGAAGCCTTTATATATCTAAATTTTTCCTAAATGAGTATTAGTCCTTTCTAGGAAGTAAAATAAAAGGGGAAAAAGACGGTGAAACTCTGTAAATACGTGTATAAGAACAGACTCAAGATACACTTGTAATACTCCGTCAACATTTTTTGCTTGCACGATATATCAAAACTTTTTTTCCTTCAATTTTAAATAATTCCATTTAAAAAGAGAGGTCATAGCACAGACAGTCTTTAGGGCAGTGGAACGTCTCTGTATGATGCTATAATGGTGGATACATTCTACATTTGTCCAAATCCATAGAATGTGCGACACCAAGAATGAACCCTAATGTAAATATGGACTTTGAGTGATGATGTGTCAACGAAAGTTCATTAATTATAACATATGTACCACTCTGGTGGGAGATGCTGATCATGGGGGAGGTTATGCATGTGCGGCGGCAGGGAGTATACAGGAAATCTCTATTTCCCACTCTGTTTTGCAGTGAACCTAAAACTGTGCTAGAAATAAAGTCTATTTTTAAAAAAAGTAAAGTCAGGACATGAGTTTGCCATCTTTATGATGCTGAGTATGGTAGAATCATCCACAGCTTCACATTCCAAGATAAAATATTTCTGTCTTCCTCAGCACCCTGCACAAGTAACTCCACTCTAATTACTAGCATTTCAAGTATGCTAGCCCAGAAACTTTGTCAATTGTATGAGGAATAACTTTTAAAGGTATTTAGGGGTGTTTGCTTTTTAAATTCTTCCTCAGTATAGTTATACTGCTTGGGAGGTGGAAGGATGGCTGCCCCCATATGTACACACACTAGCTTCAATCACCTGTGTCTCATCCCTTCAGTCAGGAAGTAGGAGCTAGTTTCACTCCATCTATTTATGGATTCTACCTTTTCTCTTTCATCTCTCAGCTTCACTGTTGAGCAGTTTTAGGCCTAAGCCAATTCAGGTGTTCAGCTCCATCACAAGACCCAACTTATGGTAACCAATTTAGAAGACCAGGAGTGGTTTGAGTAAAGGAAAGCCTTGTGGCTTGTTACATTTTGATAAGAATGCAAAATGGTAAGTGTCATGAGATGGCAACTATGTAAAAATGAATGAATATGCATGTGGGTAAAGGATAGAAGGTAATTAGAAATTAAAACAATTCTGATAGGGTGTTAGGACTAAAGATTCAGTTATTTTCTTTTTCAAGTTTCTAAAATACTGTGTTATTTCACATTTCGATTACTTTTTTTCCTTTCGGAAAATGACCCCACCAACATGGCAAAACTCACCCGCCCACTTGACCCTAAATGGAATACAGTCAGCCCTCCCTTTCTGTGCGTTCCACGTGGGTGAATTTCAGCCAACCCTGAATTGAAAATATTCAGGAGAGAAAAACAGACGGTTGCATCTGTACTGAACATGTACAGTCTTTTGTTCTTGTCATTATTCCCTGAACAATACAGTATAGCAGCCATTTACATGGCGTTCACATTGTATGAGGCATTTGTATTAGTCTGTTCTCATGCTGCTAATAAAGACTTACCTGAGACTGGGTAATTTATAAAGGAAAGAGGTTTAATGGACTCACAGTTCCACATGGCTGGAGAGGCCTCACAATTATGGCAGAAGATGAAGGAAGAGCAAAGGGACGTCTTACGTGGTGGCAGGCAGGAGGGCGTATGCAGGGGAACTCTCCTTTATAAAACTATCAGATCTCATGAGACTTATTCACTACCGTGAGAACAGCACAGGAAAAACCCTCCCCCAAGATTCACTTACCTCCCACCAGGTCCCTCCCATAACATGGGAATTACTACAATTCAAGGTGAGATTTGTGTGGGGACACAGGGCCAAATCCTATCAGTATTATAAATAATCTAGAAATGATTAAAGTATGCAGACGATGTGTGTGGGTTATATGCAAATACTATACTGGTTTATATCAGGGACTTGAACATTCATGGATTTTGGTTTCCACGGGGCTCCTGGAACCAATCCCCCACCAATAACAAGGTATGGCCATAGTTTACATCAGTGGCAATGAACATAAAGTAGCAAAATTCATGTGCATTTTTATTGGTTCAGGGCAGGCAAAGACTGACGGTTTCTCATACTTTATCAGAATCCTAGTTTTATTCTGCAGACACAAGGGAACACAGAGACTGAATGCCATTGGGTTACTAGAGGAGGATGCCAAAGGATCTAATTCTAATAAAGGTGAGGGGTTGAAACCCTAGCCAAGTTACATCTACTTCTCAAGTATGTCGAAAGAACCCACAGTCATTCTAATTTCACTGCCTCTGGCTAGAAATTTATGTTTCAGCAATTCAGATGGGACACTCAATTCAGAGTATGGCATTTTCATAGTATATGAAGCGCTTACGTCAGAGGACATAAGTGTTGCCTCAGGCTCACTTGGGTACTCTGAGTGTCTGACCACATCTGGGATGTCATTGGGGACGTCAACTGGCACTTGATACTCAAGTCAATACTGGTGGTCAAGGACAATGAGAGACCCATAGGCAGTGGTCACTAAAGCTGTAGATGCCCAGCCTGTGAGGTACAGGTGCCCAGCTGCCTTCATGTGAACAAAGAGAGATTTGATGAAGATGTGAGCCCTGCTCTACATTTAATTCTCAACTTTCATAAAGACTTTTGGATATTTAATAATATCAATCTCATAGAAGGAGAGAGCAGAATAGTGTTTACTGGAAGCAGAAAAGGGTAGGGGGAAGAAAGAGATAGCCAAAGGTAGGCTAAGAAATACAAAATACAGCTAGATAGGAGGAATAAGTTTGAGTGTTCTATAGCACTATAGGGTAACTATAATTAGCAATTTATTGTATATTTTCAAATAGCTAGAAGAGTGGATTTTAAATGTTCCCAACATAAAGAAATGAAAAATAAGGTAATAAATATGCTAATTACCCTGATTTGATAATTTGTTGTATACATGTATACAAATATCACATTGTACCCGATGGATATGTACAGTTATATGTCTATAGTAATAATAATAAAAGCAAAAAAGAAAAAAAAATTATAATGTTGCTTTGATACAATTAGACTGATGTACAGTTTCAATCAAATTATTTTGTGAAATGAAAATGACTTTAGTGCCATTTTTTCTGACAATAAACATGTAGTATAAAATATAGCATTTATAAAATGTATAAAATTTTGAAAAGTATTTTTAAATGCCCCACATTCCACAAATAACTTCTTTCAAAAAATGGGCATATTGCATGTGTGTGTGTGTGAATGTGTGTGTATACATATGTACTTTTTTTAAACAAAATGGGTTTGTAATATACAGACAGAATCAACAACTTCTTATGGGAATAAATATATATCACAATTTTTGTGCAAAACTATTAGTCATATTTTATAGATGTATTTAATGAATCCCATATTGGTTACTGACAATTTTTCATCATTCAGCTTCAATCATTTTGAAACCATAGTTCAAACTTTTACAAAACCAGTTTGAATATTGCTTAAAAAATATCTTTAAAATGTTCCACATTGTGTGATGAAGAGAAACGTTTGATGTGGGGTAAAAAACACTTATTTCAAGTAAAAATATATGTTATTTTTAATTTTTTTGAAATTGGAAGAGAATAGGAAAGCGGAACATAACCCCATGTTTTGCTGAAACATTTTAAGTCAGCCCTGAAAATAAAATGTGGTTTTGAGGGAAGTCAAAAGCCCTTGAATGTCATCTACTGGCCACCCCAGCTCACCTCTAAATTCTTGAAGTTGGTTTTGAGTCAGTCACATGTTCTGTGTATTTATTTCTTGCACTATAAGAAGAGATAATAATAATAATTTGTCTACTCTACTTGGTTATAGTAAGGTCTAGGTGATACAATGAATGTGGTAATACATTGGACACTCAAAAGCATTACTTACATATTATTAATATAACCATTATTTATTTATAATTCCATATGATCAGATGATCAGAGGAATTTGATGAACCTACTACTATTGATATTTTCTTGCAAATGTGTTTGCAGGAAATTTATCATATTTTTTACAGATAAAGCAAGCTCATTTTCAAGTTAACCAGAAGACCCATTAAAGTCTTAATCACAGGTTAACCCTTGTTTCCTAAAAGTATTTAGAACACCATTTGTTTTTATTGCAATATGATGTGGTTTGGCTGTGTCCCCACCAAAATCTCATCTTGAATTCCCACATGTTGTGGGAGGGACCTGGTGGGAGGTAATTGAATCATGGGGGCAGGTCTTCCCCATGCTGTTCTCATGATAGTGAATAAGCCTCAAGAGATCTGACAGTTTTAAAAGGGGGAGTTTCCCTGTAGGAGCTCTCTCTTTTTGGCTGCTGCCGTCCATGTAGGACGTGATTTGCTCCTCCTTGCCTTCCACCATGATGATGAGGATTCCCCAGCCATGTGGAACTGTAAGTCCAATTAAACCTCTTTGTTTTGTAAATTGCCTGGTCTCCAGTATGTCTTTATCAGCAGCATGAAAATAGACTAATACACCATATAACAAATTGCTATAAATGTAATGACTTAAAACAATTCTTATGATTAACTCACAGTTATGTAAATCAGAAGTTCAGGTATGATGTGATTGAGTTCTCTGCTTAGGGTCTTGAAACTGAAATCAAGATGGTGGTTGAACTGTGCTTCTTTCTGGAAATTTTGCAGAACAGCAAACTTACAAGCTGATTCAGATCATCAGCCATGTTTAGTTTGCTGCAGTTGCAAGAATGAAGTCCCTCTTTCCTTGCCGTCAGCTGTGGGCCACTTAGCTCATAGAGACCATCCTTGCCACGTGATCCTTCCATCTCAAAGCCAGCAGAATTTCCTTGGGCCAGCTCCCTCTCGCAGTTGAAATTTCTGACTTTCTCTGTCTCTGACCGCAAGACTCAGATTTAATGGCCTCATGTAATTAGGTCAGGGCCACCTAGATAATATCCCTATTTTAAGGTTGACTGATTTGGAAACTTAATGTCATCTGTGAAATCCCTTTACAGCAACACTTGGATTCGTGGTTGCTCGATCGATAAGCGAAGTCGTGTGTTCTTGGGAGTATCTTTTAATTCTGCCTAACAAACACCTGAAAGCCAAAGTTCTCTTCCAATGATTCACAGGACTGCTCTTTCCCTTTGATAAAAAAGAAACCCTCCAGTGTAAAAGTCATTTGAAAGATAAAGTGCTAGGGTGCTGAGAGATCACATTTCAATACCAAGGCTCTAATTTCATGACAATAGCTATCTTCCCTTCTTTTATTAATCTTGAGAATATGTTTAGAAATCAAATATACCAAGTTTGAATCTTGCTTTTACCACTTCTCCTGAGTTGAGTGACATGCTGAACCTGTTTGATTCTCTTTTCCATCTGTAAATGGTAATAATACTACCTACTTTGCAAGGTGATTGCGACTATTAAATAAGACTATGTGTGCATATAAACACATCTTACCATAGCACCTGCATATTAAGTGCAAAATAAATAGTAATCTTAACATTATTTCAGTGGGGAGGTTTATATTATTATCCAGTGTGGAGGCTTTTGTTATTATCTGATTTGAAATATTCTCCTGGTGTTTTAAAATTAAATCCACCGTCCAGCAGAAGGTATGATTTTGCCCCTGTTGTACTTTTACTGAAAATCTTTTCCCCTAATAATATCATTATTAATGAATATGTTATGTATAACTTTAGTTTTCTTGAGGAATAATAGGTCTAAAGTTTTCAAACTTCAAATAAAAGGCTTCTTCCCCCCAAATAAATGTTATTTTCCATCTCTACACTTGATCTTAGCCAAAAGACTGAGAAGCAATTTTTTTTCCATCTCTATGCAAATATTTATTCTTTGATTGTAAGGTCCTAATGCTAAATTTAAAAAACACATTTAGCTTTAGATAAAATTCAGTAACTACATCTGATGATAAAAATCTGTGCTGTTTTCATTGGAGGCCCCTGGAATGTGGTCAGATATCCTTTAAAGCATAAACAATAATTACAAATTGCATTTAACATATTAGGAAACTGGGTGGGCAAGGTGTGTTTCATGTCTCCGGAGAACTGAGGGACAAAATTGAGATGAAAACCAGGCAGAGCTCCTGAGTTACTCTCATTATTTTACCAAATGTTTGGCCAGGAAAATGAGGCAGTATAACCAATTCAGAACTTTGTTGCATCATAAAATTTTTGAAAGCCAATATATCCAAACAATTAACTCATCTGAGCAAATTATTCAGGGCAACAGCTTGTTTATTAAACAATTCATTTATTAAGACTCACTTTAAGACCTTCACCTCACTAAACTATTATAATGTGAACTTTGCTGAATCCTAATCAGTTCCCTGCTTTGAAAGATTCAACTTATACCACTTGAGACCTGACCCCACAGCCCTGGAAATATCCTATTTTACCTATTCCTTCTGAGACACTAAGATGTAGTCAAGATTATCCTCTTTGCTGCTGTGGTAGGTTTAATAAAATTAGCTTTGCTTAGTCAATAGATTTTTCTGGTTGGTTTTCTAGGGGAACTCAACTGTTGAAAGTAATTATCATATATGTCTTTTATGATCTGGAAAAAACATTATTAAAGAAAATAAGTCATCTAATAGCGCCCCCCCCAGCTTCAGAATGAACTGTACTATAGACATTTTGGAGCACATACAATGTAAGCCCTTTTTTTTCTTTATTCTTTCTTGACACAATATCAGATCTTTTATTGTCATCAAGTAATCAGAGAGAGAGTTCAAACTGAGGTGAGATCATCATGTATTTGTAAGACTTTTATATGGAACATTTTGTCATGTTGAATATAGGCACTGTTACACGTTCATGAAAACCTTCAAGTTTTTAGTCTAGGTTCTTTATGGATGAGGGTCGTATAGTATATTTTATATGTCCACAGAATCTTGTATATAACAGAACTAAACAAATTCTGGTTGTTGGATTAGGAGTTTAGGGACCAATTTAAGGTCACTCCCTTTTTAAAATTCTCTGAAAAAAAAAAAGCATATTTTGTCTTACTTATTTCACATCCTGGGTGACCCTAAGCAGAAAGGAACTCCATGTCATACCAACAATAGCTGACAAGCTTTAAATATACATAGTGATCAGGTTTGGGCCACTTAAATTACTTTTTACAAGTCCTCTGGAAATAGAAGTTATTTGAAAGCAGCACTATAAGTAGAGGTTAGCAACTACTTTCATAAATTGTGCATGTGAAATGCCAAAGGAGGCAGCAGAAACTTTTTACTAACCAAACAGCAAATATTACATCATTTGGGGGAACAAGCCTCGTTTATTCAATGTGCTGCTTTGTAAACATAGCACAGAGATTTCAATCTATGAAATGGGATAGCTGATGATTACTTTCATGAAGCACGAATGAGAGTTTTTACATAATAAATAGAATAATTAGGACTCAAATCAAGTTAAGTTCTTATCTGGCTTTGGTATTAACTATCTGTGTGGTTGGGAGTAAGTTATGCAATCTATTAAATCTTCAATTTTATAGTCCATTAACTGCAAATTAACAATGCCTGCCATGTTTATCTCACAGTGATTTTGTAGAATTGAGCAAGATAGAATCATAGCAGTTGGGGGCTGAAAAGTAGTTAAGGCTTATTTAGTCCAACTAAGTATGGAAACATGCTTTGAAGAAGAAAGTTTAGTACCATATATATGGTAACTTCTGATTTTTAACTCATTCTGAAACTATTCTTCCAAATATTTATGTATTTTCCCAGTCGAGGTGCTTGTCTCTACATTTGCATCACTCAGCCTGGTACCTGGTATTTATTATGCATTCACACTATAAATTTGTTCAGTCTAAATGAATAATTAAGTAAAAAGGAAATTATTTATCTTCGATGGATAGACTGGCTCACTTTTCTCCTGTTTTCCTCTTACGTGTGTTAATTTGGTTTACATATACATAAGTTGGATGTGATGTTCTTATTCTACCCCTCTGGGGTATTATGATAATTGGGGTGAAAATAGGAATTGATCATAAGAAAGATCTCTTACTGGAAGCTGGTAACATGAGTTGCTATCGAGATTTTCTAAAAGTGTAATGAAACAGTAGACCAGAGGGAGCAAGTAACCATGAATAGTGGGGTTTCTTTAGAGAGCTAAGGGTTCATGCCTTTATGTACTAATTTTTTCAACTATCAAACCTTGCAGGTATAGTCTTATAAAACGTATTGCAATACTTTCCCCTATTGCCTTATAAATGCCTTATAATGCCTTATAAATATACCTCAATGACTTTATCTATCTTAATATCAATATTGTGAAGTCTGTGGGTGCTTCTATTAGGGTAAACTGAGTTATTGGGAGTTATTTGACTCCACCCTAAATGACTCTAAACGAGGTGCATATGAGTTTTAAAAAATAATTTCCCCATGTTTTCTTTTATTTTGATTGGATACCAATATACTTGGCTGTAGCATTTATTTTCCTTCCTTCTATTTCCTATGTATGTGAAAACCAGATAACCAAGACTGTAGAATATACATAAAATTCAAAAGATAATGATTGATATTCTAAGAGTATCAGCCACATGCTATTGTTTCATTGGGTTTGGCTGGTCAGTCTTTTAAAATGCATTCACTTATTTACCATTTGCCATGTGCCTAGGCACTTTACTGGAGACAGGGGTAGAAAGATGATATAGGACACATATTTCTAGATACACGCAGTTGCTGGATTTACACTCCAGTTAAACAAAGATGTTATTATATGGTCTAAAGGAAATACTGTGATCTAGGTTAGCAACTACTTTATTTTTATTTTTATTTTTGAGATGGAGTCTCACTCTGTTGCCTAGGCTGGCGTGCAATCATGCCATCTCGGTTCACTGCAACCTCCACCTCCCAGGTTCAAGTGATTCTCCTGCCTCAGCCTCTTGAGTAGCTGGGACTACAGGCACACGCCACCATGTCTGGCTAATTTTTGTATTTTTAGTAGAGACGAGGTTTTACCATGTTGGCCAGGCTGGTCTCGAACTCCTAACCTCAGGTGATCCGCCCACCTTGGCCTCTCAAAGTGCTGGGATTACAGGCGTGGTCTACCGCGCCTGGCTTAGGTTAGCAACTACTTTAAATTCAGTTAAAATTTGCAACTGCAAGGTAATAGTCTCTAATCTATTTGAGTGTTAGTTCCTGCTTCATAGTCACATCAGATACATTATATTATAATTAGAGTTAATTCTGTATCCTATTATCTATGTATGGGTTGCTAGGAATTCAACCTCATTTCTCACTGAGAAAAATTAAGTGAAATTTAGTGTATAGAATCCAGCTCAATATAAGGAAGAACTTTCTACCAATTTGAGGTTCTCAAAAATGGAATGTACTGATTTGCTCATTAGCTTTGCTTTTTTATGTATACTTATCATTTATATATATATATTAAACTTGTAGTCAGGTAATACCGTCAGTGTATCCTATGAACCAATGTGAAACAAGTTACTTTCTAATATTTATTTAAGTTTTTGACTTAAATGTATTCAAATGCAGGATTTTAAAGTTATTCTTAGATGTTAATTTATTTCAAGTCAGTATTTACTTCATTGAGAATATAGTTAATATTGATTCTCTCACCAATGTAATTCCACATTTATTCCAATTTTATGTTCCTGCTTGAACTAGAATCCTTTTGATGTTTTTATTCTAATTATTAAGTGAAGGAGGGAATCTTCTATCAATTTCTTGTAGCCACCTCTCCAAGTTGACTTCTCCAGAATGTAGTCATCTAACAGTGTATGTACCTCATAATATTATTGCCTAACGAAAACACCATTATCTTAGTGGTATATTTTCAGGGTATTTGTCAAATAATTTCCTGAAACCAAGATACTCTATGGCAATAACATCACTATTATTAACCACTTTCTCACAGAACTAAATGAGGTTTATTTGGCATGATCAAACCATTTTGATCTTTTAGTTACTCTTTGATAAATTTCCATGGTAGTTTTAGCTTTTAGGCTAATTATTTCTGAGAAGGAGAGAGGTCAGTGAGCGGGAGCATTTGATGCTTCCAAGGAAAGAAAGTTAAAAAAAAAGAAAGAAAAATAAAAGACCTCTTCCTTTTTGACATGGTAACTGTGCAGAACTTCAGAAGACCGGGAAGGGTCTTCCTGAAGGGACAGGAAGCAATCGATTCGTACATACCATTATAAAATCTGATGCTCGGCCGGGCGCGGTGGCTCACGCTTGTAATCCCAGCACTTTGGGAGGCCGAGGCGGGCGGATCACGAAGTTGGGAGATCGAGACCACGGTGAAACCCTGTCTCTACTAAAAAATACAAAAAATTAGCCGGGTGTGTTGGCGGGCTCCTGTAGTCCCAGCTACTCGGAGAGGCTGAGGCAGGAGAATGGCGTGAACCTGGGAGGCGGAGCTTGCAGTGAGCCGAGATCGCGCCACTGCACTCCAGCCTGTGCGACAGAGACTCTGTCTCAAAAAAAAAAAAAAAAAAAAAAAAAATCTGATGCTCATTTTCACATTCATTTATCAACACTGCATGCATTAAATCATTAGGTAGAAGGAGATTGAGTAGGACTATGTGTATGAGGGAGGAGGATGGTGAAAATGAGGTCCAAATGACCATGTTAGAAGAAAAGAAAAGTGGGCTTTTAGAGGATACAGTGAGTGATCAGAATCACCGTGCCTGATTTTAGCATTTCTAATTTCTAATAAGTCACCTTTCTTTCTTTCTTTTGGCATATTTTTTAGTAGCAAATCTTACACCATTGCGAAAAGTATGGTGAAGAATGCAAATAATGTAGCAGAGTGGATGAGGATGGGTATCCTTATCAAACTATAAGGCCACTTGAAGTTTTAAACTAACCTCATGTAATGTTCTAGTTTCGGAAGATGTCACTAGGTCTCTAATGAAATAAGTTTGCCAGGCTTCTAACAAGATTTTTCTCTTTCCCAAAGCAACACTCTGAATAATCAATGAAGCCTTTCCTTGATTTCTTTTCTCGTTTTTTTCTTTTTTTCAGTTCTTCTTTATTTTTTTAGTCAATGAGCTCAGCCCTAAATGAAAGCTGGAGTTGTATGAACTGAATCGGCTGGAAATAGTAGCTGAAAGGCGTGCAAATCAAAGCTGGCAAGTTCAGCTCTTCCGTTCTTGAAGGAGTAGCTAACTTCAATCCAAATGGCTTCCTGGGCAATTGTTCGATTATTCTAGGGTTTTGTTCCTCGTATGGAACCAGGCATTAATAACCTATTTTTTGCCAGCTAAACGAAGAAAATACACATCTCATCTTTACCTTGCTGTGCCTTAGTACCCATGTGGACACTTCCTAGCAGTGTGGGAACTGTGTGGGATGGGATTTTACATCATTTGTGGAGTGGAGGTGGGAGTGGAGGGGGTAGCCTTCAGGCTCTTTGATATTTCCTGCTCCACTCTAGTCTAGCACACGACCTAAATTACAGACAGCGGAGAAACTAGGAGCTCTGGAAATCAAGTGGCCTCATCCTTATTCACTTTGGTACCTATGCTAAGGGCCAGGACTTCTAATATTTTTGTGGGAGATACATATGTCTCCATACACACACATACAAACCTACATTTTCTGGAGTAGAAATTATTTGCAATTTTGCTTTTGGAAATTATTTGCCTCCAATTAATTTATTTTTAGATCATCACTAAGTATATTGAAAAATCCTTGCAAAGAGAGAAAATCTAATCTAAAGATGACTTTTAAATATAGCAAACTTTCTGATTGTTAAATGTCATACTTTATTAATGTGATGCTTTGTTGTGTACCCATTTTTAATCACATTATTAATTCAACTCTTGGTATTTTCTTGTTTTAGTTACATCATTTTTTTTCTTTATATCTCAAATATTTTTAATGGCCTCCAAAAAGCCTAAGGGGCTGGCTGCTCTGACTATCATGGCTGATGGACATGATGAGGGAGCAAGTTCCTGACTCTCTGTTCTGCTTCTCTGCTACTGCTTGTACACCTACCTCCTCATTTTCTAGTTCAGAATAATAATCAGTCTTCTATTTAAAAATAATAAATTAAAGTCATCTATTTGTATAAGATTATGCTACAATATTAAAAACTCTCTGGATATATCGTATATACACATTAGCTAAGAAACAGGACCTTACTGTCATGGTATGCATTTCATTCTGTTGAGGTTTTACATAGCTCATACTTTTGTAAGAATACATAGCTTCTCTAAAAACAAAAGTGATAGCTCTCTTCTACCACGCAGTTAATGTTATGACAGGCAGAAAATTAAATACAGACTTTCTGAATGTTGTAATCACTGATATTTTCTATTCACATGAGCTTCTAGAACATTTAAAGCCAAATGTAGAGTAAGTCATTATAAATAGATTTGAGTACACACAGGTTTTATGTTTTGACCTTACTGTTTAATTTTGTGATTGAGAGCACAGGTGTAGTTTGGTGTTAAGCAGGCCTGAGTTCAAACCCTGTTTATAACACTTTGTAATCTTAGGCAAGTTACTTAAATTCTCTAACTCACATTTTCCTCACCTGTAAAACTGAAATAATATTGTTACTTTCTAAAGTTATTGTGAAAATAAAAGATATAAAGCTCTTAGCACAGGCAAAGTCTTTCATACATATTGGTTATTAAATGTTCCTATTCTTATTTCCCTTGGTCTTTATTTATTTTTTTTTTTACTTTTAAATTGTTCTAGAGTGCATATATATCTTTAAAAGTGTCTTAAACACTTATTTGAAGAAGTTGGGCCATAAATAAATTAAATAAGTCATCAAGCAACTAATTACCAAACATTGAATTTTTTTATTCTTAAAGAAATTGTGGTTTAGAAGAGTTTCTCAAACTTTCATGTGCAGAAATAAGAGTTCAGCTGGGGATCTTAATCTCATCAAAATGGAAATTCTCATTCAAAAGTGCTGGAGTAAGGCTTGAGAGTCTGCATTTCTAACAAGCACCTGGGTGAGGCCCACACTACTGGCCCTGAGAGTAGCCTTGCACAGCAAGAGGTTCTGAAGAGAGGTGTAGATATCATCCTTAGAGCTTTATAAAAGCACACAGTAGCTGATTTTCTTCCTTGAGCTCCTTGAATCATAAATGAAAGCAATGAGATGGTCTCTTATTTCTTACTCTTTTATGAGTAAAAGCTTTATCACTTTAACCAAAATCTGAAACAATCACATAGGATTCTATTTCTAAGTTTCTTTTGAGTGATACCAGCCCCCTTAGTTGGCACTTGGTTCCTTGACATTGGACAGTCTTTTCCTTTATGTTCTATGAGCTCTTGAAGACTTTCATTAGGTCACGTGGCATATTTATTAGGCTGTTCTAACATAACTTGGCTGAATAACACAGGCTATCCAGTAGTCAAGAAATAGTCTCTAAACCAATGTTATCTTAAATGAATGATTATTTCTGAACAGCTATATGATATTTTAACTTCACAATTTCATTAAAACTCCTCTCATTAAGGTTATTAGTGACTTTTTATTGCTAATCCCTAGGGATCACCTCTCTGAAGAATTTGGCCTTGGTCTTCATTCTTATTTTTTTGAAAATTTCCTTTTTTTTTTTGAGACAAAGCCATGCTCTGTTGCCCAGGCTGGAGTGCAGTGGCACGATCTCAGCTCACTGCAGCCTCTGCCTCCCAAGTTTAACTGATTCTTGGGCCTCAGCCTCCCAAGTAGCTGGGATTACAGGCGCGTGCCACCACACTCAGCATTTTTTTTTTTTTTTTTTTTTTTTGTATTTTTAGTAGAGACAGGGTTTTGCCATGTTGGTCAGGCTGGTCTTGAGCTCCTGGCCTCAAGTGATCCACCTGCCTCGGCCTCCCAAATTGCTGGGATTACAGGCATGAGCCACCACGCACAGCCCCAGTTTGCATGGATTCTGTTTGCTCTCTTTGCTTGTGTCTTATTTCTCCTCTGGCTGCTACCCCTAAGTCCCCTAATTCACTTATATAACTAAAATTCTCGCCTCTTGCTTACTTCTTCAGTCCTTACTCTATGTCTTCTTATTCGGTAGTCTCCTTGGGCAATACTAAATCCTCCTACTTACTCAAATATATTTTAACAATGCTTTAATTTCTATCTCCAGACTAGAGCTCTCTTCCAGAGCCATTATCTACCAACTATTTCAATCCAGATGTCCTACTGGCATCTTAAATTAAATGTATCCAAACAGAACTTTACTACCTTTCCTTAACTTTACTTACTTATGTAAGCCATAATTATTACTATTAAAAGTAGGGAGAGTAAAAGAACGTAAGTAATTAGATTTTCTAAGAATTAAATCACATTTAACATATGTCAGATGCTTAGACTATTTTCCTTAGTATAGCTCATAGCATGCATTACTTAGGGAGCCGTTTATGAACCCATATTCTGTATGTTGACAATTTATCTCTGGATTGAGGATCAGAAATCTGGGAGATATCCTAGATTTCTCCTTTCATCAAATATTCAATTAATTTGATAAGTCCAATAAGTTTATCTCCTAAAAAATTTAACTTATTTTCTTCTCAGCAACTTTTTTCAAAGTCACAGTTTAAGTCTGTAATGTTTGACCTGTACTAAGTCAAGTGGCCCTCTGTCAGCCCCTCTGGCTTTAGCCTCATCAACCTCCAGTCACTCTGCTTATTGCCTGCTGAGTGTTCTTTCAGAAATTCACATCTAATAGTGGCCTTTCTTTGTTCAAAATTCTTCATGGATCCATATTTCTTAAAATATAGCGTCACTAAATTTTTTACGTAACCCTTGTATATGACAAGCAAGAAACATAAGCTTAGTCTTTTCTATCTCTATAGCTTATTTCTTATTTCCAATTTTTCTCATGGATGCTCCAGCAATATTTAACTAATTGTTGACGTCTGAAATAGATCGCACTTACTCAAATCTACATCTTTTCCTGAAGGTCCTTCCTCTTCTAACTTAATCTGCTATATTAGACTAAACTCAAAATTATGCTCCTCTGGAAGCTTTTCTTAAATTCTATGAACATACTTGGGTAATTATTAAATTCCAATGTAAAAGAAAATTTAATACAGCAGTTTTCTAATTTTAGTGAATCTTAATTTCATCAGGAAATAATATTGAGTTTGATCAAATATTTTTCCTCTGACTGATTAGATGACCATGCGGTTTTTCTCCATTATTTCAGTATTGTATTAAAGTGGTAAAATACATGGACATTCAATTGTTAAATCAACCTTGCATCCTAGAGTAAACATCACTAGCTATGATTTATTAGCTTTAGGTTTGTATTTGTTGGACTTGGTTTAGTAATATTTTTAAAAGATTTTAATGTTTATGTTTATTAGGATATTGGTATATAATTTCTTGTAATATGTTTTCAGGTTTTGGTAACAGGTCAGGTTCATTCATACTGACTTTTTTCTACTCATGTGAATTTCTCAGTTTGTTTTTAAACTTCAGGTTATGATTCTGGATTGATCTGTTTATTTTATTATTATTATTGTTATTGTTTTGAGATGGAGTCTCACTTTGTCACCCAGGCTGGAGTGCAATGGTGTGATCTCGGCTCACTGCAACCTCTGCCTCCCAGGTTCAAGCAATTCTCCTGCTTCTGCCTCCCGAGTAGCTGGGATTACAGGTGTGCGCCACCATGCCCGGCTAAGTTCTTGTAATTTTAGTAGAGATGGGGTGTCACCATGTTGGCTAGGTTGGTTTCAAGCTCCGACCTCAAGTGATCCACCTGCTTTGGCCTCCCAAAGTGCTGGGATTACAGTTGTGAGCCACCCTGCCCGGCCAAGTTAATCCTTGTATTTTGAAAGTTTGTTGTTTGCAAATCCATTCGGTATTGTTATGTTTTTCAGATCAATATAAACCTCTCTAATTATAAAATAACCCTCTTTATTTTGTAAATTCTATTTTGAAGTCGAAATTGACTAATACTGTTAGAGCCACACCATCTTTCTCATGACTATTTCTGTGAAATAACTTCTCCCATCCTTTCAGATTCAACCTTTTAGAAAATATATATATTTAAAATAGATCTCTTCTAGATAGCATACAATTGGGTCTTGCTTGTTTATCTAATTTGACAATCTTGCTTTCTGATTAGTAGTCATTTTTTAAAAAATGAATTTGTGTTTAATATTTTAGTTTAGGTCATGCAACATGCTACTGCATCTATCTATCTGTCTGTCTGTCTATTTATCTATCTATCTATCTATCTATCTATCTATCTATCTATCTAGATACATATTTTTTGCCTGGGCATGGTGGCTTATGCTTGTAATCCAAGCACTTTGGGAGGCTTAGCCAGAAGGATCACTTGAACCCAGGAATTTGAGACCAGCTTCAGCAGCATAGTGGTACCTTATCTATATGAAAAATAGAAAAATTAGCCAAGTGTGGTGACATGTGCCTGTAGTCCCAGCTACTTGAGAGGCTGAGGTGGGAGGATTGTTTGAACCTGGAAGGTTAAGGCTGCAGTGAGCCATGATCGTGCCACTGCACTCCATCCTGGGTGGCAGAGTGAGACCTTGTCTCAAAAAAATTTTTTTTCTTGCTTGGGATAACATTGTTTGACTATACTACAATTTATTCATCAATTTACCTGTTGATAGACATTTTGGTTATTACCATTTTTGGCTATTACAAATAAAGCAAGCTGCTATAAACATTTGTGTATGCCTTAGTGCAGACCTAAGTTTTCATTTTTCATGGGAAAAGTGGCTGGGTTGTATGATAGGTGTATTTTAATATCCTTAAGGAAAATCTAAAATGTGTTCAATAGTGGTTGCAATGATTTTATGGTCCTACCAGTAAAGTATGAGAGTTAAAGTTCCACATTTTTGCCAACACTTGGTTTGGTCAGTCTGTAAATTTTGGTTAGTTGAGTGGGCTCCATAGTGGTATCATATTGAAGAGTTTTCCTAATAGTGCTGGGCATCTTTTCATGTGCTCATTTGCCATCTGTGTATCTTCTTTGATAAAGTGTCCAGTTTTTTTGCCCATAGTCTTTATTAAGTGTTCTTATGACTATTGAGTTGTAAATATTCTTTATGTGTTATAGATAAAATTCATTTGACAGATACATATTTTGTAAACATATAGTTGTATAATTTATATATGTGTACTCACCTTGAATCCTGTAACCCTTTACTAAACTCACTTATCAATTCTGGTAGTTTTTTTGAGTGGTTCCATTGAATTGTAAATAGAATACTATTTCATTAAGGCTCTGATATTTCTAAGTATCAGACTGAGAAAACTGGTACAGCTTTTCAGACACAATCAAACTTTACTGAGTAAATATTTTTTGTGATCTTTTTTTTTTCTGTTAAAAGCAATAATTGTGAAGCAAGTTCACTGTGCACTGGTGTACATCCTAGGAGAGGACTCTAAAGACTTCACCAATACCATGCACCAGTATTAGTTAACTTGCATGAGTCTGGTGAAACAAAACACTCACACAAGTGAAGCAAAGCAACTATATTACTCACAGATAGGCAGCAAGGGACAATAGAAGCCTGGAATCAATGGCAAGGCAGGTCCCCAACCTCATGAAAACTGCCCAAGGCAGGTGAAGTCTTGTGTACATGTGCCCCATATCACACTGCAGCTGAGGGGCCCTCAAAACCCATTTCACCCTGGTTTTATATCCGGGGTAACCGGAATTTCCGAGCTAAAGCATTGCAGGACATCCTCTTCTAAGAGGGATGAGAACAGAGCCTGAACTGTTCTAATAGTTTCTCTTTATCTCAGGATGTTGCATTCGCAGCACATTCTGCAGTTGCCCTTGAACTACAATAGAGAAAGGAGGAAGAGCTGAGTCTCTAGGGTCGTTCAGGAACTTGTCTTGCAATAATCAATTCTTTTTCTGGCACAAATTTAATAGTCTGTAACAGATCAGTTAACAAATTTAGGTCTGTCTTCAAAATTCTCACTTCCCAGATGGACAATTTCATTGGGTGTTTGACCTTTGTAGGAGAGGTTTTTCTCTGAGTTGGGGCTTGATGCTGACCTGCAACATTTCTGCCTCACACACATAACCAAGATCAGCCACACAGTAGATATTTGTTACTTCCTCCCAAATACATAATAATGTGGGACACTCTTCATTTGCTTAGTTGTACGGCAGTAAATTTGAAAACCTGCATGCTGTTTTGTTAATTATGTTTTTAATTGAGTCACTTCATCTGAACAAATAAAGCCACCAGTTATTAGAAATGCCATCTGAAGTCAGTAGCTAAGAAAGCTATACTGAGTTGTTTCAGAAGTGTATGAACATGTGGTAGAATCATGACAGAAATACCTTTTCATTTGAAGCTGAGATCTATACATTTTTAAATGTGGTTTCTTACTGAGTTAGGTTGAACGATTATGGATTTGTGTTTTTAGTCAACATGGGGCATTTATTTGCAACTTGCCAATACTAGAGAGTCTTGCCTTCAGAACCTAATTCAGTTTGCCAATACAATTTTTTTTTTTTTTAAAAAAGATTTACTGCCAAAAGTTGAGAAGTGTCCTTTTAATTTCCCACAAGAGATTTTGGCAAGAATATTATCATAAACACTTTGCTTTTAGTTACAGCATTTTTATATCTCGCACAAAGACGTGGTATATAATCTTATTGTCTGAATCCTCTTAATGAGCCTGTAATCTTGTAGGGTTTCTAATATCACATATAATTCCCATCTGTATCTCCCTCATAACTTGGGATATTATCTTTCATATAGTAGGTGGCCTACGAAATAGTTGCTGATACTAATGATAATTCTGGGGCTTCAGCTCATCTATACCATACTTTCTTCTTTTATTACAAAACTGACCTATATACTTCACACTGGTCTCTTGATTTCTCACCTGAAACTTTGGATTATTCTATTTCTTCCATTGGAAATGCTTTCCATTCTAGATTTACTTATCAAAGTCTAAACCATCTTAAAAGGGGGCATTATCACCTTCTGTGCGAAGCTGCTTCTGACATTTTTTGGGGGAGATATACACTTCTTCACATCCCCTCTCTTCCTCAAAGAACCACAAGGGCTACCATTGATGGAGAACTGAATACATGTCTCACAGGATGCCAGGCATTTTATATGTTATCTCACTGTACTCTTCAAACAAATTATAAGTGTGCATATGAAAACTCTGTGTTTCCATAGATGAGGACACTGACAGTAAAAGAAATTGACTACTTTGCCTACATATAAGAAGTGATGAAGCCAGTGTGAAAAATTCTGACTTCAAAACCTTTTCTCTTTCCACCATATTAAAATAGGCCTCCAATGCCTTATGATTTTCTATCATAAATTCTTCATGATTATAATCATACTTGTTAGGCTATGTGTTTGATCTTTGATGACAAGATGAAATCATTTCAGACTTTACAAAGTATAGAATAGTTAACTATAAAATTTCTATTTTTAAATATAATTTCACGAATATTTTTTGAGTACCTAATGTGAGCAAGGCATCTTTCATACTAATAATAGATTTCATATTTACATCACCATCTGTGAGGCATTTTTCCTATTCTATCTTTTAAAAAAATACTGTTCTGATGAGAACACATGGACACAGGGAGGGGAACATCACACACCAGGGCCTGTCAGGGGGTGGGGGCCTAGGGGAGGGACAACATTAGGAGAAATACCTAATGTAGGTGACGGGTTGATGGGTGCAGCAAAGCAGCATGGCACATATGTACCTATGTAACAAAACTGCATGTTCTGCACATGTACCCCAGAACTTAAAGTATATTAAAAAAATACTGTTCTGTGTCACTATTGTATCTCCTAACTAGATAGACCTTGGTATTGGGTAGACCAGTGGACTTTAAATGTATTTTCTTTTTTTGACAAATGGACTTTTACAAGGAAGTCAGTGAGTAGTGAAGGAGGAGCTGCTCTAGGCACAGCTGGGGTAAGGAGGGGGCGCTATTGGGTGTGGCAGGGAGGTCAGGGCACCTTCTCAGGCCCCTCTTAATGCCTTGCTGCAGCCTTTGGTGCTTCCTTGTGGAAACACTAGTGCTCTGTTGATAAAAATAATGAAATGAAAATAAGAAAATAAGAGGCTATTTGTGTGTGTGTGTGTGTGTGTGTGCTTCTGAAATTTTGAGCCCTTAGTGCTTATTCTGGACTCCTAATTATAGTACTTTTGTAATAAACAAATAAGCAAAAGTGAGCTGAAGTACCTAAAACACCCACAAAACTGATAAAAATAAAGACAAAACAGGACAATAACCACAGAACTATGCAAAGGATATCTTGACGAACTCTTGAATATGGCGGCTGACCCCTTGGTGGTAACTTAGGGTTTTAGTCATGTTCATACAACTCACAGCCTTTTCCCCTCTCCGTGGTCTTTCCTTGTCTCTTCTCCAGACTACTTAATGACTCTGTCTCTATTCCTTTCCCCCTCACAACTCCCAGGATTAACTTATTTCCACTGTCTTCTTTTGAGGTCCATCCACTGTTCCTTGTTACTGTGTACTCTAGACTCTACACATTTGTCACTGAATATTTTATAAATGCCACCTCCACACATTTGCTTACATGGTCCTTCTACTTGATTTTTCATGAAATCTGATGGTTTCATAAGTATTTGGTAGTTCCTCCTGCGTTCATTCTCCTTCCTGCTGCCTTGTCCCTTCGACTTCCGCCATGTTGGTAAATTTCCTGCAGCGTCCCCAGCCATGCTGAACTGTGAGTGAGTTAAACCTTTTTCCTTTATAAATTACCCAGTCTCAGGCAGTTCTTTATAGCAGTGTGAAAACAGGCTAATACAACATCCAACATTAATTCATGCTAAGGAAAAAGTAAAGCCCAGTAAGGGAACAGAGATGTGTAGGTGGGTGTTATTTTAGATACCATAGTCAGTTATTATATTGGCTACCAAGGCCATTTTTCTTCTTTATTTTATTCATTTATTTAACAAATATATAAATGAAATCTATGTGTCAACACTGTTCTAAACCTTACAAATGAATAACAGAGAGATAATGTTCTCTCCCTTAAAGGATGTATTGATTACTGAAGGAAGATGAATACAAGTGTTTGTGTATACACACACACACAATTATATACACACAAACACAATCACAATCACACATGCCTGCACAGAAAATTACATTATTATCCAAAGGCTTTTGATAGAACTTCATCAGTAGACAGTATTCTAAATGTCAGTTATACTAATAGGACTTCAAGCGTCCATGACTTGTGTTACCGGTAGTTTTTCTCAGATGAGAATTTACTTATTGGCTAGTGTATGTGAACCAATCAAACAGCTAGTAAGGAACTATAGTGGACTTTCAGTATCTACCTTTCAGGACAGCTTTGTTATTCTCTACTTCCTTTATGTATTACAATTATAATGTGGGACTTTATTTTATTTCTAGTTTTGTTTTTTTAGAGAGAAATAACTCCTTAAAAGAAAGTCAGTTGCTAGCATTGGTAATCAAATAGGAGAAACTGAAGAGATTTAAAGACATGATAGTTACTAAATATAACGGTCTGGATGGCTCATGTCATTTCCTTTTCAGTTTTATATGCCACATTTTATGAAATCAATAATATGCCACGTGCACATTCAGGGTTGTGAATGAGGAGGGTCCGTGGGATGGATGTGGCACAATGTGCTCCAGAGATGGAGATACTGTTATCCTGGCAAAGGCTTTGCTGAGGGCGAAAGCCTTGAGCTAAACCTTGGACAGTGATGAGGATTTGCCAGGAAAGGGGATTGGGAAAGAATTTCTAATCACACAGGATAGCATGAGCAAAAGATCAGTTGATTAAAATGTTTTTGGGTTTAAATAATTATAAGTACCTTTTTCTGGCTAAAGATACATAGATCGGGTGCAGGAGTGGAAAAGACAGACTGAAAGGTGCCTCCAAGAAGGAAAGCTTTTAGATAGTCTAGACATCTTGGTCTCAGCAGATTGTGGTTTAGAAGAAAATAAGAAAGACAACAGGAAGATGAATTACGAAGATAGTACAATAATCTGGTAAAAAGAAGAACTGGATTGCATTTTTACCCAAGGAACATTCAGTGTTTGGCATGCTGGTATCGGGAAATTATATCCACTGTGTCCATTTATTGACTTTGTATAATTAAAGATGAAGGGGCAAAAGGGCTGCAATTGAAGTTAGAAAAGCTTATTGAGAAAAGATATTATGGGTCTGCTGTGTGCCAGGAACTGTGTTGCTTAATTTTCATACGTAATCTCTAATCCCAAAACTTTGTGGGGAAGATATTATACCCACATCTATTGCTAAGAAAAATAAGTTTCAGAGAAAGTAAATGTATTGCTTCACATTCCCTAGCCAGAGTTGGGATTCTCACTCAGCTCTGACTTGGTCTAAAACTCTTATTTGCTCCCCTATACCACGTTGCAGCAGATAGACATGAAAAGGATTAGGAGGAAACTAAACAATTCTATGATTCTCAAAGTCAGTCTCCAGCTTTTTTCAATTATAATAAATTAAAGCAGTAAAGGAATAATACAAACAGCCAAGTCCTCTTTGAACTTATTGGGCTCCCCAGAATAATTGAACAAACATACCTTTACTATCACAGTTATATTATAAAGAGAAAACCCAGTGTATTTCCTTCGAATACTTGTTTTGGTTGATTTATTTGTTTCTTTCTTATGCCTGTGTGCTTCTGTGTAATTAGAGATGAATTTGAAGTAGAAGACAGTTTTCATGAAGCCTACTCATCCTTGTAAAGATTAATAGGGAGCAGAGGTGATAAGCCTCCATGCTTTTAGTCAAAACGGATTTTCTACTATATTACCAGGTCAGAACACATGGGAAAAGAACACTTTGTGATATCATGTTTAAATTTAAAAAGGGTCATTATGTTTCTTGGGAAATGTAAACATTTCTTGATTTGTTTGTTTTTAATTCTGAAATTATATGACATTGGATATTAATACAGATTATGAATTGGTACGATTTCAGGTTTGATCAGATTGCCTGCTAGTGAGCCAATAACAGTGAGAAATTGTTTGATGTTGGTCAAAGCTAGGAAGATTATGTGGATGCAGAGTGGGGAAAACAATATCAATCAGGAGAAATGGATGGCTAACTACCGAATTCTAGCAGAATGTTAAAAGCTTGGAGGCCTTCTAGTCTTAGAAGAGAATAACGAGGAAGGAAAAGTGATAATTTGGAGTCCATGATGCAAAATATTTTCAGTAGAGATACCTTACCTCACTTGCTCTTTCTTAGCCATAGGATGAAGCCATCCATAACCCCCTACCTAAATAGTCCTCCTTGGATCACTCTTTATGATATCATTTTTAATTTTCTTGTCACAAATTTACCACAATCAGAAATTACCTTGTGTATGAATCTCTTTACTCGTCTATTTTTTTCCATGTTATTTTCTAGCTTGCCCACTAAATATAAGCATCGTGTGGTCAAGAATCTTGTCTGTGTTGTTCAACTCCTTATTTTTATTGCCTAGAATAATGTATGCCACAAAGGCTGCAACTCTTACAAAGTTTTTGAATAATTTAGTAAATGGATACACTATTTGTAATGATCCAAATATCATTTAATATTACCATGAGTCAATATTTGTAAAGTGCTTAAAACAGATCCTTGAATATGGTAAGTACTATAAATAAATTTGTTAACTAAATGAATACTATACTTTCCTAAACTAAAATAAAATTATTTCTGGTGAATAAGAAGACAAGCATTTGACTATATGACTAAAATAATCAGGACATTTATTAATATCTAATACCTTATAAAAGAACTTCTAGCTGTAAGTGGTTTTGTTCACTTTATAGAGAACTTCAGGGAAGTTAAATCTTTGGCCTTAACTGAATCCCTGTCTTAAAATTAATTGACAATCAAAAAAGGGAAATGCAAAATAATTGCCCTTCCCTTGTACTTCATGACATTCTGTACTTCTTATGAGAGGACAGTGAATTATAATTGGCTATTTACTTGTCACTGATGCTTTATTGGAGTGCAAGCTTCATGAGAACAAGCCAAAACATCTGTCTTATCACTTGTCACTGTTGTGTCTTGAGAATACCACCCAGTGGCTGGCATAGGGTAGGTGCCTCCAAAATGTTTAATGAAATAATGTGTTAATTTGGGGTGGAAAGAGGTGTCAGGATAGTTTTGGAAACTTCCTGAATCTTCACATAAAAATAGATGGAGCAGCTGGGCACGGTGGCTCACACCTGTAATCCTAGCACTTTGGGAGGCAAAAGTGGGAGGATCAAAAGGTCAGGAGATCGAGACCACCCTGGCCAACATGGCAAAACCCCATCTCTAATAAGAATACAAAAATTAGCTGGGCAGGGTGGCGCGCACTTGTAATCCCAACTACTTGGGAGGCTGAGGCAGGAGAATCGCTTGAACCTAGGAGGTGGAGGTTGCAGTGAGCAGAGGTCATGCCACTGGACTCCAGCCTGGTAACAGAGCGAGATTCCATCTCAAAAAAAAAAAAAAAAAAAAAAAGGTGAAGCAGTTTGACAGATAGCAAGACCAAAACCCATGGTCAAGATTTAAAGCAAAAATCAGGATAAATTTTTCTCTGACAAACGTGACAGTAAAAGTGGATGGGAGCAAACCACTGGTAACCACAAGACATGCATGCTATTGGTATTTGAACAAAACAAGATAGGGAGAAGCAACATCAGACAGATCTGACAGGGGAGAACCCAAAACAGCTCACACAAGTGCACCGTAGATCATGGTGAGCCAATGTGAGAATAAAAGCTGACCCACCAGGACTCCCTTCTGGGGCAGGAACTCACTGTAAGGATAAACTGCTGTGAAAAAATCAAAATTGATCAAGAGACCAACAATAAAAACAAAAGAGAAAGAGAAAGACTAGATAAAAGAAGAGAACAGAACCTGAAAATCTCAGAAAGATAGATACCATGTTTCCACCATCATATGAAAGAACAGAAGAACAGATTTTGTGAAATTAGAAAAGCTATGTGAACATAAATATGAACAAGAGAAATGTATTGAGGTCAAATCTCATACAAAGTAACTTAAAAGGAGAGAATGAACAGAAAAAGGGGAAGACCATTATTTATATGGCCAATTCAAGAATTTCTGAATATGCTCAAGAAACAGAACAACAAAAATCTTTGTAACCTACTGTTTCAAAATCAGTTAGAAAACACTAAGAAAACAATATAAAATATAAAAGAGCATCACAAATTATAATTAGAAAACTCAGCAATGAGGTGACAGTACTAGGAAAGAATTAAGGGGAAATAAGAGACAAGAGAGACCCTCTCATATTGTTTTATATTGTTTTATACTCAGAAAAGGAAAGAGAAGTGATACAAAAGGCAGGTAGCCCAGCGCCTAGGAACCAGACCTGAAACCAAGGAACCAGATCTGAAACCAGGCCTGGGCCTGCCTGACCTAAGCCTGGTAGTTAAAATTCCACCCCTGACCTAGCAACTGTTGTTATCTATAGATTCCAGACATTGTATGGAAGGACATTGTGAAACCTCCCGTTCTGTTCTGTTTCACTCTGACCATCGGTGCTCACAGCCCCTGTCACGTACCCCCTGGCTTGCTCAGTCGATCACGACCCTCTCACGTGGACCCCCTAAGAGTTGTGAGCCCTTAAAAGGGACAGAAGTTGAGCACCTGAGGAACTCGGATTTTAAGACACTAGGCTGCTGATGCTCCCAGCTGATTAAAGCCACTCCCTTCATTATCTCGGTGTCTGAAGGGTTTTGTCCGCGGCTGGTCCTGCTACATTTCTTGGTTCCCTGATCGGCAAGCGAGGTGAGTAATGGAAGGTCCAGGCAGCTCCTTAGGTGACTTTAGCCTGCCCTGTGGAACATCCCTGCGGGGGACTCCAACCAGCCGGAGCGATGTGGATCCTGAGAGCGCTTCTGGGTAGGCATTTGCCCCGGTGGGACGCCTCGCCAGAGCCGTGTGTGGCAGGCCCCCGTAGAGGATCAACACAGTGGCTGAACACTGGGAAGGAACTGGCACTTGGCACTTGGAGTCCGGACGTCTAAAACTTTGTAAGACTAGTCTTTCGAACTTGCCCACTCATTTGAGTGGAAGCGTGGCCTGATCACCCACGGCGTGCCTTTATGGGCTCTTTGGTTTTTATTTTTGTTTTGACTTGGTTTGAATTGCTTGACAGGATTGATCTTGGGAACTTGCCTACTCCATTCGAGCGGAAGCGTGGCCTGATCACCCACGGCGTGCCTGTATTGGCACTTTGGTTTTTGTTTTTAACTTGACTTAGATTGTTTGATACTTTGGTTTTGGTTTTGACCTGGCCTGGATTTCTTGATACTCTGATTTTGGTTTTGATTCTGGTTTGGCGTAAACTGTAAAAGTGTGTGTGTGCCCTTTTTACCCGTTCTTTGTTTTGTAGTGTGCTTGTGGTGTGAGCGTGGTGTTTTGTCTCAAGGAGACATGGGTCAGGTACCAAGTAAGCCCACCCCACTAGGAACTATGTTGAAAAATTTCAAGAAAGGATTTAAGGGAGATTACGGTGTTACTGTGATACCAGGAAAACTTAGAACTTTGTGTGAAATAGACTGGCCAGCATTTGAGGTGGGTTGGCCATCAGAAGGAAGCCTAGACAGGTCCCTTGTTTCAGAGGTATGGCACAAGGTAACCTGTAAGCCAAGGCACACAGACCAGTTTCCATACATAGACAGTTACAGCTGGTTTTAGATCCCCTTCCCCTCGACAGTAGTTAAGAGAACAGCGCAAGCAGCTGGCAGAGGCAAGGAAAGACCAGCAGAGAGAAAGACAGGAAAGAGAGAGAAAAAGAGGGAAAGAGAGAGAGGAAAAGACAGACAGGAAGAGACAGAGAGACAAAGAAGGAGTCAAGAAAAGAGAAAGAGGCAGAAAGAGAGGAAGAGACAGAGGCAAAAGGAAAGTCAGTGAGAGAGAGACAGAAAGTCAAAGAGAGAAAGAACAAGAGAAAGAGAGAAATATACAAGTTTAAGAAAAAAACAATATACCCGATTCCTTTAAAAGCCAAGGCAAATTTAAAACCTATAATTGATAATTAAAGGTATTCTCAGTAACCCTGTAACACTCTAATACCACTTTGTTGTCAGTGTAAACAAGGGCGTATCCCGAAAGCATTGAGGCCTTCCTATCAGAAAATCCTAAACCCAGTAACCTGTGGATGGCCCAGATGCGTTCAATCTGCAGCGGCAGCTGCTTTGCTAACAGAAAAAAAAAAAAAAAAAAAAAAGGGCATCTATACCAATTCTAAGTTAATTTAGACTAAACAAGGTCTTATTAATAGCAAGGGATAATTGAAATCCCAAACTTACAAGGTTTTCAACAAAAGTAAAGTTTGCTAAAAGTTAACAGTGTAACATTTATTACAGTAACTTATAATCTTGTGGCCTTAGACAGTCTAGTCCATGGACATAAAGAAAGTTCGCTTTAAAAAAAAAAAAAAAGAATGGTTATCTTCAAAAAAAAAAAAAGGGAAAAAAAGACGGGAGGCAGAATTTATGTAAAAAGAGTGTTATATGGTAATTTCTTGTCCTGAAATAAATTAACTGGTTGTTTTAAAAAAAATGTTTGTAGTAAGTCAGAAAGTTGAGACATGTCGAAGAATTGTCGGCTAAAGTTGTGAAAGAAAAAAAGTTATAAAAAAATTTATGCAAAAAATGTTGTATAATTTAAAAGTAATAAGGCCTCCTGAGTACTATTGAAGAAACAGTTTATGTGCAAGGTGTATAAGGAAAGTAAAATATACCTTTGGTAAAAGGATTATAAGGAGGCATAAGAATGTGGATTTTTACCTACATTAAAAAGTTAAAAAAAACATTATTTTGAAAGTTTAAGCAAGTTTTAAAACGTTAATTGTAAAGAAAATTCTGTGTGTAAACATATTAGCAAAAGTTAAAAAAGGTATCATCCAGTTTTTCTGTGAACTGGACATTAAAGTAAAAATGCAACAGGTTTTTCTTAAAGCACCAATCTCCTCTTTAACAAAAATTATAAAAGGTTAAAAAGAGTCTATAAAATCTTACTTATGATCAAACATTAAAAATTAGATAAATATGTCTACAAAGTTTTATTAAAATTAAGTTTAACATTAATAACACACTAATATAAAGGTAAAATTTAGCTTATCTAGTATAAAAATCATACAAAAAGCATTGTTAAATGTAAAATGGTATTTGGCTTTCTTTGGTCTAAAAACCAATAAAAATAGGTGCTAAAAGAAACATTCATTTCACAAGAAGATCGTAAAAGTTAAAAAGTTAAAACAAACTTTGGCAATTAAGACAGCATACCAAGATGCAAATGCCTGGTTGGAACGGATCAAACATTCCATCCGCACGTTAAACAAAAGCAATTGTTATGCTTGTGCACATGGCAGGCCAGAGGCCCTGATTGTCCCCCTTCCACTAATGTGGTCCTCCAGTCCACCAGGCAGGGGCTGCATGGTAGCTCTTTTCCAGGATTCTACAGCCTGGATTAATAAGTCTTGCCAAGCTCTCTCTGCTATATCCCAAAGTCTGGCATCCTGCGGGTCAGCCCCCGAGGGCCATCCAGCCTCCGTTTCCCAACACTAAGTTCACTTCGTGTCTCTCACGACAGGGAGGAAACTTAGCATTCCTTGGAGACCTGAAGGGATGTGATGAGCTTAAGAATTTTCACGAGCTTATCAATCAGTCAGCCGTTGTTCATCCCCAAGCAGATGTGTGGTGATATTGTGGTGGACCTTTACTGGGCACTCTACCAAATAACTGGATGGCACTTATACTTTAGTCCAACTGGCTATCCCTTTCACCCTGGCATTTCATCAACCAGAAGGAGAAAAAAAATAAGACATCATAAAGCGAGAGAAGCCCCTTATAGGTCTTTCTATTCTCACGTCCATTTAGACGCAGTTGGAGTCCCACGAGGAATACCAGATCAATTTAAAGCTTGAAATCAAATAGCTACAGGATTTAGGTCAGTATTTTAGTACGTGACAGTTAATAAAAATATAAATTAGATAAACTACATCTATTACAACCAACAGCAACAAGCTTTTCATGAGTTAAAAGAAAAACTCAGGTCCGCCCCAGCCCTGGGGCTACCTGACTTGACAAAACTTTTTACACTCTATGTGTCAAAAAAAAAAAATGGCAGTTGGAGTTTTAACCCAGACTGTAAGGCCCTGGCCAAGGCCAGTGGCCTATCTCTCAAAACAACTAGACAGGGCTTCCAAAGCCTGGCCCCCATGTCTGAGGGCCCTGGCAGCAACGACCCTGTTAGCATAAGAAGGAGATAAGCTAACTCTTAGGCAAAACCTAAACATAAAGTCCCCCCATCCTGTGGTGACTTTAATAAATACCAAAGGACATCATTAGCTAATGAATACTAGACTAACTAGATACCAAAGCTTGCTCTGTGAAAATCCCTGCATAACCATTGAAGTTTGCAACACCCTAAACTCCGCCACCTTACTCCTGGTATCAGAGAGCCCAGTTGAACATAACTGTGTAGAGGTATTGGACTCAGTTTATTCTAGTGGGCCCAACCTTCAAGACCATCCTTAAACATCAGTAGACTGAGAGCTGTATGTGAATGGGAGCAGCTTCACCAACCCCTGCAAAGTGACTCTGAAGAAGACGACAAGCCCTGCTCCAGTCACACCCGGAAGCTGACTGGTCCGCGCATGGCCGAAGCATGAGGAAACTCATCGTGGGACTCATTTTCCTTAAAATTTGGACTTGCACAGTAAGGACTTCAACTGACCTTCCTCAGACTGAGAGCTGTTCCCAGTATCTACGTCAAGTCACTGAGGTAGGATAAAAGATTGCTACAGTCCTATTATTTTATGGTTATTATAAGTGTACCAGGACTCTAAAAGAAACTTGTTTGCATAATGCTATTCTATCCAAGGTATGTAGCGCAGTCTCTAAATGTTATGTTTGTGGAGGAACTGTAACAGGAGATCAATGGCCATAAGAAGCCTGAGAATTAGTGCCTACAGACCCAGTTCCTGTTGAATTCCCAGCCCTAAAGAATCACCCTGATCATTTCTAGGTTCTAAAAGTCTCAATTGTTGGACAATATTGCATAGCTAGAAAAAGGAAAGAATTCACTCATTCTGTAGGATGACTTAGTTGCCTAGGACAAAAACTGTGTAATAGTACCACAAAAACAGTTACATGGTGGAGTTCAAACCACACAGATAAAAATCCATTCAGTAAATTTCCAAAGTTGCAGACCGTTTAAGCCCACCCAGAATCCCACCGGGACTGGACAGCCCCCACTAGGCTATACTGGATATGTGGACATAGAACCTACGCTAAGCTGCCTGACCAGTGGTCAGGTAGTTGTGTTATTGGCACTATTAAACCATCTTTCTTCCTACTACCCATAAAAACAGGTGAACTCCTGGGCTTCCCTGTCTATGCTTCCTGCAAAAAGAAAAGCATAGCTATAAAAAAATTGAAAAATAATGAATAGCCCCCTAAGTGAATCATACAATATTATAGGCCTGGTACTTAGGCACAAGATGTCTCATGGGGATACCAGACCCCCATTTACATGCTCAACTGAATCATATGGTTGCAAGCTGTTTTAGAAATCATCACTAATAAAACCGGTCGAGACTTGACTATTCTGGCCCAGCAAGAAACTCAGATAAGAAATGCTATCTATCAAAATAGATTGGCTCTCGACTACTTGCTAGCAGCTGAAAGAGAGGTCTATAAGAAATTTAACCTTACTAATTACTGTCTACACATAGATAATCAAAGGCAAGTAGTTAAAGACATAGTTAAAAATATGACAAAACTGGCACATGTGCCTGTAGAAGTGTAGCACAGATTCGACCCTGAAGCCATGTTTAGAAGGTGGTTCCCAGCACTAAGAAAATTTAAAACTCTTATAATAAGAGTTATAATAGTAATAGGAACCTGCTTACTGCTCCCTTGTTTGCTACCTGTACTTCTTCAAATGATAAAAAGCTTCATCGCTACCTTGGTTCACCAAAATGCTTCAGCACAAGTGTACTCTATGAATCACTATCAATCTATTGCACAAGAAGACATAAGTAGCAAAAATAAGAGTGAGAACTCCAACTAATAAAAAGTGAGAGTCTTGAAGGGGGGAAATGAGGGATGAGAGAGACCCTCTCATATTGTTTTATACTCAGAAAAGGAAAGAGAAGCGAAAAAAAAGGCAGGTAGCCCAGCGCCTAGGAACCAGACCTGAAACCAAGGAACCAGATCTGAAACCAGGCCTGGGCCTGCCTGACCTAAG
Organism: Pongo abelii; assembly: GCF_028885655.2. Classification (NCBI taxonomy): domain Eukaryota; kingdom Metazoa; phylum Chordata; class Mammalia; order Primates; family Hominidae; genus Pongo; species Pongo abelii. The sequence goes on along the minus strand of NC_071991.2, from coordinate 134,651,588 downwards.
CCTGGTAGTTAAAATTCCACCCCTGACCTAGCAACTGTTGTTATCTACAGATTCCAGACATTGTATGGAAGGACATTGTGAAACCTCCCGTTCTGTTCTGTTTCACTCTGACCATCGGTGCTCACAGCCCCTGTCACTTACCCCCTGGCTTGCTCAGTTGATCACGACCCTCTCACGTGGATCCCCTTAGAGTTGTGAGCCGTTAAAAGGGACAGAAGTTGAGCACCTGAGGAGATCGGATTTTAAGACGCTAGGTTGCTGATGCTCCCAGCTGATTAAAGCCACTCCCTTCACTATCTTGGTGTCTGAAGGGTTTTGTCTGCAGCTCCTCCTGCTACAGTAACCTACTGTTTCAAAATGAGTTAGAAAACACTAAGAAAACAATATAAAATGTAAAAGAGCATCACAAATTATAATTAGAAAACTCAGCAATTAGATGACAAAACTAGGAAAGAATTAGAATTATAAGAAATCTATTTTAGAAATGAAGACTAAATTAGAAGGGACACAAGATTGAATAAACACAAGTAATACCTTCAGATAAATTGAAGATAAAAAAGCAATTGCTTTTAAATAAAAAATATAAAAAGGATTTGAGATAAAATGACAAATATTGAAAATAAGCAAAGCAAAGATCTCATTACTGTCTGAAAATATTTAACCAAAATGAAAAACACCTAGTTATTTTTCAGGAAAATTGTTGTACTTTACAGAAAAAAATCCCTTGGGCATCTCAGCTAAAACAATACTATATTTATAAGGGAAAGTAAAATAGATTCTGAATAGTCATAGAAACTCTTCCACAAGGCATGTCGTAGAAACTAGAACTCTTTTTCCCCAAAACCAGCCATAGAACCTAAAGATATTACTCTAACTTCCCTACACCTTTCTGTGTAAAAACTGGCCATAAAGAAATTATCTGACTTACTTTGTTTGAGTATAAATCATAAGATCTCCATTCCAGAGAGAGTGCTGCCCCACATGCAGAGAAAGCAAAGGTACACAGAGAGAGAACAAGAAGACTCTAAACAGGCAGTCTTTGCTGGGTTTCATCATTCAGCTTGTTGTTAGCACTAGATTATACCTTTTGCGTAATCATACTTCTACACAGCTGTCCATATTTTGTTGAGCCTAGGCATAAAAATAGATAGTTTTCTCCTGAATCTTTGGGTCTTTATTCTGAATGCTCCCATGTCATGTAAAAATATGATCAAATAAATTTATATGCCATTTCTCCTATTTATTTACCTTTTCTCAGTGATTTTTAGGTAACCTTCACAGGGCAAAGGGGAAATTTTCCCTTGGCCCCTGTAAGTATGTAATGACGAAAATGTCTGATTACATAGATGTCAAGCAACTATAAAAATGAGAGCCAAAAGGAGATCACCTATGTAAAATCATTTTAACTGCTTTTAAAATTCGTAAATGGTGGGTTTAGTATTAATATTATTATCATAAGACTAATGTTTATGTAATATAAGATAATCAAATCATTAATTTTATATTTAGTTCTATCATTTCCTTTGTCCTTTCCTCACTCTGCTCACAGAAAATGGGCTGGAAATAAAGACAAACTCATTGAAGCTGAGCATCCCTAGTGCCCAGATTTTGGTCTTAAAATATCATTTATTATTATCAAAATAAACAAACAAAGATTCTTGAAGGATAGACCTGGAAAATCTTGATATACCAGAGAGCATGGAACTTATAAAAGGTTATAAGGCTAGTGTTAAAATAATTCACAAGACAACTTAATTTAGTGAAGCTTACACAGGCCAAAGATGGGACAATTAGAGCTGCAATAAAGATAAAAAGAATGTGATGGCTTAAAACCTATCAAATATGAATAAATGCATGAATTTATAATAACCTTAAAAAAAGAAAAACTGATTGGCCATATTTTAATGATAGTGGAGAGCAAATTCATAACCTTGAAAACTAGATAAATGGAAAGAATCAAGCATTTATCCTATATATCTTTATGAACTTTAAACAGCTGAACAAAATATTAGATGAAGGAAAACATTTCTATATGGAATTATGTTAAGCATTGTATGAAAATGAAAGACTAGAATGAGAATATCACAATTTTGCAACCCCCATCCATACTTATTAAGTACCAATGGCTGTTAACATCACAAAAGAGCAAAACCCAAATATTTTGTAGCTCCTGGTGAAAGAACGCAATGTTATTTACATTCTTACCAAAGGGATAGCACCTGAGTCTGATTAAGCCTCTGCATCCAGCTGCCAATTTGCAGCTGAAGAGAATATTGAATTGCACCATGAATTTGCAATCATCAAAATCTGGAATATGGGATACTAATGATTAAGTGGCCTGGGTTTTGTAAAAGTAAAAAGCAAGAAAAAGAAAGTGATGGAGGGTAACCCTGTATAGTAAAAGCAAATTGAAAGAGGTATCAGTTTAAAAATAAAATAAAATAAAATAAAATTAGACAAGTCAAGGGAAGCACCCTTGAATAAAACCTTCAAATAATACAAATAAATAATTACTATATGAGTTACTTTTGGAGGGATGAGACTGTCATTGGGATGGGAAACATGTAAAGCCTTCTCACGTGACTGGAAAAATCTTACAATAATTTGCTAAGCTCTTTAGTGGGTTTGTGTGGTTTTTCTATAACTTGTGTTTTGTTTTACAATAAAGAGGTCAGAAAATTACTATTTCACGAGAGTTTATGCAACTGAATCACACAATATCTAGAACAATCTGGCAACGTGAAACAAGTAATGCAGAAGCATCACAAATCATTTACTGTCATATGAGACTACTCTCAAAACTGATTGTTTCCAGCACTTCTTTGGTAAATTACACATCCCCAGGTATTGACAAAGGGCAGAGACAATCTTTTATTATGACTATTCATTCCTCTGTTTAATGCCATGTTTTGCTGGTATTTTTCACTAGCCAAAAGTGTTATGAGTAGTAGCTATTTTAAAATCTTAGGTACTTTAAATAAAAAGTGGGAGGTGTAATAGTTTTATTACATGAAGGGTATAATATGTAGTTGCAAAGTGAGATGTTTTTTCTCATTTCATACAAGTTTAATTGCATTTACATATTTCCTGATTATCAACATTGCAACATTGGACCTCTTGACTTCAGCGAACTCAAAAGAAATACCGGGGATGAAGGTCCTTGAGTTCTTATTAAGCTTCCAAGAAGTAAAGGCAGATTTAATTTGTGTCCTGATAAGGCTGAACACAACTTCAGTTGGTCTCAGTTAAATCGTGTCTCTCTCTCTGTCCCTTTTTGTTTGTTTTGTTTTGCTTTTGGATAATACTAGATAAAGCATAATGCTTTTTTTTTTTTAATAAAAAAGCACTTCTTTGTAGTAAGTAATAAGAGTAAAGGGGTACACTAATTTTATTCAGCAACTAATACTATATTTCTTAATATTCTGGTTATCTCTATGTCTGTATCTTGTAATCTTCATGAGAAGTCTCTCAAGTAATTGTTACAACCACCCCCATTTTGCAGATGTCAAAACAGTTCAATCCGCTGTGATTTGGTAATTTGTTCAAGGACACTCAAAAAGTAGGTGGTATAGCTGAAGTTTAGGCCAAAGCTTTTGCCTCCAGATCCTGTATTAATCCCCCAAATAGTTCGCTAAAGTACAGTTTCCAGCATCCTTTCCCTGTATTTAGATATTACCATCTAATATTTAGATATTACCATCTTGAAAATTCTAGATCTCCTTAAAATACTAAGGAAAAGGGGAGCTCTCTTTTCCTAATCAGCTATTTATCCAGAAAAGAGATTGAGATTTAATAGATAAACACATTCCCCTAAAGTTGATTTCTTTAATGTCTTTTAATCATTGAGTTTCAGATTTCATTGAGATAACAATAATTTCCAGGCACCCAGCACCCAAATATGGTAGTCTTCAAATTAATTGTTAATATGCAGCTAAGTCTATTAGGGCAAGTACAAGAATGATGGCAGTAGAAAAAGGGGGTGAGAAATAAGTAAATTATTCAAAAGAATGGAGTCAATTTAGTAAGGCTTTATTCTTGCACTATTTTATTTTCCCCAGATTAAAAAAATATGCCACGATCCTGGTCACTTCCTTAGAATCAATGTTTTTGCCTCTGCTCTCATTTGGCACTCAGTCTGTTGGAGAACAGGTAGGGTTAAACTTCATACAGGAAGAGCTTTTGCCCTCACTTGCTGCTAAGGACAAATAAACAATCCACTATGCAAATATCACTAGCAAGGGGAACTGTTATCTATCCATATACTAATTACTCAACTATTTACTACAACAGCAAGGCACCAGCAGGCCAGTTGGGTATTGTTTTGGGCATACCTGAATTTTTGGATAAATTTAATCATTGCATTTTTAAAACTCCTTACTCTCTTCTTTCAAACAACCTTTATTCATTTTCTCTACCCAGAAACATCTAAGCTCTCAAAATATAGGCTTAAGTAGAATGATGAGCAAAATAGAAGGAAGGGGAGAAGAGGTTGAGAAGAACAATGTTCTTCAATTCAAAGCTGTTGTTGAACACGTATTGTACACAGGTGACCCACTGTACACATGGACTTGTGTGCATTTTTTTCTTGGAAGATTTAAGTGCTGAAATCCAGCATTTACTCAATTCTTAATATTCTGAATTATTCTAAATTAACATTAGAGGCAGATAGAGTGTATTTCCATTCTACTCTCTCTCCAACTCCCATCCAGTACTTATCTTTCCTTCTTTCCAGTCAGCTCGTATTTCAGTTATAATGACTTGTTTAGTAGACCATTCTATACTAAAAATTTTATCTGATTTGGAAATTCTGGCCTGCGTGTTTTTTTCCTTGAAATCAGTGAATAGAACTGGATTAAGAGAAATCTTTTTGAAAATAATGATGAAAACAAGAGTTTAACAATATAAAACTAGAAATGCTGAGGTTAAAACTTGCCAGTGATAGCACCTTGCCATGGATAACTCTGTGTGTGCATGTGTGTGTATATGTGTGTTATTGTATTATTTATGGAAGGTAGAGTCTTTCTATTTCTGCCAAGTTATCATATTTCTCCAGTGGGATCTGAGGTGCTTCTGGCCTCTCTTCCTGTTGTATGTATCGTAGGACTATGGAGGAGCATCCCATGGCTTGGGCAGAAAGTTCTCTCAAGAGTTCTGCGTTCTCCATGGGAATTTCCAGATTCTCACAGTAATCTAATTCTCAACAACCTAAATACTTCTGATATTTGTAAGTAATTGTTGAAAATGCAGGTAAATTTTAACTTGGAAAGAAATATATTGTAATTTAAAAGTTCTGAATCAAAAAAGTAATTTGCCCTTTTAAACAATTGAAATGAAAAGTTTCTGCCAAAGCGGCAGAAAGAAGGCTTTCAGACAGCCTCTGGGGAAAGAAAGCTCAAGGACTTCCACTTTGGTTTACTTTACACTTAATAATTTTAAATGACATTCGAGTACATTATGAAAGATATAGTAGCACTGATGTGCCAGTGCCCAACTCAAAGAACTGTGAAAAGACTTGCAAACCTGTGAGTCTAGACTGGCTTCTTTTATCATTCACACCCAATTAAAAGCACAGGAAAAGCCTCAGAATCAGTAGAAACTTTTCTGTGTGACCATTCATGAGGTATTAGGTTGGTGCAAAAGCAACTGCGATTTTTACTTTAAGGGCAAAAACCGTGATTACTTTTGCACCAATCTGATATAATAAGAATTTAGCCTCAGGAGGAAGAACAAAGCACCTTATCTTATATTGCAGAAAGTGCTGGAGATGGTGAGTAGCTAATCTAGGCTTGTGATTCAGGGAAAAAACTAAAGGTTCAAAATATTAATTTTAATTGATAAGTGAAATATGCTTCATCCATATGTTGGAATCCAAAGTCATCAATTTTAAAAAACAACACTAATTTACATTCCCACCAGCAGTGTAAATGCATTCTTATTTCTGCACAGTCTTGCCAGAATCTATTGTTTCTTGACTTTTTAATAATTGCCATTCTGACTGGCGTGAGATGGTATCTCATTGTGGTTTTGATTTGCATTTCTCTAATGATCAGTGATGTTGAGCTTTTTTTCATGTTTGTTGGCTGCAGAAATGTCTTTTGAAAAGTGTCTGTCATATCCTTTGCCCACTTTTTGATGGGGTTGTTTGTTTTGTTTTTTTTTTTATAAATTTGTTTAAGTTCCTTGTAAATTCTGGAAATTAGTTCAACCATTGTGGAAGACAGTGTGGTGATTCCTCAAGGATCTAGAACCAGAAATACCATTTGATCCAGCCATCCCATTACTGAGTATATACCCAAAGGAATATGAATTATTTTAATATAAAGACACAGACACACGTATGTTTATTGCAGCACTATTACAATAGCAAAGTCATTGAACCAACCCAAAAGCCCATTAATGATAGACTGGATAAAGAAAATTTGGTACACATATACCATGGAATACTAGGCAACCATAACAAGGAATGAGATCATGTCCTTTGCAGGGACATGGGTGAAGCTGGAAGCCATTGTCCACAGCAAACTAACACAGGAACAGGAAACCAAACACCACATGTTCTCACTCATAACTGGGAGTTGAACATTGAGAAGACGTGGACACAGGGAGGGGAACATCACACACCAGGACCTGTTGAGGGGTGCGGGGTGAGGGGAAGGAACTTAGAGGACCAGTCAATAGGTGCAGCAAACCATCATGGCACATGTATACCTGTGTAACAAACCTGCACATTCTGCACATGTATCCTGGAACTTAAAGTAAAATTAAAAATAAATAAATAAAAAAAACACTAATAAGAGACAGCATATCCAATGCCACAGAAAAGGAGAAAAATTCACTGGCAAGGATATCATCTCATAGATATTTTTCAATGAGGAAAATAAATTAGAGACCAGAATAATCTCAACCCCTTATATACATGAAACGTTTTATTGTTCACACTAAAGAGAATGTTAAAACACCTAAACTAATCTATTACTACCTCTGGAAAAAAAATTATCAGCCTATGATCATAGGTCATTACAACCATTTTTACATGAAGTATAACACACCACTAACACAGCAGATGGAGCTCAATAACTGCCAGGCAAGTTGCTGCAGCCATGATATGGTGTAGCCATTGGGAAGTGGGTCGTCCTGGAGCTTGGACTGAGACTTTCTCAAGGGTGTTTTGGCCAAGTGACCATATTGACACTAGGCTGTCACAGGTGGCTTCAAGTTCTAGGAGAGTCTTTCTAATGATATCTTGGGATTTCTGATTCACATCAAATGTGAGCATTTCCTATTATGAGTGAGTGTAAAGACTTCACCATATCCTAAGATTAGAGGATTTTTAGCACATGTGAGTTTATCATTGTGTTTGATATGTATCACAGGTGTGCTAGCTCTACTTCTGGGATTCACTCTTTATTAGATCAATAAATAATGGAATAATGATAAGATGATAGTGATGATTATGACAATGATTTTAAAAAGGTCAGAGATGTTGGTTGTTGTGTATGCATCTAATTAGAAACGGTAAACATATACTTGTATAGGTAATTCATTCATCATGTCTACTCAAATTGGTCTTGTGTACAGCAATATCATTGCTGTGGTTGTTTCTAATATTGTCAGGAATTTTGAAGATGGCTGTAGTTGTCGATATTACCAAGTGATGCTATCAGCAAGACAGTAGGACTGTGTTCAAATGCATGCCTTCAAAGTTCTTTTGCTTCCATAATTTCTGAGTCATACTTAGCAAATGGTTGTGAAGTCTTAAGTGAAGAACTGTTGCGTTTTGTCAGTGAATACGTGATTGATTGCAGAAGAGCACTTATTTCAATGGCTGTTGGTGAGAATAGATAAAATTCTACCCAAGATAATTGATATGAATCTTCCTGAAATCTAACATTCCAGAAATGGAAAGTGGAGCCTTTTCATCAAGGAGTTCAATGAGTCTTCCTCTCTGACTTAGGTTAATGCCACCTTCTTCTCTTTCTCTCTTTATTCCTAGAATGCAGGCTCAACAGTACCAGCAGCAGCGTCGAAAATTTGCAGCTGCCTTCTTGGCATTCATTTTCATACTGGCAGCTGTGGATACTGCTGAAGCAGGGAAGAAAGAGAAACCAGGTAAGCAGTAGGGTTCTGAAGGCAAGATGCCTCATTGATGAATGTCCATCTAGCCTAATTACCTGCTTTTCCTTCCTCTCTTCTACTCTGCCTCTCTCCCTTCCTATTTCTCTATTCCTTCAATCTTCCCTTTTTAAAAATAATTACTTAGAGGAACCTAAGAAATATCCTGTCTTATTTTTCTCCCATTGTATGTCCTGGATTGCATGACGATGATGATCATTAATATAATGATCAAATTAGCAGCTACTATGTATAGAACATTGACCGGTAATCAGGTGCTTTATTATTTACCTCTCTACCTCAAAAAAAAAATGCACTGCAACTTGTTTTTCTCCTTAATTTCAGATTTACAGAGGAGGAAACTGAGGCACAGAGAAGATAAAGCACCTTCTCTGTGCCACTCTCAAAGTCATAAGTAGGCTGTGGAACTGACAGTCTGTTTAAATCTGTGATCCACCATATTTGTATGATGTCATTCCTTCTACAAGACAGAGAAAGGAATAACAACTTGCATTGAAATGGCTCATTTGCTCACTCTGTCACCAGGCTGCAGTACAGTGGTGCGATCTCAACTCAATGTATCCTCTGTATCCCGTTTCAAGTGATTCTCCTGCCTCAGCTTCCCGAGTAGCTGGGGTTGCAGGCATGCACCACCACGCCCAGCTAATTTTTGTATTTTTAGTAGAGTTGGGGTTTCACCATGTTAGCCAGGATGGTCTCGATCTTTTGACCTTGTGATCTGCCTGCTTCGACCTCCCAAAGTGCTGGGATTACAGGCATGAGCCACTTCGCCCAGCTGACAACTGTTATTTCTAATAGAATATTTTCTCCATTTTTAGGAGAACTATTTTTGACCATCTCTTCTTTTATAGAAATGTTTGCTTCTAAAAGGAGATGCCACTAAATCACTTAGCACAGTCTCTGGCACATAGTAAGAGGGAGTTTAATTAACATTAGTTTATCTTTTTTCTCAGTTTTCTTTCTCTCTTCTCTTGATTATTCATTGGTTCAATAATTTGGTTAATATTCATCATGTTTCTATTATTCATTAGACAATAAGGATACAGATTAAAAAAACACAGATCCTGCAATTAAGGTGCTCAGGAATGAACTTGGTTATATCTGGAAGTTAAGGAGTTTTCTGTATGTTGATTAGGTTTTCTTCCTTTCATTCAGAAAAAAAAGTGAAGAAGTCTGACTGTGGAGAATGGCAGTGGAGTGTGTGTGTGCCCACCAGTGGAGACTGTGGGCTGGGCACGCGGGAGGGCACTCGGACTGGAGCTGAGTGCAAGCAAACCATGAAGACCCAGAGATGTAAGATCCCCTGCAACTGGAAGAAGCAATTTGGAGGTAAGCCTCATGCTAATGAGTTAATCTCCTACTCTGAGATAATTCTCAAATTTTTCCACCAAATGTCTTTTTAAGGATAAGTACTTTTTATTTTAAATAACTTTATCTTACCAGACACAAAGTGACCAGACATCTTTCCCAACCCCAGTGTTTCTCAACTTTGACACTGGTCCCATTTCAGGCCAGGCAATTATTTGTTGTGGAGGCTGTCTTGTGCATTTTAGGGTATTTAGCAGCATCCCTGGCTTCTACTCGCTAGTTTCCGGTAGCATTCCTCACCCACTCCAGATGTGAAAACTAAAAATGTCTCCAAATATCTATGGCCAAATGTCCCCTGGTGGTCAAAATCATTCCTGGTTGGGAATCACTGCCTTTCCAAAGGGACATAAAATATATCCTTGATTCTTCTGAATAATGTTAATTGATCTGTCTTCTCTCTCTTTTCTTCTATTTTTAAGTTCCTTTGATTTTTTCCTTTCCCCTTTTCTTATTTATTCTCCTCCTTCTCCATGTTTCTCCCTGTCACTTTCAGACCTTCTCTCTCATTTGATCCCTCCCCATCCTCCACACAGGTTCACAGATTCACTTACTGAGTTCAGCAGGGCTGCTCACAGCCACGTTTCATAAATCTTTCTCCCACTGACTGGAGTCAGTCTTATGCTGGCCTGATCTATCTATCTGAGACAGGATCTCTCAACACTTTCAACTTTATATCCAGTACTGGACCCTCAAATAACCTCTTTCTTCCACAATCCAGACTTTTTGTCTTTCTTAGCCATGGTGGGACATGATGCCTGAAATGTCCTATCTGTGTTCTATGGAAATGCACTGTGGCCCATAGACAAGTGAGGAAGGATAATGGATGTATACATGTGTGTCTTTTTCTCCCTCTGTAATCTTTGGGGTATTTTTTATTTGAATGGAGATAGACAAGTTCTGTAAAAGTGTGATGGAGAACAGGTACATTTGGTCTTAAATTGTATATGGGCACCTTAAAAACCCACTTACAAGAAGTTTAAAAGGTCTATCTTAAAGACTTACATTGAGAATATTAAATAACTCTCAAACTCAACAGTAAACAACAAAACAACAACAACAACAAGAAACAAACAAAACCTAACAGTTCAATAAGAAAGTGGGGAAAAAACATTAACAGACATTTTACTAAAGAGGATACATAGGCAACAAATGAACTCCTGAAAATATATTCAGCATCTTTTCCTTATTAGGGAACTAGAAATTGAAACTGTAATGAGATATCACTCTACATCTATCAAAGTGGCTAGAATAAAAAATAGTGACAAGACGAAATGCTAGTGAGGGTGCCGGGAAACCAGATCCCTCCTATGTTGCCAGTGGAAATTGTAAGGTGGTACAGCCACAGTGGAAAAAGAGTATTGCAGTTTTTTACAAAATGAAACATGCATTTACCATGTAACACAGCAGTTTCTTGGTAATTTATCTCAGAGAAATGAAAACTGATGTTTCCACAAAAACCTATACATGAACTTATATAGCAGTTCTATTTGTAGTAACCCAAGGCTGGTAACACCTCGGATGTCCTTCAGCTGATGAATGGTTAAACAAACGGGGGTACATTGGGACCATGGAATACTACTCAGCAGTAGGAAGAAACAGACTGTTGATGCACATGACTTGGATGGATCTTCAGGACATTATGCTAAATAAAAAAGAAAGCTAATCTCAGAAGTTTACATATTGTAGAATTCCATTTACGCAACATTTTTAAGCTAGTAAAATGATAGAGCTAGAGAACAGAAAAGGAGTTGCCAGGGATTAAGGAGGTGGGGAAGGAGGAAGGTAGCTAGGCCATGACTATAAAGAATGACCCACTGTTGCATTGGGATTGCATATTAATAGTGTATATTAATGTATATTAATGATGTATATTGATGGTGATTGTATGCATCTACACATGTGATAGAATTGAACAGAACTCAATACACATGCATACACTCTGTATTATTTCTTATAGCTGCACATGAATCTATAATTATTTCAATAAAAAATGTTACAAACAAAAGTGTGCCTTTATTATCCTGGAAGTACAATAGGATCTTTCAAGGATTTCTGTTTGGTTCTACCCTGCCTTTAGCGGAGTGCAAATACCAGTTCCAGGCCTGGGGAGAATGTGACCTAAACACGGCCCTGAAGACCAGAACTGGAAGTCTGAAGCGAGCCCTGCACAATGCTGAATGCCAGAAGACTGTCACCATCTCCAAGCCCTGTGGCAAACTGACCAAGCCCAAACCTCAAGGTAAGTCCTTGCCATTATACCACAATTTTAATGGATTGATGGACTCAGGCAAGATCTGGAAAACCCACATTTTCCAGAAGGAAATATTAGGTGAATTACCTGAAGAGAGTGACTGAAAAAGTCCCCTACACTGAGAATCACAAAAATACTTTGAAGCAGGCAGTCTGTGAGTGCAAACTGAAGTCCTCTGCATAGATGAGGGGATTGGTACAGTCTCCTAACCCAAACAAATAACATAGCAAAAGAAGCCAGCAAAGACAGTTGTGTGATGACCATATGTTCCAAACTCTTAATTGGAACTGTATCCTGACAAGAAAAACAAACTCAGAATGTTTATGAAGGAGACAATTTTAAATCAAACTTCTCCCAGATTATCTGAAATACAGTTTTCACAAAATCAGGAAAATTATTTTACATTTTCCCTTTATTCACTGCATAACTTAATGGGTTCTGCATTTCTTTGCAGAGCCTTTGTATTTTTTGAGTTCAATTTGATTACCAACTACATTCATCACAGAATTTTTAAATGACAGAGATCTGTATCTCCCAGAAAGTCAGGCTCTGCTCTCTTTCTGGAGAAGGTAAAAACAATCATTATGGCCATTAATTCATACATACAAGGATCCCAACTGAGGGAAATAAACTCTTTTATCATGGATGTTATGGTCTGAATTGTGCTTTCCCAAATTCATATGCTGAAGTTTTAACCCCCAGTACCTCACAATGTCACTGTATTGGAGACAGGGTCTTTAAAGAGGTAATTGAGATAAAATGCAGTCACAAGGGTAGGCCCTAATCCAGTGTGGCTGGTGTCTTTATAAGAAGGGAAATTAGGACACAGAAATACATAGAAGACTGCGTGAAGACAGAGGGAGAAGAATGCCATCTACAAGCCACAGGGAGAACTTTCAGAAGAAATCAGCCCTACAGATGCCTTGATCTTAGGCTTGTAACTTCCAGAACTGCAAGACAGTAAATAAATAAATTTCTGTTGTTTAAGCCACCAACTCTGTGGTACTTTGTTATAGCAGCTGTAGCCAACTAATACAATGGGCCTCAATGAACTCTAAATTCAAATACCTTCTTGGCCTCTACTCATGTATTTTAACTCTAAGGTGGTCCTGAAAATCCATACTGCCAGAGAAATTGTAAGGAGAGATTCAGAAAAATGACCATGTAAGAAATGCTCATAATAAATAAAAATAGAAAAAAAAATCTGCAGAAGCTGAGGAAGATTGGCTGGTTTCCTGCTAGTTGCCAGAAAGGACTTTATTTTTCACAGGGCTGGCTTTTTGGCCACTGCTGGAGTTGTCCATAGAAATGGTTATCTCCAACTTCAGGATGGCCAGGTACAGGCTGGACCAGCAGATGGTGAATCTAGGGTTCAGGCTGCCCTTTCCAGATCACGGAAATTTCTGCCTATTGTCATATGGTTTTTGGAAGGCATGAAGCAGGGCTGGAGTGATTGCAGTGAGTACTTATGCCGACTTCCCAAATGTCATTTGTCCAGAGGCAACCACAGAAATCTAAGCAAAATCAGTGCCATATCTACTAAGTGAAACATTTCCAAAAATGGCGGAACTCAGAGTTACTGTCGTCAAAATAATTTATTTTTAATCCAGCTGTAGAACCAAAACATTCAGCATAAATACAGAATTGAAAGGACAAGAAATTAAAGAAGCTTCCACATTCTAGCACAGTGATGCTCAACCTGGGCTTCACATTAGAATATTCTGTGGGAACTTGCAAAACTCCCAGTGCCCAAGTATAGCACAGACTAACCCAATCAGCATCAGTAGTTTAAAAATTGTAAATGCATCTCCGAAGGTTTCACGATGCAGCCAAAATTGAGAACTACTGCTCTAGTATGGAATCCATTGACAAGAGACCACACACATACGCATACGCATACACATGTAACACACACACACACACACGTGCACTATCCTGTTCTTTCCTATGGGAAAGAGAAAATTCAACTTAATAATAGGGGAGAAAAAGTGGAGACATGATTAGGTGGAAGATGGTGGGGCTGGGTGAACACATGAAATGTTGAAAAGTTTGGAATAAATGGAACACAGCAGGGAACATGATTAAGAGAGAACCCTAAAGGATATTTAGGAAATAAGTGAAGTCTTCCTTTTACCTGAACTGGTGTATATTTCACCTTTATACAGTATCTCATCTAATAACATGTAATGAAGGTTAAGTTTGTTTCAGGCTTTCAGCTTGAAAAAATGACACTAAAAATATTTCAAGTGGGTAGACATTCTGTAATATTCATACATAAATAAATTATGGTATATAATTAATTGATATAATTAATTGAAAATGTGATTACTATGAGTGATTCTATGTTTCAAACTACCAGTTATGCAATTTACAGGTCAGTAACATTCATCCTTCCCTTTGTGTATAACACACCTTTGTTAAAACTAACCAATCTTTTCCATCTCAGCAGTGGAGAGTTTTATAAATGCTGTTTTGGCACTGAGACACTCTGCAAAAAGAATGATTTCTCTTTTTTTTGATACAGAGTCTCACTCTGTCACCCATGCTGGAGGGCAGTGAGGTGATCTCAGCCCACTGCGATCTCCATCTCCTGGGTTCAAGTGATTCTCCTGCCTTGGCCTCCCGAGTAGCTGGGATTATGGGCAGGCGCCCGGCTAATTTTTCTGTCTTTTTTAGTAGAGACAGCATTTCATCATGTTGGTCAGGCTGGTCTTGAACTCCAGACCTCAAATGATACACCCACCTTGGCCTCCCAAAGTGCTGGGATTACAGGTGTGAGCCACCGTGCCTGGAAAAAAGAATATTCTTATTGTAGGAGTTGAACCAGGGAGATGTGTCAGATATAAAATCTTTGTAGGGGACACAGACACACTCACACACACATACACATTCCATGGCATATTTTTCCTAGTTTAAACCGAAATGTAACGAGTGGCATTTGTAAGTTGTATTTATTTTTGTACTATTTTTCTCAAATAAACTTGGATAGATATTATAGCTTTTCCTTTGCATGTCTCTAACTTCAAGATAGCTCACATTCTACTAATCAATGGGAAAGCAAATAGTAATGAATGGAATCTATGCTATCATTATCATTATTCAGTTTCTACTCTATTCATTGCTCTAGGTGTTTTCCATATAGTAACTTATAAAGTCCCATATATCCTTGCAGGTGGGTATAATTATAAAGGAAACTGAGGAACACTGGTTAATTTATTTGACTGGGGGTATATCTCTAATAAATGACAGTGCCAAGATTGGTCTAACTCTAAATTCATGTTATCTTTTGTATTCTGCTTATTTCTCACCTAAATCACAAAGGGGTATGAACTAACCTCCATGGATTTTAATTTCCTTTGAAATAGGAGAAGACGAACATTGTCTTTTTTCTTTTTAATTTTTGTGGATATATGGTAGGTGTATATATTTATGGGGTACATGAGATGTTTTGATACAGGCCTGCAGTATGAAATAAGCATATTATGGAGAATGCATTGTCTATCCCCTCAAGCATTTATCCTTGGAGTAACAAACAACCTAATCACACTCTTTGCATTATTTTAAAATGTACACTTATTATTGACTATATAGTCACCCTGTTGTGCTATCAAATAGTAGGTCTTATTCATTCTTTCTATTTTTTTGTACCCATTAACCATCCCAATCACCCATCACTACCCTTCCTAGCCTCTGGTAACCATCCTTCTACTCTCTATGTCCTTGAGTTTGTTTTGATTTTAGATCCCACAAATAAGTGAGGACATGCAATGTTTCTCTTTCTGTGCCTGTCTTATTTTACTTAACCTAATGATCTCCATTTCTATCCATGTTGTTGCAAATGACTGAATCTCATTCATTTTAATGGCTGAATTGTACTCCATTATGTATTTGTACCACATTTTCTTTATCTGTTCATCCGTTGATGGCCACTTAGGTTGCTTCCAAATCTTAGCTATCATAAACAGTGCTGCAACAAACATAGGAGTACAGACATTTTTTCAATATACTGATTTCCTTTATTTTGGGTGGAAGCTGCAGTAGTCATTTAACTAAACTTTTCTCAAAATGATGCATTTATAAATTATTTTCTTCCTTCAGGAAAGAGTACATCATCAACATTTTTTCTTACATTAATTCAATATGTGAAGGAGATAGAGAGAAGTAGGGAACTCACTAATTTTGAATTGGACACTGGGGTAGGAGCTCCTAGTCATTTAATTTAAGCCTTAAGGCAACTTTAAGCATACATTTTATTTATCCTACTTTATATATGAAAAAGCATAGGCTTAGAAATGTTAAGCAACTCACTTGAGGTTTCACAGCTTGCAAGCAGTGCAACCAGATTCAAATTTAAAGTCAGACTGATACCAAAGACCCACTGCCTTTTCAACTGCACAATGCTGCTTCTTGGTATTGTAAATCCGTGCAGCGCTGGTCGTATTTATTAGATGAATCTTTATGTCTAGAAGGTTTAAAGGGTTGAGCTTCTGGGGACCTTGCCTAATGTCTGATCTAATATCCACATAACAAATGAGAACAGAGAAAATCAATGACTTATCCATGTCCATTTTGTTTTCTGGTAGTGGAGTCAGTTCCAGGTTTTGTTCTCTTTTGATGTCATTTTTCTGCCTTATTTCAAACATGAGAATTATAGGAAAGGGAATTTTTATAGTGATCAGTAAAGGGCATTGCAGTCATGAGGAAAATCAGTAGTTTTCAAAATATGAGTTTAATTACAGTCATGTGTCACTTAACAACAGGGATATGTTCTAAGAAATGTATCCTTAGGTGATTTCATTCTCGTGTGAACATCATAGGGTGCAAACAACAGGGATATGTTCTAAGAAATGTATCCTTAGGTGATTTCATTCTCGTGTGAACATCATAGGGTGCACTTATGCAAGTGTAGATGTGTAGCCTACTGTGCTCTTAGGCTGTAAGGTATAGCTGATTGCTCCTAGGCTGCAAATCTATACAGCATGTTACTGTACTGAATACTGTAGGTTATTGTAACACAATGATAGGTATTTGTGTATCTAAACATGTCTAATTATTGAAAAGATATAGTAAAAATATGATGTAAAAGAAAAAATGGTACATCTCTGTAGGGCACTTACCGTGAATGGAGCTTGCAGGACTGGAAGTTGCTCTGGGTGAGTCACTGAACGAACAGTGAGTGAATGTGAAGGCGTAGGACATTAGTGTACAATACCATAGACTCTATAAACATTGTACACTTAAGCTACACTAAATTTATGAGAAGATATTTTTCTTTCTCCAACAATAAATGAACCTTAGCTTACGGTAACTATTTTAGTTTATAAACTTTTAAATTTTTTTTAACTTTTGACTCTTTTAAAGTAACACTTAAAGTTCAAACACATTGCATAGCTATAACAAATATATTCTTTCCTTATATCTTTATTCCATAAGCGTTTTTAATTTTTAAAAACATTTTGTTAAAACTAAGACACACACACATTAGCCTAGGTCTACACAGGGTCAGGATCATCAACATCACTGTCTTCCACCTCCACATCTTGTCCCACTGGAAGGTCTTCAGGGACAGTAACACAATGCCTCCTCCTGGAATACCTCCAGAAGGACTTGTCTGAAGCTGTTTTACAGTTAAATTTATTTTTTTAGTAAGAAGAAGGAATACACTCTAAAATAATGATTAAAAGTATTATATAGTAAATACATAAACCAGTAACATAGTCATTTATTATCACTGTCAAGTATTATGACTATACATAATTGTCTGTGTTACACTTTTATAAGACTAGCAGTGCAGTAAGTTTATTTGCATCTGCATTACCACGGACATGTGAGTAATGCGTCGCCTTCCAATGTTAATCAGTGATAGGAATTCCTCAACTCCACTGTAACCTAATGGGAACACAGTTCTATATGTGGTCCATCATTGGTTGAAACATTGCTATGTGGTGCGTAACTGTATTACGTATAATCTAGTCACTCAGCTCATCGTCAGAAAGTGCCTTCTTTTCCTGTCTTTATCATTCTAATCAAACATATGATCAGGATCTGTTTTGTTTGTTTGATTTTTGTTTGTTTTTCATTTTAGAGAACTTCTTTACTTAGTTCCTGACCACTTTTGTTTTGGGAAATGGCCATGGATTAATATGCAAACCACTTGGTTTCAGTGTGAAAATCATACTCTTTACATTTTAGAATGAAACATAAAGATGTTGGCAAATCTGTGAATACCCAACATTAAATTGCGGAAAGGCTGGAGAATATCTTTGCTATTTGATTGGTAATAATAAGGCTAAAAGATTAAGTGACTTGGTTAGGAGGCTTAATATCGAGAGTTGCTATACAAACACCAGGGAATTACTAAATATCCTGCAGAGTTTGGTTAAAAATTGCCTTAAAATTCATCATAGTCCATTCTAACAGCATTACTTCTTGAGGTATAGAAGCAATCCTTCCTATTGCTATGTCAATGTTGTACAGATTCCACACTCTAGCCTCAGTCTGCAATTTTGATGATACTAGATATGAAGTTGGAAACCCCTGTTTGAAGATTCTCTTGGGTTGGAATCCCACTTAATCTGAAGAGATCATTCTCAGCAAACTATCGTAAGGACAAAAAAACCAAACATCGCATGTTCTCACTCATAGATGGGAATTGAACAATGAGAACACTTGGACACAGGAAGGGGGACATCACACACCAGGGCCTGTTGTGGGGTGGGGGGAAGGGGGAGGGATAGCATTAGGAGATACACCTAATGTAAACGACGAGTTAATGGGTGCAGCACACCAACAAGGCACATGTATGCATATGTAACAAACCTGCACGTTGTGCATATGTACCCTAGAACTTAAAGTATAATAAAAAGAAATCTGAAGAGACCTTTTAGCTATCCACTTTGATATTATATACTAAGAAGCAGAGAGAATATTCATGCTCTTATGCAGAAATAAGAATTGAAATGTGCACATCTGGAATTTAGCTTTCCCAGAGATGGAGGCAGCATTACCCTGGGAAAGGTTCATTGCTTGACTGAAAGATTGTAGCAGAATTTGCTTAATGATTACCAGAGTCTGGCAGGGATAAATAGGTGAACAATTGTGTTAGACACTTGAGATTTTAATTTCTTAAGAAAAGAGATTGAGTTTCATTAATATAGATTAATTAAATTAGTTAAAACATTGTATCTGTCAAAAGCTTTTAGATACAGCGAGATCTACTCTAGCTCGTTAAGCAGAAGAGGTCTATTCAGGGGTATTACATAGTTCAAAGAATCTCCAGGAGGGCCAAAGATCTGGCTTGGATACTGCAAGACCAGGAATAATGCAGCCAAAGTCAACAGATCCGGGAGAAATATCTGCTCACACCACATGTCAGTGATCTATCAGAAACCTTTCTGCTGCAATTACTGTCTGTTCAGCACATATAGTGCTTAGAACTGAACACTGGAAAGTCCGCCACAGGTGACCCTTCAAAACCAGTCACTTCTACCCCCTTTCTTGAGGGACTATCCAATCTCCCCACATTTGGCCCCTGCTTCTAGTTGGTCACTTCTACCTCCACATCTCATTTAAGCGTGTATGCTTAATAGAAATTTGGTCACATGGAAAATCCTGCTGTGAAGGAGCCTGGAAAATGAGTATTTAACTCTCTAGATTCTACCTCTAAACACAAGAAGGGAAGCTTCAAGGGTCTTGCATGGCATGTAGTGAGAAAATCTACCACAGTGTGCAAGAATGTCAGAATGTGGTGGGGTGTATCGTTAGACTTACCCCTCTCTCCTGTGGGGCTAGATGATGCATTGATGATACTCCATGGGGAAAAAATTGCCAAGGGTAATCTTACATTAGAACTGTTGAGTACACCATTGTACAGAGAGTTGGGTCTCTCCTCATTGGAATTACCAGTCACTTTTTATTTTCTGTGGGAATAATTGATCTGCAAACAAGAAAGAAAGTTGGAAAATAGAGTCTGTCTCTGCTAATGGCTTTGTATAAACTGTCAGAGCAGGCCAGGCACAGTGGCTCACACCTGTAATCCCAGCACTTTGGGAGGCTGAGGTGGGCGGATCACAAGGTCAAGAGATCGAGACCATCCTGACCAACATGGTGAAACCCCATCTCTACTAAAAATACAAAAATTAGATGGGCGTGGTGGTGCATGCCTGTAGTCCCAGCTACTTGGGAGGCTGAGGCAGGAGAATTGCTTGAACCCAGGAGGCAGAGGTTGCAGTGAGTCAAGATCGTGCCACTGCACTCTAGCCTGGCGACAGAGAACTCTTCAGAGGTCAAATAACTCTTCTCCAAGCTGCACGTGTTTTTCAGTGGTCCCCTTAGATGACGGCTCACTATGGAATTAGAAGATGGCAAGAACAAGCATCCCTGCCTGGATGGACCCGTCTGTGGGGGTGCTGTGGCTCTATAGGCAGTCCTGTCTGTGTGGGTCAGGGGATGGTGTAGCCCATGGAGCAGGCTTCTGGTATTTGTCACTGGAGTGCAGAGCCAAGCTGAAGCAGGGGCTGGGGCTTGTGTGGGAGGCTCAAGTGAGAGCTGAGAGGTTTCTTCAGGCCACAGGTGATATTGCCTAATGATCATCTTGGAACATTCTAGTATCTTGGGTTATTGTTCACCTGGCAATTATTAGTTGTTGCTTTTTAAATCAGATGCATAAATGAAGGGTGTTGTGAAGCCCTTTTTAGTACAGATAAGCCAGCCACCAAGTTTATCTGGAAAAGGGGAATTCTCAGATTGTTTCTGGGACAGGCAGAGATGGGTACACAGGGAGAGATGTCTATGCTACAGTTGAGTCAGGGAATGAATGTCAGTCCCTCCTGCTGTCCATACCAAGCCACACGCTGCTGTTACCAGATCCTTGTTCAATTTTCCTGCTCTCGATAACCTCAATTCTTTTTCTTTCTTCCCAGCTATTTCTAAAAGTTTTGCCATCTTGCTGCTCTTTTTTGGAAAGCTGCCTACCCCTCTCTTATGTTTGACAATTCATCTTTAAAGATCAAAAGAACAGAAACTGTTTAAGTGCAAGACTCAACTGTGTGCAGGACACAGCTTTTGGCAGCTGATTATTAAATGGGAAAAAAGGGGTCAGGAAAGTGATATTCCCAGCATTCTCAATTCTCTCCCCAGCTAAATAGATTCTTTTGTTAGTTCTTTTAAAGATAAAAGAAGTTCCCCCCAACATTTCTGTCTATGTTCTGGGCTCTGACATCCCTCAGGAGTGAGCATGGCAACACTGTATGGATGGGCTTTGCTAGGCTGGGAGACTTTTAACTGTGTTGAGAGAGGTGAGGGGGCAGAATCCCACACAGTCTAGCCTGGGACTGGCTCCCTCCCCTCGAAGGCCGCCTGAAGAGGTTGATGATTACTGCCCTTGTACTTGGTCAGAAGAGACAGCATGGGGTACCCTGTGGGAATTCTGTTCCCCTTGATCAGAGGAAAACACTTGTACTCCGTTGGGTCTCAAGTTTTTATTTCTTTTTTATTCTGCTTGTGAAAACATCTTTCAACACCTATGTTTTATTTTCCATCCGTGATACTGTACTAGAAGTGGGGAGATCTAATTCTGTCCTTTTCTTAGTAGAATGATACCTATTTTGTCTTCTCTAAATTAGAGTTGACAGTGAATATACCATAGGATTGTTATAAAGCAAAATGAAGCACTATAAGTAAGAGTGCTTGGTAATATGCAGTATTTTAAAGACTATTTCCTTTCTTCCAAATGAATTTCTTGAAGTAGGTGTTTTACCCTCAGCACCTTTTCAGGCAAAAGGAGAATTATGGTGATTACAACAATAGTGATTATAGTTTATATTTGTGGAGAACCTAGTGTGTTTTGGGTAAAGTTTAGTGCATTGCTCACACAGGTTGTCATTTAATATTCACAAAACTCTGTAAAATAGTTACTATTATATTTTTACATACAAGGAAACTGAGGATATAGAGAATTTAGATAATGATATGGCTCTGTTTCCCGACACAAATCTCATCTCCAATTGTAACTCCTAGGTGTTGAAGGAGGGACCTGGTGGGAGGTGATTGTATGATGGGGATGGTTTCCCTCTTGCTGTTCTCCTGATAGCGAGTGAGTTCTCACGAGAGTTGATGGTTTTAAAGTGTGTGGCATTTCCTTGCTCTTGCTGTCTCTCCTGCTGCCATGTAAAATGTACCTTGTTTTCCCTTCGCCTTCAGCCATGATTGTAAGTTTCCTGAGACCTCTCCCGCCATGCAGAACTGTGAGTCAATTAAACCTCTTTTGTTTATATATTACCCAGTCTCAGGTAGTGTCTTTATAGCAGTGTGAAAATGAACTAATACATATACCTAACACAAGGTTATACCACTAATATGCAGAGGACTTAAATGCAAGGCAGTCGACTCTAGAGCTCCTGCAGCATGCACAGCTCCTTCCTCTGTGTCATTCCATACAGGTATCTCAGTTTCTTACCTAAGAAAGTGAATGAATTTTAGACCCGCCCTGACTCCTTAGCAGGCTGTCTTGCTCATGTATCTTCCTGGCTGGACACTTGCCTGATCCTTTCTCTAGCCATTGCTTACAAGCTCTGCCCCAGCCATACCAAACTCCCAAACTCCAGGAGACGGCAGACTGGGCCATAATTTCTTATGTGTCCGTTTCTTTTCATCTGTAGTTCTTGAAACCTGGAACTGTTTTCCTTCTTCTATTCTTTCATACATTTCTACTGTTCTTTCAGCAAATATTTTAGCGAGCAAGTGCTATGTGCTCTAATTAGCACCAGGGATAAATTAATGACTTTACTGGTCTTACAGTGTAGTAGGAGAAGCAGAGGGATAAATTCCAGTGTACCACATAGAGTGGCAAATGCTATGAGACAGAGAAGTGGAGAGTCCTTTAGCATTGTTTCTAATGTATTCATGTTTTTATAAAATCTATTAAGAGCCTGCAATGGAGCACACAGTATGTTAAGTGCTAGTGACATTAGACAGACACGGTTCCTTCCCTCTGACTGCTGTGTTCTACTGGTGGTGGTGGTGGGTAGACAATGAAGGAAAAAGAGAAATAAATAATAACTAAATCAGTAAATGCCTCTTGGCATAAGTGACCTTAAAAACTAGACAGAACCAAGTGATAGAGTGATGGGAAAGGAGTACGTGAGATAGAGTAATCGGGGAAAGCCTCTTGGACAAGGTAACTTTTGAATTTGGTTTGGAAGAGAGAGAAGGGGCTAGCCATACTGGTGTTCTAAACGAAACAAGGGGAAGTTCAAAGTCCTTCAGGTCAAAAAGAGCTTGTTTTGCTCAACGACTAGAAAAGGGATCAGTGTTAAAACTTGCCAGACTTCCCTTCCCAAATATTAAGTCACGGTCTCCTCTGAGAGGACGTGTCACTCCTGTGATAAGGCATCCATTATGCTGAACCGAGGGCATGTTTCCCTCTCCTAACAGGCAAACTCTTCGTACACTACATCTTATTCACTTTTGAAAATTACATCTTATAGTCCCTAGCCCATGAGAAAACTCAAGGAAGAATACTGACTTGAATGAATGAATGATGTGTCCAACTAAATTGTTCTGGTCTAGCTCACTAGGCTACATCATTCACACTGGCTTCAAAAATGTGTAGAGAAATCACTGAAGGCACAGTGAGCTCACTTGGAATCAGAGTCATTTGTGTGTTTTACTCCCCTCCTTATTGAAGAATTTTTGGTCCTAATTGCTGGGGCAGCTGTGAGAACTAGCAGCTATAAATATTTGTAGGTTTACTTCAAACTGTGTGTCTGCTTTCATCTCCCTGGGCACATTCCATGCTCAGAGGGTCATTAGCTGTGTCCTCACAAAACAGCTATAGAGTAATTAGTACTAAGGAAGGCTGCGTATTAGTTATTGGGTTTCGGGACCTCCTTTTTGCTTCCTGAAGCTTTTGCATTTCTGTCTTCTAACTTCCGAATTGAGGCTTTCTGCTTGTGTTTTAAGTTGTACCTGTTGTTATTTATTGAGTATTGTAAAAGTATATCCTATTTATTGAGTATTTATGATATGACAGGCGTTATACTAAGCTGTTACCCTGTATTGTCTCACTCAAGCCGCATGGCAGCCTAAAGTAGTTTTATTTGTATTTTACAAAATAACACACTAAGGTTGCAACTTGCACAAAGTTACCCAGACAGTGAATGATCAGACTTGAACTTGAAGTCAGGACAGTCTGTTTCCAGAGTTTTTTTCCATTGTACCAGTGCTTCCCAAACCAAGTGATCACTGCCGGATCTCTTTAGGTATTCTAAAAGCAATTAATAATTTGTTTTTTGTTTCCATGATAATCCTAAACATTCATATAAGCATATTCAGAGTTATTTATGACTGTTTGAGCCCTGTTGGATAATTTCCGGCCTGAGCTTGTCTTTGTATAAAAATTACTCTGAAAACAAATGATCACTCTTAGTGCTGCATTTTCAATCTAGGGTTCTTTAAAGCAGCTATGTTCCTTGAGAGTAAGGGTGAACAGCAAGGTGACTTGTTAACCCAGAGCTCTCCCAGGCTGGGCCCTGGCCTGGATTCATGATTGTCTTCCCTCCGCTATGAGATTCCTAGCAATTCTGGTGCTTCACCACGATTTGAGGGATGGCTGTCCTGGTAACTGGAACTGCTGGTGGGGACACTTGGCACACTCCCAGTCCGCTCTGCTTCTCACTGATGCAAACCTACAGGGAAATCAGAGCAGGCTTGTTGTTGCTCAGTGCACAGAGGCCATGAAAATAAAATAATAAGGACTTTTTCTAGAGTAGTAAACAATATTTGTAGAAGAACTCATCAGGAATCCAAAGAGCAAGAAGGAAGTAAAATTGTTCTAGCGTCCTAGTGTTCGTGCATGCAGGCGGCAAGGCCCACAGATATTGATGGCAGGTTAACACATTCATGGCCCTTTCTCTTGCTAGGCTTTCAAAAATTATTTTTACTCTTACAGAAAATAGAAAAAAACATTTTCAGATCTTCACCTAGATGTACAAGAGTAATAAATTAAGCTGCTCTGAAGGCTGCTGTCTAAAAATATGTAAAGTATAGAGAAAGATCTTCAGATCTACCTTTTGCTGCTGCTGCTATAGACAGATTGCTGGTCTTTTGGGGCAGAAGAAGTCACGTGGTGGGGAATAGCTCACCTGCTTACACCTGGGAGGACATGTTTGAAGGGGGGTGAAAGAATTAATGCAGTAAGATTTGTGAAATCACTGGTGAGCATAAAACCTTATATTGCTTAGCACCTAAGTTACGTATTTAAATGACTTAAAATTTAAAAATTAATTTAATTCTGGAGGACAAATTTAAAAATAACAATACACTAACATCCTATTTTTCACCTCTACAGCTAATGAGGATGCTCTGAAGGATAGACAAAAATGAAATATAGTCTGAAATCGAATTCATGGATGCATTAGTCTGCTAGGGCTGTCATGACAAAGTACCATAGACTCAGTAGATTAAATACAACTTTATTTTCTCATAGTTCTGGAGTCTGAAAGTCTGAGATCAAGGTATTGTCAGGGTTGGTGCCCTATGAGGCCCTTCTCCCTGGTTTATAGACAGCTGTCTTTTCCTTGTGTCCTCACTATATGTGTCTGTGTTCAAATTTCCTCTTCTTGTAAATGCACCAGTCATATTGGATTAGGGTCTATCTGAATGCCCTCATTTTAATTTAATTGCCTCTGTAAAGACTCTATCTCTAAAATATGTTCTCACTCTGAGATACAAGGGTTAGGAGTTCAGTTTGAATTTTCAGGAGGGATGCAAGTCAGGCCATAATAACTGATTCTATTTAACTATATCTATATCTATAATTTTTTGAACCAAAAGAAAGATTTATTTGGTAATGAATAGGAAAAACATTTATGGGACTGTACCTACCAAAATTTTAAATATACTGGAGTTCAAACTTTGCCCTTTTTTCACAGATTATAATTTGATTTCCTAGTGGTACTGGCTATATTATATTAGAGTAAACATTAGATATGATCATAGAAAATAATGATTAGCTAAGTGTGAACTACTTACTACTGTTTATAATACTACATTTCATTTCTAATTTACAATAGTTTATAATAAGGCAAATTTTCTACCTCTGCCCTCAATATTGCAGAAATAAGCTCCTCATTGTTGCAGAAATAAGCTCTTAAATATTTAAATGTCATATTAGAGATAAATCGTTCTTTTGTGTTTAGGTATAGAGGTCGGTAAATCTGTGGTGTGGGATGGTCACTGTCAAGAAGTGTAAAATCTTGAGAGTGGTCTACAGATTGAGGAAGGGCAGAGGCTTTTGCTAAACAAAAGAAACTCAGCATTAATTCCACATCTGTGGTTTTCTCTCTCTCTGTCTGTGTATGTGTATGTGTGTCTGTAAATAACAAATAAGGACGGTATACATGTTTTGAGCTAAAACTAGGAGTTTAAGTGACAATTTTCTACTTGGTATACATGTGTGTATGGGTCAGATCAGGGACTGATCCCAACATGTTCACATGTGGCTGATTCCCCCACCCCTGACTCTACTGTATAAAGAAAGTGCATCCTAAACGGGCCCTTTATGATTTGGAGAAGCTATAGATATCTCAATTCCTTCTTATAAAGAAGGGAAAATGGAGAGACAGGAGTGGGGAGAGTTTGAAAAGATGGTAGAGAGGAGTGTTTGGGTGAAGGGAGATGGATTCGTCTACTGATGCAACTGGTGAGTTGATTTGAAAAATAACTGACATGTTGGGGACTTTTATTAATTTTGTTCTGCATGGTTGATGAAGTAATTTCATCTTCACTAAAACTTCTATTAAATCTACTTTATTCACTAGTGCTTTCATAGCTAAACTTTCTATTTTTAGGAGATGCAGTTAAATGCTGAGTCACCTCCCAAAGTGAGTGGGGACAAAACAGGTTCCTGAAATTGTCTAGATGTGTTTAGTCTGCATCTAGACACAAATATATGTACTATATTTTATTCACATATACTTGATATCAGAAAGCAAATGAGTGCAGAAGAGCAGATAGTTGAGCAGGAGTAGAAGGTATTGCTATGAAATAGAGTTGATGAATGAAGAGGAAGGTGGACAGTGAGAGAAAGAAGAGGTGTGGATGAAGCAAAGTATCAGCATGTGGGTAGCACTGAGGGGCAGTATGCATGTACACATGTTTTCCACACATATCATAGAAGTAAATGCATTGAGTCCACAAAAGAGGAAATGAAGCAAGTGATGCTACAAAATAGGAAATCAAAGAAGAAACAACAAAATTATTGCATAGGCATTGGACTGAACTATATCTGTGAATAATACATTAAGCAAATGTTTAAAAGATTATACTTTTGATTTTTAACAGAAATATGTTTCTGTATTTTGCCACTTAATTTATGCTACTCAAATTTAAACTGAAATATTTGGAAATTGAATGAATAGTGCCATGTTAGGCAGCCTAGCCAACCAGTACCTGGATTTTAGTTCCTGAATCACTGAGCTGTATGTTCACAATTCGACAAGCCTTGTTATCAGTTCTGAGGCATAGCTGACATGGGGCGAGGGATTAGGTAGTTCTAGATGACTAGGCAGTTAATTCTTAAGCACAGGTGAGTTACTTTAAATAGGTTCACAAAGCATTAAAAGGATCTTGGTGATATCCAGGCTTTTGAACATATTTACATTGCGATAGTACCGTTTGACAGGGATATGATCCTTTTTCTGTAATAAGTCCTTGTGATTTATTGAACAAGTCTCCAAAAGTGAACTTTCAGTGGTCTTGATGGTATGCCTCCAGCTGTTCCTTTTCAGCTGTCTCTCTTGACCTCTGCAATGTGCATTTCTGAATGACTTTAGCTTCTTTTAGCTAAAGTGAATTCTATCTCTTAGAAGGTGCACATTTTGTATTTCTATTCTAATCAATACTTCCTCCCACTGCTTTAATGACCCAAAGACACTTTAAGTCAGCAGCAAACAGGGCCTGAGTCACTTTAGTTAAAATCTTGGCTCCCCTCAATCTGAAATCATTTCATCTCCTAATTTCCTTTTTAGTTTTTCTGTGTACACAGCAGGCCATCTGAAAATAAGTAATCAAAGCAAGACCTTTTACTGAGAATATGAGATAAGCTTATTTCAGAATTCTCAACTTTCTTACTTCTTGAAAAACATCCCCCCTTAAGGTCTTTGAAAAATCTTTAAATAGATGTCTTTCTCTTAAGGTCCACTTCTAATCTGATTTCTCCCAGATTTTCTTAATATTGAAAGTGGAGAGTTGATGTTTACTTATACCAACTACATGGCAATTCTATTTCCAAAGGGCCTATGAAAAGATGGAAAACAGATGATGCTTGTTGTTTGATTATTTGCCTTTCAAGAGTAACTTTGCTGTGACAGACTCATATAAATTGCTGATAAGAATTTAAATTACTACTTCCTTTCAAAAAATAAATATCTAGAGTTTTTAAAAAGTCCTGCCGTTGGATCCAGTACATCCTTTTCTAATAATCTATACTAAGGCAAAATTTAAGCATTCAATGATTTGTGAACAAAATCAGCATTGCATCATTTTTTATAATAACAAGAGGTCAGAACTATTGAACTGATGTACAAAAGATGAAAGGTTACAAAATATATGGAGTAGGATAATATAAAGGAATGTTACTTGGTCACGTTTCAAAGTATATGCAATGGCATGGAAAATAGATACAATTGAATTTTTAGCATAAAATACTATAACAACTGTCCATATATTCCTAAGTAAAGTCATAGAAAGAAAACATAAATAGAACTCATTGTTAAAAGTGTTGTTTCTACATTGTGAAGTTATGAGTAATTTCTCTCTCTCTGTGTGTGTGTGTGTGTATGTGTATATATATATATCTGTATGTCTGTGTGTGTGTGTGTTTCTTTGGTTTTTATATGAGTCTGTAATACTTTTTAAATGAGACAAGTAATTAATATTTTTTAAGAAGAATGAAATAACCCCGAGAGGAGAAACCCTCCTTTTCCTTCAGGGTAAATCTACTGTAGGTATACTCTTTCTTTCTAGTAATTCATTCTCCTTGTGGCTGCTCTGTTTTTCACAACACATGTCTCTGGATTGTAGTAGTAAATTAGCAACAAGAAAACTAGGTCTCAAAACCATAAAAATAGCTGCCACATACCCATGATCTTTAATATAAATATGTACTTTAAAGCACTTTACAATTTTGAAAGACTTTCCCATAAAGCCACCTTGAAAGTGTTGTTTGTAATGTCAGCTGTGTGAAGGCAGAGTTTTGTCTTGTTCACCTTTATGCCCTAGCATCTAAAACAGTGGAGATGGAGTGCATATTTGCTGAATCAATAAATTAATGTGTTTTGAATATTAGTGGTGAGATGAGATTGCAGAGGACATAATCTCACATGATACTAACAATGGTACTCTGAGGAGGATATAGGTTTTATTATCCCCAGTTTATAGGAAACAGAGGCAGAATGATTGATTTGCACAAGATCACAGAGCTGGTAAGTGGCAAATATCTATTTGAACCAATTCTCTAGATTAGGGCTTAGTTCATAGTATGATTCTAACAAAACTTCATGATGTTTTCATCATCTCACTGTACGTAAAGGCCATGGTGTCACTTAATACATTAGCATTTATCAAGATTTTGTTTTCTATTCGGCATAGAAAAAAACACATGGGCTCAGAACTTATTGTAACATGGCTCATATTAATTTCTACTCATTCTTCTCACTGCATTTACTGTGTTAGCCCATTCACATGCTGCTATGAAGAAATGCCCAGAACTGGGTAATTTATAAAGAAAAGAGGTTTAATTCCCTCACAGTTCCACAAAGCTGGTGAGACCTCAGGAAACATACAATCATGGTGGAAGGCACCTCTTCACAGGGTGGCAGGAAAGAGAATGAGTGCAAGCAGGGGAGATGCCGACACTTAGAAAACGATCAACTCTCATAAGACTCGTTCACTGTCAGAGAATAGCATGGGGGAAATTGCCGCCATGATCCGATTACCTCCATCTGGTCCTGCCCTTGACACATGGGGATTATGGGGATTACAATTCAAGGTGAGATTTGGGTGGGGACAAAGTGTCAAACTATATCACTGTCTGTCTTCTTTCTTATCAGGAGTTGTTATGCATTGAAAGAATTTCCTTGGATAAATTCTGAGTTTTCTAGATAGAATATGGTGAATGTGGCCCTTTGGATCCTGTGATTCATAGCAATATAAGAAGCCTGAATCCTTTCTAGAGTACTTTTTCTTAGTAAAGCCTTAGGACTTTCTGAACACTCTCAAACATATCTTAAAACAATGTAGTTATATTTTAAAAAACTCCACAAAGTTACAAAAATACACACCTACTATTTTTTCTCATCTCTGTATCCCAATTATTATGAGTACTATCCTCTATCAACTCAAAAACTGGCCAAAGAAAGGATGAAAGTTTGAAAACCCAGGAAGTTAAAATCTACCCAAGGCACTGCTGTGAGATTCCGGTGTAGTGATGTCCTGGTAGGAACAGAACAAGTCACCTTTCAGGCAGGTGCCCTTTACTGTCACGTGTTGACAATGGCTCATTCTCTGTTTACATCCATTTCTGCTTTGCAGCCTCAATCCAGGCAGGGACAAGGGACATGTGGCCCAGGGTGTTATTTGATGTGTGGTGTATGTGTACTTCCTTCTCTTGATTTGGCTCTGTTCAATGTGAACTAAAGTGCCCTACTGTTCACATCAGGGTAGGAATCCTATTGGCTCTCAGAACCTTCTAGAGTAGCCGCTATATGACTTCAATAAAAAAGCACTTGGCTTTAACTAATTATAGCCCTGCTCCAGGCTAATTTGTGACCCACATCTCTTAGTAAACATTTCTCTCACTCTAACCTTGAAAGGCAACTAAACTGTGACAGTTTTACCCACAGAGTTTAATCAGGTCTCTATTCTAAAGACAAAGTGTTAAGAAACCTGGATAAATTTCTTATACGTATGTTTGTAAACTTTCTTCTTCATAAAATATTTGTCTTTAAAGATAGACTGAAATTTGTCAAGATTCTAATCGGATTTACACTCCTTACTTTCCTTGAGAAATACTCTTTTCTATATAGTAATGGGTTGAACTATTTCCCATTCAAGTATTCATTTATCCACTCTGCATGCAACAAGTATTTCATGAGTGCTCGTTGTGTCCCAGACACAGAATATACAGATGCAAAATACAGGTGGGGTCTCTATTGTCATAGGAAAGGAAAAACACACACTAAATAATTAGAGACAAAATTAATAGTTCAATTCTAATTTTGGAAAAATCAATGAGAGGCACAATGAGAGTGTCTGTGCATGGAATCTGCTTATCTGAGAGCTCTTGGAGGGCTTCCCTGAGAAAATGCAGCTGAGGCTAAGATTTTAAGGATGACTAGGTGCTGACTGTGCAAATTGGGGTAGTAGGAGAAGGAACACTCAAGCCAAGAGGAAATAATATGAAAAGGATAAGATGGAAAGAAGCAAAGAAAATTCAAAGAACCTTCATAAGGAAGATGGGTGGATCCATGTTATGGACCCATTTATTTTCACTAAAGCTTTACTAATCAGCTTTTATACACAAGGCCCTGTGCCATGGGGCTGGAGGTACAACAGAGAGTAGAAACTGCACCCTCTCACAGCTTGTATTTTGGTGGCAATTACAATGCTAGGGATAGGTGCTCTAACAAAAGCAGGAAAGAGAAACAACTTCTAACTCAGACTGAGAGGTCAGCAAACTAGAAGTGATGTCAATGCTGGTACCTGAAGGATGGGAGGCATTAATGAGACAAAGGTCGTAGTGGAAGTGTGGGGTTGATGAAATGAAGAGTGAATTTGAAGGCCAGAGACTAGAGAGAAAAAACAGACAAACAGAAAAGATGTACCTGGGGAACTAAAATAAGCATAAGTATGAAGATGGAAGTAAAGAGGGGCAATGTGAATGTTTCAGTTTCTTCATCTGTTACATAAGGGAGTTGGACCATGTTCTTTCTAGGTCATAGATTTTGTGATACTATTTTAAACCCCTCATGTATACTAGGTAAAGATCGAGAGGTTGTTAATAAGTTTTTGAGGCCACAGAGATAAGCAGTGACAAAGCTCATTTAGTCTGTCAGTTGAATGTACATAAAAGTCACAAAAAACTGCTTTTGATTGGAAGAAATATTACTGACCTGATTTTTTTTCACAAAAATTTGAACACTTTGTTACGTAAGCAACTAAACTGACCTTATTGCAAATATGAATTCTTCCCTCCCTCCACTACTTTTTACTGAAGACTCTTCATTTTTCTCTTTAGATTGAGCCCAGAGTGGACTCAAGTTCTGCAGGGTGTCCGGGCAGTGCCATGATGACTTGCCACTTGTGTCAGAAGAATAAGTTGATTGACATTGTGCAGATTTAATAAGCAAATGGTTGATTTCCTGGTATTTAGCAAGTTGTCAATTAATGAATAAAACACCAATGTCAGGTTCAGGGTTACCTAAGAATGTGCTCTTGCCTTTACCAAGAAGAATTTGGTGACAGGTTCCTATTCCCAAAGTGTTCTTTGAAATGGACAACCTTACATTAGCAGATAAAATAATGTCCAATGTTCAGAATAATTTTAAGTTTTATGAAACTTTTATACAAGAACCTGATTAGTATGTCATCTGCTCAGACTTATGTATGAAATAGGAACATGTTAGCCAAAATATGAAAATTGCTACTTAGATATCCACTCTACTGGAGACCTAGAAGATAACAAGTTCCTGACAGTTTTCCGGGAAGGGACATGAGGAAACTGAGACAGGGAAAACCAGAGTTAGGTCTCTGGTTTTCAATGTAGTTGAAATCCTACATTGTTCTCTGAAGATGCCATCCTAATATATAGCTGTTGCCTAAAATGTTGACCAAAAATTGGGAATTATTACATTTTCAGACACTGAATAATTTTTCAGAAATTACACGTAATGTCTCCTTTCACCTAAAAGGTATCTTTCACTTGGAAATTCTGGTCATTACACCTCTCATAGGGTGAAAGAAAGATATTTGAGAAAACAAACAAAACTAGAGAGAGTGAAAGGTTAAATTTCTTTAGTATAGAAATGGGGCAAACTTGGGAAGGCATGAATGGAATGAATACAATTATGGACAACAATTTAGCCTGGGTTTAGAAACTGCTGACCCAATTGCATATGGTGTACCCTTGAAGTTTCAGTAAAGCAAGATTAGGACAATTACATTGAACAGAAGTACTACTAGTGTGTAATGGACTTTGGAACCTACTTGAAGAGGTCATGAAAATAGTACATAGAAATGGAAAAGTTTCCAGCTCTACTTAGGTATGAGCTGAGAAATATACATTATTTCTGGTTGGCATCATATCGTATCTTCTGTCATCATAAGTCTTACGGTCCTCTTGGACACAGGCTGTATGCTCCAGTGAACAATGACCTCATCCCTGTTGGTCATTGTTTTTGTCCCAGTGACCCTATGTTGCTTAGCACATTCATTGACCTGCTCAATCAATATGTCTTGATGATGATTAAGGATTTTAATTATACAGGGTAATGATTTCTTGTTCTTGCTCTATTATCACACTAATGATAAATGCTAACCTTAATTGAGCACATGCTATTGTATCATGTTCTGTTCTCAGTAGATTTTATAGAACAAGTTTAATTTGGATATAAACCCTATGGTTACTATCATATGCTATGGTACTTTTCATATGCCTATTTAAAGATGAATAATCTAAGAAACAAATACATTAATTAACTTTCTCAGTGTCTCACAGTAACTTAATGATGTGGCCTGGATTTAAACTTCAGCAGTCTGACTCCAGAGTCTGTACTTAACCAGTATATTTTTGCCACTACTATGGACCAAATTGGAGAAGTGGCTCAGAAATATTTATCAATATCCCCTCACCTGCTAGCCCAGTGATTCTGACCATTTTTGTCTTTGGAGCCAAATTAGATGTGTTCTATTCTACATTGCATTATCCTGTTAGGAAAAGAGAAGTGGAAAGATGGCTGAATGGAAAAGAATTGAGTCTTTTGATTGAAATCCTCAATGTTTTACTTTCCTACAGCCTATGTTGACACATTCCATTTGTTTTACCCCAAACTGGGAGTTCCTGTAGGCAAAGCTCCAGAGAGAGTACATATGGTTTATAGCTGGTTCTTCCTATATAGATAGCTGGCCAAATATATAAGCAGAGGGCCTACCTGGAGTGGAACCACTTTGGAATTGTTTGCTCAGAAAATATGTTACTAAAGAGTCCCACGGAAAGGGAATGGGGGAAATGAGGTGCCAAGCAGAGCTCTCACAGCTTTCCATTGAGCAGTGACCTGGGTAATTTACTAAGAGATGTCTGCTGTATTTCTATTTTCTAAGCAGGACCCCAAGTCAGTATCTTGCCTATCCAACAAAGGCAACCAGTAAGATAACAGGGATTTATAGAATTAACACAGAAGCAGGCTATGTTCCTCCTGCCTACTTTCACAGACACTCTTTTGGCAAAAGCAGACAGACAGACAGACAGACACACACACACACACATGCACACACACATAGTTTTTTCTCAATTTGCCAAGAGAACTACCAAGAGCAGGCAACTTGTGTATCAATCTGATTTTTTCATTCCTGGTCAATTATTAGAAATGTGGCTATTTCTTCCCTGCAATTTAGTAACTTGACATTTTTCTCTTTCTCTCTTTCTCTCTCTCTTTTTTGTAATCACAGCAGAATCTAAGAAGAAGAAAAAAGAAGGCAAGAAACAGGAGAAGATGCTGGATTAAAAGATGTCACCTGTGGAACATAAAAAGGACATCAGCAAACAGGATCAGTTAACTATTGCATTTATATGTACCGTAGGCTTTGTATTCAAAAATTATCTATAGCTAAGTGCACAATAAGCAAGAACAAAAAGAAAAGAACATTTTTGTAGTAGCGTTTTTTAAATGTATACCATAGTACCACTAGGGGCTTATAATAAAGGACTGTAATCTTGTTTAGGAAGTTGACTTATAGTACATGATAAATGATAGACAGTTGAGGTAAGTTTTTTGAAGTTATGTGACATTTTACATTAAATTTTTTTTTACATTTTTTGGCCAGCAATTTAAATGTTATGACTATGTAAACTACTTCTCTTCTTAGGTAATTTTTTTCACCTAGACTTTTTTCCAAATTGAGAAAAATATATACTAAACAAAATAGCAATAAAACATAATCACTCTATTTGAAGAAAATATCTTGTTTTCTGCCAATAGATTTTTTAAAATGTAGTCAGCAAAATGGGGGTGGGGAAGCAGAGCATGTTCTAGTTCAGTGTTGACTTTTTTTTTTTTTTAAAGAAAAGCATTAAAACATAAAATTCTTTCACTTTGGCGGAAGCATTTGTTTTCTTGATGAAATTATTTTTCCATCTGAGGAAAGAAATACTAGGAAAATAAATCAAGGTGATGCTGAAAAAAAGTTGTTTGTGTGTTCAATAATGTGATTTTGTAACCCTACTCCCCTTTAGTCTTTTATACTCCCCCAGTCAACTTATTAGCACAGAGAAATTGTCATACAAATTAGCTAAGTCACTCTTGGGCATAAAGTTCACACAGTTTTTTTTTTTTTTTGTATTTTCTATCAGTAATTAATAGGTTAAATCGGTACTACTGAATTCAACAAAAATTTCACAATAGTCTAGGGTTTAGTGGAGCAGGAAAATGCTCTTATAGTGGATATATTTGGGCTAGCACCAGTCCAAATCAGGATCACTGTAATGATGTGCAAAATGGTAGTTTGGGCTTAGTTTCCATAAACCAAAAATTTTCACTTTGTTACATGCCATGAGTGCCAAAGGCTATCTGTACAACTTCCTTATCTGTTGGCCTCTAAGCCCAATTTTTAAGTAAACAAGTCTGTTCTCCTATTATTCAGGGAATAATAGAAAATTCTCTGGGATTATCTTTAAAGTATTTCTCTTGACAGACTCTTTAATTCTAAAGTGATAAGACTCAATAAACAAACACCTATCTACCAAGATAATTGCTAAGTCCGTTTTGGGACATGATGATTTCAGGCTACCCTGGGCTATCTATAAAATATATAATTACATGCTGGTCTAATGATGCAGCCAAAGGGTCTTAGCAGCTAAACTACTTTTGCCATCTAGCCTAAGACTCCACTTGAGCTAGAAATGTTGAGCAGATCCATTTCTCCCCTCTACATCAAAGCCAACTGTCAGTGGGGAATAGAAAAAAAGGATGAACTTCCAGGCATTTTATGGACTGGTGCTTAATAAAAAGAGTGCCTAGTAAAGTGCAAATGATAGAAACATGAATAATAAATGTAGTCCTTTTACAAGCTGACCTTAATTGGAAAAAGTACTCATGGGGACGGATGGAAGAGAAGAAAGAAAGGCAGCGTCTTGAGTGGATTTTTTGACAGCGAAGTTCCAAAGGGATGGGATGATGGAAGAGCCTGTTGCAAATTTTGATAGCCTCTCAGCTAACATTGCTCCTCTAAGACATTTAGCCAAAAACAGCAGCCCATGAATCAGTAATGAGTTAAGGTGAACTAGAACTAAATCTCCCAAGGGAAAAGCAGTCCTGTAAGTAACTGGCATACTCCTTTATTCACAGGGCATGGCAGGAAACCAAAAGTGAAAGATTTCTCTGCTGTGTCAACTATGATACTTAGCAAACCCTAGAATAGCTCCCTGATTCTCCCCTAAAGCAAAGATTGGTATGCTAAGCTCCCTTATATAGAGTGTGAAATTCAACATCCCTTAAGTCTCAAGAATTATTCTACCCCAGTCTCAGCTTTAAACATCTTGTTAAGTCACACTGAAGTGTTGAAACATAAATGCGAAAGGACAAGCTCTCCAAATCTCTGATTCTCACAAACAGGAAAAAATAGATCGTCATCGGGCACTTCACAGTGTTCTTGAGCAAGCTCTCTGTTCTGGGCTTTATACACTTCACCCTAAAGTTCATTAAGCCTTGAAGAAGGGAAGGAAAACGTAAAGAAGTCGTCTGTGTTCCTTTAAATGGCCTTAGGGGGAAGACAAACTTTCTGTCCAATAATTGAGAGGGTAAAAAGCAACTTTACCAAGACGCAGGCAAAAAGAAATCTTCTCTGATGAGAAAGTGTCCTTATTCAGCTCAGAGTTGGTATCCCTCACACTTGTTCTCTGATAGACTTTCTTTTTTTTTTTTTTTTGTAAGTTAAAATGATATATACATATTTATTTATTTTGAAGAATTGGCTCACACCATTGTGGAGGCTAAGGAGTCCATGATCTGCCATCTAGACTTTCTAATTTATTCAGGATATATGAATGCTGTCATATTCTCCTATATATAGGTTGTCAAGAAGAGGATCTTGGATAGACATTTTGACTTCATATATTCCTGGAATGACATATTAACATCTTGTTAACTTAGTAGAAGTGAAACTCAACCAGAGTTTAAAGCTCTAAATATTTTTAAAGAGAATTTCTCCTAAATTGGGTGGATGGGAAGATGTGGATATGAAAAAAATGGAATAATTATGCTTGACCGTGAGAAATCTTACTGAGAAAGAAAAGGCTATAGTTCTTTTCCATTGAGGAGACAGATACTTCTTTAAGAATAAGAGATACAGATTCTGTAACATCTATTGGCTCCATAATTCTGAAACTCTTAAATTAATTATTCTACAATTTCCTTAAGTGAAGAACAGAGGTAAATAGGCTATAGAAAGCACTGAAAAAGGAAACAGAAAATACTGTCTTTTGCAAATTGAATTATTTAAAAATAGTTTCCAAATATAAAAATTAGAACTTTATCTACATTGAGTCATGGGGTTTTCTAATAAAGTGAAGCAAAGGGACTTTCTTTTCATTAACCTCTCCAAAAATAATAAGGCAGATCAATATCCTTGGATATAGAATATCAAAGCATTCAAACCACTTTTTAAACAGTGATAAGAGCCTTGGAATATATTAATATAAGAAGAAAAGGGCATAATGTTATTCTAAGCATCCAGCAAGGAATGCCTGTTTCAAAACTTGCAGACTGTAATTCTACCAGAAATAAAAGATATGGAGCATTTTTAATCAGAGGAAAACATGTCTTACCCTTAGAAACTCACCCGTCCTTTACTATTTCTGTTCTTCCCAATCCTTTGTTCTTCTAAGCAGAGAAACAAAAGTAAAAAAGCGTCATCCTGTTGGGGTCACAAGTAAAATAATGTAATTCATAAGCATTTCAGTACAAATGAGAAAAGCAGACCTACTTTAAAAACTATTATTATTTAAAAAGAAAAATAAAGAATTAGCTCCCAACATTTAATTTTTGTAAAGCGATTTTTTTTAAAAAAGAACAAAACCATAACAGGCAGAACATTGATGTATTTCTTACCCATGTATCTATTACAATGATTGTATTAAGTTACTCATGGGGTTGGCTAAAGGGGTTTATATGTAGATTGTCACTTCATATTTTCTTTTGTTCTTTGAAAATGTGCATGGAAGCCATATTATACCTTATTAGAGAATGAAAACATGAAAAATCTTGACCATCCTATCCCTCAACTCCTGGGATGACTTAGAGAACGTATAGAGATTGTATCCACACATTCAACTTGCTCTTAGTGGAGATACAGATTTTACATAAGATAAATAATCACACAGAATAATTTTTTCCGTTTTTTGATTGTTTGATTGTCAGATCCATCAAACATAGGGCAAAGCTTCAAGTATCTTTGTTTATGAGATTCTTGGATAATTACATGAATGCATCCCTTACTGTGAATAATCAACAGATTGAAATATTTCCAATGAATGACACGAATTTTAGACATCTAAATCCTAAAAATTGCATGCGTTTAAGGAAGTCATTTTTGCCTGATAATCTTTCTGTTTAAAAAAAAAGGTACCACACTATTTTTTAAAGAACATGATAAATGTAAATTTAGCTGCTCTTGAAGACTTATTCCTGTCACCATGAATATCAGGTTATTATTTTTTGTTATCGTGGCAGTTGTAGTTGTAAATATTTTCTCATGTGTTCCTCATGGATCATAGGATTGAATGAATACTGCACCAGGATATAACCCTGAACTCAATTTGAGGGAGAACAAAACTAGCAACAAGACCCTTCACCAACATACAAAAAAAGAATGTATCTTCTTTTAAATTTTGTCTCTTAATGAAGATGGAATAAAGTATATACTACTCTCTGAGCTATTGGATAGTATCACGTGGTGACTTTTATAAAGAAATATACAATTAAATTTCAGGATTAAGCAAACATTTTTTTCCTGGCCTTTTAGAAAAAATAATCTTTGCTGTCCTTATCCTTGGAGTTGTCAGATATACTCAAGCATTATCTGTTATTTCTACATCAGCAACTGCTGGTATTATGAGCAATCTCTGCCTTTTTCAACCTACATTTTATCTCACTTGTATTTCACATGTTGAATCGATATGAAGGAGCACTACTAAGCATTGTTCATTTTGAGAACAGATAGAAATTATTAGTTATCATAATAAAATTTCTCTAATAGAAAAATGTACCATCATTGTTTGTAAATTAGCATTTTTGTTTTAATGCCATACCATTGAAAAATGAACATTTTTTAATATCTTAGAGATAGAAGGTCCATATATAACCTACAAAATGGAGAAACTTCCCTATGAAAATTATTTTGTAATAATACACCCTATTTTGAAAAATACCTTTCTATAAGGCTGGATACATTATAATATTATAGCATTAAAAAGTAAGATAAAGTTACAAATACTAAAAGGGCCTGACTAGTCCTTCTGTTTATTAATTATTTCAGTGGTACAATCAACATATTCAATTAATTACAATTATCTTCATAATGT
Organism: Pongo abelii; assembly: GCF_028885655.2. Taxonomy (NCBI): domain Eukaryota; kingdom Metazoa; phylum Chordata; class Mammalia; order Primates; family Hominidae; genus Pongo; species Pongo abelii. The sequence goes on along the minus strand of NC_071991.2, from coordinate 134,611,983 downwards.
AATGTTAGGCATGCTGGGAAGAAAACAAATAAAATTTAGAATTCCTAGCTTTCAAACTCACTTATTTGTAGATCCTGAATATACAAAGATTTTTTTAAATTAAAAGAAAGCATTTGTAATGTAAAATAATAGAAATATAAGGTTAGTAATTATTAAGATTGGACAAGACCCAAGAATTTCAAAGAAATCACTGGGCTGGAGTAGTTAGAGAATTCATAAAGAATTCAGGGTTGATATTTCCCTTGAAGGATGGACTGGATTTGGTGGAAGATAAAAGGGGCATTTTAAGAGTAAAGATATGAAAAAGATGCAGTTATATATGTTAGCAGCATACAACATTTATTTAGTATAGCTAAGCTGATTTACTTAAAGTTTAAGCTGGTTTCTTTACAACACTTTCTACCATCATGTAAAATAGAATTTGGCATTGACAGGCAGCATCCCTACAACATACACATGCAGACATACACACACACACACACACACACACACACACACACACACACACACACACACATGCATAAATGATTAATGAAATACAAGTTTTGGAAAATAATATTTCTCAATGCTATGTGCTATGTACACTGACATTTTTCCTCTCTTGTATTTCATTTTCTTAAAGTTGGTTACAATCCATTAAATTTAATTTATGATCTACATATGGATCAAAATCTCTACTTGAGTTGTTTTTTCTTACAGACACTTGACTTTTAGTCAGACTTTATCTCTTATGCAAGAATTGGTGTAGATACTGATTTCAGGACACCTTTCCTTTAGGGAAAGAAATATACTGGTGCAACCTCTGCCCAGTGGAAGGACCTTTCTTTTCCACTGCTTTACAGAATCATCCTTAGTGAGACCAAGTTATGTGGGCAAGAACCTAGAGTTTTTCTTTCCTTGTCCATTGGGCAGAAGGAATCCCCAAAGGCGCCATAGAAGTGGGAGAGAGGAGAACAGCAGTCCAGCAGGAATTGATCATTCCTCTTATTAAACCTTCTAAGTCTGCTTGTGACCAGATATATATATGTTATTTATTTCTTCTAGTGGATGGGTGTTGCTAGACATACCCTAAATATGGCCAGAGAGCTCATAATATGCCAAAATCATGCTGGCCAAGTCAGATCACATGAGTATCTGATGTCCTGTGGATAGTAATTCAGTTTCTAGACTTAAAAGCAATCTGGAGTTATTCATCAAAAAGAGAATAGTTACTAGAGAGGTGGTGTTAAATGCCTTCCATCTGCCCATACAGATCCACTCTGCACCATCTACATTCTGCTTCCACGTCCCCTGACCCAGGTGAATTTCATCAAGGGCCCCCCTTGCCCTCTACTTCCAGTTGGCTCTAGCAAGTGAAGAGTATCACAAGGGAACAGAAGAACGGAGGGAAGAGAACTTTGGTTCCATAGCTGTATCTCTTAAGTTCTTGGTACCTATCGGGAAGAGTCTCTCTTCTTCTCTTCTCTCCCCTTCTCTTCCCTTCCCTTCCCTTCCCTTCCCTTCTCTCCCCTCCCCTCCCCTCCCCCCTCCCCCTTCCCCTCCCCTCCCCCCTCCCCCTTCCCTCCCCTCCGCTCCTCTTCTCTCTCTCTGTCTCCCTCTCATCCTGATTGTATTTCTAGTATCTTCTCCCTCCTTACACTTCTTTGTGCACAGAAGAAGTAAACAGCACTCCTGGTTACTGCTGTTTCTGGGCATCACATTTATAAATAGCCCTTTGATTAAACTCTTTATTTGAGCATGCCATCTATTACCTGCTAGGACTGTGACTGACATAGGAGTGTGATTTACTTTGAAACTCTAAAATATTCTGCTAATTATCTTTTTGGGGGGCTTTCCGGTAAAAGTGAAGTACCATGCCTACCAAGGAAAAGAAATCCTTCCTCATGTGGTGTGCTTTTAAGATTAGCAAGCCCACATCAACTCAGAGCTAATTGCCCCCTCCTGGCCTGATTAGCAGAGTTTCTCCACTTCCTGCTAGGATAAAAGAGCTGATTTTGATGGAAACTTCAGTTGAACTTCTAGCATTCTAGATTCCAAGCTTTGCAGAATCATTGGATCTGCCAGGTCACACAAGACAAGAGGAAAATCTACTTTTACCAACTGGAGTGCCTGCTTCTGATTTGGGACTCATTCAAATGTGTAGCTTTTCAGATACAGGTAAGTAGGGCAATTAAGACCTCAAATACTGCATATGTTCCCTCCAAAATCCAAGGGGGCCTATGAGATAATGTACTTTCTTTCCATTGTTAGGGTTTGTAAAGTCCATAATTTGTTCTTCATTTTGAAGGGGATATCTTCACAAGTCCCCACTCATTGTACCCAGGAAAATTTACTATGGTGACTGATATTGTGGGTGATAGCACAAACTTTGAATATACAAATGAAACTTTTCCATTTAAAGGAACTGAATTGCAGGAAGATACTTCTTTAACACCCAATCCTACAAACTTTATATTACATCTGAGTATAATACCAGATATACTCCTAGATTTACCTTGTGGTCAGCAGGGGGATGAAGATCTTCATGACAGTTAAGGAAGATTAGATGAGGAAGATGCATAATCATGAATCAGCATACTTCAGAAATGCTCTTTGAAAAGGGTAGCCATAAGTATATGAGAAAAGACCTACTAGCAAAATATTTAGAATTTATAAAGACGTTTCAGTATTCATCTAGGGGAAGAAAGCATCAAAGATCTATAACAGAATCATAATGTTCGTCCTGGAGAGCAAATTACTATGGTTCTTCACTTTGGGTGTGTTACTTTTGCCATTACTTAAAAGAGAAATACCAAAACCCGCAATTGCTTTTGCACCAACCAAATAAATATGAAGTTCTGTTGACTATTGTGAAACAGTCTTCATTTGTAACACGCTTCTTTATTTTTGCGAGATTTAACTCCTGCCATTTGCACATTATCTTACCAATCCAATCTAGAATATTTATTCTTTCCAACTTAAGTCATAGCAGCATGCTGCTGTAAATGCTGTAAAACTTTACAATATCTGGAGGTATGTTGAGGGAGCCGATGAATTAGATTGTGACATGGAGTCAAAACATTAGTGTTTTCTGTGTCTAGGGTAAAAGTGAAGTACCATGCCCACCAAGAAAAAGAAATCCTTCCTCATGTGGTGTGCTTTTAAGATTAACAAGCCCGCATCAACTCAGAATTAATTGCCCCCTCCTGGCCTGATTAGCAGAGTTTCTCCACTTCCAGCTAGGATAAAAGAGCTTATTTTGATGGAAACTTCAGTTGAATTTCTAGCATTCTAGATTTCAAGCTTTCCAGACCAAAAGAGAATAACCAATAATGGAAGTTCTGATTTATTTAGAGAATCATCACTCTATTGTCTCATAGCAGAGATGAAGGGAGAGATTCTGAGGTGTACTCAGGAGAAGAATGGGCAAGATGTGAATAATTGCTCTTACCTAGCATGCCTGAAATCTTTGACTGCCTTGCCTTTATATTGAGGTTGAATCTCTCTGGCCATCTAAGGTATTTTTTTTAGTAATATTTGGGTTCGGTTTTCATCAATTAAAAATGAGGAAACTTGACTAGAGGTAGAAAATAGAATTCAGACTTTATGGTGAATTCATCCTTATCAAGAAATTATAACATATCCCAAATAAGATTCCATCCTCTTAGAAATTTCATTCTCCAAAATCTACTTGAACAAATACAATTCTATGTTAATTATATAGATTATGGTGATTAATTCCTGAAAATCTCTTTGGGTATATTTCCTTTTCCAAATTCTGATTATGCATTTCACCCCATAGACTACTATTACTAGTTTAAATTCATTAACTAATCCATGCTTTCCTTTAGTCAACATGTTTATTAAATGCTCAGCACTTTATAGATTCTGGGAATGCAGGAAAGAACAAAATTGACAAAAATCCGTGTTCATGGAATTTACATTTCTGTGGGGGAACACAGAAGACAGTAATGCTTTGTTTATCTACTGCTGCATAACAAACCACCTAATGGTTTAAAACAGCAATCATCTTATTACTCCCTGATTCTCCCAGTGGTTTGACCAGACTTCTTGTGGTGGTTCTTTTGCTTTATGAAATGTCAGCTTGAGGGGCAGGGAGGTCTCCATCACATGTCTAACTTCTTTGTGGAAATAGTTGAAAATTGAACGCAGGTGGGATACTGAATGGCTAGGTCTCTTTCTTTCTCCATGTAGTCTCTTCCCACATGGCATCATCTCTCTCTCCATGGTCTATATGCCAGGGTAACCAACCATTTTATGTAGCAGCATAGAACTCTCTAAAGCACACAATTGGAAGCCACCAAGCCTTCTTCAGGTTTAGGCCAGGAACTGACCCCACACTATTTCTGCCACATTTTAATAATTAAATCGAGTCCCAGGTCCAGCCTAGATTTTAGGAGAGGTGACTACATAAGAAAGTGAATCTTGGGAGGTATAGTTAATCAGAGGACAAGTTTTGGAACAAAGTATCCAAAAAAGTAAAATGTATGTTGGATGGTGGTAAATACAATAGAAAGAAAGCAGTGAAGAGTAATGCATAGTGTTGGGCAAGGGTTGGAATTTTAAATGCAGTAACCAGGCAAGGCCTCCTGAAGCAGACAAATGCCAGTGATCAAAAGCCTGGCGGAGGCAAGGGAGCAACTCATGCAGTTACCTGGAGAAAAGAACATTTCAAGCAGAGAGAGCCATGAGGGCAGCGAGTGCAAAAGCTGTGAGATGGAAGTTTCTAGCAAATTCCAGGAATAACAAGGAGCTGGTGAATGAAGTAAAGAAAGCAAAGGAAAAAAGGAGGAAGAGATCATCAGAGCAATGAGAAATGAGGCCCCATCGAGGTTTGGGTGCTAGAGGAATCATTTTATTTTTCTTGTGAGAGACACTCCTTCCTCATGCAAGGGACGCAAAGTAGTAATGTTGATGAGAGGTTTGGTGGTTCAGGTTTTCTGGTTCCTAAAATCCTTACTAATAAAACTCCTAAACAGCTTATATCCCATTATTATCCTCAAGATTCATGTAAGATATGTGTCAATTCACCTTATCAAATTTAGCAAGCAACATGATTCATTTCTGAGTTTGGTTTTCATCAACCTCCATCCTATGACAGCTGTCAAAAGAAAGGCATAGGGCATGGTGACAGGAAGGCTCTAGATTTTAGTCCATGCCTCAAGTTGAAAATTTTAACATTGAGCACATCATTTTCTTGTTTAATTTATCCATGTATTGCAACAACTACTAGTTCAGAAGAATTTTACCCTTAGTATCCCAGGCAGTCCAGTCAATAGCGTTATTTACCGGCTCTCCACTATATATCAATAGCCTCTTAATTTCTCAGCTTAAAATATTAATATCAGTCCTATGGCTTTTTTATGACATATTAACTCAATAATTAATTCCATTCTCCACCCTTATGCTTTTGCATTCAGCATTTTTTGACTGCAAGCAATAGAAACTGCTATTCTCAAACTGAAGTTTGTGTGTGTGTGTGTGTGTATAAAGAATTTTCCTAAAAGGATATTAGGTGGCTCACAGAATTGAGTAGAGAGCCGAAGGAGGGATAGAAGATCAGGAACATTGAGAAAGATAAAAGACACATGTACTTTGAGCATCTCAGCATCTCAAGAATTTCTCACATGACTCAGTTCCAATCAGTTTTGGTCCCTGTGTGTCTTTGCATTCTTGGGATATTCCTCCTGAGAAAGCAACTCTGGTTGGCCTAACTTGGACTGTGTGGCACCCCTGTTGTCAAAACTTGATGGTCTTCATATTGCCAGCTGTATTGGTCTGTTTCTCACGCTGCTAATAAAGACATACCCGAGACTGGGTGATTCATAAAGGAAAGATGTTTAATGGACTCGCACCACATGGCTAGGGAGGCCTCACAATCATGGCAGAAGGCAAAGGAGAAGCAAAGGCACTTCTTACATGTCAGAAGGCAAGAGAGCATGTGCAGGCGAACTCCCTTTTATGAAACCATCAGATCTCATGAGACTTATTCACTATCATGAGAACAGCATGGGAAAACTCACCCCCATGATTCAATTACCTCCCACCAGGTCCCTCCCACAATACGTGGGGATTATTACAATAAAGGTGATATTTGGGTGGGGACACAGAGCCAAACCAATCAGCAGCCCATCAGAATCAGACAGAAATGGATTAAGTAGGGCAGTTATTCAAAGAAAGCACACTTGTAGAAATAAAAATGAAATATTAAAAATGAAGTATTAACATATTAAACATTAAATTATTTTAAATATTCAATATTAAAATATTGAACAATAAGAAATAGTGGAAAGTACACATTGACATGAGTCAATGTCTGTCCTGTACAGAAATGTGAATGCAAAGAAAAGGAGCTTATTAGGCAATGAAGAGTTATTAGTATTTCTACTAAGACTGAAGTGAGTGACAGTATTTACACTTGAAGAATTTTAGTCTGTCACCTGGAAGTGGCTTATAATATAAATTTGAATAGTGAAGCACTTAAGATGGGAAGGCAATTTAGGAAGTTATTGGAATTTTCCAACTGAGAAATAATGAAAGCCATTTGGATTTGTCATAGATTTTTCCTCTGGCCACCCAATTATTTTCTCACTCGGTTATTGCTTTTTCTCTGCTTCCATCACTGTTGCCATACTATTTTCTTTGTGATCCAAGGAGATCTGACTTAATAACACATTTTGCTTCATGCATTGGGGGCCTAACGTCATACAAAGTGGATACTGCTCAGAGAGTAAAGCCGATTTCGAGAGCTGACAAGTTGTCATAAACTTCCTGGTGTCCTGCTTCCATATCCCTCCATTCCCATTAACATAAATCAGGTCACCCAGACTAGAAGACTCAGTCACAGTATAAGCTTTTTGAACCATCCTCTCCTCAGTTATTTAAAATGATCTGATTTAATGGAAAATTCAGCATCAAGCCAGTCTTACTTCTGTCATGCTCACATTGTGCCCCAGGTATAAGAATTAGGGTCATGTGTTATACCTGAGAGAGTTTCCAGCTTATTACCCTTTTCTACTCTGTCTTTAATTAACTTTCTTATATTCAGCCCAGTAGTCTTTTTTTTTTTTTTTTTTTTGAGAAGGAGTTTTGCTGTGTCGCCAGGCTAGAGTGCAGAGGCACGATCTCAGCTCACTGCAACCTCCTACTCCCTGGTTGAAACTCAGCCCAGTATTCTAATCCTTGTAAGACTGGACTCTGTTTTTTCTTTTAATTCTCCTCCCCTCAGGTACCGTCACCAGCTCAGGGGCAGGTTTATTCTGAATCCCTTACCAGTTCTGGACAGACTTGTGTGATGCAAATTTTATCTCCAGGTTTTAAGGTATATCTCTGCTGTATTTTTGCCTGATCTTAAATACCTGCTGCCATGTCCTCTGGGTTACATTTTACTTCTTGCTGGACTTCCTTGATATCAGCTTCTGGGCAACTTCTGGCTACTACTCCTCTATCTTCTAGGTGCTGGGTTCTGGGTTCTGTCTGCTCTGCTGGTCTTTCCTCCTACAGTACTGTCTGAAACTCCGTCTCCTCCCTCCTAGCCTACCTTTCTTTTCCTTCCTTTTGGCAACTTTCATCCCTTTGTAGAGCTCCCTACTTCCAGATATAAGCTGTTCTGAATCTTCCCTAACTGCTTGAATTTATCTCCTTCATCTTCAGTTGTGTGCTGAGATAGGGAATTTATTTTAATGGAATGAAAATGGACAAAAGAGAGAGTAAAGAAAAACAGAAAAAAGAGATGTAAAAATTATTAATCTTGTCCACACATGCAACAATAGGAACCATTTACCTAAGAATCCTAGAGATACATAATACTAATTAATAGCTGGAGTTCAATGGAGACTTTTGGAGAACTAATTTGATAGAGAGGGGGTGGGACTTGCTAAAACCAAACTACTAGTTGTAACGTAGGAGTTCTGAGCAGTTTTTGCTCCATGACCCGCTTTGGCAGTCTGGAGAAACCTACATACCCTTTCACAGAATAGTGTTTTTAAATGCTGGAGCTAAATTATATTGGATTATAAATTATTTCAATGACATTGAAATAGAGTTGTCACCATATTAAGAAAACAAATTTTTGATAAGGAAATATTTTGCTTCACTATTAACACATGAAATGACAGGGTCTAGAATTACTGAAAGTAGTGATACATACAGATGGTACTTTTATATATATTTGTGAAAACTGTAACAAGATAATCTGCAACTTCTAGGTATGAAAAAAATAAAAAATACCGTCGTGGTTTATTATCCACTTTTGCAATGGAAGAAAATGTTGAATCTCAGTTTAGTTAGAGATGAGTGAAAATAAGCATGTTTCTCCCCCCTGCTTAAGTTATGTGCCCCAAATTCATTTCAGGTACCCATTAATTAAGAGCCCTGTTCTAATGAAGGCCACAAGCATAGGCAAGACTAGAGAGGTGTAATGCATCTATGTCAATTGCACACTGTAGTGGTCCTACTCACTACGTTTTCAGACAAGGGCCTGCCTTTTTTTCCCCAAAAACTAGCCTGTCTTCCATGCCAGGCTCCAAATATACCACTTTCTTTTCTCCTTAGTGCTGTTGGTTCTTCTGTCCTCTTTGCCCTAGATTAACCACAGTGTTTTGTTCCGATTCTTTTTTTTTTTTTTTTTTTTGAGATGGAGTTTCCCACTGTCACCCAGGTTGGCGTACAATGGCACAATCTCAGCTCACTGCAACCTCCGCCTCCAGAGTTCAAGCAATTATCCTGCCTCAGCCTCCTGAGTAGCTAGGATTACAGGTGTGTGCCACCATAACTGGCTAAGTTTTGTACTTTTAGTAGAGATGGAGTTTTGCCATGTTGGCCAGGCTGGTCTTGAACTCCTGACCTCAAGTGATCCACCTGCCTCGGCCTCCGAAAGTGCTGGGATTACAGGCTCTTCCAATTCTTTAGCCAGTTTCCTTTATACTCATTATTCTGTGTTATATATTAATTTAGTTGTCAACAATTTTGTGCTCTAAAAGGGTATGTTAAAATCTCTGTTCAGGCTAGATTTCATAATCCAATCCCCATCTGACAATTCTTACACTTTACCATCTAATTGCTTAATTCTCAATTCTTAATTCTCAGTTGAACATTTCTCATGTTCAACCTTTTTAATATATAGAAAGTTAGTTACAATTATATATTATGCACATTTGCAGATGTGACAACTTCTGGTGAGTGGACATTAATAATAGTAAATAATAATATTTAAAAATACTTTTCCTTTCCTATAAATCAAATTCTATAATAAATTTCAAAAATATAGAACACTTTGAAAACAATAATAATAATAACTTTATTGAGTGCCTACTAGATTCAAAATTCTGTTATAAGTACTTATTGTGGATTATCTCCTTAATTCTAATAACAATTCTGAGATATGAGGGCTAATAAAAGCTTCATTTTATAGTTAAGAAAACTAACATGCAGAGAGGTTAAGTAACATGTCCGAAGACACTCACAACAGAACATAGGAATTTTATCAATAATAACATCTGAGTTGCTTTTCCACCCACCGTTATGTGAAATAAAAATTATATAAACTCAAAGCTATGTAAATATATACTATAGTAATTAACCATATTTAAATCAAGACCACTGGACTCCATTCTGCTATTCACATATAAATTATTAGGTTGAATAACAGCTATAAAACACAGAATAAGAAAATGAATCTTCCAATGCCCTTAAGTAGGTAATATGTACAAATATCAACCTTCAATTGTATCTGTGCAGTAACTTCCACATTAGTATGCCTTAATGCATACATTAATAGCAGCTACGAATTTTGCCATATTATATTTTCTGTTGTACTTTTTGTTTGTACTTTGTTATAAACATGTTTATATTCTAGTTTTTAAATATAAAGGAATTGTCTTCACTTCAATGATAAGGCAAAAATCATGAATTATTTTACAATAAAATAACAATGATTACTTGTTTTATTAGGTTAATTCAAGGATTGGAGACTAGGGAAACAAGATAAAGAAAAACTACCTACAAATTATAAATGAGAATTAGATTCTTAGTGGAAGCTCTGCCCTTGTTTCTTTCTCTTTTTTTATTCATTTCTTTTTAATGGATCTATCAAAATCAAAGTATATTAGGAAAAACCTGATAACTCCTCAATATTTTCTTGAGATAATGTTAATATTTTTATGCATATTCTTCCAAAATATTCCTCGTGTACACATACATTCAGTGGCTCTGAAGTATGCACCCAACTCGGATTGGAGCGGGACATTCTGCGAGATCCAGCCAAGTCATCCCTGTTCACACTGATTCACATCTTAAATATGAATCTATCTTCTCTGCTACCCTCATTATTCAAGGGCTCATAGAATTCCTGGTTTATTGACAATGCTTGTAATATTGCCTCAAAAAACGGACACAATTCTCAGCAAAAACCAACAGGCACTACAATGGGTGAATCACCACAGGATTCAATAGTCCTAAAATATATACCATTGTCTGAAGCTGTTCATCCAATAGAAGCTTGTAATCACTTTTTAAAAGCTTAGTTAAGGTGTACACTTAGGGAATATACCTGTGGAGTTTTAGCACAGAATTCTAGGACATTTAAGGTGCCAGGTTTAGCAAATAAAATACAAGATGCCCAGTTGAATTTCAATGTTAGATAAATAACAAATGGCTGTTTTAGTATAAGTATGTCCTCATTGTTACATGGAACATATTTATACTAAAAAATTGTTCATTGAGTTTTCCCAGCACCATTTATTAAATAGGGAATCCTTTCCCCATTGCTTGTTTTTCTCAAGTTTGTCAAAGATCAGATGGTTGTAGATATGCGGCATTATTTCTGAGGGCTCTGTTCTGTTCCATTGATCTATATCTCTGTTTTGGTAGCAGTACCATGCTGTTTTGGTTACTGTAGCCTTGTAGTATAGTTTGAAGTCAGGTAGCGTGATGCCTACAGCTTTGTTCTTTTGGCTTAGGATTGACTTGGCAATGCAGGCTCTTTTTTGGTTCCATATGAACTTTAAAGTAGTTTTTTCCAATTCTGTGACAAAAGTCATTGGTAGCTTGATGGGGATGGCATTGAATCTATAAATTACCTTGGACAGTATGGCCATTTTCACGATATTGATTCTTCCTACCCGTGAGCATGGAATGTTCTTCCATTTGTTTGTATCGTCTTTTATTTCCTTGAGCAGTGTTTTGTAGTTCTCCTTGAAGAGGTCCTTCATACCCCTTGTAAGTTGGAGTCCTAGGTATTTGATTCTCTTTGAAGCAATTGTGAATGGGAGTTCACTCATGATTTGGCTCTCTGTTTCTCTTTTATTGGTGTATAAGAATGCTTGTGATTTTTGTACATTGATTTTGTATCCTGAGACTTTGCTGAAGTTGCTTATCAGCTTAAGGAGATTTTGGGCTGAGACAATGGGGTTTTCTAGATATACAATCATGTCATCTGCAAACAGGGACAATTTGACTTCCTCTTTTCCTAATTGAATACCCTTTATTTCCTTCTCCTGCCTAATTGCCCTGGCCAGCACTTCCAAGACTATGTTGAATAGGAGTGGTGAGAGAGGGCATCCCTGTCTTGTGCCAGTTTTCAAAGGGAATACTTCCAGTTTTTGCCTATTTAATATTATATTGGCTGTGGATTTGTCATAGATAGCTCTTATTATTTTGAGATACATCCCATCAATACCTAATTTATTGAGAGTTTTTAGCATGAAGGGTTGTTGAATTTTGTCAAAGGCCTTTTCTGCATCTATTGAGATAATCATGTGGTTTTTGTCTTTGGTTCTGTTTCTATGCTGGATTACATTTATTGATTTGCGTATATTGAACCAGCCTTGCATCCCAGGGATGAAGCCCACTTGATCATGGTGGATAAGCTTTTTCATGTGCTGCTGGATTTGGTTTGCCAGTATTTTATTGAGGATTTTTGCATCAATGTTCATCAAGGATATTGGTCTAAAATTCTCTTTTTTTGTTGTGTCTCTGCCAGGCTTTGGTATCAGGATGATGCTGGCTAGCCATATGTAGAAAGCTGAAACTGGATCCCTTCCTTACAGCTTATACAAAAATTAATTCAAGATGGATTAAAGACTTACATGTTAGACCTAAAACCATAAAAATCCTAGAAGAAAACCTAGGCATTACCATTCAGGACATAGGCATGGGCAAGGACTTCATGTCTAAAACACCAAAAGCAATGGCAACAAAAGCCAAAATTGACAAATGGGATCTAATTAAACTAAAGAGCTTCTGCACAGCAAAGAAAAGTACCATTAGAGTGAACAGGAAACCTACAAAATGGGAGAAAATTTTTACAACCTACTCATCTGACAAAGGGCTAATATCCAGAATCTACAATGAACTCAAAAAAAAAACACAAACAACCCCATCAAAAAGTGGGCGAAGGATATGAACAGACACTTCTCAAAGGAAGACATTTATGCAGCCAAAAAACACATGAAAAAATGCTCACCATCACTGGCCATCAGAGAAATGCAAATCAAAACCACAATGAGATACCATCTCACACCAGTTAGAATGGCAATCATTAAAAAGTCAGGAAACAACAGGTGCTGGAGAGGATGTGGAGAAATAGGAACACTTTTACACTGTTGGTGGGACTATAAACTAGTTCAACCATTGTGGAAGTCAGTGTGGCGATTCCTCAGGGATCTAGAACTAGAAATACCATTTGACCCAGCCATCCCATTACTGGGTGTATACCCAAAGGTTTATAAATCATGCTGCTATAAAGACACATGCACACATATGTTTATTGTGGCACTATTCACAATAGCAAAGACTTGGAACCAACCCAAATGTCCAACAACGATAGACTGGATTAAGAAAATGTGGCACATACACACCATGGAATACTATGCAGCCATAAAAAATGATGAGTTCATGTCCTTTGTAGGGACATGGATGAAACTGGAAACCATCATTCTCGGCAAACTATCGCAAGGACAAAAAAACCAAACATTGCATGTTCTCACTCATGGATGGGAATTGAACAATGAGAACACATGGACACAGTAAGGGGAACATCACACTCTGGGGACTGTTGTGGGATGGGGGAGGGGGGAGGGATAGCATTTGGAGATATATCTAATGCTAAATGACGAGTTAATGGGTGCAGCACACGAACATGGCACATGTATACATATGTAACAAACCTGCACATTGTGCACATATACCCTAAAACTTAAAGTATAATAATAATAAAATAAAAAATTATTCATTGATTACCTAAAATGTAAACTTAACTGTGCATCCTGCATTTTGCTTGGCAACCATGGGATATAGTGTATAAATTGAAACCACCATCTTTATATGGTGCTGTGCCTCTATGGTGGCTGAGAAAATGCACTGCTCAGATACTCTGCTAAGGGGAACATGATGTAATACTGGATAAGCAAGATTTCAATGACTTGCGGAAACTTTCTTGGGACAAAGGATTTAACATCCTGGCAAGAGTCCCAGGAACCAAACTCACTGTTAGAGTGGCTCTTAGAATCCTGTAGAAAGCAAGGATTCAGTTCACAACGAGTGAAGCAAAAACGTCAGAGTTTTCAAGACAGATAATAAAGAAAAATATTGAGAAGCTTAGAGAAGTACGAAGCTGAAATCAATATGGTATGTGAGACCAGACAAGCCACAGAGGATCATGTTATGCTTTGGGCCCATGGGACGTGCCATTCACCAAGGCCATCATGAATGCACTGGTAAGAGGAACCAGCTTCACTGCAAAATTCAGTGACTGCTCATGCTTAAAAGCCAACAGCCAGGAGGATGCAGTTACCTAATGATGAGGAAAGCCCAAGGGGAAACCAATTGGACTCTACCTTCAGAGAATTTAGGAAATGGTTAATGGAACCTGGTGTGCTTAGCAGCAAAATTGTAAGGTAAGCCAGGTGATATCAGAGACATTGAATGTCTACAACCAGAAAAAGTTATGAATAGAAGAGCTGGGGGCACTTGTCCCTCAAAATAGTTATGATTCCTTGTTCAGTTCCTAAATCTGAGCTAATTTTTATATTTGGAACCCAATGACTGAAAACATGTTCAGGCCACTCGACTCACTTGAAGGAAATACTTTGCAACACTGTGGCAAGAAAAGACCAGGATGATCCCTTTAGTTTTTCCTCCATTGGATCTATGGGCACTTAAAAGGGTGACCATCATCATGGCCCCTTGCTTGAGTTGGGGCTTGTAGGAACAAGTAAAAACTGGTGCCCTGGATAAAGTCTGTGTCACAGATGGGCCATTGCATCTGCAGACCCACCCAGAGGTCATTTTCTGAGTCCCACAGCAGAGAGTTAAAATGAATATCCTTAGCAGTTGGAGTAATCCCTACATTGAATTCTTGGGCTCAAGTAAACACTACCATAGGAAACCTCTGAAACTGCCCTCCCACCACCATCAATACAGCTGATCAAAACCAGAGTTATATTCTCAAAGGGAATCATAAAGAGTATTGCCACCATTGTAATCCTGAAGGATGTGGTAGTGGTTCCTACCTCTCTTTATTTTGACAGTCTGCCCCACTCCCTGTTGCAAAATAAAAGGACTTTGAACAATTATTGTAGTAGACTGCAAGAAATCCACATTGAAGCTGCAGTGCCATACCTAGGGTCATTGTAGAGCAGATGAATGAGGCCGCATGTATATTGCAGGCAGCCACTGATTTGACAAAAGTGTTCTTTTTGATTCCAATTAGGAAACAAATTAGAAAGAGTTTGGATTTGTGGAACATATACTATTCGTTTATAGTTTTGCCACCGGACTATGTAAATTCTCCCATTCTCTGTTATAGTCTGAAGGAGATTTGGACTCCCTGGGCATCCCATAGAATATCAAGCCAATCTTTTATATCAGTGATATTGAGGAAACTAGGCAGGATGAACAAGAGGTGGCTAGCAAGTGGGAAACCTGCTAAGACACTTATATTCCAGAAAGTTGGAGATATACCCTATGAAAATTCAAGAAACTGCAACTTCAATGAAGTTTTTAAAGATCCAATAGTAAGGGGCTTGCCAGGATATCGATCATTCTAAAGTGAAACAAATTATTTCATCTTGCATCTGCTACCACACACACACACACACACACACAAAAAAAAAGAAAGAGAAAGACATGGTACGCCTCTTGGGTTATGGAAAATATGCATATTCCACCTAGCAGTTACTGTTCAGGTCCACATATCTAAGCCCTACTTATTAGAAAAGGGCTTAGTAACAGGTCCAGGGTGTAATGCACATGGCCCTGAAGCTTGGGCATTATAATCTTGCAGATGCTATGGCAGTGCAAATGTATGTCTAGAGTGAGAAAAGATGCAGTAAGCACCTGTGGAAAACTCTAAGGAAAGAATTACAAGACAGGCCCTTGAGATTCTGAAGCAAGGAAATTCTTGCAAATTTGTCATATAAAATTTACGTCCTCATTGATAAAGTATGGAAGTTTCCATTACTCCTTTATTTTGTCAATGCTTGGTGTTGTCAAACTTTTAAATTTTCTTAAGTTATGAATATAAACTTGACTTTAAAAAATATTATTTTATACAATTCACATAGAAAAATAGAAAATAAACTTATTATCCACACATCTTTGTCTCTTGTAGATGGCAGTCTTTTATTAGATTGAGGAAAAGTAGCTAAGGTCCAAGATTCCTTCCACTCAAATAATAGTTGTTTTAATGAGGGGAATAACATTTTTATGATATGGAAGGAAAGAAACTTCAGAAGTTTTTATAACCTTTGCACTAATTGATACTTTATAATTGTTTCTTTTCCCATAGTGTATGATTATTCCTACCCCAGATTCCTTGAAATATACAATATCCCAATTCTTGAGATTAGTTGCTAGGTAGTAAAATGGAAAAAAGAAAATAAAAGAAGAAAAAGGAAAGAAAAGAAAGAGAGAGAGGAAGGAAGGAAGGAGAGAGGAAAGAAAGAAAAAGAAAAAGAAAGAAGAAAGAAAGAAAAGAAAGAGACAAAAAAGGAAGGAAGAAAGGAAGGAGGAAAGAAAGAAAAAGAGAAAGAAAGAAGAAAGAAAGGAAAGAGGAAAGAAAGAAAAAGAAAAAGAAAGAAGAAAGAAAAAAGAAGGAAGGAAAAAGAAAAAGGAAGAAAAAGAAAGAGTAAGAAAGAAAAGGAAAGAAAGGAAGGGAGAGAAAGAGAAAAGAAGAAAAAGAAAGAGGAAGGAAGGAAAAAAAGCAAGCAAGAAAGCAAGCAAGCAAGAAAGAAGGAAAGAAAGAAACTTAGGTAACTGAGTTGTTTGGCATTGAAGACACTCAAGCCTATTGAGGATTACTTGCCCCTTGCCCCAAGTATTTGGTTATGTCTATGAGATATGTAAGTCTGGAGGATGCTAGAACATCTGAAGAAAGTAAAAATTATATTCACATATTAAATGAGATAATAGATAAATGACCATATTCTTTACCTTTCCTTTTAATGCCTGTTTTTATATTGAACAACCATTATTTGTGGCTGAGATTCTTCTACTTTGCGGGAATCTCTCTTCTCTAAAGCAGAAGTCATAGACATTCCCCCAGGCTCTCATGGACCATGTTACCAATGACACTTTAATTAAGGAGCACACAGATTCTGTCTATGTGTGGGATAAGGTTAGTTTAGTCTGAGGAAGTAGATATTAATCTCTACATAAGACAGAAAATTAATTTCATATCGAAGTGATTATTCTTGCTTGCAATATCATTTTTTCATTACAAAATGACACTAGTTTGGGAAAATTGTTTATAACATGTATTGATCACTTTTACTCTATTGTCTACTGTTTAGTGTTGGTAATATGTCTATGGTTCTCAAAAGGAAATCATGTCATTCACAAGAGTCATAAAAATGTTTTCTTTGACATCCACCTTAAACTCAGTTCCTTTATTGGCTGTCATGAACTCTGCTTTCTAATTCATAACTGTTTCTCTTTTCAGGCTTATTTTAAGTTACCACATTTCAATTTCTATTTCAATATCTGTTCAGTTAGGTACATTTGTTTATTACCTATTGTCAGTAGTTGGATTCTGAAGGACATAGTTTCCAAGAATTGGAAAGTATATTTTAAAAAGAAATAGATTACTTTCTGAAAGTTAACCTACAAAGTCAGTGCTCAGTAAGTCTCATGCAAATGCAACTGACAAAGAAGCATGGCTGTTAGATCAGGGAATTGAGTGGCATAAGATTGATGTCACAATGTTGTCCTACAGGGATGTTCCAATTAGAACTAGGAGCAAGGAGGGTGTGAGAGGGAGGTGAGAAAGATGGCTAGGACACAGAAAGGGGAGTTGCAGTAGTCCACACTGCAGTGCAAGCATGAGGAGGTGCAGGAGAGGGAGACACTTAAGTCAAACTCCTACCACATTCATATCTACTGACACGCCAGCACCGATTTCAAGGAGAATATATCCATACCACATACAGGAAGAAAATCAATACCATGTCAAAGTTAGTGTTACAGCCCAAGATGCAGTTATTTTCATAATTAATACATGGAGATCATTATTTTCCTAAGTCAGCTCTACAACATGGTTAATGTAAGCCCACACTGCCATATGTGGTCAATATGAATTGCTGATAATTCAGTCTTTGAGCTAGCCGGGGTCAGTTCTTGAGCCACGGAATATGAGCCAATGTAATGCTACCCCAGAGGTTGATTTCTCATGTGCAGACTGCTTTTTCCAAGTAATAATGATATGTTATGTAACTGTTTTTGAAATTTCTACAGTTGATATAGGTCATTAAAATTATCAGACTAGAAAGTACTTTATATTAAATCATTTAAGATATCATCAACTTTATGATAATACAGTACATATTCATAGAAATATTTCCATCTTTTTTCTGATATCTGTTGAGGTGAATAGAATTACACGCAAGTGAGGAAACACATCAAATTTAAATCACAAGGAAATCTCATTCCCAGTAAGTGGCCTATGAAACAAACTTCAATAATCTGCTGAAAGAAGCCTCTTCTCATATTTTATGGGAATAGAGAGAAAAGAGAGACTTCAAGATAATTAGGGAGAGAAGAGTTCTTACATATCAAGCAAAATCTTCAAGACTGAAATGGCACTTCTCACAGTACTCATATGAACTGCATAAAGGTTCATAGAAAACGTGTGAATGGATTGTGTCATTATCATCACAGTATTAGGCTATGTTCTGGCTACTTAAGAGATCAGTTTGAGAAAGCAAATTCAATAGGGGAGAGATACGGAACATGTAGCAAAGGAAGACTTATTTTCCTTCTGCCATCCTGTTGCATAATGGGTTCGTTTTTAGTGATCCCCAATACAAACTAAGCATAGTAAGTATTATTAAGGAATAAAATATCTGGGTAATGTGAAAAAATATGACACATGTTATTTCTATCAATACCTTGACTAGTTGGATAAAATCCACAGCAATTTGTATTAGCCCTCTGGGTTAATACAAGATTTTTCCAGAAAAATCTCTTACATATTTTTCTTATCCAAGAACACAAATCAAACTGTCCTATTTTATTTATGTAAATTATTATTTATTTAAATAATATTTCAACGTATTGCCAAATGAGTGTCTATACACACTCACACACACACACACACACACACACACAGAGACACATTTGGCTGCCTCAAAGAACAAAGCATGACCTATATTGCTGTCTTAGTCAGCTCAGGCTGTTGTAACAAATTTCCATAGACTGAATGGCTTAAACAACAAATATTTATTACTGATTGTTCTGGAGGCAGGAAAGTGCAAGACAAAGATTCTGGTGGAGTTTTGCTATATCACTAATATCTCTCTTCTGCAATTGCTTTTTAATGTTAATTGCAGGTTGTTTTGAACCCCATAATATCATTACTGCAAGAGGTACCCCCTTACCTGAAGTAGTTGAGAATGGTGTCTGTGCAACCGTGGTTCAGTTAAACTCTCAGCTTCATTTGGTAATTGTAGTGATTGTAGTCAGTGTCTTTTCACCAAACCTGATTTTGTATTTACACAAATTAAGTAAAACTTTAGTAGGATGTCCATGTATATCAGTTCTAGGGATACTAGGATCAACTAGCCAGTACCAAAATTTTCTGCCAAGAAAACTCTTCCTATTACTGATGTTGCCTCTGCTTCTCACCCCAGGATTCATATATTTCTTGTTTGGGCTAAATTAGTGCCTCCATATGGCTCATGACACCCAGGAACCACATTGCCCTCATTGAAATCAGACTACCCAGTCTGATAGCAACAAGTCTCACCACCAAACTTGGCCTATAGAGAATAGTCACAACAATATGCCAAGACTCCTCTCACTAATGTATTTCATACACCCCTAAGGTGGCTTATGATTTGACCAAATCCAAACATGTATTAATTGTGAGGTCCAATTCTAAAAAGAATCAAGTTTTCAAGGATCAATTTGATTAATTAATTTGCCCATTTGTTATTTTTGTGTGTTTATACCTACCACATACTAGGCACTTTTCTAGGTCCTGAGGATAAAGCACTGAACAAAACAGATAAAATACCCGGGTAAATTTATTCTAGGGGATTTTAATACATAGTGGATCTTAGGGTGTAATGTGGTTTCTGGGGTAGAAAGAAGAGACTGTGGCAGTCAGGTAGCACCAGGATTCTTTTAAATGGTGATAATTAGTGTTATGTTATTGAAGTAGAAATCTAGATTCCAGTAATTCATTCAGAAGATGAATCATTTATATAGAAGACACTTGCAGAGTCTAGAATGATAAAATCTGCATTTTCCCAACAGAAACCTTCACACCTCAAAATCAGAATCATGCTTAATTGAAATTTAGACCTTTCTCTTCATTTTCTTTTTTAGGCTATTTAAAAGAAAAAAAAATAATGCAGAACATGATTTTTGTTACAAAACAGAAGGTACTTCACACAACAAAATGTACTCATGTTCTCTTCTCCCTGCTGATCTCGGTATATAGAAATTCCATTTATAATCAGTCTTAGTCACAATATTTTTTTTTCTCCAGAGTTAGGAGTGTTTATATTTGTGTCTTTTCAGTTCCTACTAAAAATTCACTTTTTTCCCCAATCCATTTGTCCTAATATTAATTTCTCTTATTCTCCTTTCATTGCATCATTGCCAAAACGTGAAATTGGGGAAACTAGAGTGTTAAAAATACTTTTCTACTTTTCCATCTTTTGATGTGCTTCAGCCCCAAATAACTAAACAAATAATTTAGTTCCACGAAGTATAGAACAGAATAGCTGGGGGAAAAGAGTAATTATTAAGTGGTCCTGGGAAACTCAATTTACTATTCTGAAAAAAAAAGGGACTGTTAAAGTTATATCCCCATCTCATATCTTAAATTATAATAAATGTTAGATCAATGAAAATCTTAAACCAGAATGATGTAGAGGGGATGGGGATAAATAAAAGTGCATTTACTAGAAAGGTGATATCTGAAGATTTCCTCACTATTGCTTATTCTGCTAGTGTAGATCTCTCCTGCTTCCACTTTATAAGCCCAGTATTCAGCAAATTATACTGCCATTATGAATGCTTTGACTGGGTAGATACATATATGCATAAATTTTTAGGGGTATAGGTATGTACTATTAATATAGATGACAAAATGTGGCTGAGTTTACGTTCTAAATTCTAACACTATGGAACAGCAAAGTATATACAGAGGCAGGAGCTAGAGACAGAAGGAACCACACAACTATGTGCTTCAGAAATAATTCTTGATAAAGGTTTTCTCGTTTGTATTAGATTCCCATGATGGCTGCAGCAAATTCCCACAAAACTGGTGGCTTAAAACAACACGTTTATTCACTTGGAGTTCCAGAGGTCCCAAATCAGTCTTACTGATTTTAAATCACGGTGTCACCAGTGCTGTGTCCTTTCTGGAGTATCTTAGTTGGCTTGTAAAGAATAGAAATTTGGGCCGGGTGCAGTGGCTCATACCTGTAATCCCAGCACTTTGGGAGGCCGAGGCAGGGGGATCACCTGAGGTCAGGAGTTTGAGACCAGCCTGGCCCACATGGTGAAACCCCATCTCTACTAAAAATACAAAAATTAGCCGGGCATGGTGGCAGGCGCCCGTAATCCCAGCTACTCGGGAGGCTGAGTCAGGAGAATTGCTTGAACCCCGAAGACGGAGGTTGCAGTGAGCCAAGATCATGCCACTGCACTCCAGCCTGGGTGACAGAGTGAGACCTTGTCTCAAAACAAACAAACAAACAAATAAACAAAAAAAAAAGAAATTTATTTTCTCACAATTCTGGAGGCTGAGACATCCAAAAACAAGGCACCGGCAGATTCAGTGTCTGGCGAGGGCTGGTCTCTGCTTCCATGATGATGCCTCTTGCTGTGTTCTCACGTGGTACGTGGTAGAAGGGACAAGGACAAAAAGGACTCAAGGGAACTAGTTAGTCATGGAGCCCTCATGAGTTAGTCACCTCCTAAGGGACCTACCTCTTAAAACTATGACATTGGGTCTTAGGTTCCAACATACGAATTTTGAGGGGACACATGCATTCAACCATACAGTGGAGGCTCTATAGGACTATCTGTTCCTTGCCTTTTCTGGCTTCGAGGTGATGCCTGCAGCCCTTGGCTTATGGCCTCTTTCCTGCAATTGTTTCACCAGCTTCTGCTTTCATTGTCACATCTCCTCTCCTGACTCTGATGCTGCTGCCTCCCTCTTTCACTTATAAGAACCTTTGTCATTAACCTGAATCCACCCAATTAATCTAGAATAACCTCACAGTCTCAAGATCCTCGACTTAATCAAGTTTGCAAAGTTCCTTTTGCCATGTAAGGGAGCATGTATACAGGTTCTGAGGATTAGGATGCAAACCTCTTTGAGGGGGCAATTATTTTGCCAACAGCACAAATTAAATACAGAAAGAAACATAGTAAATATAACACAATGCACCCATTGATCATAACGGAATATAATATGACAAAATTTAGATCAAATTTACCAGAAATTTCAATAAAAATAAATGGTTTTTATAACCCAATTCTAGAATTGGCATGCAAATCAAAACTCAGCTCTGTTCTATATAAGAGATACACTTAAATTATAGCATTTCCAAAATGTTAGTACTAAAGGAGTGAACAAAGATTTGATAGAAACAGGGAAATAATAAGAGTTTTCAATCTTGACAACAAAGTAGAATTAACATTAAAAAGTATTAAAAAGACAAAGTCTGACACATTTTAAATGCTAA
This sequence comes from Pongo abelii, assembly GCF_028885655.2. NCBI lineage: Eukaryota > Metazoa > Chordata > Mammalia > Primates > Hominidae > Pongo > Pongo abelii. The sequence continues at coordinate 134,589,784 of NC_071991.2, read as the reverse complement.
AAACTGCGCTCCACAATATATATTCAATGCTAAAAGTCACTTTTCAAAACACCACAGACATAATGGTTATGAATACTTATGTGCCAAATAATAGAACAACTGCAATATCAAACTGACACAACATGAGACAAAAAGGATTTCTAAAAACCCATTAATAATATGGGATTTAACACATCATTGTCAATATAAAAGAAGCCAAGTAGACAAAAATTAATGTGGATATAAAAATGATCTAAATAACACAGTCAGTAAAGTAGAATTTTTCAGACATTTAACAAACATTACATTCTGACGATAGAGAATATATTTTCTCAAACACACCTGAAACATTTCTAAAAATTGACTGTGTATCAAGAATCATCGTTAGTTTTCGCAAAGTGGAAATATTTCGTGTGATTGCAATGCAACACAAATAGAAGTCAAATATAAAATCAATAATCAAAAAAATCTGTCTACTTGGAAATTCAACTGTTTTTCATAATAGAAATGTTTAATACTTGGAACTGAATAATTGTTATAACACTAACACTTATAACTTACTTATGTTACAACAGTAACATTTATATTGTTGTAACACTCGCACTTATAACAATAAATGTGAGAAGTAGCTATAGCATTCTTTTTAAATTTTATTTTAATGGACTTAGGGGATACAAGTGCAGTTTTATTACATGGATAATTTGCATAATGGTGAACTCTGGGCTTTTAGTGTAAACATCACTCAAATAATGTATGCTGTACCCACTAGGTAAGAAATTCAACTTTTTATTAAATAACTCTTGAGGGAAAGAATACAGATGTCATAAATTTATTTACAAAAATAATGACAATGAGAATCCTATATATCAGAAGCTACGGGAAACTTGTAAAGCCATAACCAAAAGAAAATGCATAACATTGTAGAATTATAGCAATAAAAGTAAAAATAAATGAAGCATCAATATTTAATAAAGAAAAGGAAATCAAAGGAAAGCACAAGGAAGAAAAATGAAAGAATAAAAGAGTAGAGAACAGAAAAACTTTAAATCAAATTAATATTCTATTAAAAATAATCAAAATAGACAAATCACTAGCTAACAACCTAACTTTAAAAAAAGGAGAAAACAAATTTGCAAAATGAGAAATGGCATGGGGCAGGAAATCCACTTCTGTCATGGCTGAACAAGCCTGTACAGGACTAACCCTACATGAGATAACAACTACAAGCCAAGAACAGATGACAAAACAGAATTATTTGAAGGCATTTGAGAGTCAACACAGAGGTTTGGGAGGAAAGTCAACGCTTCAATATTTGAAAGAAAAACAAGGCACAGGTTAGTTCTTCATTTCTTATGCTTTTCAGCTTTTGGGTATATCAGTCTTCACCATGCAGAAAGACATAATCTCTGTTGGAAAAGCAGCAGTTGTTTAAAACTAGGAAATTCAGGGAAACCACAGCCAATGGATAATAATGGTAGAATGCTAGAAAGGAGAGAACCAAAGAGAGTGATTCCCAAGATTTGTACAAATCTCTCCCCAGATATCTGACGGACACTTGCCTCTCACATATATTGGTAGACTCAAAACAGCCCGTCAAAAATGTCAAATAACTGTACTAAGATGTCAAATGGCATGCAAGACTTGGCAGTTTGGGTCTGATCAAGATAATTGGCTTCTAAAGTATATGAACAAAAAGCTACTCATTGGGAGAATATTACAGAATATAGTCATAACCCTTATAGTGCCCAGAAAAAGATTGTTTAAATTATTTAATATTCAAAGAAGGGAAAAAATTACTCATTCACAAAAGATCATCAACAGACAAGAATATTCAAATATTGGAATTAGCACTACACAGATTTGAAAGCAATTACAACTAAACTCATGGTTATAAAGGAAATCATGGTTAACAATGAAATAGACTTTAGAAAATGTAATTTTTAAATGCTATTATTAAAATAAAAATGTTACTCTATGGGATTAACAAAAAAGTGAAGATAGAGCAAAGAGTATACTAGATCAATAGCAATTAACTAAGCTGAAAATGTTAAGCAAAAAATGGTTGAAAACAACCTCAAAACCTGTAGGATAACAACAAAAGTCTAACATATATGTAATTGAAGTTCTAGAAAGAGAAGAGAGAAAAAAGACTGAAGGGAAAATGTTTCAATTGCTGTAAAATTTTGCTATTTAGTGTAAAATATATTTTTGTGTGATTTATTGTTCTAATTTTAGAAGGTTAGTAAACAAACCCAAACAAGATACAGATGAATGAAATCACTAAGTACATGACAGTAAAACTAGTGAAACCCAACACAGAAAGAACACCTTGATACCAGCCAAAGGAAAATAACATGTTATATCCAGGGAATAACTATTCAAATAGCCACTGGCTTCTTGTCTGACTTTATGAAGGCCAAAAGATAGTGGAAAACATTTTCAATATGCTGACAGAAAAAAAGATGCAGAATATTATTATGAGCAAAAACGTTCTTCAAGAATTAAAGTTAAACATTTTCAAGTGGTGGGTAGACAGAAAGAAACAGAGAAAGACATACACATACGCGCGTGCGCGCACACACACACACACCCCCCACAGAGATAGAAACACAGAATGAATTTGTCTCCCACAGAATTTCATCATAAGATATGCTAAAGAAAATACTTTGGGATGAAGTAGAATGATATCAGATCAAAATCTGGACCTTCAGGAAGAAATAAAAAGCACTGGAAATGATAAATACTGGAGGGAATATAAAAGACTACTATTCTTCATATTTTAAAAGCATGTTCTGTTTAAAACAACAAAAAATATTGTCTATTTAGTCTATAATATATGTATATGTAATGCATATGAAAACTATAGCATGAAGTAGGATTGATACTTGCTTTCTATAAAGGAAAAAATGGTAAACATTTTGGTATTTCAGAGCATATGGTCTCTGTCACTCTTGGTGAACTCTGCCATGTACTATGAAAAGTCTCAGGAGATACATAAATGAATGAGCAGTGTTCTAAAAAAGCCTTATATGTTGCAGCCAATTCAGGGAATACGGATTAGATATACTTTTCCCTAATCCTCCTGCTAAGTAAACTGAACAAATCTGAACATGATACATAGAACAAATGTAAAAATACCCTGAAAAGTGGAGAGAAGCCAAATTTCAGGACTTGAAGAACAACACAGTGGTGAGCTCTGTGGGTTTTCTATTTTTCTTTTTTTTGTATATCCCAGACTTGAAGCTGAAGAAGCCAACAACCAGGATGGGTACAGACAAAAAAAGGAAAGAAGGAAAGGAAAGGAAATGACAGGACAGGACGGGACAGGACGGGACAGGACAGGACAGGAAAGGAAAGGAAGAGAGCAAAAGTATGCTTTATATAGCCAAAGGACCAGGAGCAGGACAGCCTAATGAAACAGAAAACATTTAGACAATAGCTGGTTTACTCCAGCCAAACACCACTGAAAACACTCTGATCCCACCCCTGACCCACACCAGCAAATGTGGACTGAGAAGCCCAGACTTGTGTGCTTGCAAGACTGCAACAAAGCACCCCAACCTGTCCCATAAGTGTTCTAGAACCAATAAGTGGATCCAGGAATGTCCCAGGATACAAGATAAATATACACAAATTTATTATATCTATATAGTAGCAGCAAACATATATAATGTATATATACACGTACACCATCATACATACACAAATTAAAAATATGATATTGTTTGCAATGACTCAGCAAATCTTTATTAGATTGATATCTTTATTATGCAAATAATAAAGCAAATCTTTATTAGATTGATTCCACAAATCTTTATTAGATTCATTTCATTCTTAGATGTAAATCTAACAGAGAATATACAAGACATATGCTGCAAACTGTAAAATAATGATGAAAAAATAAAAGATCTAAATAAATAGAAAAACATACTGTGTTCATGGAATAGACAACTGAATAAAGTAAAAATATTAATTCTTTTTGAATTGATATACAGGTTTAATGAAATTTCTATCAAACTCCCTGCAAGAGTTTTTGTAGATATATGCAAGATTATCTTCATACTTATATGGAAAGGCAAATAAACTAGAATAGCTATTTTTTTTCCTGGAAAAGATAATAAAATGCGAAGAATCACTCTACCCAATTTCAAGATGTATTATTTATCTACAATAATCAGGACTGTACAGTATTGGTAGATAGACATATAGATCAATGGAACAGAAAACCCAGAAATAAACTCACAAAAACATGCCCAATTTGTTTTATATATATAAGACCTTCATTAAAATATAAGTAAAATTGTACAGTTTATTCATTTAAAGTGTATAATTCAATATTGTGGGTTTTTTTTAAAAAATATTCACAGGGTTGTGAAATTGCTAATACAACACATTTTAGAACATTTTCAACTGCCAGGAGCGGTGGCTCATGCCTGTAATCCTAGCACTTTAGGAGGCTGAGGCAGGTAGATCATCTGAGGTCAGTTCGAGAGCAGCCTGGCCAACATAGCGAAAGCCCGTTTCTACTAAAAATACAAATATTAGCCAGGCCTGGTGGTGGGTGCTTATAATCTCAACTACTCGGGAGGTTGAGGCAAGAGAATCGCTTGAACCCGGGGACAAAGGTTGCAGTGAGACGAGATCACGCCACTTCACTCCAGCCTAGGTGACAGTAAGACGCTGTCTCAAAAAAACCAACAAACAACAACGAAAAAACCCATTTTCATCACCCCAAAATCATGAAAGCACATACCTATTAGCAGTCATTCCTCAATTACCCCAAATATCCCTCCCCTCCCCACCATGAATAATCACTAATCTAATTTATTATCTGTAGATTTGCCTAGTCAGGATATTTTATATAAATGGAATCCTATAATATAGAAATTAACATATAGAAAATGTGATTTTTAAAAGATATAGGTGTGGATATTTTAAATTTCCCTCCAAGCCCTGCTTTTGCTCTATCCCATAAGTTTTGATATGACGTGTTTTCATTTTCTTTTTTTTTTTTTTTTCTTTTATTGTAATTATTATTATTATTATTATTATTATTATTATACTTTAGGTTTTATGGTACATGTGCCCAATGTGCAGGTAAGTTACATATGTATACGTGTGCCATGCTGGTGCACTGCACCCACCAACTCGTCATCTAGCATTAGGTATATCTCCCAATGTTATTCCTCCCCCCTCCCCCCAACGCACAACAGTCCCTGAAGTGTGATGTTCCCCTTCCTGTGTCCATGTGTTCTCATTGTTCAATTCCCACCTATGAGTGAGAATATGCGGTGTTTGGTTTTTTGTTCTTGCGATAGTTTACTGAGAATGATGATTTCCAATTTCATCCATGTCCCTACAAAGGACATGAACTCATCATTTCTTATGGCTGCATAGTATTCCATGGTGTAGATGTGCCACATTTTCTTAATCCAGTCTATCATTGTTGGACATTTGGGTTGGTTCCAAGTCTTTGCTATTGTGAATAATGCGGCAATAAACATACGCGTGCATGTGTCTTTATAGCAGCATGATTTATACTCCTTTGGGTATATACCCAGTAATGGGATGGCTGGGTCGAATGGAATTTCTAGTTCTAGATCCCTGAGGAATCGCCACACTGACTTCCACAAGGGTTGAACTAGTTTACAGTCCCACCAACAGTGTAAAAGTGTTCCTATTTCTCCACATCCTCTCCAGCACCTGTTGTTTCCTGACTTTTTAATGATCGCCATTCTAACTGGTGTGAGATGGTATCTCATTGTGGTTTTGATTTGCATTTCTCTGATGGCCAGTGATGGTGAGCATTTTTTCATGTGTCTTTTGGCTGCATAAATGTCTTCTTTTGAGAAGTGTCTGTTCATGTCCTTCGCCCACTTTTTGATGGGGTTGTTTGTTTTTTTCTTGTAAATTTGTTGGAGTTCATTGTAGATTCTGGATATTAGCCCTTTGTCAGATGAGTAGGTTGCAAAAATTTTCTCCCATTTTGTAGGTTGCCTGTTCACTCTGATGGTAGTTTCCTTTGCTGTGCAGAAGCTCTTTAGTTTAATTAGATCCCATTTGTCAATTTTGGCTTTTGTTGCCATTGCTTTTGGTGTTTTAGACATGAAGTCCTTGCCCATGCCTATGTCCTGAATGGTAATGCCTAGGTTTTCTTCTAGGGTTTTTATGGTTTTAGGTCTAACATTTAAGTCTTTAATCCATCTTGAATTGATTTTTGTATAAGGTGTAAGGAAGGGATCCAGTTTCAGCTTTCTACATATGGCTAGCCAGTTTTCCCAGCACCATTTATTAAATAGGGAATCCTTTCCCCATTTCTTGTTTTTCTCAGGTTTGTCAAAGATCAGATGGTTGTAGATATGTGGCATTATTTCTGACGGCTCTGTTCTGTTCCATTGATCTATATCTCTGTTTTGGTACCAGTACCATGCTGTTTTGGTTACTGTAGCCTTGTAGTATAGTTTGAAGTCAGGTAGCGTGATGCCTCCAGCTTTGTTCTTTTGGCTTAGGATTGACTTGGCGATGCGGGCTCTTTTTTGGTTCCATATGAACTTTAAAGTAGTTTTTTCCAATTCTGTGAAGAAAGTCATTGGTAGCTTGATGGGGATGGCATTGAATCTGTAAATTACCTTGGGAAGGATGGCCATTTTCATGATATTGATTCTTCCTACCCATGAGCATGGAATGTTCTTCCATTTGTTTGTATCCTCTTTTATTTCCTTGAACAGTGGTTTGTAGTTCTCCTTGAAGAGGTCTTTCACATCCCTTGTAAGTTGGATTCCTAGGTATTTTATTCTCTTTGAAGCAATTGTGAATGGGAGTTCACTCATGATTTGGCTCTCTGTTTGTCTGTTATTGATGTATAAGAATGCTTGTGATTTTTGCACATTGATTTTGTATCCTGAGACTTTGCTGAAGTTGCTTATCAGCTTAAGGAGATTTTGGGCTGAGACAATGGGGTTTTCTAGATATACTATCATGTCATCTGCAAACAGGGACAATTTGACTTCCTCTTTTCCTAATTGAATACCCTTGATTTCCTTCTCCTGCCTAATTGCCCTGGCCAGAACTTCCAACACTATGTTGAATAGAAGTGGCGAGAGAGGGCATCCCTGTCTTGTGCCAGTTTTCAAAGGGAATGCTTTCAGTTTTTGCCCATTCAGTATGATATTGGCTGTGGGTTTGTCATAAATAGCTCTTATTATTTTGAGATACGTCCCATCAATTCCTAATTTATTGAGAGTTTTTAGCATGAAGGGTTGTTGAATTTTGTCAAAGGCCTTTTCTGCATCTATTGAGATAATCATGTGGTTTTTGTCTTTGGTTCTGTTTATATGCTGGATTACATTTATTGATTTGCGTATATTGAACCAGCCTTGCATCCCAGGGATGAAGCCCACTTGATCATGGTGGATAAGCTTTTTGATGTGCTGCTGGATTCTGTTTGCCAGTATTTTATTGAGGATTTTTGCATCAATGTTCATCAAGGATATTGGTCTAAAATTCTCTTTTTTTGTTGTGTCTCTGCCAGGCTTTGGTATCAGGATGATGCTGGCCTCATAAAATGAGTTAGGGAGGATTCCCTCTTTTTCTATTGATTGGAATAGTTTCAGAAGGAATGGTACCAGCTCCTCCTTGTACCTCTGGTAGAATTCGGCTGTGAACCCATCTGTTCCTGGACTTTTTTTGGTTGGTAAGCTATTGATTATTGCCATAATTTCAGCTCCTGTTATTGGTCTATTCAGAGATTGAACTTCTTCTTGGTTTAGTCTTGGGAGGGTGTATGTGTTGAGGAATTTATCCATTTCTTCTAGATTTTCTAGTTTATTTGCATAGAGGTGTTTGTAATATTCTCTGATGGTAGTTTGTATTTCTGTGGGATCGGTGGTGATATCTCCTTTATCATTTTTTATTGCATCTATTTGATTCTTCTCTCTTTTTTTCTTTATTAATCTTGCTAGCGGTCTATCAATTTTGTTGTTCCTTTCAAAAAACCAGCTCCTGGATTCATTTATTTTTTGAAGGGTTTTTTGTGTCTCTATTTCCTTCAGTTCTGCTCTGATTTTAGTTATTTCTTGCCTTCTGCTAGCTTTTGAATGTGTTTGCTCTTGCTTTTCTAGTTCTTTTAATTGTGATGTTAGGGTGTCAATTTTGGATCTTTCCTGCTTTCTCTTGTGGGCATTTAGTGCTATAAATTTCCCTCTACACACTGCTTTGAATGCATCCCAGAGATTCTGGTATGTTGTGTCTTGGTTCTCGTTGGTTTCAAAGAACATCTTTATTTCTGCCTTCATTTCGTTATGTACCCAGTAGTCATTCAGGAGCAGGTTGTTCAGTTTCCATGTAGTTGAGCGGTTTTGAGTGAGATTCTTAATCCTGAGTTCTAGCTTGATTGCACTGTGATCTGAGAGACAGTTTGTTACAATTTCTGTTCTTTTACATTTATTGAGGAGAGCTTTACTTCCAAGGATATGGTCAATTTTGGAATAGGTGTGGTGTGGTGCTGAAAAAAATGTATATTCTGTTGATTTGGGGTGGAGAGTTCTGTAGATGTCTATTAGGTCTGCTTGGTGCAGAGCTGAGTTCAATTCCTGGGTATCCTTGTTGACTTTCTGTCTCGTTGATCTGTCTAATGTTGACAGTGGGGTGTTAAAGTCTCCCATTATTAATGTGTGGGAGTCTAAGTCTCTTTGTAGGTCACTCAGGACTTGCTTTATGAATCTGGGTGCTCCTGTATTGGGTGCATATATATTTAGGATAGTTAGCTCTTCTTGTTGAATTAATCCCTTTACCATTATGTAATGGCCTTCTTTGTCTCTTTTGATCTTTGTTGGTTTAAAGTCTGTTTTATCAGAGACTAGGATTGCAACCCCTGCCTTTTTTTGTTTTCCATTTGCTTGGTAGATCTTCCTCCATCCTTTTATTTTGAACTTATGTGTGTCTCTGTACGTGAGATGGGTTTCCTGAATACAGCACACTGATGGGTCTTGAGTCTTTATCCAATTTGCCAGTCTGTGTCTTTTAATTGGACCATTTAGTCCATTTACATTTAAAGTTAATATTGTTATGTGTGAATTTGATCCTGTCATTATGTTGTTAGCTCGATGTTTTGCTCGTTAGTTGATGCAGTCTCTTCCTAGTCTCAATGGTCTTTACATTTCGGTATGATTTTGCAGTGGCTGGTACCGGTTGTGCCTTTCCATGTTTAGCACTTCCTTCAAGAGCTCTTTTAGGGCAGGCCTGGTGGTGACAAAATCTCTCAGCATTTGCTTGTCTGTAAAGTATTTTATTTCTCCTTCACTTATGAAGCTTAGTTTGGCAGGATATGAAATTCTGGGTTGAAAATTCTTTTCTTTAAGAATGTTGAATATTGGCCCCCACTCTCTTCTGGCTTGTAGGGTTTCTGCCGAGAGATCTGCTGTTAGTCTGATGGGCTTCCCTTTGATGGTAACCCGTCCTTTCTCTCTGGCTGCCCTTAACATTTTTTCCTTCATTTCAACTTTGGTGAATCTGACAATTATGTGTCTTGGAGTTGCTCTTCTCGAAGAGTATCTTTGTGGCGTTCTCTGTATTTCCTGAATCTGAATGTTGGCCTGCCTTGCTAGATTGGGGAAGTTCTCCTGGATAATATCCTGCAGAGTGTTTTCCAACTTGTTTCCATTCTCCCCATCACTTTCAGGTACACCAATCAGACGTAGATTTGGTCTTTTCACATAGTCCCACATTTCTTGGAGGCTTTGCTCGTTTCTTTTTATTCTTTTTTCTCTAAACTTCCCTTCTCGCTTCATTTCATTCATTTCATCTTCCAGGGCTGATACCCTTTCTTCCATTTGATCGCATCGGCTCCTGAGGCTTCTGCATTCTTCACGTAGTTCTCGAGCCTTGGTTTTCAGCTCCATCAGCTCCTTTAAGCACTTCTCTGTATTGGTTATTCTAGTTATACATTCTTCTAAATTTTTTTCAAAGTTTTCAACTTCTTTGCCTTTGGATTGAATATCCTCCCGTAGCTCGGAGTAATTTGATCGTCTGAAGCCTTCTTCTCTCAGCTCGTCAAAGTCATTCTCCGTCCAGCTTTGTTCCGTTGCTGGTGAGGAACTGCGTTCCTTTGGAGGAGGAGAGGTACTCTGGTTTTTAGAGTTTCCAGTTTTTCTGCTCTGTTTTTTCCCCATCTTTGTGGTTTTATCTACTTTTGGTCTTTGATGATGGTGATGTACAGGTGGGTTTTTGGTGTGGATGTCCTTTCTGTTAGTTTTCCTTCTAACAGACAGAACCCTCAGCTGCAGGTCTGTTGGAGTACCTGGCCGGCCGTGTGAGGTGTCAGTCTGCCCCTGCTGGGGGGTGCCTCCCAGTTAGGCTGCTCGGGGGTCAGGGGTCAGGGACCCACTTGAGGAGGCAGTCAGCCCGTTCTCAGATCTCCAGCTGCGTGCTGGGAGAACCACTGCTCTCCTCACAGCTGTCAGACAGGGACATTTAAGTCTGCAGAGGTTACTGCTGTCTTTTTGTTTGTCTGTGCCCTGCCCCCAGAGGTGGAGCCTACAGAGGCAGGCAGGCCTCCTTGAGCTGTGGTGGGCTCCACCCAGTTCAAGCTTCCAGGCTGCTTTGTTTACCTAAGCGAGCCTGGGCAATGGCGGGCGCCCCTCCCCCAGCCTCGCTGCCGACTTGCTGCTTGATCTCAGACTGCTGTGCTAGCGATCAGCGAGACTCCGTGGGCGTAGGACCCTCTGAGCCAGGTGCGGGCTATACTCTCCTGGGGCACCGTTTCCTAAGCCCGTCGGAAAAGCACAGTATTCGGGTGGGAGTGGCCCGATTTTCCAGGTGCCGTCTGTCACCTCTGGAAGGGGAACTCCCTGACCCCTTGCGCTTCCCGAGTGAGGCAATGCCTCGCCCCTGCTTCGGCTGGCGCGCGGTGCGCTCACCCACTGACCTGCGCCCACTGTCTGGCACTCCCTAGTGAGATGAACACGGTACCTCAGATGGAAATGCAGAAATCACCCGTCTTCTGCGTCGCTCGCGCTGGGAGCTGTAGACCGGAGCTGTTCCTATTCGGCCATCTTGGCTCCTCCCCCCGTGTTTTCATTTTCATTCTTTCAAAAGCATTTTCTAATTTTCCTTGCGATTTATTTGACTCATTGGTTATTCAGGAGTGTTATTTAAGTTTCACGTATTTGTAAATTCCCTGAATTTCTTTCTGATATTGATTTCTTATTTAATTCCATTGAGTGAAGAGAACATTTTTGTATGATTTCAGTGCTGTTAAATTTACTGAGGCTTGCTTTATGCCCTAGTAGAAGGTCTATCTTGGAGAAGGTCTATCTTATGTGCACATAAGATGATGTTCTGCTGTTGTTGAAAGAAATATTCTATAGATCTTGTTTAGGGTTAGTTGGTACATAGCGTTATTCAGTCTTCTATTTCCTTATTCATTTTCTGTCTAGTTTTTCTATCCATTATTGAAAGTAGGGTATTGAAGTTTCTGAGTATTACTGTTAATTGTTTATTTTTCCCTCCAGTCCTGTCAGTTTTGCTTCATATATTTGGAAGCTCTGTTGGGCAGCGTGTATGTGTTCATAATTGTTTTATCTTCCTGATGGATGATCCTTTTATGGCTATACACAGTATCTCTTTTCTCTAATAACACTTTGCTTTTGAAAATCTGTTTTTTTCTGATATTGGTATGGTCTCTTCAGGGTTGCTATGATTGGTCTTTGTATGGTTATACTACATACATTTTCATCCTTTTGCTTTCAAATCTTTGTATCTTTGGACAGAAAATGTGTTTCCTGCAGGCAATGTATAGTTGGGTTTTGTTTGCTGTTGTTGTTGTTTTTGAGACGGAGTCTCGCTCTGTCGCCCAGGCTGGAGTGCAGTGGCCTGATCTCGGCAAGCTCCGCCTCCCGGGTTCACACTATTCTCCTGCCTCAGCCTCCCGAGTAGCTGGGACTACAGGCGCCCGCAACCACGCCTGGCTAATTTTTTTTTTTTTTTTTTGTATTTTTAGTAGAGATGGGGTTTCACCGTGTTAGCCAGGGATGGTCTCGATCTGCTGACCTCGTGATCCACCCACCTCGGCCTCCCAAAGTGCTGGGATTACAGGCGTGAGCCACCACGCCTGGCCGGGTTTTGTGTTTTTAATCAGACATATGTATTATCATTGGATTGTTTAATCTATTCACATTTAATGTTATTGATAAAGTTGTATTTATGTCTCTCATTTTACTATTTATTTTCTATGTGTTTTACTTTTTGTTCCTCTATCCCTCCTTCCCTGCTTTCTTTCGCACTAAGGGAATATTTATTGTGTAATTTTAAAATTTATTTAATGATCTTTAAGCTATATTTTAAAAGTTATTTTCTTTATTGTTACTTTAGGGCTTATCACATACATCTTAGCTTCTCAGAATTTACTCTCAGATTTATAGTATCTTAATTCCAATTAGATATATAAACATTACTCCTATATAGCTCTATTCCCTTTTCACAATTTTTGTGATATTATTGTTGTGTATAGCATACCTTTATAGTTTACAAACCCCAAAGTATATTGCTTTAACTATTACTATGTACGATTTTATATCATTTAAGAAAGGTAAAACAAGGAAGAAGAGCAAGTATATATGTATAAGCTTTTTACTACCAGCCTTCTTATTTACTATTTGTTGTTTTATTTATTTGGTCTTGTGGATTCAAATTACCATTTGGTTTTATTACTTTCTTCCATAGAGCTTTGTTCTTGCAAACTAATTCTGTGCTATTGTCAAATACATTACATTTCTATTTGTAATATTCTCCACAATACAAATATATATATGTACTTCTATGCAATTGCTTTTTGAATCAGTAAAGAGAAATAAAAAGAGACCTCTGCATTTATGCTGCCTTTTAAGTTACATAATCATCTTTACCAGTGCTGTTTTTTTCTGTGTATTTGAATTACTGTCTGGCGTCATGTGCTTTCAGCTTGAAGAATTTCCATTAATATTTATTAAAAGATACACCTGCTAGAAACTAATTCTCTCAGTTGTTTATCCAGGATTATCTTTATTTTGCTTTCATTTGTGATAGTTTTGCTAGCTATAAGACTGTTGATTGACAATTTTTTATTTTAGTACTTTATATCTGTTTTCCTACTGCCTTTTGCTCTCCATTGTTTCTGATGTTAATTTTATTAGGCTTCCTTGCATGTAACAAGTCATTTTTCTTTTGTTGCTTTCAAGATTTTCTCTTTGACTTTCGACAATTTTGTTATAATATCTGGGTCTGAATTTCTTTGTGTTTATCCTATTTCTAATATCTAGACTATATAAAGAACTTTCAAAAGTAAACACTCAAAAAACAAACTATCTGATTAGCAACGGGCAAAAGAAATGAATGGGCCGGGCTTTGTGGATCACGCCTGTAATCCCAGCACTTTGGGAGGCCGAGGCGGGTGGATCATGAGGTCAGGGTATCAAAACCATCCTAACTAACACGGGGAAACCCCCGTCTCTACTAAAAATAAAAAAAAATTAGCCAGGCGTGGTTGCGGGCGCCTGTAGTCCCAGCTACTAGGGAGGCTGAGGCAGGAGAATGGTGTGAACCCGGGAGGTGGAGCTTGCAGTGAGCCGAGATCGCACCACTGCACTCCAGCCTGGGCAACACAGCGAGACTCCGCCCCTCCCCCCGCAACAAAAAAAAAAAAAAAAGAAATGAATGAATGGACATTTCACTTAAGAGGATGAGACATAAGCACATAAAAATATTCAACATCACTAGCCGTTAGAGAAATTTGAATTAAAAACACAATGATATATCACTCTGCACATATCAGAATGGATAAAATAAAAATAGTTGTAATCCTAAATGCTAGTAAGAATGCAGAGAAGCTGGGTCACTCATATGTTGTTGATGAAAATTTAAAATATTACAGCCACTCTGGAAAACAATTAGGCAGCTGGTTAAAAAACTAGACATGCAGCTATCATTCAATCCAGCAATTGTATTTCTAGGTATTTATTATACAGAAATGAAGATTTAGGTTCACACAAAAACCTGTATGTAAATGCTCATAGGTGCTTCATTTGTAACTGGGAACAATTCAGATGTCCTTCAACAGGTGAATGGTTAAACAAATCGTTGTACCCACAGCACAAAATACTGTTCAGCAATAAGGAATAATGAACTATTTTTACCTGCAACAACCTGCATGAATCTCCAGAGAGTTATGCTGGGGGAAAATGTCCAGTGGCAAAAGTTTACATACCATATAAGTGTATTTATATTTCATTCTAGAAAAGACAAAAATTATAGAAAAAGAAAGCAGATTATAACATGAATGGATATGGAAAGGATAGCAGCATATGGGAACTGGGCAAGATTACAGAAGGGAAACATGAGGGATCTTTGTTGTGACAGAAATATTCTCCATTTTGACTGTTAATGTCAATATGTTGTTTGTTCTATTCTACTATGGATTTGCACATGTTGCCATTGGGTAAACCAAGGTAAGTGGTGCATGGAACTTCCTTGGATAATTTCGTAAAACTTCATGTGAATCTAAAATTATATAAAAATAAAAGTTCTATTTAATAGAAAGCATTTCTTTTTTAATTTTTTTTTAAATAGAAGGTGGGCCAGTTATATGGAGCAAAACGAAGAAGTAAATACAGAATTAAATTTCCGTATTTAATTAATTAAAATTAATTAATGAAAAGCTATTGTTAAATCAATAGCTAAATCTGGGTTAAGTGTTATATCAGTGCTCTTAGTACTCTTGCAACTTTTCTAAGGTTTTACAATTATTTCTCAATATAAGAATTAAAAATAGCCAAAAGAAAAAACCAAAATAGAAGAGCAAAGAGATGTTGATAAAGCAAAAAAACTAGCTCCGTATACAAGCTCATTGTCAGGAACACGGAATTATGCAGAGAAGAGAAGGAAAATAGCATTAGAAAGTATTTTGATAGATTGTGCAGTGTTTTGACTTGTGGACTGAGGAGCTTGGATATCATGCACTAAACAGTAGAATGTTATCAAATAATTTTAAGCATGTAAATGACATGATCAAAGTGGAACTTTGAGAAACATTGATCTAGCAGTGGCGTGAAAAGGAAGAGATATCAGGTCAGAGAATAATGCAGGTGGGAATGCAAACTGCCTAGCAGTGTAGTCAGAGGCAAGAAATTATGTGAGTGAACACTGTAAACAAATAGAAAAGCTTTTATGGTGTGTAAAAATCAATCTCGTGTACAAAATAGGAGAGCAACTAGCTTGAACAGCTACTGATATAAAAATAAATAATTAAAATCCTAGGGATTTTAAATGAAAACAAGTTCAATATGAACCAGGAATATCAAAAGACTCCTAAAAAATCCAATACTAGAGTCTTGGTTGATTTCAGTAGAAATGCATTGTCTGTGTAAGAATGATAAAATTCCACCATATTTTACCTTTATCAGACAAAAACCTAAATAAAGTGCAAAGTTCTTGCAGCACATTTTAAATAAGTATTTTGTTGCTTTTACTTTGTCTGTAGTTTTGAGTTTATAAAAGAAATATAGGGTATTGGGAAATCATGACCTGACTTTTAACAAGCATTGTAAACATGACTTTCACATTCTGAGATCGAAGAGTGGGGAGACAGAAAGAGAAGATGATTGGTACTAACAAGAGATTGAATTTACTTCAGATTGCAGTATGTGTTAAGGAAGCTCTGAGATAAGGTTGACAGATGAGGAAGACGTCTTACGTATTTTCATGATGCAATTATTCCTGCAGTTACCTCCACAGGGAAGTTACTTGCTTGAAAAATTTTATCCACTTTGGGAAGCCACTTGCTTAGACAGTCATCCCAGCTCTTGGTCTCTCAATCTATTTTGGGAGACACAACTCCCATGTATGCGTGATGGGCTGTCCTACTCATCTTTTTTTGTTTTCTGTCTTCCTCAACTGATTTGACAAATGGTCCTGTTTATCAGTTTAGATAACTTTCTTCTGGCAATAGCTTTGCCAGCCACTGATATTTTAACCTCAGAACATTCCTGGTTAATGTCTTCTCTGCTACCATCTTAAGTTCTGTATAATATATACATACTGAATAATACGATTAATTTATAGTTATAATATTTACATTAAATTATCGGTTTTCATAGAAATCATAAACCAAAGTGTGTCATTATACAATTTAGTGCCTATAAGGGGAGAACCATTAATGGTAGTTTTTCTCAAAACAACATACATTTCTGTGATCATTGTACCAATATACCCCAGGGATTCAGGCTCAAATTTCAGTGTCAGGTATCATTCACCCTTTTCCCTCATCATTGTTATCCATTTTTCATGAATTTTTTGGTAATAATGTAATTTCTATAAGATTTAAAATATACAATGTCTCTCATCATCAAAAATGTGTTTTTGGGGAGCTTTCTTACTTACTTAAGGTAAACTTACCTGCTTATAATAATGTAAAATTTTCTTAACTTTAAAAACTGGCATAAAAGTGATGAACACTAGAGTCTGGGTTCTTCAGTAATTGGATGGTTGACACGACTGGAAAAGTCAACAAAAGAAGTTAGTTGGAAACAAAGATGAATAGGAAAATTTCAATTCTAGTCAGATGGTTATCAAAAACCGTGATGAAGGCCGCACGTGGTGGCTCACACCTGTAATCCCAGCACTTTGGGAGGCCGAGGCTGGCAGATCACCTGAGGTCAGGAGTTTGATACCAGCCTGGCGAACATGGCGAAACACGATCTCTAACCAAAAATACAAAAATTAGCCAGGTGTAGTGGTGTGCGCCTGTAATCCCAGCTACTCGGGAGGCTGAGGCAGGAGAATCACTTGAACCCAGGAGGTGGAGGTTGCAGTGAGCCAAAATCGTGCCACTGTACTCCAGCCTGGGCAACAGAGTGAGACTCTGTCTCAAAAAACAAAAACAAAAACCAAAACAAAAGAAAACCCATGATGAAATGTCTTAGTGAGGTCACTTGAGTCAGCATTTCAAGACATAATTAAAGAATAGCTTCTCACTTCAACCTCAAACCTCCATTATCCTCAGTGTTCATGGTTGACTCAAGAATAGGGATCTCATAGAATATTTCTGCATTCTAACTCTAATGAAATTGCATTAGTATGCTTCTCTTAAAATTCCTATTTGCTCCTCTGGTAAAATTTTCCCATGTTACTTTGTAGCATCACTATCATAGGACTTACATATTAACCCACATATATTGGTTTATGTGTTTATCTTTCTCCTAATTCAGGCATCTCTTAAGTGGAGCATATTTTTATTACTCAAGTGTTTGTAACATATTTTGTAATTTGGGTCAATAAAATACTGAAAGAGAAAATATTTCTAAATAAATAGCAAAAACAATTTTATATGTTATTTAATTACATAAACATCATATCTCAGAACGATTCATTTGTTTACATATTCTCTAAAAGAAATACACATATTGTGGGAATTAGTGTTTCCCTATGATTTTTTTGTTTCTTTTTATTTTGGCTTATAGAAATTGATAAGAACAATATGAGAAACTCCCATACATCTTTTATACAGATTCACCCATGATTTAAATGCTGTCTCATTTGTTTCATCATTATCTATCTATCTATCTGTCTATCTATCTATCTATTATCTATCTATCTCTCATCTATCGATATCTGTTCTTAAGGTCTTTTTCTCCATCTCAGGGATATTTTAAAAAACAAAACAAAACAAAACAATTTTTGAATTTTTTCTTCCTGAGATTGTCTCAGCTTTCTTCTCTGGGAATTCCCAATGGTTAAATTTTGGAAATTTTGAGTGGTATAGTTCATATCTTTTCACTTTTGTCTCATATTTCCATCTTTTAGTTCTAATTTCATCTCTATATTCTAGAAAATGTCAAGGACTATGTTTTACATTGTATGATATTAATGAATTTCTTAATGTTGTGCCAAACTTGCGTTCCTGGAACAAATCAGATTTGGTTTTCTTAATGTAGTGCTGAATCTGTAAATATTTTATTTTATATGTTTGCATTGAAATTCATAAATTAATCTGTATTTTCTTTACTTTTATTCTCTTTACTAGATTGACTTCATAACTTCATTAAAAAGTTGAGAAAATGTCTTCATTTTCAGTAGTCTGGAAAAATTTATACAGAGTATTGAAAGCTTTAGTAGAATTTTTATGTGAATTCATCTGAACAAGGTGCTAAAATGCCTACAAAGTTGAGTAGTTTTCCAAGAATTTTACTGATTTCTTCTATCTACTTTGGTCTGTTTAATCTTCCTCTATCTGATGGAGTCGATTTTTGTGCTCACTTTGTTCACATGTACTCTAATGGAGTCAATTTTGTAAACATATATTTATTTAGGAAATTATCCGTTTCATCTGAGGTTCAAAATATTTGC
Source organism: Pongo abelii (assembly GCF_028885655.2). Classification (NCBI taxonomy): domain Eukaryota; kingdom Metazoa; phylum Chordata; class Mammalia; order Primates; family Hominidae; genus Pongo; species Pongo abelii. The sequence continues at coordinate 134,571,430 of NC_071991.2, read as the reverse complement.
ATAGAATAGGCCCTTGTGGTAATTTTTAAAATTAATATTATTTTTAATTGACAAATCATATGTATATACATTCGTGAGGTACAATGTGATGCTTAGATATATGTGCACACTGTGGGATGATTAAATCAAATTAATTAACATGGTCAATAATAATGTATTACATATTTTAAAAGAACTAAGACACTTAATTTTAAAAGTCTGACCATAAAAATGATAGGTAAACAAGGTGATAAGCGTGTTAATTGCCTTGTGGTAATTTTTAAATTACCTCATGTTAATGCTTAAATTAAAATAGATTTTTGTGGTAATTTTTAATTTCTTGTTTCACTGGATATTTCCTTCTTATAATTTCTGAATTTGTTCATTTGTGCTCTTTCCTCATTTCTTCTTGGTCAAGTTAGCTAATAAATTGCCTATATTTGTAAAAAATAACTTATGTGACTTGGCTTACTGTTTTACTATCACAATAATTTTTGCTTTTAACTTTTTTTAACCTTGTTTCTCATGTTTTCTTCTGATTTAATTTGTTGTTAGTTTACTAGATTATTGAGCTGCTATTTAACTTTACTAGATTATTATTATTATTATTTATTTTTTTTATTATACTTTAAATTCTGGCGTACATGTGCACAAATTGCAGGTTTGTTACATATGTATACATGTGCCATGTTGGTGTGCTGCTTTACTAGATTATTGAGCTACTATTTATTTATACATATTCTTTCATTTTTACTAATAAAAGTGTTTTATGTATTTAATTTTCTTCTGATCATGGCTTAAAATATATTCAATAAATTCTGATAGGTAGTGTTTCTCTTGTCATTTATTTTTAAAGAAATTCTGTACTTTTTGTTTTCCCTTGTCACCAAAGGGTTGTTTAATAGGAGATTAAAATTTTTTGTTAATAATTTTTGATTTTATTGAATTGTGATAGGAGAATACTATATCTCTAGTTTACAAAATTTTCTGACTTTTTATTGTGAACTTTGATTTTGAACTTTATGTTTGATCATTTTTGTGAATTTGTGTATTGTAGGGTGTACATTTTGATACATATCCATATGTAGGTTGTTTATGTTCTTTAGTTTTTCTGTCTTCTTTTTATTTATTGACCAATTGCTCTGTTTTGTACTGAGAATGGTACATTAGCCTCTCATTATTTTATTTCTAATTATGTCATATTGAATATCCTATAGTTTTTGCTTCACGAAAGTGGTTGATATGTTGTTTAGTGCCTAGAGATTTGTAGGCATTATATCTTCATTGTGACTTGTGGTGTTTAGCATTAAAAAGTACTCTCTCTGTCACAACTGATGTACATTGGCTAAAATTCTACACTTTCTGATTTCAGCATTGCACCCCTTATTTTCTCATTGCTACTGCTATTATATCATTCATCTTTGGTCTTTCTAAATCATTTTGTCTAACATATACAGCATACAGTTATTTCTTGTTTTGTGTAATAAATTGAAAAATTTTTTACTAGGTGAGTTAAGCTATTCACATTTATTAGTATGATTAATATGATTTGACTCAGTCTGCCATACATTTTATAATTGTTTGTATTATACTTGCTATCTTCCTTTTACTACAAGATATATATTCTTTCCTCTTTGATTTGTAAGAAAAATAAGGCATCTAGGAAGGTTTGCATTTTTTTTCTAGTGGTCACTTTTATACTTATTTTTGTTTCTTAAATTTTTTATTTTTAATTTTTGTGGGTACATAGTGAGTATATGTATTTATGGGGTACATGAAATGTTTTGATGCACCCATGCAATGTGAAATAATCACATCATGGAGAATGGGGTATCATCCATCCCTTCAAGCACTTATCCTTTGTGTTACAAACAATCCAATTACACTCTTCTGTTATTTAAAAATGTACAATTAAGTTATTAATGTATTAATGTAACAATTAAGTTATTATTGACTATAGTCACCCTGTAGTGGTATCAGATAGTGGGTTGTATTCATTCCTTTGAACTATTTTTGTTTTTTACCCATTAGCCATCCTTACTTCCCCCTCATACCCTCACTACATTTCCCAGTCTCTGGTATCCATCCTTCTACTCTCTACATCCATGAGTTCAATTGTTTTGATTTCTAGATCCCAGAAATAGGTGAGTACATGCGATGTTTGTCTTTCTGTGCCTGGCCTATCTCACTTAATATGATGACCTCCAGTTCCTATCCATGTTGTTGCAAATGACAGGATCTCATTCATTTTTATGGCTGATTAATACTCCATTGTGTATATGTATCACATTTTCCTTATCCATTCATCTGTTAATGGACACTTAGGTTGCTTCCAAATTGTAGCTATTGTGGATAGTGCTACAACAAACATGAGAGGGCAGATATTTTTGATACACTGATTTCCTTTCTTTTGGGTATGTACCCAGCAGTGGGATTGCTGGATCACATGGTACCTTTATTTTTAGTTTTTTGAGGAAACTCCAAACTGTTCTCCATTGTTGTACTAATCAATATTCTCACCAACAGTGTACAAGAGTTCTCTTTTCTCCACACCCTTGCCAATACTTGTTATTGCTTGTCTTTTGGATATAAACCATTTTAACTGGGGTGAGATGATATCTCATTGTAGTTTTGATTTGCATTTCTGCAAATCAGTGATTAATAATTGAGATGGTGAGTAATTATTGGTGTGATGATCAATAATTTTGAATATCTTTCCATATGCCTGTTTGCCATTTGTATATTTTCTTTTGAGAAATGTCTATTCAAATCTTTTGCCCATTTTCTAAAATGGGATTATTAGATTTTTTTTTTTTTTTTTTGCTATAACATTATCTAAGCACCTTATATATTCTGGTTATTAGCTCTTGTCAGATGAGTAGTTTGCAAATATTTTATCCTATTCTGTGTGTTGTCTCTTCACTTTGTTGGTTGTATACTTTGGTGTACAATCTTTTTAACTTGATGTGATCACATTTGTTCATTTGTGCTTTGATTGCCTGTGCTCGTGGTGTATTACTTAAGAATTTTTTGCCCAGACCAATGTCTTAGAGTGTTTTCCCAATGTTTTCTTTTTCTTTTTCTTTCTTTCTTTCTCTTTCTTTCTTTCTTTCTTTCTCTTTCTCTCTCTCTCTTCCTTCCTTTCATTCTTTCTTTCTTTTTTAATTAATTAATTTATTTATTTATTTTAGACAGAGTCTCTCTCTGTCACCCAGGCTGGAGGGCTGGAGTGCAGTGGCATGATCTCGGTTCACTGCAACCTCCGCCTCCCGAGTTCGAGCAATTCTCCTGCCTCAGCCTCCTGAGTAGCAGGGATTACAGGTGCCCACCACCATGCCTGGCTAATTTTTGTATTTTTAATAGAGACAGGGTTTCACCATGTTGGCCAGGCTGGTCTCGAACTCCTGACCTCAGGTGATCCACCTGTCTCGGCCTCCCAAAGTGCTGGGATTACAGGCATGAGCCACCACACCCAGCCGGCTCCCCAATATTTTCTTGTAGTAGTTTAATAGTTTGAGATCTTAGATATAAGTCTTTAACCGATTTTCAAATATGATGAATGATAGGCTTATAGTTTCATTCTTCTGCATATAGATATACAGTTTTCCCAGCATCATTTTTAATATTTTTTATATGGTAACTCTATTTTTTTTTCTTTATTCCTTCTTAAAAAGAAAAAAACTGGGATATGTATGCAGAACGTGCAGATTTGTTACAGAGGATACATGTGCCATGGTGGTTTGCGGAACCTATTGACCTGTCCTCTAAGTTCCCTCCCCTCACTCCCTATGCCTCAACAGGCCCTGGTGTGTGTTGTTCCCCTCTCTGTGTCCGTGTCTTCTCAATGTTCGACTCCCACTTATGAGTGAGAACATGAGTTGTTTGGTTTTCTGTTTCTGTGTTAGTTTGCTGAGGATGATGGCTTCCAGTTTCATCCATGTCCCTGCAAAGAACATAGTCTCATTCCTTTTTATATCTGCATAGTATTCCATGGTGTATATGTACCACATTTTCTTTATCCAGTCTATCAGTAATGGGCATTTGGGTTGGTTCCATGTCTTTGCTATTGCAAATAGTGCTGCAATCAACATACGTCTAGCAGCATTAATTGAAGAGACTGTCTTTTCCTCAGTGTATGTTCTGGATACCTTTGTCAAAAGTGAGTTTACTGTAAGTGTGTGGATTTATTTTGGGGTTCTTTACTCTGTTCCAATGGTCTATATGTTCATTTATATGCCAGTATCATGGTGTCTGAGTTACTATAGCTCCGTAGTATAATTTGAAGTCAGGAAATGTGATTCCTCCAGTTTTGCTTTTGTGCTTAGGATAGCTGTGGCTATTCTGAGTCCTTTTTCATTCCATAAAATTTTAGAATTTTTTTTCTATTTCTGTGAAGAATGTCATATTTTGATAAGGACTGCATTGAATCTGTAGACTGCTTTGGGTGGTATGGACACTTTAACAATGTTTATTCTTCCAATCCATGAACATGAAATATCTTTCCTTTTCTAGTGTCCTCTTCAATTTATTTCATTAGTGTTTTATAGTTTTTATTGTGGAGATCTTTTACTTCTTTGGTCACGTTACTTGTTAGATATTTAATCTCATGTGTGGCTATTGTAAATAAGATTACTTTTTAATTATTTTTCATATTGTTTACTGTTGGCATATAGAAATGCTACTGATTTTTCTATGTTAATTTTATATTCTTCAACATTGCTAAATTTGTCAGTTCAAAGAGTTTTTTTTTTGAAGTCTTTAGGTTTTTTCAAATAAAAGATTTCATAGTCTGCAAATAAGGATAATTTGACTTTTTCCATTTCAATTTGGATACTCTTTCTTTCTTTCTCTTGCCTTATTGCTTTAGCTGGGACTTCCAGTACTATGTTGAATAACAGCAGTGACAGTGGTTATCCTTGTTGTGTAGCAGATCTTAAAGGAAAGACTTTCAATTTTTTTCCCTACTTGGTATGATGCCATCTGTGGCTCTGACATGTATGGCTTTTATTATGTTGAGGTACATTCCTTCTATATCTATTTTTTAGGGTTTTTATGATGAAAGAAAGTTGTATTTTATCAAATGCTTTTTCAGCATTAATTGAAATAATCATATGGTTTTTATCCTTCATTCTGTTGATATGATGTATCATATTGCTTGATTTGTGTATGTTGAACCATCCTTGCATCCCAGGGACAAATTCCACTTGGTCATGATAAATGTTCTTTCTGATGTATTGTTGAATTTGGTTTGCTCATATTTTGTTGAGGATTTTTGCATCAATATTCTTCAGATATCTTGGCTTGGATTTTTTCTTTTTTTGATGTATATTTGTCTGGTTTTGGTGTCAAGGTAATACTGACCTTGCAGAATGAGTTTGGAAGTATTTACCTTCTCTATTTTTCAGAGTAGTTTGGGTAGGAATGGTTTTAGTTCTTCTTTAAATGTTTGGTAGACTTCAGCAGCAAAGCCATCAGGTCCTGGGCTTTTCTTTACTGGGAGACTTTTTATTATGGCTTCAATTCACTTACTTGTTATTGATCTGTTCAGGTTTTGGATTTCTTCCTGGTTCAATCTTGGTAGGCTGTATGTGTTTAGTAATTTTTCTATTTCTCCTAGATTTTCCAATTTATTGGCAAATTGTTGCTCATAGTAGCTACTAATGATCCTTTGAATTTCTCCAGTATTAGTTGTAATGTCTCTTTTTGCATTTATGATCTTATTTATTTGGATTTTCTCTCTTTTTTGTCTTAGCCAGTCTGGTTAAATTTTTGTCAATTGTGTTTAACTTTTCAAAAAACAGCTTTTTGTTTCCTTGATCTTTTGTATTGTTTTCTTTACTTTAATGTCATTTATTTCTGCTCTCATCTTTATTATTTATTTTCTTCTACTAATTTTGGATTTGGTTTGTTCTTGCTTTTCTAGTTCTTTAATATGCATTGTTAGATTTTTATTTGAAGTTTCTCCTCTTTTTTAATGTAGGCACTTATAGCTATAAACTTCATTTTTAGTACTGCTTTTGTTGTATCCCACTAGTTTTGGTGTGTTATGTTTTCATTATAATTTATTTCAAGAAATTTTTCAATTTCCTTCTTAATGTCTTCATTGGCCCACTAGTCATTCAGAAGTATATTGTCTAATTTCCATTTCAGGGTAGTGGGCTCCCTTCTGGCCCAAGGCAAGTCCAGAAATGCCATCCGAGAGTCAAGCCCTAGAATCAGTTACCTCAAAGACCTGCTTGGTGCTCTACCCACTGTGATGGACCCAGTACTTGAAGCCAGCAAGTCTTAGAGAGGCACCCAAGACCCCTGGTGTAGAACCTGGATACTGCTGCTTTTAATTCAAGGCCCAAGGGCTCTTCAGTTAGCAGGTGATGGATATTGCCAAGACTGTGTCCTTCCCTTCAAGGTGGTAGGTTTTATTCCGGCCCAGGATGTATCTAGAAATGTCATCTTGGAGCTAGGGCTTAGAACGGGAGCCTCACAGCTCTGGCTGCTGTCCTATTCTGCTGTGGCTAATCTGGTACCCAAAATTCTAGAAAAAGTCCTCCCCACTCTTCCTTCTCCTCTTCTAAAGCAGAGGAATGGGGTCTCTTTGGAGCCACAAGTTGTGCAGCTAGGGTTAGGTGAGGGGTGACATCAGAATGCCCTTAGTTGCCCTAGCTAGTGTCTCAGTAGGTCGTGTACCCCCACCCCCCACCCCCAGTCCACTGTCTCTGGGCCCAGTTTAGACCTAGGATTCACCTAAGAGTTGCAGTCTTTGTGACCTGTACTGCCTTTTAAGTTTACTTAGAGACCCAGAGCCCTTTCACCCTTGGTGGCAAGGTTTGTGGTAACTCAAGTTTGGACCCCTGGGATCAGCAATTCCCCTCTAGCTAAGGCTGATTTAAATGTGCCCTCCAGGGGAGGGCGTCAGCTGAATTTGATCCAGTTTTCCTTTCTGCTCCAATATTAATATGATAGCACTGAGTTCAATGCCTCACATTGCTGTGCTCTCCCTCCCCCAGCACCCAGAGACACTCTGGGCACCACCCGCAATTGCCAGGGGTTGTGGTAGAGTGGTGTCAGCGATTCAAGGCTGTTTTTTCTACCTCTTTAGTGCCTTTTTCAGTGATACAAAGTTAAAAGCAGATATTGCTTTCAATTTGATTTTTGATTCTTATGAAGGTGCTTTGCTTATTTGGATAACTGTTAAATTGGTGTCCTTTTAGGTGGCATAACGGGTGGAGCCTTCTGTTCCACTATCTTTACTCCATCTCTCCACGTTTGAGCATAATCTTGATCAAATTATGCTGAGGAATGCTATTGTGTAGTTTTCTTTTTTCTTTTAAAATACTATTTATCGATTAAATATTAGGAAACTGAAGTAGCCTCCAATATAATCTTAGATGTGTTTTTAAAAATATAATTATCTGTTATATTAAAAAAAATTTCTATAGAGAGATGCATGCAGCCAATTCTTATTATTTGTGGTATTCATGTGCTGTAAAGGTGCCATCGATACTGAATTAGTGGATACTAAGCCATTGCTCCCAGAAGAATTATAGAGACACGTTACTGTGAGCCTCTGTTCACAATATTTTCATCAATCAATCTATAAATAACCTTGTTTTATGTTTGTTTCTGTTTAAAGACACCTTCTTCGATATGGATTGTGATTCATTAACATTGAACTCAGATTCAATGATTACTACAGCTCACGCTTGAACAAAGAATATCTAACACACATATTTTCTCCAGAAGGCACATCAAAACTTCTTGTGCTTAAGAACACGAGACAGCAAGCAGTTCAGCACTATACTAGGGGACCATTTAAACAGTGAATTCACCAAGAAAAAACTCAATCAGGTGAAAAATGTAGCTCTAAATATGCTGTGAAAAAGGACATGTTTTTATTAGCAGAGATAAAACATGAAAGCAAAGCACCACCTTTTTCTACCACAGTTGGGAACTTTATGTTGGGCCACCCAAACTTTTCACTACATTGAGCATGCACATCTATGAATGACTGTGAAAGTGCTGCAATTATTTATTTTCAGGTTACAAATAAATTTTAGGGAGTAGACAAATTCGCACACACAGAGTTTGTGAATGAGGATCGACCATATATGCGGTCAGTTTGCCCTGTAAACTGTAGATCCTCAAGCAATAGAAAATTAGTTTTTATCCCAAGGCGGGCAGATCACGAAATCAGGAGATTGAGACCATCCTGGCTAACATGGTGAAACCCTATCTCCACTAAAAATACAAAAAATTAGCCGGGTGTGGTTGCAGGCATCTGTAGTCCCAGCTACTTGGGAGGCTGAGGCAGGAGAATAGCAAGAACCCTGGGAGGCATAGCTTGCAGTGAGCCGAGATCGCGCCACTGCACTCCAGCCTGGGCGACAGAGTGAGACTCCGTCTCAAAAACAAAAACAAAAACAAAAACAAAACAAAACCAAAAAAAAAAAGAAAAAAAAGAAAATTAGTTTTTACCTAAATAACTTTAAAATATATTTTTCTTTATTGTCTTAACCTGAGGTCTTTAAACAGAATAGAACATTGTGATTACCTAGAGAACAAAAACAAGCAAATATTTCAAACAAAAAAATAATGATATCAGGACATATCTTTGAACAATTGAACTAGAACAATGTGGCTTTGGGCCAGGAATTAGTAGCTGTAAATACAATTTTGTTACTTACAATATTGGTTTAGAACAAATGGGGTTTTGTGTCATTCAGGGATGTTGGGTGGGCGTACTGATTGAGCAAACGTCTAACTATACAAGTACACATTGCAATTAGTAAAGTAGATATAAGCCCAGCACTATAGTCAAAGAATATCACCCTGTCCATATCTATTGTATACTGAAAATAAAAAGTGTAATTCCCTTGGGGAACATTTGTCTTCCATGCAATTGCTTTGTTCTCTCCCAGTTTATGAAGCAGAGTTTGAAGAATATATATGATGCAATGAATTATGCCTGGAATAACCAATGTCCTCCCAATCGAGTGCACTCTTACAGTCTTAGACATTATAGTCAGTTTAGCTTGGAGATTGTTACAATTAAACTTGTTCTAGAATGTTCTACCCTTGTCTATTTACCAGGATTCAGTACTGAATACGTTTGCCTTTCTTGCCAAGGTTCCTGGACCAGCCTGCATTGTATGATTTTCCCTTCTTGAAACAGAAAATAATACTGACACCAGAATAGAGGTACAGAAAGGGAAGAGTGGAATAATAAAAATTTTGCTGTTGACTTCACATTTTTGTCTTTAGATTAAAGTTGTGGGACACATATATATTGTAAAGTTGTATTTGGTTCTGTGACCTATAATTTGGAAGTAACTCAACTCCTGAAAAATACATGCAAAAAATGACAATAATTTCTTTTTTTCATTCTTTGTGATGTCAATCCCATTACCTCACAAGGTAAGGAAACTTTTGCTCTGATCCTTGGTGAGGCTCCATGTTGGATGATTAATATGTTTTCTTTTTATAAAGCCAAGCAAATGTATTTTCTTTGTACAGTCTTCAATGGATTTGGGAATAGTGTCACAAGAAAACTTGCATTAACATCCAAGCTGTTGTAATTCTTGTGTGACTTTGAACTTAACCTCAATGAACCTAAGTTTTTCTATAAGCAAAAATAGTGACAATAATATTACCTCTCCTAAGCAATTCCTGAGAAATAATCTATGGAAAGCAATTAGCACTACTTGTGATAGCTAGTAGGTGTTTAAAAAGTATTAGTTAGCATAGTTATTATTAGCTTTTTATATTATATTGTTTTCTGGATTTAAAACTATGTATTTCAACAGTGAAGACAGTATTCTAAATGTCCTTCATCTGGCAATCTTCTGGTTAAAGAGCATTTTTTGTGTGAGAGACCTTGCTCATCTATGGAGGCAGAGACCGTTTTAATTTTTTTTTTGCTTTATCCTTAACATCTGACACATATGTAGGCACCCATATGGTGAATGGCCAGGTAAGGTAATGACTGGATCAATATATAAATCAATATCAATCAACTGAATTGAATATAAATCAATTTATAGAGGTTTAATAGAAAAGTATAAATATTTAGCAGAATTTCAATTTAGTTCTGCTAAATATTTATACTTTCCTATTAAACTCTGTTTTTTCTAATGAATTCCAGCACCTCTTCTTCAGGCGATACTTAGAAGTGCCCCAACTACCCCATCAAATCTGTTGGTTACTTCACATTCATGCATTTTACTTCTTCAGGGGCCTCTTTCCTAAGAAAACATGTTAAATGAAGAATCGTCAGCTTCAAAATATAGACAAGATGTATTTAAGTAATGGAGGGAAAGGCTTGATGGCTCTCCAATCTAAAGTGTGTCCAATATATGTAATTTTTAATTATGGGGTAATAAAATATTAAGAAGAAATTCCATGTAATTTTCATAGTTATATATCAACCTCTCACACCATAGGGTGAATTGATTCATTTTTCATTTACGTCCATGTTCTGATTAAATAATTGAACACGCCCTTCTCTGAAACACCAGAACAACCCATATCTCTTGGTAACCCCCTAATAATCATGTTCCTTTCACATCAGTTTCTTCAGGCAACAGAGTATTTCCCTACATGGATATCACTCCTACTTTATTGGTAAAGCTATAGGAAAGGAAGGAAAAGAGAAAGAAAAACACAGAGCAAAATATCAACAACCCACATTTATTGAATCAACATATCTGTAGAGGGAATCATAAATAAATTATAATGCTTTCTCCATATAATTCTGATGATCAGTCATAATCATGAAGCTTTCTTTGGGAGCCTTCTAAAATGTATCCAGAGCCACATCAAGGCCTCCAACACTTCCTGAAAATTCAGATTCTGGGGTACATCTGATAACTACACTGAAGAATTGAGAGATTTCATGAGAAAAATATTGCAAAGGAATACAAGAACTCTCAGTGTTTAGTAAACATCATCAAGGCTTCTAGACCAGCTCAGTTCAACAGAAATATAATGTGAGCCACCAAAGAGAGTAACCTATAATTTAAAAATTTCTAGTAGCCACTTTAAAAAAAATAACAAGTAACAGGTGAAATAAATTTTAGTAATATATTTAACCCAATATATCTAGAGTATTATGTTTTCATATTAAAGTATAATTTTTACATAATCTTTTTCATATTTAATCTTTGAAATTTCATGTGTATTTTACACTTACTGCTGATCTCAATTCAGACTAGATCTTAAGTATTCAGGAGCAACATGTGGCTTGTTGGCTGTATCGGAAAGCACAGCTCTAGAGACAGGTAAATGATTAGAAGTAAAGCCTAATAAGCACAGTATAGAACACAGCATTATTTAAATTTTCACTATGCACCTCAATCCTCCATCCCCAACATTTGAATTGTTTTAGGAAAATATTCTACAGAAAAGTAAAACTCAAAACCAAACATGCTTGAGTAAATTAGAATTTGAGAATGTTCAGACAGTCCCATTGCTTTTCGGCAAGCGTCCTCTCTCTCACAATCCCTGTATCTTAGCCACAGGTGTTGGATGTAGCCCAAGTTGAGAATCCCAGCTGTTTCACAGGGGCTCTGGCAAGTTGACAGCTGCTTTATTACCAGAGCTTGAAATTGAGGCCAATAAACTTAGCACACAGGGACCTGAAGTCCGGTTTGCGGAGACAAGGCCACCATCATGTGGAACCTGACGGAACTGCAGTAAGATTCACGTTCCCATTGCATGGCGAAGACTCAAATGACCTAAGTCATCCCCACTGGGACAACACTTCAAGAATGCCTAATTAACATACCTAAGAAACGTGCAAAACCTTGGAGATCCAGAGAAGGTTCAGAGAGGGCCAATTCCTATTTCAAAAGAAACAAAAGACAGACTGAAATAGCTAAATCATGCAAGGTCAAAATCAATAAAAATCATAAAATGTAAAATGAGGACTTACACACATCTGCCTGCTGAAACAAAGGCTCACTGAATAAGAGTTCAAATACAATATTGGGTTAAATCTACGATTTTGATTGGAAAACTTTTAAAAAATCCTTATTGTAAGAGGAGATAGATTTTAAAATAAAGTACTATAGGATGATGCGTTTATCTTTTTGAAGAATAGGCCAGTATAGTATATTATTAGGAAGGTTTGAAATAACAAGATGTATTTTGAATGGCAACTTGCTTTGGCAATATTAAGGAATTTAGACTGTTTCTATGCCAGTTCTATATAGTCGGTCTTCTGGTTTCATAACACCCTTACATTGTACATGTGTAACACAATGAGAACGTTTCAAAATATTCAAACATAAAAGATAGGCACACATTATTGTGAAGTTGATAAAATGGTCAGGGTGTGTCTGTTGACGAAAATGAAAGACCATCACGTAATACTAAAAAACATGGTACCTGCCAGGCGTGGTGGCTCGCGCCTGTAATCCCAGCACTTTGGGAGGCCGAGATGGGCTGATCACGAGGTCAGGAGATTGAGACCATCCTGGCTAACACGGTGAAACCCCGTCTCTACCAAAAATACAAAAAATTAGCCAGGCGTGGTGGCGGGCACCTGTAGTCCCAGCAACTCGGGAGGCTGAGGCAGGAGAATGGCGTGAACCCGGGAGGTGGAGCTTGCAGTGAGCCGAGATCGTGCCTCTGCACTCCAGCCTGGGCGACAGAGAGAGACTCCATCTCAAAACAACAACAACAAAAACAAACAAACAAACAAAAAAAGTGGAACCACAAAGAATATTAGCGTGTTTTCACTGTATCTTCCACTGAAAGACCTGTGTTTTCCTTTCTCAGAAACAAGATCCCCAAGCACATGATATTTGCTCCCTGAAAACTTCAGGGTGTATTATTAACCCTGTGTTTTCTGAGCCTGTAGAAAAGATGATGTGAGCAGGAGCCAATATGGGTTTATTAATTAAGAATACGTAAGAACAAATTATTCTGTTTTGAAAGGGTTGACATGTAGGGTATGATGATTTCTACACAGCATTTAACTAAAGGTTACTCTTGTTTCTTGGTTAATAATATGGCGAAGTATTGTCTGGATTACCGTCCTACAAATTTGAGCAATTTTTCCAGACAAGTTTAGTTCTTTTTGTACTCAGGGGCATTTCTAACAGAATATTTGTAACCTCTCTGATTTATCTTGTCCTTTTAATATTATAGCAATGACATGACTTAATGCTTAGAAAACATGGTTATCAAATTTGCAGATGACATAAAATTCGGAGGCTAGCTAATATGATAGATGTCACAATCAAATTTTAAAATGATTGTGCAGGCTTAATACAAAATGATGACATTTAACAAAGATAAATGATCTTGCATTTTAGTTAGAACAATAAATTTTATAACTAGATTGGGAAGACCTTTCTTTGAAGAAATTTATATAAAAATAATCTGAAACTTTTGTTTATCACAAAATACAAGTTTGGTAACACCCACACAATTTTAGTTTACTAAGATGGATTTCTGGGGTCCAAACCAAATTTGGTGATAATCCCCCTGAACTATGTCTTTAACTGACAACATTGTATTAATTTCAGGGCCACATTTTGAGGGAGAAACTGACAAATTAAATGGTATATGGAGAAAGAATTTTGAGATTTATAGTGCTGTCGAAGCCACTTATAAAAAGATGCTTTTAAAGAAAATGTAGTTATTTTCAGGACAGCATAGTGTTTATGTTCATAAATTATGAAATAAAAGAGATCTGAGTTTAAGTCCCAGAACAGCCATGAACCCTGGCAATCTGACCTTGGGTAAGGCGTTTAATGTTTTTCAGCCTCAGTTTCTGCATCTATAAATTGTTTATAATAATGATGACAAAGAGGATATATGCTAGCAGAAGTTAGATTTTAAAGAGACACTGCAAAGTAGGTATATTCCATTTAGCTTTGTGTGATAAAACCACTGGAGGAAAGGGAATTTTGTTTAGTATATTGTAATAATTTGAATTACCCAATTGAGTAGTTGAGTTAATCCATTAAATCACCCAAATTATCTGTATAGGTAATGAGCTCTTGGCCACTTGAATAGCCACTGAAGCTATTCAAAGGTGTCTCAGTTAAGAGCTTGCAGGGGATTTCTGCTGTTAGTTGGAGGTTTGAGGATACATATGACAATATTTATGACCAGTAATTTTCATGAGGAAGTTGCACAACGAAGAGACAAGCAGGTGACCCGCCTCTGAGTCTCTGAGTCTAATGAAAATAGACACACACCTTCAAACAATTACATTACAATGTGTTAACGAATAAGCGTGGAGCACTAAAACAGAACAAAGGAAGAGCACCTGCGATAGCCACAGTTTACCTGTCTGGTAGGATTTCTTTAGCTCCATTGCTCATTTTTGTTCTTATTTGGAATGTCACCCTTTAGAATGAAAACAACAGAAAACCTTCAAAGTATTTATCGTCCTGCAACACATTCTCTTCTCCCAAATCTTATTCTGGCATTCCATACATTTCTTTCTCCCCCAAACCCTTCCTGGGCTCTTCCTCTTTAAGTTTCCCCATCTCATATTCATAAAGAAGTAGAAGGAACAACAAAAATGCAAAAATTCTTCCCTACATCCTGTTTTATCTCAAGGCCTACATTTTTTCTTAATAGACCAAATGTCACTGTTTGCTTAGGAGTAGGAAACAGCCATTTTGGGCCTATAATGGAGATCTAAAATCTTCTCTTTTGCCAACAGTTTTTTTCTAGTTATGTGACGTTAATACAGTTTTATTTTCCTGGCTGATTTCTGAGCTTAGATTTTGACTGGACTTGAATATTCTACAGCTGCTTCGCTTCTTTGGAAAAAACACAACCAGTTTTCTAGCTTTATGCCCAGGTTATATGGGTATCCAGTCCTATCCTGTCTCTCGGACTGCTACTCCTCTAGGTGTTCAGTCATAGGGGCCACACCATAACATTCCATTTTGGAAGGGACAGAGGGAAATTATCTGTTTCTCTTAACGTAACCATTTAATTTATTGTTTTGGGGGGATATTTTTGAAGAGGGTGACTTGGCTGCTGATATCTCTCTCTGTAAAAAACATATTTCTAGCATTTGAGAGCACTCTGCATTTGCATGCAAAACAAGAGCTCACCTCTTTGTACAGCCAAGTGGGATTGCTATAGACTTAGGATGCTGCTGCTTAAAACGGATTTTTACCTAAGCCGTATCATATCTTGTTTTTCCACTTCTTCCTTTGACTGCTGAATCCATTCCACATTCAGTGTACAGATTGACTTGGTAATAAAGATAGATAATCAATCACTAAGCTGGCAGAAAGACAAGGAAGGCATCCCGGCAGAGCCATCTGATCCCTGAGAAGAGAAGGATGTATGGAAGTTGGTGGCTGGCCAGAAGGAAACATTCCCTTGAGCATGAAACAGTTAGGGACATTTTTCTCTTTGTACAGTTCATATTATCAGTCTACATTTGAATCCTTGAAGTATTACAAGAGTTCCTGCACAGTAATTTACCTTCCAGATATTTTGGTTATTTTTGTTTCAATCTTGGTTTAATTTCTAGGTTTATTTTCTAAGTTATCAAAGCTTATTGCATGATAATGTCTGCATTTTGCAATTTATCAAAGCTTTTTTTATTTTTTGAGCAAAAGAGGTGTTTTTTTTTTTTTGTATGATCAGTCTTTGCCAACATACCAAGGACTCGTAAATAAATGTTCCTTAATTTTCATTACTTAATATGACTAAAGGAGATGGGTAGTGCGAAGAGGAATTGGATAATTTTAAGCCGTGGCTAACACAAAAACCATAACCAAATTGAATAATTCTGTAGGTGCACTAACCAGTTTACAGAATAATGTAACTAAAACAGCATAAACCTGGGGAAGACATGCTACAGCCCTTTTAGTTTCTGAATTCTCCTTGTTTCTCTAGTAAATTTTCTGTTAATTCACCTGGGGTTTCCGAATACACAGTTTTACTGCATTCAAATGGCTATTGAGTTTGCTTTGTTGTTTCCTGACACTATAGCAGTAGTGCAAGTAAAATCAGATTTTGTTGTTTTCAACATAGCTAGATTTTCTATTTTTAACATTTTCTTTTTCTTTTCTTTTCTTTTTTTTTCATCATCCAAAATCTTTAATAAGAGGATAGGATCTATAGTTTTTGTAGCCTCGGCTGGCCAGTCGGCCTCTGGTGCGCTCGAACTTCCGGCCCTTGGAGCGGATGTATGGTTTGGTGTGGCTGTGCGGGGTTCCCGGTGCCTTGCCAAAATGCCGGTACACCTCTCGGCCCTTGCGAGGACCAGAGAGCAGGACGGTGCCACAGCCTTTGGGGGCGTCAGGGGCCAGCTGGTCAAAAGTGAGGATCTTGCCCCCGGCCCCGAGGATGCCGCTGCTGGCCCGACTGGTCATGCGCAGTGCACACACCTTCAGTTTGGGCACCTCCTGAACCCGTACGTCATCTGTTATGGTCCCCACAGCCACAGCCTTTCTGTTTTCCCGGTCAGGAAGCTTTATCTTACGGATCATCCGGTAAAGGGACAGAGGTGGTCCGTTGGTGCGACTCATGAACAACCTCTTCAGCACAACCTGGTTGAATGTGGAGTTGTTCCCTCTGACCAGAAACCTGTACAGTTTGACCAACAGCCTCAGGTAGACCAATATCCTGGCTCTGGGGCTCCTTGCGCTGAACCTATCAGTCCTTGTTGTGGGGATGTCAACTCCCATGATGGCGCCTTCTGTTTTGTGTGTTACTATTTTTTCCCTTGAGCACGGATAGGAGTTTCTCTTTTGCCCTGTAACTAAAAGAAAAAAGTTACATAGATTAAAGTGTGGATTTCTTTTCACTGAGTTAATCTGGCATGTGATGATCCCCCTTCATTTTTACATTTTTTTAATGTTTTATTTTTAGTTATTATGGGTACATAGTAGATATATATATTTACGTGGTACATGTGATGTTTTGATATAGGCATACAGTGTGTAAAAATCACATCAGGGTAATTGGGGCAACTATCGCCTCAAGTATTTATCATTTCTTTGTGATAGGAACATTACAATTCTACTCTTTTAGGTATTTATAAATATGTAGTAAATTACTGTTGACTGCAGTCACTCAGTTGTGCTACCAAATACTATAACTTTAGTTTTGCACCCAGTAATCATCCCCACTCCCCGAGTCCTTTTCCCCTACTACCCTTCCCAGTCTTTGGTAACTATCATTCTACTCTCTATCTCCATGAGTTCAATTGTTTTAATTTTTAGCTCCCACAAATAAGTGAGAACATGTGAAGTGTGTGTTTCTGTGCCTGGCTTTTTTTCACTTCACACAATATCCTCTAGTCTCATCCATGTTGTTGCAAATAACAGGATTTTATTCTTTTTATTGCTGAACAATAGTCCATTGTGGATAAAGACTGTATTTTGTTTATCATTCATCTGTCGATGGACACTTAAGTTGATTCCAAATCTTGGCTATTGTGAAAGTGCTGCAATGAACATGAGAGTGCAGATATCTCTTCAATATATTGATTTTATTTTGGGGGGATATATACCTAGAAGTGAGAATCCTGGATCACATGATAGTTCTATTTTTAGTTGTTTTGAGGAACCTCCATAGTGTTCTCCATAGAGAACATTTATGTTTTTCTTTTCTTTCTTTTTTGAAACGGAGTTTCACTCTTTCACCCTGGAGTGAAAGTGGTGTGCAGTGCAGTGCAGTGCAGGCTGGAGTGCAGTGGTGTGATCTCGGCTCACTGCTACCTCTGCCTCCCCGGATTCAAGCGATTCTCCTGCCTCAGCCTCCAGAGTAGCTGGGATTATAGGTGCCCGCTGCCACACCCTGCTAATTTTTGTATTTTTAGTAGAGATGGGGTTTCACCATGTTGGCCAGGCTGGTCTCAAACTCCTGACCTCAGGTGATCTACCCACCTCTGCCTCCCAAAGTGCTAGGATTACAGGTGTGAGGCACCACACCCAGACACATTTATATTTTTCTAATTGTTTGTTTGATTTTTAGCTAAGGAAATAGCAATTGTGTTTTTTTATTATTGTTTTAGACTCCATTCTTTTTTGCATATTGAGGAACAACTGTTATCCTTAGTTTGCATTTTTCTTATTTCTTCTCATTATCTGTTGTGTTCTTCATTGTTTTCTCTTTCCCTCTGGCTTATGCGCAACTTGTCAAGTTTGACCAGTATGTCACCAACTCAATATTCTACAATGCCAATTCTGCTTCTTATTGCTGCCAAAGAAGATTGATATTTGTCTTTTCAGCTGTGTTTTCAATTTCTATGAAATTATTTCTTATCCCACGTGTCTCTCATCCATTGTACCTTGTTATATCCTTGAACTAGCCTTTGCTCTCTTTTTGGTTTTCTTACTTGTTTCATAAAAGTATTTTTATTTAATTTCAGAGAAGTAGACTGCTTTGTAGTTGTGTGTGTGTGTGTTTCAGGATGCACATAAATTTGTAGAGGTTACTCTTTCTATAAAATTCTCTAAGTTGAAATCCACTTTTAAAAACCTCAATATTTTTATAGACTCCATGCAATAGTAGATATTTAAATTTTCCATTCCTTCATCTAGAAATAAGAGTTATTAGGCCGGGCGCCGTGGCTCACGCCCGTAATCCCAGCACTTTGGGAGGCCGAGACGGGCGGATCACGAGGTCAGGAGACCGAGACCATCCTGGCTAACACCGTGAAACCCCGTCTCTACTAAAAATACAAAAAATTAGCCGGGCGTCTTGGCGGGCGCCTGTAGTCCCAGCTACTCAGGAGGCTGAGGCGGGAGAATGGCGTGAACCCGGGAGGCGGAGCTTGCAGTGAGCCGAGATCGCACCACCGCACTCAAGCCTAGGGGATAGAGCGAGACTCCGTCTCAAAAAAAAAAAAAAGAAATAAGAGTTATTTTCCAGACACATTTTTTTTCCAGGTACAAAATGCCTTCTCTCTATCTTATCTCTAAAAGGCATTTTTTTTTTTTTTTTTTTTTTTTTTTGCTTCATAGTTGGAAGCCTGAAGTTTCAAACTCTGTTCCAAGTGCCTAACGGAATTTTATAATAATAATAGCTAACATATACATAGCGTTCACCATATTCTAGGCATTGTTCCAAGACTTTACATATTTTCATTCATTTGATCCTCCCAAAAGCCCTATTAGGTAGATACTAATATTTTCCCTATTTTACAGATAAGAAAATTTAGGAATAAGGAGTCCCAGTAACCTTTGGATACCACATGGCTGGTAAGTGGGAGAGCCAGGATCATAACCCAGGATGTTTTGGCCTTAGACTCTACCTCCTTATCTTACTACCTCCTTAGACTCTACCTCCTTATCTTAGACTCTACCTCCTTATCTTACTACCTCCTTACTATCTTACTATAACTTGTCTACTGTAGCTTATGTTCTTGTGTGTGTTTGTTTTCCATATTGGAGGTTCATAAACTTTTTGGATCTCAGTTATCTCAATGAAAAAACAAACGAAGTACTCACTAATGTGCATTCCAAATTTTGCATACAGTCTTATATGATCTTGTATACTATAGATCTCTGGTTCCCCTGGGTTTAGATTCTCTGCTCTAATGGATCAAGTGCACTCTGAACACCCCAATGCCAGGGCTGTTCCTGATGCTCTTGAAGATTCCTCAAAATATGTCATCCATATTCCCCTTACATCCAGATTAATTGTTTTCTGGAAATTGTATCCCACTAGCTGAAAGAGAGATCTTGCCCAGATAAGATGGTGAATGACAGTCAAATAGCCTGGAAACAAAGTACTCATGAGATAAGGAAATTTTTGACTCACTTTCTGGGGATTATTGATTCAAGGGGGTAAACAAGGTGACAGCGTATTAACGTTCTCTCAGATTACTCAGAAAATCTTGTATTCTTTCTAGTAATTTTGTGGCAGTTTGTAACAAGTCATATGTTTCATTAATTACAACAACAGTGGGAAAAATCTGTGGTTTCAGTTTTACTGTGTTGTGAATGTGTACACTGTTTCTCATGATCTCATAAACATATTAGTAGAAATGAAGGCAATCACTGCTCACAAGAAAGAATCCAGGTTTCAAGGGGCCTAGAGCTTTTGCAATCTTAAGGATCATTTTAGGTTTGAATACCAAATTATGAGTATCAATTAGGTATAAAAGTGAATATTTATTTAGAAAGAGAAAGGAATCACAGCAATTAAGCATTAAAAAGCTGACAACGATTGATTAAATAATCATTATTTTTCATTATGGAGGTTGATGTCAGCCTTCTGCTTGTCAGTTTTTGACGTTTCTGGTTAAACGAGTCATGCAACATCTATGTTTACTGCTCATTCATCTTGCAAGTAGAAACATTGAGTATAGACATTTGTATATGTACCATATATCAGCTAGGCACTCACAGGGTATAAATGTTATAATGCAAGTTATATTTTTTCTTTTTACACTGAGCAAAGAACCATAGGTAGCAATAAAGCCATTTGTTCAATAGAACTATATGATCATAAAATTTTAGAGCAAAGATGGATATAGTAGAGTGGATATGACTATATCAGTGATGTTTTTGATTTCAGTATGAGTGAAAGAATGTTAAACACTGTCATCAAAAGAAAAAGTGGATTGTTTAGTATTACAACTAGGCTAAGTTAGATATCAAGTAATCCAGATACAAGTTTATTGCTATAAGATGAACTTTTTAGTTTTTTTATGTTTAGTTTTGAAAGTAATTTTAACATTTGCATTATGATGAGAATTTTTGCTGATTCAAAGCTATGACCTTACTTGATTTATATTTTAAAATATACTATTTACCATCAAAATACTTGAAGATGTTATTTCTTTTAATTATAAATAATAGAACTAAATATCAAAATTTCAAGATAAAACTTTAAAAGACAGATGTTTTATGGAGCACAGATGTATTTCTGATTTGTAGAACTAGTGACTTTTACAGCTGTCCTTCAGTCTTTTTCCATTTAAAAGTTGTCAGGAAAACAAGTTTAAATTGTAAAAAAAATGTAATAAAAGACAGGCAAACCCCAAGCCTTTACTTTGGCTTTGTTTCTGTATATTCTTCCATATTAATACTTTCTTACATCTATTTTCTATAAAATAAATGAAAAAATCTGGTGTATGGACAAAACAGAAGTCAAGCATCCAATATTACAAGAAAATTCAGCTCCATCCTTCTTCTGTCAGTTAAATTTCTTCTTGTCCCCATTTTCAAAGCACTGACAGTAAGTACAGGACAAAGAGCTATGGTAGTTCAGACACTTTAGAAAAAGTTCTTGTTATTTCACTATCTCTTCCCATTAAAGCTACTGTAATTCTCAGCTATTCTACAGCTAAACGACAGAAGGCAGCGGTAGTTTAAAGCAATTTTAGAAGATTTAGTAGCAGTTGGTGTTTAGCAATTGGTCTCACACTGGTCTTTGAAATGCCAAAAGTAAAGCTCCAAGAAAATAAATAATTCCTTCTGTTTTTTAACTGAATAAATATTTATTGTGAATCTTAGTGATGTTATGGGAGATTCAAAAGAAATATTACAGGTGTTTAGAGGCTCGTTAGAAAAAAGACACATAGGAAACCAAAGTTAACCATTCAAGATTTCAGTCGGGTGCAGTAGCTTACTCCTTTAATTCCAGTACTTCGGGAGGCCAAGACAAGTGGATTGCTTGAGTTCAGGAGTTCGGGACCAGCCTGGACAATATGGTGAAATCCTGTCTCTACTAAAAATACAAAAAGTAGCCGGGCATGGTGGCGCATGCCTGTAGTATCAGCTACTCGGGAGGCTGAGGCAGGAGAATCACTGGAGCCCAGGAGGTGGAGGTTGTAATAAGCTGAGATTGCACCACTGCAATCCAGCCTGGGCAACAGAGGGAGACTCCGTCTAAAAAAAAAAAAATCCAAGATTTCATTCATTAAATGTGTATTTCATGAAGGACACTGTACAAGGTTGGGAATGCAATGATGGAAAAAGACAAACTGCCAGCCCTTGAGTCTCATGGTCTGATGGAGATTAATAAAGACCCTGACCTCAAGGTGGGGCTGATTGTGAGAAGGGATGGGTCAAGAGCTCTATTCACATTTGGTTACTAGGGAGTGAAAATGGGTGTGCACCAGGAGTGATAAGAATGAGGTCTTCAAAGCAGGAATTTCTGCTGAGACTTTGAAAGGTCTAAGTGACATGTTTGGTATAGCTTGATGATGGAAATTTCAATGCCAGAATAGAGTCTGGATTTGAGCTGAAAATAAGGACCTTTTCTAGTTTTGAGTAGAGGAAAATAACATTAAGATATTGAGGACATACATTTTGATACTCCAAAATCCATTAAAACACATTAGGTGAATATGGCAAGTCAAGTCATCAATAACATTCTTTTTCAAAGTTTCTTTTGTGAGGAGAATTACACTTGACAAAGGGAAAAGGCTTAAAAGCTTACAAAATAGAATTCACAACTTTAAGGTCAATAATTCTACATTCAGCAGTCAACTAAAATTTGAGACAGTACTATCATATGCCAGGCACTTGCCAGTACACAATAGTAAACAAAATAAAGGGGGGTCTTCTCTCATGGAGTTCAGGAGTCTAGTAAAGTTAACCGCTATTTATGTGCTATGCTAAGCAACTGATAATGCATTTTAATTACCATTGAGGGTAAAGCACCATTATTTCTGTTTTACACAAGAGGTTAAGAAGCTTGCCTATCATCTTACAGCTAGAGACAAAGGTAAAGGTTTTTAATATTATAGTATGCTATCTACAGCAGAGCTGTGGCTTCAGAAATTTACTAGTACACATTTAATTCCCTTTAACTGGGTTATTTTTAAAGGCTATTTAAAAGCAGAAAATTGTTAACCATGGTTTCTCTTCCAGCAGTGGCATGGGAAGGGGCAGCAGGGTTTATGGAGGAGTTTTTGAATATATTACATATACATATATACACACGCATATATATGTATATATATGAATAAATTTCAAAACTCTATGTCTTTTGAGAATTTGATTATGTCTAGGTGAACATATCTTTTAATATATTTGGGGTTCTCTGGGCCTCATGGAATCAGATATTAATTTCTCCAGATTTGGAAAGTTTTCTTTAGATACACTTTCCGCCTCTTTCTATGTTCTTTCTGAAATACCCAACACATGTATATAGTTTCTCTTGACAGTGTCTTATAGTTTCTTCATTATTTTTTATTTTTAGTTTTTGTTCCTCTTACTGAGTAATTTCAAATGACCTATCTCAAGTTCATTGATTCTTTCTTTTTGAGAGTCTACTGTTGAAGATCTTAATGGAATTTCCTAGTTTACCTATTGTGTTCTCTAGCTCCAGAATTTAATGATTTCTATCTCTTTGTTTTACTTCTCATTTTGTTTACGTATTGTTTTTCTGACGTCATGTAGTTCTCTATATGTATTCTCTTGCAGCTCATTGAGCTTTTTCAGTAGGATTATTTTGAATTATTTGTCAGGCAGTCTCTACATCTCCATTTTTAGAGTTGGTTACTGATGGTTTGTTATGTTTCTTTGACGGTGTTACATTTTGTTGATCATTCATGATTCTTATGATCATGCGTTACTGTCTGTACATCTGAAAAAGTGGGTACTTATTCCAGTGTTTACAGGTTGCCTTCAGTAGAGAAAACCCTTCATCAGTCAGCTTATTCAGAGATTCTGTTCACACAATATGGTGTGATCAATGGCCAGGCTAGCCTGTCACCTGGTTTGTAGCAGTGAATTTAGAGCCTATATGTTAAGAGCCAGCCTGAAGTGAAGATTTACAGGTGCTTGAGCCTGACCTGGATGGATTCTAAGTCTTCAGATACCAGCCTGGAGTACGAGGCTGTGGGGATCTGCCTATTACTGAGTTTTACTGAGGTGGGGCTTGTGTTGGGGTAAGAGGAAAATCTGGTTCTCATTTCATTCTCCTTTCCCATGCAATAGGCATCTGAGCCATGCTGCCTGGGATGAGTGAAAGAATAATGTGGGAAATGAGAAACTGTTTTTATTCCCTTCAATCAGTCTTTTCTTATTTATTTGTTACACCCAGATGCTATAATCTTTCACTTGGTTTTCTTAGCTCTTGTGAAGGTATTATTTTGTGTTGATAGTTGTTCGAATTGATATTTTTGTGAAGTGCTGAGTACTGGACTATCCTATTCTACCACCTTGCAGACATCATTACTTATCTTGGTGTCACATAGCTCTATCAGACATCTGAGGTCCTGTTAGAGGCAGGTTTCTCATTCACGTGAAGGTGTCTGAAAAACCCTTATGCAGACTGTTGCGTGCCACTATTTTCCCTCTTCAGATGGGTTAAGGATGCCCTACTTTCAAGTCATCCTGGAGTAGCATCTGCCACAGCTGGCCCCTTCACACATGTTTGATGCTCCACAGGGTACACCAGCCTAGGCAGAGTCTACAGGGGAAAAGCCAAACTGCTCCTGGAAGAAGTGCTTGCTAGCTTTAATTCTGGAACTGTCCTCTATCTATTTATCTATCTAAATACTTAGTAGCTTAATTCTGGAACTGTCCTCTACCTATTTATCTATCTATCCATCCATCATATATCTCTTTACTAAATATTAGTAATAAGATTAACTTTTATTGAATTTAATAAGCTTCTGTGCCTTTTCATAAAAATAATATTTTATATTGAAACTAAATGTATTTTAACTTGAAGAGTTTGCTTTAATATCTAATGGGCACAAAGAAATTTGTTTAACTTACTTTTTTTTAATATTATCTGATTTACCAGATATCTGCATGTTCATGACCTACTTTTCTTCTCAAATGAAAACAGCTTCATTGTATTTATTATGACGTATGTTTATTGTAAAAGTTCAAACTATAAAAATATGAATAATAAAAAACTGCCTGAAGCCCACCAATCAGTTATTAATTTATGATAGTAATAAATATCTAATACATGAGTGTGCATACACATTTATACATATTTAAAACTATAGTAGTTATATTTTGTAACCTGTTTTATACACTGTCTTTTTAATTCAAAACTATGTTACATAAGACATTTAATGTCAGATGATAGAGATTTACATTGTCATTTTCAATGACCATAGAGAAATGTATTGTTTAAAATATTTAAATAAGCTGATCTTATACTTTAATTTTCAAAATGAGACAACTTGAGAGTGAAAGGGAACCCTATTTACAGTCATCATGAAACAAGAGCCATGAACTGGAATTGTCCTAGGAAAACCAGGATACATGACTGCATTCTATTCAACCAATTCCATAATGCTGGACATTCAAATTGTTTCTAGTTCTTGAAACAATTTGAATTTGATGAATTATCTGCATATTATCTGCAAATTTGCATGCTTATCTGATCAGCAATTGAGGAAATGTACCTGTATGTGACTTCTGAGTCAAAGGATATATACAACTAAAACATTGGTAAATGTTTCCAAAATACTTTTCAAAGGTTTATGCATATTTATACTCCCATTAAAAGTACCAGGGAGGATATTTCCCTCACTTTATCTTCAAAGTAGATAAATCAGTTTTCTTAATCTTTGCCAAATTGATAGGTAAAAAGTAATATCTTGTTTCTAATTTTTATGTTTTGTTTTTGATTAGTAAATATTTTCTTTTTTTTTTACTATTTAGTGCCAATTTTTATGTATATGGCAATGTATGAGTAATAAGGGGTTAAAAGAGAGAGAAAGAGAAGGTGTCATCTGTTTTATACTTCACCCATTTTTCTTTCTAACATACTTTTTTTTGGTTTTCGTTGATTATAGGAATTTTTGTGTAAATGGATATTTATCCTTTTATAATTTAGTATTATAATTTTTAAGTACATAGGCTTTGGAATCAATCCAAGCTTAGTGCAAACTGTAGTGCAAGAATTACTAGCTCTAGGACTTTGAACAAGCTTACTGAGATTTATATATCTTTCATTTGTAAAATAGGAATACAGAGTTATTGAAATGATTAAATTAAATGATGCCTATAAATGATAAAAAAATTTATAAAATAATAATGATAATAAAGGTAACTACTAAATTCACTGTTATCAAAATTATATTGCAGGTGTATATTTCCATTTTGTCAGTAGCACCTTAAATTTTTTAAGCTACTTATGTCATTCAAAATTTCTTGCTCTTCTTTTAAACGGCAGGATGTTCAACATTTTTCTTTATATTTTCTTACCTTAGATGTCATGTCTTATAGAGGACACCACTAATAAGAAAATCATTATCTATATTTTCTTCTGAAGTCTTTATGTTATGATTTTTGCATTTGGAGTCACCTGAAATTTAATTTGCTATTGTAAGTAAGATAGAGCTACAGTTTATTCTTTTTTTTGCCCTAGATGACTACCCAGTTGCCCCAGCCACTGTTGAAAAGTCAGTTGCCTTTCTCATATTTGAACTAACAGTTTTGTCATATACTAAGTTATATTTGAGTCTATTTCTGAACTCTCTGCCCATCAGTTTATTTACTTCTGTTCAATTGCCATACATTCTCCATCTCATTCTACTGCTCGTATTGCAATCTCCCTCCACACTTCTGTATGCTTTCCAACTGTACCAGACTCTAATTTCCCAAATATGTCTTCCTATATTTCACACTTTCATACCTAATACTGTCAATTTGCCTTAAGAGTGTTCTACTCCCTTCCAACACATAGTTATCATGTAGCTTTTTGGCGTCTTCGAAGCTTCAGTACAAGCATCACTTCTACTAAGCAGTCTTTCCTTAGGATCTAGTCATGTTTTGTTATCCTTTTCCTGTACTCTCATGGAACCATATCAATATTTCTACCAGGATAGTTTTCACATGGTAATCCTTGATTTACACACATTGATTGTATGTCTTCTCCCCTAGAAA
Source organism: Pongo abelii (assembly GCF_028885655.2). Lineage (NCBI taxonomy): Eukaryota > Metazoa > Chordata > Mammalia > Primates > Hominidae > Pongo > Pongo abelii. The sequence continues at coordinate 134,544,653 of NC_071991.2, read as the reverse complement.
GTGTCCAGAGACTGTGCCTTATTCAACTTGTATCCCCAGTGCCTGAAGCATAGGAGATGTCCAATAAATATATTTCTATGAATGAGTAATTTTGGTTTATTAAATGTTGTAAAATGTTCAGTTAAAGGAAAACATGTTGTTCCCTTTAATAATTCAAAGCAGTTTCAACCAAAGGCCTGAACCGCATAGTAAATTATAGAAACAAGAGAAGTGAGCAAAAGTTCCACTTTTGTTAATTTTGCTACAGTTGGAAGAAGAAGTGGGTGATTTCATGGCCAAAAGTAACATCTTTCTAGTAAGGAACAAGCAAACAAACACACACACACACACACACACACACTGGCATACATAAACATACATACATATATATGTATGTGTATATATATATTCATATATATCTGTGTATATATATGAATGATATATGCTCAGGGGAATATGTATATTCATATATACATGAATGAGCTATGCTCAGGGGAAAGGAGCAGGAACAAGGTGCATCTGTCCACTTTATTTTACTTTTTTGTTTTTGTTATTGGCCCTGAAAACAAAATTTAGATATTGGAGCAAAGAATATGAATTTGATGAAAAATTTTATACTATTTTAATGGGGAACAAATGGAAAAATTTGTTTCCCATTAGGGAACACAGAGGGTCATTTGACTTCAGAGGCATATGGCATTGTGGAGTAGTAAAAGCTCTTCTATGTCCCTGGTGATGGAATGAAGTAGACAAGGCCTGAAGGGTTTTTGCGCCATAATCATTTCTTGGAATAGTGAAGCTTTCACAGCCAAACAGAACAGAACAAAAATAAAAAAATTGTGTCTAAGTCAAAGAAGTTACAATCCAAAATTATTTCTGATTCTGAGTACATAATTCTTTTGTTCAACAAATATTTAACTCCATATTACATGCCCCAAACTGAAAATACAGCAAAGAGCACAGCAAGGTCCCTACCCTCATTGAGAATACAGAGTTCCCTGTGTTTAGTCTGGTGAGGAGAAACGTGTTAATGGTGGTCTAAACTAAAAGTCAGAGTAGGTAGAGGATAAATCATGTGTATATTTATATTTTCCCTTGGTCTTTCTATACTATAATGAACAAGTTATTAAATGACTTGTGCTTTCATGATTACTTATTTTCCAAAAACATTTATTACTGTTTTCTTCCCATTTTATATCTCCATCCTGTACTGTACATGTCCATTCCCTAGTAAGGGCTACTGATATTATAGATCTGGCTGCTCAGAGAGACCCGGGGCCTTCTCTAAAGTGGTTCTCAAACCCTGGTATAGATAAGAATATGTTATGGGGTTTTGAAAATGGGCTTCTCCTCTGAGTATTCTGATGCAGTAGGTCTGAAATGGAATTCTGTCTTCTAAGGGTACCCCAAGTTGAGAACCACCACTCTGTGGAATTGAATAAGTATACTTAGTGATTATAGATGACATCATTACTTAGAAAATGAGGTGGTGGTGTTTGAAGAAAAGTAATTTTTTATTACCTCTGCATTTTATATACAATATATATAATTTTGACCATCAACAGCTAGTAATAGCTATCATCCCCAGGTAGTCAGACCTAGAAATGGATGGCGTCTGGTTCAATAGCTATATTTTAAGGTCTGATCCATCAGGGTATAAGTGGTATGCTGAGTTTTATATATGTTCCACTCTCCATCCTATTTAAAGAGCCATTAAATCATTAACAACCAAATGAATCATGCCAATGATGTCATGCCTTTTCCCGCATGTGTGTATACCTTTACTCTTGCCTGACTGGCAAATCTCTCTCTCTCTCTTTCTCTCTCACACACACACACACACACACACCCCAATGTGCTCATGCATACTCACACAGGCACAAAATTATCCTATCTTTAGATTTTTGTTGGACTCTTCTCTTTTGTAAAACAATCAGCATAACAACTGAAAAAAGAATTTGAAAGAAAGAAATATTTTTCTTCCTTTTCTCCTCTCTGGCTACCTCCCAGCAAACTAAACTATGCAGTTCTGGATTCTGTCTGACACATCTTAACTACTGACATTTAGCAGATGCTTCTCCAAGAAATGGGGGAGGGTGAAGGTGAAGCAGGGGTGTGATATAAGTAATTAGACTAACGATGTCTCAATTATCAAGATGTTCCCACAGTGTCCCCTTCTGTTAGCAAATCTGGAGCAGGAAGCCTGTCTTTAGGAAAGGAAAGGTTGAGTAAAAAGATACATTAATTTGAAAGTTAGAGGTTCTAAGTTTAGTATTTATACCCCACAAAAGGGCAGATAATTGCAACCTTTAATCTATATAAGATCACTAAACTGGTAAAAGTTAGTTTATAATAGCCTCCTCACCTCCAGCCCTTTGCCATGGCTGAGAGGATAATATGATTGTCTCCACTGATGTTAATGTTAACTGATTCACCTCCTTCTTTCTCTGTGGGCCTCACTAAGTAGTTATTCTTTGGTAGAGCACAAAGAAGTCCAGATTATGCTGCTCAGGTCAAAAATTTAGTGTATTCTGTTCATTTAAGAGTAACTGTACCCTCAAGATTGGGTTGCATCACTGTAACGTAAAAATTAGAAACGTTGGCTGGGCTTTTCAACATATCACATATAAACTTGAGAGTAATTAGTTCCTTACCATTATCCACTATTTGGATTTGGAAAGAGAGAGAATAAGTACTCAGCAAGAGAGAGCAAGCATGTAAAAAGCCAAAGTGGAGGCAAAATATATTTTAAATTCAATAATGCATGCCAGTCCAGGCCTGTTCCTGGAGTCTTGCTGAATCCTTTACTTGTTGTCTAGGAAATCTTTCTATATACATGGGCAAGATTTTGAAATGGGCAAAAGAGATTGCTGGATATCATTTCAGTGAAATGCTGAAACCTCCAAGGATTGTCTGATCCTATAGAGGTGTCTGCCTTCATTTTATTCTGTTTTTAACTAGGCTATTTCACAATGCTGACAAGAAGTTAACCTGTAGAAATCCAATAGCAATGCAAATGATTCCTGTCCATAGAAATCCAGATTATGTCTGGTGGAATGCAATTGATTATCAATCTGTGGATATTAAATATGAAACAGTTTTATTAGTTTTTGCATCCATTGTAAATGTTTCAGCATTTCTAATAAGACTGAGTGTGTGATACTTTGAGTGCCTTTTTGAAATAGTTATAGCATCTATGATTTCTCTTATTAATTAATGAGTTACATAAAATCTTCCATGTGTTTAAATCTGTGTGTGATATTTATATGTGTTATTAAGAATTGTCCTTTGTCATCCTTTTAGTGAATGCCACTTTAATTTAGTTAGAAGAAATTTGTTCGTTGTAGCACCAAAGGGTTCTAACTATTGCATACAGTACCTTTCTTGCTTGCTTTTTTTATTTGTCTGTTTTGTTTCTTTTTAACTTAGACAATCTACTTGACAAAACAAACCATCATGAGAAGGTGGTTTTGACACTTTAAGCTTAGAATAAATTGAAGTGTGTCTATAAAAACATGAAATATTCTTTTTGAAAGTACCATATAAATGTTAGTGCCTATTGCTAATGAACAGAATTGAATGGTATTAAGAGAAAAGTTATTAAGCTTCAGTGATACTCCTTCATATTGTATGTAACCACCACAGGTATTGCTTTCTTTTTTTTAAGTCAATGGTTTTGTTTCATTGTCTTTAAATAGTACTAGAGACTGCAAAATTCTAATTTTTGATGACTTCTTCTCCAGCATTTTTTATTCATGTTCAAACCTCCTGTTATAACATTACCTAGTGACAGAACAATTATAATTTCTAAGATTGTAGTTTGTTTCGTTTTATCTTGGTTTTTGGTGCCTTAGTTTCCAAAGTAAATTATCTAAAAGACTTCACTCCAAGAAGTGTTACAGATGCTGTCATGCATTGTGCTATGTGTCCATTTTGTTAGTTTCAAAGTCTGACTTCTCCTGACCTCATCCTAAGATTATGTGCTCTATCCCATTTACAGTCCTAACTACTGGATGTAATGAGTATAATTCCAGCAATCTGGCAGTGCCACAGTAGAAAACATTGATGAGTCTGAATTTGATGCATGAAGGCTCTAGAGACTCTGTTGTTTTGGTATTTTAAGATCAAAACACCTCTTAAGAGAGATTATTCTTCCTTATCTGAAACTGAGGGAAGAGTCTGGAATGGAATCACTGAAGTTCAACATAAATGAAATGTAACACATTTTAATTAATAGTATTACCAGACAAACTTTTTAAAGAGAGTAGCAAGACAAGTCCATAGAGCAATGCATTTTCCTTGTGTCTTTTTATCAAGTGTTGACCTCTGTGCTAGTGAGAATTCTAAAATGCACCCTAAATTCTCATCTGAACATACATGCCAGGTGTAATCTTCTCGGCTTCACTGTTGTTGGGACCAATGAACATAACAGGATACTAGGCCATTGATTAGGCTATTAATCAGTTGGCTTTGAGCTAATCAAAAGGGAGATTGTCCTGGGTGGGCCTAACCTGATCAGGTAACCCTTTTAAAAGAAGGTCACACACTGGAATCTCTCTCCCACTCCTTTAGAAGAAAACAAATGTGGTGAACTGCCTCTGGTGAGCTCCAAGTGGCTAAGACCTGAGGCAGCTTCTAGGAGCTGAGGGCACTCCTTGGCTGACAGCAAGAAAGCAGGGGCTTCCGTCCTACAACCACAAGAAATTGATTTCTGCCAGCAACATACCTGAGTTGGAAGAGCACCTTGAACTCCAGATGAAAATGCAGTCCTACCAACATGTCAATTTCAAACTTGTGAGGCCTTGAGCAGGGGACTCAGTTATGTGTGCCCTGCCTTCTGACCTGCAAAAACTGTAAGGTAATAGATAGGTGTTGTTTTAAGCCAGTGAGTTTGGGCTAACTTTTTACACAGCAAGAGAAAACTAATGCAACCACTCTTCCGAAGTGGTCATTACAGACCTTGAAGGATATGTTGGTGTAAACTCCGGTTTCCTCAGAAAACGATATGTAGGGGCTCTTCAGAGAGAAGCCACGGGAAGCCAATTCAGTAGAGTGGAACGCAGCTTGTTAAGGATGCCCTGAGGAATTTGAACACAGATGCACTCTCTAGCTTGGCAAGGTGAGTCTCCCCTGAAGTGGAGCTTCTCATGCATGCAAAACTGGGAGAGGAACCATTTTCTTCCCACAATTTGTTGTGGGTTGCTCCTTTTGTAAAATACAATAAACATAAATGAATACAAAATTTGTAAAACTTTTTAAGAGGACATTCAAAATATAAACTCCAATTTTTTGTCATTCAGCAGATACAGATTTACTCTGTGAAGTTGCCATGCCACATTTCAAATGCTTGCTCTCCATGTTGGTACTTATCTCCTTTGAGACCAGTTACGAACAGCAGACCAACCCAATATGTGAATCGCATTCTAAGGAGCACTGCTTGGAGAGGCACCAAATTCCTTCCACCAATGCCCTCTCTGCTTCTATGCCTGGAATGTACATCTAGTGTTCAGCAAAGATAACTTGCTGTGTTTGAGAGGACCATGCCTAATTATAGGTATTTTCTATTTTGGAGCTAGCTGGTCATTTTTTAGTTCAGTGTAGATACTCCCCTACACTTGCAATCAAAAATATAAATGGTAGCTCCAACTCCACTTTTTAATAGCCATGTGATCCTATAAAGTTATTTATGCTTCCCAAACCTCCTTTTTTTTCTTCTTTGTAAAATGGCATTAATATCAGTAACATATCTCTTATGGTTGTGAAGATTAATGAGGTAGCAGGTATTTATGTGTTTTGCAAGCTGTTAAGCACTTTACACATGCATGCATTAATAGTATTTCTATTCTTAGAGTTTATCTCAATAACTCATTCCAGCATGCTCTGCACAGAGATTGGGAAATGAGAAAAATCTGGCCATGCACTCTAAACAACTTGATTTTACTGTTACTAACAATTTCTGGGAATCACTGAGAACCCTGTGTGTGTAAATGGCAGATACTGTAAAGATCTCTTTGTTACATTAATAACAGGCTTCTCTGAAACTCTTGTTTATGTGTAGAATGTTTCTAATTAATAACATAAGCGGGAATAATGGTCATTGAATTCCATCCTCTAATCATGGCCTCCATTCTGCAGCTATTCTCACGGGTATATGAGGCAGGCAGGACTTGTTGTATTCAAAGAACATCTGCAATACTCTGTCTAGTACCATCAGCAGGCATTGTGGCATCTTAACATTACAACTTCTAGAAATGGAACAGGGAGAGGAAGACAGCCACATCAGGCTTACAACAGGAACCCCAGCTCTGCCCATCAGTAACAGGAATTTGCTTGGTCAGATTGCTCCGGCAATGCATTTATTTTAGACATAAATGCAAAAACGATTTTAGATTATTACTCATAAGGTTAAAATACTTTCTTCTGTGTGGTTACCTTCAACTTTTTACCTTTAAAAGAATCACTTTAAAGTAGATTTATTACATGATAGTCTCGTTTCACTTAGAGAATTAAAAGGCAGAGACAGTATTATGATGTCCTAGCTGGTTTTTTTTTTTTTTTTTTTTTTGCCACTGGATAGAAATCGAATTATCTCTTCAAATATATTTTCCAGTTCACTATCCCATTGCCTATTTCTTTTAATCTTTATGAGTGAACCTACAAAAACAAAATCCCTCAGAGAGGAGGCAAATCCCTGTGGCTAACACTCCATGAGTCACTTTGAATATTTGTTATGACCTCAGTATCATACTATATCCATGCCTTCTGTATGATCTAAACCTTGTCTTACAGAGTCATTAAGAAAATTGAGTATGTTTTGAGTGTGGCGGAGGCCTAGAAATAATATATTTTGTTTAATGAGAAAGCACATTCCTTAGACACAGTGGCTGCAATTTGTGAGACCTACAATTCATTAAACAGTCCAAGTGGGCACATTCTTGTGCAAAGACCAACGGAATGTTTCTTATTGGTCAGAACAGCTGAATTTCTGCTGCTGATAGTGACATCTTCCAGAATATATCTGCAAGGAAATGTCCTTCTAAATTACAACCTAGTAGGCAATAAATTCTGTAGTAGACTAAATATAAACAGAATTCAGGAAAATGGTGAAATAGGAAAAAAATATTAATGATAAGAAAAAAGTGAGAGATGAAATTTTAAGGGTAAATTTCTGTGTATATTGTGTGGTGAGGGGGAAGAACAAAGAACCCAGAGATTCTCTAGATTCTCTCAGCTTTTCTGAACTCTATGTATCTTTCTCAAATCAGAACTTCTCTTCCTGACCTAACTCAAATTATTTTATTTTGCTCAGAATTTCATTTCATTCGAGTGATAACTCTATTAAGAACAAACGGGACAATGATGACTAGAGATACAGTTCAACAAGCCCAGTTGGACAAGAGCTCTTAACTCTGTTGCCTAAAATACATTCATTGGAATCCTGGAATACTCTTTAAACACTATTGCTGTATTAATAATGATATTATAATCCAAGACATACTTCTAGCAAGCACTTTCTGTAAGTTTTAGAAAAGTCTTCTAAACAATACGTCTTGTCAATATGTGATTGCTGCTACTGTGAAATAAAGACTGGGCAGAGTGAGAAGCCAAGGAAATGCAAAATTATAGCCACATTCTTATGTAGGCTACGACTCTAGTCTGCTATCCATGGAGCTGAATCGGGATGAGAAAGGAGAAACCAGTAACAGGGCTTTTCAAGGTGATACCAAGAACACATCAAAATGGTAAGAAAAGCCAAAGCATAGATAGAAACAAAAATTTCAAGTAAGAAAGCTATCTGGGGCTGGGCGTGGTGGCTCACGGCTGTAATCCCAGCACTTTGGGAGGCCAAGGAGAGTGGATCACTTGAAGTCAGAAGTTCAAGACCATCTTGGCCAACATGGTAAAACCCTGTCTCTACTAAAAAAAAAAAAAAAAAAAAAAAAAAATTAGCTGGCCATGGTGGCACATGCCTATAATCCCAGCTACTCAGGAGGCTACAAGAATCACTTGAACTGGGAAGGCAGAGGCTGCAATGAGCTGAAATCGTGCCACTGTCCTCCAGCCTGGGTGACAGAGTGAGACTCTGTCTAAAAAAAAAAAAAAGGAGAGAAAGATATCTGGTTTAGATGTAAATACCTTGAGAATTCAGCTAAAAATGTTATTTTAATTAAACTGTTTGTTCTGATTCTCCTCCCTTCATTGCATTAATCTGTTTTCTGGTCCAAAGTATTCCAGGGCCAGAAGAATAAGACCTATGTGAGTACGGGCATATCGGAGGAGCATTTGATTAAAGTTAGTGATTGTAGACAGAAACTTGGGGGTAATTATCTGCAAATAGGTTCTTTGATCCAGGCATACTTTTTCAAGTTTAAACCTTGTGAATGCTTCCTATTTCATTTTTGTTTTGATTCTGAAGATCCCAGTAATTCACTGATGTATTAGTCTCAAATTCCTCTACATTTGTTGACATTGCTCTCAAGTCTCTGATTCTTGGTTTGCAGTTATCTGCAACCTTTAATTGTCAGTTTTGTTCTGACCCTGGGTTTTCTATCACCTGCTCTAATTTTCTTGTTTTTATTTTTTTGGTACGCTGGGACTACATTCTTGACTCTTTTCATCTATGTTGCATTAAGAAGCCCAAATAGCTTCAGCTCTTTATGCTAACCTCTCTCTATTGTCTTACCTGGAACTGTATAAAAATATCAATAGCTTCTGCCAGCTTTTAGTTTCAGCAAGACTTCAGGTTCTGCCTGGGGACACTATAATAATAATGATAAGATATTCTTGTTAATCATTTTGGTGAGGCAGTGCAAATAAAGTGTATAAAACTCTCCAGGGGAAAAGCAAATTGTAATAACCAGGGGCATTTGTTTATTAAATGGAAGAAATAAAATAATTAGGAGGAAAGATTTGACACATACATAGAAATGGGTTGTTATAATATTTTTGATACATAAAATTTATATCGTTGTGAAAGGTCTGAAAACAAAATATGATGAATTGTTGGCAGGAAGATATCACTGAAGAAAATACATTACAACTCTTGGGAATAAGTTACATAGACACCATTTTTCTTGATGAAAGGAATGATTTGTCATGATTTGTGTTTTAAAATGGAGTAGTTTGTGTGTGGTGGAGGGGATGAGAAGCCCCTTTCAATAAAAATTTATAGGTGATGTTCTGATAATGATTAGTAGCGTGCAAGGTAAAATAATATTCTACATGAGAGATTTTATAATGTAACTTTTCACCAGATCCACTGAAATATCATTTATATAAAACAAAATTTACTGATTTTAAGCATGCAGTTAGATGGATTTTGTAATGGAATACAGGCCTGTAATCAGATCCAAAGTCATAACGTAGAACTATTACTTGTAAGTTTTTCACACATGCCCTTTATTAAGTTACAGAAGTTCTCTTCTAATTCTAATTTGCTGAAAGTTTAAAATTTTATTTTTAATTTTTTTCTGGGTACTCAGTAGGTTTATATATTTATGGAGTACGTGAGATATTTTGGTAGAGGCATGCAATGTATAATAATCACATCATGGAAAACTGGCTATCCATCCCCTCAAGCATTTATACTTTGTGTTACAAACAATCCAATTATACTCTTAGTTATTTTTAATGTACAATTAAATTATTACTCAATTTAATACGTTGTGTTATCAAATACTTAAGAAATGGATGTTGATTTGGTAGGCTGAGGCAGGAGGATAATGTGAGCCCCAGAAGTTGAGACTTCAGTGAGCCGTATTCACACTACTGCACTCCAGCCTGGGTGACAAAGTGAGACACTCTCTCAAAATAAAAACAACAACAACAACAACAACAAAAAAGAAATGGAAGTTGAATTTGGTCAAAAGTATTTCTGCATGGAAATTATTATATGTAACTTGGTTTTTTGTTTGTTTTTTTTTTGGCTTATTAATATGGTGATTTGCATTGACAGATCCTCTGATAAACCAGTCTTGCATTCCCAGGATAAATTCCACTTGATCATGATGTATTGTCTTTTTAAAAATATGTCATTGAGCTCAATTTTCTTGAAGTTTCTTTAGATTTTTAGTATTTACACTCATGAGGGATATTGGTCTGTGCTTTTCCTGTAATGTCTTAAACTGGTTTTAGAATCAGGGTAATGTTATTTTTATAGAATGAGTTGGAAAGTGATATGAATTGAACTTTTGTGTTCTCACAAAATTTATTTGTTGAAGTCCTAACTCCCAGTGTGATGGTATTTACAGATGGGGCTGTAGGGAGGTAATTAAGGTCAGAGTGAGGTCAGAAGGATTAGCACCCTCATGATAGGATCAGTGCCCTTATAAGAAAACACATGGGGGAATTTGCTTTCTTTCTTCTCTTCCTTTCTGTGTGTCCAGAGGTCTTGTGGGCACACAGAGATGGCAACTACTTATGACTCAAGAGAAGAGAACTCAGAATGAATCCTATATTACTCACATCTTAACCTTAGACTACCTAGCCTTCAGAACTCTGAGAAATAAATTTCTGTTGTTTAAGCCATTCAGTCTTGGTATTTTTATACGGCAATCAAAGCAGACTAAGGCAGGAAGCATTTCTTTTATTTAAATTTTCTTCAAGAGTTGGTGTATAATGGGTATTATTTATTTGAAATGTTTGATTTTCTTCTCCAGTGAAGCTATCTGTATCTGAAGTTTTTCTTGTGAGAAGTTTTTTTTTTCCCCTACAAATCTAACTTAATAAATTGATATCAATATATTAACATTATTTATTTATGTATTCACTTATCAGTGAGCACTTATACTTTGTGACTTTCAAGAAATTTATTTGTTCATTGTATCTAGGTAACTGAATGTATGGTGTTAAGGTTGTAAAAATATATTTTCTTATCATTCTTTTAGTATCTGTAGACTCTTCAATGATGTCACTTCTAATTCATGATATTTCTAACTTATGTTTTCTCCCTTTTTTTCCCTAATAAGTATGACTGAATGTTTATCACATTTATTACTCATTCTAAGAACGAATTTTTGGCTTCATTTATTTTTTGCTTTTGTCTTTTCTATTTTATTGATTGTCACTCCAGTACTTATTCTTTCCTTTCTACCACAAATTTGAGTTTAATTTGCTCTTCTTTTTCTAGTTTCTTAAAATAAAGGTGAGGTCATTAATTTGGTACCTTTATAGTATTTAATGCCCTAAATTCTCCTCTCATTAATAAGTACTGCTTTAGTGGCATCTTACAAATTTTGGTACATTGTATTTTAATTTTTATTTTATTAAATATTTTTGACCCTCTCTCAATTTCTTGTTTTATCTATGAATTATTTAGTTTCCAAAATTTGAGGATTTTTCAAATATCTGACTGTTATTGATTTCTAATTTAATTTTCTTGTTATCAGATGTCATTGTATACATTAGCCCTTTAAACTTTATGGATAGAATATAGTCCATCTTTGTAAATGTTCTCTGTGGTTTCAGAAAGAATGTGTATTCTTCCGTTTCTGGTAGTGTGTTTTATAGCTCAATTAGGTTAAGTAGGTTGGTAGCACTGTTCAAGTTCTGTAGATCCTTAATAATTTTCTGTGTGCATTTAATGTCAATTATAGGGGGATACTGAAATATCCGACAGTACTTCTAGATTTGTCTATTTCTTCCTGTTTGATCAGTTTTTATATTATGTACTTTAAAGTTGCATTATTAGGTACACGAATATTTGGGATTGTGAGGTCCAATTCATAAAATTATACCTTTAACATTATGTAAAACCTTCTTTTTCTCTTCTTCCCTGGTAATATTCTTTGATCTGAAATATACTTTCTATATTTATATAACCAGTGTAACTTTCATTTTATTAGAGATAGCATGGCATAGTCTTTACATTCATTTACTTATTTTATTTTTGTCTTTTATTTGAAGTGCATTGTTTTTTGCAGAAAGAATATAATTGGGTCTTGCTTTTTGTTCCATTCGAAAGTTACTGCCTTTGAATTGGCAGAGTTACACCATTTATATTTAATGTAATTATTTATAAGATTAGATTTTTAAAGACTATTATCCTACTATTTGTTTTCTATTTATTCCATCTGATCTTTGTTTACTTTCCATTTTTTCTTGACTTTGAGTGGATTATATGAATATTTGTATTATTCCATTTTATCTCTTTAATTGGTTTATTAGCTATAATTTATTTTGCATTTTTAGTGTCCATAGTTTGTGTCTATGATTTAACACAATCTATTTTCAAATAATATTCATGTGTTGTGTAAGAATATTATAGTAATACATTCCAATTTCTCCCTTCCTGATGTTTGTGCTCTTCTAGTCATATACTAAGCCAAACACTGCATTGTCATTCTTTTTTTCCCCATTTTTTGACTGTTATTTTAGACTTAGGAGATACATGTTCAGATTTGTTACATGGGTAAATTGCTTGATGCTGTTACAAATTATCCCATCACCAAGGTAGTGAGCACAGTACTTGATAGGTAGTTTTTCAAGCCATGCCCCTCTCCTACCCCCTCCTCAAGTCATTTCCAGTGTCTCTCGTACCCATCTTTATGTCCATTTGCACTCAATGTTTAGCTCCTGCTGGTAAGTGAAAACATGTGGTATTTGGTTTTCGTTCTGGCATTAGTTTACTGTGGACAATAGCTGCCAGCTGCAGCCATGTTGCTGCAAAGGAGGTGATTTTTTTTTTTTAATGGCTGTGTAGTATTGCATGGTGTATGTACCACATTTTATTTATCCAGTTCACTCTTGATGGGCATCTAGGTGGATTCCATGTCTTTGCTGTTGTGAACAGTGTTGCAAGGAACATATGAGTGCATATGTCTTTTTGGTAGAACAATTTATTTTCCTTTGAGTATATACTCAGTGGTGGTATTGCTGGGTCAAATGGTGGTTCTGTTTTAAGTTCTTTGAGAAATCTCCATACTTCTTTCCACAGTGGCTGAACTAATTTACATCCTAATCAGCAGTATATAAGTATTCCCTTTTCTCTACAACCCCACCAGCATCTGCTTTTTTTTTTAACTTTTTTATAGTAGCCATTCTGACTTATGTGTGAGATGGTATTTCACTGTGGTTTTGATTTGCATTTCTCCAATGATTAGTGATGTTGAGCATTTTTTTCATACTTGTTGGCTGCATGTATGCCTTCTTTTGAGACATGTCTGTTCATGTACTTTGCCCATTTTTAAAATATTGTTTTTCTTGTTGAATTATTTAAGTTCCCTATAGTTTCTAGATATTAGACCTTTGTCAAATGCATAGTTTGTGAATATTTTCTCTCATTCTGTAGGTTTTTTGTTTAATCGTGATAGTTTCTTTTGCTGTGAAAGCTCTTCGGTTTAGACTGCATTTGCCAGTTTTTGTTTTTGTTACAGTTGCTTTTGAGGACTTAGTCATATATTGTTTCCCAAGGCTGATGTTCAGAGTGGTATTTCCTAGACTTTTTTATGGGGTTTTTATAGTTTTAGGTTTTACATCTAAGTCTTTAATCCATCTTGAGTTAATTTTTGTATATGGTGAAAGGAAGGGGTCTAGTTTCAATCTTCTGTATATGGTTTGTCAGTTATCCTAGAAACATTTATTGAATAAAGTCCTTTCCCCGTTGCTTGTTTTTGTGAGCTTTGTTGAAGATCAGATGATTGTAGGTATGTGGCCTTATTTTTGGTCTCTCTATTCTGTTACACTCGTCTGTGTTTGTACCAGTACTATACTGTAGCCTTGTAGCATAGTTTGAAGTTGGGTAACATGATGACTCCAGATTTGTTCTTTTTGCTTAGTATTGCTTTGATTATTCAGGCTCTTTTTTTTTTTTGGTTCCATATGAATTTTAAAATATTTTTTTCTAGTTCTGTGAAGAATATCATTGGTAGTTTGAGAGGAATGGCATTGAATCTGTAAATTGCTTTGGTCAGTATAGCCATTTTAATGATATTAATTCTTCTGATCCATAAGAATGGAATGCTTTTCCATTTGTTTGTGTCATCTCTGATTATTTTGAGCAGTGCTCACTGTAGAGATCTTTTACCTCCCTGATTACCCATATTTCTAGAAATTTTATTCTTTTTGTGGCAATTCTGAATAGGATTGTGTTCCTGATTAGGCTCTTGGTTTGGCTGTTGTTGGTGTATAGGGATGCTACTGATTTGAGAATGTTGATTTTGTATCCTGAAACTTTGCTGTAGTTGTTTATCAGCTGAAGGAGCTTTTGGGTGAACACTATGAGATTTTCTAAATATAGAATCATGTCATCTGCAAACAGCAATAGTTTGAGTTTCTATCTTTCTCTTTGGATGTCCTTTAGTTTTTTCTCTTGCCTGATTGTTCTGGCCAGGACTTACTATATGGAATAGAAGTAGTGAGAGAGGGCATCCTTCTCTTGTGCCAGTTTTCAAGGGGAATATTTCCAGCTTTTGCCCATTCAGCATGATGTTGGCTGTGGATTTGTCACAGATGGCTCTTATTATTTTGAGGTATGTTCATTCAATACCTAGATTATAAAGAGTTTTTAAAATGAAGGGATGTTGAATTTTATCAAAAGCCTTTTTTGCATCTCTTGAGATAATCATGTGGTCTTTGTCTTTAGTTCTGTTTATGTGATAGATCACATTTATTGATTTTCATATGTTGAACCAACCTTCTATCACAGGGATAAAGCCTACTTGATTGTGGTGGATTAGCTTTTTGATATGCTACTGGATTCAGTTTGCCAGCATTTTGTTGAGTCTTTTTGCATCAATGTTCCTAAAAAATATTGGCCTGAAAATTTCTTTTTGTTGTGTCTCTGCCAGGTTTTGGTTTCAGGATGAGGCTGGCCTCATAGAATGAGTTGGAGAGGAGTCCCTACTTCTCAATTTTTGGAATAGTTTCAGTAGGAATGGTACCAGTTCTTCTTTGTGTATCTGGTAGAATTCAGCTGTGAATACATCTTTTACTGGGCTTTTTTTTTCATTGTTAGGTATTTATTACTGATTTAATTTAAGAGCTCATTATTGGTATGTTCAGGGAGTCAATTTCTTCTTGGTTCAGTCTTGGGAGTGTTTATGTGTCTAGGAACTTAACCATCTCTTCTAGGTTTTCTAGTTTGTGTGTATAGATGTGTTCATAGCATTATCTGATGGTTGTTTGTATCTCTGTGGTATCAGTGGTAACATCCCATTTGTCGTTTATTTAGATCTTATCTCTTTTCTTATTTATTAGTCTAGCTAGCACCCTATCTATCTGATTAATATTTTAAAAAAATAACTCCCGGATTCATTTGAATGGTTTTTCATATCTTGAGCTCCTTCAGTTCAGCTCGGATTTTGGTTATTTCTTGTCTTCTGCTAGCTTTGGAGTTGATTTGCTCTAGTTGTGATGTTAAGTTGTTAATTTGAGATCTTTCTGACTTTTTGATGTGAGCATTTAGTGCTATAATTTTTTCTCTTAACACTGCCTTATCTGTGTCCCAGAGATTCTGGTATGTTATATCTTTGTTCTCATTAGTTTCTAAGAACTTGTTGATTTTGGGCTCAATTTTATTATTTGCACAAAAGTCATTTAGGAGCACGTTGTTTAATTTCCATGTAGTTGCATGGTTTTGAGCAATTTTTAAGTCTTGATTTCTATTTTTATTGTGTTGTGGTCCAAGGGTGTGTTTGGTATGATTTCAGTTATTTTGCATTGGCTCAGGGTTGTTTTATGTCTGATTGTGTGGTTGATTTCAGAGTATGTGCCATGTGAGGATGAAAAGAAAGCATAATCTTTTTTTTGTTGTTGTTGTTTTGTTTTTTTGTTTTTTTTTTTGGTGGAGGGTTCTGCAGTAGTCTATCAGATCCTTTTTGTCCAATGTTGAATTCAGGTACTGAATATCTTTGTTAATTTTCTGCCTCTGATCTGTTTAATACTGGCAATGGAGTGTTGAAGTCTCCCACTATTACCATGTGGGCATCTAATTATCTTTGTAGGCCTCTAAGAGCTTGCTCTATGAATCTGGTTGCTCCTTTGTTGGGTGCATGTATATTTAGGATAGTTAGATCTTCTCATTGAATTGAATCCTTTACCATTATGTAATGTTCTTTTTTGTCTTTTTTTTTTTATCTTTGCTGGTTTAAAGTCTATTTTGTCTGAAATTAGGATTGCAACTCCTGCTTTTGCTGATTTCCATTTGCGTGGTAGGTTTTCCTCCATCCCTTTATTTTGAGCCTATGAGTATGTGAATGTGAGATGGATCTCTTGAAGACAGAATACCACTGGGTCTTGTTTTTTTTTTTTTTTTTTTTTTTTTTGTCTAGCTTGCCACTCTGTGGCTTTTAAATGGGCCATTTAGCATGTTTACTTTCTTTTTTTTTTATATTTATAAGAATAGCAGATGTTTATTGAAAGAATTATCACTATTTCCTGTGAAACAATTTCATGACTCCAGTTTTATAACATCAGAGGCTATTAAAGACAGTCTGATGACTAAAAACAACCTGACAATATGGGCATCTTTTAAATTTTATATTAAATGGAAAAAACAATCAAGAAAGGAAGTCTCGCTGAGGGTACAGGGCTTCAATGAAATTTAGTCTTAAGGGATTTATTTTCAACAGCTACTAATTAATCCTAATTACTCAGCTACTTAAAGCTGTTTTTTACTTCAATTTTCTTCCAAGTAAGACCTAACACAGGACACACCATCTATGAAAAAAGATTTCTAAGTCCAGGGTGACACTTTCCTTTCTAACAGAATTCTTTGTCTTACATATTGCCCTCTAATCGAGGCTATATAAAATGAGATTTTCATATTTTCCTCTCAACTAAAAAGAGCATATATATTTTTATTCTACACAGGAGCAATTCTATATAACCAGGATGTCTGTGGCTAAAATTATTGCCTCTTTATATTCCTCAGGAATATTCAGGGTACTAAAACTGTAAGTGAATAAATGTGATTAGACAAGAAACCAAATAATAAGAATGAGCAATACACAGTAGTTTAGTGATGTATATTTCAAAAGCACTGGGTTGGGTTTTTTGTGGGTTTTTTGTTTTGTTCTGTTCTGTTTTGTTTTTGAGACAGAATCTTGCTCCGTGGCCTAGGCTGCAGTGCAGAGTTGTGATCATAGCTCACTGTAACAGTGAACTCCTGGGCTCAAGTGATCCTCCCACCTCAGCCTCCTGAGTACCTAGGACTACATGTGTATGCAACTATTACTGATTAGAGCTGAGTTTCTGATGGAGACGAGAGAAGAAATGGCAGTACAGAGAGGTCCATGAGTTGAGAGACACATAAACTAGTAATTGAGGAATGCAGAGTAAGCACTGCCCTTGGGGAATAGCCAGGTTTCCATTGGAACAAGAATGTGAAGAAAACACATTCATTCAAGACCAGCCTGACCAACATGGCGAAACCCCGTCTCTACTAAAAATACACAAAATTAGCTGGTCGTGGTGGCAGGCACCTGTAATCCCAGCTACTTGGGAGGCTGAGGCAGGAGAATCACTTGAACCCAGGAGGCAGAGGTTGCAGTGAGCCGATATCGCACCATTGCCATTGCACTCCAGCCTGGGTGACAAGAGCAAAACTCCATCTCATAAATAAATAAATAAATACATACATACATAAAGCCAGGTGCAGTGGCGCACGCCTGTAATCCCGGCACTTTGGGAGGCTGAGGCAGACAGATCTCCTGAGGTCAGGAGTTTGAGATCAGCCTGGCCAACTTTCAAGGTTAGTGTTGATATATATTGATTTGATCCTGTCATTGTGTTGTTTGTGTGGTTGTTTTATAGTGTCAATGGTCTGTGTACTTAAGTGTGTTTTTGTATTGGTTGATAACTATCTTTCCTTTCCATTTTGCTGCCCAGTGAGAGGGTACTGGATGGGTATCCCACATAACAGTCTGGTCACTTTCTTAGGGGTGCTACAGTATGCTGGGGGTCCATTCCACTTTGTAGTCACCTTGGATTTTCCAACACCTGAAGGTATCAACAGTGAAGGCTGCAAAAGAGCAAAGATGGTGTCCCACCCCTCCCTCTGGAGCTTCATCCCAGGGAAGTCTGAAACTGCTGCCAGCTGGAAAATACTGGTGTGGGTGGCTAGATACCCTGGTTGGGAGTTCCCACTGAGTGTGGAGGAATAGATAGGGGTCCTGTGTAACAAGGCAGTCTGGCCACTTTTTCCATAGGGTGGCTGCACCAGAGGCAACAATGGTTATGGATAGGAGCTCCATCTCAGGGAAGTGTAATGCTGCCACACCAGTAGCTGGCTGGAGTTGCAAGTCAGTGGGTCTTATCCTGTGAAATGTTGTGGAAGCAGGACCTGCAGATCCTTGCTGCTCAACCCCCTGGATTCAACCCCTTGCCTAAGGGTAAGCACAGGGGTCTAACCCTGCTTTGCTGGAGTTGCATCCACTTTTGTTGGGAAGCCTGAATATGTACAGCTTCTGGGGCTCTGCATGTGCCTGATTAGCTGCTCAGCCAAAACTCCACATAGCTCACCTGTCAGATTGCAGGTCCGGTGGAGTGGGTTCATGAGGGGATCTCCTGACCCAAGGGTTGCAAAAATCCATGGGAGAAGCGTGTGTCCCTGGGATTGCTCACTCACTCACCACTTCCCTAGGCAGGGAGGCTCTCCTGGCTCCATGTTACTCCTGGGTAGGTGGTCATTTTGCCTTGCTTTTCTTTGTTCTCTGTGGGTAGAATTGTTTGCTTGATGCATTCCAATGCATGTACCTGGATGTTTCAGTTGAAAGTACTGTATTTACTCACCCCTTCTATTTCTCTCTATGAGAATGGTGCATACCAGCTGCTTGTAGTCAGCCATTTTGGCCCATCCCCATGTCTAATCTTTTAATCTTACCCAGTGTGTTTTTCACTCATACATTGTAGTTTTCATCTTTAAGATTTTGATTTGGGGTTTTTGCTATCTTCTATGTCTGAAAATTTGTGAACACATTGTAGTTTTTATCTCTAATAAGTAGTTTAATAATAATGCTAGTAGTAGTGATAATAACTCTTTTAATGTACTGGTCTGTTAATTCTAACGTTTGCTTGAGCTCTGTTTTTGTTTCAATTAATTGATTTATATCCTTGCTCTATGTCATATTTCCTAGTTTTTTTTTGCATGCCTGGTATTTTTTGGTTGGAGGAAAACGTTGAGAATTTTACCTTATTGGGTGCTAGGTATTTTGGTGTTTTCATAAATATTATTAATATTTAACTTTGTTCTGGAGTTAACTTTGTTGCTTGGAGATAGTTTGATCCTTTTGGTTATAACCTTTATGATTTTTTTTTGTACGGAGACTCACTCTGTCGCCCAGGCTGGAGTGCAGTGGTGTGATCTCGGCTCACTGCAACCTCTGCCTCCCGGGTTCAAGCGATTCTCCTGCCTTAGCCTCTCGAGTAGCTGGGACTACAGGCACGTGCCACCATGCCCAGCTAATTTCTGTATTTTTAGTAGAGATGGGTTTCCCCATGTTGGCCGGGATGGTCTTGATCTCTTGACCTCATGATCCACCTGCTTCAACCTCCCAAAGTGCTGGGATTACAGGCGTGAGCCACCGCGCCTACCCAACCTTTACAATTTTTTAAATGAGACCAGAGCAATGCTCAAACTACTTTTCCTTAATGAGAAAAGTGCCTTCATGTATGCTACACAATGGTTTATAAATAATAATTTTTCAGCCTGTCTGGAAGGAACAAGCACTATTCTCTGCCCTGTATGAACACTGAACATTCTCACCTCTTATGCTTTTAAGTGCTTTACAGTGGTTCTTTCCTTGGTCTCAGTTATTTTATCACATGCATGTGTTGATCAGTATTCAGTTGAATAGTCCAGGGGGACCCTCTGTAGATTTCCAGTGTTACCTCTGTACCACTCTCTTTTCTCTGTTACTCTGTCCTGAAAAATCTTCCTAGATTCTGAGTTCTGCTTTCTCAACTCAGCAAGTCTGTTAGGATTTTTCTGTGTTCCTCCTCTCTGTGCCTGGGAATTCTTTCAAGGTAGTAATATGTGCAATCACTGGGTTCACAATATTTGTTCCATTTCTCTGGAAACTGTCCTTTGCTGCCTGATGTCTAGTTTTTTTCAAAACATCATTTTGTGTATTTTATCCATTTTTTTTGCTTGCTGCCAGTGGGAGATTGGAATCCAATCTTTTTACTACATTTTGACCAGGTACGCATATGCTAAACTTCCTGTAATCTCTGACTGGATAATCTTTCTGGCTCAGATTGGTAAGATTTCCTAGATGAGCCAGAATATGAAGTTGGAGAGAGGAAAAGGACAGGAGAGGGTCAAGAATTCCACGCATTTAAAGCAGAAAAACAGAAGAACATAAGAGGTAGAGATATGTGGTATAGTACCACAAATCAACAGAACTCGAGGTGTTTTGCTGATGTGTACATAATTTAATTTAGCACTTGACAGCATTGTTTTCCAGACAGAAAGAATCACAAATGTGATTTGTAATTTGAATCTGGAAAATAATTTCTTGGATAAGTGATGAGAAAAAGCACCAAGGTATTTCCAAGGTGAAGATAGTACAAAATAAGAAACTGATGTACTTGATTTCTGAGATACCAATCTTTTGAAAAGCCCTTCATAGAGTAGGGCACTTAGTTTATCCAGCTCTAAATTTAAGGCAGAGTGGGTGGAAGGGATGAACTTCATGATTGATTATCAAATAGCCTGTATATCTCAGTTTTCTATAACTCTAAGATAAGTTACACTTTATATGCAGTGAGATTGAAAATAACTATTTATTTTTATTAATTATGCCAATAATGTACAGATTTTAAAATATTTTCACTGTTTGATTATGAGTTGGAATGGCTAAAATAGTTTTATTGGAGCCCTAATTGACATAATCAGCAGAGTTGGAACTAAGCCACCTGTGAGCTTGTGTAAGCAATGCGATGGGCCTTTTACTCTTCATATTTTGGTTTGGAGTCAATGTAAATATGTAAAGGAGAAGCCATACCTGGAAAATCCTTCTGATTATAGAAATGCCCTACTATGGCAATTCGCTGCTATTACACATGCCAGGGTCCAAATTAACCATGCTCATTCTGTCTTTAATCAGAATTTTTGTTGACTCATGTCTAAAGATCATGGCTATTAGGAGCCCAACTTCAATTTTTGCAAAACACAGACTTGCATTTAAATGCCCAGTTAAAGTATGACACATTTTAAATAATAAGTTGTACTTTAAAATTTTATTATTATCTGCTATTTCTTAGGTAATTGAAGATTATTTGGATTAAATCTTAAGCATGTATATTCACAGTATTACATAACATAACAAAAAAGAAAATTAAATATTTTTGAGCTTATCAGCACTTGATTTGACTCTTGCATGTAGTGTCAAGTCCGTTTGTACATTTTTCTGTAAGTAAAATTCTTGAGAATATAACGTGTTTAAGCTTTTTAAAATGTACCATTATAATTGATCATTATATTTTAAGGTTATATATTTTTTTGTTTCCCATACTGTTGTATACTGTTGCAGCTCTTTGCGATGTAATTTTTGATGAATAAGATATCAACTAGTTGAAATACTACTCTCAGTTACATGATCATCTGCCTATATTTAGCACTGACTTATTTTTCAAGTTTTCACTGTTGCATAAAACATTATGAGTAACATTATGTGAGTATCTTTATGTCATTTAATTATTTCCTTGAGATTAGTTTAGTGCACTTCCTGTCCTTTGTCCAGTAACATAGTATAACCTCAACAACAATATTACTTTTCCTTATACATGTGACCTTTACAAAATGTCCCTAGTTGACCTTACCAGCCTTGTCTTACGGATTTCTCTCCCTTGACCTTATTTTTCCGTCACATCAAACTCTTCCCTGCTCCAAGATTATAGCTCTGCACCTGGTGAAAGCACACTATGTGATACCATGCAGTAGTATAAAACAAGATCGATCTGTCATCTGTCTATCCATCTAATGCAAAAGAAAGATAATGTTGAAAGGAAAAAATAAATGATTTCAAACATTTATATTCTAATACCATTTATATAAATTAAATACCACTTAGAGATTGCTTTTTAATCATTAGGAAGGACTGTTAAGAAAAATTATTGTAAACTTAGAAATAAGGAAAAAGGATGACAGCATGACCTTCATTGTCATGCTATGCTAATAAACTTGCTTAAGAATTTACTTGCTCTAAGGACATATGCTTTTGCTGGACTTGCCACTGATTAGCAGCAAACAAATTACAACTCTTTAGAGTTAGATGTTAATTTGTAGGAAGCTAATTACATGGCAATGATTTTTTCCATAAAAGAAGATAAATCTAAAGGTTTTACATTTTCTATCTGTAAGATGAACTAGTTTGGGATTTAGTTGCGTAATCTTATTTCAGCATTATTTATTTTTGCTTTCCCTGAATGTATATGATATATATTCTGTTTATTATGTTTCTTTGAGTCAGGTTTGTCATCCTCCTAATTTCCTCATTAAATGATTAATGAGTTAAATACAATTTTAGCATATGTTCATTTTAACATAAAAAATGTACATAAACTATACACAAAAATAGCATCACCAATAAATGTATTAAATATGCATTTGACTTTAGAATATGCATATTTATAAAGTATATAAAATATTAGAGTATGGTTCTCTTAGGGGATGGAAATAGAAAACATTTTTAAAAATATTATTCTACAGGCTATTAATTCCACAAAAAGATTTCCATAGAATAATAATCCCAAAAGGTAAAATACCAAGTTACCAAAGTCAGAAATGATTACTATTTTATAGCACTTGTTTGAGTTTATAAAACAATTTTTATGTCAAAAGGATAACTGTAAGGAAAATAATTGTATTAAAACAGCTGTTTAATTTTGTGTCATAGGACACTTTTTAAACAATTTAGTTCAAGACTTTTTTGTTTGTTTTAATTTAACATTCCTTTACATATCTTATTTTAGGGATCATATGTTGAGAACCGATGCAGTGATAAATAATTTAATCATTTTAGCTTGATAGTAACATGATATTTATTTTCTAAATGTAAATTTTTAATATGTATTAGATATTCTATTTCCAATAATGAGGAAGTAGCTTAAATCATACTAATACACCTGCAGGAAACAAGTATAAATTCTTGACAAAATATTTTATCTAACTATTAAAAGGCAAGCATAGCATAAAAGCAGGCAGGAACAAGAGAGGCGTCAACTATGAAAAAAAAATGTACTACATCGAGTGATATTCACAGGTAAATGGCTTTTTGTCTGAGGGCAATTCCAGCTGCCTTAGAAGGAGGTAACAAGAACTCAGAGCAAACCATAGCCTTACTGGCTTGAAGATTTGGGAGGCATAGTTTGTGACTTCCAGAGCCACTGGAAAATTAGGAGGAAAGTCTGGAAAAGGAGAGTATCACATTAAATCTGTGTAAATATTCCACCTTATTTATTTATTTATTTTTTAGTGCATGCATTAGGGAGACACCAACAGTAAACAGCAACAGCTAGAAGTCTGAAGAACTGAATAGAGATTTCAGCCGCCACTTACCATGGAGGAAACACACCAAGGGGTCTAAGTTTAGCTAAGTTAACTGGCTGCTAAACTAAAACAAAAGTCAACACTTTTCAAAGAAAACAAACTCAAATCCAGAGTTTTTACAATGTATTATCCATAATGCGCAGTAGCCAGTAAAAAATTACTAAATATTTAAAGAAACAGAAGAAAAAATATAACCTATATTACAAAGAAAACATAGTTGGTAGTAATCAAAGATGAGACAACACAGGTAATAGAATAGCAGGCAAGGATTTTAATGCAACTGTTATAAAGGTTATGAGGACTTAAAATTTAAAAAGATCTTAACAAAAATATATTGTATATTTCAAAATAACTAGCAGCAGAATTGGAATGTTCCTAACACAAAGAAATGATACATGCTTGAGGTGATGCATACCCCAATTACCGTGACTTGATCATTACGCATTGTGTGCTTTTATCAAACTATCACATGTACTCCATAAATAATAGAGGTACTATATATCCATAGTAACGCAAATAAAAAGCTTAAAAAGGAGGCCAGGAGCGGTGGCTCACGCCTGTAATCCCAGCACTTTGGGATGCCGCGGCGGGTGGATCACAAGGTCAGGAGTTCAAGACCAACCTGGCTACAATGGTGAAACCCTGTCTAAAAAAAAAAAAAAAATTGCAAAAATTAGCCAGGTGTGGTGGTGGGCGCCTGTAATCTCAGCTACTCGAGAGGCTGAGGCAGAGAATTGCTTGAACCCAGGAGACTGAGGTTGCAGTGAGCTGAGATGGTGCCACTGCACTCCAGCCTGGGCAACAGAGTGAGACTCAGTCTCAAAAAAAAAACTTAAAAATAAAAATGATCTTAATGAATAAAAAATGGGAAATTCAGCAGTGAAATTAAAACTATATGAAACAAACAGATGGAAATTACAGATCTTAAAATTATAATAATATCTAAAATAAATCTTTATTATATATGGCTTAAAACAGGTTAGAGATTTCAGATGTCTGTCTTGCTAATTGGTAACTGGTAAGAAATTATATGTGGTATCTTAAGAGGAAGAAAAGAAGAGGAGAAATAGGCTTTGGAGCACATATTATAATTTGATTCTGCATATTCAGGAGAAATTGCTAATAGAAAATCTGAATTATGAGGTTAGAAGCTCAGGAAGAAGCCCAGCATTTGAATTACACGTTGACTAGCTCATCATTTAGTATGCAGATTGTATTTGAATGTATACAACTGAATACGATCACCTAAAGAATGTTTGTCATCTAAATATAAAAAAGATAGGAGATAATCAGTTGAATAACACCAAATGTGTGTATTATATATATATGTATATATGTATGTATATATATATGCTTCTTAAAGCATATATATATACTTCTTAAAATGTTATACATATGCGCACTAAAAATAATTTGTTGTAAATCCATTGACATATTCAAAGTGACAAGATTTCTTTTTGCCATATATTTCTATATTATCATCATTTATAATATTTGTTTTTTGTTCTTGTGACAAATTTCTCTGCAATTTTAGCTCTGATTTTACACTTAAATGTGTTTGGTGTTCACCAACAATTACTTCTTACCATAGTTTCTATATTCATCTTTTGATTGTCTGGAATTTATTCTTAAATCATTCTAGAGGGTATTTTTGTTCCTTTGTTTTCTATTGATGTATGTTGCATTCTGTGACTTGAATTGTCCTGCAAATTTCTTGTGTTGCTACTTAATCTGCAATGTGGCAGTATTTAAAGATGGTGCTTTAAGAGGTGATTGAATCATTAAGACTGCTCTCATAGATAGATTAATACACTCATGGATTAATGAATTAATGGGTTGATGGATTAATGGTTTATGGGAATGGAACTGGGGAAGAGGATAGGAGACCTGAGCTAGCACACTCAGCCCCCTTTCCATGTGATGCTCTGCACCACCTCAAGACTCTGCAGTCTCCACCAGTAAGAAGCCTTTCATTAGATGAGATCCCTCAATCTTGGACTTCTCAGCCTCCATCACTGTAAGAAATAAATTCTTTTTCTTTACGCATTACCCAGTTTGAGCTACTCTGTTATTAACAACAGAAAACAAACTGAGATATTGAATTTCTTTAGTCCTTGTATTTTTTAGACAGTCTGCTTAATGCTTTTCTACTTTAATGATAGCTTGGATGGAGATCAAACACTTGGATCCAGTGTTTTGATGTTGAGAGGCACGTGTTGCCCTGAATTTTCTGTCTTTAGAAATTACTGGAAATTTTGCCAGAAAACCTATTAATACCTTTCCATCTTTTAGGGACTAAATATTATTTCCAGCCTGTCTTCTTAAGGATCTTTCTCTATTAAAGTTTTCCTGGCACTTCTTGGGATCATTCATTGGTAGAGCAAACTTTATTTTTTTTCAAGAAATTAATCATTAATTATACTATTTTTTTCCCTTTTTACTAGTTCTGTTGTCTTCATGGACACTGGATATATTTTATGTTGTCCCTTCTTCTTGTACTTCCCTTATGTTCCTGCTTTTTAATTTATCTCCTTTCCTTTTTATTTTCCCATTATTTTCTTCATGCTGTTTTCTATATATTCTTGATTGTGGTTTCCAGTAATGTCTCTTTTTTTTCCCTCCTAATGTGATTCCATTTCTATAACAAGTACAATTTATCTCGTTTATTTCCCAAGCCCCCCAAGCTTTGGAAGCTAAATGTTTATCTCCTTTTTGCATTTCTTATTTAAGAGCCTGCATGAGTGACTTGAGTCCTTTTTTACCTTAGGCAATGGATTCTTTTGTTTCTTAATTTTTAACGTTTTAAAAAAAGTCATTATTTTAAACAATTTTTTTTTCAATTTACAAAAAACCAATGGTACTTTTCTGACAACTAGAAATGTACTTCATTTGGGGGATATATTTCTTTTTTTTTTTTTACCTGGAGTGTGACCGGCCCATAATCATCTATTTTTGGTTTTTACTAATCTCTCAATAGATACTGTTCTTGATGGAGAATAGTAATTCAATGGTGGAGAACAGGAAGATATAGGCATCTTGGATCTTCCTTGATTGCCTTTGAACATACTTTCATTCATGTTGCTGCAGATGCAAGGCCTGCCCCAGGCTAGAAAGAAGTCACTGCAGTGAAGCCTTTCATATAATAGGTATTTTTCGTGGTTATATAGCATTGATTTGTCGTTGACTGACCAAGATTGGAAACCTCAGAACTTCCTGACTCTCACTTATTGTCCTACATTTTGTCACAGTTATTAGCCTACTTTTTATAAAGATATTATGTCTGCAGGTTTAGTGTTTGTTTCTCTGCTTCTTCTGCCAGTGTGGAATGAAGAACTGGTCTGCTCTTTTAATAAAAGAATAAATGACTTAGCATTTATTCCTATAGCATTCATTCAATAAATATTTATTAATCATAGAATGTCACTTTTATGGTACAAAAATGGCACAGCAACTTGCTGGCACAGTGAGAACTTTCTCACTCTGGAACCCCAAATCCCCACCTCCTGCTCAGCTTTGTAATTATGCTGAAGGATTTGGTGAGAATGCACTCCATGCAGATGTCATAATCAATTCAAAATCTATGAGACTGAGCTCGTTGTGTATAAAAATCAGCAAAAAGTCCAACAAAACAGGGATAATCGAGTGTGTTATACACTAGTTGAAATTGGCTGAGGCCTGCCCTGTGTCCTGTCTTGGTTTCTTCCAACAACCAGGTCTGATTTTTACTGTCCTCAGCAACTCTGCACTGTGGTTTATACTAGCATTTGTCTTCTGACTTCGTTTTCTGTTAAAAGCTGTAGGCTCTGATCTGGTGCCCAGCTTCTTCCCTGCAAGCAGGTGCTGCTACCTGATTCTGATCCAAACACAATATGAAGCTTCTTTCTTCCACAATTCCTTTTTCACTCTACATCTTTTGAAGAAAAGAAGAAATACAAGATTTCATTGTTGTTGTTTGTTTTCATTTTTTCAAAAAAACTGTTTCATGTGGTTCCCAGGAAAGTGTAAAACGTCAAGTTGATCACCTGCCTCTAGATTTTCTAGCAGGAATTTACCTTGGAATTTATCACATTTCTGAGTTTGATTGTGTCAGTGTAGCAGAGCTGGTCAGGTTTGGTGATGCTGACTCATGCTCACAAATTTCACACAAAATACAAAAGTTGAATGCTGATTTACTGAATTTCACTGGAAATTATGGCAATAAAGAGACAGAATGTTTATATCTCCCTAGTTGGTGCATTCTTTTTTTTCTTGTGAGCAGGCTTCATATAAAGGCAACTTATTAGAAGATAACCTGGTGAGCATGAATCAGAATAAAATTATTTAGTATGATGTCAAGAACGTTTAGTGGTGTCAGACCTAATGCCTTGGTGCTTCCATCTCTAGCATAGGACACCATCTACCAGGAAGGCAGAATGCCTGTAATATCCTGAGTCTTCCAACACTGTCAGAGCTGAAACAATTTTAGCCAACAATTGCATCCAATTCTTTTTCCCCATGCTTCTTCAGTAGGAAAAAGAACAAAAACTGTTTTAATTTGGTTCATGCATCTTATAATTTCTCATATTCTTTGTTTTCCTTCCTCCTGGCATGTGGCATGATTGCACATCCTCATCTTGTCGAAGTTAAGTATTATCATGTGATTTGCTTTGACCAGTTAGTTGAGAGTGGAAGCCATTAAGAGCCAGCATGTGGTTTGCAACATTCTCTTTATCTTGCCAAAGTGATTAGTGAAGATTCCATTAACCTGTTTCTCTAAGTGAGGATGAGCAGGAGAAGAGCCACCATCAACCCAAAATTATAAGCAAAATATAAAACTTTTGTATTTTTAAATCACTAACATTTGGGGACTGTTTGCTACCATGGCAAAATCTGGTTCATGCCGACTGATAGAGCTCCTAGTACACTGATCTAGGGAGTGCTATGAAACAATTTCAATATGTGGTATTGACTTAATGGGTTAAATGGTAGATAGTAAGGACAATTTATTACAGACTAAAAGGGTAAGAGTCCTTGTTATGGAATGGCTAAATACTTGGTAAAAGGGGCAACTACAGAAACTTAGCAGGCAGTATGAGACATTCATATATGCTCTAGGCCCATAGTTAGGTTGAGAAAGACAGAGAGGCAAGGAGAAGAGAAAGCAAAAAATATTCAAAGTGAGAATTGTGACTCAAAAGAAACGGGTGTGGTCATTGCTCATAGAGCCAACTGCAATAAAATAGAGAAGCCAAAAATATGTTTGAGAGAATTGTGCTGTCAAAAGAATCAACATTCAAAACTAAAATAGACCATGACTGAGACTTAAAAAGATCCTGGGGCTCCCAACCATCTACAGGCAAGAAGTGAGCTGAGGGAATTGCTCAGGTTCCAAGAAGAACATCTTGCTGATGTCCGATTCAGATATAGCCAAGGAGGCTTATGTAAAAAGAGAAGAATCACATAGCATGTGGATCCAGGGAGAAAATTTGACAAGTTAATGATTCCCAAAGAGGAGAATCAAGGACTATTCAAAAATCATATCCTACCAACTTATGGGGGAATCCTCAAAATGTCTTTTCAGAAGCTTTTCAAGATTTCTATAGATAAGTCTCTGTTATGTGGGACCATATAGATAAGTCTCTGCTATGTGGCTCCCATTCTTCTTCTAGAATATTTACTGCAATTGTCTGTCATGCTTTCCTTATTATATTTAGGATTTTGGAAGAGTCCATAGGTCTTAAAATCAAGAAGATTCACATCCAGAACTAATATCAAGATATTATACAAGTCTATCCTCATTCTTTAATCCTGGGTTGTAAAATTGATGCCATGACTGGAAAGACTTTTGGATTGCTTCCCTTGGTGGAGGTGGAGGACATGTTTTATATATGGGAAAAATAGAGAGCTAAATGTTTTCTTACCAGAAGTCTAGACTGTGGAAGTCATTAGAACTGTTTGCAGATATTTTATTTCTCACCCTGCTGCAAACCTGAGAGAACTGGAATCCTTCTATCTTTGATGATAGCCATGGCCATTAGGCTTGGCTTTGGTTAATGAATTATGAGTAGACATAATTTGTGTGACTTCCAGAAAAAAATTATTTAATAGCAAGTACATGTTTTGTTATGTTCCTCTCTCCCCGGTGAATGGCAAAGTCC
Source organism: Pongo abelii (assembly GCF_028885655.2). NCBI lineage: Eukaryota > Metazoa > Chordata > Mammalia > Primates > Hominidae > Pongo > Pongo abelii. The sequence continues at coordinate 134,515,049 of NC_071991.2, read as the reverse complement.
CAGATGGTGGAAGCTCCGCCATCTTGAGTTCCTGTGTGACTGAGGTGAGATGAGCATGTTGCATGAGCAACAAGTAAAACAAGCAATGTTTTAGCCACTTGAATTTTGGAAGTGTTTTTACTGTGGCACAACATAATACAGCCTGAATGTTCTAACTTCAAACTAGATAGAATCAAATAAAAGAAATATTGTAGCACATTTTCCTCAAGATTTCTGGAATCCCAAACAAAATATTAGCAAAGGAAACTCAGTATTTACCAAAAATGCACTATAAAAAAGTTAGATGCATCTCAGGAATGCAATGGTGTTTTAATATAAGAAAATGTGTAAATTTAATTCACTGAATTAATAGATAACTGGAAATAACCACCTCCTCATCTCAATAGACACAGAATAAATAACTGATAAAATTCAAGAGCCATTCACAGTAAAACTCTCAATAAACTAGAAACAGAAGGAAACTAACTTAATCTGATACAAGAAAACAACAAAAAATTCTTCAACAGGCACAATTATAAATGGGAAACACAAATTATTTTCTTTAGATTTAGAAATAAGACAGGCATTCCCACTTTTACTACTTCTATTTAATCCTATATTAAAAGTCCTAGAATTTGGAGTGAGATATTTATCCAAAATATTTATCTAAGCTATTTAGCCTAAAATAAGGGCATAAGAAGAAAGGAAGAAATAAAAGTGTTATTTGCATATAAACTTGTTTTCATAGAAAATTTAAAATACCTAGAGATGAGTCAATAGAATTTAAGCAAGATTGCTAAATTTAAGCAAGATTGATATTTGTGTGTGAGATAAACACACAAATATCAATTCATATCCAGTCACCAGCAACAAATAATTAGAAAGCATAACAACAAATATAAAAGATACCACCATTTATAACAGCAATAAAAACTACAAGAATAAATCCACCAAATGATGTTCAAGATGTGCACATTAAAATTATATAACTTGATGGAAGAGCATTAAAATTACTTAAATGGAAGGAGTGATATTATATGTTAATGAATAATAAAATCTAGTATTGTAGTGATGGTAGCTCCCTCAAAGTGATCTATAGATTAAATACATCTTCAATGAAAATCCCAACAAAGACATTTTATGAAAATTGACCATTTAATTATAAAATGTTTATGGTGCACAGGGGACCTCAGTAGTTAAGATAATCTAAAAAAGTGTGAAGAGAGGAAAACTTGCCCTAACAGATATAAAGACGTAAAACAATAGGGAACAAGAGATTGAAGTATCAAGAATGGATAGGAATGTTGATGAATATAAGTGAAAAAGCAATAACCGACCCAACCACAGTTGGAAATGAGGTATATCTCAGAGATACATTGCCAGCCAAAGGAGAAATGTAGGCTTAGTTAATGCGTGTGGTATCTATACACATGGAAAAAAGTGAAAATAGATACTGCAGTATGGCATACTGAAACATCAGCCCCAAAGGGACAAAACCATTTAATGTCAAAACCATAACACATCTAAAAGAAAATGCATGAAGTAAGAATAGACAAGTATATTAAATAAAATGTAAGTATTAGCTTTAAGTGAAAATTGATAATTTAGACTGTATTAAAATTAAGGGATTATCTTTATGAAAAGGCATCTTAAAGAAAGGTGGAAATGTAAGCTGTAAGTTAAGAGAAGCTATTGCTATACATAAAGTTGAAACAAAATTAGTATTGTTATCATTACTGATAATAACAATAAGAGATATTCAGAATAAAGAGAAGAAAATGAGTAACACTGGAAATACTGACAATGGCTATGAGTAAATATAATACAAAGAAAAACTTGTATAATCAATAAATTGAGAAGATTATCATCTCTGGAAATCCAGTAATCTAGAAATACAAATCACAATCTCAATACAATAGTATTTTACAACTATTTTTTTTTGTCAAAAATCAAGATATCTGAAAATCCCAGATATTCCAAAGGGTATGAATGAATGAAATCTTAGATGTTAGGGTGAGAGTGTCAATTGTTGTGACCCAGTTTGAAGGACTAGTTTGCATTACCTTTGGAAGTTGAACATTCACATATTCTGTGATGCAGAACTTCTACTCCTCTGTGTTGCCAAGAGAATTTTAGGATATATGGTCCAGGATGTGTGCATAAGAATTCATAATTTCCATGTTCATAATAACAAAACTCTGGTAAAAGAAGTGTTCATTGCGATAAATGAGTATAAATTCATATAGTCACCAAACAGAATGTTATACAGTATTTGAAATGAATGAACTCCAATTACATATAACAACAGAGAAATTTTAGTTCTATAATGCTAAGTGAATAAAAGCAAGCATTAAGAACATAAAACATGTTGTTTATGTAAAGTTCCAAGACTAGCAATAAAACAAGATATGTATGTAAATTATGATGTTTAAAAAAGGCCAAAATACAATAAACTTAAAATTTAGGATGAGGGAGATATGAGATGTGTTATGGGAGGAATACACAGGTAGATAGATATGATATTGATAACACTTTAGTTTTTAGTTTGGGCAATATATTTATAGGTATTCACTATTAATAAGTAAAAATTTAAAAAATTCAAATAAAATCAAGAGATCTATGAATGGACCATTAAAAATAAACATGGAACAAGGACTATATTTACTATATTTGACCTAATCCTGTGCATCTGTTTGTGTATTTATGTTTAAAAAATAATTACAAATATATTATACACACACATGCACACACACACATAATATTCAATTCCTGTAAAGGTTAAAACAGTAAGGTCTTGGCCAACTCTCCTGACTCTTCTTTCAGCTGCCCAGCTCCCCAAAAGCAGTACGCAGTTTTCTTTTCTGAAAAGTCTTTTCCTCATTATTCATCTTCTTTTCTGCTTTCAAAATTGTGTTGCAGTCTCCTCTATTGTTTACCTTGTCTTCCATTCCCTTTATCCTGTGGGTTAACACTGAAAAAAAAGTCCTTCTACTATTCTTTTATTGGGATTTTCAGAAGATGACATACTTTCTATGTCTATTCAGTGATTTTTAACCATGTAAGTCTAAAACATGTTTAGGTGACTCCAAGCCAGTCCCTGCTTTAGAGGAGGTTGGAATATATTCTTCATAGACATTTCTTGTCCTGTGTGAGTGTGTGTGTGTGTGTGTGTGTGTGTGTGTGTGTGTGTGTGTGTGTGTAGGTAGGTAGAATCATACAATAAATAAATAAATACAATAAAATATAAATGATGGCATAAATGAGCAAGTCATGTTTATTTTATAAAGTGAAAAAGAAAACTGATGGATTATCTAATATATTTTGGACACATTGAGATTTACACTTCTGTCTGACTTTGAGGTTGCATTAAAAATATATACACAAATGCGAAATAAATGGGGAATATAAATCTATACAATAAAAAATGAAAGAAATAATAAGCCACCCGACTTAACTATGAAAAACATTAGCAGGCTTATAATGTTATTAATGTGGAATGACTATAAATGAGTATTTTAATAAAAACATTTTTTGAAATAGAGTCACTGTGAGTGCGGGTTAGTGGTTGATATAAGAAATAAGTTCTCATTTTCCATTGTAGGAGATAAATGGAAAATCAGACATAATAATGTGGCTTATTTGAAAATAAGGCTCTAAATACTAGAAGGTCCTATAAGCTTCCTCAAGAAGCAGAATATTTGAGCATGTGGGGAAAGCAGGAGAAAACTGGAATTCATTTTAATGTCTCATATATTTTTAGGTTTATTTCATTAAAATATTTGCTTATGTCTTGGAATGGCTTGAGAGCCAGAGTCCCTTGTAGAGATATTTTTAGCTCTCAGGAAGTTCCTCTTTCTCATGGTTTTGAAAAACTTTGTCACCCATCATAAGGCCTATAGTGCTCATACTTTTACTTCTTGAATACATACAAACAATTTCAAAAGTTATTTATTAATCAACTAGGAAGAGGCAATGGTGCAAGGTATACATTTTGAAATATGGATATAAAATGGATATGAGATACGGAACTATGGGTATAAGTACACTCCAAATAAATCCAGACATAATCAACTGGCCATGGATTCACAGGAAAAAAAATGCATGACAAAGTACTATATAAACAGCTAAATGTTATAAATTTTGTAAAACATAAAGTCTCTTTACTTTTTATGTACAGCTGTATATTACTTATACAAGGGTACAAAGAATGTAAAGAGAAGCTTTAAAAACCACAAAGAACTTAAATACACGTGTATATATATATATATATATATTTACACATACATGCACACATATACAGGGTAAGAAAGAACCATTCCTAGTCACAAACATTCACATCCATATGTGTGTGTATATACATATATATGCATGTTTTATGTGCATTGATAGTCAAATACAATGAAGAAAAGAGAATTATTTCATAGTACATATAAATGTATTGTTATTGTTAAACTCAGACTTGTAGACAAATGAACAGAAACTCATTTTAAATCCCACATACGGTTTGAATATATTTATAAATATCACAGGCTAACACACACACACATAGGTACAGAAATAAAAAAAGTGGTCTGCCCTTAAAACTATTAAAATATTAATACTTACGGATATGTGATGATAACTAGGCATGAGTGACTTGATCAATAGATGGAATGAGGAAATATCTACACATCAAAGCAGTAGGGTAGGAGAGAATGAAATTAGAAAGATTTACAAAAAATAACAGTGACATTAAAATGTTTAAGGTACCATCAGAAATTAGAAGTGTTCTGTGTACAAACTAATCTTACATCTCTAGATATATGGAAGTGTTTTTTTAATGTCTGTTTACTTTTTTTAGCTTATAAAAATGTGTGAGTCCCAATCTGGGAAGTTGTGAAATAACAATCAAGAATAATATTTGGTGTCAGAATGGTGTTGTCCAGCACTGAGATTTCCTTTAAAGAATTAACCTAACAGTGTAGAACTTAGCGAAACCGAAGTGTGAATTTTCAGTATTAGAAGACTGAAGATTTAAGGCATGTCTAGGATTGAAGATTTAAGGCAGAAATAATCAGAAATCGCCAGGGAACACTTTTTGTTGTTGTTATTTTCAGTGCATTTTCACTGATTCTTATCAACATATTGCTCCTTTGTCCTTTCTGCTCTTTTGACAGAGAATATCTGCAATTGCTTGTAATATAGGTATTTTCCAGTATACATGATGTAAATTAAAAACATGTGCACACTGAGGAATAAGAGTTTTGTATCCATCGTCCTGTTGTGTAGTCTTGAAATAACAATTTTGCTTTGTTTCTTAATCTATAATACTGAGGACCTTAAAAAGTACCTTTTAAACTCAGGTGTTAAAATTTCACAAGGTATTTGTTACCTAAAATATGTAGATTACTTTCTTTCTGAAATTCCTTAAGAGGGAAGGTAGATAGATGGGAGCTTAATATCCATGCTATGAATCATGATGCCTTCTCACCAGGAACAATATTGCAGCTGTAGTTAAAAGTTGTTTACATGAAGCTCATATGTGGACTTCAGATAAATTAGCCATTTTCAATGGGGATAACATCAATTCTTAAAAGATACTTTGTGGGAGTAATCATGGTTGTCACAATATTTTAGGTGCTACTGGCATTTGGAAGGGCTTAGGAGTATTAGACTGTTAGACATTTAAATGGTTAAAAAAGGAAAGAAAACTTGCTTTTAGCAGAAGCCAACTCATGTAAATAGAAAAAATTTACAAGATTGTTCACTATTTTAGAATATTACTGACAGAAATATTACTTATAATATTTGGTTCACTAATACACAACCCTGTATCACTCAACAATTTTAACCACATAGTTCAGTGACTTGACATAGAACTTCAAATCTCTGACTACTTGATTATGTTTTTCTGTGTAGTTCATCCTAATTTTATGTCATGAAATGCAAATTGTTTTATTATAAATTACTTTCCTTTGGCTAGACTCCAATTATCCAAGTATTTTAAAACATAATTTAAATTTATTAAAACTCACCAAATATGTTTAAATCCAAAATCAAAAGACCTGAACTTCCAAAAGCATTGTTAAGAATTTGAAAAGGCAAACCATAGACTGAAAGAAAATATCCATAATATGTATATCTGATTTGTATCCAGAATAAATAAAGAATTTTTACTTCTCAATAAGGAGAATATATACACCAATGAAAAATTTAAAATCCAACAAAGATACACACAGATACTTTGCTAAAGAGGATACAAATAGCCAACAGGCAAAATACGTTTAATATCTTTAGTCATTAGATAAATACAAGTTAAAATCACGACAAAGTAAGATGACACAGTAAAATGGCTATCATTGAAAAGACTGACAAGGTCAAGTGTTAGTGATGAACTAGTGCTCCTGAAGCTTTTACCAATTGGTGGGAATGCAAAATGGCACAGCCATTGTGGAAAACTGTTTGGCAATTTCTTATAAAGTTAAACCTATTCTTTTCATATGAACTTGAAATCTTACACCTAAACATTTTTTTCCAAGTGAAATACATCATGTGTCCCCACAACAACTTGTACACAAACATTCATAGCAGCTTTAATAATAGCAACTCCAAAGTGGGGAAACAAAAGCAAACCCAAATTCCCATAACAGGTAAATTATACATAAATTGAAGGATATCCATGTAATTTAATATTATTCGACAATGGATGGTATTTGAACCAAGAAAATGGGACACATTACTGAAACAATCACTTGGATGAATTTCAAAACATGCTCTGTTAAAGAAGCTAGACACAAAACAGTTCAAATTATTTCTGTGTATATGAAATAACTGAAAATACAAAACTCATTTACAGTGATAGAAAGCGGGTTAGTGGTTGCCTCGGGCTGTTTATGGGAATGGTGATGAGCTGAAGGGAGCAAGAAGGAATGTTTTGAGCATCAATATATTTGATTCTAAAATAGTTTAACTTTAAAACTATTAAAGCAGGATATAGTTCAGCTTTTTTTTTCTAGATGTCACAAATAAGTTGTAACCCGACAGTACCAATAGCTTGCTCTTGCTGACTTGCTTGTTTGTCCTTATATATACCATGTGCTTATTATCATCAAAGTTACCTCGAAGTTTATGGCTTTATTTTTTGTTGCACACATTATTTCCATATATTGACATGGTCTCTGCCTTCACAATTACCAACACATGGCCAACCATAGAGCTCTGAAATCTGACTTGAAACTCATCTCCTTTCAAAAGATTTCTTCAATTAACCTCTCCTTTCTGGAGCCTTTATTCAACATGACCCAGGATTTAAGAAATAATCCTTAATTTATGCTGCAGGATTTTAACATACCTACTGATTTTTTTTTTATGTTACATCTAGGACTTGTGTTGTGTTTTGTCACTATTATCTATACTGTTAGGACTCAATAAACAATTATCTACTCAGTCATTGAAAAATAATATATCTCTACCAGAAATAGTGTGTGCATATATACATATATATATATGCACACACACACCATTTCTGTAATATATATGTACGTATGTATATAGTAGTTCTGATATATACACATACAATTTCTGTAATATTTATGTGTATATATATACTACTTCTGTTGCATGTATATTTGTGTGTATATATATATATATAGTTTGAGACTATATATATATCTTTCTTGAAAAGAGTTAGTGTACTTTTTTTAATCTTGTATGTCCTTGAAAATGTGTGCTATTAAACTGTATGTTTTGCCAAACTCAGATAGATAGATTTCTTCTGGAATATTGTCCAATTTTCTTTTCTCTCTTTGCCATCTCTTGGGTCAGTGATAGATGGCTGAGTTTTGCTTCCTTAAATCCCAAATCCCAACTGAAGGTATTGCTTCACTACACTGTCAAATGCCTCAATGTCTCAATGCTATTATACATATTTCATAACTTCCTAGGTTTACACATACTTCTATTCCTCGTCTTATATTTAGTAACCTCTGAAGTATCTGCATGATTCTCTTTGGGGCAGTTTCTCTCCCATTTTCAATTTTCTTTCTATTGTCTACCTATGTACTATGAGAATTCCCCCCCCATCCCCCGCCCAGAAAATTGCTTCTGTGTAGAAGATCCTGCTATCTTGGGTAAAATGGTCAGAAAGTACAAACTGCAATCTGGTCCTTTATAAACGGAGATCTAATTACCCAGCTGGCTCCAGAGAATACAAACATTTTCACTCTGGACAGTACTTATCTGTTTTTTGCAAGTACATCACTTTGGAAAGCTACTTGCTCAGCTAATCTGTAACTGTCATGGAAATGTAATTTTTCCCTCCTCCAAACCAATAACAGGCACCTGGTAAGACTGCCTTATGCACCCATGCATTCAAGTCTAACTGTTTCCATGGAAACCTTTAAAATCCCATGCAAGGTTCCCAGCATCTTGCCATATTTCCCTTTTCTTTATGCTACTCTCTCTATCCATTTCTTTAGTGTCCTTGCATGCGATTACAGCACTCTGCCACTACTCTGTAATAGATTTCTTTTCCATTCTTGCCCTTGTCAGTGATTCATTCTTGCCGCGTTAGGAGGGCAGAGACTAGGGCTTATTCACATGTGTAGCCTCTTCAGTACTTAGCCCGGCATCTTAGACTTAATGGGTATGCAAAGCATATTTGTTGAGCTGCATTAGATTAAGAGCTTATTGTCTTAATCAGTTTTACTGATTAAAACATGCTCATTAAGAACTTCTTCAGCAGAATGATTGGAAAGATAAAATGAGCCTGCTGACTGAATATAGTGTTTAAACCACCAATTTAGATATTTCCAAACTAAATTTAAATTTTCAGTCAGTTCTCCCTCAGATCTTAAAGTCTGTACAATGTAGAAAGGAAGGAAAGCAAATTAATATTGATTGAGAAGCTATTAAATAATATTTTAATTTCCATTTCTCTGTGAATTAAGTATTGTTATCCACTACTTACAGATAATAAACTTAAGGTCACAGTATTGAATAACTTTTCAGAGAGACCACACAACCAGTAAATGATGGAGTGCTTTTTCATCCAACATATTGGGTGTTCCCCTTGTTTCCTTTTAGGCTTACTTTTATGAATTTAAACATAGGGATCTTCAATCTGAAAATAGTGAAGGTCAATTATAATAACAAAGCACCTCCCTGTGAGCCATACGGTGAGAACTCACAATTATGCAAAACATTGTCCAAGAAGCATAATTTAAAGGCAAAGCAAACAATTAAAAAAAACTAAAACCATTAGTCACAACAAAAAAGGCAATTCTGATGTTGGTAAGGATATGGAGAAAAGGGAACTTTTACACACTATTTGTGGGTAGGTAAATGAGTACAATCTGTGTGGAAAACAGTATGGACATTTCTCAAAGAACTGAAAACAGAACTACCATTTGATCCAGCAATCCCACCACTGGGTGTTCACCTAAAGGAAAATAAATTACTATATTTTTAAAAAGTACCTACACTTGTATGTTTATTGCAACACTTATTCACAATGGTAAAATCATGGAATCAGCCTAAATGTCCCTCAACAGATTATTGGATAAAGAAAATGTGGTGTACATATATTACACCATGGAATATTACTCAGCCATAAAAAAGGATGAAATCATGTCTTTTACAGTGACATGGATGGAACGGGAGGCCATTATCCTAGGTGAAATAACAAAAATAGAAAGCAGAAAGTCAAATACTGTATGATCTCACTTACAATTGGAAACTAAGCAATGTACACAAGGACATACAGAGGGAATAATAGACATTAAAGGCCCCCAAAATGGGAAGGTGGGAGGGGGTGAAGGATGAGAAATTACCTATAGAGTACAATGTAACAATGTACACTACTTGTACATTGTGCCCATAGTGTACCCATCACACTAAAAGCCTAGACCTCAACACTATGCAATATATATATGTAACAAGACTGTACTTGTACCCCCTAAATCCATAAAAAAAATTAAAATAAACAAGTTCTGGAAAAAAGAAGCAGTTGTTGAAAATTCTACACTTTACCTGTGTTGAGGTGGGTGTGAATGCTTGGGATCATTGGTTTAGACATTTGATCCAATAAGGAAACCAATGGCACACAGAGAGGATGCTGAAAATGAGGAGATATGCAGGCAGCTAAAAGTAGAGAAGTCAGGAGGTATAATAAAAGCTGACTGAAGAATTAGGTATGTATACTATCCTAGACATGTTAGATCAGGGAAGAAGAGCTTTAAATGGTTCAAAAGTCTTGAAAGTCATGATCTCACTACAATAAAGTATACATAATATTTATAATAATTATTCTGAATTATTTAAAAAATGGACATCCTAAATAGCAAAAAATGATTAATAAAACAAGAAAGTATTGAGGGAAAATAAAGTTTTTTAAAATTATACTTTAAGTTCTGGGATACATGTACAGAACATGCAGGTTTGTTACATAGGTATACACATGCCATAGTGGTTTGCTGCACCCATCAACCTGTCACCTACGTTAGGTATTTCTCCTAATGCTATTCCTCCCCTAGCCCCCTACCTCCCGACAGGCCCCAGTGTGTGATGTTCTCTTCTCTGTGTCCATGTGTTCTCATTGTTCAACTCCCACTTATGAGTGAGAACATGCGGTGTTTGGCTTTCTGCTTCCGTGTTAGTTTGCTGAGAATGATGGTTTCCAGCTTATCCATATACCTGCAAAGGACATGAACTCATCCTTTTTTATGGCTGCGTAGTATTCCATGGTGTATATGTGCCACATTTTCTTTATTCAGTCTATCATTGATGGGCATTTGGGTTGGTTCCAAGTCTTTGGTATTGTGAATAGTGCTGCAATAAACATATGTGTGCATGTGTCTTTATAGTAGAATGATTTATAATCCTTTGGACATATACCCAGTGATGGGATTGCTGGGTCAAATGGTATTTCTGGTTCTAGATCCTTGAGGAATCGCCATACTGTCTTCCACAATGGTTGAACCAATTTACACACCCAGCAATAGTGTAAAAGTGTTCCTATTTCTCTACATCCTCTCCAGCATCTGTTGTTTCCTGACTTTTTAATGATTGCCATTTTAACTGGAGTGAGATGGTGTCTTATTGTGGTTTTGATTTGCATTTCTCTAATGACCAGTGATGATGAGCTTTCTTTCATACGTTTCTTGGCCACATAAATGACTTTTTTGAGAAGTTTCTGTTCATGTCCTTTGCCCACTTTTTGATGGGGTGGTTTGTTTTTTCTTGTAAATTTATTTAAGTTCCTTGTAGATTCTGGATATTTGCCCTTTGTCAGATCAGTAGATTGCAAAAATTTTCTCCCATTCTGTAGGTTGCCTGTTCACTCTGATAACAGTTTCTTTTGCTATGCAGAAGCTCTTTAGTTTAATTAGATCCCATTTGTCAATTTTGGCTTTTGTTGCCCTTGCTTTTGGTATTTTGGTCTTGAAGACCTTGCCCATGCCTATGTCCTGAATGGTATTGCCTAGGTTTTCTTCTAGGGTTTTTATGGTTTTAGGTCTAACATTTAAGTCTTTAATCCATCTTGAGTTAATTTTTGTATAAGTTGTAAGGAAGGGTTCCAGTTTCAGTTTTCTGCATATGGCTAGCCAGTTTTCCCAACATCATTTATTAAATAGGTAATCTTTCCCCATTGCTTGTATTTGTCAGGTTTGTCAAAGATCAGATGGTTGCAGATGTGTGGTGTTATTTCTGGGGCCTCTGTTCTGTTCCATTGGTCTATATGTCTGTTTTGGTGCAAGTACCATGCTGTTTTGGTTACTGTAGCCTTGTAGTATAGTTTAAGGTCAGGTAGTGTGATGCCTCCAGCTTTGTTCTTTTTGCTTAGGATTGTCTTGCCTATATGGGCTCTTTTTTGGTTCCATGTGAAATTTAAAGTAGTTTTTTTCGAATTCTATGAAGAAAGTCAATGGTAGCTTGATGGGAATAGCATTGAATCTATAAATTACTTTGGGCAGTATGGCCATTTTCATGATATTGATTCTTCCTATCCATGAGCATGGAATGTTTTACCATTTGCGTCCTCTCTTATTTCCTTGAGAAGTAGTTTGTAGTTCTCCTTGAAGAGGTCCTTCACATCCCTTGTAAGTTGTATTACTAGGTATTTTAATCTCTTTGTAGCAATTGTGAATGGGAGTTCACTCATGATTTGGCTCTCTGTCTATTATTGGTGTATAGGAATGCTTGTGATTTTTGCACATTGATTTTGTGTCCTTAGACTTTGCTGAAGTTGCTTATCAACTTAAGGAGATTTTGGGCTGAGGCAATGGGGTTTTCTAAATTTACAATCATGCCATCTGCAAACAGAGACAATTTGACTTCCTCTTATTCTATTTGAATACCCTTTATTTCTTCCTCTTGCCTGATTGCCCTGGCCAGAACTTCCAATTCTGTGTTGAATAGGAGTGGTGAGAGAGGGCATCCTTGTCTTGTGCTGGTTTTCAAAGGGAATGCTTCCAGATTTTGCCCATTCAGTATGATATTGGCTGTTGGTTTGTCATAAATAGCTCTTAATATTTTGATATACATTCCATCAATACCTAGCTTATTGAGAGTTGTTAGCGTGAAGGGGTGTTGAATTTTATTGAAGGCCTTTTCTGCATCTATTGAGATAATTGTCATTGGTTATGTTTATGTGATGGATTATGTTTATTGATTTGTGTATGTTGAACCAGCCTTGCATCCCAGAGATGAAGCCGACTTGGTTGTGGTGGATAAGCTTTTTGATGTGCTGCTGGATTCGGTTTGCCAGTATTTTTTTGATGATTTTTGCATTGATGTTCATCAGGGATATTGGCCTGAAATTTTCTTTTTTTGATGTGTCTCTGCCAGGTTTTGGTTTCAGGATAATGCTGGCTTTATAAAATGAGTTAGGGAGGAGTACCTCTTTTCCTGTTGTTTGCAATAGTTTCAGGAGGAATGGTACCAGCTCCTCTTTGTACCTCTGGCAGAATTCGGCTGTGAAGCCATCTCTTCCTGGGCTTTTTTTTTTTTTTTTTTTTGGTTGCTAGGCTATTAATTATTGCCTCAATTTCAGACCTTGTTATTGGTCTATTCAGGGATTCGACTTCTTCGTGATTTAGTCTTGGGAGGGTGTATATGTCCAGGAATTTATCCATTTCTTCTAGATGTTCTGGTTTATTTGCGTAGAGGTGTTTATAGTATTCTCTGATGTTAGTTTTTATTTCTGTGGGATCAGTGGTGATCTCCCCTTTATCATTTTTATTGTGTCTATTTGATTCTTCTCTCTCTTCTTCTTTAGTAGTCTGGCTAGCAGTCTATCTATTTTGTTAATCTTTTCAAAAATCCAGCTCCTGGATTCATTGATTTTTTGAAGGGTTTTTCATGTCTCTATCTCCTTCAGTTCTGCTCTGATTTTAGTTATTTCTTGTCTTCTTCTAACTTTTAAATATGTTTGCTCTTGCTTCTCTAGTTTTTCTAATTGTGATGTTAGGGTGAAGCTTAGTTTGGCTGGATATGAAATTTTGGGTTGAAAATTCTTTAAAAATGTTGAATATTGGCCCCCACTCCCTTCTGGCTTGTAAGGTTTCTGCAGAAAGATCCATTGTTAGTCTGATGGGCTTCCCTTTGTGGGTAACCTGACCTGTCTCTCTGGCTGCCCTTAACATTTTTTCTTTCATTTCAACCTTGGTGAATCCGACAATTATGGGTCTTGGGGTTGCTATTCTCGAGGATTATCTTTGTGGTGTTCTCTGTATTTCTTGAATTTGAATGTTGGCCTGTCTTCCTAGGTCGGGGAAGTTCTCCTGGATGATATCTTGAAGAGTGTTTTCAACTTGGTTCCATTCTCTTCATCACTTTCTGGTACACCAATCAAACGTAGGTTTGGTCTTTTCACATAGTTCCATATTTCTTGGAGGCTTTGTTTGTTCCTTTTCATTCTTTTTTTCTCTGATTTTGTCACACTTTATTTCGTTAAGTTGGTCTTCAATCTCTGATATCATTTCTTCCACTTGATCTATTCAGCTTGTGTATGCTTCACCAAGTTCTCACGCTGTGTTTTTCAGCTCTGTCAGATCATTTATGTTCTTCTCTAAATTGGTTATTCTGGTGAGCAATTCCTCTAACCTTTTATCAAGGTTCTTAGTGTCCTTGCATTGGGTTAGAACATGCTCCTTTAGCTTGGAGGACTTTGTTACTACCTGCCTTCTGAAGCCTACTTCTGTCAGTTCGTCAAACTCATTCTCCATCCAGTTTCGTTCCCTTGCTGGTGAGGAATTGTGATCCTTTGGAGGAGAAGAGGTGTTCTGGTTTTTGGAATATTTAGCCTTTTTTCACTGGTTTTTCCTCATCTTCATGGGTTTATCTGCCTTTGGTCTTTGATGTTGATGACCTTCAGATGGGGTTTTTGTGTTGACGTCTTTTTCGTTGATGTTAATTCTATTCCTTTCTGTTGTTAGTTTTCCTTCTAACAGTCAGGTCCCTCTACTGCAGGTCTGCTGGAGTTCGCTGGAGGTCCACTCCAGACCCTGTTTGCCTGGATATCACCAGCGGAGGCTGCAGAACTGCAAAGATTGCTGCCTTTTCCTTCCTCTGGAAGCTTCTTCCCAGAGGGGCATTTGCCAGTTGCCAGCCAGAACTGTCCTGTATGAGGAGTCTGTCGACCCCTGCTGGGAGGTGTCTCCAAATCAGGAGGCACAGGTGTCAGGGGCCAACCTGAGGAGGCAGTCTGTCTCTTAGCAGAGCTTGAGCATTGTGCTGGGAGATCCACTGCTGTCTTTATAGCCGGCAGGTAGGAACATTTAACTCTGCTGAAGCTGCGCCCACAGCTGCCCTTTCCCCCAGGTACTCTGTCCTAGGGAGATGGGAATTTTATCTATAAGCCCCTGACTGGGGTGGCTGCCTTTCTTTCAGAGATGCCCTACCCAGAGAGGAGGAATCTAAAGAGGCAGCCTGGCTGCAGCGGCTTTGTTTACACTGTGAGGGGAAAACCGCCTACTTAAGCCTCAGTAATGGTGGATGCCCGACCCCCACCAAGATCCAGCATCCCAGGTCGACTTCAAACTGCCATACTGGCAGTGAGAATTTCAAGCCAGTGTATCTTAGCTTGCTGGGCTCTGTGGAGGTAGGGTCCGCTGAGCTACACCACTTGGCTCCCTGGCTTCAGCCCCCTTTCCAGGGGAGTGAACGGTTCTGTCTTGCTGGTGTTCCAGGTGCCACTGGGGTATGAAAAAAAGCTCCTGCAGCTAGCTCAGTGTCAGCCCAAATGGCTGTCCAGTTTCGTGCTTGAAAACCAGGGTCCTGGTGGTGTAGGCACCCAAGGGAATCTCCTGGTCTGCAGGTTTTGAAGACCATGGGAAAAGCTTAGTATCTGGGCCGGAATGTACCATTTCTCACGGTGCTTCCCTTGGCTAGGGGAGTGAATTCCTTGACCCCTTGCCCTTCCCGGGTACGGCAACGCCCCACCCTGCTTCTGCTTGCTCTCTGTGGGCTGCACACACTGTCTACCCAGTGCCAGTGAGATGAGCCAGGTACCTCAGTTAGAAATGCAGAAATCACTCGTGTTCTGCGTTGATTTGGCTGGGGGCTGCTCACCGGAGCTGTTCCTATCCAGCCATCTTGCCCAGGTCCTCTGGAAAATAAAGTTTTCAATAGCATGTTCCTTCCTTCATTTTGTGTCAACTAGTCATTATGTCCATATTGAAGGTCAGCACTTGGGGCAGGCACTGGGAACATAACAGTGAATGCATAGAGGTTAGACTTCTAATGGAGAAAACAGAAATTGTAGAATACATCACTAAAATAAATAAGAAATTACAATAGCTTCCATGAAGGGAAAATGGAGGATATTATAATAGACAATACGTTAGTTTGGGAGCTTGGAAAATTTAACTGAGACTTTAAGGACATGTAGGATTTAATGAAGCACACACCGGGAGGAAAGACTTCTAGGCAGAAGGAACAGCTTGTGTAAAGTCTCTGAGTTTGGAAAGAGGAATGAAAAGATAGATATATGAAGACAAAATGATGTGAAATAATTTACTTTCCCCTTCTTTTTGGAAAAAAAACATGAGATGATACTGTGAGTTGACTCTATTTTTGTATTGCCTAAACTTAAATCCATTTTAATTAAGTCAAATGCCTAATTTAGGATTGGTGGTGTAAATCTAAATCTAGAAAAATAAACAAAATTGAAGGGGAGATTGTCTCTGGAGTACAAACTGGTCTTCCCCTCCCTTGAGTTAGGAAGTACAATGTAAATGCATGTGTTTCAAAGATTGAATATCAGCAATATTATCTTCAAGTGAAAGGTGACATATGTTTATCCAGCAACGCTTATGGTTTCTTTCATTTCCATTCTACCTAAAATCTTTTCAGAGTTTGTCCTAGAAAATCATTAATTAATCTCTCTCTGCTTTTCTCCTACACACACGCAGACTCTCCATTGGCAATGATTTGCCAGGCGGTGTAGGAAAGTTTCCTTTTCCCACCTTCACAGGCAGCTTTTCTATGTATTTGTTTTGTCTTCTACCAAACATGATATGGCATTGTTTTGTCTTCTACCAAACATGATACGGGCATTAGGTGCAGCACAGGTAATCATGTAATTTGGGTTATAATTTGCTTAACCTTAGAACCTCCTTAAATGTTTCATACTGTCACAGATTTTGTAATAGCACATTTATGAATGGTTGGAGTTAAGAAATATAGAAGAAAATAGTAATTACAAAGTTTAGAGCTTTATTGTATAAAGGGATGAAACAAGCTGAAAAGATATTCCTAAAAACATTTTCAAAAATTCATGGATTGCAGAAGCTATAAAGAATAAATTGGAACATTTAGAAGAGATTACTTTGAATTTGAGGTATGCCATCGTATAAGAATAACAATTACTCCTAGAGGGTATGAAACAATACCACACAAGAATACACATAATATTCGTAGGATGATCTGGATTAAAGCATTCTAAATGACAGTATTTATGAGAGAAGACAGAAAGTAACCATATTGATTTTGAAAAGGGATTATAATTTGAGAAATTACAAAAATACAAAAAGTAAAATGCAAACTTATGAACATATTTCTGCCAATAAACTAAAAGTCTTTGAAAAGATAGACAAGTCATGAGATCTATTTTTCACTAAACCAATTCAATAATTTAAATAATTGATCAATTCTCTTTTTTTTTTAGACGGAGTCTCTCTCTGTCGCCCAAGCTGGAGTGCAGTGGCGCGATCTAGGCTCACTGCTAGCTCCACCTCCTGGGTTCACGCCATTCTCCTGCCTCAGCCTCCTGAGTAGCTGGGACTACAGGCGCCCACCACCACGCCTGGCTAATTTTGTTGTATTTTTAGTAGAGATGGCGTTTCACTGTGTTTGCCAGGATGGTCTCAATCTCCTGACCTTGTGATCCGCCTGCCTTGGCCTTCCAAAGTGCTGGGATTACAGGCGTGAGCCACTGCGTCTGGCCGATCAATACTCTTAATACTTGCTACCAAGAGACTGCAGAAACTGTAGTGAAAATGAATGCAAAAATTCTTGTCAGTTAGTGGAGTAGAAAATATTTTATCCCTGAAAACTCATAACCATGCAGATTTTCAGCTAGAATTCCCACTGTCTGTGGTGTTTGAAAAATTGTGGTTCTTGAAGTCAAGAGTTTAGTTCAGATAAAAATTTTCTCTAAATGAAGTTACCTGAACTTCAAAGTATTCCTCAAAATAAATTCTGAAAAATGTGTTCATATAGCCAAAAAAAAAAAAAAAATCACAAAACACTTAAGGAAAACATAGCATAAGCAAAAGCCAGCAGAAACAATAGACTGAGAAGTCAGGCTTGCAAATTGGAATATTCAGAAATAAAATATCCCATACATATGCTTAAAGTACTTAAATGTGAAGGGTTTCAAAAGAATTGCTTGAATTCGGGAGGCGAAGGTCAGAGTGAGCCAAGATCACACCATTGCACTCCAGCTTGGGCTACAGAGCGAGACTCCGACTCAAAAAAAAAAAAAAATACTGGTTAAGAACAAAATTCCTAGAACTAAAAATAAAGCATAATCATTAAAAGTGAAACAAACAAGCAAAAAAAAAAAAACCCATAAGTTTTTATATATATATATTTTTTTATTATTATACTCTAAGTTTTAGGGTACATGTGCACAATGTGCAGGTTAGTTACATATGTATACATGTGCCATGCTGGTGTGCTGCACCCATTAACTCGTCATTTAGCATTAGGTAGATAAGTTTTAATAACATAATAGATACAACTAAAGAAAGAAGTAGTAGAATGGAAGATAGGTATAAAGACATGATCTATAATGTAGCCCAGAGAGAAAATGAAGAATTCAACCCCTAGTGACAAACTGCTTAAAATAACATGAGGCTTAGCCACATTCATATCTTCCCAAAGGATTTTATAGTGTATACTTGCGAGACCCACTTTATAATATGGGATATGAGATCTTTCCAATTAAAGGTATTTAAAATATTCCAAATTGAAATTGTTTTGAAGAGTAACATGATACATCAATTTTTAAATGCAAAGTACAATTTAAGAAATTACCATTTATGTAAGCAACACTGGCAACCAAAAAAATATATAAGTAAAAAAAAAGAATTGAAAATAATAAGGTGACATTAGAGAGAGAGTGAGGTCTAATATGTTTTTTAATCAGAGTTCAGGAAAAGAAGACAAATAATGTGCTGAGGCAACATTTGAAGATCAAACATTTTCTGGAACTTATGAAAGACACTAAACTACACATTTAAGATACAAAGTAAATCTCAAGTCACATAAATTAAAAAAAATTCTTAACCTATAAAATATGGTAAAATGAAAATAATTGATAATCAATCTCAAAAACAGTCATAAGTAGATAACTTTTTAAGAAATATTAATCAGTTTAATAGCTAACTTTAAAAGCAGTGGAAGTCAGAAGAAAGTATGATAAAGTAATATCTATGAAATTACTACCTATGAATATTTCTAGTGAGAAAAATAACTTTATTCCTGGAAACATGCACTAACTGAAGACAAGAAAATTTTAGTCAAGCAAACTGTGAATGTGCTACTAGAAGAGCAATACTGAAGGCAAGAAAGAAACAGAAACAGAAAACAAAACAAAAAATCAAAAACACACAGAAAGCGAGGTGATAGAAAGAAATCCTAATATACTAGTTATTTACAATAAATACAGGTGGACTAAATTCCTTTTCTTCATTTCACTTTACACATTACATTTCTGTAAAGAGTGGGGATTATGGGAGCTAGTATCAAGATGAGATTTGGGTGGGGAAACAGCCAAACCATATCAATATTGAAAAAGAAAAAGTAAAAAATACCTCTATTCCCAGCTGACGTGATTTTTTTTTCTTTCAAATTTTTACTTTAGGTTCAGAGGTACATGTGCAGTTTTGTTACAGGAATAAATTGCAAGTCACAGGGGTTTGGTGTACAGATTCTTTCATTACCCAGGTGATTAACATAATACCTGATAGGTAGTTTTTCAATCCTCACCGTTCTCCCATCATCTACCCTCAAGTAGGTCCTAGTGGTTTTTGTTCCCTTTTTTGTGTCTGTGTACTCAATGTTTAGCTCTCATTCATAAGTGACAATGTGTAGTGTTTAATTTTGTGTTCCCGTGTTAATTCACTTAGGATAATAGACTCCAGCTCTGCCCATGCTTCTGCAAAGGACATGATTTTATTCTTTTTTATTGCTGTGTAGTATTGCATGTTGTGTATGTACCACAGTGTCCTTATCCTCTCCACTGTTATTGAATATGTAGGTTGATTCCATGTCTTTGCTATTGTGAATAGTGCTGTAATAAACATCGGAGTGCATGTGACTTTATGATAAAATGACTTGTATTCCTTTGGGCGTATACCCAGTATACCGTATTGCTGGCTCAAATGATAGTTTTATTTTAATTCTTTGAGATATCTCTACACTAAAACTTTCCACAATGGCTGAACTAATTTACATTCTGACCAGTAGTGTATAAGTATTCCCTTTTCCCTGCAACACCACCAGCGTCTTTTATTTTTTGACATTTTAATAACACCCATTGTGAATGGTGTGAGATGGATATCTTATTTTGGTTTTGATTTGCATTTCTCTAGTGATTAGTGTTGTTGAGCATTTTTCATATGCTTGTTGGTTTTGTGTATATCTTCTTTTGAGAAGTGCCTATTCATGTTCTTTGCCCATATTTTAATGGAGTTATTATTTTTTGCTTGTTAATTTGTTTAAGATCCTTATATCTGGATATTAGACCTTTGTCAGATGCGTAGTTTGCAAATATTTTTTCCCATTCTATAGGTTCTGTTTACTGTTAGTAGTTTCTTTTGCTGTGCAGAAGCCCATGGGTTTAATTATTTTCCATTTGTGAATTTTTGATTTTGTTGCAATTGCTTTTGGACTCTTTATCACAAAATCTTTGCCATAGCCTATGTCCAGAATGATTACTCATAAGTTTTCTTCTAAGGTTTGTATAGTTTTAGGTTTTATATCTGATTCTTTTTTTTTTTTTTTTTTTTGAAACGGAGTCTCGCTCTGTTGCCTAGGCTGGAGTGCAGTAGCGTGATCTCGGCTCACTGCAAGCTCCGCCTCCCAGGTTCATGCCATTTCTCTGCCTCAGCCTCCCGTTATATCTGATTATTTAATCCATCTTGAGTTAATTGTGTATATGGTGCAAGGGAGGAGTCCAGTTTTGATCTTTTACATATGGCTAGCCAGTTATCCCAGCACCATTTATTGTGTAGAGAGTCCTTTCCCCATTACATTTTTTCTCGATTTTGTTGAAGATCAGAAGGTCATTAAGTGTGTAGACTTATTTCTGGGTTCTCTAACCTGTTTTTGTACCAGTTCAATGCTGTTTTTTTTTTTTACTGGAGCCTTGTAGTATAGTTTGAAGTCAGGTAATGTGATGCTTCCAGCTTTGTTCTTTTTCACTTAGGATTGCTTTGACTATTCGGGCTATTTTTGGTCTCATATAAATTTTAGAATTTTTTTTCTATTTCTGTGAAGAATGCTATTGGTAGTTAGATAGAACTAGCATTGTATTTTTAAATTGCTTTGGACATTGTGGCCATTTTAACAACATTGGTTCTTCTTATCATGGGTTTGTTTTTACATTTGTTTGTTTTGTTTCTCTCTCGTTATAGAGATCTTTCACAAGCCTGGTTAACTGTATTCCAAGGTATTTTATTTTTGTGTGTGTGGCTATTGTGAATATAATTGCATTCTTGATTTGGCTGTCAGTTTGGATGCTGTTGGTGTACAGAAATGCTGCTGATTTTATACATTCATTTTGCATCCTGAAACATTGCTGAAGTTGTTTATCAGATGTAGGAGCCTTTGGGAAGAGACTATGGGATTTTCTAAATATAGAATCATATCATCAGTAAAGAGAGATAGTTTTATTTCCTCTTTTTAAAATTTGGATGCATTTCCTTTCTTTCTCCTGACTGATTGCTCTGGCTACAACTTCCAGTACAATGTTGAGTAAGAGTGGTGAGAGTGGGCATTCTTGTCTTGTTCTGGTTATCAAAGGGAATGCTTCCAGATTTAGCTCACTCAGTATAATATTGGCTGTGGTTTTGTCATAGATGGCTCCTACGATTTCGAGGCATGTTCCTTCAAGGCCTAGTTTGTTGAGGGTTTTTAACCTGATAGGAAGTTAAATTTTATCAAAAGCCTTTTCAGCATTTATTTAGATAATCATGAAGATTTGTTTTTAGTTCTGTTTATGTGATAAATTGAATTTATTGATTTGCATATGGTGAACCAACCTTGCACCCCAGGAATAAAGCCTACTTGATCATGGTGGATTAGCTTTTTGATGTGCTGCTAGATTTGGTTTGCTAGTATTTTGTCAAGGATTTCTGCATCTGTGTTCATCAAGGATGTTGGCCTGAATATTTTTTTGTTGTCATTGCTGTGTCTTTGCCAGGTTTTGATATCAGGATGATGCTGGCCTCATAGAGTGAGTTAGGGAGGAATCCTTCCTCCTCATTTTTTTGGAATAGTTTGAGTAGGAGTGGTACCAGCACTTGTTTATACAGCTGTGAATCCATCTGGTGCAGGAGTTTTTCTAGTTAATGGCCTTTTTATTACTGATTCAATTTTGGAACTTGCCATTGGTCTGTTTAGGGTTTCCATTTCTTCCTAGTTCAATTTTGGGAGGTGGTGTGTTTCCAAGAATTTACTCATCTTTCTAGGTTTTCTAGTTTTTGTGCATAGAGGATTTCGTAATAATCTCTAAGGTTTATTTTATTTCTGTGAGGTCAGTGATAATGTTCCCTTTGTCATTTATGATTGTATTTATTTGGATCTTCTCTCTTTTTTTCTTTATTAATCTAGGTAGCAGTCTATCAATCTTATTTATTCTTTAAATGAATCAATTTTTTTGTTTCATTGATCTTTTGTACTGCTTTTTGCATCTCCATTTCTTTCAGTTAAACTCCGATTTTGGTTATTCCTTTCTTCTGCTAGCTTTGTGGTTGGTTTGCTCTTGTTTTTCCAGTTTTCATAGATGTAATATTAGGTTGTGAATTTGAGATCGTTGTAACTTTTTGATGTGTGTGTTTAGTGCTATAAAATCTCCTCTCAACACTGCTGTAGCTGTCTCTCAGAGATTCTGGTATGTTGTATCTTTGTTTTCATTAGTTTCCATAAATTTCTTGATTTCTGCCTTAATTTCATTGTTTACCCTAAATTCATTCAGAGGCAGCTTGTTTAATTTCCATATAACTGTATGATTTTGAGAGATCTTCTTAGTATTGATTTCTATTTTCCTTGCACTATGTTCCTAGAGTGTGGTTGGTCTGATTTGGATTTTTTTTAATTTGTTTTATTTTATTATTATTATGCTTTAAGTTTTAGGGTACATGTGCACAATGTGCAGGTTAGTTACATATGTATACATGTGCCATGCTGGTGTGCTGCACCCATTAACTCATCATTTAGCATTAGGTAAATCTCCAAATGCTATCCCTCCCTGCTCCCCCCACCCCACAACAGTCCCCAGAGTGTGATGTTCCCCTTCCTGTGTCCACATGTTCTCATTGTTCAATTCCCACCTATGAGTGAGAATATGCAGTGTTTGGTTTTTTGTTCTTGCGATAGTTTACTGAGAATGGTGATTTCCAATTTCATCCATGTCCCTACAAAGGACATGAATTCATCATTTTTTATGGCTGCATAGTATTCCATGGTGTATGTGTGCCACATTTTCTTAATCCAGTCTATCATTGTTGGACATTTGGGTTGGTTCCAAGTCTTTGCTATTGTGAATAGTGCCGAAATAAACATACGTGTGCATGTGTCTTTATAGCAGCATGATTTATAGTCCTTTGGGTATATACCCAGTAATGGGATGGCTGGGTCAAATGATATTTCTAGTTCTAGATCCCTGAGGAATCGCCACACTGAATTCCACAATGGTTGAACTAGTTTAAAGTCCCACCAACGGTGTAAAAGTGTTCCTATTTCTCCACATCCTCTCCAGCACCTGTTGTTTCCTGACTTTTTAATGATTGCCATTCCAACTGGTGTGAGATAGTATCTCATTGTGGTTTCGATTTGCATTTCTCTGATAGCCAGTGATGGTGAGCATTTTTCATGTGTCTTTTGGCTGCATGAATGTCTTCTTTTGAGAAGTGTCTGTTCATGTCCTTCGCCCACTTTTTCATGGGGTTGTTTTTTTCTTGCAAATTTCTTTGAGTTCATTGTAGATTCTGGATATTAGCCCTTTGTCAGATGAGTAGGTTGAGAAACTTTTCTCCCATTTTGTAGGTTGCCTGTTCACTCTGATGGTAGTTTCTTTTGCTGTGCAGAAGCTCTTTAGTTTAATTAGATCCCATTTGTCAATTTTGGCTTTTGCTGCCATTGCTTTTGGTGTTTTAGACATGAAGTCCTTGCCCATGCCTATGTCCTGAATGGTAATGCCTAGGTTTTCTTCTAGGGTTTTTATGGTTTTAGGTCTAATGTTTAAGTCTTTAATCCATCTTGAATTAATTTTTGTATAAGGTGTAAGGAAGGGATCCAGTTTCAGCTTTCTCCATATGGCTAGCCAGTTTTCCCAGCACCATTTATTAAATAGGGAATCCTTTCCCCATTGCTTGTTTTTCTCAGGTTTGTCAAAGATCAGATAGTTGTAGATATGCGACGTTATTTCTGAGGGCTCTGTTCTGTTCCATTGATCTATATCTCTGTTTTGGTACCAGTACCATGCTGTTTTGGTTACTGTAGCCTTGTAGTATAGTTTGAAGTCAGATAGCGTGATGCCTCCAGCTTTGTTCTTTTGGCTTAGGATTGACTTGGCGATGTGGGCTCTTTTTTGGTTTTATATGAACTTTAAAGTAGTTTTTTCCAATTCTGTGAAGAAAGTCATTGGTAGCTTGATGGGGATGGCATTGAATCTATAAATTACCTTGGACAGTATGGCCATTTTAACGATATTGATTCTTCCTACCCATGAGCATGGAATGTTCTTCCATTTGTTTGTGTCCTCTTTTATTTCCTTGAGCAGTGGTTTGTAGTTCTCCTTGAAGAGGTCCTTCACATTCCTTGTAAGTTGGATTCCTAGGTATTTTATTCTCTTTGAAGCAATTGTGAATGGGAGTTCAGTCATGATTTGCCTCTCTGTTTGTCTGTTATTGGTGTATAAGAATGCTTGTGATTTTTGTACATTGATTTTGTATCCTGAGACTTTGCTGAAGTTGCTTATCAGCTTAAGGAGATTTTGGGCTGAGACAATGGGGTTTTCTAGATATATAGTCATGTCATCTGCAAACAGGGACAATTTGACTTCCTCTTTTCCTAATTGAATACCCTTTATTTCCTTCTCCTGCCTAATTGCCCTGGCCAGAACTTCCAACACTATGTTGAATAGGAGTGGTGAGAGAGGGCATCCCTGTCTTGTGCCAGTTTTCAAAGGGAATGCTTCCAGTTTTTGCCCCTTCAGTATGATATTGGCTGTGGGTTTGTCATAGATAGCTCTTATTATTTTGAGATACGTCCCATCAATACCTAATTTATTGAGAGTTTTTAGCATGAAGGGTTGTTGAATTTTGTCAAAGGCCTTTTCTGCATCTATTGAGATAATCATGTGGTTTTTGTCTTTGGTTCTGTTTATATGCTGGATTACATTTATTGATTTGCGTACATTGAACCACCCTTGCATCCCAGGGATGAAGTCCACTTGATCATGGTGGATAAGCTTTTTGATGCGCTGCTGGATTCGGTTTGCCAGTATTTTATTGAGGATTTTTGCATCAATGTTCATCAAGGATATTGGTCTAAAATTCTCTTTTTTGGTTGTGTCTCTGCCCGGCTTTGGTATCAGGATGATGCTGGCCTCATAAAATGAGTTAGGGAGGATTCCCTCTTTTTCTATTGATTGGAATAGTTTCAGAAGGAATGGTACCAGTTCCTCCTTGTACCTGCAGTAGAATTCGGCTGTGAATCTATCTGGTCCTGTACTCTTTTTGGTTGGTAAGCTATTGATTATTGCCACAATTTCAGAGCCTGTTATTGGTCTATTCAGAGATTCAACTTCTTCCTGGTTTAGTCTTGGGAGAGTGTATGTGTCAAGGAATTTATCCATTTCTTCTAGATTTTCTAGTTTATTTGCGTAGAAGTGTTTGTAATATTCTCTGATGGTAGTTTGTATTTCTGTGGGATCGGTGGTGATATCCCCTTTATCATTTTTTATTGCATCTATTTGATTCTTCTCTCTTTTCTTCTTTATTAGTCTTGCTAGCGGTCTATCAATTTTGTTGATCCTTTCAAAAAACCAGCTCCTGGATTCATTAATTTTTTGAAGGGTTTTTGTGTCTCTATTTCCTTTAGTTCTGCTCTGATTTTAGTTATTTCTGGCCTTCTGCTAGCTTTTGAATGTGTTTGCTCTTGCTTTTCTAGTTCTTTTAATTGTGATGTTATGGTGTCAATTTTGCATCTTTCCTGCTTTCTTTTGTGGGCATTTAGTGCTATAAATTTCCCTCTACACACTGCTTTGAATGTGTCCCAGAGATTCTGGTGTGTTGTGTCTTTGTTCTCGTTGGTTTCAAAGAACATCTTTATTTCTGCCTTCATTTCGTTGTGTACCCAGTAGTCATTCAGGAGCAGGTTGTTCAGTTTCCATGTAGCTGAGTGGTTTTGAGTGAGTTTCTTAATCCTGAGTTCTAGTTTGATTGCACTGTGGTCCGAGAGACAGTTTGTTATAATTTCTGATCTTTTACATTTGCTGAGGAGAGCTTTACTTCCAACTATGTGGTCAATTTTGGAGTAGGTGTGGTGTGGTGCTGAAAAAAATGTATATTCTGTTGATTTGGGGTGGAGAGTTCTGTAGATGTCTATTAGGTCTGCTTGGTGCAGAGCTGAGTTCAATTCCTGGGTATCCTTTTTAACTTTCTGTCTCGTTGATCTGTGTAATGTTGACAGTGGGGTGTTAAAGTCTCCCATTATTATTGTGTGGGAGTCTAAGTCTCTTTGTAGGTCACTCAGGACTTGCTTTATGAATCTGGGTGCTCCTGTATTGGGTGCATATATATTTAGGATAGTTAGCTCTTCTTGTTGAATTGATCCCTTTACCATTATGTAATGGCCTTCTTTGTCTCTTTTGATCTTTGTTGGTTTAAAGTCTGTTTTATCAGAGACTAGGATTGCAACCCCTGCCTTTTTTGCTTTCCATTTGCTTAGTAGATCTTCCTCCATCCTTTTATTTTGAGCCTATGTGTGTCTCCGCACGTGAGATGGGTTTCCTGAATACAGCACACTGATGGGTCTTGACTCTTTATTCAATTTGCCAGTCTGTGTCCTTTAATTGGAGCATTTAGTCCATTTACATTTAAAGTTAATATTGTTATGTGTGAATTTGATCCTGTCATTATGTTGTTAGCTGGTTATTTTGCTCGTTAGTTGATGCAGTTTCTTCCTAGCCTCGATGGCCTTTACAATGTGGCATGATTTTACAGTGGCTGGTACTGGTTGTTCCTTTCCATGTTTGATGCTTCCTTCAGGAGCTCTTTTAGGGCAGGCCTGGTGGTGACAAAATCTCTCAGCATTTCCTTGTCTGTAAAGTATTTTATTTCTCCTTCACTTATGAAGCTTAGTTTGGCTGGATATGAAATTCTGGGTTGAAAATTCTTTTCTTTAAGAATGTTCAATATTGGCCCCCACTCTCTTCTGGCTTGTAGAGTTTCTGCTGAGAGATCTGCTGTTAGTCTGATGGGCTTCCCTTTGTGGGTAACCTGACCTTTCTCTCTGGCTGCCCTTAACATTTTTTCCTTCATTTCAACTTTGGTGAATTTGACAATTACGTGTCTTGGAGTTGCTCTTCTCGAGGAGTATCTTTGTGGCATTCTCTGTATTTCCTGAATCTGAATGTTGGCCTGCCTTGCTAGATTGGGGAAGTTCTCCTGGATAATATCCTGCAGAATGTTTTCCAACTTGGTTCCATTCTCCCTGTCACTTTCAGGTACACCAGTCAGACGTAGATTTGGTCTTTTCACATAGTCCGATATTTCTTGGAGGCTTTGTTCATTTCTTTTTATTCTTTTTTCTCTAAACTTCCCTTCTCACTTCATTGCATTCATTTCATCTTCGATCACTGATACCCTGTCTTCCAATTGATCACATTAGCTCCTGAGGCTTCTGCATTCTTCATGTAGTTCTCGAGCCTTGGCTTTCAGCTCCATCAGCTCCTTTAAGCACTTCTCTGTATTGGTTATTCTAGTTATACATTTGTCTAAATTTTTTTCAAAGTTTTCAACTTCTTTGCCTTTGGTTTGAATTTCCTCCTGTAGCTCGGAGTAGTTTGATCGTCTGAAGCCTTCTTCTCTCAACTCGTCAAAGTCATTCTCCGTCCAGCTTTGTTCCGTTGCTGGTGAGGAGCTGCGTTCCTTTGGAGGAGGAGAGGCGCTCTGCTTTTTAGGGTTTCCAGTTTTTCTGCTCTGTTTTTTTCCACATCTTTGTGGTTTTATCTACTTTTGGTCTCTGATGATGGTGATGTACAGATGGGTTTTTGGTGTGGATGTCCTTTCTGTTTGTTAGTTTTCCTTCAAACAGACAGGACCCTCAGCTGCAGGTCTGTTGGAGTTTGCTAGAGGTCCACTCCAGACCCTGTTTGCCTGGGTACCAGCAGCGGTGGCTGCAGAACAGCGGATTTTCGTGAACTGTGAATGCTGCTATCTGATCGTTCCTCTGGAAGTTTTGTCTCAGAGGAGTACCTGGCCCTGTGATGTGTCAGTCTGCCCCTACTGGGGGGTGCCTCCCAGTTAGGCTGCTCGGGGGTCAGGGGTCAGGGACCCACTTGAGGAGGCAGTCTGCCTGTTCTCAGATCTCCAGCTGCGTGCTGGGAGAACACTGCTCTCTTCAAAGCTGTCAGACAGGGACATTTAAGTCTGAAGAGGTTACTGCTGTCTTTTTGTTTGTCTGTGCCCTGCTCCCAGAGGTGGAGCCTACAGAGGCAGGCAGGCCTCCTTGAGCTGTGGTGGGCTCCACCCATTTCGAGCTTCCTGGCTGCTTTGTTTACCTAAGCAAGCCTGGGCAATGGCAGGCTCCCCTCCCCCAGCCTCACTGCTGTCTTGCAGTTTGATCTCAGACTGTTGTGCTAGCAATCAGCGAGACTCTGTGGGCGTAGGACCCTCTGAGCCAGGTGCGGGATAGAATCTCTTGGTGCGCTGTTTTTTAAGCCCATTGGAAAAGCGCAGTATTAGGGTGGGAGTGACCCGATTTTCCAGGTGCTGTCTGTCACCCCTTTCTTTGACTAGGAAAGGGAACTCCCTGACCCCTTGTGCTTCCCGAGTGGGGCAATGCCTCGCCCTGCTTTGGCTCGCACACGGTGCACTGCACCCACTGTCCTGCGCCCACCGTCTGGTACTCCCTTGTGAGATGAACCCGGTACCTCAGATGGAAATGCAGAAATCACCCGTCTTCTGCGTCGCTCACGCTGGGAGCTGTAGACCGGAGCTGTTCCTATTCGACCATCTTGGCTCCCTAATTTGTTAAGAATTGTTTTACGGCCAAGCATATGGTCAATTTTAGAGTAAGTTCTATGTGCAGATGAGAAGAATGTATATTCTGTCTTTGTTGGGTAAAGTGTTCTGTAGATATGTATTAAGTTCATTTGGTCAAGTTTCAAGTTTAGCTCTCTAATATCTTTGTTAACTTTCTGCCTTAATGACCCACCTAATACAGTTAAGGGGTGATGAAGTTCATTATTATTGCGTGGTTATCTAAGTCTCTTTGTAGGTCTTTAAAAACTTATTTTATGAAACTGGGTGCTCCATTGTTTAGTGTATATATATTTATGATAGTTATGTCTTCTTGTTGAATTGAACTCTTTATCATGCCCTCCTTTTGCTTTTTTGACTGTTGTCAGTTTAAAGTCTGTTTTGACTGAAATTAGACTAGCAAACCCTACTCTTTTTTATTTTCCATTTTCTTGGTAGATATTTCTCCCTTCCTTTACTTTGAACCTATGAGTGTCTTTGCATGTGAGATGGGTCTCTTCAAGACAGCAGAGAGTTGGCTCTTGCTTCTTTAGCAAGTTGCCACTCTGTGCCTTTTAAGTGGAGGCACTTAGCTTATTTATGTTCAAGGTTAATATTGATATGTGTAGATTTTATCTTGTTATTGTGTTGTTAGCTGGTCGTTATGAAGACTTGATTGTGTAATTGCTTTATAGTGTCAGTAGCCTATGTGTTTAAGTGTATTTTTGTGGCGGCTGCTAATGGTCTTTCATTTCCATGTTTAACACTCCCTTAAGAACCTCTGTAAGGCAGGTCTTGTGGTAACAAATTCCTTTAGCATCTGCTTGTCTGAAAAGAATTTTATTTCTCCTTCACTTATGAAGCATAGTTTGGCTGGATATGAAATTCTTGGTTGGGATTTTTTTTTCTTTAAGAATGCTGAATATACACTGCCAATATCTTCTGACTTGTAGGGTTTCTGCTGAAAGATCTGCTATTAGCCTGATGGAGTCCCTTTGTAGGTGACCTGCCCCCTCTCTTTAGCCACTTTTAATATTTTTTTTTCTTTCACATTGACCTTGGAGAATCTGATAAATATGTTGTCTTGGGGATGGTCATCTTGTGTAGTATCTCATAGGGGTTCTCTGAATTTCCTGAATTTGAATGTTGTCCTCTCTATTGATGTTGGGATAATTTTCATGGACAGTATCTTCAAATCTGTTTTCTATGTCACTTATTCTCTGTCCTTCTCTTTCACAGACACCAAGGAGTCATAGGTTTGATCTCTTTACATAATCCCATATTTCTTGGAGGTTTTGGTCATTTTTTTTTCTTTATTTTTGTCTGAGTTGATTCAAAGAACTAGTCTTTGAGCTCTGAGGTTGTTACCTCAGTTTGGTCTATTCTGCTGTTAGTACTTGCAATTGTATTATGAAATTCTTGTTTAGTGAGTTTTTCAGCTCTATTAGATAGGTTTGTTTTTTTTTCTTTAAGTGGCTATTTTGCCTTTCAGCTCTTGTATTGTTTAATTAGATTCCTTAGCTTCCTTGGATTGGGTTTCAACTTTCCGCCAAATCTCAATGATCTTCATTGCTATTCAGATTCTGAATTCTTTGTTTGTCATTTCAGTCATTTAAATCTGGTTAACAACCATTGCAGGTGAGCTTGTGTGGTCATTTGGAGGTAAGGAGACACTCTGGTTTTTTGAGTTGCCAGAGTTCTTGCACTGTTTCTTTCTCATCTTTGTGGGCTAATGTTCCTTTAATGTTTGACATTGCTGTCCTTTGGATGGGGCTTTTTGCTTTTATATTATTTGATCCTCTTGAGGGTTTGACTGTGGTGTAATTTGGGTTCTGTCACCTGGCTTTATTAATGAATAATTTCATGGGGCCAAGACTCAGCTTAGCACTCCTGAGCTGCATGTTGTAACACTGGATGGCTGGAACAGTACCCATGACTTTGTTTTCTGG